>NC_064640.1:748500820-749720507 GCF_023864345.2 Schistocerca serialis cubense | reverse complement strand
CACAACATCGTATAGCAGCACCAGATCTCTTCGTCCTGTGATGGTTATCTGCAATACTGGAAGGTAGAAGTGCAGTCTGAGGGGTTTTGGAAGATCAAAAACTTAACTCGATAAATTACTTTGACTGTTATGCAGAGGACCTGGGTTAAGTTCCCCGTACTGCCATGGATGGTGGGAGTGGCTGGGTGGGGTGGACTCATCCTCACGACACTAACTGAGGAGCTACTCGAATCAGAAGTAGCGACTCCAAAGTGTAGACTGTAATTGAAATTAGTTGGATGGGATCTGACGTTTAATGCCCGAAGTTGTGAAGTTCACGGAAAAAATATACTGTGCAGGGAGCCATCACAGCGCTCCTCTCATGAGCGACGATAGAAAAAATCGCTTTAAGGTCTTTCTCTCTTTCTCCTTAAAAAAATCACTAAAAACCTGAAATTCACGTATTAGATAGATCTCCATAGTCTATCGAAGAATGTAAGATATCTGTTCTTAATTTAATTATGGCCAGAACTGTATTAATTTTTTGAAATGATTAAACTTCTCCCGTTCGGAAAACAATTTCAATCATATCCTAAACACTACTGAACTCACTGAAGTTATTTACTTAGTTCATTACCAAAACACCTCGCTCAAAAAAGGATGAAGAGTCGTACAGAAGTGCATTGCTTGTGTATTATCTATGGTAAACATTTTCTCCTTTTTTTTTAAAGTTTTGTTAATATTTAACTCGCAACAAATACGAAGTTCAAAGTCTCTGATTCCTACAGAAATAACGAAGAAATTATGAAATTTACCATTGTTATAGAGCTTTACAATGCCTCTGAGCAGATTCATAATCTGTTCTTAATATTAATCAGAGTGGAGTCATATCATTACTTGAAACCGGCAAACTTTTCGAGTCAGCAAACGTTTTATACTCGCAAACTGACAAGCTTAATGCTTTGCACATCGATAGTGGCAACCAGTGGGGGCTGACAGTTTCATATATCCATTGTTGTACGCAGTTTAGCTGTCTCACTGTCAGATGGCAACTAATTTATATTGGCTTATATAAGGTCGACAAAGGCTGGAAGAGCGTTTTGCTGGCGCCATGCCGCCCCCCCCCCCCCCCCCACACACACACAGCATCTGAATGACTCCAAGTGGCAGAGAATGACGTGCTGCCTGTCAGCATGGCCGGTCCCCTGACCTAGGTCGCGGAGTTTAATGTTCACTTTCTTTTTAGTATCATTACGATAGCCCAGTTTAAATTGATTGTTGAGAATCTGCGGCTGCACAAAGACTATGTACGTTTTCCACTTGAATAAGTACATTAGGGTATCACTACCTACTCGCAGACTACTATTGTAAAGGTAAAAGATGTCTCTTGATTGAACCACTCTTCGTTTGGTTCACACATTTCTCGCATCCATTACGAGAGAGCTCTTAGCATTTATTTTCCGAGAGCATGTATATCGATTTCTATACTTATATCTGCTACATGAGAAATACTTGAGTTTTACTTGTGGTCTTTGTAGTCGGTAGATCGGCCAACGAACGGCTAGGTCGTAGTAGCGCCAGCTGAGATGTAGAATTTGAAAGGAAGTAGGAGAGGCGGTAGTAGGGAGTCAGCCTGTTGTGGTGAGTCGTTGGCAGTCCTAAGTGGTCTCGCCATGTAATGCAGTGCATGTTTTTGTGAGTTAGTTGGTGCTCGGCAGTTTTACGTATGAAGCGCGTTTTATTGACAGTTTGTGTGGGCAGGCAGCGCTGAGCCGGAAGATGCCGTTTGAAAGTTGCTTCTATCAGACAAATTGTGGTCTGATAATTCTTCTGCCACTCAGTTGAACAGAAGGAGTGCATGATTTTGGAATTGATATTGAGCGTGGGTACACTATTAAATATTGAGAGAGAGAGAGAGAGAGAGAGAGATATATATATATATATATATATATATATATATATTTATATTTTTTTTCTTTAACTGATTACGACAAGCACATGTCACTTCTCTATTTTTAGTCTGCTCAGCGATACGATGCAAGTTGTTACTGTTTACCTCACGTTTTGGTGTGTTACGTAGAGCTAGTGTCACTTATCAGGTTTTCCTACAAAGCGTGTACCGGAGTGACGGTTAGACTGAGATCGATATAACGCATTTTGATTACGTTCGCGTCTCATGTTTAACCCGCAATCGAAAATTACTATGTCGTTGTCTTATTCGCCAAACGCACTGGTAATATTTCTGCTATTTTTTTAACCCGTTGAGTACCAGTCAACTCTGTCTCAAACTATCATTCCACTAATTCCGTTATGACGTACCAGCATGAAACTACAGATGCTGTACACTAAGGTATTTCTACGAATGTAGTGAATTGTAGCACTCATTTACAGCGTTCAAAGCAACAATCGGTGTGGAGAAAGTGGGTTAATATTGCCAAATCAGGAAGCGAGCAGAATGTGACTGTATTAAGTGTAGTAGATGGTTAGTGTTATATTAATCTGTATGAGGGTTTGTCATAGTAATTATTCTCATAAATCAGAAGATTGCCTCAAAATTTCGTTTTCATTACCTTAGTCAGATTGCCGTTCCCTTCTCATACCTTTCTGAGGTAATAACATTTTGTGATTAATGCTAGCCCAAATTTTTAACTTATTTCTGCTTAAGTAAGATGCCTGTGAGGAGTCACTGTTGTACAATACGGTCAATTTTGTAAATTTATGATAATCCATGTTGTAGTGCGAAAAACCTGCGCCTGCCGAACTCTTATAGAGTATTATCCTTTCAGGATATTGTCAAAATAATGGTATGTACTCATGTATGTTTAAACGTGCTTGGATATACAGGGTGATTTTTTCCACCGTGTACAAGCTAATGAACTTATGTCCGGAACTGCATAGTTTACATGCTAGAGACCATTTGTTCAGTAATACCTTGTTACAGACGCTGCGGTCTAATACCCGCTGTACCATGCAGCCACAGTTACAGTACGTGCTGAAAATGGTTTCTACGTGCCTCAACGCATGCGTGTACGCGCCGTAGCATGTTCTGTCTCACACGTTCACATCGGTCAGGCTGCATCCGAACAGTGTCAAAGACATACGCTGCTCCAAAGTCTCCACATCTGGCTGGGCTCTGCATACACGGCCGGCCGGAGTGGCCAAGCGATTCTAGGCGCTACAGTCTGGAACCGCACGACCGCTACGGTAGCAGGTTCGAATCCTGCCTCGGGCATGGATGTGTGTGATGTCCTTAGGTTAGTTAGGTTTAAGTACATCTGAGTTCTAGGGGACTGATGACCTCCGAAGTTAAGTCCCCTAGTGATAGGAGCCATTTGCTATCTGCATACACGATGGCCCCATAACCAGAAATCGCACGGATTGAGAACCTGCAAAAGAGCAGGCCATGCAACAGGACCCCATCGTCAGATCCATCGACCAGGGAAGACACTATTGAGATGTGTCAGAACATTAGCCGCAAAGTGGGCTGGAGCACCATCACATCATGTAGCACTCACATAACCCTTCGAATCATCAGTGGCACTTCTTCCAGCAGGGGAGACAAAGCCACCCGTAAGTAACGCCGATAGTTCCGGCCTGTTAGGCGACGTGGAAGGAGGACTGGTCCCAAAATGCGGTCGCCAATTATCCCGGCTCTCACATTCCGGCTGCACCGAAGCTGATGATCTGCTGTCACCATACCATAGCAGTTCTGCATACTATTCTACAGATGACTGTTACGAAAGTTGAAGATACCACACCGCGTAATGTTGGCCTTATCTATGAATAGGATGGAAGATACAAATCCCGGAATCGTCGTTGCCTGGTAAAGAAAGCAGAGACAAAACTGCTACCATCTGGGAAGTCTGTCACTAGTAAGCCCAGCACACGCTGTAAGTGATAAGGATGGTAACACTTATCATGGACAATGTGGCACATGGTCGTGTGGTTTACCAAAGTGCTTGGTACTGACACGGCGGTCGCTGCCCAGTGTTAATCACATTTTCCTCCAAGTCTGGTGTCCGAACATTTTGGGTATGTCCTTCATGATTTCCTGCTTCCTGAAACTAGCCTGTCTCCTACAAACGACGAAACACTGTTGCAGACATTGAATGCTATGGTTGTAGTCGGCGGGGATAGGTCTCCTGATACAACCTTTCTGCCGCCGCCCATTGCCATTTGCTTTCCCGTAAGAAAACACCATGTTGGCAAGCTCTCGATTCGAATGAGGAACCACTATACAACGCTGTATCATATCCATTACAAGCTGAATCAGCAAGGGAAGTGAATCGGACACAACATTATCAATCACTATGTCAGGAGAGGGCGCTAGGACATGACATATGAGGAACAGTACCGCCCTCTAGGAGGAAACCATGCATACTGCAACTGTGGCTGCAAGGTACAACGCTTATTAGACCGCAGTCTCTGTAACAAAGTGTGATTGAATAAATTGTCTCTAGCACGGAAACCATGCATTTCCGGTCATAGGTTCATTAGATCTTTTTTGTTTCGTATGCTCTCATCGATCAATCCCTAGATTTTGTACACCGTGGAAGAAACAAATAAATCGCCCTGTAGTTATATGCGTATCCTTACTACTGCTAGACGTGTACGCTTGCCTTTTAACACATGCCGTACAATGGTGGTTAAAAAGAAACACTTCGTATTAGAATTCTGTTAATGCGGAAAGTTGACAACCATAGATTTGATTTTCTTGCAGCATTATGTACCTGAAGGAAACGCACTACGACAGTTTCCTTTGCGAAACAAGCAGCCTAGTTAGTATGATAGCATATTAAGTAATTAAGCTTAATAAATACTGTTATGCTTCCTGCACAATTTCTAATAATACTGAGGTGTCTTTTGGCGAGATAAAAGGTTCGTTACCGCGTTACTCGACCCCTGATCCATTACTCGAACCACTAGTTCACCACAGATCCTTCAGTGAGAGCACTGTGACACGCGTCATTTTGGTTACCATGATTAAGAACCTGAAGACGCGTAGCATGTAGTGTAACACAAAGTATCGGAGAGACATCTGTTGGCAGCCCTCAGTACTTTATAAACGTTGCAGCTTTGCAATTTGGGCTGTGGCTGACAATAGTAAACAACGAACAAAAAAGTTCATGACACGGTGACGAAGGACACAGATCCTTTGTCTTCTCAGTGACTCAGCAACTTGCAACACGTAACATGCCTGAATACTCCTCACATCGTAATGCTCTCATAGAACAATATTCATTGGACACCTCTGTCATTTTGAAACCTGTGTAAAGTCTTGACAAAAAGTGAAATTTTACGTGCGCAATTTTAATTAAAGTCCAGATAAACCGTCATAGATAGCATATTATTTGATTCATAGCTATTTTCGGTCATTAGACCCGAACATCTTGAAATATTATTCCGTCCTCTTTCGGGTGTGCATCCGAAACAAAATTATTTCTTCTTTCGATATTTCAGCTGATAAACGAGCAGCCATCGGTGACTGAAATAAAATCACTTAATGCAGATCTGCTGTGGAGTAAGTACAGGTGGGTGAAAGATAAGGCAATCGCCACAAGAGCGTCAGTCATAGACGAATTTTTACTCATCAAAGAATTAAAACACTGCCAGCTCCTAGTCCACAAATTCACAGTGCTTACGAATTATGTAGTTTATTTTTAAAATGGTGGGCATGTGTTGGAATTCGAGGCAGCGAAGAATCAGTACAATAACTCCAGTGAAAGCGCAGACTTGAAATGAGTGGTTTCCATGATTCGTCGAAATAGAAACCCTCGTCTCCGTCGAGCAGGTTGTCCAATAATTCTACATTGTTTCCATTACTAAAATTGCAGTTTCAAAACGTTGTAGAAAGAGAACCACTGCTGAGAATGATGTAGAATTGGAACAGCAGACAATTGATATAGGGGAAAACGCCATGGAACGAAAAAAAAGTTAATAAAAATTTAACCTACAGATGGCACTGTAAGCGTCAGAATATGCACACCAACAGACGTGCGCCACACGGCTGTTTCTCAATTGTGCGGCAGAGAAGTTCCCAACACTCAAGTGTATGGAAAAAGACATTGGTCTGATGTCTGCTAAGGATCTGGAGAAAATTATTACAAAATTCGAAAAGAGAGGTTCTTTTGAAGTAGAGTGTGGCAAAGGGAAGAAAGCAGCTGATGCGACGTCTGTCGAAGATGTGGCGACAGTATTGCAGGAGGGGTCTAGCGGTGGTGTGCAAAGTGCACTGCACGGGGAATTCCCCGTACGTTGGATATGACTGCGAGCAGGGTGCATAAAATCCTACGACACATCCTGTATTGGTAGCAATCTAAAATCACCCATGTTCAGGAGTTTCTTCCTGCTGGCCTGCCAACAAGACAAACATTTGCTCCGGAATTTCTAGCTCGCATGAAAGTGGGCAACGAATGGCCATTAAACATTTTTCAGACGGGCGAAGCCCATTTCCATCTCGAAGGACATGTCAATCCGCATAGTTGCAGAATATGGGCAATGGAAAATCCGCACGCACATCAATCAGTACCAATTCATTCTACAAAGGTGACTGTGTAGTGCGGGTTGACGGCATCGTTTATCGCAAGGCCGTATTGTTTCGAGGCGATGAGTCCTGCGGGTCCTGTTACATGTACCGTCAACGGTAAACGTTATGAAAGTCTTTTGCGCGCAAACGTCATTCCAACACTTCAACAGCGTGGATGTGTGGGCAGGATAATTTTTATACAACGTATCCGTACATTGTAGAGCATTTTTGAAATGCTAGAATTATCGGACGTAATTTCCCAACAGCCTAACCGCCCACATGCCCTGATCATAATCCGTCTGACTTCTGGCTGTGGAGTTTTCTGAAAGATGTTGTGTCCAGTGCTCCAATTACAAACGTAGCTGATTTGAAGGCACGCACTGTGCAAAGCATTCTGAACGTAGCCCCCGAGACACTGCAATCTACGGTGGAACATACTGTGTCTCGATTTCAGCTTTTGGCAGAAAACGGTGAGTAACATATTGAACATGTCTTGTGCCAGTCTCACGACCATTATAAATCGATAGCATTTTGCTTTTCATATAAGTTTTGACCGCAGGACAATTACAAACCGATGTCATGTTCTTTTTAAATGGTTTTTGGCCCCAGGACAATTAAAAACCGATTTTCCCATCCGATGTGGTACGACCTTGTCGCGGAGGATTAGCTCACCAAATTAGAACTAGTATGCTGCACTGTTCACACCCCTTAGAAAATGTATCAGGCTTGGTGACAGCACTGAACACAAACAACACTAATGGAATCTGATGGCCGTTCTGCCTGTACAGAGACTAGCAAAAAAAGTGGTTCAAATGGCTCTGAGCACTATGCGACTTAACTTCTGACGTCATCAGTCGCCTAGAAATTAGAACTAATTAAACCTAACTAACCTAAGGACATCACACACATCCATGCCCGAGGCAGGATTCGAACCTGCGACCGTAGCGGTCGCTCGGTTCCAGACTGGAGCGCCTAGAACCGCACGGCCACTACGGCCGGCCAGAGACTAGCAACTCTAAG
This sequence comes from Schistocerca serialis cubense, assembly GCF_023864345.2. Taxonomy (NCBI): domain Eukaryota; kingdom Metazoa; phylum Arthropoda; class Insecta; order Orthoptera; family Acrididae; genus Schistocerca; species Schistocerca serialis. Next base: position 749,712,982 of record NC_064640.1, on the reverse strand, counting down.
CACTTACACACCCACCAATGTCGTGCATGTATACAAAGTTACGCTGATTTCTAACCATGTCTTCTTGGTGATTCGCTTTTTTGTCAGGCAGCGTATTTCTCATCTAAATTTAAGAAAACTATACCGAAAAAACTGATAGAACTGGTTATTTGGCATCGTATGGTTTCACATCTTCACTCGACAATGAATTGTTTTTCTTTTCGTTATTCGTCGTAGTTACTGTGATGCATCGATACTAGCTAATTCACTGAACGAAAATTTAGTAGGTTATAGTGGTAAAAGCACATTATGTACACTTTGTGTTTGGTTTACATTAGGTCATGAAATGAGTCATTATACTGATGCCTGTGCTCGCCGTCAGTCATCGCAGATTGCCACAGTGGACAGATGACAAATCACTCAACAATTTGGTATTGGACAACTAAAACCAAGGAGAAGCCCAACAAACGCTAACCAAAACAGAGCCTAGAGTGACCCCAGGAACACTGTCACTGGAAGTTCGAAGCATGGAAAAATATCGTCCATACCGTTGCGTCGCGGCGTACGTTCGTACACGCCGACGTCGACGCCGAAGCCGATGGCATGTAAAGGATGCGGAGACGCGTCCAGCTTGCCAACAGCGAAACGTGCAGACACGTATCGCAAGTAACAGAGGTATGTACACTCTAACAAGGAACATCGCGCCCCCCTCATATTTAGTTATAAGTTGGCACAGTGGATAGGCCTTGAAAAACTGAACACACATCAATCGAGAAAAGAGGAAGAAGTTGTGTGGAACTATGAAAAAAATAAGCAAAATATACATACTGAATAATCCATTCGGAAGATAGGCAACATAAAGGACAATATGAGTTGAGGAGCATCGTGGTCCTGTGGTTAGCGTGAGCAACCGCGGAACGAAAGGTCCTTGGTTCAAGTCTTCCCTCGAATGAGAAGTTTTTTATTTTTTATTTTCAGACAATTATCAAAGTTCAAGCACTCACACATAATCAACTTCGCTCTCCAAAATTCCAGGACATGTTCATATTTGCTTGGACATATGCAGGATTTGACGGTCTACACACGGAAAAATTTGAAAACGTTAAAAACATGTTTTGACAGAGCACAGAGAAAACTGTGCGACTGTGAAACTGTTGCATTCCTTTGTTGCAATTTATGTGACAAACTCTTATGTTTTCATCACTTTTTTGGAGTGATTATCACCTCCACGAGAAAACCTAAACCGGGAAAGTAGAAGAATCTTTTTACCCATTCGCCAAGTGTACAAGTTAGGTGTGTCGACAACATATTCTTGTCATGTGACGTACATGTCGTCACCAGTGTCGTATAGAATATATCAGACGTGTTTTCCTGTGGAGGAATCGGTTGACCTATGATCTTGCGATCAAATGTTTTCGGTTCCCATTGGAGAGGCACGTCCTTTCGTCTACTAATCGCACGGTTTTGCGGTGCGGTCGCAAAACACAGACACTAAACTTATTACAGTGAACAGAGACGTCAATGAAGGAACGACAGATCATAACTTTGCGAAAATAAAGAAAGTAAAATTTACACTCGAGGGAAGACTTGAACCAAGGACCTCTCGTTCCGCAGCTGCTCTCGCTAACCGCGGGACCATGGCACTCCTGAGAGCAAAATGTCCGTGATGTTCCTATCTTACACATGGACTACTCAGTTTGTATATTTTTGTTTACTTCTTTCATAGTTCCACACAACTTCTTCCTGTTTTATCGATTGATGTGTGTTCAGTTTTTCAAGGCCTATCCACTGTGCCAACTTATAACTAAATCTGAGGGGGGTGCGATGGGGAGGTTCCCTTCGAAGAAGGAACAGATTCAGGATTCGGTGCAAAGGGGCTAGGTGAGAGGGTTTGGGGGTTCATAAATCGTTACTGACACCTCCCATCCCAAATATTGTGTGTGTTTGTGTTGTCACAGATCATCCTCTATTCAGTCCCGACTTGAACCGATCCGATTTTCATCTGTTTCCAAAACGTAAAGAATACCCTGTAGGACTTCACTTTGATAGTGATGAAGCGGTGCAAGCAGAGGCGATGTGGCTGCGTCAACAAAGTCAAACATTCTATAGTGATGGTGTCAGGAAATTGATCTCTCGTTGGGAGAAATTAGTTCGTCACCAGGATGACTATTTCGAGAAATAAATGTATAGACATGAAGAGTAGAGATGTAGCATGAGATGTAGCATGTTAATGCAGTTTGTTTTATTTTAAAAGGTTTAGGAGTTTTCACTAAAAATTCGGAGGCATTACTTTTCAGCACGTCCTCGTACAATAAAATATATAAAGTATTCTAATACAATAATAACGAGTCTTTTACATCAGTACTTAGTTCACTGCAGTCCATGAAACTGCAAATCAGAAAAATACAACACTTGAAAAGCATCCGTCTAAAAATTTGAGAAGTAAGAGAGAGTCCTATAGAGTCTTAGAGTCTTAAGAGTCTTAGAGTGCCGGCCATCGCTAGTTCTCTTTCTAGTACTAGGTGGCAGCACATACAAGGGGTGAGCTGAAGGACGTAATGATCCCACACATGATACGTCTGGCATTTTGTCCTGCGTTCAGTTGTTTGTGAGTTGTGAGAGTTTGATGTTGTTTATGTGAGAGGAGCATGCAAGAAGTTTGGATTCAACACTGTGGTTCACGTTTATGAGGTGAGCACCTGAATTTATTTTTACATTTATTTTAACTGTATTGTTTAAGGATACGGTGGCTGTAAAACTTTCAAGACATCGTGTATTAAACAGTATTCAATCTGTATCTTTTTACTGCTTTATCGTCGTACAGTACCGGCCGGCCAGTCGTTTTCTAGTACCGACCAGTCAGAAAATTCGGAGAGAAGTATTAATAAGTCTTTCTCTTCACTTTTCAGAGTGAAATGGTTGAGAACAAGGAGAAAATGAAAGGAAAATGGACTGAAGATTATGTGAGGATGGCAATAAATGAAGTAGTATCGGGGAAAATTACAGTAAGGCTGGCAGCTTAGTCTTTTCATGCCCCGAGGAGCACTTTAGGTGATCGAATAAAACACGAACAACAGAGAACAGGAAGTCAGAAAGGGACCTGAAGTCAGGTCAAGTACTCAATAGAGGAACGTCAGCTGCATCTAACAGAAGCAAGCAAGTGAACAGTTCAAATAGTGGTGCAACAAATAGAAAGCGTCAAAAAGGAGAAGGAATTTGGTGGAACACTGTAACAAAGGGCGATAGCACAATATGTGAAATATACTGTGAATCGTTTGAAGAATGGGTACAATGCACAGAAAGTAGAGTGTGAGCATGTGTTGGTTGTGTAGACTAAGAGTATTTTCTTTGTGATCATTGCAATAAGTGAACAATGGTTTTTGAAATTAGTAAATTTTATTCATATAATAATGTATTTGATGTTTTTCTTTACTTGCATAATATCACTTATCGAAAAAGCCTGAAGACCTTCCTATAGAGACACTGGCCGGTACTGGAAGACAATTTTTGTACTGGCTGAAAAACCACCTGATTTTACTTCTACATGAACTGTCACTCGTGTAAAATTTCAGAGAAATTACACATTTACATCCATAGGGTATTAGTTTAAGTACCAGATTACCGTATTTAGTTCCAAAACTTTTAAATATTTCACATTTTACAAGTGAAATGATTAAGGTGGCCTGGTGTAGAACTTTCCCTAGATGTGCCTTGAAACTGACATTAAAACTGTTATTTTAAAAAACCTTCTGCACTCATCACTCCCAATATTTCCCTTTAGTGTCTAAGCCAAAATAGTCCCATATTCAGGGAATAAGTTTGGGGGAGCAGATGCAGGGATCCATCATCGCCGAGCTTTGCAAGATCGTAGTAGAGGTGGTTTGCTATCGCTTTTCTCTGGTCTGTTTTGAAATTTCAAGTCTGAATCTGCGATGTGGGGGAGATTGATGAGCGCTTGTACAGTGAAGTGTAGCGTTTTTGTTATTATAGGTGGAGGCATGTGGGAAGGTGCAATCCGGTGCTGCTTCGTAGCTTACCTCTCCCGAATAGCACCAACGAGGCCGCTGAGATTAACGTCCTCATCCGAGAGACGGATCATCATCTTCAGCGTCACACGCCCTCACTTCAACAGACACTGGGGAGAGGTTTGGAATTTAATGCAGGACATTGCCCCAAAGACCTATGATCAGGAACTTCACGCCACGACCTGTCCTTTCCTTGCTGGCCAAATACTGGCAGTGAAAATTTTCTACCGCCACGATTCGAAGCGGCTTACTTGTGAGTCGAGCGTCACGGGCGTACGATAGCGACCTGGGCTACGGAGCAGTGTAGTATTTCGCTTAACACTACGATTGTGAACACAGGGCTGGAGACTTTGGCTGTGTGCGCATATAAATGGGACGAATGCTGTTTTTTTTTTGAGTCGGTTCTGATAACATTTGGGTCAGTCTTAACGTTACTTTCTCCCTAGCACGAGGCCTTCCCCCCCCCCCCCCCCCCCCTGTCTTGCCTTAATCAACTCCCTCTGTTTTTGCCTGTTCTACTTGTGGATTTGCGAACCGAGTTGAAGATGTTGTTGGTGGCCGATACGGCCCGCCTGTTAATGGACGGCGTTTCTGGTTGTAATATTTTCTGCAGCCAGTCAATTTCACAACTCAGTCCGTGAAGACAATCCCTCAGGCAAGCAACTCAGAAGTATCTTGTGTTAAACGTAGCTTGTAATTACTTCTTGCATTTATTTAGCGTATGGCTAATATTATTTAGCGTATGGCTAATACAGACATATCATGAAATTTAATTACCTATACATATGTACATATTGACACACAAGAAACTTAAGTTTTTAAGTCCTTACAACTGAATATCCAGTCCTTCAATCCAGCGCACTGCATCTGGAGTTGCTAGAAGGAAGTCCTCTTTGGCGCCGTGATAGGCTCGAATCCTGCATTCACTGACAATGTGGTGAACAGTCTGGTATGGAGCCCCGCAGTCACAATCTGGATCAGGCAGCTTCTTCCACTTAAAGAGAGCATCCCTGCATCTCCCATGGCCGGTACGGATTCTGTTGCTTGGTAAGTCGAATCCACTTGGAAGTTTAGCACCTGAGAAGATGTTATGCAGGTGCACATCTGTCACTGCTTCCCACCGACCTTTCCATTCTTCAAGAGGTTTGAAATTCTTAGCAACCATGTCAGCAGCATCGCACAGAGTGGGATGGCGTGATTTCAGTCTCTTGTGATTTAAAAGTGGCAGGTCGCTATGCACGGTTAGTTTAGAATTCCTGGAGATCTTGTGGAATTCTCTCATAAGGGCGGTACATCTGCGTAGATCAGGAGGCATTATACCGGTTAACAGTGGAAGCCAATAAACTGGAGTAGATCTGATTGCGCCAGATATTATGCGCATTGTCGTATTCAGCTGGGTATCAACAAGCCTTGTATGATGACTGTTCATCCAAACAGGTGCACAATACTCAGCACTTGAGTACACCAAGCCCAGAGCTGAAGATCGCAGGGTGGTTGCTGAAGATCCCCAGGTAGTTCCGCATAGCTTATGGAGGATGTTGTTTTGAGTCCTCAGCTTTTGAGCTAAGTTAAGAAGGTGTTGTTTGAAGTATAGTGTACGATCCAGGATGACACCAAGATTTTTGGTTTCCAATTATAACGAAGAATTCTGCCTCTGAAACTTACTTCCAGTTTTACGTTCGCCAACTGGTTATTTAGATGGAAGCAACACACTTCTGTTTTACTCACACTGGGTTGGAGTCTCCAGATTTAGAAGTAATTATCTAATGCAGACAGGTCATTGGCTAGAATCTCTTCTGTTGTCTTCATTTCCTGGTGTTTTACGGCTAGAGCCAGGTCATCAGCATAGCAGTATTTTCTGGACGAAGTGTCAGGTAGATCAGATAGATATAGGTTGAACAGTAAGGGTGAGAGAACTGATCCTTGAGGCAATCCGTTGTTCAGCTTCCTATCCTTACTTATGTTGCTTCCAGTGATTACCTAGAACTTCCGATCACTTAGCATGCTGTTAATCAGTCGAGCCATTGTTCTCCAGGGTATGATGCGGAGAAACTTGTACATAATGCCTTCCCTCCACACAGTGTCGAAGGCGGCAGTTAGATCAACAAATACCACAGATGTTTTCTGCTTCATTTGGTATCCTGACTCTATGAAGGATGTGAGAGACAATACTTGGTCGCAGCAGCTACGCCCTGGTCTGAAGCCTGCCTGATCAACTGGAACGTCCTCTAAGATAGCGCTACATATTCTGTTATATATTAGCCTTTCAAAAAGCTTGTAGCAGCAGCTGAGAAGGGAAATGGGGCGATAGTTTTCTACCTTGTTGCTGGGTTTGCCAGGTTTCAGAACAGATATTATCTTCGCCTTTTTAAACTCCGATGGAAGTTGACCAGTTAGCAGGATGTCAGTGAAGAATTCTGCCAGCCATTTCTTAGCTTTTCTTCCCATATGGATCAGGAATTCTGGATGGATACCATCGAATCCAGGTGCTGAAGAGGTTTGAGGTCCTTCAGTCCAGAGTCAATGTCTGAAACTGTGAAGGGATGGGTATACTCAGATGAGGGAGATGCCTTCTTTTTCAGGTCACGAAGCTGTCGTCTGATATGTGTTGTATGTTTCTTGTCAGGAGGTACTCTTGAGGTAGTAATGATGTGGGAAGCAATTTGGTCTAGTGTTACTTCGGAATTTTTTCTGCATGCTGGTGCACTTCTTCCCAGTTTTCTCAGAAGACTCCATGCTTTCCTGCTCGAGTGGGTAAAGTCCACAGGTTCGACTGTTTCTGCCCATTTCTGCCTCCGAGACATGTACAAGTTGGACAATAGTTCCGTAGTTACCTCTGGGTCATCACTTTGCTGGAAGTGTTGGTACAGTGTTTCACTTTCATCATTCCATCCTGGAACCTATTCTTTTCGGTATCCTCTTGGCATACACTTTTTAGCTGTTGCTGTTACTGCACCAATGAAGCGTTGATAGTTATTATGTGATGGAGGTATCCATCGAATGGTCTTATCCAGTTCCGTTGAAAACTTCATCCAGTCAGCTTTCTGGAAATTCCATCGAGCATGCGGAGTTGATCGTATGACAGGAACAGTGCAGCCAATTTGTATTATTACAGGTCTGTCTTGGCTGTGAGGAAAGGCATTTATCACTTTCCTTGTGGTGTTGATGGGAAAGCCAGTTTCGTTGCAGCTAACAAAGCATAAGTCAGGATTTGAATCCTTGTCCCAAGCAGCTGACCTAAAAGTGCCTTGATCTTTGGCGTCAAACACTAGATGAAGATTATTCTCTTCGATCCATTCTGCAAGCATGCTCCCATTTTCATCATTTTGAGAGTACTTCCAAAGTTCGTGGTGACTATTGAAGTCTCCTATGTAAAGTGCAGGATGTTCTGCTGTGTGTAGGACAAAATCGGGCCATGTTGTTTTGGGTGGTTTGTAAACATTTGTAATAGTAATGCCGTGCAATTGTATGACAACTGTATGTATATCTGACTCCACACTTACAGAAATCAGTGAAGCTTCGTTTATGTTGTTACGAACATACGTAGCAATTCCATACACCTCGTGGTAAGTTACACCAAGTGCAGAATATCCAGGAATTCGACCTCGGCTTCGGAATATTTCTTCACTGGAAACACGAGTTTTCTGAATGGCGACGACATCGCTATTGTTGTCCAGCAAAAATTTTGACAGGTAGTCACACTTTGCTCTGCTAATGCTTTCGATATTCAGTTGAAGGAGTCTGATAGTTGGTCCAATGTTTCTTGTTAATGAGCTCTGAAAAGAACTGTTTCTGCTATTTGGTTGATATGTCATTGCCAGGAGATCTTACGGATAGTCTGGCTGCCTGTAATCACTGTTGCTCAATTAGCACCACCCAGAAGGCACGTGTAGGGTATTTTAAGGTTAAACCTACGGACGTGAGCAACGCTACCTCCCTACTTCTTGCAATATCTTATAAATGGGAACATTTTCCTCCTGGACTCACAGCTACGTCTGAGCAGGACTCGGAATTCCCAACGGTGCCGACAGACCGCCGTGTCATCCTCAGCCAACTGGCGTTATAGGATGCGGATATGGAGGGGAGAGGGTTCAACACACCGTTCTCCCAGCCGTTGTCAGTTTTGCTGACATAAATCCGCTGCTACTCGGTCAAGTAGATCCTCAACTGGAATCACGAAACTGATTGCACCCCAGAAGGTCAACGGCGCATGGCACCCAGGACCTCAAAAGACGGTACTTTAACTTCGGTGATCTGACGGGTGTATCCACCATGGCACGGCCGTTAACCTCGGGCTATAATAAAGTACATTAATTCACGGCAGTGATTTTGGGGGTAATATGAAATTGCGTAGGAATTTCTGTAAAATCATAAATTGCTTAAAAACTATTAAAAATTTAAGAATAAATTGTTCTCCCAATATTTTTACAAAACAAAATTGTTTTTAATCGATATACTTCTTCCTACCTTACTATGAAGTGCAACAATGCATATCGTTCCTTTTAGGAGGATGCTGTTCTCATGTTAACTATGATTATGCATTGACGCACTGCATACTGAAATAGTAACTTTTTTTAAAACCAATAATTTTTTTATTATAAAATACTCTGATAACAGAGTGCTGCATTATTACAGCTGAACTATTCTTTTAGCAATTTACGTTATTGCAGCTGTCACTTGAGAATGACATTTAGGCCAAAATCACGATTGTGAATAAATACATTTAATAGACTTTCAGGCGAAATATTTTGTCATTCTAGAATGTAACTTGTCGCTGTCTAGAATTCGTTGCCATTTTCACGAAGGGGTCATAAATCCCATGCGCATGGTTGTGATGCTGATGATCTGTCAGACGTCGTCTCTCAGTGGGGAACTTACTGCCTGCTCGTGTGCAGCCGTGTGTTTAGCTACAGTAGCCAACGGGTAAATCTAACTTGTGTGAGGCAATAAACCTCTTCATCGCTCCCGTATCGGGTCAGAGTAGTTTGCGGGACGTTCTACGGGCAAGAGGGTGCTAGAGTGAATTCGCCCTCCGCCCCCCCCCCCCCCCCCCCCGGTCGCACCATCTCCCTCCACTTGGCCTCTGTCCTGTTGAGAATATGTCAGACGCTATCGAATGATGTGCGCCGTTTTCAAAGCCTTAATATGATGTATTTAATTCATCCACTTCTGTTTAAGGGATTTAATTAGGCGTGACTCTCTGCATTACGTTTGTAACAACCAAATTAAATTTTGTAACAATGCCAAGATTAAAAAGAGGAAAGGAGTCCATTTATCACTTCTGAATATTTTTCTTCAGTAAAAAATTAAAAATATTGTTTACAGTATTCCGAAGGGAAAAAGAAACAAGTGCACTACGGTTAGCATACGTTTCTAATCGCTACCAATGTTGTGGCTCGACGTCATATGCACATTCAAGAGTGGGATGTCATGGGGGCCATGATGGCCATCCCACCCACCAAAATAACCATTTTGATAGAATCCTTTATATTGTTCCATGTATCAATTTCCTGATTTCACAAATAACTTTAGCATGACAACTAAGTGTCTCGAATATGGCAGAGGATTGTAAAAATTACAAGCTACGTTTAGGTTGTTTTCAGTTACATGAGGGTCGTGTCTGGTCGTGTTGTCGAGCTGACCGGCAACATTCCAGCCAAGTACTACCCGACCACGATATTATTGCACTTGTGCTCCCGACGCTGCCATTGGAATCATGCGGTGACGTTAAGTAAATAAGTACAGTGATGACTAAGGAAAACCAAACGCACTGTGAATGCTATCAGAACCGTTGTGCATATAGTATAGCTCAGCGTGTCCTCATGAAATATCACAACAAAAACTCATGACAAGCCAACCAAACCGCCCTCGCTCCCAGGTAGAGTTATATTCTGGTCGACTAATAAATGCACACATTCAGAGCCTGCTGCCAACAACATATCTGCCACTCCAACTCGATTTGTAAGTTCACAGGAAGAGCTAGACAACCACAGGGAGATGATTAAGTGGGAGACATAACGGGAAAGAGCCTAGAAATCAAACTGGAAATTGACATACGGAACGTGGAAACAAATTCACATAGACATAATCTGAAGATCTGTATTCATAATCGTAGTGCTTAGTGAACTACTAGTGTTGCTGACTGCACACTTTGGATTCATATTTTGGAAATTATGATAATGTCAAAACTGTGAGAATTTTTCGCTATCATAGTTATTAAATTAATAGTATGACGCATGTACTTCTCTTATTTCCAGACATGCTTTACAAATGCTATGTTTCTCTAAACTGCAATTTCGTTGACGTCATGCAAAAGCGATGTACTAAACTCTGATGGAAAATATGTTATTATATTTAAAAAAATTATTCTAATTAAGCAGTTTATTACTATTATAGTAATATATTTTATTATCACTATCGAAATTGTAGGCATCTGTGACAAATTAAAAGTTGATACGTTGGCAAATTAGATTTATTTGTAAGCAGTGGGACGGGGGTGGGGCAGATTGGGGAGGGGGGGGGGGGGAAGACAGTAAGAAATTGTGACTCTGCCCAGCAGAAGCGAAGCCTGGCTCCGCGTCTGTTCGACGTAGCGACCACCAGTGTCGATACACACATTGTACTTACGAATCACCTACAGGCATAATCTCTCCGTTGCATCTGTTGTTGTTGTTGTGGTCTTCAGTCCTGAGACTGGTTTGATGCAGCTCTCCATGCTACTCTATCCTGTGCAAGCTTTTTCATCTCCCAGTACCTACTGCAACCTACATCCTTCTGAATCTGCTTAGTGTATTCATCTCTTGGTCTCCCTCTACGATTTTTACCCTCCACGCTGCCCTCCAATACTAAATTGGTGATCCCTTGATGCCTCAGAACATGTCCTACCAACCGATCCCTTCTTCTGGTCAAGTTGTGCCACAAACTTCTCTTCTCCCCAATCCTATTCAATACTTCCTCATTAGTTATGTGATCTACCCATCTAATCTTCAGCATTCTTCTGTAGCACCACATTTCGAAAGCTTCTATTCTCTTCTTGTCCAAACTATTTATCGTCCATGTTTCACTTCCATACATGGCTACACTCCATACAAATACTTTCAGAAATGACTTCCTGACACTTAAATATATACTCGATGTTAACAAATTTCTCTTCTTCAGAAACGCTTTCCTTGCCATTGCCAGCCTACATTTTATATCCTCTCTACTTCGACCATCATCAGTTATTTTGCTCCCCAAATAGCAAAACTCCTTTACAACTTTAAGTGCCTCATTCCCTAATCTAATTCCCTCAGCATCACCCGACTTAATTAGACTACATTCCATTATCCTTGTTTTGCTTTTGTTGATGTTCATCTTATATCCTCCTTTCAAGACACTGTCCATTCCATTCAACTGCTCTTCCAAGTCCTTTGCTGTCTCTGACAGAATTACAATGTCATCGGCGAACCTCAAAGTTTTTATTTCTTCTCCATGAATTTTAATACCTACTCCGAATTTTTCTTTTGTTTCCTTTACTGCTTGCTCAGTATACAGATTGAACAACATCGGGGAGAGGCTACAAACCTGTCTTACTCCCTTCCCAACCACTGCTTCCCTTTCATGTCCCTCGACTCTTATAACTGCCATCTGGTTTCTGTACAAATTGTAAATAGCCTTTCGCTCCCTGTAATTTACCCCTGCCACCTTTAGAATTTGAAAGAGAGTATTCCAGTCAACATTGTCAAAAGCTTTCTCTAAGTCTACAAATGCTAGAAACGTAGGTTTGCCTTTCCTTAATCTTTCTTCTAAGATAAGTCGTAAGGTCAGTATTGCCTCACGTGTTCCAGTGTTTCTACGGAATCCAAACTGATCTTCCCCGAGGTTGGCTTCTACTAGTTTTTCCATTCGTCTGTAAAGAATTCGTGTTAGTATTTTGCAGCTGTGACTTATTAAGCTGATAGTTCGGTAATTTTCACATCTGTCAACACCTGCTTTCTTTGGGATTGGAATTATTATATTCTTCTTGAAGTCTGAGGGTATTTCGCCTGTTTCATACATCTTGCTCACCAGATGGTAGAGTTTTGTCAGGACTGGCTCTCCCACGGCCGTCAGTAGTTCCAATGGAATATTGTCTACTCCGGGGGCCTTCTTTCGACTCAGGTCTTTCAGTGCTCTGTCAAACTCTTCACGCAATATCATATCTCCCATTTCATCTTCATCTACATCCTCTTCCATTTCCATAATATTGTCCTCAAGTACATCGCCCTTGTATAGACCCTCTATATACTCCTTCCACCTTTCTGCTTTCCCTTCTTTGCTTAGAACTGGGTTTCCATCTGAGCTCTTGATATTCATACAAGTCGTTCTCTTATCTCCAAAGGTCTCTCTAATTTTCCTGTAGGCGGTATCTATCTTACCCCTAGTGAGATAGGCCTCTACATCCTTACATTTGCATCTAGTGTTCCAAATTTGTTGTTCAGTGATCAGAACTCCTGCCAACACATATTCCTCTGCCTACACAAGAGTTTACTAAATTAAACTCCTCATACAGCCCCACAAGAAAATGTCCACTGGAGCTAAATCCGGCGATCGTGGGGGATATGAAGCTGAGCCATCCCCGCCTATCCATCTTAGTGCAAATCAGCGGTTGAGATTCTTCGAATGTCAAGTGAACAATGAGGCGAAGCGCCGTCTTGCTTAAATCACATTTCCTGGTGGACGTTGAACAGCACCGTTCCCAAGATCGGACTGAACAATTATGTTGCTATGTAACACATCAACACTGAGCATAAAAACATTATGTGACATCAGGTAATCGTCTGATTCAGTATTCTTCATTTTATCTACGCTGTGTACTTACTACAACACGCAAATCTGAAACATTGCTTTTTTGCCTCATCAGAAGTAGAGGAGTTAAACACCTGAGCTGAAATAGTTGTAGGGCGGGAACAGAGCGTTTCCGGAAATGAGTTCCTATTCAAAATGCTGTTTACACAATCACCTCTATAGGAAACATGGAAAATCCTGTATCAGCTAATTATGGTTTTTATTGTTAAAGGAAGTGCGCTAAAACCGGACCCCCATTTTGTTTTTCATTTATATTGAACAGAATATAGTAAAAAATAACGTTTTAAAAGCATGTACTATTTACTTCATAATGTTGTGCATTATTCATATTTTAGTTTTAGCAAATATCATTAAGAGTTATTACGAAAAATTTATTTTCAGAGACTTTAAGTTTGCGAGTTTGAAAAATACACTCCTGGAAATGGAAAAAAGAACACATTGACACCGGTGTGTCAGACCCACCATACTTGCTCCGGACACTGCGAGAGGGCTGTACAAGCAATGATCACACGCACGGCACAGCGGACACACCAGGAACCGCGGTGTTGGCCGCCGAATGGCGCTAGCTGCGCAGCATTTGTGCACCGCCGCCGTCAGTGTCAGCCAGTTTGCCGTGGCATACGGAGCTCCATCGCAGTCTTTAACACTGGTAGCATGCCGCGACAGCGTGGACGTGAACCGTATATGCAGTTGACGGACTTTGAGCGAGGGCGTATAGTGGGCATGCGGGAGGCCGGGTGGACGTACCGCCGAATTGCTCAACACGTGGGGCGTGAGATCTCCACAGTACATCGATGTTGTCGCCAGTGGTCGGCGGAAGGTGCACGTACCCGTCGACCTGGGACCGGACCGCAGCGACGCACGGATGCATGCCAAGACCGTAGGATCCTACGCAGTGCCGTAGGGGACCGCACCGCCACTTCCCAGCAAATTAGGGACACTGTTGCTCCTGGGGTATCGGCGAGGACCAATCGCAACCGTCTCCATGAAGCTGGGCTACGGTCCCGCACACCGTTAGGCCGTCTTCCGCTCACGCCCCAACATCGTGCAGCCCGCCTCCAGTGGTGTCGCGACAGGCGTGAATGGAGGGACGAATGGAGACGTGTCGTCTTCAGTGATGAGAGTCGCTTCTGCCTTGGTGCCAATGATGGTCGTATGCGTGTTTGGCGCCGTGCAGGTGAGCGCCACAATCAGGACTGCATACGACCGAGGCACACAGGGCCAACACCCGGCATCATGGTGTGGGGAGCGATGTCCTACACTGGCCGTACACCACTGGTGATCGTCGAGGGGACACTGAATAGTGCACGGTACATCCAAACCGTCATCGAACCCATCGTTCTACCATTCCTAGACCGGCAAGGGAACTTGCTGTTCCAACAGGACAATGCACGTCCGCATGTATCCCGTGCCACCCAACGTGCTCTAGAAGGTGTAAGTCAACTACCCTGGCCAGCAAGATCTCCGGATCTGTCCCCCATTGAGCATGTTTGGGACTGGATGAAGCGTCGTCTGCCGGCCGAAGTGGCCGTGCGGTTAAAGGCGCTGCAGTCTGGAACCGCAAGACCGCTCCGGTCGCAGGTTCGAATCCTGCCTCGGGCATGGATGTTTGTGATGTCCTTAGGTTAGTTAGGTTTAACTAGTTCTAAGTTCTAGGGGACTAATGACCTCAGCAGTTGAGTCCCATAGTGCTCAGAGCCATTTGAACCATTTTTTAAGCGTCGTCTCACGCGGTCCGCACGTTCAGCACGAACGCTGGTCCAACTGAGGCGCCAGGTGGAAATGGCATGGCAAGCCGTTCCACAGGACTACATCCAGCATCTCTACGATCGTCTCCATGGGAGAATAGCAGCCTGCATTGCTGCGAAAGGTGGATATACACTGTACTAGTGCCGACATTGTGCATGCTCTGCTGCCTGTTTCTATGTGCCTGTGGTTCTGTCAGTGTGATCATGTGATGTATCTGACCCCAGGAATGTGTCAATAAAGTTTCCCCTTCCTGGGACAATGAATTCACGGTGTTCTTATTTCAATTTCCAGGAGTGTAGTTACCAAAATTGGTTCAATTCTAAAAATAAGCAAAATAGTACTAAACAAACTCGAAAAAACGTATTAAATTAGAGAAAACATACTCTATTTTCTTCCAGAATGTTATAAAATTTCTGAGTTTCCTTAACTGAACCAAAGAGCCCTGCTATGCGTTGTTCCTGTTAGCTTTGCTTCTGTCAGTTTAATTTTGTGGCATTTAAGAAAAGAATAATCCATGTTTTCCCAACAATTTCATATCTGAAATGGTGTTCTTGTTTTTTCTCTCTGTCAATTGCGTGGCCATACTTCGTAAGTCATTACGAGTAAGCCCAAAGAAAAAAGCTTCCGTAGCAAGACAGTACTAAATCACCTCTTCCTCAAGATCCTTACCGAAAATGGTAGATCGACCTGGTTTTGTTTTTGCTGTTTCCTCTGGTATACCGTACTTCATGCTGGACAACCTTATAAGTTTTGTTTTTGAAGATCAACAGCTTTATCCATTTTAGAACGACTCCACTTTGATCAGCCTTCCCCATTATACTCCTCGAATCTACAGTAGAACTCCAAGATAATAAGAGTGTGTACTAACACAGACAGACTTTAAAAATGAAAAAGTAAGGTGTCCGGTTTAAGCAACTGAAGGGGATACAGTATACGTGTCTATGCTCTACGTATTGTTATCCAAATAACATATCAACCAAACATCTAAATGAAACTTTTTGATCACAAACATTAACCTTAAACTTTACTGTTCAAGAACCAGATATGTCGAAAGGCTTACTCTGGCATTATCTAGGAGAAACAGAGAAGAATGTAACATTGTGTAAATCTTTCATCCGTTGACAAAACATGTAATGGCGAACTGAAAAGTAACTAGGAAAGCGGGGAACTTGAACACCCCGTTACACTGTGATATAAACCTTAACTACTATTGACAATTGAGTGCACTGGAGCTCAGGAGAATGCTGGACCAGGAAGCAGAGGGTCCGCTTTAGGGTGTGGGTGAGGGGGGGGGGGGGGGAGAGGAGGGAATCCAGTTTAGGACACTTCTCTCTATATATAGACAGTATTGTCACTTTTGAGGCAATTACGTATCCGAGAACAGTTTCCCAAATGGACACGGATTACCACAATAATACCAGTATCGCGCTTTCCATACAGGCCAAAGGTAGAATAAACGCTACGAAGTCACCTGCGGCATCAAAAGCACGCAACATAACAAAAAGCCAGTTTTACGCCGTATTTCCCGGTCGCATTGTTGCAACAGAATTACGGTTACGTAACGCGACATTCCGGTCTTAATTTACGTCACTGTCAAATTTCTAAGCGTGGAGAGTGGCGAGGGGGCAGGAAACTGTCGTGAAATACCGGGCATTCCGTGACACGCACAAAAATTCTGTGCTCGATAACCTAGAAAAATGCTTCGTTGAACACAATGCAGCTTGAGAGAACACGAAGCAAAGTGCCAGTAAATACAACGAAATTAATGCAGCGTGTCGTATAAATTACACCCGTGGAGTATTTTAAAGAGAAGTTTCCTTTGTGGCGTCTGGCGCACTTCTAGTAATGGACGCGTGGCTACCGGGCGCGCCGCACTCAATCGCAGAAAACCGGTTCTGCGTTTATTCATTCTACGCTTTTCTCTCCTTCCCTTCCTGCAGGTCCACTGCACTCCCCCACTCCCTCCCCCCCCCCCCTCATAAACACACACGTATGTACTTTACACATACATATAAACTCCGCAAGCCACTGTGCAATGCTTGGTGGAGGGTACACTCGCGCCAATATTATCGATATTCCTCCCTATTCCATTTGTGTCTTAAACGAGGGAAAGATGACTGTCTATACATGCCATTATGTCTACTAATCTATTTCTAATTCTCATGGACGTTACGCGGTGTGTACGATGACGGCTGCATAATAGTCGCACCTGTGTTCTCCACGCATTGCAAGTAGCTTCTCTAAATTTATGCTTTTCGATTTCGCGCGAAGTACGTCGTCTTTCTTCCAAGGTTGTCACCTTTCTTGGATTTTACCCAATCTGTACACTCAGTCTGCAGTAAGGGAAACCAAAACGAAATATCTCAAGGCAGCCAAAGTTCAAAGACAAGGAATAAAATCTTTCAGGTTTCCCGATGACATTGTAACATCGTCAGGAACAGATAAGGATTTGGAAGAACACTTGAACAGAATGAATAGTGTCTGGAAAAGAACTGGAAAATTAAAGATGAAAAAAATGGCTCTGAGCACTATGGGACTTCACATCTGAGGTCATCAATCCCCTACAATTTAGAACTGCTTAAACCTAACTAACCTAAGGACAGCACACACATCCATGCCCGAGGCAGGATTCGAACCTGCGACCGTAGCGGTCGCGCGGTGCCAGTCTGAAGCGCCTAGAACCGCTCGGCCACACCTGCCGGCCAAGAAAAGATGAACATCAACAAAATTAAAACAAGGGTAACGGGATATAGTCGAATTACAGTGGGGGATACCGAAGGAATTAGATTAGGAAATGAGACACTAAAAGTTGTAAACGAATTAGGTTATTTGGGCAGTAAAATAACTGACGATGGCCGACGTGCAGAAAATATAAAACGCAGACTGGTTATGGTACAAAAAGCGTTTTTGGAAAACTACAATTTGTTAATATCTAATAATAGAAAGTCTTTTCTCAATGTATTTATCTTGAGTGTACCCCAGTACGGAAGTAAAATGTGGACGATGAGCAGTTCAGACAAGAAGAGAATACAGGCTTTTCAAATTAGGTGATACAGAGAAATACTGAATATTAGTTGGGTAGATCGAGTAATTAATGAGGAATTGGTGAATCAAAAAATAAATTCATGGCACAACTGGACTAAACGAAGGGATCGGTTGATGGAAAACGTCTCAAGTTTCCTTATGAGGGGAAGTGTTGGGGGTAAAAACTATAGAGGGAGAACAAAAATTGAATACAGTAAGAAGGTTCAATTGACTAGAGACTGCTGTATTTATTCGGAGATGAAAGGCTTTCACAGGATAGAGTAGCATGAAGAGCTGCATCAAATCAGTCTTCAGACTTGAGACGCCAACAACAACAACAACAACAACAACAACCTACAGCTTCGTGCTGGTATACTCTTCCACACATGTTCGAAGTTGGCATGCTTTCTGGTCATTCTGTAAAGGGGTAGCACTTCTGACGAACAGTATTGTTAATGAACATACGTCTAGAATAATAGAGAACTTCATGTTACATGTCTCAGTGGAAGTTGTTTCCCTGTACGCATAAGTGATGCATTTTAGCAGATTCTGTCTGCAGTGTTTCGTGCTGCCCTTTGAGCAGGGGTCACTATTATGCTAAGTGAAATGTATTTGCGGTTGCGAATATGGACAACCATCAGCTGTATAATGGAATGACCACAATGAAAATTAGTGCTGGACCGGGCATCGAAGCCGGATTTCGAAGGGACTTCAGGAAGGAAAGAACAACCCAAACGCTATCCAGTAGCAGACATTTAATTGATTTTATTTTCCATTTTTGTTTATTTATTGTTTCTGTTTACTTATTTTTATTTTTTAATGTTTTTTATTGTTTGTTATGGAAAGAAAACGGAGATCTGCCCTCCAATTGAAAGAAAAAAGAAACATTCATTCGACTATTTGTTGTTCCATCTAGGGTCCTCGCGTTGCCTTCTGATCGTAGCGTGTCTTCTCCTATCTTTTGTTGGGTAGCTGTTGTTCGTTCTAAAGTCGTCTGCATTAGAACATGTCCCTCATCTCCCGCTATGGATGTGCAGCTACGCAGGGGACTGTGTAGTGCTGGTATAGCACTAGAACTAGTTCGAAAAATATTGTCAATTCTTGGGGTTCCTAACTATCGCGCAATGCGTTCCTGCATATAGTTTCAGAAATAAAATACATTCTTTGGGCCGTCACTGAACAAGTGATGGATAATAGGCCGCATAGCCTCGGATCCGTGTTAGGTTATCCGAATACGCTACATGGCAAGACCCAAACTTCCGTATGTCGTCAACCATGTGTCTACACCCTGCACTCGTACATTCATTCTGTATATTCCCCTACAGTATTCCCATACAGGGGAGACATTTTAATTAAATGTCGGTTGCGCGGTGTCGGCGCATAATTACAATATTGTAGTACCTGCGCTGTTCAGAAGTACGATACAATGTTCCTCTGTTAGAAGGAACATTGCATCGTACCTCTGAGCAACACAGGTACTGCAATATCGTAACAACTCTAACAAGGAACCCCTTGAGTACGAAGTTGCAAAAAGCTATGATTTTCACAGCATTCGAGCCCACATATTGTCTACCATACAACCATAGTATTGGTTGTTAATGGCAATAGTGGGCGTGACTGGATGTATCCGATGATGAGTATAGCATGGGGCCATGGAGCATAATTGAACTGCTTAGTTGACGAGTAACAACAGTGCTACAGTGCTAGTTAATGTTGATACTAAGGAGAGTAACGACAACGATAAACAAAGCAAACATTGCATTATGTCTACAGCAGCTGCCGAAGTTGACATTTCGTCAGAAAGGAACCCAAGGAGTGTTGTAGACTGAGAAAGAACTGGCAGATGAAATATTAACGCTTCCGCAAGATGAGTCTGTGGAATGCGTGGTGTTGTATAGGCTCGACTGTGTGGAAAATGTACATACGAAGTACAGTGATTATAATACTTGCTTAACAAGTGAAAGTGATATTGAAACAGTTGTCTAACCATACAGTTCGTCATCCTTGTCGTACACGGAACTAAAAATCCCAGTTCCATTGAAACCCAGTAATGGACAATCGGTGGCTAAGGAGCGAGTACTAAACATAATTACATACATGTAAGATCATCCGCAGCATAGTAAAAAAAACAATTACAAGCAGATTTCTAGTAAGTTCGCAGCACTATGACAGTGTAGTGCATAAGAAAAACTGCGGATATTCGAGGGACGACAAAAACTGGTGTTTGCGCGTTTCAGCGATGCTTGATACAGTTTACGGGATGTGGATGATAGTGACCTACTACGTTATGCTCATCAAATTGCGCGTTACATATATTAGTGACTTCAAGGGAAGCAGTGGATAGTTGCATAACTTCAAAACAGTGTACAGGACTGGAAGACGTAAGAGAACGAAATTTCAAACAAAGCGTCAAGTTGACGATGCACAGCAAGCTGCGAAATCGGCCCAAGAAATTGTAGATCAGATAAACTTATCCCATCGTTCAGTAAGGAATTTGTTTTCGACTCCGACCAATTGGGGTTTTAAGAGTAAACGCATATGAAAGGAACCTTGGAAACTAGAAGTACCAAGAGACTTATATCAAAATCAACTAACATCTATGCCTTAACGCATTGGTACACAATAATGCCTATCGTTAATCTGGATGGTGAACTGGATGGAAAGTTATTTACTGTTCTGATCACAGTTGGAGGTGCTTTGTCCCCTAAGATTCCTTCTCGTGTCCATGGTTTTGCAACGGCAGTAGGGAATATTTACGTAACAGCAAGCAAGAGTGGGAAATTGGGCGTAAGAGAATTATAACTTTGGTATGAAAACTGATTTTGGTCAGTAACTGGACAAAATAACTTGCTTTTACATGATACCTGATCTACTTATAAAAATCATACAATCTTTAGAGCAAACTACACGTTCTGAAAAGTGCCTGACGTTGCAGTTCATGCCGCCTGGAAGCACTGAACAATTTGAGCCTATGTATGTTTGTTTTTTCCGTGCCTATAAAACATATTATCGCACTATTTGTAGCTACGTGTTAAAGGATAGCCGGTTACACGACAAATTCCATGACAGACTGTTTCGGATTAGGAGGAGAAGGAGATTAGCGTTTAACGTCCCGTCAATAGCGAGGTCATTAGAGATGCAGCAAAAGCTCGGAGTAGGGAAGGATGGAGGAGAGCGGCCGTGGCCTTTCGAAGGAAACATCCTGGCATTTGCTTTAAGTGAATTAGAGAAATCACGGAAAACCTAATTCTAGATGGTCGGACATGATTATGAACCGTCGTTCTCCCGAATGCGAATACAGTTCGCTAATCACTGCCCTACCTGGCTCGGTGAGACTGTTTCGGTTATATGCCATCACATTCCATCAGTTCTCCTCATCCTGTTACACCAGTATGGTTGTACAATACACGAATTTTAAGAGTGGATACCTAACTGAACGTCCTGCACGGTTTGTAACTCAGAAGGAGTTCGTCTTCTGTTTTCATGGTGCAAACTTATGTGATCACTGTGGCGGGCCATTGTTCATTCGATGTTCATGGTGAAAGTTAATGGTTTGTTTTGAAGATTTCTTGAATGTCGACGATGTCAGTTTTGTGAAGTGTAATACATACATCCCATAGAAGTTTGATCTCTTGCACCTTCCGGACACTCATTTCCTGTAGCCCTCCTGATGCACATGGTGAGTCATTAGTAGCTTTTTTTTTTGTCCTAACTGTTAACACAAAACTTTCAAATGAGCCTTACTAAAGATTGAACATGTCATCTCACATGCAAAGGGTTAATTTAAATGTTACAATCTGTTAAGAAATTCTGAACTCGCCTTTTTTTACCCCGAGTGTTTCGCGCAGAATCTTTTGCTACGTTTTATCCCCCATTTGTGTCATGTGCCACGAAACTACTGTTTCAGTCGATGTATGTGTGAGCACAATGGACAAAATATTAGCCACCTAAGTCCTACACGACGCCAATAATGTGAAAACTACACTGATTACGGCCTCAGGAAGAGAACCGGTAAGTTTCTGTGGGTATGCCGTATCCATCTGAATCCACTCAGTGGCTGTTTGATCACGTAGAGCTACCAAACTGTGGGAATGTTCATTGCTCTACGTTTCACCTGCTGTTCCACATAAACCCAGAAATTTAGTATGGTATTAAGAATGGGTCTCTTTTTGGGGGGTGGGGGAGAGGAGGGGGAGCGGGGAGAGGGACAGTCAAGGTGCGATAGAGGTTCCGGGTGTTCGTCAAACCAGGAATGTCTGTGTGCAGCCCTGTGGACACAGCTGTGGTCATACTGAAAGACACAGCATACTTATCACGAAAATTTTCGAATATATGAAACAACCACATTTGGTCACCGACAATGTTGAAATAAACATCCTAAACGCATAATTTTATGTCGGATTTGAAACCAGTTGTAATTGAAATGGTGTGACACTTGTCTCCAGTCCCTGCCACATACGGTCTCTTACTGTGATTTTTCTTACGCTCTTTTACATGTAGACACGTCGGACAGTCCGGACGTTTGTGTGATTTTCCTGCCTCCATTTTTTTCTTCGAAGCCCATGACATGAATGTTTTGCTGTATCTACTGCGAAGTGCATGTGTCCACACCAATATTGGAACAAATTCCTGGCGTGATGTATTTAGGAGCTACTATAATTTTCATTTTGTTTGTGTCCTTTGTCTCTTAAATCATTACTACCATGCATTGTCCTCCTGAAAGATTAACTGCATATCATTGCCTGTGCTCACTCACATTCCTTCCATTACTTCAGTATTTTTCACATTCGTCGTTTGATTTTCATTTATAAACGTGTCCTGCTGCGTCTGAAACATTCCTTCACTATAGTGCACGTGCGAAATGCCATTTATGTCTATATAAATGCTTTTCTGTCCAGTTTCATTTGGCTCTAGATTTATTGATTGTATGATTTTGGAAGCCAATAAAATTTCTCTGTTGCCCATTATATGTACAGTGTGGTTACAATTAAACTTTCGCAGTGTAGACAGCAAACTATTTACCGTATGCGTAGTGTTAGTGCCATGACTTGCCGTCAGGCGCAGGTACTGTAACGGCAACGTAGCATTGAGGTTGGCTTGATTTGGGGGAAGAGACCAAACAGCGAGGTCATCCGTCTCATTGGGTTAGGGAAGGGTGGGGAAGGAAGTCGCCCGTGCCGTGTTAAAGGAACCATCCCGGTATTTGCTTGAAGCGATTTAGGGAAATCACGGAAAACCTTAATCAGGATGGCTGGACGCGGGATTGAACCGTCGTCCTCCCGAATCCGAGTCCAGTGCGTAGCATTGAAACATAGGCATAAGTCTGCATTACAGCTGCAGACAGTCAACATGGGTCTGGACAAGGTGAGCAGGGCTATGATCACTAAGCTATTTTATCAAAGCGACAGCAATAGTGCTGCTGCTCCTCGTGAGTATCGACGCATTAAAAAACACGGCGAGATCCTCTATCTACACCGACGTTCAAGATCATGTTTCGGATGTTCGAATTCACAGGAGAATTGTGTATTGATCTCGGAGAGGCCGACGACCACCTCTGCCACAAATTGTTGAAGTTACTGTTGCCGTGGCTGAGAATGCTGGATGCAATGTGCGAACTTCAAGCACAGCACGAGCTGTGTCCGACCGTTGAACCTTCAGGGTCGATCTTGGAAAGGTTCTGCGAACAATTGGTACCTGAACAAACGTCGAGGCTGTCGTGAATGCAGCTGGTCATCACACTGATCAACGTTTGTAGCCTATGAGATAAATGTGGTAAGCAATTAACAAGTATTACCCTCTCACGTGGAAATTAAAAAGCGTTTCTTCCAGGAGTTTATTCGTTATTTCTCTTCCGCATGACCTTGCATTATGGGTGATTTTTGGGCCTGCTATTATCCATCGCCAGAAAGCATGTCCCCAGGGGCTATCAGAAAACATACATTCCTGGATGGAGCCGGGAATGTACTGACCTCTCTAACGAATACCTCGAGAATGCCGACCCTGACGTCGCTGACGAGCTTTTGGAATGTTTTGATTCAGCTCGCCAAGAAAAATGGCACACATTAATGAATGAAATGAGTTTCGAACATTCCAGTAGAAAGTCATGGCACTTATGTCGAGACTGGGTGTGACTTCAATGAAAACAGTAAACAACAGTGATGATAAAAGGTGGCCGAGCGGTTCTAGGCGCTTCATTCCGGAACCGCGCGCCTGCTACGGTCGCATGTTCGAATCCTGCCTCGGGCATGGATGTGTGTGATGTCCTTAGGTTAGTTAGGTTTAAGTAGTTATAAGTCTAGGGGACTGATGACCTCAGATGTTAAGTCCCATAGTGCTTAGGGACATTTCTTGATGATATAAGTCCCAATGAAGTTGTCAACAGAATTTTGAAACTTACTCGTAAAACGCCAGAGACAGACAAAAAGAAAACCAGAGAAATCAGAGGAGAACTGAACAGCGTCAAAGGAAGAACACATGAAACTGACACCTCAAAGAATTTTGAGACATACGAGATCTCCAAGATCATTAAGGACACAAAAACCGGGAAAGCCGCAGGTATCGACGGCGTATATCCAGAATTTCTGAAGCATTGCGGGCCCAATGCTCTACGATGGATGACAGAATTCTACAACAACATATTACAAACTAAAAAGCTGCCAGCCCTTTTTAAGAGAACCAAAACCAAAGCAGTCCTAAAACCGGGAAAGACAGGAAACCACCCTGAAGACTACAGACCCATAGCTCTCCTGAGCGACTGCTATAAATTGCTCGAGAGGCTCCTTCTTAACACAATAAAACCCGCTGTTGAGGAGAAGATACCAGTTGACCAGGCTGTCTTTCGACCTAAAAGGAGCTGCAGCGACCAGGTACTAGCAGTAACCACACACATCGAAAGCGGCTTGGAAGAGAAGAAAAAATCCGCAGCTCTATTTATTGATCTATCGTCTGCGTATGACACAGTATGGAGACAAAGAATGCTGCTAAAATTCCTACGCATCATACCTTGTGAAAAACCTGACAACACTACTTGACAATATGCTGGCAAATAGGCACATCGAAGTTCACCTTAATGGCGAGAAAAGCCGCAACTACCAACTCAATGACGGCCTTCCCCAGGGACTGGTTTTTTCGCCTCTGCTGACCTACCAAACACCCACTCTAAAATGTTCATTTACGCCAACGTCGTATGTTCAATTAGCCAATCTGTCGACTTCGAGACATCAGAAATTACTCTTGAAAACGACCTGAAAAAGATAGATGAATATTTCCAAGTATGACGACTCAAATCCAACGCCATAAAGACAGAGACAACCTACTGTCACCTAAACAACAAGCAGGCACACTATGCACTCACAATCGCTTTCAGAAACCAAATGTTGAGATACAACCCTCAACCAAAACACCTGGAAGTAACGCTTGACCACACTCTCACCTTCACAGCCCACCTGGAGAAGAAAGTCTGCAAAATAAAAACTAGAAATAACATAATCCAAAACCTGACAGGAAATGACTGGGGAACGAATAATAACCCTCAGGACATCGGCCCTTGCTCTTCTGTATTCAGCAGCAGAATACTGCGGGTCTACTTGGTTAAACAACGCCCATACAAGAGCAGTAGATACTCGACTCAATCACACTATGAGGCTGATATCGGGAACCATCAAGTCAACACTAACCCAGTGGCTCCCTGTTTTGTCCAACATCCATCCTTCACGCTTACGAAGACAGCTAGCACTGAAAAAAAAAAGAGTGACAAAAATGCCTAGCAACCGTCAACTTCCTGTCCATCAAGACCTCATCTCCCAATCTTGACTAAGGTCTCATGGAAGGTGGGGGAGGGTTTAGTAAGAGACAATTTTAACATTGATGATGCTTGGCGCCGAGAGTGGTCTTCCTCCAATCCAGATTCAAATAATCTAATCAAAGATCCGAGCCAACGCCCTGTCGGATTTGAGCTACCAAGGAGATCCTGGACGTCACTTAACCGGTTCCGAACAGGGCATGGAAATTGTCACTATTGGGGGCATAAATGGGACGTGGTTGATAGACATGACTGCGAATGTGGACACATCAAACAGACACTACAGCACATCGCCACTGAATGCCCATAAGGAAATTGCAAGGCGCCTTCCACAACCTTCATTTGCTTAACGGAGAAGCTACCGCCTGGCTGAAAATACTGGACATCCATCCTTGAGCATGCAGTAATGCCAACATCATGGTCTCCTTATGGAATTGTACAGCACTTATTATTTTATTCTATGTAACTTGTTATTATATACATTTGTCGTTATCAGTATATTATTTTATAATCAGTATGTACTGTGCATATATCTTTTATCTCAAAATGTACCAGATGTAATTTGATGCTGTATTACTGATGCAATCTGATGCTATATTTAAAGCCATACGAAATAAATAAATAAAATGGCCTTACAAATGTCTACACAAAGTTTCATTGACCTAAGATCTCTCGATTTTCATGGGAGCCCTCTCAAGAAGCGAAAATTTGAGAAAACCCCCATAGAAGGTTTCTGTATCTCCGAAATCGAATTCACTGCAAGTGGTCAGCGAACCGCTCAAGTGGGAGAATGATAAAGCTGTTATATAGATGTGTATCCCACAATCGCCAACGTTCTCTTATAAAACGATGGACTCGTGCTCTGGAAGAGTGAATTTCAAATCCCTACCCTGTCATTCTCGTCTATATTTCCGTCGTTTGAATCACTTCCAGAAAATCTAAACATGATTGCTTCACGAAGGCTGTGACCGATAGCGTCCATCTACCTTCTTCAACTGGACTCCACGTTGCTAGCTAATTTTCTTTCCTACATTCTGTGATTCGTATGTAAACAAGTATGAATATCCTATACTTTGGATAAAACATGACGGACAGTTCAGTTTATGTTATATGTGTCTTAAACTGCACGATGACGTCAGTACACCGCAAGGAGTGGGCCAAAGAATGAAGAGGAATGCAGAGGACAGAGAAGCATGGAGGGCTATGAAATCTAACACTGCTTCAAGGCAGATAATCAAATGATAATGAGTTACACTACGTGATAAAAAGTATCCGGACACCCCCAAAAACACACGATTTTCGTATTAGGTGCATTTGCTGCCACTTACTACCAGGTACACAATATCAGCGACCTCAGTAGTCATTAGACATCGTGAGAGAGCAGGATGGGGAGCTCACGGACTAAGAACGTGATCGCGTGACTGGGTGTCACGCGAGATTTCCACACAACTAAACATGCTGAATTTCATTGATGAAAGGAGAAAATACAAAAATCCAACAAGTGAAGCAGGCAAACAGGAATACAAACGTCTCAAAAATGAGATCGACAGGAAGTGCAAAATGGCTAAGCAGGGATGGCTGGAGGACAAATGTAAGGATGTAGAGGCTTATCTCACGAGGGGTAAAATAGGAACTGCCTACAGGAAAATTAAAGAGACATTTGGAGAAAAGAGAACGACTTGTATGAATATCAAGAGCTCAGATGGAAACCAAGTTCTAAGCAAAGAAGGGAAAGCAGAAATGTGGAAGGAGTATACAGAGGGTCTATACAGGGGCGATGTTCTTGAGGACAATATTATGGAAATGGAAGAGGAGGTAGATGAAGATGAAATGGGAGATACGATACTGCGTGAAGAGTTTGTCAGAGCACTGAAACACCTAAGTCGAAACAAGGCCCCGGGAGTAGACAACATTCCAGTAGAACTACTGACAGCCTTGGGATAGCCAGTCCTGACAAAACTCTACCATCTGGTGAGCAAGATGTATGAGACAGGCAAAATTCCTTCAGACTTCAAGAGGAATACAATAATTCCAATCCCAAAGAAAGCAGGTCTTGACAGATGTGAAAGTTACCAAACTATCAGTTTAATTAGTCACAGCTGCAAAATACTAACGCGAATTCTTTACAGACGAATGGAAAAACTGGTCGAAGTCGACCTCGGGGAAGATCAGTTTGGATTCCGTAGAAATGTTGGAACACGTGAGGCAATACTGCCCCTACGACTTATCTTAGAAGAAAGATTAAGGAAAGGCAAACCTACGTTTCTAGCATTTGTAGACTTAGAGAAAGCTTTTGACAATGTTGACTGGAATACTCTCTTTCAAATTCTGAAGGTGGCAGGGGTAAAATACAGGGAGCGAAAGGCTGTTTACAGTTTGTACAGAAACCAGATGGCAGTTATAAGAGTCGAGGCACATGAAAGGGAAGCAGTGGTTGGGAAGGGAGTGAGACAGGGTTGTAGCCTCTCCACGATGCTATTCAATCTGCATATTGAACAAGCAGTAAAGGAAACAAAAGAAAAGTTCGGAGTAGGTATTAAAATCAATGGAGAAGTAATAAAAACTTTGAGGTTGTAATTCTGTCAGAGACAGCAAAGGACTTGGAAGATTAGTTGAACGGAATGGACAGTGTCTTGAAAGGAGGATAGAAGATGAACATCAACAAAAGCAAAACGAGGATAATGGAATGTAGTCGAATTAAGTCGGGTGATGCTGAGGGAATTAGATTAGGAAATGAGACACTTAAAGTAGTAAAGGAGTTTAGCTATTTGGGGAGCAAAATAATTGATGGTGGTCGAAGTAGAGAGGATATAAAATGTAGACTGGCATTGGCAAGAAAAGCGTTTCTGAAGAAGAGAAATTTGCTAACATCGAGTATTGATTTAAGTGTCAGGAAGTCGTTTCTGAAAGTATTTGTATGGAGTGTAGCCATGCTTTGACGATAAATAGTTTAGAAAAGAAGAGAATAGAAGCTTTCGAAATGTGGTGTTACAGAAGAATGCTGAAGATTAGATGGGTAGATCACATAACTAATAAGGAGGTATTGAATAGTATTGGTGAGAAGAGGAGTTTGTGGCACAACTTGACTAGAAGAAGGGATCGGTTGGTAGGACATGTTCTGAGGCATCAAGGGATCACCAATTTAGTACTGGAGGGCAGCGTGGAGGGTAAAAATCGTAGAGGGAGACCAAGAGATGAATACACCAAGCAGATTCAGAAGGATGTAGGCTGCAGTAGGTACTGGGAGATGAAGAAGCTTGCACAGGATAGAGTAGCATGGAGAGCTGCATCAAATCAGCCTCAGGGCTGAAGACCACAACAACAACAACAGTGAAGTGGAAACGTGAAGGGACACGTACAGCACAAAAGCGTACAGGGCGACCTCGTCTATTGACTGACTGAGACCGCCGACAGTTGAAGAGGGTCGTAATGTGTAGTAGGCAGACATCTATCCAGACCATCACACAGTAATTCCAACCTGCATCAGGATCCACTGTAAGTACTATGCCAGTTAGGCGGGAGGTGAGAAAACTTGGATTTCATGGTCGAGCGGCTGCTCATAAGCCACACATCACGCCGGTAAATGTCAAACGACGCCTCTCTTGGTGTAAGGAGCGTAAACAATAGACGATTGAACAGTGGAAAAACTATGTGTGGAGTGACGATTCACGGTACACAATGCGGCGATCCGATTGGTAGAGTGTGGATATGGCGAATGCCTGGTGAAAGTTATCTGCCAGCGTTTGTAGCGCCAACAGTAAAATTCAGAGGCGGGGGTGTTATGGTGTGTTCGTGTTTTTCATGGAGGTGGCTTGCATCCCTTGTCGTTTTGCGTGATAATATCACAGCATAGGCCTGTACTGATGTTTTAAGCACCTTCTTGCTTCCCACTGTTGAAGAGCAGTTCGGGGATGTAGATTGCATCTTTCAACACGATCGCGCACTTGTTCATAATGCACGGTCTGTGGCGAAGTGGTTGCACGACAATAACATCCCTGCAATAGACTAGACTGCACAGAGTCCTCACATGAATCCTATAGAACACCTTTGGGATGTTTTGGAGCGCCGACTTCGTGCCAGGCGTCACCGACCGACATCGGTACCTCTCCTCAGTGCAGCACTCCGTGAAGAATGGGCTGCCATTCCCCAAGAAATCTCCCAGCACTTGGTTGAACGTATGCCTGCGAGATTGGAAGCTGTCATCAAGGCTGAGGGTGGGCCAACACCATACTGAATTCCAGAATTACCGATGGAGGGCGCTTCGAACTTATAAGTCATTCTCAGCCAGATATCCGGATACTTTTGATCACATAGTGTATGAGAGTCAAACAACATGAAAGGAAAGCTATAGGTGAGAAGGGGGAGAGATAAAGCTGTAGCATATTTCCGATGTTATTCAGTCTGTACACTGAGCAAGCAGTAAAGGAAACTAAAGATAAATTTCGAAAGGGATTTAACGTTCAGGGAGAAAAAAATAAAACTTACAGGTTTGCCAGTGGTATCATAATCTTGTCAGAGACTGCAAATAGTTCGAAAGAACCGTTGAGCGGAATGGATAGTGTCTTGAAAAGAGATCATAAGACGACCATCAACAAAAGTAAATCAAGGATAATAGAGTGTAGTCGAATTAAATCAGGCAATGCTGTGGGAACTGGAGTATGAATTATGTCTCCAACGGTAGTAGATGAGTTTAGCTATTAAGACAGTGAAATGATTACAGCCGAAGTACAGAGGATATAAAATGCAGTGTGGCAATAGCAAGAAAATCATTTCTGTAAAAGAAATCTGTTTAACATCTAGTGTCAGTTTAAATTTTAGGGGGTCTTTTTTGAGGGTTCGAATTAATAAGCCTCCCTGCCTTGTATGAACCTGCCTGAATCCTGTAATGTGATATATGTGTTATTTCCATTAACTGTGCATCATGATCAGATAGCCCATTAACAACTGCGTACACGTTAATTGTTTCTGCCTGAGCAGTGTCTATAAAAATGTTATCGATAAGTGACCTACTATACTGCTGCACACGAGTTGGAAAATTTACAACAGATACTAGATTGAAACAACCAAACAAAGATTCTAGCTAATTTTTCCTATCCGCATCTTTTATGAAATCTACAGTAAAAGCACCACAAACCACTAACGGCTTCTTTTTGTCTGACAGGTAGCTCAATAATGCCTCGAGATTTTTCACGAATAGCTGAAAGTTACCTTGAGGGGATCTGTAGATTGTTACAATTACTACAGAAGTATATTGCAGTAGCAACTCACAAGCACATGCTTTAAGGATCTGATCTACACGAAAATTATTTGCTTCAATATTTTTGACTTTGTGTCCAGTTTTTATATAAGTAGCAACTCCTCCTTTTTCCATGTTGACTCTACATAAATAATATGCTAATCTATAATCCCTTAAATTTAACTTCTCCATTCCTGTGGTTAAATGGTGTTCAGTGAGACGCA
Source organism: Schistocerca serialis cubense (assembly GCF_023864345.2). Taxonomy (NCBI): domain Eukaryota; kingdom Metazoa; phylum Arthropoda; class Insecta; order Orthoptera; family Acrididae; genus Schistocerca; species Schistocerca serialis. The sequence continues at coordinate 749,682,118 of NC_064640.1, read as the reverse complement.
AATCATCTATACCTTCAAAATTTACCCCATTTTCTAGGCGTACAAGAAGCTCATCTATCTTATTTTTCAGTCCTCTAATGTTCTGATGAAACACACAAATTTTATTTCTTTAGATACAGTTACAGACATTATGACACCGTTCTGTTTAAATATCTTTTAATACTCTCTTTCTGTAACCTGACTAACCTAAAAAATGTGTCCCTCTGACTCCAGTAATCACAGGTATTTTGTCTTGTGTGCATGTGACCCCCTTACATTTTCTGCAAGATCAACTAATCTATCCTTCCCCCTCCTACTCAGGTGCAGGCCATGGCTAGTGTAACCCCACTTCCCAATTGCATCAACAGGCACAGCACAGATATGAGATTTAGTTTCTGCCAACAGTAACCCCCCCCCAGTTCTCTGTTAACACCGTTGACAGCCGTATTAACCCAGGGCTGGTCATCTGGTCATGGCGCTGCAAAACATCTAAAAATCCCACACGAGTGTGAGCTGTTGCTGCACCTATTACATCCAGGTCACACCTAATACTATACTCCAAATTGCTAGCCAGGCTGTTTCCTGCTCCTCCTACTATAAGAACATTGTCCACGCCATCAAAATCCTTGCACAAGGCCCCTAGGTTTTCTGTAACATGGCTGAGCTTAGCACTAGGTTTCACAATGCTTGTGACGTCGTACTGGACTCCTAGCCCATCCTGTAGCAACTGGCCTACATCTCTCCCGTGACTGCTACCTAACAGAAGGACTCTTTTCTTTCTGCTTGACTTTACTCCCGACCTAGCATTACAATTGTACTACGAGTCTGCTGCACCCTACTTTGCTCAAAAACTGTTTGAGGCTCTTCTACTTCAGGTAACAGATAAAACAGCTTGCTCACTGGAATCTGAAAAGTGATTTCTGAGGTTTTCTCCTTCTGACTACGACTTGTTACCTGTTCACAGCTCCCATTGTCTCTTTCCCCCCTCAACCTGTCTAATTCAAAGTACACCATTTCTAGTTCAGCCTGAAGGGCCCAAATCGTTTTTCTCTGTTCCACGATTTTCTTGTCACGGCTACATAATCTACAACTTCATTGACGAGCCTCATCTGGCACTATAACAGCTTCCCCGCTACAATCTCTCCAGTGACACACCAACCCACAATCGTGACATTTCACTCCCGTGCACACTAATCTACAACATCCACATTTGTCACACATGACGGCAGATTAAACAATACAAATTACACTACAAACAAACACAAATACAAACAATGCAAACTACACTACAAACAATTCCCCTACACCAATTAATAATTAGAAGAAAGTAACTTAGCTTGCGGTGAGATGAGCAGAGAACTTCTGGACGTCAGGCGAATGTAGCAGCAGGCGAATGTAAACAGCGCAAAGTTAACTGTTGGCGTAGGTTATAGTGGCGGAAATCACGAAACGAGTAAGAAACTGAAGAGCTCGATATTTTCTAACGACAAATTTGAACACGCGCTATCACTGAGTTATGTATAAATACTCTAGTGGAAACAGAAAGACCACTTAACGACTTTAGTGCACAATATGGAAAATTGACTGTACGGAAGTGTAGAAACACAGAAAACACTAACCGAATGCAAACTATACACGTACGATACTCTTCACAATAAAGCTACACAGACACTACACGGAAATTACTGAAAAATCACATAACTTACTATGGTAAGTAACGAAAACAAACCCACGCCAAAGGCTTGCACTTTAGAACAGTTAACTTTTCACGAGAACTACGCAAGTAAAAGCGACACCTACAATATATAGATCGCAATAGGTACTAATTTACTTATTTAAGCTATAATATTGCCTTAAGAAATTGTTTTTCCACGAGAAAACACTTATATTTACGAGAATGTGTATTCTGTTAACGATGTCCTTCTAGCACCTTCGGACGTCCGATAAATCCTAACCCCCGGCTTCAACACCACGAGATCCTGAGAATGGTAGAGGCCACGGCTCCGGCCCTCTATAGTAGATAGGCGCTGTATATAATTTTTAAAAACAGATAAAGATTAAGGTGGTGTTGGTATGGTACAATAGCGCTCTCGTGATGTAATGGAAACAATGACATTCACAGTAGATGTAATAGGATTTTACAGTAATAATTACATGAAAAACTGTAGGAGACAGAGAAAGGGGGGCATGGAAGGTAAATGAAGTACAAACCGTAGGATACCTAAGGGCTGGAATGGACCGCTTTAGGCTCTGGCGGTAGGACAAATATATTTCGGGGACACGGATTCATGGTTGGAAAGTGTGAGTTGGACGTAGTTCCGGCAGGGGACGATGAACAAAACATAAAGGTGCATAAGAGAAGGGATATGTGTGTAATAGTGCAGCGAGGTACCTCGGTCGTAGGTAAGAGGGTGAATTATGAGATTTTATTTTCCAGTTTACATACTGAGTTTGAAGGTCACCTACAAAGAGAAGATTTTGTGGGAGCTGCCTGAGTTGGTACAGTAGGCGGGTTCAGAAGGTAGACGGATGTGGAAAGCGAGATAGTGTATATGTCACTCAACAAAATGAAGGGATTTGGGATGGGCGGTTGTCTAAGCAAGCCGAAGATGGGTTAAGATGGGAAAGTGAGGGATTTCTGAGTAAGGGTAATAGTAGAGGGATGTACACCCGTAGGTGCAGCTTGTTAGTACTCGCAACTTTGGTATTTTCAGTTGGCTTCGAATTTTGTCTCGGATAGTGCGCATTTCATCTTAATTTTCTATCCAAGGTAAGTCCTGAGTACATTATTGCGTTAGTAAGTGGGTCGGGCTGGTTGTAAATGGAGAGGTGGAAATCGGGACGACAGAGTCGCCGAGTGGTGCGACCAAGGATGATGGCTTCGATTTAATGCGGATTTAGATGGAGTTTCCATTTCTTACACTGCTCTGCCAGTGTTAATGTGGTAACGTTAGAGGGAGACATGTGAGAGATGTAGAATTTTATGGGTAACTAGGTAAGTGAAGTCGCCGACATTTTGGGTGAGATCGGCAGTGTATACAATGGAATGGAGAGGGGATGGGACATGTGCCTAAGGTACTCTAGCAGTAGGGTGAAAGATTCGGGAGCAGGTTAAAAGACGTCCGTTACTTTTCGAAGTGGATATCACTAATGAATGTGAAGAGAAACACGATCCCTACGAAATTTCACTTGCATGTACCTATCATCAGGATAGCTGAGGTTGCCACCTAATCATCTGTAATATTCGACCTCCAGTCCCAGGGGGACTTCACTTTCAACATATAAAATGCATTTTTTTATTACTGAAATTACTCAGCCAATCGTGATTAAATACCTTACTTCTATTACTATTACTTAAATAGTATCTACGGTCACCGTACGAGAAAGGTCATATTGAACCAACATAAAAGTGATATATGAAGTCCTATTTGAACCGATAATTGAAATATTATTGTGCGCCAAGGAAAAGAACGCTTGGGATTCTGTACAACTGTACGGTGGTGACTGATTATGGATTCGTTACTCATATCCAAACTGAAAATACCGCACAGATGCTCTTACTATAAGAATGTCTCTTTGATGGTGGAACCTTGTGATTATTAAAGGCATATGAAATACTAACAGGTGTCGAGCGTAGGAACTGGAGATTAGCTCTAGTAAAATCCACATTTATTACACAGAACTACCATTCCACAGAGAAAAACAATTACTATTTCACGAACAAACATTAGTTCAGTTTGGTCCGTTATAGACACGAAATATTTATCTAGTTGACTAGGTTAAACAACAAGGATCATCTCTTGGAATGACATTGTATATGAACCTTTGGTATTAGAGAGAAAAGGATAATACTTGACCACCCCAAAAAATCTTTCAGATGAACCTCGGCGACTTGCGCGTCAGTAGGACGCCCTAGTGACCCAACTGGGGTGGGGGACCCTCCGTGGAATCCAAATGAAGGCTCCTCACATTGTTGAGAGGTGAAGGTTAGGTTAAAACGAAGACTGGAAAATGTTTGGTACGAGCGACATCCGCTCCCTCAATCTCTTGGATTTTTTAACCCCAAATAATTGTGACATTTTCTTTCAACTGGTACAAGATTATCTGCAAGTTGTTAATTTATCTCGCGATGATTACATTGATTCACAACGAGCTCACTTTGTCGGAATTGCCGTTTTCAAGTGTTCCTCTTGAGATTTCATAATTTTCATAGTGTATTTATTTACGTCTATGTATTTTCTATGTGACCTTATGTTATTTACATCCAGGTGTAATGACGCACATAATGCATCTTGGAGCGAGTTTTCTGTCTGGTATTATATCGTTATAATAAATAACGTTGTCTCTTTTGTATTAGACTTTGAGTGGTTTTATACAGTACTTTTGACAGTTATTTGACAGTTTTTGCTCCAGCGATGCTTTATGTTTACAGAGCAAATTGTATCATGTAAGTTCAGAGATGGTGTTTGAGTTTTAGAGACTGTAACCTCTTAACCATGAAAAGTTTCAGGTTGTCTATAGATTTTTATGTGTCATGTCATATTCATCCTTTTATTTTTATATTATTTCAATAAAGTTTTTCAGTTAGTTTGTATATTTCAGATCTGTCTGTTCCTTAAGGATGTTGTTCGGATATCTTCTTGTATGTGTGTAAACTTCCATTTCTTCTAAAATGTTCATAGCATGACCTATAGTTATTTTGTGTAATATTTGCAAAGCATTCTAGATTTGGTCTGCTTTGTGATTATGGCTTTTCAGGTGTAAGTAAAAGCTTTATTGGTTACTATCATACTTTCTAGTACATTTTTAATCAATTAATTAATGCGTACAGAAATTCATTATACTCGATGAATTAAGTTCTCTCTAATAGAAAGGATTTCTAAACGTGAAACACAGATTTGAAATCACGTGTTAGTCAGTGCAACACAAAGGACAGGTTCAACCTATCGGACATACAACATGGAAAAAAAACCGGACCATTATTAAATGACAACAGAGAAGTTCACTTAAGGCGATTACATGCACGAATAATAAGTGGAATTTAAACTACAGGGAAACAACATGGGTTACAATCACTCTTGTTATTCAAAAGTCCGTTACACTGGAAAAGTTCATTGACGATGAATACACGTCAAATTAACACTCCACGATACCAATGGTTTTAAGCAATCATAGCTAGACATAAAACACTGAATTCAGCAGATAAGCGCTTACTGCCTGAGGACAAAGCACGACCACAAGATCTAGCCATATACTCGAATTCACTTAGATTAAGACGCGAGCGTCACTAAAAAAACATTATTAATTTCTAACTGGCCATTAAAGTACAAATACAACATTCCAACCAACACAAAACAATCCAACATAGACTAACCCATGTTCCAATGGAACAGACATATTCACACCTTCGAGACTACCGCAGGTGTCACAAAAAAGCAGTCTCCATCCGTCTGTTGGAAACAGAGCCTGTTTTTTGCCTGGAGGGGGAGAGCACTGTTCGGCTAGCCAATGGAGCGAACACGAAAAAAACGGTAATCCTCTGGATTTGCAGCATGCTGTTTTGTTGTTGTTGTGGTCTTCAGTCCTGAGACTGGTTTGATGCAGCTCTCCATTCTACTCTATCCTGTGCAAGCTTCTTCATCTCCCAGTACCTACTGCAACCTACATCCTTCTGAATCTGCTTAGTGGCCGGCCGCTGTTGCCGTGCGGTTCTAGGCGCTTCAGTCTGGAACAGTGTGACCGCTGCGGTTGCAGGTTCGAATCCTGTCTGGGGGCATGGATGTGTGTGATGTCCTTAGGTTAGTTAGGTTTAAGTAGTTATAAGTTCTAGGATGACCTCAGATGTTAACTCCCATAGTGCTCAGAGCCATTTGAACCATTTTTCCGCTTAGTGTATTCATCTCTTGGTCTCCCTCTACGATTTTTACCCTTCACGCTGCCCTCCAATACCAAATTTGTGATCCCTTGATGCCTCAGAACATGTCCTATCAGCCGGTCCCTTCTTCTTGTCAAGTTGTGCCACAAACTCCTCTTCTCCCCAATTCTATTCAATATCTCATCATTAGTAATGTGATCTACCCATCCAATCTTCAGCATTCTTCTGTAGCACCACATTTCGAAAGCTTCTATTCTCTTCTTGTCTAAACTATTTATCGCCCATGTTTCACTTCCATACATGGCTACACTCCATACAAATACGTTCAGAAACGACTTCCTGACACTTCAATCTATACTCGATGTTAACAAATTTCTCTTCTTCAGAAACGCTTTTCTTGCCAATGCCAGTCTACATTTTATATCCTCTCTACCTCAACCATCATCAGTTACTTTGCTCCCCAAATAGCAAAACTCCTTTACTACTTTAAGTGTCTCATTTCCTAATCTAATTCTCTCAGCATCACCCGACTTAATTCGACTACATTCTATTATCCTCGTTTTGCTTTTGTTGATGTTCATCTTATATCCTCCTTTCAAGACACTGTCCATTCCGTTCAACTGCTCTTCCAAGTCCTTTGCTGTCTCTGACAGAATTACAATGTCATCGGCGAACCTCAAAGTTTTTATTTCTTCTCCGTGGATTTTAATACCTACTCCGAATTTTTCTTTTGTTTCCTTTACTGCTTGCTCAATATACAGATTGAATAACATCGGGCAGAGGCTACAACCCTGTCTCACTCCCTACCCAACCACTGCTTCCCTTTCATGCCCCTCGACTGTTATAACTGCCATCTGGTTTCAGTACAAATTGTAAGTAGCCGTTCGCTCCCTGTATTTTACCCCTGCCACCTTTAGAATTTGAAAGAGAGTATTCCAGTCAACATTGTCAAAAGCTTTCTCTAAGTCTACAAATGCTAGAAACGTAGGTTTGCCTTTCCTTAATCTTTCTTCTAAGATAAGTTGTAAGGTTAGTACTGCCTCACGTGTTCCAACATTTCTACGGAATCCAAACTGATCTTCCCCGAGGTCAGCTTCTACCAGTTTTTCCATTCGTCTGTAAAGAATTCGAGTTAGTATTTTGCAGCTGTGACTTATTAAACTGATAGTTCGGTAATTTTCACATCTGTCAACACCTGCTTTCTTTGGGATTGGAGTTATTATATTCTTCTTGAAGTCTGAGGGTTTTTCGCCTGTCTCATACATCTTGCTCACCAGATGGTAGAGTTTTGTCAGGACTGGATCTCCCCAAGGCCTTCAGTAGTTCTAATGGAATGTTGTCTACTCCCGGGGCCTTGTTTCGACTCAGGTCTTTCAGTGCTCTGTCAAACTCTTCACGCAGTATCATATCTCCCATTTCGTTTTCATCTACATCCCCTTCCATTTCCATAATATTGTCCTCAAGTACATAGCCCTTGTATAAACCCTCTATATACTCCTTCCAACGTTCTGCTTTCCCTTCTTTCGTTAGAACTGGGTTTCCATCTGAGCTCTTGATATTCATACAAGTGGTTCTCTTCTCTCCAGAGGTCTCTTTAATTTTCCTGTAGGCAGTATCTATCTTACCCCTCGTGAGATAAGCCTCTACATCCTTACATATCTCCTCTAGTCATCCCTGCTTAGCCATTTTGCACTTCCTGTCGATCTCATTTTTGAGACGTTTGTATTCCTTTTTGCCTGCTTCATTTACTGCATTTTTATATTTTCTCCTTTCAACAATTAAATTCAATATTTCTTCTGTTGCCCAAGGATTTCTACTGACCCTCGTCTTTTTACCTACTTGATCCTCTGCTGCCTTCACAACTTCGTCCCTCAGAGCTACCCATTCTTCTTCTACTGTATTTCTTTCCCCCATTCCTGTCAATTGTTCCCTTATGCTCTCCCTGAAACTTTGTACAACCTCTGGTTTAGTCAGTTTATCCAGGTTCCATCTCCTCAAATTCCCACCTTTTAGCAGTTTCTTCAGTTTTAATATACAGTTCATAACCAATAGATTGTGGTCAGAGTCCACATCTGCCCCTCGAAATTTCTTACAATTTAAAACCTGGTTCCTAAATCTCTGTCTTACCATTATATAATCTGATACCTTCTAGTATCTCCAGGATTCTTCCATGTATACAACCTTCTTTTATGATTCTTGAACCAAGTGTTAACTATGATTAAGTTATGCTCTGTGAAAAATTCTACCAGACGGCTTCCTCTTTCATTTCTTACCCCCAATCAATATTCACCTACTATGTTTCCTTCTCTCCCTTTTCCTACTCTGGAATTCCAGTCACCCTTTGACTATTAAATTTTCGTCTCCCTTCACTACCTGAATAATTTCTATAATCTCATCATACATTTCATCAGTTTCTTCATCATTTGCAGAGCTAGTTGGCATATAAACTTGTACTACTGTAGTAGGCGTGGGCTTTGTGTCTATCTCGGCCACAATAATGCGTTCACTATGCTGTTTGTAGTAGCTTACCCGCACTCCTATTGTTTTATTCATTTTAAACCTACTCCTGCATTAGCCCTATTTGATTTTGTATTTGTAACCCTGTATTCACCTGACCAAAAGTCTTGTTCCTCCTGCCACCGAACGTCACTAATTCCCACTATATTTAACTTTAACCTATCCATTTCCCTTTTTAAATTTTCTAACCTACCTGCCCGATTATTGGATCTGACATTCCACGCTCCTATCCGTAGAACGCCAGTTTTCTTTCTCCCGATAACGACGTCCTCCTGACAAGGGAACCTCCCCATCGCACCCCCCTCAGATTTAGTTATAAATTGGCACAGTGGATAGGCCTTGAAAAACTGAACACAGATCAATCGAGAAAACAGGAAGAAGTTATGTGGAACTATGAAAAAAATAAGCAAAATATACAAACTGAGTAGTCAATGTGTATCATAAGCAACATCAAGGAGAATGTCAATTCAGGAACGCCGTGGTCCCGTGGTTAGCGAGAGCAACTGCAGAGTAAGAAGTCCGAGGTTCAAGTCTTCCCTCGATCAGAAATTTTAATTTTTTATTTTCAGACAATTATTATCTGTCCGTCCATCCGATGCGAGGTTTTCGGCAAGTGAAATACTTTGTGAAAAGATTCTATGATTTTGCGAAGCTGCACAGGTACACGTGATCGTGTGTCAATTATCAAAGTTCAGGCACTCACACATAATCAACTTCGCTCTCCAAAATTCCAGAACATGTTCAGATGTCTTGGACATATGCAGGATTTGACGGTCTACACACGGAAAAATTTGAAAACGTTAAAAACATATGTTTTGAAAGAGCACAGGCAAAACTGTGCGGCTGTAAAACTGTTGCATTCATTTGTTGCAGTTTATGTGACAAACTCTTATGGTTTCATCACTTTTTTGGGAGTGATTATCACATCCACAAGAAAACCTAAATCGGGCAAGGTAGAAGAATCTTTTTACCCATTCGCCAAGTGTACAAGTTAGGTGGGTCGACAATATATTCCTGTCATGTGACGCACATGCTTTCACCAGTGTCGTATAGAATATAACGGACGTGTTTTCCTGTGGAGGAATCGGTTGACCTATGACCTTGCGATCAAATGTTTACGGTTCCCATTGGAGAGGCACGTCCTTTCCTCTACTAATCGCACGGTTTTGCGGTGCGGTCGCAAAACACAGACACTAAACTTATTACAGTGAACAGAGACGTCAGTGAACGAACGGACAGATCATAACTTTGTGAAAATAAAGAAAGTAACCTTTTCACTCGAGGGAAGACTTGAACCAAGGACCTCTCATTCCGCAGCTGCTCACGCTAACCGCGAGACCACGACATCCCTGATTTAGACTTTCCTTGATGTTGCCTATGTTGCGCATGGACTACTCAATTTGTCTATTTTGCTTATTTTTTTCATAGTTCCACACAACTTCTTCCTGTTTCCTCGATTGATCTGTGTTCAGTTTTTCAAGGCCTATCCACTGTGCCAACTTATAACTAAATCTGAGAGGGGTGCAATGGGGAGGTTCCCTTGTGAGTAGTCCCCGCCCGGAGATCCGAATGGGGGACTATTTTACCTCCGGAATATTTTACCCAAGAGGACGCCATCATCATTTAACCATACAGTAAAGCTGCATGCCCTCGGGAAAAATTACGGCTGTAGTTTCCCCTTGCTTTCAGCCGTTTGCAGCACCAGCACAGCAAGGCCGTTTTGGTTAGTGTTACAAGGCCAGATCAGTCAATCATACAGACTGTTGCCCCTGCAACTACTGAAAAGGCTGCTGCCCCTCTTCAGGAACCACATGTTTGTCTGGCCTCTTAACAGATACCCCTTCGTTGTCGTTGCACCTACGGTACGACCATCTGTATCGCTGAGGCACGCAAGCCTCCCCACCAACGGAAAGGTCCATGGTTCTTACTGGATATCTATGCAAGCGGAAACGGGAGGGTTGGTACTGCTACGTTCTGGGGGGAAGATTCTTCTCCGACCTGCTCTGGTCCCTTTGAAATCATTCGCCCAAGCATCCATATCGTACAGACATTCAGAGCCTGGCAAGGGAAGAAGCCTATATCAAAATATATAAAAGAGAAGCGCTCCATTGTATTCTTTTCCCCATTATTAGCACATGCTCAGATAGACTTCAAAAGCAACGACTTTGCGAAATTAACAATGCAGAAAATCATAAATTGTGAAAGGGGACCAAAGTCGTACTCCTTTCAAGGTTTGATTGGTTTTGGCATACGCTGGTGAACCAAAACATTACGACCATTTTTTAAAGCGTGTTGACTCATCTTTGGAAGGAAATATAGTAGCGATCCTGCCTGACATGGATTCGACAAGTCCTTGGTAGGTTTCCGGAGTTGTGTGGCACCACATGTTTACGCAATGGTCATGCAAGTCCCATAAATTACGAACTAGTAGTTTGTGTTCTCGGAGCTGGTGCCCGATAGCGTCCATCATGTTAAGACAAGGCGAATTTGGTGGTCAAGAAATCAATGAGTTCACTATCATGTACCTAAAACCACTACAGAACGATTCAGGCCTTGTAATGTGGATATTTATCCTGCTGGAAGATGCCATCACCGTTGGGCAACACATCAAGCATGAAGGGCTAACCGTTCACCTGGATGATGACATGTCCGAACACGACCATTGAGCTGTGTATTGTATGATTTCTGACTCTCAAAGCCATAGTCTTCCTCCCATGTATCACATCTGAGTTGACTGAATATGTAGTAGCTGACGCTTGACGTCCTGGGGTGGACCAAGGCAGGAGCGACGGACGCTGCTACCCGGATTCAGAAATCGTGAGGAATTGCACTAACTAAATAGAACTGTGTTCTGATTGGCAGCTGTAATACAATATGGAGAGTTTACCTTCAGTCGTACACACCAAAACCCTTATTTTTAATTAATAACTGTTTCTAAATCAACATTTAGATTTAATTCATAATACATGGAAGAACGTCTTATTACGTTGCTATCTCGCTATAATCTAAACATTATTTTATTATCAATTATTACATGAAATCTGAACGACTACAAAGAACCGAATTACTTTCTGTGTCATCAGTTTCACGCCAAATGACTGACTAACGAGGTGGGTCGCTCCAAGCAGTTCAGTGTTAAGCCGGAGAGGGTATGGATCACATGCTATGCTTGTGGGATTGCGGTATGCGTCTAAGACCTGGATTCTACAAGCAGTACAGATTATTATTGATTCTAAGAAAGTGTTATTAACATTTCGCAAGCCAAATTACATCATCTACTCAATTAGAGAAGGAATTATATTTTGACCAATAAGAATGAATAGTGTGTGTGAAACCTGTAAGCGTATGCCTTATTACGCAGCATTATTGTTCAGTTTGTTGTTTTATCTACATCGACATGACTACTCTACGATTCACACTTATTTGTTTGGCAGAGGATTCATAGAACCACTCTCAAATCATTTCTCTACCGTTTCACTATCGAACACTGCGCGGGAAAAGCTAAAACTTAACACTTACCGTGGGAGCTCTGATTTCTATTATTTTACAACAGTTACCATTTCTCCCTATATAGGTGGACAAAATATTTTCACATTCATGGGGGAAACTTAGTGACTCAAATTTCATGAGAAGGTCTCACCGTAATAAAAAGCACCTCTGTTTTAATGATTGCCACAGCATGACACTCTCCGCCCTATTTGGCGATAGTACGGAACGATCTGCCCGTAGGTTTTTCGATAGCATCCATCAATCCTATCTGGAAAGGATCCCATACTGCACAACAGTACTCCGAAACAGGACAGACAGGCATAGTGTAGGCAGTCTCTTTATAGATCTATTGCACCTTGAGAGGATTCTGACAATAAAACAAAGTCTTTTGTTTGCCTTCCCCATAATGTATTCTATGTAATCATTCCAGATTAAGTTGTTCATAATTGTAATCCCTATGCATTTAGTTGAATTGACAGTTTTTAGAGTTGTGTGATTTATGGTGTAACTGAAATTTAACGTATTATTTTAGTACTGATGTGGATGACCCAAAATTTTTAATTGTTTGGAATCAATCGACACTTTTAGCACCATACAAGTATCTTGGCGATATCATTTTTCGATTGGTTTTGATCTTCTGATGACTTTACTAGACGGTAAACGACAGTATCATTTGTAGACAATCTAAGAGTGATGCTCAGGTTGTCTCCTAAATAGTTCAAATGGCTCTGAGCACTATGGGACAACTTCTGAGGTCATTAGTCCCCTAGAACTAAGAACTAATTAAACCTAACTAACCTAAGGACATCACTCACATCCATGCCCGAGGCAGGATTCGAACCTGTGACCGTAGCGGTCTCGCATTCCAGACTGCAGCGCCTAGAACCGCACGACCACTTCGGCCGGCCTCCTAAATACACTCCTGGAAATGGAAAAAAGAACACATTGACACCGGTGTGTCAGACCCACCATACTTGCTCCGGACACTGCGAGAGGGCTGTACAAGCAATGATCACACGCACGGCACAGCGGACACACCAGGAACCGCGGTGTTGGCCGTCGAATGGCGCTAGCTGCGCAGCATTTGTGCACCGCCGCCGTCAGTGTCAGCCAGTTTGCCGTGGCATACGGAGCTCCATCGCAGTCTTTAACACTGGTAGCATGCCGCGACAGCGTGGACGTGAACCGTATGTGCAGTTGACGGACTTTGAGCGAGGGCGTATAGTGGGCATGCGGGAGGCCGGGTGGACGTACCGCCGAATTGCTCAACACGTGGGGCGTGAGGTCTCCACAGTACATCGATGTTGTCGCCAGTGGTCGGCGGAAGGTGCACGTGCCCGTCGACCTGGGACTGGACCGCAGCGACGCACGGATGCACGCCAAGACCGTAGGATCCTACGCAGTGCCGTAGGGGACCGCACCGCCACTTCCCAGCAAATTAGGGACACTGTTGCTCCTGGGGTATCGGCGAGGACCATTCGCAACCGTCTCCATGAAGCTGGGCTACGGTCCCGCACACCGTTAGGCCGTCTTCCGCTCACGCCCCAACATCGTGCAGCCCGCCTCCAGTGGTGTCGCGACAGGCGTGAATGGAGGGACGAATGCAGACGTGTCGTCTTCAGCGATGAGAGTCGCTTCTGCCTTGGTGCCAATGATGGTCGTATGCGTGTTTGGCGCCGTGCAGGTGAGCGCCACAATCAGGACTGCATACGACCGAGGCATACAGGGCCAATATCCGGCATCATGGTGTGGGGAGCGATCTCCTACACTGGCCGTACACCACTGGTGATCGTCGAGGGGACACTGAATAGTGCACGGTACATCCAAACCGTCATCAAACCCATCGTTCTACCATTCCTAGACCGGCAAGGGAACTTGCTGTTCCAACAGGACAATGCACGTCCGCATGTATCCCGTGCCACCCAACGTGCTCTAGAAGGTGTAAGTCAACTACCCTGGCCAGCAAGATCTCCGGATCTGTCCCCCATTGAGCATGTTTGGGACTGGATGAAGCATCGTCTCACGCGGTCTGCACGTCCAGCACGAACGCTGGTCCAACTGATGCGCCAGGTGGAAATGGCATGGCAAGCCGTTCCACAGGACTACATCCAGCATCTCTACGATCGTCTCCATGGGAGAATAGCAGCCTGCATTGCTGCGAAAGGTGGATATACACTGTACTAGTGCCGACATTGTGCATGCTCTGTTGCCTGTGTCTATGTGCCTGTGGTTCTGTCAGTGTGATCATGTGATGTATCTGACCCCAGGAATGTGTCAATAAAGTTTCCCCTTCCTGGGACAATGAATTCACGGTGTTCTTATTTCAATTTCCAGGAGTGTAGTTTACATACATTAGAAACAGTAGAGGGTCTATAACACTTCCTTGCGGAACGCCAAATTTAATTTATGTTTTTACTCGATGTCTTTCCGTTAGTTACTACTTTCTGACAGGGAATCACGAATCCACTCGCACATCTGAGACGCTATTTCATAGGCACGCCGAATAAGAAAATAGTTAGCGTACCTATAAACTACAAAACTGATTATTTCAGTAAAAGAGAGCCATGACGTGTTTCTGGGTAGTTTCATTAAAGCCTCACAGCTTTGCAGCAGACTCAGGATCTACCTGCTACCTCTGAGATGGAACAATAATATCAGTTGAAAGCGCCAGGTTAGTAACCGTATTATAAATTCTGTTTTGTTTTTAGGTGGAATAATATAACTAGGCCACTTAAATGTAACGCTACTCCAATACCAGCGGAAACAGTTATGTACCATCTGTGTGGGCACAGGGAAGGGAATCGCATTGATGATACTCTTTAAACAGTCAATTAAGATTCTAGGATCGCCGTACCTGATATGACAATAAACGTGATTTATCCAACCAAGCCATAGTTTCCAATTGATCCACGATCCAGTCTCGGTGATCTCCTGCCCAGTGCAGTAGTAACTTACGATCTAGTATGGGAACACGTAGGGGAGTCCGTGTCCCATAATGTGTGCTCCGAAATACTTGTTTCTGCACCAACCTCTCCACTATATCGTCAAATCTATAGATAGCAGCCTCTCTGGCTTTATAAATTGGGCATGCCTCTGACTTCCACGTTCATTGATGAGGGGTGGACATTCATCACCTTGTCGGCTACCGGTTGTATCACCGCCATTCAGCCCTTTTCCATAGCGGCTCAAGACAGTAATAAGCCATCAGCCGCCCAGCCCCAACGGTTCCGAGATACTCGTTCCCAGGCGCCTGGCCAAAACAATCTGCCCTTTGTCTCCACTTGCTGTCCGTACCGACGCTAGAATCATTGCTCCATTCCTCTCTGGTTCGATTATATGCTTTCCTTTCAGCAGCATGTTTGCGCAAAACCATAACGCTGGATTCAGTCTCTGGGTGGCCAGTGGTCATAATGCTTTGGTTCATTTGTGTGTGGTGTGTGTGTGTGTGTGTGTGTGTGTGTTTGTGGAGGGGGTGGGGGGGGCGATGAAGGAAGCGCCCTGTTAGCCTTAAATTGTTAACTGGCAGAGCGTTCGAGTCTCGGTCGGGCACACAGTTTTAATCTGCCAGGAAGTTTCATATCAGCACACACTCCGCTGCAGAGTGAAAATCTCATTCTGGAAACATCCCCCAGGCTGTGGCTAAGCCATGTCTCCGCAATATCCTTTCTTTCAGGAGTGCTAGTTCTGCAAGGTTCGCAGGAGAGCTTCTGTGAAGTTTGGAAGGTAGGAGACGAGGTACAGGCAGAAGTAAAGCTGTGAGTAGCGGGCGTGAGTCGTGCTTCGGTAGCTCAGTTGGTAAAGCACTTGCCCGGGAAAGGCAAAGGTCCCGAGTTCGAGTCTCGGTCGGGCGCACAGTTTTAATCTGCCAGGAAGTTTCATATCAGTGCACACTCCGCTGCAGAGTGAAAATCTCATTCTGGCAGAGCGTATATTTGTAAGAGTGCACCACAATTCCCTTCCTGATCGAAGGGATTTTAGACGGGAAACAAATTCTTGGGGTTATTTATTTGATGGGAGATAAGGTAGGTGGCTTGAAGGTGCTGGTCATCTATGGAGTAGTTAGGACAGAAGCGATATTGGGTGTTGGGAACAATCAGATGCGTAACTTCACTTGCCATAGTACTATTTCTTAATTTTTTCGAGTTCAGTCGAATCAGAAGAGAGAGCGCAGTAGCTACGGCACCAGCGCCGGCGCGTCTGCAGAGCGCAGTAAACCATATCGACACGCGTCGCTCGCCATCTTTATTGCCCCGTGACCGTAATGTATAAATCTGTAGGAGTATAAAAGCGCTTCCACCTTACGTTGCACAGCTGCGGTCGGTATTAAAGATGGCCGCACTGAGACAAGGCAGAGCGACGGATATACGAGCAGCCACTGCCACCCCGCGCCGCGTAACTCAGCCGCTGGCCCAAACTGCAGCACACTGCAGCGCACTACCATTTGCATTCCAGATTCCGATATGTAAATAGCGTGCAAATCTCACAGTATCGTCCATTTTCAAAGGACTAGCGTTTCTCGTTCTTCGCCCGAGTCTTTTGCCTTGTTCGATAAAGTCAGTCTCTTAAAAATAATTCAAAGTTTGTTGGCCATTTCGATGTATTTTTAACCAGAATTGCACTGTGGAATGTACGCAACACCAGAGTTCACATAAAAACGAGTATATGGGTGTAAGGGAGAGTTCGGTAATTGCGTGCAGCGAGTCATCGTACACACTCGGTATCTGAAGTTTGCAATAAACATTACTATTTCCGACTACTCTCTTCTGATTCCTGTAACTAACAGGTAGGAAGAAGAAGCCATGCCGGTTTGGCCGAGCGGTTCTAGGCGCTTCAGTCTGGAACCGCGCGACCGCTACAGTCGCAGGTTCGAATCCTGCTTCGGGAATGGATGTGTGTGATGTCCTTAGGTTAGTTAGGTTTAAAAGTTCTAAGTTCTAGGGGACTGATGACCTTAGATGTTAAGTCCCATAGTGCTCAGAGCCATTTGAACCATTTTTTTTAAAGAAGTCATGCGACATTCGAGTTGTGGAATGTGTGCTTGTGAGGCAAATAAAACAGGCCAGTTTTTTTTATTTTCAGCAGACAGAAAACAATAATGTAAATTTACAATTGTAATAACTGATTTACTGTTATCTGAATACGTAATTAAAACCTGTAACTCATTGTATAACTGAATGGATTTACTTTCTAAATACTGTATATGAATTTAGCTTAGAGAATGTGATCACATTAGTAATTAATGGCAGACTGGATTGAAGAACAACAACGGGAAATCTGTATCTTGGTGCTTTACTGAGCAGCCAGAGAAAAAGAAAAAGAAAACCAGAAGTAAGGAGGAAACATATGAGTCATCATAGGTATCGGATATTTGTGCTGGTAACAGTCACAATGATTACGATAGCCAGTTTACTGGCGCATTGAAACCGCCAGCACGTAGTGAAGAAGGTAATGAGTCCTGTTGCATCTGTGGAGATGCAGATGAAGGCAAATAATTGTAGTACAGGTGTTTTGAGCGCTACCGGTATGCTTGTAATCAAGGTGCATGAATTGGAGAAGACTATATTTGTGATGACTGCTTATCCTTGAAACTAATATCCTAAAAGATTTCACAACCATGTTGCTCTTTAAATAAGTTTCAGTAATCTAATTTCTTAACAGAATTTGGAAGGTATATTTTCACTCGTGTATATTTAATATGAGCTCTTCTCCAGCGTACAATTCCAAAACCACTGCAGATGATTACCTCGCGGAATGGGGATCCGGGTACAACCGCATTTTTGTGATATTCGCAGCTAGACTTTACTGTACTCTTTTTTAATTTAAATTGATTTAATCCAGTAGACGTAAAGAAACTGCAGCAATCTTATACGCAGTTAATTACATGTAGCTTATTATGAATTTGTCAAAATATTAATTTTTGCTTTAGTACACATGATTCCCCCTCTTTCCCATTTGTCTGTGGCTGATTGATGTTCGTATAATATTGTTTGTGAAAATTTTAACGGTTTATCAGACTGTTTCAGTACTAATCTACAATTAGCACATAATCGGGTAAGCAGGTGGCACATTATTACTAGCACAAAATGAACATTTTGTGCCGTAGGAGCTTTTAGAGACTTTGCTATTGAATTGATAAGGATTAGTATGCCAAGTGCAAAATGCTTCTCTCATTATGCAGAAGAGTCGTTATAATTCTCTAAATTCCTGATAAATTAAAACTGTACTTGGTACAAAGAATCGAGACGGATCTTTTAATACTATGTACAATACATTTTAAGCTTAACTGTCATTTTATAAGCAGTTTGCTTTATATCAGATTTATTCTTTTTGTGTAACTGTTTATACGGTATTAAATCAATAATATCACATAAAAATTTTACGTAAGAGAACAACAAAAGAATTTTATAGTTCCTGGGGCAGACAAAAATATGCGTCGCTTATAGTGAGAAAAAGTATATATTTACACTACTAATTTTAGTTAGAAATACAGCATTCATAAATTATGAGCTTATATTTAACATAACTGAAGTACGCAAGAAAAAAGTTATCAATTAGCGGGAGTTATTAGAAAGGAATCTTCACTGTCACTCTTAGATGATGGCATATTAGTATCTACTTTTTTTCCGACTACCTGAGGTTCCTTCCCCTTTAGTACAACTGTGATTTCTTGCAGTAAACCTTAACTTCAGAAAAAATGTAGCCCAGCGTTTCACAAGTTTTTTGAGCCTTTTCAGTTTTGTCTACTTGACCCTCTTAACGGCGTCTTTTCAGCTCATGTGAGAATCTGACATCATCTTTAGTTTACATCATCAGTCTCTGTTTCTTCTCCTGCTTTCTGTTTTAACATCACTGTCGAACAATAATTTAACGGAAGCATAGGATGTGTAGGGAAAGTATTTGGCCCGTAGAAAAACTGAAACCACGGTCTTCGCGTTATTAGAACGATTTTCCACTCTTTCTCTCTCATTTTTTGTTTCTATTTTTTATTTTTGCTTATTTTTGTACTTCATTTCTTTTCAAACCATTCACAGGATTGTTATTCAAAATTTATAGAAAATACGCCTTTATTTAGGGATCAAACTTACTAACATGTTGACACAAAATGAAAATAAAATCGCAGAAGTGAAGGCCTCGCGGCTCATGGCACAGCTTCAAACTCTCAGCACGCATCCTTCCACATTCCAAACTCCACAGGAGCTTTCCTATGTACCGCCAGCTTAGGCACTTTTACAGTGTACACTCGAGTGTCGGATGTTAGGTTTAATGATTCACTTGGGCAACAAACTATAGGGTGCGGCTAGGTCATACTCTGCGACATCGTTTCTCCCAGCCGTACTAGAAGAGCAAGATACACAGGAGAAATTCAGAGGAATTTAGAGACATGTAGAGCACTTGCATCACTTGAAAAGGGGCAATCGTGATTCGTCAGCATTTGATGTCTTCCCTTCGCAATGTTCGATCGGAAACTGGTCGCGATGGACTATCAATCACCGACAGCAGTAATTACTGTCATTTTTGAAACAGAATGTCTTTGACAAGGCGTGACACTCGTCTCTGGTCCCTGTCGGTTGTGATCTTTTTACGACCACTCTTTGTACACCATGTGATATGGCTGTGAGGGGCACACCATTCCTTGTAAACACGTTGGACCCTATGTGTTCATATACAATGAAATAGGGCAACCTGCTTCACGGAGAAAACGATCTCTGTTCTTGAAGATGTGTAAACTACCGATCACATCTTGGATACATGCCAGAAATAAGACACCAGAATTAATGGAAAGAGGTGTGGCTTACTCCGTGCAACTGGCAGTAGGAAATTCTTAAGATCGAGTAACTAAGGGCGTTTATTGGTGTTGGTATATAAATATGCGCCTTGACTCCACAGCGCAACTGTGTAGAATCAGAACAATGGTCTGCCTGCAATGCTACGTCCTTGGGTCAATACTCTAGAGAAGGCTCTACAGCACTTCACTACCATGCAGTTGAGGTGACTGTAATCTAGTCCTAACATCATAATTTGCGGCCTTGAGTTGAATTAGCTACTTGTCTAGCAATCTTCATCCTATATCTTTTACACAAGCAACATTATAGAAGTTTTACGACCACGCTCACAAAGAGCTACAATTACACACCTCTCCCCTTCCCCCCACCCGACAAATACTACCTGAAGCACTGAATATATTGAAAAAGAGTTTACAGCATATTATCTTACACAAAGCACTATATATTTTACTGCATCTTCAGCGCTTTTAAAACTTTTCTCCCCTAAAATACTTAGCAACGTTTGTTTAATGGAACATGTTTTCTTTTCTGTATAATCATTTAAAAGCCTTTGAAAACAAAAGTTTATTGAAGTCCTACCTGATATGATTTATAGTGTATGTTTTCCTGAAAATAAATGGATCATATTTGCAACGTCAGGTAATGACCAATGAACGAAATCCTGGATCGTCAGACACAACATCACACATTCCACCAGAGTTCCAAAATCAGTCCAGCTTCAAAAAGCGAGGTTATTCGAGAGTCGGCGTCACTTTGGCTTCAATAATGAAATATGAACTGGTGGAGCGAGCCACGAAACACCGTTATTTACACCGTCTGATCAAATGTACCCGGATGTATGATGAACATTAACAGGGAGTCTAGTTTAATTTATCCATATTTTGGTGCTGTGAACATGACTGTATTCAATACACAGCAAGTATGAATAATGACGCCGTCGGTCACGATTTTTTCGTGTTTTACTGAATTGTACTATGCATTTCATACGCTGTGGGTGAGACGGTCATGCCATATCAAACGACGTCTGTGAAGTATTTTGAAATGTATAAACCAGTGTGCGCATTATAAGTGACGTCTTGTGTTACTGCAAAATGGATAAACCAACACCTGCTGGGATTAAAACGTTAAAAATGTTCTTTTTCAGTAAGATTTTCATTGTTTTTCACTCTTTCTCATCATATTTTCCGTCATTTGATTCGTAAAATACAAAACCTAACATCCATCTTCTCAGAACAGGAACATTATTTAGCGTTACCTCACTCAAGAGTAGAATTAAATAATTTTCTAAGACGATTTGCACCTGACGATGAACCGACAAGGTTGAAATATATCATGTGATTCATTAAAGCATGGAAAAAAATTACCAAAGGCGTTATTATTCATACTTCATGAATATAACGCCTGTCCACCCATCGCCCTTATGACGGCTTGAACTCTCAGTGAGTTGTCTAAATGTCTGCTGAGGGACGGCAGCCCATTCTTCCACAAGAACCGAAACCAGAGGAGGTAGTGGTGTTGGACGCTGGGGAATGGAGCGAATACGACGTTCTAACTTATCCCAAACGTGTTCTTCTGGGTTCAGGTCAGGACTCTGGACAGGCTAGTATACATCGGAAATTTTATTGCCCACAGATCATTGGCTCACAGATGCTGTTTACGACAGGGTACATTGTCAGGATGACGCAAACAGTCATGGTCTCACAACTGTTCCTCTACTGTGCGCAGCATACAGTACTATAAAATATCTTCATATCCTTCCGCAATTGGCGTTTTCTTAAGATCAATAAGGGAACTACACGCCAACCACGATAAACACCCAAATATCGTAACACCACATCCTCTGTACTTCACATGATAATGTAAAGTGCCAACAGTGAAGTACAGAGGATGTGGTGTTACAATATTTGAGTGTTTATCGTGGTTAGGGTGTAGTTCCATTATTGATTGTACTTCCCTTATTGATAGCAGTATCGTTCTCCAGGAGTTCGCCAAACCCAGACCCTTCCGTCGGATTGCCACAGAGAATGTGTGATTCGTCACTCCAAATCACTCATTTCCACTCATCCACCATTCAGTGACGTCGCTCTTCACACCGTATCAAGAGTCGCTTAGCACTGCTTACAGAAATGTGTGACTTATGAGGAACCGCTGAACCATTCTACTCCTTCTTTCTAGCTCCCTAAGCACAGTCGCTGTGCTAGCTGGACTGCTGGTAGCAGTTTGGAATTCACGAGTGATTTTTTCAGCTGATTTCATGTGATTTTTTACGATTACCTTCCGCATTGCTCGATGGTTCCTGTCCGTCAGTTTTTGTGATCTGCCTTGTCTTGGTTTAGGTGCGGTTGTTGCTTCACATTTACCCTCCACCAACACGTCACCAACAGTTGACTAGGGAAGCTTTAGAAGGGTTTAAATGTTCCTGACGAATCTGTTACCCAGATGACATTCAGTACTCTGTACACAGTGGAAGTCATTGTACTCATCTAAGGGACCCATTGTGCAGTTACTGCTTCTCTGTTGAGAACAATATGCTCCTTGCCTTTTTATAAAGGCAAATCTGACACTCATGACATGTACTGCTCAATTCGACGTTAAATGTATAGATACTTTTTATCAGCTAGTGTATTTTCAGTAAAGAGCTGACATCATCATAATACATAGTGTTCTCATGACTCCTATGCTTGCAGCTGCCGCAGATGTAACGAACAAATTATATTTCTCCACTCTCAGAGCCATTCTTCATATCGCTGGGATGGTGGAATGTTAAAATTAAAAACGGTGTTAGTCGTTGGCTGGGTTTGCAACTTATTCGTCTAGCTCTGAATAATCCACTGCCGAGCTCAAGTTAGGTGATAAGCATAACTTTTACAGCGGCTCTACCAACAGGAAGTCACTGCAGTGGCCGCAGGTTAAGTTCCAGGTACGCACAAATCCACCGACAACACTGGCCTATCTGTATGCTGCTGCTTGCCGGCCCACTTCAGCGATGTAGCAACCTGTACCCTCACCTGCGTTACCTTAACGGACAAGTTGTAACGCTGCCCCTCTGCTGATGGCAAATGCAAAGACTGTATGAAATGAGGGCCGGGGAAGAGGTTCGTCCGCCAGAAGATATGCAACTAATGTCTCTGGCAGAAATAGACTATATTCTAGATTCCCTGTGTCCTCCAGTTAAGTTGGTTTACATCAGTGCGAGGGAGGTTCAGTTAGTAACGCAACACATCTTTTTGTCGGCCAGTTTCGGTTTAAAAACACAGCATTTGCTGTGGAACATCGTGGAATATTACTGTTTCAGCCACTATAGTTTCATGAAGTTTCGATAGGTGATGGCACTTTACTTAGCCTTCAAAATGGCGTTTGTAACGGAGGAGCATTCCAAGCAGAGAGCTGTCATTGATTTTCTTTTGGCGGAAAATCACAGCATTGAAGGCGCTTACAGAATGTCTACGGAGACTTGACAGTGAAAAAAAGCACAGCGAGTCGTTGGGCGAGGCATCTACCGTCACCGTAACAAGGTCGCGCAAACCTGTCCGATCTCCCGCGTTCCGGCCAGCCGCACACAGCTGTGACTCATTCGAGGTGATCAATGGACCAGTATAAAAAACTCGCTGCTGAACTGGAAGTCTCAGTTGGTAGTGTTGACACACCCGCCCACCAATTGGGGCACTCAAAAATGTGTGCCAGCTGGATTCCTCGCCGCCTAACAGAATAACAAAGACCGACGAAGGTTCACCAACGAAGGTTCATGTGTACGGAATTGCTTGCTAGTTACGAAGCGGATCGTGACAATTTTTTGTCGAACATCGTCACGAGTGATGAAACATGGATTCATCACTTCGAACCGGAAACAAAATGGCAATCCACGAAGTGGAGCCACACCATCTCTCCTCCGAAGAAACATTTCAAAACTATTCCCTCAGCTGGTAAAGCCATGGCGACGGTCTTCAAAGTCTATGATAGGGATATTGTGTTTGATGTCCTCGCTCACGGTGCAACTATGAACTCTGATGCGTATTGCGATACTCTCAGGAAATTGAAGAAACTACTTCAGCGTGTTCATCGCTACAAATATACAAACGAACTTCTCCTCCCCCATGACAACGGAAGGCCTCACGTAAGTCTGCACACCCGAGAGGAACTTACAGAACTCTGGACTATTCTTCATCATCCACACTACAGCTGGGATCTCGCACCTTGCGACTTCCATCTGGTTGGCCCAATCTACATCTATATCTACATGCAAGCAAGCACTCCGTCTTCAGGCCACAAGTAGCTCATCAGGGCCATCCGACCGCCGTGTCATCCTGACCTGAGGATGCGGATAGGAGGGGTGTGTAGTCAGTACAGCACTTTGCCGGTCGTTATGATTGTTTTCTTCGACCGGAGCCGCTACTACTCGGTCGAGTAGCTCCTCAGTTGGCATCACGGGCTGAGTGCACCCCTATAAATGGCAACAGCTCATGGCGTCCAGGATGGTCACCCATCCAAGTGCCGACCTCGCCCGATAGCGCGTAACTGCGGTGATCTGACGGGTTTATCCACTGCGTCAAGGCTGTTGCCTATATCTACAGGGATACTCTGCAAATCACATTTAAGTGCCTGGCACAGGGTTCATCGAACCATCTGCACTGTGCGGGATGCAGTGCACGGAGGATGAGGAGGTTATTGATGCAACAAGACGTTGGCTGCGACGTCGACCAGTAGAATGGTTCCATGCGGGCATACAGACCCTCCCAGTAAGATGGCGTAAGGCCATTGCATTGAACGGAGTCATTATCCCCTCTTTTGGACCCAGCTTCCGACTACTTTAGCGGACTTGCGATTTTCCACGGTCGCTCCCTGTCTCTGAAACTGGCTGCCACTCATCTCCCTGAATTTCGATACTCTGCTCCATTAAGAATCACGTAATATTCGAACCTAACACCGTATTGAAATGCGGGTTTCACCAAAAAATTTCAAAATCTGAATCTCATATTTTACGGCCTATTATATAATGAATTACGTTTTCCCTCAGTTCAAATTATTATGTCAGATTACTTTTACATAGCATGTCACTAGCACATCGCAGCCACGAGACGTGTCACGTGTAATAATTCTCGCTGCCTTGACACTGTTGGAACAACAATGGTTACGTTTGAAAAGGTATGATAGATTCTTTTGTGTGATGATGTCGTCCCTTCATAAGAGCTGGGGGATGGAACTTTGAACAGTTGTTGTATATGCAGAATCTTGTGTACATAAGTAAAGTTATTGCACAGGAATATCATAAAATACTGGATTGGTTTTCATTGACCTAGAAAACGTATGTGACACTGTTCCAAAGAATCCATTCTGGAAGGCATTATACTTGGAAAGTATAGAACACCCCTAAATTAAAATAATATAATAAATATACACTCTAGGATAAAAAAAACGCACCACGAAGAAATTAACCGAATGGAATGGAAACCGGTAGTTGTCATGCATACGTAGAGACAAACAGATGATTAAAATTTCAGAAAAAAACGGATGATTTATTTAAGAGAAGGAGCTACACAAATTGAGCAGATCAGTAACGCGTTGTTCCATCTCAGGGCCTTACACAAGCAGTTATTCAGATTGGTATTGATTGACAGAGTTGCTGGGTGTACTGCTGAGGGATATTGTGCCAAATTCTGTCCAACTGCTGGTTGGAGGGTCCTGCCCATAATGGTCCAAACTTTCACAGTTGGGGCGAAATCTGGCAACCAGGATTTGACAAGCACGAAGACAATCAGTATAAACTCTCGCCGTGTGCGGCCGTGCGTTGTCTTGCTGAAATGTAAGCCCAGGATAGCTTTCCAAAACGGGGCGAGGAACATCATCGTTGTACCGTTGTGCGGTAAGGGTGCGGTGGATGAAAACCAAAGGGGTTCTGCCGCGAAAAGAGCTGGCACTCCAGACCCTCACTCCTGGTTGTCGGGCCGTATGGCGGGCGACAGACAGATTGGTAACCCAGCGCTGTTCGGAGTGTCTGGGCCTGGAATCTTATTGACTGGAGCAGACTTGTCTTCAGTGATGAGTCCCTCTTCGAACTGAGCCCCGATGACCAGCGAATAGCTGCTCGCACGAGGGCCGGAGGTAGACCACCGCGTTACTGACTTTCTCTATTTATGAAGCTCTTTCTCTTGAATGAATCACCTAATTTTTCTGAAATTTTAATCATTTGTTTGTCTATACATGTACATCACACCTACCGATTTGCATCCCATTCAAAAATTCCTTGGTGGTGAGTCGTTCTTTTTACTTGTGAGTGTATAAATATAACACTTGCCAAGTTGGAACTGTTAATACACAGAAATTACCACTAGCATGGGTCCGTTACAAGGATGCGTCACCGACATTATTTAAAGTTTATGTAGATATTAGTCTTAGAGCATGGACTGCGAAATCTAGGAGAAGGGGATTAGAAATTATTGGTGGAATATATCTACGTCATTTATTTGTAGTGACACAAGCTGGAGAAGATTACATATTGTAAGCATTTAGCAACAGAATAATTAAAATGAGCCCTGATGATTAATTATCAAAAAGAGAAAACCTAACCAATTATCAAGATGAACCCTACATTGGTGGGAAAAAATTAAAAAAGATCAATAATTTATGCCGACTGAGATTTATTTTAGAAAAAGAGGGAAGATCAGACGCTGAATTTAATAAAGCGATTAGTAACGGCCTAAAGGTCACAGGGATGTTCTACTCAATCTTATGTAGCAGAGGTGGGAAGAGTAGAATTAAAAGATTTATATTCTAGTCGATGTTATATTTTATGGAGCAAAGAAGTTGACAACTAATCAGAAACATATCAATAATGTCAAAATATTAGAAATGGCCAATCGGAGAAGATCAGTAATAACTTGAAGAAAACAAAAGATATGTAGAATAAAGTGTTAAAGAGAACAGAAGTCAAAGAAAGAGTATGTGATGCGTTGGACTGAAGGGAACTGCAATAATATGGATATGAAAGAACAGTAGAGGGTACAAGAATACCAAAGCTTGTACTGGGGTGGGAAACTAAAGAAGTAAGGAGAAGGGACGATCCATGACTACCTGGCTCTAAAATACAAAATGTAATGGTGATAGTAAGAAGGCTTAGTGCGGAAGAAGAGGATATAAATGATCTAAACACATTGAGAAACATCTTTAAGAGCAAGTGTTGAATACTCCTATGTTAATATATTAAAAGTTTTGAGCCATTGCTATATTACAGGAAAAAGCTCTGTATTGAAGAAATCTCAATTAATTTTAATAATTCAGAAATTGTCTAACTATTCAGACTCTGTCGCCGTTGGCCGACCAACAGACAGACTTGAAATTTTCTAACTTTGGCTTATAGTTTTCAACTAAAATGTTTTCGGGCGAGGGTTTCTGTCTACAGCTGATACATTTCCCCTTCTCCATCGTCTGTCGAAGTTTGTATCATCAATGGTGTCTGTATAAACCAGGCACACGAGAAATTATCCCTAATTGTATACTCAAATTTCCACTCTTTTTTGAAGTATTCAGTAGCTATAGAGAAAGTAGACATTTGTATTACAATAAAAAAAGCATTAATTTCCATTCATACTGGAAACCTACTAATCATTGTGCATTTATACCGATCCGTAAAACAGGTATCCAACGATGTGGTTTCTGAATTTATTGTAAATGTCATGTGTTAGATCCAAATGTTTTGTCACAAAAGATATTTTAGCGTCATGGCGAAACGAAGTTCATAGGACATTTTCTTGATTAATGCTCGTAGAAATCACAGAAGAAATGTACCTCAGAAGAATTATGGGTGTTTGAAGCTTTAATTATTGTGGTACTCAATAAATCTATTTCCTCATTTTTTACCTGAGAAACGCTAATTTTCAATTTACTAACCTAAAATAACTTGAACTACCACTTCACGTACAGTTTCTAAGACGACAAGCATGCTGGCAGGAGTGGCCGAGCGGTTCTAGGCGCTACAGTCCAGAACCGCGCGACCGTTACGGTCGCAGGTTCGAATCTTGGCTCGGGCATGGATGTGTGTGGCGTCCTTAGGTTAGTTAGGTTTAAGTAGTTCTGATTTCTAGGAAACTGATGACCTCAGCACTTAAGTCCCCTAATGCTCAGAACCATTTGAACCATTTGAACGACAAGCATGTTTTTCTGATATATGTTTCAAAACGGCGCATTTTTTCAGAATATTTGTAATGTTTATTTAAGCAGTAAAAGGTAATTATTTGGCGGTGTGAGCACGTGTCTGTCGTGCTCAGTGCACAGTTCAATCCAATTAGTACGTTTTACATAAACTTGTTTCCGCACACATCTATCACGTTCCTTTGAATGAACCAGGAAGATCGTGCTAATGCACACGAGAATGCTATTGGTAGACCTGTGTATTTTGACTGCGAAAGTGATCCAAATTTATGTATGACAATAGCGTGTAAACCGTGCAGCCATGAGAAAGAACAAATTTCAGTATATAGTTGGCAACACCAGAAATGTGTTACCTTAATCGCTATAAAAACACACATTCCCTCAGTATCTACCTGTATATCGTGTTGACAAGTTTCAACGTATCTACTAACGACAGTGGTGCAGAGAAAAGAACAACCTGGGCTGAAACTTGACGTTGGTAGTACAGGCCACAGTGGTGACACCAACTTTCCTATAACCTATCAGAAAAATGTTCAGATTTGTGTGAATTCATAAGGGATCAAACTGCTGAGGTCATCGGTCCCTAGACTTGCACACTACTTAAACTAATACACCTATGCCAGAGGGAGGGATAACCTATCGAAGTGCAGTGTAATATCATACAAAACAGTTATAATTATACCTTCCGGGCCACTTACATGTTCACAATATTATTATAGATTGGCCACAGAACATGAAAAATCGTGAACTATATGAATATTCGAGCAAATCAGTCTCTTGGAAGCTGAGTGTCCTGTCTCAACTGCTACGTTTTCTTTTATCCATTATTCCTTCAAGACTGAGTCATCACCAAGGATCTAGCCTGTAAGTTTCGGTGACTGCTGTCTTGTGACTAAAGATTGTCTTGTTGATGCTGCTTATCTGAGTGCAGCCCAACACGAGACGCGCGCCAGGTGGGTTGAGATCTCTTTCAGACGGTACCGAGCGCCGGCCACCCACCGCCGAGGCGGCTGCCGCACTTTTGAGCGTCCCTGCATAATTAATCACACCTTATTAGCCGTTCCTCTTAACGTCTTAAGCAAACGTGCTTTTATTCTGGCTTTTGACCGTTGCTCGTCCGCCCACGCAGTCGGAACATGGCAGGTCACGCCCCCCTGCGCTTCCTCGCCGTAATTCATCACCCGCACCGCCCCGGCGTGCGTGGGCCGCAGCAGCCAACATTTCTCAACCGCCCCTCACGACCAATGCCAGCAGTTTCTCGGTTCCGTTTCTTTTAATCAAATGAAACAACTGCGTGTTTTTATTTCTGATAGTTGATCTGTCATATCTCTATTTTACAAGCATTACCTATATTAGCAAATCTTTCCTATTGATGTCTACTGGCCAGCTTGTAGAAACGAGTTACTTTATCTTATACAGTCGAATTAATCAGTAAGGTACCTGGTTGAGCCTCAAGATACGATTTTATGTGGTATGTGTGCATTAAAACAAGAAAATGCGTAAACTTACACAATTTCTGTTCGCTGGCCAACAGCAATCAGTCAATAGTTAAAGTGCCTAGTGCAGAATCCCATATGGCGAAAACATTTAAGACAACCGCTCAAGCCGGCCAGGGTGGCCGAGCGGTTCTAGGCGCTACAGTCTGGAACCGCGTGACCGCTATGGTAGCAGGTTCGAATCCTGCCTCGGGCATGGTTGTGTGGATGTCCTTAGGTTAGTTAGGTTTAAGTAGTTCTAAGTTCTAGGTGACCGATGACCTCAGAAGTTAAGTCCCATAGTGCTCAGAGCCATTTGAACAATTCTGAACAACCGCTCAAAAAAAATTAGTTTCGCAACTGCAGATCGGCATTTAATTACACCAATATCGTCTTAAAATTTTTAAGAAATAGGGAAGACAAACTACAACCCTTAGGATAGAGTGGTGTGTGTAAAATCAGATTCTAGGAGAGTGAAAAAGTACGTATATATTGATCAGTCAGGCCGAGCTGTAGCAGTTAAGCTATCTGGACATGAAACAAGTTCGAGATTAAATAAGAAAGATTCAACTTTTGCTGATCGTCTTTCAACAGAAAACCATTCATATGATGGGGAATGTGAAGTTTTACATTCTGTTAAGGAAAACAGAAACACAGTCCTACTGGAACTACTGGAAATCAAAAAACACATGACGCAAGAAGTCACTTTCGTATTAGATGATCAGGCACAATTTCCTGTTTCCCCTTTCTTGAATTAAGTTTTCGTTACAAATACTAGATTCGGATTGTAAATTCATCTTATTTCTCATCGGCTGTTCAGTGTATCTCGACATAAAACTATTTTCTCCCCTTTTTTTAGTTAACGAAATTATTTCTGTGAGACAAAAAATGTAATGTTTTCCTACTAAAACACTCTGTCATCCTCGTGTCTTATGTACAAATAGTATCTAAGTCGCACATGACATACATTTGTGTTTGGGACACACATGTCGCCTGAAGATAGCCTAAGAAGCGGAAAGCCAATTCGTGACAAAATAAATATAATTTTTCAGAAAATTAGGAACTACTTTCGTTTTTAATGTTGTTATCATATTCTGTCAAGCACCGACGGAAAACTGAGTTAATTTTTCACTTACCTCTGGAATGATGATAGTCTGATCTCTAGTGACTAATTTGTCATATCTACAGACAAAAAACCGCGCACATCTCATTAGCAGCTAGTCAATAATAAGTTCAATGCAAGCTGAAGCACATTGGACAACACAACTCTTCTGAACAAAATAATGTAGATCTTTCTTCGTTTAACTGTAATTATTGGTTTAATTATACGATCAGCAGATTAAAAACAGAACGCCCCCGATTGCCAACAGCCGGCCCGCTGATTAACGTTGAGGGCTGGTGAACCGGCCAGTCAGGATGTGGTTTTTAGGCGGTTTCCCACAATCAACTAGGTATCCTAGTTCCAACTCAGATATACGTTAAGGAAACATGTATAAAACGGACTCACTCTCAAATATGAGATTTGTCTATACGCAGGCAGATGGTGTACACAGAGTCCGTCCCCAGCGGGAAAAGGGGTGACGTCAGAGAGAGCATTAGGCCAGTCACGTCATTAACACTGGCACTAAGCCATAAAACAGCACGGATCCCGTAGAGAGTACGGGAAAAGGCAAGGACGAAGAAGAAGAAGACAATATTCTTCTTTTTCTGGCACCTTTGTCCAGCATTTTCGCAGGGTCGGCATGGTTACGGTCGGAATTGGCAAGGTTAATTTTAAGAGGTGGTCGGATTCCCTTCCTGTCGCCAAAGAAGAAGATAATATTAAAACAGGATAAAGAAAAATATATGAGGGCAGCTGAAAAGCAGTGACTCCAGTTTTTGGTTCAAATGGCTCTGAGCATTATGGGACTTAACATCTGAGGTCATCAGTCCCCTAGAACTTAGAACTACTTAAACCTAACTAACCTAAGGACATCACACACATCCATGCTCGAGGCAGGGTTCGAACCTGCGACCGTAGCGGTCACGCGGTTCCAGACTGAAGCGCCTAGAACCGCTCGGCCACACCAGCCGGCCCAGTTTTGGACATTCTTACATCATTTTAAATAAAACAAACTTTTTTAACATTCTACATCTTCATTTTTCACATATACGTACGAGGTCTGTTCAAAAAATTCCGGAACTTTGTCTACAAAATTTTTCTGCGCTTACTTTTTACTTACTGTGTATGGTCTCCTTCGAGATACTCTCCTCCACAGTTGATACACTGTTCCCAACACCGCTTCCATTTCCGGAAGCAGTCTTGGTGCGCCTCTTGCGCCGTCTGCTAATTTGCTTTTATGTCGTCTATCGTTGCAAATCTTCGTCCTTTCAACGGCGTTTTCAGCTTTGTAAATGAAAAAAAGCCCGAAAGGGCCAGGCCTGGAGGGTACGAAGGATGAGGCAGCACAGTGATTTCGTTTTTTGTGCAATAGTCTCGCAGCAATAAGGATGAATATGCGGGTGCGTTATCGTGATGCAAGAGCCATGAATTGGCTTCCTCGTAAAATGTTCTTGGCGCATACAATCAAGATATAAGCGAGCTTTATAGAGCCTTTAATTTTTGTGTGTCCTCAGATGCTTCAAATCGTGGAAATATAAAACATTTCCGTATGTAGTTCAGTGCTTTGATATTAACCACGGGATGCGAAACAGACTGACTATTTTTTCTGAAGATTCGAAAGCAACCCACAAAGACATTTTCCAAGCAATAAATAACATTAAAGGCTCTAATGCCTTCCATATGAATCAAATAAGCACATACAGTCCTGACAATGCTCTAGTGAAGTATGGAAAAACCAACTCGATTTTTTTCTCACAGAAAAACGAAAATCCATCCATTTTGAGAGACAATTGCAACTGCCATGTCATAAATAATGCTGTAAAAATGGTTTTGAAACATTTCATTACGATGTAGAGGCGTTAGTTCTCAAAATGTAGAGTGAACTTGGTTCCTATACATCAAATGCTTAGTCACTGAGAGAATTTTCTGAGTTTGTGGAAGTAGGGTTTAAGGAAATATTACGACACGTACGCTCAAGATGGATCTCGCTGTTTCCAACAATTGGTAGAATTGTATGCTGCTGGCCTGCTATAAATTCATATTTTGTTTCAAAGGTCAAAGAAGACTCTTCAAGATTGATTTGGCAGTTTATAATATCAAATGGGAAGCACGACGAAGAAGCGACTGAATATTCACTTCCTTAATGATATTCTGCGTTTTATGCAGAGTATTTTGTCCCTGTTTGAAATTTCTCTTAGAAAACTTGAAAACAGCTCAGTTATTTCTGCTGAATTGGACAGAATAATATTAGACCTTAAGAGCAAAATAGAAAAAAAGAAACAAGATAAATTCTTAGGAAAGAAAGCTCATGAAATCATGGAAGAAATACCAAAATCTCAGAGGTTGAGTTTCCCGAATTATGCAAATCTTTCTTTGTCACGTTGCTTTGATTATTTGTCCCAGAACTATGACTTTTCTGAGAACAATGTCTTCGAGTCTGCTTACACTTTTTTCACTTGAAGAACAGGAAGATTTTCGTCTGCAATGGTAGTATGTCATAAAGGTTATAGAATTTGGTCATTATGAGAGTATTGAACGGCGATCTGTTTTAATTGTTAAAAACATTCAAACAGCCTAGACCACAATTTTTTTTTTTAAACACAACCGGTTTCAAGAATCTTAGATGTCTTTTCATGTCTTCAGTATTTTGTTGAAGTAAAATGAACATGTTTTGCAGCAAAAAAAGTTTAAGACCTGAAGATGACAGCTAAGGCTGTTGAAACTAGTTGTCTTGAATAAAAATTATTTTCAGTGGTCTTGGATTTTGAATGGTTTTCAACAATTTCAAAGGTTACCAAGAAATTGAATCACAAACTAGATGAAGATCAGTTACACAATTAATTCTGTGATTTCCAAAATTCATGTGTTGGGCGAGATGAAAATAAATCAGAAGGCCAGATTCGGACAGATTTCTTTAATCAGCAGACCGCAATTGACAACACCCATTCCCAATTTCTTAGGCTTAATTCATACATACTTTCAATTCCTACCACTGACTATCTCATTTGCTGAAATAATTTTCAGTATGATGAAGAAACAGTGGTGAGA
The DNA here is from genome assembly GCF_023864345.2 of Schistocerca serialis cubense. Classification (NCBI taxonomy): domain Eukaryota; kingdom Metazoa; phylum Arthropoda; class Insecta; order Orthoptera; family Acrididae; genus Schistocerca; species Schistocerca serialis. The sequence goes on along the minus strand of NC_064640.1, from coordinate 749,648,704 downwards.
AGAAAGAAATCTGGTGTATGTGGCCATTGTGAAAATATAACGTCAAATAAAAGTGAACTTCTCTGAACGTTATAATGAATTCTGGAATTTTCTGAAAGAGAGAGGGAGGGACAATGAAGGACTACTAAAAACAGCGAAGAGCAACGCAAAATACCCTTTCAGAAATACAAGACAGTGATCCCGTTATTGCAGAATATTTTCTTCAAGACTTTTTATCTCTGTTTTTTATCTGAGCTTTGAATGGAACCTACGGGAGTGCCTGTAAATGTTCATTTAAAAATTCATTTCATGTTTAAATGGCAAATCCATATATTTCAAATAAGAATAAAAAGTAGAAAACTTTCTTTTTATTTTTTTGTTAACACAATATTAAAGAAAATTTTTTATATATTTAGAAATTATAGGTACAACTAATTGGTTACATTATTTATAATATTTTTTTTCTTTCCGTATGACTGAGAAGTTGTGTAGCTCAAGGTTTCTTGAAATGTGGCATCCTTACCTGCAACAATCTGACGCCTTGGGTGCACTGTCATCGATCGTACTCCATACTGTCTCGACTTGGCCCTATCCGATTTTCATCTCCTTCCAAAAATTAAAAGAACAGTTTCGAGGACTTCACTTTCATAGTGATGAAGCGGTACAAGAGGAAGTGTTGTGGCTCCGTCAACAGAGTCAAATATTCTACAATGACATTATCAACTAACTGGTCTCTCGTTGGGAGAAATGTGTTTGTTGCTTGGGTGACTATGTTGAGAAATAAACACGCAGACATGAAGAATAAAGATATAAGAGGGTTATTCGTAAAGTAAGGAACGATCGGTCGCGAAATGGAAAATACAGGGAAAATCTGATGAAGCTTTGCACAGATGCATTGGGCACTGTGTCTAGTACGCCTGTCGATAGCATCATGTCGCTCTTTTCAGTTCTGAGCTCACAGTGAGAAAGTAAAGATGGCTAGAAACTAGCGTCTCCCGCCAAGTATGAGGGCCTGGCGAAAGATTTCGCCTTAAGCTATGCAATCCACATGACATAACTGTAATGCAGTTCGTTCTACACGACAATTCTCGGCCGCACTCTGCAGGGGCAATGAAGATGCTCCTGCAGCGTTTTCGATGGGAAGTGTTTGATCACCCACGACAAAGCCCGTAATTGGCTACCCCTGAGGTTCATCTCTGCTCAGATGAACCGCTGGCTATGAAGACAATATTTTGACACAGACAACGAGCTGCAGTCCAGAGTAGAAAATTGTCGACAATCACTGGTGGCTGTCTTCTATAACGAGGGAATTGAAAAGTTGGTTCAACGCTACGACAGATGCCTAAGTCTGAGCGGCGACTGTGTAGGGAAGCTGGAAGGAGTAGCTAACCGTTGCAAATAAAACAGTTTTGATTTTCAATGTGGTTTCCATTTCGCGACCTATCGTTCCTTACTTCCCGAATAGCCCTCGTATATAGTTCATGATTTGCTTTAGTTAAAAATCCTTAAGAGTTTTCATGTAAAGAACTCGGAGGAATTACTTTTCAGCACGCCCTCGTATATAATTAATTGCACCTGGTAACCCAAAATATTGGAGGACTGTTCCTACCAAATGCGTCAGCTGATGTGCGTCGCTAAAACGGAGGAATCTTCAACAGCTCCACGATGACTGAGCATGTATCATAATTAATAAATAAAAACTAATACGGGTGAAGCTATACGATAACAGATGCAAAAACGTTCTCGTAAACACTGCTCGGCAAACTAATCGTTTGAGCAATAATTACGAATGTGTGGTTACGGGCCACCATGACTTTAGTGTGAAATTTTCTTCTTTTAGGTCTAATGTATTTGAAATGCAAAGGCTGCGATTAAGGCCCTGTTCAATTGGGCTCAAATTTCACCCATGGCCTACTTTAACAAAGAATACAATACTATCATTAATCAAAACTTCTGGGCTGAATTGCTGTGGTCCAATTATAAAACTTTTTCTCCTTCCTGACGTTTCGTTGCCTACTGCGGACAACATCTTCCGAGTTGAGTCAGCGAATGGCTGCTAGGCGCTGGAGGTCCCGTTTATTTAGAGCGCTTAGATGGCGCCACCACTCGACACGTGCTTTCGACTTTAAAACTATCTCTGGCTAGTCAGGAAGGAGAAGAAGTTTTGTATATGGACCACGGCAATTCAGCCCGAAAGTTTTAATTAATGAAGACGCCGGCCGTGAAAGCTTACATGTTATGAATACAATACTAATTCAGCACGTGTCAAGTTATAATTTCCTGTACACTCGTACCTGTTAAAGGAGACGTTCCACGCGTCGTTCGACAGCTGAGAAGATGTGTAGGGGCTAGTAGACGTGCAATTATTGAGCAACTGACCTCCCAGATGAACCAGGGGCTACCAACAGTGTCTCCTCAACGACTGTTCCGCGAACGTTGCTGCATATGAGCCTCCACAGCAGGGGCGTGGGTCAAGCACCCAAGCTTACTACAGTTCAAAATGTTCAAATGTGTGTGAATCCCTAAGGGACCAATCTGCTGAGGTCATCGGTCGCTGGACTTATACACTACTTAAACTAACTTATGCTAAGAACAACACACACACTCATTCCCGAGGGAGGATACGAACCTCCGACGGGAGGGGCCTCGCAGTCTGTGACATGGCGCCTCAAACCGCGCGGTCACTCCGCGCGGCTTACTACTGCTCATCAGCAACGGAGACGAATTTCCGCGCCAATACATGTACGGCATGAAACGCCTGAGAGCAAACACCCTGCAACAGTCGTCGGAAGGGAATGTTTTCATGGCATTCCATGGGTGATCTCGTCATTCTGGAAGGCACAATGGATCAACAGACCAGTATGCTTCAATCCTTGTGGACCGTATGCACGCTTTTGACAGGTGGTTACACTAATATGACAGAACAGTGTATTGTTGCACACCCCTGATCAGTGAGCTGCAGATTACTTCAGATACCTCCCGACCATCTCGCAAAGCTTCACAAGACTGTACAATTCGCTGCTCAATTTCTTCAACTGTACAATCGATAATCCTGTACACATTCGTTTTTGAGATGACCCCAGACATAAAAATCCAGAGGACTGAGCTCAGATGATTTTGGAAACACGATACAGATCCTGACAAATTTGTCCGCCTTGGACTGTATTGCCGAGTTAGACACACTGTATCACCAGCAAAATATGACTGTTCCCCTTCACGCGTTTACCGTGTTCCCCAGCATTTCGAAGATGGAAAATCCGCAAGATACGCTGCAGCATCCCATTGCAGAAAACGAAAGTACCCTCGATCATCAAATTTTCTTTTATGAATTTATGGTTTAATGAGACGATAAAACAGTGTCCCTAACCTCAAAGAGAATTCATGAATACAATTTGCGTTATGTTTCAAAGACATTTGTATTAACCACGACAACACAAGTGAGCACACACTCGCAATTATCTCACATGTTATCGCCTATCCATATACATATCAACATGCAATGAATTAAACACAGCTGTCGCTTTGCAGAGTGATTACTAATGTCTCCACGACGAATGGAATAATTCTTTCACGCCACGTGGTATACTGAATGTTTGTTGGTGGTTTTACAAGACCTGCTACTAACGGCCACCAAGTCAAAGAGGAGAAAATCTGTACTTTAATCTCGCTTCTAAAATATGCTCACAATGGGAAGATATTTGTCTGTAATGCAAATTATTAAAATTTATTCAGTCTACATTGGTGAGCCAAAACATCGTCACTATTATGAAACGCAGCAGTGGAGCGGTGGTGCTGGGGTTTACAGGCATACGTAATGACACTCCAATGAACAAGATTTCATGCTTTTCTTACACACAAACATTTAAACAGAAAATTCAAGAGGCGAACACCTAGTCAACCTCACAAGATAACTGATAAAACAATTTTACCTCACAATGTCTTTCTTTTCCTTAATACAACTTTTAAGATCAATGCGAAGGGAAAATTTGAATTTTAACTTTCGTTTCCCTTTACTTTTAAGAAACAACTAATACTGATACAGCAGCTAATGAACCAGCGTGACATAAACATACTTGGAATCAACCAACACGACTTCCGATACAGCAGCTAATGAACGAGCGTGACATAAACGTACTTGGAATCAACCAACACCACTTCCAAATTATGTAGTGGGTTGACCTTCCTGCATTTAGAATAAACAATTTTAAAAGGCCCTACAGAAAATCCTTACATAAAAAACAAATCCAGTCAACTAACATGGCAGACAGAAATCGCACAAATTTCACTAGCAGTTAACAGGAAACGAGCGTGACTTAAGCGTTCTTGGAATCAACCAAAATAACTTTCAAATTATGTACAGGGTTCACCTTCTTGGATTTAGAATAAACTATTTTAAAGCGCCCACGGATAATCTTTACCTACAGAACAAATCCCATTAACTAACATGGCATACAGAAGTCGCACAGATCATTAGCAATTAACAAGAAAGATTTAAATTTACGCACTGCGTTCACCGTCCTGTATTTCAGAATAAATAACATTAAAATGGTCAAAGGTAATCCTTACACAATAAGAAAGTCCATTACTACATTGAATTGACAGCTCACACGTTAACAATACACAGATAAAGTACTCCTTCCAAAATGTGGACGACGCATTTTTCAATAATAATCAAATGAATAATAGAATACGTCGTACTCGACTGAATAGCACATAATGTAATAAATATGATTCTTGTCAAGGCAAGCACGCACGTCAAGTACCACATCAACTCAGTACAATGACTATGATTTGCACCAATAACGTACATCACTACAGCCAACTAAGTTATTCAATCGTCTGAGCGGTGAATACACCTTTACAAGTTGTAACTGCCACTAAACAGTTGCAAACGGCCATCTCGACCAACATCATCTTTCTTTTATATGGCTGTTTAACGTCGTTCAGAGTCCACAATTCGGCGAATGGCAGTATGCAGCAGTTCCACTGGGCCCCTTCACAAATCTCTTCATGCCCATTCGATCCAACAATGGCTTGGAGCCTCCGGTTGACCGACTATGTACCCCGACCATTCCAACGGATCACCAGAGCAAAGACTGCAGCCACTGTTCATCAGCCGTCTCTGCCGCAGGGAGAGGTTTACGTCGTCCACCTCCGGAAAGTTCTGCCCGTAGGCTGCCAGCAGCAGCGGCGCGACCGATCCCGGAGCGCCCTCTTATTAGTCATTGCGAAACCGGCGGCGCCACTCGGCGGGAATTCAAAGTGGTGGCGCCTGGCGTCAGACTCGAACCGTCACATACTGTCTACTGGTGAATGAACTCACTGGAGAGCTAAACATCAAAGGCTACTTTTGCCAAAAATATGTACACTATTTGATCGCAGTAATACTTGGAAAATTTGGTAGTACTGTTTAGAAGTGTAGCGCAATGTGCGTTGAACATTGTGCTAAAGTGGTGCAGGAAACATGATCTAAGGGCCAGGCCTAAGAAAACTGTTTTTGTACCATTTACGAGGAGGTATATCCAGCACACGTTCTGGAATTTTCTTCTCGATGAAACTCTACTTGTAGAGTGGGTAGTGAAGCATCTACGGATAACACTGAATGTGAAACTATCATGGACCTCTCACATAAAGCGGATATGTTCGAAGGCGAAAGCTACTTTTGTGGTCACTAGAAGAGCCTGTGGAAAAAACTGGAGTCTAAACCCAGAGAGCATGTACTTGCTATACAGCATTATAATAAGACCTATGACAATCTATGATGATACAGTGTGGTGGAACAAAGTAGAAGACAAGGTGGCTGCTAAAGAGCTTGGAAAGGTGCAGAGACTGGCCTGCTTAGTCATAACAGATGAAATTAGCAGCACACCTACAGCTAGGCTGAAAACCACGCTGTATATGCCCCCATTAGACCTGTGGGTTTAACATGGATTCAGCGGCAAGGGCATACAGACTAAAATCTGGAAATCACTGGACACTTTTACGATATCCTGAATCCCACACTAATATAGGAAATGGAGCAAGAATAGAAATGGTCGGGAAAATGCCGGCTGACTATACAATAACTCCTTGCAGGTTCAGTAAGCCTTTCATTGTAACAGTTGGAAGGAGAGATCAGTGGAAGACTGAACCATGACACCATATTGAAGGCATAGTCTGGTTTACTGACGGGTAAAAACACACGAAGGTGCTGGGACCATGGTACACTGGGTACAGCCTAGACTAGAGAGCGTAATCTCTCTAGGGCAGCTGGCCACGGTATTCCAGGCGGAAATATCCGCGATCCGGGTGTGCGTGGAGGAGAATTTGCCTAGGTGCTACATTTAGTCAGAGGGCCAGACAACTCTGAAACCTCTGTCAGCCCAGAGATCGTTGCAGTATGCCAGAATGGTCTGGTGAGTTATGGGAAAGCAATAGGATGAACCTGCTGTGGGTCCCAGATCGCTCAGGAATCAATGGCAATGAACAAGTTGATAAGTTAGCCAGGACAGCCGTGACGACTCTATTTATTGGACTTCAACCGATCCTACCTTCACTAAGGTGATGGCTAAGTCAAAACTCTGAAACTGAATCAGAAAGTAGCATGTAGAATATTGGACTCTGATCCAAAAACAAGAACCTGGCATGCTTATGATGTCAAAGCCTTGTTTTAATAGAACTTCTGTAGTCCTGGGCTTGGACTTGAGACAGACTACACTCATCGTAGAACTAATGACAGGTCGTGGGATCTTTAAGAAACACCTACTCACGACTGGTACGGAAAACCTTGTGTAGGCTGTGTGGTGAGCGTGATGAAACCGCACCACACCTAAACTTCCAAAGTGAAGCGTTGGAGTCAAAAGACACAGAATATTCAGATCATCAAACCATGAAGATATTGTGTGTAATAAAGAAATCGTAAAGGGCCTCCTACTAATCTTTAAGGGTACTGGCTGGCTTTGCTGGAACCACAGGGCGTGAAAACGCACAATAGATCCTATTTACGTGCGGGCAATAGTGAGCTACGACATATATTGTTTTTATCTCCTTTTTCAAATAAAGCCAAATCAAATCAATTTACATCGATATCTACGTACCTACTCCGCAAGCCACCATAGGGGGCATGGCAGAGGTTATCTTGTACCATTGCTAGTCAATGCCTTTCCTGTTACACGGCCAAATGGTGCGAGGGAAAAACGACTGTTTGTCTGCCTCCGTGTGAACATTAATTTCTCTTTTCTCATCTTCGTGGGCGCTACAAGCAATGTACGTCAGCGGCAGCAAAATCGTTCTGCAGCCAACATCAAATGCAGCATCTCTAAATTTTCGCAATAGAGTTCCGCGAAAAAAAGCCTATCCTCCAAGGATACCCATTTCAGTTTAACAACATATCTCCGTAATGTTTACGTGCTGATCGAACATACCGGTAATAAAAGCAGCAGTATACGCCTCTGAATTGCTTCGAATACGGCCTTTCATATGACACCATGGGAATCCCAAAAACTCGACACTTACTCAATAATGATGATGATGATTGGATTATGGGGCGCTCAACTGCGCGGTTATCAGCTCCCGTACAAATTCCCAACCGTTTCTCAGTCCAATATTCCACTTACATGAATGATGAAGGAATGATGAGGACAACACAAACACCCAGTCATCCTGAGGCAGGTGAAAATCCCTGACCCCGCCGGGAATCGAACCCGGGACCCCGTGGTTGGAAAGCGAGAACACAACTACGAGACAACGAGCTGCGGGCTACTCAATAATGTGTTACAGTAGAGTTCTACACGCGGTCTCCTTCTTAGATGAGGTACACTTTCGTATAATTCTCCAAGTAGACCGAAGTCAACCACTCGTCTTCCCTATAGGCGATCTTACGTGCTCGTTCCATTTTACATAGCTTTGCAACGTTACGCCTAGACCTTTAATCGCCGTCACTGTGTCATTAAACATTGCTAATACTGTATACTAACATGACAGTGTTGTATTTCCTACTCATCTGCAGTAGCTCACATTTCTTCTACACTTAGTGCAAGATACCATTCATCACACCAGCTAGAAACTGTAAGTCATCTTCCATGTTCCTGCAGTCACTCATTGACGACACATTTCCGTACACCAAAGCATCACCAGAAAACAGCCGCAGATTGCTGTCATACTGCACTTCGGTCATTTATGAATGTGGAGAACAAGAGTGGCCCTATCACGCTTCCTTGAGGCACTCCTCACGATGTCCGTGTTTTTAACGTGCACTTGCCACCGCGTCGAGGACAACGTGTTGGGTTCTATTACTCAAGAAATTTACGAGCCATTCACATATCTGGGAACCTATTCTGTGCGTTTGGACCTTCTTTAACAATCTGCAGTGGGGCACCGTGTCAACCGCGTTCCGAAAATCTAGCAATATAGAATCTGCCTGTTGCCCTTCATCGATGGTTAGCAGAATATCATGTGAGAAAAGGACAAGCTGAGTTTACCAAGAGCAATGTTTTATAAATCCGTGCTTAACTATGGACAGAAGCTTTTCAAATGGTTCAAATGGCTCTGAGCACTATGCGACTTAACTTCTGAGGCCATCAGTCGCCTAGAACTTAGAACTAATTAAACCTAAATAATCTAAGGACTTCACACACATCCATGCCCGAGGCAGGATTCAAACCTGCGACCGTAGCGGTCGCTCGGTTCCAGACTGCAGCGCCTAGAACCGCACGGCCACTCTGGCCGGAGAAGCTTTTCGGTCTTAAGGAATTTTATTATATCCGAACTCAGAACATGTTCAGCCATTCTGCAGTAAAGTCACGTTAAGGGTATTTTTCTGTAATTTTGGGGGTCCGTTCGTTTACCTTCCTTATATACAGGAGTCACCAGAGCTTTCTTCCAATCGTTCCGGACTTTGCACTAGGTGACGAATTAGCCATAAATGCATGGTAAGTAAGGGTCGTTGCCGAAGTGCACTCTCGTACTCTCTGTAAAACCGATCTGGGACTTATTTGTTTTCTATTCTTTCAGTATCTTCTTCTGCCGTTTTCTATTGCCACACCAGATTGGTCGCCAAGTGACAGGCTAGAAGCCTTCGGCCCGGTTAATGGTTTTTCGTAGGACTTTAATTTTCTCGGGTTCTCGGCAATATATTTCTCAAAACGGTTCAAGTGGCTCTGAGCACTATGGGACTTAACATCTATGGTCATCAGTCCCCTAGAACTTAGAACTACTTAAACCTAACTAACCTAAGGACATCACACAACACCCAGTCATCACGAGGCAGAGAAAATCCCTGACCCCGCCGGGAATCGAACCCGGGCGTGGGAAGCGAGAACGATATTTCTCTAAGTACGATGGTAGAAGTTAATGTATGCTTCGCGCCTCGACCTTTTTACAGACGTACGAATTTCTAGGTTCTGCTTGTCAACGTTTACACGGCTTCTTTTCGAAGTATTTTTTATTAAGCCACGGTGGATCTTTTCTGTCTTTAATAGACCTACTCAGCACATACTCTCCAGAATGCGATTTATAATAAGTTCAAACATTGCCCATAGTTCCTCTCCGAACATCATATTCGAACTAAACGATGTGGAATATCATTAAATTTTTATCTCCTCTTCCTAGAAAAAATATTTTCCTAACCTCCTTGATGTGTTTATTAACTTTAGGAATCATCGTTGCTTTGACGACATCACGATCACTAATATCCCTCTGTACATCGACGCTGTCCATAAGGACAAGCCTCTGAACATCTACTCTACGCAATAGACAATGCTACAAAAATGTGTTTTCAACCTTCCGCATTCAGCGTTGTCTTAATTTCTCTAAGAGGACCGCACCATAGCCATGAAAAATACCCCCATAACGTAACACCACCTGATCGTACTTCACTATTAGCACTACACACGATGACAGGTAACGTTCCCCAGGCAGTCACCAAACCTAACCCCCCTCCTCCCCCCTCCCCCATCCGATTCCCATAGTTTATAGCGTGATTCATCACTCCAAAATACAATTTTCTAGTCATCCACTGTTCAGTGGCTTCACTGTTTGTGCTACTTCAAGCTTATGAGGAACTGATTGACCATTGTACCCCATTTATTTTAACTCCCTATGCATAGACATTTTGCTAGCTGGGCTGTTGCTAGCACTTTGAGATCCACAGGTGATCTACTTTCTTACAATGTTTTACAAACACCCTCGCCAGTGCTAGACGGTCCCTGTCCACGTGTACATGAGGTCTGCCACGTCTTGTTTTAACTGTAGTTGTTCCCTCGTGTTTCCACGGCACTATCACAGCACCAACAGCCTTGGATAGCTTTATAACGACTGAAATTTTGCTGATGGACTTCTTACTCAGATAACATCCGACGACTAGTCAACTTTCAAAGTCACTGATTTATAATGGCCAACACAAATTGGTATTACTGTATCTCTACTTACAACACAGCATTCCCTGCTTCCTTTTTTTACTTGAGGGTCCACCTATCGTGACATCTAGTGGTCAGTTCCGTATTACATGCCAGTATCCAGATACGTTTGGTCAGATTGTGTCTTTAATATGGGATACAGCACTTAGAAGTAACTTTGACATAAATAGTGTGAATAGTAATAATTATAGTACAGAAAAACACAGTTGGTATCAGTTCATGAAAAGTGAAACAACAGAAAGAAATTACAGGCAGATCGACTTAAACTGAGGTCATCCGTAAGAACGGGCGTGACGAAGGAGGGTAGGGACAGAAAGAGGATAACAAATAATGAAAACGGGGGAAGAGGGAGGGGAAGAAAGGGGCGTGGCTAATTGAGAACCGAAAAGAGAAATAACTAAAACTGTGAGAAGATGAAAGAATTTGCTTTACTGTTTGAAGGATGGGAGAGGGATTAGGTTTAACATCCCATCTATATCGAGATCGTTACAGACGGAGCACAAGGTCTGATTGTGTCAAGAATGGGGAAAGAAATCGGCAGTGCACTTTCAAAGGCACCATCCTGGCATTTGCCTGGAGTGATTCAGGAAAATCATGGAAAATCTAAATCTGGATGTCGGTCGCGGGTTTGAATGCTTTACTGTTTGACGGATATGAACTGGTCAAATGTACTGATTTCCAGGGGAAAAGTTATGAGGTCGTCAAAAGGAATTGCTTCAGCTTGCTCTTAAATGCAAGATGGTACTGAATTGCGCGTGGAATCCAAAGTAGCTGACTCTAGAGGCGGACAGCAGTGACAGAGAAAGTAATTCCTATTGTTGTTATTACTATTATTATTATTATTATTATTATTATTTAGTGATGGGCACAGCTAGGATCCTAGGTAAGTGAGACCTTGTGTTGCGATTATGATGAGATTGTGAGATAATTGATCTGTCATGCGAGGTATTAGGTCTATGCACACTGAGACTGAGGTAGTCATATTCTACACTTATATTCCGTAAGCCACCTTACGGTGTCAGGTGGAGCGTATGTCTTGTGCCACTATCTTTTATCCTCTTTTCCTGCTTCATCCACGGATGAAATGGGGCAAGAATGACTCCGCATGAACTGTAATTTCTCGCTACTGACGAATGTTGAAAGGTAGTGTAGACAGCACCTGGGATGTATACCTGTGATATAAAATGAACAGCCGTAATATAGATACTTCTAAGACCTCCGGGCCTGATTTGCAGTATGTATATCAGATAGTCAATCATTCATTAGTTCGCTTTTAATGTGACTGTTGACTGAAACACTGAACTATGTCGTTTCGTAAATGGTAAGAATTTTCAACCTGATCTTTCGGTGTACTGAATGTTTCTGGACACACAGGCTTCAGAATCGGATGCAATGCCTGTGTCGTCATTTTTCACGCGATATCGAATCTCTTGTTATGATTACTTCATTCTTTTTTTTTAAAAAAAAAGAAGTTTCCTTTCCTCACGGTGTAGAGCGGTCTTTATGATATGCAACCTAGAAGAGTGTCTTGATTTTTTTAAGGCGAATACCAGGTGAGCTGGCTGTGAGGCAGAGTGGCCCAGTGGGGAATAAAAGGAAAGGAACCACCAGTTCCTGTTACAACCAAAGCAAACCCCCTGAAAACTTTATTTCCCTGTGTGTTGTGAATGAGTACTCGTATGTAAGGTGGGTATCCCGTGTGATTGCTGACCACATCCTCATGTAGCAAAGGTACTAGCTGTGCCGTTACCGGCACTCAGTCCATCGCCGTATAAGACGGTTTAGTCCCGATTGAATCTCGCGTTAGCCTGTTTTAACTCTGTAAACAAACGTTTATTGGTGGATTTATTAGATATTTCGATCTCTACAGCAGTTGATTTCTTAAGTATGCTATCCCAGAAGCTGTCAGACTTCATGGTAATAGAAGTGCCGTCGATGCAGTTTTACGTCACTGAATGTTAAGCTGCCGCCACTTTCTCTGGAATATCGTGGTCGCAGCAGACACCTCTCATTTTCGGTCCGGCGTTGTTTAATGGTGGGCACGGTCTGTCCGACGTAATATTATCCGCACTCACACGGGAGATATGAGAACTACGTTATCATTCACTGACCTCATGAGATTACTTATTTTACCTGGAGACCTGAAGATTTGTTTGACACCATATCTCTTCAGGAATCGGTTGAAACACAATATGACAAAAGAGAAAGCGTTTTACTCTCTTCATCGCCAATGTTCTGCTTGTGAATACCACCTCTAACTTGCTTGAGGTATATTTGCTTATTGCAGTCATTGTCACGAAAAATATTTCATAGGTAGTTTAGTCCTTGTGGCGTGTTTTGTGCACCAGAGATGGCTTTCAGTCGATAAAAAATGTTCTTAAAGAAGCGCGATTGTTTGCCAGGAGGTGGCGGTGGTCGCGGTAGCAGCGTGCAGATATCTGTCCGTATGAATTGGTTTCTCTGTACAAAGTGGCTGAGACACCCACTGGGTTTTCGGCAGACCAGGATTTCAAGAAAAGGCAATGAACTATTCGTTTTCAACTTTCACCGTGGATCTAATGTGGTCGTAGATGTTACTGAGCTGTTCGCAGGACACTTCTAGTTTCTCACGCCCGTGTAACCAGACAACGAATATGTCTTTGACAAAGCGGTACAAACAATTCGATTTTGTGGCAGCCACGTCCAAAGCGACATCCACAAATATCTTCACGGACAATTTAGCTACGGTTACAGCTAACGGCCAACACCATCCGTCCGATAGAAATACTCACCGCTATACAAAAAGAGAAGACGACGTCAGGGTATGCTTGAGCACAGCCACCACAGTGCTATCAATGAATTGGTAGGGCAGGTCTATCGAGTCTTTGGTAGGAACACCACATCAGGTCTGACCACAATGTCACCACCTTAAAGACGCAGATATTAATTCGACTGATAAAATCGTTCGTATCCTTCATATGATTCCCGCTGTGACCCACATGTGGACTAAGTACACTAAAAAAATTGTTCAAATGGCTCTGAGCGCTATGGGACTTAACTTCTGAGGTCATCAGTCCCCTAGAACTTATAACTACTTAAACGTAACTAACCTAAGGACATCACACATACCCATGCACTAGGCAGGGTTCGAACCTGCGACCGTAGCGGTCGCGCGGTTCCAGACTGTAGTGCCTAGAAGCGCTCGGCCACCTCGGCGGGAGACTAAGTACACTGACAAAATGTTTTTCCCGTCTGTGCGTCGGCGAACAAGTGCTATTAACGACACGCCGTAAGGTCTTCTCCTTTATGCGTATCTCCGGCAGACCATAAAATTTACGTCATCCAACTGTATTATGGAAAAGATTCTTGATAACACTCTCTTCCAAAACCGACCACTTGAGTAGCTCATACGACTTCCTTGTCATTTTTCGTGTCATACTCAGCTCGTTCCTCAATGAGCGCTGCATTTTCTTCTTGAACTTACCGGACAAATATGATAGTATCGTTGTAGGGTGCGCGGAGACCGTTACTCTCAGCGCTTGTAAAGTTGGCAGCTTGTGGTTTAGATTTTGAAAGGATACCGTCCGTTTCAAGGTGAAATCCCTCAACAATTTCAATATGCATCTTGAGAACGGCTTGTTCCAAGCCGCTTATTATTTCGCATTTAAGTTATTTCTTACGTGCCGAGACAGCATATAGAACCAGCGCCGATTTCCCTCATAGTAACGTTGATAACGGTTATTTACGTTCCTCGCCGAGTTGCTGTTGCGAAAGTCGGTTGAGTTTCCCTTTCGGGTTATCTGTGGACTTTTCTATGATGACTCCTACTGTCCCACTGTGGCCTCCAGTCCCAGTCTAAGGATGAAGGTGGATCCGTCCGTTACAGGTAGACGGATAAGACTTCGCAGCCGTTTTATAGCCAGCTGTTTCCTGGTGTAATGTTCCTGTCGCATCAATCCTTGGATGACACGGCGGAAGAGTGTTACGGACTCACCAGTGCTGATATAATGACTTACCACGTTTAACTGTGGCCGAGTGTTATCATCATGGTAGCGTAGAAGGAAAGCAGATAACTTTATACATTATTCTTCTTAAGCTTGTTGGTGTGTTGCGACCATTTTCGGCAGCAAGTTTATGAATATTAGTTTATAGACATAACGGCTTTTACTTCCTGCGATATGCTACCTAATTTCAAAATCTGTGTCACCTGTTAAGGAATGTATCGTTTCAAATTTGCAGTTTACGTAAATAAAAATAAAACTAGAATGAGATTTTCACTCTGCAGTGGAGTGTGCGCTGATATGAAACTTCCTGGCTGATTAAAAATGTGTACTGGACCGCGACTCGAACTTGGGGCCTTTGCCATTCACGGGCAAGTGCTCTACCATTTAAGCTACCCAAGCACGACTCAGGCCCCGTCCTCACAAGGTCGAGTCTCGGACCGGCACACAGTTTTAATCTGACAGGACGTTTCAAAAACAAAACTGTACATTATTCCAGATTAATTTACTAAGAATGTCTTTCGTACGGAAGTCGAAACATATCAGTAAATAGTAGAGTAGTACTGCAACAAGATAAAGTCTTTTAATATATAAATTTAATGTACGAATCATAATACAAGAATAGAACAAGACTGTACAACTAAAAATCGAATTTCGCATTGGCATAACCGCTGACTAAAATAGGACAATTCAGTATTGTGAGCATGAGGCCGTACATGTTCGTTGACCTCGGAAAAATGCCACGTCCCTAATCTTGTTTGTGATGCCCTTGAGGCTTATTACAGTAGAAAGCTACACACGTTCAGCCGGAGTGCCAGTATTGACGAGCGGGGTGGCGCAGTGGTTAGACACTGGACTCGCATTTGGGAGGACGACGGTTCAATCCAGCGTCCGGCCATCCTGATTTAGGTTTTCCGTGATTTCCCTAAATCACTCCAGGCAAATGCCGGAATGGTTCCTCTGAAAGGGCACGGCCGACTTCCTTCCCAATCCTTCCCTAATCTGATGAGACAGATGACCACGCTGTCTGGTCTCCTTCCCCAAACCAACCAACCAACCAACCAGTATTGACATGGAGCAGCTTTATCACGTAGGCTATATCGATCGGTATTACACCACGGTGGATCGTAAATCGTTAGGTAACAAAGTGGAAAGGACGCTGCTTTGAGAACTTCTTTCTCAGGAACTGAGTGTACAAGTTGTTTACTTGGGAGAAATATTTTCGGGATTTTAATCTCAACATAAAAATGATGTTGTTATCTTCGGATTACCGTCTTATATGGGACATGGAAGCCTTCTTTTTCTTGCGTACACACGGATGTGTGTGTGTGTGTGTGTGTGTGTGTGTGTGTGTGTGTGTGTGTGTGTGTATGTGTGTGTGTGTCTGTGTCTGTGTGTGTATGTGTGTGAACGAGTGAGCAAGTGAGAGAAAGAGAGAGAGAGAGAGAGACAGAGAGCGCAGTAGCGTCATATATTACTCGGACAGAACTGAGGTTTATCTCGTGTAATGCCGCACGGAGAAAGCTGAGCTAGGCAGTGCTAGGCGGTGTATCTGTAATTGTGGGCTGCGCAGCTTCCTAGCGGCGGAAATTTCAATCGCCGTCGGAGGCGGCCTTAGGCGGGATGGACGCGACCCGATAACGGCGGCTCCCCTAAAAATGCCGCGCTCGGCCAATAATTGTCCCGCGGTGCGCGCCGGGCTACGACGCAATCATAAAGTGTAGAGAGCCTGTCGCGATATCAAGTGAGAGAATCTATTCTATTTAGATGTAAAGCAGGCGCTGGCGGTAGCTGGGGCGCCCCGCTGGCCGCCTATTCATATTAAGCCGGACCGTCTCGCGCCCAATGAATTACTGTGATGAGCCGCCAGCCACCCCACCGGCTACCTGTTGCTCTCCTCCCTCGTCGGCTTTCGCACATGCACGGCTCCCTGTCCATAACGTCCAGATTTCCAGAATTAAAATTAATAAACGTCTCAAGCATATGAACTGGGAACAACAAACTGTTGCAGCATGCACGAAATCTCTCTCCTGCCTACGTGCAATCCAAACTGTAGGAGGATTATTTGACCTCGAAGTAAACAAAAATTAGTCTAGTCTATATTCCTGCCAAGTCTTTATTTCTGTTATTAGTTCAAACAGTGAAAAGTCCAGATGACACGTGACAGCTATTAAAGCTTTTGTGCGCGCAATATTCCGTTGTTTGATCGTATCAGCCATTCCTATACTCACTTATGTTGCATGCGACCGGACAGGCGGCGTGATTTCCACACACTCTGTTTGCTTCATCGGTTTCTTAGTCACTGCTGTCCTCAGTATCTCTCTTCATGTATCAGATGTCTCTCATCATTCCAGAACTTCATTAGGAGATTGGATACGTCCAGCAACTTGGCTGTACCTTTACATAACACTGTCCCTTTTTACATCTCCTTCTGCGTTTCAGCCAAACAGCTATGGAACAAATTATCCTGCTAATTTGCGTGTTATCCAAAAACCACTCTGCATTCAAGAGGATATTACAGCTCTGTCTGTTACCAACGGTGTATCCTCCCTCTCGCCATACCACAACTGTTTTCTACCTGTCTAACAGGGAAGCAGTATCTCTGTTACACTGTAAACTATCTATGATCTCATCTCTTTCCATTTCTGTTTTCTTTTGCTGTACATGGATGCGCACCTAAAGTAGTTAATACATAGGATTAGTAACAAATAGGATAAGCAACATTATTTCTCTATTAATAACCATTTGTGTGTGTGTGTGTGTGTGTGTGTGACTGGCGGTCAACGGCTCGAAGAAACCATTCCGAGGTATTCACCGTCAGTCACATAGGTGATGGTACTAACAAATCTCTCATCTATCCTATCTTCTTTCTATATTCTTCTTAAAAAACAACAAAATTTTATTTATATTTCAACCTTAAATTATTGTTATTTTGAAAAGTGTTATTCTTCGTAAATTTTGTAGATAAAACAAAAGGAAAGAAAACTGTAAAAAGATGAAAAACGAAAATTGTAAGATGTACGACCTGTTTTAAACATCAGGTAACAGGTCTATAATTTGGCAATAAATAAATAAATTTCTGTTTTCTTTCTTCTATCTCATTTGTTAATCATATCCTATCATTTTTCGCTATTGTTCTGACCAGTCAACTCCTCCTCCACATTGATTTCTTCTGCACTGTTGTCATACGTTCCTGTTAGATGTCACCACTCACATTAGACAAGAACTTAATGAGAAAATTGCTTAATTTTAATAAGACTGTCATTTATTAAATTTCACATATTCATTACTCTACATACTGTCATGGGTGGTCAGAAACGCTCTGAAAAGCTTGTAAGTGTGTTGTAGGGTAGGTTGCGCTCAAGAATAATTGTTAAGAAAAAACTTCGATGCGTTGCGCCGGTTCCGAGTGAATAATCATTGAATTTTACGAATCAGGTTGTTGCGCGCGCAAGTTCACGTGGCCTGCCACATACAATTATGTCAGTTGTTCTCATAGCGTAGACGATAGCACACAAGACTGCTCAGCCTTTGACTCGGGTCCTATCATTACTACTGTCCCATGTACAATCGAGTATCGCTCTCTTGTTCAGTTTTAGGAAACCAGACGAAGAACCCGTCTTGAAAATCCGTGTCTGGCGAGTCGCTTGAATTTGTGCGCGCAACAGTCTGATTGGCTAACTTCAGTGTTAATTAACTCGTAAAAGGCACAACCCATCGAAATTTTTTCTTAACAATTATTTCTCAGCACAACCTACCGTGCAACACCTTGCTAACTTTTCAGACTCCTTCTGACCACCCTGTGGAAGCGGCAGACTAGTGAAAACGAGACTGATGGGAAAAACTAAGTAAACTATTATTTCAAAATTAACCGCCATAACTCTTAATACATTTATTCCACTGTGAGAAAAGACGCTCAGAGTCATCATGAAAAACGATTGCCGCTGCCTACGGAACCATGATTGTACCCAGGTATGCAGGTTTTCAGCCGAAGGAAATCGACGGCCACGAAAGTCTTTCTTCAGGACTCCAAAAATACGGAAATAGCATGGAAAGAGTTTGGGACTGTATGGAGTATGTGTAAGGGCTTTCTAGTGAAACTTCTGCAGCGAAACAACCTAGGCATGTGGACCCGACTGATTACCTGAAACCGATAATCATATCACCTCTCAAAGATAATCATATGCGTTATTTATAACATGCTGATCTGTGGTTCCCTTTACACAGTTCATAGTGACTCTGTACGTTTGGGACCCACGGAGTGCTGGTGTTGCTAGTGTTTTGCTAGTGTTTTGTGTATAAAGATATCCCCCGCAGACAGGGACGATACGACAATGAATAGATTTATGCTTCGACTAAGACCTCTCAACTCAAAAGGTTGAGGTTACCAATTCGTGATTCGTTGGCTGTAATCACTATTTAGCCCACACTTGAAATAGAAATAAATTTTAGGTTAAAATTCTCTGGACATGAGTGTTACGCAACGGAATATATGAAATGAGAATGTTAAGGTCTACTTTCTCACAAGCCCTTTGAACGGCGAGAATCACAGACACAAAATAGTTAAACCCAAAAGTAACCAGTTTTCCTGCTATATGAGCAGTCCATATGAGTGAACCATCATACGACAATATTTAACTCTGTGAAAATGAAAAATCTATCTGCATACGATCATGAACAAGTTACTGTGTCCCACTTCTATTAAAAAAAAAAAACTATTGTAGTGAAGTCATCGCAATTCATGGTGGTCCCTCGGATATTATAAAAGTCGAGACATGATTCTAAATAGGATGTGTGATTAACACTGACAGCAGTGCATGGTCTGCACAATAACATGCGCTCATGCTGAACACGTCGTTGATAAGGGGTTCATAGGGTAGGTGGCTCTATTCCTCCAGCAGCGCGGTTGACAACAGGTGGATGGTCGCTGGTGCATGTGGACGTGTTGCAGTACGTCTCCCAATGCATCCCACACGAGCTCGATAGGATTTCAGCCGGGGGAACGGGCAGGCCAGTCAATTCGCTGAATATCCTCTCGTTCCAAGAGCTCCTCTACCTGTGCGTTTCGATGCGGTCGTGCATTGTCATCCACGAAAATGAAGTCAGGGCCTATTACACACCTGAAAACACGCACGTGTGGGAAGAGTACAGTGTCATAATAACGTTGATCCGTGTTCAACGATTTGGAGATCAGTACGACGATGAAACATTATGCCTCCCCCAACCATAACATCTGGACCACCAAAAGAACCCTGTTCGGGAGTGCTGGTCGTATCATTATATGGCAAGAGGCGGATACACGTATATTTACCATTGGTTTTCCAGAAGCACAATAAAATTCTGAAGCCTCGAATTAAAATTTTTAACTGGGTGATAAAACTAAGTATCACACGACGGGCAAACGCGTGTGCAGTTTGTCGGTATTACTTTTAGCGTCAGAGCTGGTTGACCCTCATCGGCGGTAAACATGATGTCATACAGTAAGATATTAGTTTCTCACCCCAGGAATCATACAATATTTGTTATCAGCATCGTGTGGTCTTAAAACTTTCTAAAGTCATGATTTGTAAATTGAATTCGTCAATTTCCCGGACTTAGAGGAAGTGACATAATCACTTTGTTAAAGAGTCTCTTAAACTATTCAGCTCTTCTACAGCCTGAGTACCTAAATTAACATTAGTTTCTTGTAAGCACAGGAAAACTTCAGGCAACAGTTTTCCAGACACTGTGATGGATTATTGTGCCTTCTTACGAATGGGTTATTTTATGTATACTGCCAGCTTCAACAAGGGTTCGTTTTTCTCTCTTATTTTATTGACGAGCATCATATGTTTGTGCGATACCCGAATCCTGTTTGATCGATATTGATTACATAATCACGTTTAACACCTGTAATGAGTGATGCCGCCTGCGTGCTGAAATGTCTGATCAATTTCTGTATATCTTTGATATTTCCAACTCTTGCGTGAGAAGTGTTCATTTCTTGCCGCTGCCGAATTTTGTTCTCAGATTTTAAGTTCCTCTCCCAAGGTAATGATGCAGCAAACGTAAAATCCGTGTTGGTCCTACTGAAGCGCTGCACCTGCAGCCTACTGTTGGGGCATTCTTGTTGTCACGTTCTCGCTTTGACGACAAAATTGGACAAATTGATCTACTGTCCATTTATTTGTCGGCTAGTATTTGTCGTATTTTAATCCTCCTTTAACTTTCCCACAGTGTTAAATCCTTCTTCGTGTTCAGAACCGTT
The DNA here is from genome assembly GCF_023864345.2 of Schistocerca serialis cubense. Classification (NCBI taxonomy): domain Eukaryota; kingdom Metazoa; phylum Arthropoda; class Insecta; order Orthoptera; family Acrididae; genus Schistocerca; species Schistocerca serialis. Next base: position 749,628,104 of record NC_064640.1, on the reverse strand, counting down.
ATTTTCCATTCTTTTGCAATGTTTGCAGGTTTCAATTTAGATGATTCATGGCTAACGCTACCACTTTTACTTTTGCTTCGACGGGTATAGCTCCGTAGTTCGATCGCTTAGTTACAGGTTCATAATGTTACGAGCTTCTTTCAGATTCACTAGTCTCGACACTTTCCATTGAATTACCTTCTGCTTCGTCTTCGTGACACAGCTCTTCGTCACCAACAATGCCATTTAGTTCTTCAGCTCCGAAAATCACTTGACGATAGCTGCTCTTATGTATTTGGAGCCCCGAGAAATGTAACTGTCTGCTTCGGGTAGTGTATTTATCATACATCTGACTTGCTACAGCCGGCCACGGTGGCCTAGTGGTTCTAGGCGCTTCAGTCCGGAACCATGCGGCTGCTACGGTCCCAGGTTCGAATCCTGCCTCGGGCTTGGATGTGCGTGATGTCCTTAGGTTAGTGAGGTTTAATTAGTTCTAAGTCTAGGGGACTGATGGCCTCAGATGTTAAGTCCCATAGTGCTTAGAACCATTTTTTGACTTGCTACAGTTGCACAAACCAAGTTCCTGCTTGCCATCTTTTGTGACACGCTAGAAATATTGATTTTAGCGATGGTCGAAGGTTGTATGTCCTCAGTAATCAAGATTTTACAACTGTGAAATTGTAAAACAAACAATCAGATAGTGCTGCATAAACAAAGAGCTATTTACTGCAAATTACATACTGCACAATTCATATACTACTTACGGAAGATCATCTTATGTCACAACACATATTTTATTCTACAAGAATTTTTAACATCATGCAGCCCTGTCAGCAACTTTGATAAATTAATACGTCAAATATCCGCCTCAACTGCGAAAAGTTACTGGTCTTTACCCAGGTTTCAGCTAGAGTAATGTAGCCTTCTTCAGAAGCATAAAATAAACTAATACATGCCAGAATAAGGCACGGTCAAACATAAAAAGCTAAGGTACCGTTGCACCATGTCGAGCTACGTTACTTAGCTGAGGGACATCCCCTGCCCCACTTCATGGAAAGCGATCGGTTAGCAGCGGACGCTGCGTTGTTCCAACTTTAGCTTTTTATGTTTCACCGTGCCTTATTCTGGCAGGTATTAGTTTATTTTATGCTTCTGAAGAAGGCTAGATTACTCTAGCTGAAACCTGGGTAAAGACTAATAACTTTTCGCAACTGAAGCGGATCTTTGACGTATTATTTTATTCCATGGATGTATTGTAAGTAGGCTGTTTATGTTTTCTCTATGTAAGTAGGCTGTTTAGGTTTTTTATTAGTAACGCCACCTCTAGGCTGTGCTGTGGGCAGTCTGTGGCTGCTTTGCATTGTTGTAATACTCGCCATTGTAGTGTTAGGCAGCTGGCTGTGAACAGCGCGTAGCGTTGCGCAGTTGGAGGTGAGCCGCCAGCAGTGGTGGATGTGGGGAGAGAGATGGCGGAGATTTGTAATTTGTCATGAACTGATATATATATTATGACTTGTGATGATATTAAGGTAAATACATTGTTTGTTCTCTATTAATATCTTTCATTTGCTAACTATCCCTATCAGTAGTTAGTGCCTTCCATAGTTTGAATCTTTTATTTAGCTGGCAGTAGTGGCGCTCGCTGTATTGCAGTAGCTTGAGCAGCGAAGATTTTTGTGAGGTAAGTGATTTGTGAAAGGTATAGTTTAATGTTAGTCAGGGCCATTCTTTTGCAGGGATCTTTGATAGTCAGATTGCGTTGCGCTAAAAATATTGTATGTCAGTTTAAGGACAGTCTTGTAAGAATTGTTCAAAGGGGACGTTTCATATGTCGACCCTTAGCCTAGGATACCTCACTGGAATCTTCTGATTTTTTCTTGTAGTTTGTGTATTTAGTGTAGCTTTTGTTTATTGCTAGCGCGTAATTGTAGAGAGAATTTCCTTTGTAGTTGCAGTCTTTCATTGTTGTATAGTAAAACAGTTGTGGCATGCATGTAGATTTGCACCAAGTATTTCGCAGCTGCGCTTGCAATTAACTAGATATTATTTTCAGTGCTATGTTAATGTGTTCTCTTATTTTTGATCTTCAAATTGTGTTTTTCTGTGTTGTCGTGTGAAATACTGTGACAATAATGGCGTGTGAAAAACGTAACACTAGGCTCCAAACTAAACTGAGAAATAATAGTGATGACGAGCGTAGCTTATCAGCGCCGCCGAGTAATGAATTTACTAATGTTCAAAGTAGTAATTTGGTAACTGTGCACAGGGAAATGGAGCGGGCGTCAAACAATGGCGTGGACAGTGAAACAATTAGTGAAGAGGGAAGCATTATCGATCGACCGGTCGGCAATAGCTCGCCTCACGAAGCCGAAATGACACGACACGATCTCGCAAATACTGTAGATTCAGGTTTTGCGTCCTCACCGTTTTCTCAAAGGAGTCAAGACACATTTTCCGCTTGTCAAACTGTGAATGTTGCCGGTGCAAATTCACTGCCGAAAAGCACTGAGGAACATGTTTCAGACACCAGTGCATTGTTATTACAATTAATGCAACAAATGGGACAAAAGCTTGAAAAGTTAGACACAATGGAACAAAATCAGAGACAAACACAGCAACAGTTAGACACAATGGAACAAAATCAGAGACAAACACAGCAAAAGCTTCAAAAGTTAGACACGACGCTTGAACAAACTCGTGAAGATTTAACTACTGAGTTACATAACATCGAATCGAAATGTCAAAAAGTCTGTAATGACGTAAAAACACAAATTTGTGAGCATTTCCAACCTATTTTTTCGCGGCATGAAAATGCACTACAGAATCACGAAGCAGCCATAAAAGAACTGCAAACTATTGTTCATGAAAATCACAACACCTTGCAAGCTAAAATTGACGCAGTTGCATCTACCGATTCGGTTACGCAACTTGCAAAAAGTCAAGAAAACTTAAAGGACACAGTAGATTCGATTTCAACACAAATGGACACTCTGAAACTTGGTTCAGAAAAACACACTGAGGAAATGTGTTCATTATCAGAGAAAGTAGTTGAACTTTCGGATCAGCTAAATAATTTATCTACGAAGGTAGATGATAATCTGAATGACGCAAAACCGGTAGTCTTTAATGACACAGAACAGAGCGAACAAATTAGGAAACTGAAACAAAATCTGAATCAAATTGATACGCAACACCAAAGAGAAATCCGGGAAGTACAAGATCAGCTGACACAGGTAATACAAGAATTACGTATTTCAGAAGACACTCGCGCTCCAACACGGGAAGAGGAACTTAGAAATACGCAAAAGCCACAAAATAATAACACAGGGCATTTCGGTAATTATGAAAGAAATTAGCAAGGTATACCGAATTTTGAGATGGAACGGCCGACACGACCTAACAATGACCGATATGCGACTCGCCGACATGATGATTTTGACTATAAGCTGTTCATTACTACACGTAAATTCAAAACATTTAAGAATTCTGGCAACGACATTCATCCACAAGCATGGCTCCATCAATTCTCTCATTGTTTTCCTCCCAACTGGTCATTGGAGCACAGATTAGAATTTATGTGTGGCTACTTAGAGAATGAACCAGCTGTAAGAATGCGATCGGTCATTCACGATTGCCACAGTGAAGGAGAATTTTACCATGCCTTCCTCTCAGCATATTGGTCTCAAGCCACACAAGACCGCGTAAAACATGGCATCATAATGATGAAACATTTCGAACAATCTGAATTCTCCAGTCTTGTGAAATATTTTGAAGACATGTTGCACAAGAATCAGTACCTGTCAAACCCATACAGCCCCTCAGAACTCATCCGCATTTGCTTAATCAAATTACCTGAACATTTACGACATATTATTTTGGCAGGACGTTGCAAAGACGACATTGAAGCTTTTCAGGGACTGTTACAAGAACTGGAAAGTGACACTGACAATCGCGGAACACAGGAGCACAACAATTACAGATCACATCAGTCGCAATTCCGCGATGAAAGAAATAATAACTGGACACGACAAGGCTATTCCCACAACACATATCGTGACCAAAACAGACACCACCCGTATGACAACCGTTGGCAGAGTAGTAATAATTACAGGGAAAGATCACCTCTCCGTGGTAATGACTATCACAGAGACAATCAGAGAAACAGACAATATGGGAACCAAAACAATTATTATCAAGGGAGACAGAATAACTTTAGACGCAACGGTCCAGCGCGCAGTTACGATTCAGGGAGAAATTCTCCACCACTTAACCGACAAGAAAGAAACTACAGGAGCTATCGACATGGCGACAGACGATGTGATCGTAACGACAGACCTGAATTGCATCAGAACTGGCGGGATTCAAACAGGGCAGGGCCTTCTCGTCAGAGTGAATTTGTAGAAGTTAGGTCTCCTAATCCCAATAACGGCGCGCGCCAACAAAGAGACAGACAATGACTCGCACAGCAGGCAGCCGCGTGCGCCCGCTGGCTCCGAGAAAAATAACATAGACGCTAACCTTGACAAAAATTCCAGTATTCTTTACCGACGTATACGACATGATAATTCCGTTGAAGCTCGAGCTTTGCATAGTAGGAAGAGTAAAGGCTTGCACAACATTTCACATGTAAAACCGTTTATTGAAAGATAATCTGCTTTTTAACTTAGTCTTTGCCATAAAATTTTTCACTTCACATTTCTAGTATGCTTTGTCAGACTTAAGAAACTGTTAACATGCAACAATGTTTGAGGTTAAATATCCAGTCTAGAACCTAGGGAACATTTTTAAACAGAAATTACGAATGCATTGTTATAGTGAACAGACGACACAGTGTTGTATTTGTACATTCTTGCTTGTTAGTTGCACGATTACGCAACGACTATCAGGCTTACATACTTAGGACACATACTGGTAATGCTAATGAGATTTTAATGCAACATTTTGGTTTACTTGAAAATACATTCTGGGTTTAATGTACTTTCTGTGAGATACCAGACGACACAGTGGTTAGTTTAAGTGACAACTACACGGTTTTATCACGACGCTACTAATGAGTGACAATTTACAATGTTGCTTTTGTAGTATTTCTGTTTTATTTCTGCACAGTTTTTCTGTTTTATTCTGCAAAGTAAAACATGTTTTAGTAGTAACTTTTGTGGTATAGCAACAATGAGACAGCCTTTTTCGTGGCATAACAATACGTTACTGTACAGTACTTTCCTCATCACGGCAATAAGCGTAATAACTAAGATATCTATACGCAAAGCATTTCACTTTTGTGTATCATGAGGTAAGTACGTTGACTTCGGCAGAACTTTGCTTACAGAGGACGATAACTACGACAGTTCCACAGAATTATCTTACAGCAAGACGCGCATTTAGCGCTACAGGACACGCATTTGAGTGATTAATCTTATACTTAAAACACTTATTTTCAAAGATTTTTTAATTACAAAGAAAGTTTTCCGTGATACATTTCATTCCATTGCTGTAATTTGTAACACCTGAGGGTATAATTACATTAATCCTCAGGGGGGTACACGCCTACTTTGTGTACCATGTGTGTGGCAACCACAAGGAACCCTAGCTAATATGGTATTTGCTTATACAACTTTACACATCGGTACCATATTTCTCTAACACACAAATTACACAGCTATCTGATCATTTAACTGAGAGAGAAACATTTTTTTACCACATCAGTGACACATGTTTACGCAATTACACGGTTGGATAACTTCACACTTATGAAACTGTATTTTGTCTGTACTTTGTAAACTGTTCATATTTTTTCGGAACCATTGTGATACTATGAGAGCTTTGAATGATATATTTGGTATGAGATCATGATTTTTAAAGTACGTTTGAGGCAGATGACACTTTTGACATGAGCAGAGAATTTTCTTTAGGTTTGGAATTATTGCAGAAAGCTACGACGATTTTGAGATTTGACTGAGGTGTTAATGACGTTATTTTTACGACGACGATGTGTATTATGCTGCTGAGGTATGTTTACGATTAATAGGCTGAGGCTACTATATGAGTTATTTGATTATGCTTCATATTTATAATGACGAAATATTGACGAGTGTCGATGGATACGTATATGTGTAATAAGGTAAGGAGTAATGAATAGTGGGTAGGGACTCCTGACTTGTGAAAAAGGATGTTGGAAACCAAGAATCGTACTTTAAGAGTTATGACATGTGTGAATCATGTGTGAATGTATCACAATGCCACTGAACATTTTTTGGACACTGTTATATCAATAGCATTTTGTTTCTACAGATTTGCAACGCTAATTCTTGACCTGTGAAATATTTTTATATGACTGCCACGGTAGCGGAAACTGCTGTCGTAAATATTTCCGTACGAAAGTTAAGTGACCACCTGCACGTAATGCGTCGCGGGCACCCAGCTGTGTCAGACGCCTGGAGAAAAAGCCATTATTGCGAGCCCTTTTCAGCTGCACAGGTAGAAAAAAAAAGGGGACGTGGGACGTGTCAAACACCTGGAGAACAAGCCATTAGGGTGTGCCTTTCATCGCTAATGCGACACCCTCGTTACTTGAAAACATATGATTACTCGTACTTTGTGCTAATTACTGCAATGCTTATGAATTGATGGGAAATATTCGTACATCTGCACACCTGATTACGACAAGCGTCTTTCTACGAGAGTTGAGAGAATTTCTACTAACTTATGAAATGTCACATGACTATTGAATGATATTTTTATGCTTTGGTTTGCGTAATTACTTATTTCATTTGATACCTGTTTTTCAGCTGTGTTGCAGCATTGCTTTTATAAAATGAAATGCATTTGCTAATGTGAACACTTTCTGTCAACAGATCTATTAAATAATTATTTTATGATCCACATTCTTTAAAAAAGGAGCTCTTGGAATGGAGAGAACAATAAGAAGGAACTAGTAACTGCATTCATAATTTTCTTTTCAAGTAATTGGTAACTTTTTGGTAGAATAACTTCTTGTGGTGCACCACTTTAATTACTTAGACATTAAGATGTGATTATACATTTGCCTTATCTGCATTGTTGTTTAGTGTACTATTTTTTCTGCTTGAGCTATGTCATGTTTAGGTATAAGTTACTGCTGTTTGCCAGGCATAGTGTTACTGAATTTTAATTTGTGTTACTCTGCTAAGCCAGATTTAATTTTTTTGTTTACTGCGCATTGGCTCACATTAGTTGTAATGTTGCATTGCTTGTTAATTTAGATTTACTGTAGCTTGCTTTGCAAATTTCCATTTTTTTTCTCATTGCTGTTTGTGTAAATTTTTTATGTGCTGCTGCATTGCCTCGTCCCTTAGTTTAGCATCTGAGCTCAGTAGATTTAAGTTAGCTTAAGAGGGGGTAGACTATATAAGAAACTGACTATGGAGAATAGGTAAAGAAATGCATTGAGAAAACAGGTTTAGGTAGGATTTTCTTGGAAATAAATGTTGAGGTAAGAAATGTGTGAACATATAAATACAGAAAGCATGCTTAGATAGAATTTTTTTGGTGGAAACAAAGGATGAAATAAGAGGAAAGATATATGAAGTTTTGGGTTGGACTGCAGTACCAAATGTTACACTGAAAACGAACCTTGTCCTTTCCTATTGGTGTTATCCCACTATGTGTTTGTGTACCCTTGTGTATTTGTTTTCTTCCTGTCTCTGTGTAGTTTCATAGAATTTTTTCTTCTTTTAATATTAAACTACATTCACTATGATGAGGAATACTGGTATCCTCAAATATAATTGGCATTAATAATATGTTATTTACTTTGTAAAGATATTAGACATTATTCATTCTGTTTAAATGCTCATGTGTGAAGTTGATGTTTCGCAAGTTATTCTGATCTTCTATGTATGTACTCATGTCATAATTCCTGTAACACTGATGTATATGTCTATTTCTATTCTTTTGTAAAGCCTGTACTACAAATGTTATCTATATTGTTATGTTTTTAATGATGTATTTTGTACCTTTGTTATTGTATTCTTATGTTATAAAATTGTAATTGTCACCAGTTCATGATATTATTAACTTGTTAGTTACATTTCACTGCACACGTTTCTGTTGGTCATAGTATATGGACAATATGTGAGAAGTAGGGACTGATAGTGTTTGCACGTGTGTTGGTAATTCAGCAAGGGACTGGATAACAGCATTGCTGGTTCTAAGGACAATTAAAAGAAAAACTTTCTGAGTGCACAAGTGGTGGTTTATGGACTTGCTATATTCTCTGCAAGAATCTTCGATGGTGATTGTGCACCTGCACAGTCGCAACGGATGGCTGCTGGCCGTCTCTACCAGGACTACAGTGGGTCTGCACCTCTGGTGGCCCACCAATACCATTATCTCTACAAGGACTACAGTGGGTCTGCATCTATGATGACCTACCAACGCCATTATTTCTACAAGGACTGCAGTGGGTCTGCACCTCTGGTGGCCCACCAATACCACAATCTCTACCAGGACTACGGTGGGTCTGCTCTGTGATGACCTACCTACCAATTTTCATCAAAACTTCGACTGACTCTGCAGTGGGTTTGCTCTGTTGTGGCCCATTACCTGTCAGCATGTCGAGAGTCAGCACTGTCTTTCCGTTGGAAGGACAACACTACTTCTTCAAGACTGCATGGAAATCCACTACTTCCGTGTGCATTTTCTTTTACTGCTCAGACTTTGAGAAAAACACTGCTATTCTCCTGTTATGTACGATTAGGACTGTCTTTATGGACTGTGAGACAATTTTAGCTTTTGACCAACATTGTATCAATAAGTGTGTGCATTTTATATCTTTGTTACTGTAATTGTGAAAAATTTTTGTCAAATCTGTATTGGCCAGTGCCCAACACCATTTGTAAAAATTTTTTGTGGGGAGCATGGGGGCTATGTAAGTAGGCTGTTTATGTTTTCTCTATGTAAGTAGGCTGTTTAGGTTTTTTATTAGTAACGCCACCTCTAGGCTGTGCTGTGGGCAGTCTGTGGCTGCTTTGCATTGTTGTAATACTCGCCATTGTAGTGTTAGGCAGCTGGCTGTGAACAGCGCGTAGCGTTGCGCAGTTGGAGGTGAGCCGCCAGCAGTGGTGGATGTGGGGAGAGAGATGGCGGAGATTTGTAATTTGTCATGAACTGATATATATATTATGACTTGTGATGATATTAAGGTAAATACATTGTTTGTTCTCTATTAATATCTTTCATTTGCTAACTATCCCTATCAGTAGTTAGTGCCTTCCATAGTTTGAATCTTTTATTTAGCTGGCAGTAGTGGCGCTCGCTGTATTGCAGTAGCTTGAGCAGCGAAGATTTTTGTGAGGTAAGTGATTTGTGAAAGGTATAGTTTAATGTTAGTCAGGGCCATTCTTTTGCAGGGATCTTTGATAGTCAGATTGCGTTGCGCTAAAAATATTGTGTGTCAGTATAAGCACAGTCTCATATATAAATTGTTCAAAGGGGACGTTTCAGTATGACAATGACAGGTACTTTCAACTGCAAAATGTATATGTTCAGCCATTGCTGCTGAAATAAGAAAATTCAGCTATCGACAAGAAAGTGAAGCATGCAGAAGAGATGATCGGATGTTCTGTGTAACTTCTTGCACGTACACTACGATCGGTGTGAATGTCCTCGTAAACGATTACAGTTGCAGTTTTCTGTGAGAGGTAGAACGGCCACCAGACTGCATCACTGTCGTTCGTGTTTAGAGATGTTGAACTGGTACAGTAAATAAGGGGTGTGAATAGAGTCGGATGTTGAGTGATTACAGTGACAGATACGGAGATGCCGCGTACTCGCGTGAGTTAGCGTCATCAGCATTTCACAGAATTTGAAAGGTGTCTCATTGTATGTCTCCACTTGACCAGCTGGCAATACACAGAACTGTGGCCCGGTGTTTGGACTGCATAAGTAGGAGATGGCAGGTATACTCGTCGTCAAAGTTCCGTCGACCACCTCTAACCAATACAAGGGAGGATCGTCATATCGTGTACGAAGCACATTGTAACCCCTTCACATCTGCTCTTGCCATCCAAAATACGGTCCATAATACATTCTGCACCACCGATCACAGACTGCCAGTAGTCGGACTGCCGTTAACACAACAAGAGAAACAGTTGCGTTTGGAGTGAGGCCATACTGTGGAGCATGGACCACAGATGATGGCATGACATTGTGTTCAACGATGAATCGTGGTTCTGCACTATCCCAGATGGCCATTGTCGAGTAGTATCAAGGCGTCCTGAGGAGAGGTCTCATACTCCACTGATTTGGAGAGACACCGCGGTGCTACTTCTGGCACCATGGTGGGAAAGTCATTGGATATGACTTCATGTCACGGCTGGCAATGATTGAGAACACTCTGACGACACAAAGGTATGTCATGGGGATCCGGTATCCACTCATGCGACGGTTTCGTGGTGCCAGTTTTCAACAGGGCAATGCTTGTCCGTGACCAGCAAGACGCCCAGATCTGTCCCCGACAGAACCTGCGTAGGATCAGCTCGGTCGTCAACTCTGTCCCAGTGCTAGCACCCAGAATATCGAGGAGCTCTTACAACAGCCGTGGCCACATTGCCTCAGGAGAGGCTTTATGACACCCTTCCCTACCGAATTAGCGTATGCATCCAGGGCAGAGGAGGTAAAACGCTATACTGTGAAGTGGTCTCATGGGTACTGTCGTGTTCTTTGACACGATTTTTTAGTCATTGAAATAACAAATAACATCAGATATGCTCCCAACACGTGAAATTTCATTTTGTTTCCTCCTCCCCTTCGGGGCGTTTCTTTTTTTTCAGGCAGTTTATATTTTGTGTGCAAAATTGCTGGAGTTCCATATTTTGAAGTCTTTGGCAGAGTTTCTCCACATCTTAATCATTAACTAATCAATAAATTTAAAAACGTGATTCTCCAATTTCTCCAGGCGTTTTTTATGACGGAATAAATCTCGAGTGAACAGCCTGATATGAGTGTGCGTAGGACACAATATTTCAGAAATCGACCACGTTGCCATCATCTGGTATGCGGATGTACTGTAGCGCACCTGATGATGGCAACGTGGTCGATTGCCAAAATGTTGTGTCCTATGCACACTCATACCAGGCTGTTCACCCGAGATTTATTCCGCCAAATTTAAAAATATATTATACTACGATAAATAAATACATGTGACTGTTACTGACATATTAATTTTAACACGGGTTGCGAGATTTTAGAGCGAGTTAGTTGGCATACATTATCAACGATGCTTGAACTTTGTAACATGCCAACCAAGTGAACAACCCTTTTCGCTGCTATAGTAATCTGCACCGGTTGGACTGACCGATAGACAGATCGCTCCATACATATGTGTATGCAAATGAATCTGTCGCGCAACGGACTGAACAATATGAATGGATGGCCCATATAAATGAGTCATGGGTGCATGTTCTTACAAAAAGCATTAAAGGTTCTAGGATTAGGAGGGGGCTCAACTAACTAGTAAATTAAAAATGTTGTCCTAATTTTAACCCTATTTATACAACTACCCCTTGTGAGCACATACATAAACAAGAAAGCAATAATTACACATTAATGTGATTAATAAAATACATAGTGAAACTAACAGTCAATTGTTAACATTGAAACAAATTTAAAGTAGAACTAGGAAGGAGCAAATTAGATGGAAGAGTCATTCTCAGTATAGCATAACCATGGATGAGTGCACACTATTTGCCCCGTCCATACTAGAAAGATGTAGGAAATCCACGTTAAAATGAAAAAGCCTGCTCCATCATGGATAAGCCCTCGGTACCTTGACCAAGTGTTACATCACGGGATCTAACCAAGTTTAACCGCAATGTACCGGAACACACCTAAATGCTCTCCTTTCTGGACAGCCTGTATTCTCAACATAGTTGACGAGTCGAGTCCTACATATAGCTGGGCCTGCTACCAACCTCTACTCATCAAATGTAACAGTTCTGACACTAAATGTAACACTTCTGCTACTAAATGTAACTGGGTTTTCTCTTTTGATGCTAGGCAAGTGTCAGGACGAGCATTACTGTAAAGGGCATTTGATTCTAAAGTATTATGTCAGGGTGAAAATACAAAATAAATTAATTTTTCTCTCTTAACAACATGTGGGCAGGTTGGGTTCTTCCTTGGCTCGGGTATGAGGTAGAATGAAACAGCATTTTTACATAAGATAACTTTTATTGAAAGTTTTATACAACTGTTTCTTACTGGATGTTCTGGCTCACGAACAATACGAGATTGGAATAGAAGGGAGAACCGATAGAGGTACTCAAGGTACCCTCCGCCACACACCGTCAGGTGGCTTGCGGAGTATGGATGTAGATGTAGATGTACATGTAGATCAGCTGCTGTGTGACGGGCTGGCCTTCAAAAATGCAACACTGCCTTCTGCACTTCTCCAAAGTCAGCGTGTTCTCTTCCGCATCTTTATTCCAGAGTGTCCGTTTCTCCACAGCAGAGTGAGCGTTAATACCAAGCTTTCTGGCTGATTAAAACTGTGTGCGGACCGAGATTCGAACTCGAGACCTGAGTGGTCTGCTGACTGCGCTACCCAAGCACGACTCAAAAACTGTTGCCACAGCTTTACTTCCGCAAGTAATTCGTCTCCTACATTCCAAACTTCACAGAAACTCTCCTGAGAAACTTGTACGACTAGCACTCTTGGAAGAAAGGATAATGCGGAAACATGGCTCAGCCACAGCCTGGGGTGGTTTCCAAAATGAAATTTTCACTCTGCAGTGGAGTGTGCGCTGATATGAAATTTCCTGACTGATTAAGGTAGGAGACGACGTACTGGTGGAAGTAAAGCTGTGGGGACGGGTCGTGAGTCATGCCTGAATAGCTCAGCCGGTATGGTATAGCACTTGCCTGCGAAAGGCTATGTTCCCGACTTCTTTGGAGTTTCGGCTCACATACAGTTCCATTCTGCAAGAAAGTTTCAGTAGAGGACTTGTATTGCCTACCTGACAGTGAGGGTCCCCTGCTCCAGCCGACTTCATCTTTAGATTCGCCCATTCTCCCAAATGAGCTCTGTAGGCTGATCGCCAGCAGCCCTCACACCCTCATACCGTGTGCCCCAATACTCCATCAGATTTGTACATCACACAAATATGGGACTACACAGACAGAGAGAAATTAAAACAAGTGTTAGTGGTTCGGTCACCTATACCACCCATATTATTAGCATCGGATATTCATCAGTCTGTTGATACATGATGCAGATTATGAGAAACTGAATCACTGACAGTGGTGTATGAGATACGTCAGTCCACCACTTGACTGACGCACTTGAACTTCTGTAGTAGAAACAGTTCGCAATCCTTTAATATTTACATCTACAACTTTGCTCCACTAGTCACTGTATGGTGTGTGATGGAGGCAAGATAGTGTCATTTTCAGTCTTCCATTCGCAGTAGGATTTCAGGAAGAAATGTGGTCGGTACTCTGTTGTATAATTCCGAAGTTCTCTATTTCTACAATCATGATCAATGCATTAGATGACTTCTGAAGCTACTAGAGTTAATCGTGACTTATTTTAGGGCGTGCGTTCTCTGAATTTTGTAAGACATTCCACCATGCGCAGCGTTTTGCTTGTAACGTCTGCTACAACACTTCGTCGAACATTTCTATGGTGACCTCATGCTCAACTAATAAACTCGTGACGAATAGTGCATCTCTTCTATGAGTATTTTCTGTCTTCTCCGTTAGTTCAATATGGTGCTGGTCCCAGACCACAGAAAAAGTCAGGAATTAGTCGTTGAGGGTTTTTCAAGCGTCATATTTCTATGTGAATTAAACTTCCTTAGGTTTCTTCCATAAATTCGAGTCCGTTACCTGATTTCCCCGCGGCATGATTTATGTGGTCGCTCCACTTCGACTTGTTCGTGACAGAAACACTACGATACTTGCAGCTTGTGACTGATTCCAGTGAGTGACTGCCGTTCGTCAAGTCAAACTACATCGGATCTTTTCGACAGATTAGGCGCTTTGCATTTTCCAGTCTTTGCACCATCACGGATCATCTGCAAGTCTCTAATATTTCGTAACGTTTCATGAAATGCACTCCTACATGTTTTCAACATACATAGCGAGATGTAACTTTCAGTACAGAGTGTATTCGTGCCAAAATGAGACAGGACACTTATGAAATATTCAGCCTGTAAACAAAAGTCGAATATCATAGCTTATATCTTGACTGTTATTGGTTAACTTGCATTTCCTAACTACAAACTTACACTTAAGCAGCTAACGAGACTTTCAGTTTCATGGTATTTGACCTAACGAGAAGCCAACGCAATCATTGGTTGACATAATCGGAACCTATGTGCTTCGTAACGGACTTTACAGACAGTTTTGCGCATATGTAATGAATCTAAACAAGTATTGTTAAGTTTTATAAGTGTTTGGAACGAAAAATAAACCTTGAGATAACAGTCTCAAACAGGGAGAACTGTACTCGTAAGATATTTTTTTCGTAACGTGATGACGTAGTCTCGTAACAGGAGGAAGAATTCCGCTAATTCTACATGCAAGTCAGTTAATGTGGTTGTTTCTTTTCCTGTGCCTACGTCTTGTCCATCGTTCTTCGTATGAGATTACTCACTATAGTATGGATTAATTATCCAAAACTGTTAAATGTATTGACGTTTATTGTAGCGCAAAATTTTACATTGTCATACATTTTCAGTCAGGGCCAGTTCGTATACCATCTTATCAAAGGCGTCCTGAATGTTTGTGAAACTTTCTTCCAACAGCATTTTCCCATTACAAATCAATCTTTTGTAAATGTGTGTGGCAAGTCTGTATAGCCGTTGGCTTGAGATCAAGGATTTTTACCCCCTTTCATAGGTGTTCGTGCAACATACAAAGAGTCTGGGATAGGGTTCGTTTTCTTTCCTCAACGTTGTGTGTCCTGTGTGCGCCCTTAACGCGTAGGTGACTGCAGTGGTTTCGTACACAGTGCAGTGTTGTTATGGATGATTGTGGACGTGAAAGGAAGAGAGAGGATTCACCCCAGTGTCGGAAAGATTGCTAGTAAATTTCGAGCAGTGAAATTTGAGTCCAGTGAAATTTATGTCCATAAAAGGTCAATGGAATTTCCTATAATCCTCTTGTCAGATTTCCGCAAATAGCCCTGCGTGTAGAAGAGCTGAGGGCTCCTCCGTGGTGCTTTACGTTTTAATGAACCTCATTAATAGGACTGGAGACGCTCGAACATGAACTGTGACCACAAAATTTTGTCTTATTTTCTGTTTAACGCAATCGCGTTTTTTTTTATTTTCGTATTATTTGTACCTGTGATTGTGTAACGTACTCTTCGTTGCTTGATGTTATGCTGCTTCAGTAAATCGTACCTTACATTGTGCATGTCATCTTACTCTTCGAAATATATTTTAGAAATAGATGTTTCTTCCCCTTATGCCCTCTTCTTTGTCTGAGTCAGAGTGTAATGTACTTATAAGTGAGCACCATCCAGATGTCTACAACGCTACTCGTTTGAAAACAGCATCTTAAAACCTTTGGTCTTAAGCATTCTTCGACAATACGTTGATTCCAGTTTTAAACTACACCAAATCACAGTGGTTTCCTTTACGATGTACGAGTGGACGCATAGTGGACACATGGCTTATTGCTTAACTTGTCGACACTTCTGTGTCGAATCTATAAGAACACAAGCACACAACGCGCACGAACTGAACATTACGAACGTTGCAGTCGTACCAAGCGGTCATCCACTGGGATCGACAAGGACTTTCGAAATGCAGATACCTGTGTCTCATAGGGAGCGTTTCAGATGGAAGATGAATGTGGAGGTGCAGGTAGGCCTTGAATTAGTGAACAGGTAGTTTCCATAAATACTGAGTGCAAATTTCATATATTTCACTGGGCGCAGATTTCATTCCGTCGGCACATTCCATTATGGGTAGCAAAAAAGGAACTGCCGAGTATAACGACACCGTCTGATGGAAAAATCAACAACAACAGCGTCACTCATTGAGAAATTGCAGAGACATCTGGTATACTTCAGACTGCACTGTATGCTACCACCTCCCATTGTTACCTTAATTAGGGCGATGAAAATTTCTTCCTCCATTAAGCATTCGTGACCTTGGCTACTATGGTGAGTAGTCTGAAGGCACAGGTGTTATCTGTCAGGAAA
The DNA here is from genome assembly GCF_023864345.2 of Schistocerca serialis cubense. Classification (NCBI taxonomy): domain Eukaryota; kingdom Metazoa; phylum Arthropoda; class Insecta; order Orthoptera; family Acrididae; genus Schistocerca; species Schistocerca serialis. Next base: position 749,611,936 of record NC_064640.1, on the reverse strand, counting down.
TTAGTACAGAGAAAACCAATTTAGCCCTATCCCATATTTCAGCTTCCATCCCCTTCCGAGAAGGCTGCCCACACTGGAGGCGAATTCGGGAGGAGTGTGGTTCAGTTCCCATCCCGCCATTCACATTTAGGTTTTCCGTGGTCTCCCTAAACCTTCTTAGTCGAATGCTGGGACGATTCCTTTTTGAAAAGGACACGGCCGATCCCCTTCCCCACCTTTGCCCTATCTCAGCTTGTGCTTCTTGCTTGTTTCATTTTCCAAATGTCCCTCCCCTCTTCTCCTCCTTGTCAGTTTTGCATAATTCAACGTATGTTTTCATCAAAGGAAAGTAGTAGCTCCAATTGAATACGAGAAACTGCGTGGTAATTTATGCGTGTAGTTTATATGGATGTGATACTGAAACGAATGTTCTTTTAAAATGTAGTAGTAAATCCACATGGGTAAACTGAGTCACGTGAATGAACGAATGTTTCCCTCAGAAAGGTCATTGATGATATTTCCGCAGTAATGCTCAAAACCGAGATTATACTCCTTCTACTCGCTATGGGCAGAAAGTGAACACTTAATGATAAAAATCAAGTTTCATATGAATTAAACATTTCGGCAAAGGTTATCACAATCTGTGATCAAAAATTTAACTCTTACTGTGATGTGGTAGAAAAATTTTGTAAATCGAGAACTGGGTTGATTGTTGGCTTAGTGCTTTAACCCGAAGTTACATGACAAATGAAGGAGTTAACGCTCGACCGGATGATTTCTGGATACTATACATGGTGTGCAAACTCGCCATTACGTTCACAGATTCTTAAAAAGGCTATTTAGGTGAATTGGGGATCGCCTCGCGATTTCCATCTCAGGTATCCACTTAAGAAACATTTAAAACGCAAAATACAAGAGGAAACAAAAACTACCTGGCACGCTGATAAATATTCGGTAATATTGTACAACAAGTTACGTTAAATTCTGCTACGTTTGTGGATATCACAATGTGGTCACGCGGCGAGGCTGGAAGAATGCTGCCAGAATCTATACAAGACGCAAGACAAAGAGTGAACCCGATACGGAAAAAGAGCAAAAACACGATTCCAGAGCTTCATAAATAGAAACAGGGAATAAGTGAGTACAAATGTGAAAAGAAAGATAGCTGTCGACAAACAAGAGGTCCTAGCAACATTGCAGGATATGGAACAGAGAATCACATACTGAGTACCACTTGCCATTCTTATAACAGAGCGTCATCGATAGAAGCAAATAGAAACAACGCAAGCCACATCAGTATCGTCTCTTACATTTCAATGTACTAAGATAATTAGCAAGGATTTCGAAGTGTTGCTATACGACCTTGTAGGTACGCCATTGGGTTGAACACCCTCTAAGCTGTAGGCACGCCGATCCTTCCATATTCAAGAAGAGCTCTTGTGTTTAGTAAGCTTATTAACATCCGTTTGCTGCGGCAAGTTTACCGCGGCGCATTTCTCAAGATGCGGCCTCAGATAGGCGTCTGAGAAGCTTAATCGCCAGCATCTGAGACAAATTCCGCCTATCTTGCTTCATGTTCATCATTCCACAATGCGGTACATGGCAGGATTAACCCTCTAGGAAAATACTGTGTCATTTATCCTGAGGGATTACGTACGCTACATTTCCGTGTCATGCCTTTGAATACTTGAAGTGCATTGCGCGACGGAATTACGCAGTTCGAAGATGAATTCCAAGCAGCAAAGTATGCTACACAGATAAATAGCTGCCAAAGACGTCAAATTTCCATGGCTGTGGGAAAGCGCAGCGGTTCCCAAAATTTCTGAAACCCTAACCCCAGGACGAAAATAGATATTAGCATATCCTCCCAACAAAGTTCAATATCCAACTAAAATTTACACTGAGTAAAGCAAGTCATGTTTTTGAAACTCATCTGATTTTGTAGCTTTTGTATGAAACCCAGAAACAATGAGTCGATGAAGCGGTTACTATAGCTTATTTCTAATCATCTTTTGTATATTTCGTTGGATGTCGACCAATTCTCGTCGTAAGTGATGCCCTGAATTCATTTACTTCCACTCTTTTATTTGTAATTCGTATCGTAATCGAACATCTATTATCACTCCTGCGAATGGAATTGTTATTCGTAAGATTCACTAACCATTCGTCAAAATGTTGTCACTTCAATTTTTATCAAAATATGTTTTCAATGTGTTGTCGTCGCTTACCTTATGGAAATTGTCTTAGAAATTGGCCATTTACTTTTCCGTATACCAAATAAGGAAAATGGCTGTTACATTAATTTTATAACTAAGTGAATCACTTTTGCGTTTCTTCGCAACATTTGAGTTCTGTGCGACTTTCTAGTTGTAAACACATTTCCTAGTATGCAACTAATTCCAAAGAAGGCATTCAAGCAGATGTGTATACGTATCAACATTGAAGTATCATCCAGCTAATGTCTACAGGACACAGAAAAACACATTCAAACCCTTTGCCTTCCAAATGATACTTACTCTGTTAAAAATTTTACCTAGTCGTATAAAAGGCAATTTGTACAGTTTCCTGTTTGATCTGTCTGCGTTGTTCACTGGATAAAGTTGGGATCCGGCTTGCCTCTTATGTTTTCTTTTTATTATATTAAGTTCCAGATCACAGTCTTCTAGCGACATAGGGATGTAGAAAAGATGGCGGATCTTTTGGTGGAGTGCTGTATACTTGGAAACTGTTAGGTATGGAAAGGAAGCTGGGCCATATCAAGAACTGACGACTGAATGGACAGAAAAAAGAATAACAGAACAGCTAAATATTCCTAGAATGCTTTTGGTACAGTAAGTTGGGTTTTCAAATCCAAACTTCCAATTTCTTTTAAAAAGGAAGTTCAAAATCAGTGGGTATAACCAGTTTTGAGTTACGGCAGTTATACACTGCCTTTTAATAGAAACCTTCAAAAACTTGGGGTCGATCAGTGAGCAATAGAGAGGCTCATAATGAAAATTATTAGCAGAGATAGGAGAGAAAAATATGAAGCAGGGCATAGACTGGGCTAGAAAACGTAACTATGAGCGTAACCAAAAGGAAATGGAGATGGGCGGGGCACGATGCAGGCTGATGGGCTGTAGATAGACTAAGGGTGTACTTTTCAGGATGCAGAGATGTAACGTAAAACTAAAGAAGTCCTGAAGTTATGTTTGATAATGGAAGCCAAACTAAACCCTTGTGCTCACATTCAAAAAATTACACATATTTCTGTAACCATATTACTTGGGTAACCCAATAAATTTATTGCCAAACACTCACGATTGGTAGCCCTCTGCTCTGGGTATATACGAAATTGTTGCAACAAGGCAGTCTAATTATTGCTGTCTATTTTTGCTACTGTTTCATAACATTATGGACTGTTCATTACTGTGTAAGCTTTGCTACTGGGAACCTCAACTCTGGATTCTCGTTTATGATAAACTGAACTCTCTACATCTGGAAACAGCAGATTAAGCTACGAAGCGAAAGAAGATTATATTAGGAAATTATTGTCTACTGTTTATACAGAAGAGGATGACGCTGTAGATTTCAGCGACAAAGATTCTAAAGACGACTGGATTCAGTAAGGAAGATGATGATACTTCAGATATTCAAGATGTTTTTGGTGCTTGTAATTATAATGAAGTTGAAAGAGAGACAAGTGATAGAAATAGCGAAGGTATTGACACAGCTGACGAAAACAGTGAAGCGATTGTATCTTCTGTAGACATTATACGTGATAAAGATGGAACTAAATGGCATAAGGAATCTTTTGGGACAATCAAGTTGCTGAAGCATAATATTTTGTGGGAAATGGCTCTTGAACAGGTACAACAAAACTTCTTTCTACAAAAGACACCTTCAAGGGTATATTTACAGAAGAAATGTATTATATATATATATATATATATATATATATATATATATATATATATAATAGTACCTGAAACCAACAGGAAGGCAAATCGAGTATTCAAACTTTAACACCAATTCAGAAGGAGTAGCGAGAGTGTGGAAGCCATTGACAAATGAAGAATTTGATGCATATCTCGGTATACTGATTTCAGCCGGAATAAGGTTCTCCAACACTGAACACACAGAGGAAATGTGGAAAACAAATGCATTCCCATTGTATTGTGCAAGCTTATCCCTCAACTAGGTTTGTCAGATAAGCAGATATATAAGATCTGACAATGTGAACACTAGGGCTGAGCGTTTGAAAAGTGACAAAGCGGGTACAATATCTGACATATTTGAAATGCTAAATTCAAATCTTCGAAAAAAAAACTCTGTGCCTTCTGATTACCTGACTGTTGATGAGATTTTTCCTTACGAAGGAAAGGCAAGATTTAATCAATTCAAGCCCTCAAAGGCAGCCAAATATGTCTTGAAGCTTTGGTGGGTTTATGATTCGCGGAATTCTTATCCAATAACTGGCTGAATTCATACAGGTAAATCTCCATCCGGAAGAGAAACTAATCAAGGGGAGAGTGTAGTAAGCGATTTATGTTACCATTTCAAAGGTGCTGGTAAAAATATAACTCCTGACAATTTTTTCACAACTTTATCATTAGAAAGGCTGTAAATGACTTGGGATTTGTCCATATTTGGTACCGTGAAAAGAAACAGGCCCTATATACTGCGAAAAATGTAACCTTCCTCTTCACGCCAAGAACGGCAGTCTATATTTGGATTCAGTAAGAATAACGTTTCTCGGTGTTCATATGATCCAAGGAAGAAGAAAGCAATTCTAATGCTATTCACAATGCATTATGATGCATCCACTTCTGACCTCTTTCAGAGCCAGATGTTATACGTTGTTATAACAGCACAAAAGGCGGCATTGATAATAAGGACAAGTTGTGTTCTCATTACATTGTAAAAAGGAGGACAAAGACATGGCTGCTAGTATTCTTTTATAGCATTCTGAATGTTACATACTTTGCGGCATACATTATTCACACAGAAAACAATCCTCGAGGAAAAAATGTGTCTCACAGACGCAGACTGTTTCGACTGGATCTGGGAAAACATTTGGCAATGCCTTCCATTATCTCTAGATCATCAAATCCTAATTGTTTGAGAAAATTTTCCATGAAATTGGGTATTGATTGCATGATAGGAGGACCTCTAATTCTGGTTCCTGAACAAGTGGAGGCTCAGTCAAAACGAGATGCTTCTGGACGGCTGAAAATCGTTGGTAACTGCTTTGTATGCAAATCTCAGTCAAGGAAAAGTAAAAACAAGAAAAAGTCGTAAGAAATGTAAAACACCAGTACGTGATGAACACTGCATTCCAACAACACTGTGTCGACTTTGTGAATAACTAATAATTCCAAGTTTATCTTTCCATTGTAACGAGCAGCAAAGTTTAGTAGCTACAAAAAATTGTGTAGTTTGCTCTGTCACGTATACTGAAAACTTGATATATGAGGGCTATTCGGAAAGTAAATTCTGATCGGTTGCGAAATGGAAACCACTGTGAAAATCTGATGAAGCTTTGCACTCATGTGTTGGGTAGTGTCTCTAGTAGGCCAGTTGATCGCGTCACGTCGCTCTTTTCAGTTCAGAGCGCACACTGAGCACGTCAAAATGCCTATAAGTAATGTCTCCCGCCAAGTACGAGGGCCTGGTACGAAATTTCACCTGAAGCTATGCGACCAACATAACGTAACTGCCATACGCCTCCTTCTTCAGACAATTCTCAGCTGCATTCTGCAGGGACAATGAAGATGCTCCTGTAGCGTTTTCGATGAAGAGTGGTTGATCACTGACAATACAGCCCGTAATATGCTCCCACTGAGTTTCATCTCTGCTCACATGAACTGCTGGCTATGAACAGAACATTTTGGCACAGACTATAAGCTGCAAACCAGCGTAGAGAATTGGCGGAAAGCACTGGCATCTGCCTACTATGACCAGGGTATTCGAAAGTTTGGAGAACGCTACGACAGATGTATAAATCAGAGCGGCGACTATGTAATAAGTAGCTGGAAGTTGTAGGTAACTGTTGCAAACAAATCATTTTTGATTTTCACAGTGGTTTCCATTTCAAGGACTATCGGAATTTACTTCCCGAATACCTTTTGTGTTTTACACATACTTGTGTTATTACTCTGTTGTCTAATAAATAAAAAGACTATTAATATATTATACATTAAAGCGCCAAAGAAACTGGTATAGGCATGCGTATTCAAATACAGGGATTTGTAAACAGGTAGAATATGGAGCTGCTGTCGGCAACGCCTGCATAAGACAAAAAGTGTCTGACGCAGTTTTTGCATCGGTTACTGCTGCTACAATGGCAGATTATCAAGATTTAAGTGAGCTTGAACGTGGTGTTATAGTCAGCGCACGATCGATGGGACACAGCATCTCCGAGATAGCGATGAAGTGGGGACTTTACTGTACAACCATTTCACTAGTGTACCGTGAATATCATAAATCCGGTAAAACATCAGACCTCCTCCATCGCTGCAGCCGGAAAAAGATACTGCAAGATCGGGACCAACGACGACTGAACAGAATCGCTCTACGTGACAGAAGTGCAAACATTCCGCAAATTGCTGCAGATTTCAATGCTGGGCCATCAACAAGTGTCAGCGTGCGAACCATTCAACGAAACATCATCGATATGGGCTTTTGGAGCCTAAGGCCCACTCGTGTATCCTTGATGAGTGCACATCACAAAGCTTTACGCCTTTACGCCTCGCCTGCGCCCGTCAACACCGACATTGGACTGTTGATGACTAGAAACATGTTGCCTGGTCGGACGAATGTCGTTTCAGATTGCATCGAGCCGATGGACGTGTACGGGTATGGAGACAACCTCATTAATCCCTGGACCCTGCATGTCAGCAGGCGACTCTTCAAGCTGGTGGAGGCTCAGGAATAGTGTGGGGCGTGTGTAGTTGGAGTCATATTGGACCACTGATACATCTAGATACCACTCTGACAGGTGACACGTTCGTAAGCATCCAGTCTGATCACCTGCATTCATTCATGACTGTTTTTCATTCCGACGGACTTGAGGAATTCTAGCGGGACTATGCGAAACCCCACAAGTCCATAATTACTGCAGAGTGGCTCCAGGAACACTCTCCTGAGTATAAACATTCTGCTGGCCACCAAACGCCCCAGACATGAACATTATGGAGCATATCTGGGATGCCTTGTACGTGATGTTCAGAAGAGACCTCCACTTCTTCATGCTCTTTCGGATTTATGGACAGTCCTGCAGGATTCATGGTGTCAATTCCCTCCAGAACTACTTCAGACATTAGTCAAGTGCATGTCACGTCGTATTGCGGCACCTCTGCGTGCTTGCGGGTGCCCAACATGATAATAGGCAAGTGTGTCAGTTTCTTTGGCTCTTTAGTGTATAAAATAAAGTACACTACTGACCATTAAAATTGATACACCACGAAGATGACGCGCTACAGACGCGAAATTTAACCGACAGGAAGAAGATGCTGTGATATGCAAATTATTAGCTTTTCAGAGCATTCACACAAGGTTGGCGCCGGTGGCGACACCTACAACGTGCTGACATGAGGAAAGTTTCCAACCGATTTCTCATACACAAACAGCAGTTGAGCAGCGTTGCCTGGAGAAACATTGTTGTGATATGTGATGCATCGTGTAAGGAGGAGAAATGCGAACCATCACGTTCCCGACTTTGATAAAGGTCGGATTGTAGCTTATCGCAATTGCGGTTTATCGTATTGCGACATTGCTGCTCGCGTTGGTCGAGATCCAATGACTGTTAGCAGAATATGGAATCGGTGGTTTCACGATGGTAATACGGAACGCCGTGCTGGATCCCAACGGCCTCGTATCACTAGCAGTCGAGATGACAGGCATCTTATCCGCATGGCTGTAACGGATCGTGCAGCCACGTCTCGATCCCTGAGTCAACAGATGGGGACGTTTGCAAGACAACAACCATCTGCACGGACAGTTCGATGACGTTTGGAGCAGCATGGACTATCAGCTCGGAGACCATGGCTGCGGTTACCCTTGACGCTGCATCACAGACAGGAGCGCCTGCGATGGTGTACTCAACGACGAACCTGGGTGCACGAATGGCAAAACGTCATTTTTTCGGATGAATCTAGGTTCTGTTTACAGCATCATGATGGTCGCATCCGTGTTTGGCGACATCGCGGTGAACGCACATTAGATGCATGTATTCGTCGTCGCCATACCTGCGTATCACCCGGCGTGATGGTATGGAGTACCATTGGTTACACGTCTCGGTCACCTCTTGTTCGCAATGACGACACTTTGAACAGTGGACGTTACATTTCAGATGTGTTACGACCAGTGGCTCTACCCTTGATTCGATCCCTGCGAAACCCTACATTTCAGCAGAATAATGCACGACCGCATGTTGCAGGTCCTGTTTGGGCCTTTCTGGATACAGAAAATGTTCGACTGCTGCCCTGGCCAACACATTCTCCAGATCTCTCATCAATTGAAAACGTCTCGTCATTGGTGACCGAGCAACTGGCTCATCACAGTACGCCAGTCACTACTCTTGATGAACTGTGGTATCGTGTTGAAGCTACATGGGCAGCTGTACCTGTACACGCCATCCAAGCTCTGTTTAACACAATGCCCCGGCGTATTAAGGCCGTTATTACGGCCAGAGGTGATTGTTCTGGGTACTGATTTCTCAGGATCTATGCACCCAAATTGCGTGAAAATGTAATAACATTTCAATTCTAGTATAATATATTTGTCCAATGAATACCCACTTATCATCTGCATTTCTTCTTGGTGTAGCAATTTTTATGACCAGTAGTGTATATATGTGAATCGTGGACTGTGTATAATACTGACAAAGAGAAGGCACAGGGAGACAGGACATGTGTTAAGACATCGAGGATTAACTCCTTGGGAGTTAGAGGAAGTTTTACAAGAAACAAGTATAGGGGAAGACGGAGATTGTAATTTATACAACAATCATTCCTGACTTTTAGGTGTTACCTCTACTCGTAGTTGGAAGGCTCTGAATAGGAATTGAAGTTGTGGTGCGGTGCATGTAACCAGTCACAGGACTTATGACCCAAGAACTGAATAATAAATTAGACTGAGACGACAGCCTAATGGATTTTGGCGGGAAGACATTACAGACATCCAGGAGCAGCTTGGATGCGTATCGCTGAAGACCACACCACGAGAAAGTCTAGAAGGGGTCTTCATCTATGTGATCTTTGGATGTGATGTTATAAAAATAAATAGAGTCGAACTAAGGAACTATAATAGAGGTAATTGCTTACAAAAAATTTAGAGTTGGGACTGAAACATATTCGAAATCTTTTTTGTATCCAACGCATCATAAAAATCACATTTTACCCCCAAGGAGGTAATTTTCTGAGCTTGGGAGGCACTGTTCTAGATGGCCATACAGAAGCGTTTCCTATCTCGTCAAGTTATATGAATAAGTAATAGTTTGTCTCCCGTTAAATACATTAATTTCATTACTGTTTTTTGAAGTTCAAACATTTGTTTCTTAGTTTGTAGTGTTATGTAAGTCTTCAATGCAAGTAGTAACAAATTTTCAGGGCCATAAATTAATAAGTAACAAATCATCCTAACCACTAGAAACTTCTATACACTTGACGCCTTCCTGAGAGACAATCTGCACTCCTTCCAAATTAATGATATAAGTGTAGACCAGTGTATCGGCAGAAATTGAGAGATTTCTAACAAATAAATAAACAAACGACGTAACTGACCCTCCTTGGTACACAAAACGGGTCAGGACACTGTTGCAGAAACAACGAAACAAACATGCCAAATTTAAACAGAGGCAAAATTCCCAAGATTGGCGATCTTTCACAGAAGCTCGAAATTTAGCTCGGACTTCAATACGAGATGCTTATAACAGTTTCAACAACTGAACTTTGTCTCGAAACCTGGCAGAAAATCCAAAGAAATTCTGGTCGCATGTGTAGTATGTTAGCGGCAAGAAACAATCAATGCCTTCTCTGTGATATAGCAATGGAGATACTATCGAAGACAGCGTTGCCAAAGCAGAACTACTGAACACAGTCTTCCGAAATGCCTTCACAAAAGAGGACGAAGTAAATATTCCAGAATTCTGGTCAAGAACAGCTGTCAACACGAGAAACGTAGTAGTAAATATCCTCGGAATAGTGAAGCAACTAAAATCACTTAATAAAAGCAAGTCTTCTAGTCCAAACTGTATACCAATTAGGTTCCTTTCAGAGCATGCTGATGTATTAGCTCCTTACGTAACAATCATATACAACCGTTCGCTCGGCGAAAGATCCGTACCCAAAGACTAGAAAGTTGCACAGGTCACACCAATATTCAAGAAAGGTAATAGGAGCAATCCACTTAATTACAGTCCCACATCATTAACGTCAGTATGTAGCAGGATTATGGAACATATATTGTGTTCGGACATTATGAATTATCTCGAAGAAAACGGTCTATTAATACACAGTCAACATGGGTTTAGAAAACATCGTTCTCGTGAAACACAACTTGCTCTTTATTCGCATGAAGTGTTGAGTGCTATTGACAAGGGATTTCATATCGATTCCGTATTTCCGGATTTCTGGGAGGCTTTTGACATTGTACCACACAAGCGGCTTGTAGTGAAATTGCGTGCTTATGGAATATCGTCTCAGTTATGTGACTGGATTTATGATTTCCTGTCAGTGAGGTCACAGTTCGTAGTAACTGACGGAAAGTCATCGAGTGAAAGAGAAGTGATTTCTGGCGTTCCCCAAGGTGGTGTTATAGGCCCTTTGCTGTTCCTTATCTATATACGAGTAAACGATTTGGGGGACAATCTGAGCAGCCGTCTTATGTTGTTTGCAGAGGACGCTGTCGTTTATCGACTAATAAATTCACCAGAAGTTCAAAACAAATTGCAAAACGATTTAGAAAAGATATCTGAATAGTGCGAAAACTGGCAGTTGACCCTAAATAACGGAAAGTGTGAGGTCATCCACATGAGTACTAAAGGGAATTCGTTAAACTTCGGTTACACTATAAACCAGTCAAATCTAAAGGCCGTAAATTCAACGGAATACCTAGGAATTACAATTAGGAACAACTTAAATTGCCAGGAACTCATAGAAAATGTTATGGTGAAGGCTAACCAAAGACTGAGTTTTATTGGCAGGACACTTAGAAAATTTAACAGATCTACAAAGGAGACTGCCTACACTACGCTTGTCCGTCCTCTTTTAGAATACTGCTGCGCGGTGTGGGATCCTTACCAGATGGGATTGACGGACTATATCGAAAAAGTTCAAAGAAGGACAGCACGTTTTTTATTATCGCGAACTATGAGAGATAGCGTCACTGAAATGATGCAGGATTTGGGCTGGACATCATTAAAAGAAAGGCGTTTTTCGTTGCGATTGAATCTCACGAAATCACAATCACCAACTTTCTCCTCCGAATGCGATAATATTTTGTTGACACCGACCTACATAGGGAGAAACGATCACCAAGATAAAATAAGGGAAATCAGAGCTCGTACGGAAAGATATAGTTGTTCGTTCTTTCCGCTCGCTATACGAGATTGGAATGATAGAGAATTGTGAAGGTGGTTTGATGAATCCTCTGCCAGGCAATTAAATGTGATTTGCAGAGCATCGATGTAGATGTACATGTAGATGTGTTTGCCTTTTCTTCAAAAATCTGAACAGATCTTAGGTAGAACCAGAGTTTCATTTCTTTCCAGGTAATTTAACCGGCCACCATTTGGTGCATGGCGGGGGAGGAAGGGGGAGGTACCTTGTACCAGTGCTGGTCATCCTCTTTCTTGTAATATTAGAGAGGAAAAACCAACTGTCTATATACTTTCAGACGAACCGTGATTTATTTTATCTTAGAGGTCTCTACGCTAGACTCATGTTGGTAGTAATAGAATCGTTCATCAGTCTACCTTAAACACGGGTCCTCTAAAGCTTATCAATAGTGTTTCTCAAAAATATAGTCTTCTGCCCTGCAATGATTCCCATCTGAGTTGTTTATGGAGAATTTCTGTAACAGTCGCGTGTGGATGGAACCTACAGGCTACAAAACTAGAAGCACGCTCTTGAATTGCTACGATGTCTCACTTTAATCAGCCCCGGTGGGGCTCCCAAACATTCTGATAGTATTAAAGAATAGACCACACCAATGTTATATATGCGGTCTCCTTTATAGATGAGAATTCATCCAAAAACCAAAGTCGACCATTCACTTTCCTTGCAACGGGCCTTAAGTGCTTGTTCTATTTCATTTCGCTTTGTAACGTTACGCCAAGATATTAATTTAATCGACGTGACAATGTCTAGCTACAAAACTGCATTCGAACATTACAGGATTATTTTTCGAATCATCTGGATTAACTTACTTTTTTTCCAATTTAGAGCAAGCTACCTGAAACAGAAACTCCGTAAAAACCTTTAGGCCAATTGAGCAGGTTGGTCAGGAAACAGGGTTTCTTAATTGAATGCTGCTGGAACCTTCTCTAGAGATATAAGATCTGTTAACACAACACTTATTACAATAAAGCTTTCATTGCTTGGTACTTAAGACACACTTTAGTAAAACTTCAGCTCAATAAAACATTCATTTATGGAAAACAATGAATAAAATCACAGTAATACTAACAACAATGAAAAAAGCAATAAAATAATCAAAGGAAACTATTAGCCTAAGGCTACATTTTCCGCTTTTCTTAATAAAAGATGACAATTTCGGGCAACTGCTTGTACATCAAACCACATAAAGGCATCTTAACATTAAACAACTTTCATGGAACATCTGTCCGTAATATGAAATTACTGCCAGAAATTCAAACTGTTGACCCAAAATTCTTATCGTCAACAAACATCCACAGACCAGCTTGTGAGATAAGCTTCAATCATCTTTTAAGTAAGACCTTAAATTAGAGTTTAGGAAACACATAAATAGCAGTCTACTGATACTAATAGTAATTAGAACTGATAGTAATCAAAACTTCTAATCATTCACAAATTGTTACAATAACATTAAAAAAAGTAAATCAGAAAAAAAATCTTTCTATAAATTTTAATGACGAAAAATTCAGGTACCACCACTAATCCCGCAGCTCGTGGTCGTGCGTTAGCGTTCTCGCTTCCCGCGCCCGGGTTCCCGGGTTCGATTCCCGGTGGGGTCATGGATTTTCTCTGCCTCGTGATGACTGGGCGTTGTGTGATGTCCTTAGGTTAGTTAGGTTTAAGTAGTTCTAAGTTCTAGGGGACTGATGACCATACATCTACATCTACATCTATACTCCGCGAGCCACCTTACGGTGTGTGGCGGAGGGTACTTATTGTACCACTATCTGATCCCCCCTTCCCTGTTCCATTCACGAATTGTGCGTGGGAAGAACGACTGCTTGTAAGTCTCCGTATTTGCTCTAATTTCTCGGATCTTTTCGTTGTGATCATTACGCGAGATATATGTGGGCGGTAGTAATATGTTGCCCATCTCTTCCCGGAATGTGCTCTCTCGTAATTTCGATAATAAACCTCTCCGTATTGCGTAACGCCTTTCTTGAAGTGTCCGCCACTGGAGCTTGTTCAGCATCTCCGTAACGCTCTCGCGCTGACTAAATGTCCCCATGACAAATCGCGCTGCTTTTCGCTGGATCATGTCTATCTCTTCTATTAATGCAACCTGGTAAGGGTCCCATACTGATGAGCAATACTCAAGAATCGGACGAACAAGCGTTTTGTAAGCTACTTCTTTCGTCGATGAGTCACATTTTCTTAGAATTCTTCCTATGAATCTCAACCTGGCGCCTGCTTTTCCCACTATTTGTTTTATGTGATCATTCCACTTCAGATCGCTCCGGATAGTAACTCCTAAGTATTTTACGGTCGTTACCGCTTCCAATGATTTACCACCTATGGCATAATCGTACTGGAATGGATTTCTGCCCCTATGTATGCGCATTATATTACATTTATCTACGTTTAGGGAAAGCTGCCAGCTGTCGCACCATGCATTAATCCTCTGCAGGTCCTCCTGGAGTACGTACGAGTCTTCTGATGTTGCTACTTTCTTGTAGACAACCGTGTCATCTGCAAATAGCCTCACGGAGCTACCGATGTTGTCAACTAAGTCATTTATGTATATTGTAAACAATAAAGGTCCTATCACGCTTCCCTGCGGTACTCCCGAAATTACCTCTACATCTGCAGATTTTGAACCGTTAAGAATGACATGTTGTGTTCTTTCTTCTAGGAAATCCTGAATCCAATCACAAACCTGGTCCGATATTCCGTAAGCTCGTATTTTTTTCACTAAACGTAAGTTCGGAACCGTATCAAATGCCTTCCTGAAGTCCAGGAATACGGCATCAATCTGCTCGCCAGTGTCAACGGCACTGTGAATTTCTTGGGCAAATAGGGCGAGCTGAGTTTCACATGATCTCTGTTTGCGGAATCCATGTTGGTTATGATGAAGGAGATTTGTATTATCTAAGAACGTCATAATACGAGAACACAAAACATGTTCCATTATTCTACAACAGATTGACGTAAGCGAAATAGGCCTATAATTATTCGCATCTGATTTATGACCCTTCTTGAAAATGGGAACGACCTGCGCTTTCTTCCAGTCGCTAGGTACTTTACGTTCTTCCAGCGATCTACGATAAATTGCTGATAGAAAGGGGGCAAGTTCTTTAGCATAATCACTGTAGAATCTTAAGGGTATAGATGTTAAGTCCCATAGTGCTCAAAGCCATTTGAACCACCACCATTACAGAATTGCAGCCCGAAAATGCACGATTCCATAGCTTGTGCAAGAGTAGCCAAACCCGCGCCAGGCCGCTTGCAATTATAAACAATCCCGTGCTAGTACAGGAATCAATGCACAGAGTGTAACCAGGCTTCTGCAGCAAACAGAGAAGTGGAATCAGTTAACTGAAGTGACATACACTTCCATAAGTGCACTTATTATCGATTGCAATGTGCCCAGTGGACAACAACGCAAGGAACTAGAACAGCCTTGTAATCTTTTTTGCAAATTTAAACTTTGCAGCTAAATTAAGTCCACGCTGCCAAAACTGCTTCTTCCTGAATTTCAAAACTGATGGAAGAGATGTATCCTTGATCACTTGAACCTGCCGTAAGGTGAGATTAACAGTTTCAAGTAGAACCTTGGAATGCCGAGAAGAACAAAAATTCAAAACTCAACGGCTGCAGCGAAGGCACTGTATAACGTTTATAATGAGCCGCAACCCCATCACAGTCCTCCACAGTTCAGTGTTTCAGCTCACCACCTCAGCTGTCGTCCACAGCTGCTACGCAATGCCCCGCATCTCACAACCACGTCCGCACACTCCATCTCGCGAAAACAAGGCGTCTCTGGTGTCCGTACGTCGCGCTTACTCCGCACTGCCATAGAGCCACTGCCGGCACTACAGTCTCCCGCGCCACTTCGAGCCTCGTTCGCCAACCTCTACATTTTGTGTAGGGCGCTGCTTAAGACAAAACTCCGCCACGTGGGATGTGTCCACAAGTCAACTATCAGCGATGTAGCTGGAATCGATCGTGTCCAAGCAAAATCGATTGGGACACACCACTACCATTCATTGCACCAAACTGAAATTCCGTCCAAGCCATTCTGTATCCTCCTACACTTTCCAGCAAATAGTCACACATTGCTACTTACATTATCAGTTTAATCGTTTATTAATAAAGGATGTTCAGATATTTCTGGGATTTGTAGAGAGGGGTGAGTACATAACATTTTGAATGGGAACCGATGCCCAGTAACATACCGTTTCCATTCGACGACAGTATCAAATCAGATGTGTAACTCGTCCACTTCTGCTTTAGGAACTGGATTAGGAATGACGCTTTACAGTTATTAGATAAGAATTCCAAAGGAAACATAACGAAACATTTATTTAGAGCTTACAGATTTAACAATATACCTCGCTCAGAAATCAACAACAATGAACTGATTTATGCAATAGTGAACGTCAATAAATAATTACTTAAAAGCTTCAGTTAAGGAAATAAAATTATTGAACAGGTCCACAATGAGCTGTCAAAATTGAAGTTAAATAGTGGATATTAATGATTCGCAGTAGGAACTAACGCCATAACATATAATAAGAGTAATAATCAAATTAATGAACCTTCTCACGGATGATGACTAATGCTTGAATATACAGGGTGATTATAATTAAAGTTAAACTTTTAAACTGCTGTAGAAATAACACCACTGGTCCGAAAGACGTCACATTGCAACGGAATATTATCGGAGAAAGGGGAAACCGCATGGCAGAAGAAAAATAAATGGTTACAAAATCTAGCTATAGATAGCGCTGTAAGCATCATAATTTAATAGTGGTCGATTACAAATGACAAATGAATCATACAACAATGTCTAAGGTGTACGTTTGACGTTAAACAAACTGTACTACTCAGTGTCCATGAGTGTAGAGGAGTGATACTATTAGTTACGTAAACCCACCCATCACGGCAAGGTCATATGAAATCGGATTGGAAAAATCGGTTTTTAACTGTCCTGAGGCTAAAAACCGCATAAAAAGCATCAATCACATCGGTTTTTAATCATCCTGAGGCCAAAAACCACATAAAAAGCATCAATCAAAATCAAATCGGATTATTAATTTCCGTGTGACTGGCACAAAACATGTTCAATATGCTGTCCACCGTTTGCTGCAACAAGTTGCAATCGAGCAACTTATCAAAGTGTTTCCGGGGTCACGTTCAGAATGTGTTACGCAATGCGTGCCTTCAGTGCAGCTAAGTTTGCAATCGGAACACTGAACACAACATCTTTCAGATAGCCCCACAGCCAGAAGTCACAAGGATTAAAATCAGGTGATGGGACGGCCAGGCTGTAGGGAAATGGCGGCTGACACTTCTAGCATTTCCGAAATGGCGCTTCAGCAGCTGCTTAACTGGATTTGCAATGTGCGGAGGTGCGCCACCTTGCATAAAAATGATACCACACATCCACGCTGTTGGAGAGCTGGAATGACGTGGTTGCGCAAAACACTCTCATAGCGCTTACCAATGATGGTACAGGTAACAGGACCAGAAGCACCTGTCCCTTCGAAAAAATATGGCCCTATGATAAATAATGCCATAAACCCGCACCACGCAGTGACCTTTTCAGGATGAACTGGTACTGGTTGATTTGCGTGTGGGTTTTCTGTTGCCCATATTCCACAATTCTGTGTATTGACATATCCTGTCAGATGGAGTTGGGCTTCGTCTGTCCGCAAAATCTTCCACAGTCAATCATTGTACACTTCCATGCGAGCAAGAAGTTATAAAGCAAAGGTCTCTCTTGCTGGCAGATCAACACGACCAACACCTTTTTTCAAACCCTTCAGTGTCCGGAACTTCTGCAGAGCGACGTGTGCACAGTCATCATTCTTGTAATACAGCATTACAAGAAGAGAGCGCTCATGCATTGAGACGGTCAAGGCGAACGTCACAGACGCGAAAGGAGAAAAAGCCGTCTACCTGACGTTTTTATACCGACTTCAATGGGTCGTGCGCATGGCAGGTGTTTTCATTTACGTATTCTGACACATACAGCGCCATCAATTTTCACACTATGTTTTTCTTCTGCCATACGTTTTCCTCCTCCTCCGACAATATTCCATTGCAATTTGATGTCATTCTGGCCAGTGGTGTTATTTCTACAGCGTTTTGAAAGTTCAGCTTTAATTATAATCATGCTGTACTTCTCAGTGCCATAAATGTGGAATTAGCTCTAGCGAGTATAGCTGTATTGACAGTAAACCTTCGCATATCTCACCGTGTCTACTAAACGTCAGCCATAACAGAGGTCGCATCCCATTCCAATACTAAATCTGTTATCCCTGTAAATGAGCGACGAGCTTGTACCATTACACACTGAAGCGCCACAGGCACTGGTATAGGCATGCGTGTTCAACTACAGTGATATGTAAACAGGAATATTACGGCGCGGTGGCCGGCAACACCGATACAAGACAGAAACTGTCTGGCGCAGTTGTTAGATCTGTTACTGCCGCTACACTGGCAAGTTTTCAAGATTTAAGTGAGTTTGAACGAGGTGTTATAGCCAGCGCACGATCGACGGGAAACAGCATCTCCAAGATAGCGGCGAAGTGGGGAATTTCCCGTACGACCATTTCACAAGTGCATCATGAATATCAGGAATCCAGTCAAACATCAGATCTCCGACATCGCTGCTGCCGGAAAGAGATCATGCAAGAACGGGACCTACAACGACTGAACAGAATCGTTCAATGTGACAGAAATGCAACCCTTCCGCAAATTGCTGCAGATTTCAGTACCGGGCCATCAACAAGTGTCAACGTGCGAACCATTCAACGAAACATCATCGATACGGTCTTTCGGAGCCGAAGGCCCACTCGTGTACCCTCGATGACTGCACGACACAAAGCTTTACGCCTAGCCCGGGCCCGTCAACAACGGTATTGGACTGTTGATGACAGGAAACATGTTGCCTGGTCGGACGAGTCTCGTTTCAAATTGTATCGAGCGGGTGGACATGTACGGGTATGGAGACAACCTCATGAATCCATAGACCCTGCATGCCAGCAGGCGTCTGTTCTAGCTGGTGGAAGCTCAGTAATGGTGTGGGGCGTGTGCAGACATGAGCATGATTGAGCATTTCTGGGATGCCTTGCAACGTGCTGTTCAAATAGTTCAAATGGTTCTGAGCACTATGGGACTTAACTTCTGATGTCATCAGTCTCCTAGAACGTAGAACTACTTAAACCTAACTAACCTAAGGACATCACACACACCCATGCCCGAGGCAGGATTCGAACCTGCGACCGTAGCGGTCACGTGGTTCCAGACTGAAGCGCCTAGAACCGCACGGCCACACCGGCCGGCAACGTGCTGTTCAGAAGAGATCTCTGTCTCCTCGTACCCTTATGGATTTATGAACAGCCCTGCAGGATTCATAGTGTCAATTCCACGCAGCACTACTTCAGACACTAGTCGAGTCCATGCCATGTCGTGTTGTGTCACATCTGCGTGCTCGCGGGGATTCTACACGATATTAGGCTGGTGTATCAGTTTCTTTGGCTCTTCAGTGTAGCTAGGGTATCTTGCGGCTTCATTTTTTTCAAGCCGAACAAAGATAGACATTTTTTAATTGTACGTATGTTGATGCTGTCAAGTAAGACTCAGCATATTTGCATACTGATAGAAACTCTTCTATTACTTAAGACGCAGATTTATTTAACGTTATTAAAAGAGAAGAATACTGGTCAATTTTTTTGTTTAAACTGCCGAAATATCATTAATTAAGTACAGAAGAATGAAGCGATTGGCTGAAGTCGACGTGGAGGAAGGTTAGTTTGGATTCTGGAGAAATCTAGGAAATTGTGAGCCAGAATTGTCCGTACCACTTCTCTAGAAAGATAAATTAAAGAAAGAGAAATGGGAATTTATAGATTTTTCAGATTTCATCAACACTTTCGAACGCTATGCACTCTTTGAAACTTTGAAGTGATTAGGTATAAGCCGTTCGGAGTGTCCGAGCGATTCTAGGCGCTTCAGTCTGGAACCGCGATACCACTACGGTCGCAGGTTCGAATCCTGCCTCTGGCATGGATATGTGTGATGTCCTTAGGTTAGTTAGGTTTAAGTAGTTCTAAGTTCTAGGGGACTGATGACCTCAGATGTTAAGTCCCACAGTGCTCAGAGCCATTTTTTTGATTAGGTATAAACACAGAAAGCGAAAGATTATTTACAATTTGCACAGAAACGAAATCAGTTAAACGATCGAAGGACATGAAAAGGAGGCTGTAAATGATAAGAGAGTGAGACGTGGTTGTAGCATATTCTCCATATTATTAAACCGTATAGAGGGTGTTCGGAAATTCGTGTTACAAACTTCTAGGACTTAGAGAGAGGAGTTAGTAGATAACAGTCCGACAGTTAAACTGAGTAGTAACGTGCTTGCCTCCCATGCCGGCCGGCCGGCCGGGTTGTAGATTTTCTCCGCTCGTGCACTGGGTATTGTGTTGTGCTCATCATCGTTTCATCTTCGTCACCGGCACGCAAGTCGCCCAGTGTGGCGTCGACTGGAATAAGACTTGCACTTGGCGGCCGAATTTCCCTATTGGGGCCTCCGGGCCAACAGTGCCGTACGATCAGTAGATAACATATTGATTTGGAACCTATGTTCAGAAACGTATCGTTTTCGTACTACAACCACTTGAAAATATGTTAGTAACGCGACAACTTTTACAAGTACGCACTTGTTCTACAGTTCCATTCATTAATAGCCAAAGAAATAGCTCGTGTACCTGTTGACGGGTTCTCTTCTACGTGATGCAGTACGGCCTCGACCGGTTTGGGTGTGCGGCGTCTCCTTGAAGCACCACTGTGACGCCTCCTGACGGTGAAGATACCGTTTCTCGAAGCTGTTCCCTAATTATGGCGAAAAGGGTATTACCGCGAGCTTCGCCATTCAGAAGGATCATGTCGGTCTATTCTGCAAACTTGTACACAACCACGTTGCTCTAACACTCGCAGACATGTGAATGACGCTCGAACCAGGTCAGGGAGGCAGGACAGACGTCATACGATATCAGCCGATCCGACATTATAGCCCCTCACCATGATTACCCTGTTGCACACCTACCCAGCAAACATGTTTTCAAACAGCTGTAGCTCTTTCTACAGCGGTTTGGAACTGGAGCTTCAATTATGGACACCCTGTATTTACGATGAGTCATCATGACTTTGATATAATGCTATGAAGATAGCTACACAATAGCTGTAATCGACCTGGCATATACAAATCAAAGATTTACGACCGATGCTGCCCTTCCTCCTATCTTGGATCTCGTAATACGGTCGTGGAGCACACTGTTGTTCATGGAAACAAACCTGAAGAAAGATATCCGTAGACGTTTCCATGGAATTACTACATGCTGTATCCATAGGAGTTGTGGATCTGAGAGTGTACTTACGGGGAGTACAGCTAGAGGTCAGTGCCACTGAAGAATGCTGACAATTTAATTCGTAGATTAGATAACCAATGATAAAATACTGAATCGAATTGAAAAGAAAAGATCTTTATTATTCAAGTTGGCTAAAAGAAGGTATACGCTAATAGGACCTATTACACGTTCTGAGGTATAAATGAATAGCTGAATTGGTAATAGAAAGAAATGCTATAAAAGTGTGTATGTGTTTCTTTGTGTGTGTGCGTGGGAGGGGGGGGGGGGAGTATTGTAGAGAGGAAGCAAGACATGAACACAGTATTCAGGCGGGTGAGACAGGGGGCGAGGAAATCATCATTCTCCTTCTCTCGCTTGCTTCCTCCCAGCCGCTGCTCATTGACGTCCGAAAAATACTTCCTTACTGCTAGACTTTGTTCCCAGTATTGTTGCATTTCCGTGTTCTAAGTTTTTCATCTGCCATTTTCTTCTATTTTTTATATGCAACACAAGTTGCAAAGGACAAATTCTAGTGAAATTTTCGTGAAAAAATTACATCCCCATTGTAAGAAAGAAACGAATGAAAAAGCCCTACAACTGGCGATGTTCTAGTTGGGTAAAACGAAATCGCTATCGTGGCGAAAAACGTATTTCGTACTACAAGGATTAATAAACTATTTATACAGCAATAATTAATGAATAATTTGGCCGATATTATTCCGAAAGTAACAGTGCACTGAGGACGTGAGGCAGTTTGACATATTCACGGTCCTCTGCTTGATCAGGTCCGTTACAGTTATAGCGTTAACATAATACAGTATTGGAAATGTTTTCAAAACAGCTCATTCTACTCTGCTCCAGAGTACGTCACTATTCCCTCCTCGATTCTGCATTCGGGTATTCTTTTCAGCAAAAGATAGCAGCTATGCAGAGATGAGCAGACTTGGGCAGAATTGCCTAGCATGGACACTTCCATCCAACCAGCCTTTCGACTGTGCGCTACTACAACGTATATCTTCACTTTCTATACGAAAGGCAAATTTTAATATCAGTACATGCTCCTGAAACAAGGATGTCTATCTCCAACGGGGATGCAGTGTGTTTCAATATGTGTACGTAGTTATTTAGTTAACTTTAAAAAGCAGAGCACTATTTATCACGAGTATTTGCAGATAGTCATGTGGACATCTTCAAAGGCGCCCCCTCCCCCCCCCCCCCCCCTTCCCCCCGCTCACAGGGTAAGGAAAGAATATGGTACAGTCGGGAGCTTTTCTTTCAAGTAAGTAATAGAAAAATCAGTATGACGCAAGTTTTTATCAGGACTTACAAGTCACCGTTTATCTTCCAAAGCATTAAAAACACTCCGTACCCCAGATCTTCCCCTCCCACCCCCCCCCCCCCCCCCACCCCCCGACCTCGCCAATCTACAAACTATCGTATGGGTACCTTTGAACATCTTACTACACTTCTCGGTCGGTTGTTTTGAAAGCATTGATTACGAAAATGTATGATAGTTAGAGAAATATAAGAAAAAAATTCAGCATTTGCTTTGTTTAATTAACGGTCGCTACAACCACCTGGTGTGTGTTAGAGAAGCCACCGAACCTAATTCAAGGTTGGTGGACTGAACTTAGAACTTATTTTCTTCTCTAATGTCTTATAGTTGGGTTCTCCCAGTAGCGCAGGTCCATGCATTTATTAGCATCTTTAGAATGTAACGACAATTATTTCCAGATATTACGCCGCCACTGCCGAGAATACTAAACTCTCTCACCACGTGCTACACACCTACCGATAATTAACACAGCTTACCTCCGAATAAAGTGCGTCATTACCACTGGAAATGTAATGATATTCACGTAGCGGTCGTCTCTTTAAGGAAGAGGTTACGGCACAAGCAGACTGGCTGCCGAACGCGGTGATTTTAATAAAATGGCTTTATCTTAGCAATTTTACCGAGAAATGCGTGGAAAGTCCGGTGCTTATTAAAAGAAAGCCCCAATTATAAAAAAGGAATTCCTTTTCGGTGAGAAGAGCTGACCGATTTAGAGTCTATTTATTCATATTACTACGCCATTACTCCAGTTATATTCATTTTCTCGCGTATTACATCAGCCGTTCATAATGACAAGACTGCGACCGACTCGGCATCGAGAGCCTTCATTCCGGACGCTGGCCGCGTTCTGTTTTTGATCGCGTTATAATACTTCATAATTCAGCGTTTTAGTATTCTGGCGCTGCCGCCGGCCCGCTCGCCGTAAAAGTACAATTCACAATAATTGTTCTGTACATAAAAAGCGGCCCGGTTATGAGGCAAATTGATTGCGCACACATCACCGGCCGCGATACGATCAGTATGCAGGCCGGCGTCAGCGCTGATACAGATATTAAAACGCACGTCACAAACACTGCTCGTTACCCGGGCCTGTCCCCGATATCAGACACCATAGCGCGTCTTACGCAAATTAACGAGATTTTTAGATAAGATTTCCATCAGATAACAACGACACGGTGGCGGCTTCCACGAAGAATGTAAATTATATTCGTTTTACCATTTGTCGCATCTCGGCTACAGGCGGTGCCCTTTGATAAAGCTTCGAACATTCTGGAGCTATCACGTTCCCCACCGTGATATCGGAATACATATATGCGGTCAAAGAACCTTTTATCGTATACTTTTCTAAGGTTACATACGCACTCCACAGTCACTGACTCGTAGTTTTTAGTTTTAATAACAGCGGGCTGCGATGGCTTTAACGGAAAGTGGATACAGCTGTTCTTCATTCAAGTAAAGAGTGAGAAAAGTGAGAATACTGTAGTTAAACGCTAGGTAGGTCTGCATTACATCGATGCCTTCTGATCATTCGTGATGGTTCTGTAAATCTTACAAACGTTGAGAGTGGCAGAGCCTGTTTGGCCGAACGTGATGATAGAATCTGTCACTAAAAGTCGGTAATACTTCTTATGTAGGTCTAAAAAGAATAAGGGCAAGGTCAGATAGTATCATACACGTAAGCTTTTCGAAATTATAAGACATTCTAAGACAAAAACACGACGCATCACAAAGGAATTATCCGAATGGGAGGGAAAGCGATAGATGTGATGTATATGTACAGACAAACAGATGATTACAATCTCAGAAAAACAATTATTTATTCAAGAGAAAGAGCTTCACAAACTGAGCAAGACAATAACGTGTTGCCCTACATGGAAAGCTATCCTGAGCTTACAAAAATGGTTAAAATGGCTCTGAGCACTATGGGACTTAACTTCTGAGGTCATCAGTCCCCTAGAACTTAGAACTACTTAAACCTAACTACAAGGGCATCACACACATCCATGCCCTAGGCAGGACTCGAACCTGCGACCGTTGCAGTCGCGGGGTTCCTGAGCTTATATTTCGGCAGGATAATGCCCGCCCGCACACGGCGAAAGTTTCTACTGCTTTTCTTTGTGCTTACCAACCCCTACCTTGAACAACAACAGCGCCGGATCTTTCCCCAGTTAACAACTTTTGGAGCATTATGCACAGGGTCATTCAGCCAGCTACGTATTTTGACGATTTAACGCACTAATTGGACAGAATTTGGCACGATATCCCTCAGGACAGCCAACAACTTTATCAATCAATGTCAAGCCGAATAACTGCTAGCGAAAGGGCCAGAGGTGGGCCAATGCGTTATTGACTTGCTCAATCTGTGAAGCTCTTTTCTTGAAAAAATTACTCAGTTTTTCTTAAATTGTAATCATTTCTCTGTATATGTACATCACATCTACTAATTTGCATCCCATTCGGATAATTCCTTCGTGGAGCGTCTTGTTTTGTCCCTTAGAGTGTATTTTCTGCTCGTTGTACTGGAATATTGTTCTGCCTAAACAATACTAGGATACGTTACATAATATAATTATAAAACTGGATGCCACAACATGTGTTGATTTTTAATTTTATTCCCCCTTTGCTTTTTGTTCGTTTAAATGTTTAGAAGCTTGTATCGAACGTAAAAACGTAATGGGGCGAAAAGTCATTACTATTGCAAATAATACTCATTATTATGTCAAATAAAATTTAATTAGATCTGAAGTGATTATAAACTTAACTTTTTCCCCGCTGAAACCTGCTGCTCTTTGCAGACTCGTGGATTCAGCTGTCCTCAGCGTTAAGTCTTCGTGACTTTTTATAAAATCATAGTAAAAACCTTTACTCGCTTTTGTTTGTGACTTACTGAACCGTTGCTTTGTTTGCAGTAGCTTTGCGTAATTAAATTTAAGCACTCATCTTCACTCAAAGGTATAACCTCGCTATATAAATATTTAACCTGATCCTACAATACTATTTCCTGTTCATCGCTGCAGATTTCCCGAAAAACATGTTATGTCCTGAAACAAGTTTCATGGCTACCTTGCTGGCCGGGGTGGCCGAACGGTTCTAGGAGCTACAGTCTGGAACCGCGCGACCGCTACCGTCGCAGGTTCGAATCCTGTATCGGGGATGGATGTGTGTGATGTCCTTAGGTTAGTTAGTTCTAGGGGACTGATGACCTTAGAAGTTAAGTCCCATAGTGCTCAGAGCCGTTTGAACCATTTTTGAACCATGGCTACCTTCTCGTTTCTTACATGAAGCTTTAAATTAATACCAAATACACTTCTTAAAACTGAATATTTCTCACACGCCTACCTGATTGCCATTTCAAGGTATATGACTTAACAACCATTTGGCTACCTGAGCACGACTCACGGCCAGACCCAAACTTCCATACGTCGTCAACAATGTGTCTAGGCAAGGCGACCGCTCGCGAGAAGCGGGAAATCCGGGTTCCAGTCCCGGACCGACAGAAATTTTCACTGTCGTCAGTCCATTATACAGCTGATGGTTGCCCATATTCGCAATTGCGAATACATTCCATGTATTTCATAACGGCTGTAATCGCTACAGTGCCTGTTGCTTTGGACACGCATGTACGTCCAAAGGAACATTGCATCGTAATTCGGAATAACACAGGCACTGAAATGTCGTACTTTAAATTTACTTTCGAGCTCCGAAAAGTGCACCAGGAACACGTAACTTGGTACAACTCCGAAAAGCGCTATTGTTTTGGTTTAAAATCAGGTGAGTGGGATTGTTCGTCCGTAGTTTTTCTTTATTAGTGGCCACTGGGTACACCAATGCAGTGAGTTCATACTTACAGTGCTGCCTATACTCTGAAGTCATGAACCTGTCTTTTCTACAACTTCAGGAGAATTTAAAGAATAAATTTCGATTGAAATGCATAATAACACATAATTAAAGAAAGAGGCCTCTAAGGTTAATTCACATCTTTCTGATAAGTCGAAATAAACACACACACACACACACACACACACACACACTCCTCCATAGTTCATACTGCAGTTGCGCGACACGTGGTGCCACTAGCGCTATAGTTTAGAAACGGCTCTTACACGATACAATCCGCTGTCCGGTACTATCCGACCTTCCTGTAATCTACAACGATTTCGGAAGGATGACTGTTCACGATGGCCCCATTTTTCGTTTGAGGAATTGTGGGAGGAAGTTATCAACATGTATACCTGTACTCCGCAAGCTACCGTGTGCTGTGTGTGGCGGTGCTTACATATTGTAGCAGAGTCACGCCACCCCCTACCACTCCCCGCTTTCCTGCTGTATTAGCAATTGCTTAACTGGAGGAAATATTGTCCGTACTCGTTTATAAAAGCTCATACATCTCTAATTTTGCCACCGTCATTCTTACACCAAACGTACATTGCAAAATGTGATAGAGTCAACGCCGCGGATCATTTGAATACATCGTTGCTAGCTGACTGTAAGGAAATGCAGAAAGACAATATTTCAGCACCTCGTGCTCCAGTCGTTAACGTAGCTACCTCTAATCGAGGGGCAACGGGATCGATTACCGGACGGGTCGGAGATTTTCTTCTCTTGGGGACAAGGTGTTTGTGTTATCCTTATCCTTCTATCTCATCTTCGTCACAAAGACGAGCAAGTCGCCGAAGTAGTATCCAATACAAGGACTTGAGCCAGTTGGTCGAACAACATCAGACAGGGACTCCCGTTCGATAATGCCATACGATCATTTCGATCTGCATTATATACCGAATGAAAGTTCCCTTCAAATATGGATAAACGCACAATAAAACATATAACAAAGAGAAACAATGAAACAGTATTTTGGATTTTGTCACGTAGTCTTCGAGTAATACTTCGCAGCAATGGGTAGTTGGACGAATAAGAGAAATTATTAGTGGGAAGGCGAATAGAACGCCAAGGCTTATTCATAATACCCAAGTAAAATTTGGTAAACCACTGAAAGCATCTGCAGACAAGACGCTAGCGTGACAAATTGTAGAGGGATGCTCCTGCGTTGAGAGTCCTTATGATGTATGTTTAGTATGTTTAACAGTAGACGTCGAGCTAATGCAGAGAAAGGCTGCTACGACTGAAGCTGGTTTCTATACCCTTTAGGAAAGAGTAAAGGACAGTCTTCGGAAACTTAAATGGGGTTTATGTATGAGAGGCAACGTAGTTCTCGCAAAAAGCTGTTCGGTAAATTTAGAATACTAATATTCGAAGAAT
Organism: Schistocerca serialis cubense; assembly: GCF_023864345.2. Taxonomy (NCBI): domain Eukaryota; kingdom Metazoa; phylum Arthropoda; class Insecta; order Orthoptera; family Acrididae; genus Schistocerca; species Schistocerca serialis. The sequence goes on along the minus strand of NC_064640.1, from coordinate 749,584,373 downwards.
ACTGTGCAATAATTCCTTTATCCCTGTTGCATAATCTCGTGTATATGTCACGGAGATGGGATTAGGGCGCTTCCCAAGATACGAAAACTTCGTTGTTCTATTTCCCGAACTGCGAATGGAATAAGACAGAGAATATTAATAGTGTTGCGGAGTACACTTCACCCTGCACTGTACAGCAGCTTGCCAAGTATACACGGAGGTGCAGAACGAAGCTGGAAATCCGTTGGGATTTTGTCATTTAGTTTTTCTCATGGTTTCCGCAAAGCACGGCAGGATAGTTCCTGCTACTCCCTTACCCATTCCGAGTTTCTGCTCCGTTTCTAATGATCTCGTCGTCAACAGCACATTAAACCTTACAACATAACAGCGGCATACCGTTACATAGGCTAGGATAAGCTGTATTTCGCAGAGTCTGTCATAAAATTCTGGTCGGCCGCGGGAGATAAGACTAAAGAGAACAATAGTGACCACCGAGTAAAAGCCAGACAATCGTCTTTCATTGCATTTCTTTTACACGCATAACAGCTTTTTTACAGTGTTGCAAGTGACCACGACTTCGACGAAAGAATGTGGTCGTTGTATCAAACGTTATTCTGTACTGGAGCGTCAACTATTTTCTTACGCTACCTTATCTTTCCTAGTCTAAGTCTGTCTTCCTTTCTCTTTCTCTTTTTGAATGCGAAGAGAGTTTTTGGAGCATATCGTAAATCAGGAATTCTTTTATTAGTGTGACCTGAGCTCCCAGTTGGTGCACAGCGACAGCGCAGAAAGATACGTATATATCTTCTTTTCTGTGTTTACTTCGTAGATTCTTACTTACATTGCGTATGAGTTTCGTATAGGAGGTGTAATTTCGAGTTACTGTAATCGTAAATTCAGGCAGATTGTAGCGCAGTCGTTAGGCATTTGTACAGGTTAGTTCATACATTCTTTGCGTGTTTCCCTTGTGTTATCTAGGCACGGACTCGTGTTTCAGTAACTGTTGTTCAACTGTTGTTCAGATTAGAATGGACAGGAACAGTGATTGCTGTGTTCGGATGAGGGCTGAGTTGGCATCCCTTCGCTCACAGCTGCAGGCGGCGCTGATTTCGATCGCGCAGCTTGAGGTTGTTGCCAATGGGCACCACTGTGGGGAGCCGGACTTGGGTATCACGGGGATGTCAACCTCGTCCCGTCTGTCCCCAGATCGGTCTGCCGCTGTGGTTGCCCCGGTTGCTGCCCGCAGACGGGCTGAGCCCTCGCCTGTGGTTGATAGGGAGGTCGTCCCAAGGCGTGGCAGGCAGCGAAAGACGTCCCTGGAGGCTGACCAGAAAGCCTCCCCGGTGCGTCTGACAAACAGGTTTCAGGTACTGACTCTAGCTGAGCCAGATGCAGCTGCCTGCCCTGTTTCAGAGGATGATTCTCAGCCTTCAAGGTCCGGGTAGTTGGGAGCTCCAATGTTAGGCGCGTAATGCGGCCCCTTAGGGATATGGCGGCTAAGGAGGGGAAGAAATCCAGTGTGCACTCCGCGTGCATTCCGGGTGGAATCATTCCTGATGTGGAAAGGCTCCTTCCGGATGCCATGAAGAGCACAGGGTGCAGCCAGCTGCAGGTGGTGGCACATGTCGGCACTTATGACGTGTGTCGCTTTGGATCTGAGGAAATTCTCTCTGTATTCCAGCCACTATCTGATTTGGTGAAGGCTGCCGGTCTTGCTTACGAGATGAAGGCAGAGCTCACCATCTGCAGCATCGTTGACAGAACCGACTGCAGACCTTTAGTGCAGAGCCGGGTTGAGGGTCTGAATCAGAGGCTCAGACGGTTTTGCGACTTGCACCATAGGGTGGTGGGGTTTCGGGTTCCGCTGAATAGGTCAGGAGTTCACTACACTCAGCTGGTAGCTAAACGGGTAGCGGAGGCTGTGTGGCGTGGACTGGGCGGTTTTTTAGGTTAGAAGGCCTCGGGAAAGTACGGGGTGGGCTGCAATCTCGGTGCATGGCAAATATAGGACGTGCTTAGATCAAGGAACAGTCGGAATTATAGTTGTAAATTGTTGTAGTTGTGCTGGGAAATACCCTGAGCTTCAAGCGCTAATAGAAAGCACAGAAGCTGAAATCATTATAGGTACAGAAATCTGGCTAAAGCCTGAAATAAGTTCTGCAGAAATTTTTACGAAGTTTCAGACGGTGTTCAGGAAAGACAGATTAGGCAGAATTGGTGGTGGAGTGTTTGTGTCTGTCAGTAGTGGTTTATCTTGTAGTGAAGTCGAAGTAGATACTCCGCGCGAATAGGTATGGGTGGAGGTTATACTTAACACCCGAACTAAGTTAATAATTGGCTCCTTCTACCGAGCCCCAGACTCCGATGATGTAGTTGCTGAACAGTTCAGAGAAAATTTGAGTCTCGTAATAAATAAATACCCCACTCATACGGCTATAGTTGGTGGGGACTTCAACCTTCCTTCGAAATGTTGGCAAAAATACTTGTTCAAAACCGGTGGTAGGCAGAAAACATCTTCCGAGATTGTCCTAAATGCTTTCTCCGAAAGTTATTTCGAGCAATTAGTCCACGAACCCACGCGAATTGTAAATGGTTGCGAAAACACACTTGACCTCTTAGCCACAAACATTCCAGAGCTAATAGAGATTGGTTCAAATGGCTCTGAGCACTATGGGACTTAACAGCTGTGGTCATCAGTCCCCTAGAACTTAGAACTACGTAAACCTAACTAACCTAAGGACATCACACACATCCATGCCCGAGGCAGGATTCGAACCTGCGACCGTAGCAGTCGCGCGGTTCCGGACTGCGCGCCTAGAACCGCGAGACCACCGCGGCCGGCTGCTAATAGAGAGCATCGTGACTGATACAGAGATTGGTGATCACAAGGTCGTTGTAGCTAGGCTCAATACCGTTTCTAAACAAACGCAAAATAATTTTATTTAAAAAAGCGAATAAAGTGTCACTAGAATCCTTCCTAAGAGACAATCTCCATTCCTTCCGAACTGATTATGCAAATGTAGACGATATGTGGGTCAAATTCAAAGATATAGAAGCAACAGCAATTGAGAGATTCCTACCTCATAAATTGGTAAGAGACTGAACTGATCCCCCATGGTACACAAAACAGGTCCGAACGCTGTTGCAGAGGCAACGGAAAAAGCATGCGAAGTTCAGAAGAAGGCGAAATCCCGAAGATTGGCTAAAATTTTCAGACGCGCGAAATTTGGCACGGACTTCAATGCGAGATGCCTTTAATAGGTTCCACAACGAAACATTGTCTCGAAATTTGGTAGAAAATCCGAAGAAATTCTGGTCGTATGTAAAGTACACAAGCGGCAAGACGCAGTCAATACCTTCGCTGCGCAGTACCGATGGTACTGTTACTGACGACTGTGCCGCTAAAGCCGAGTTATTGAACGCAGTTTTCCGAAATTCCTTCACCAGGGAAGACGAATGGAATATTCCAGAATTTGAAACACGAACAGCTGCTAGCATGTGTTTCTTAGAAGTAGATATCTTAGGGGTTGCGAAGCAACTCAAATCGTTTGATACGGGCAAGTCTTCAGGTCCAAATTGTATACTGATTAGGTTCCTTTCAGATTACGCTGATACAATAGCTCCCTACTTAGCAATCACCTACAACCGCTCGCTCACCGATAGATCTGTACCTACAGATTGGAAAACTGCGCAGGTCGCACCAGTGTTTAAGAAGGGTAGTAGAAGTAATCCATCGAACTACAGACCTATATCATTGACGTCGGTTTGCAGTAGGGTTTTGGAGCATATACTGTATTCAAACATTATTAATCACCTCGAAGGGAACAGTCTATTGATACGTTATCACCATGGTTTCAGAAAACATCGTTCTTGTGCAACGCAGCTAGCTCTTTATTCGCACGAAGTAATGGCGCTATCGACAGGGGATCTCAAGTTGATTCCGTATTTCTAGATTTCCGGAAAGCTTTTGACACCGTTCCTCACAAGCGACTTCTAATCAAGCTGCGGGCCTATGGGGTATCGTCTCAGTTGTGCGACTGGATTCGTGATTTCCTGTCAGGAAGGTCGCAGTTCGTAGTAATAGACGGCAAATCATCGAGTAAAACTGAAGTGATATTAAGTGTTCCCCAGGGAAGCGTCCTGGGACCTCTGCTGTTCCTGATCTATATAAATGACCTGGGTGACAATCTGAGCAGTTCTATTAGGTTGTTCACAGATGATGCTGTAATTTACCGTCTAGTAAGGTCATCCGAAGACCAGTATCAGTTGCAAAGCGATTTAGAAAAGATTGCTGTATGGTGTGGCAGGTGGCAGTTGACGCTAAATAACGAAAAGTGTGAGGTGATCCACATGAGTTCCAAAAGAAATCCGTTGGAATTCGATTACTCGATAAATAGTACAATTCTCAAGGCTGTCAATTCAACTAAGTACCTGGGTGTTAAAATTACGAATAACTTCAGTTGGAAAGTCCACATAGATAATATTGTGTGGAAGGCGAGCCAAAGGTTGCGTTTCATTGGCAAGACACTTAGAAGATGCAACAAGTCCACTAAAGAGACAGCTTACACTACACTCGTTCGTCCTCTGTTAGAATATTGCTGCGCGGTGTGGGATCCTTACCAGGTGGGATTGACGGAGGACATCGAAAGGGTGCAAAAAAGGGCAGCTCGTTTTGTATTATCACGTAATAGGGGAGAGAGTGTGGCAGATATAATACGCGAGTTGGGATGGAAGTCATTAAAGCAAAGACGTTTTTCGTCGCGGCGAGATCTATTTACGAAATTTCAGTCACCAACTTTCTCTTCCGAATGCGAAAATATTTTGTTGAGCCCAAACTACATAGGTAGGAATGATCATCAAAATAAAATAAGAGAAATCAGAGCTCGAAAAGAAAGGTTTAGATGTTCGTTTTTCCCGCGCGCTGTTCGGGAGTGGAATGGTAGAGAGATAGTATGATTGTGGTTCGATGAATTGCAGAGTAATCATGTAGATGCAGATGTAGATCTTCAAAACATCCGCTTAGTGTGAACAATGTAACCAAGCTCTTTTGAAGGTTTTGAGCTGCGGGCCGTAACAGCCATCAACAAGATGTACTCAGCAACATGCATTTGCATTTTTTAAAAATTTATTATTTCATTTCTCAATAATACGTGAAGGTAACTTTCGATAAAATTTTATATCACTAATTTCAGCCCCAAAACATGTGCGCTACGATGTTTCAACCATCATCTGGTAGTAAACTTTCATGGAAAGCCCATTTTCAGAGCAGATTCTCCACTTAAAGTCAATAATAATGTATCTGAAGAGCAGATCTAAAAATTTCTTAACAACTTTTGTTAACTTCAGGTAAGCCTATGACATAATTGATAGGAAGTCACTGTTTGAAATCGGTTTAGTTAGAGAATCCACAGCTCTAATTACGCAAACTCTAACAAACACGAGTTCTAAAGTGAAATTTTTAGAACTTTTGAGATAAAAACTGGAGTGAGGCAGCGAGATGGTCTCTCCCCGGCGTCCTCAATTGTACTCTAGAAAAGTCATAAGGGCCGGCCGAAGTGGCCGTGCGGTTAAAGGCGCTGCAGTCTGGAACCGCAAGACCGCTACGGTCGCAGGTTCGAATCCTGCCTCGGGCATGGATGTTTGTGATGTCCTTAGGTTAGTTAGGTTTAACTAGTTCTAAGTTCTAGGGGACTAATGACCTCAGCAGTTGAGTCCCATAGTGCTCAGAGCCATTTGAACCAAAGTCATAAGGCAATGGAGAATGTTATTAGGAGAAAGCCAAATCAGCGAATGAATTAGATTAGGTTACAAAAGGGACAACCTGCAAATAGACTATTTAGCATTTGCGGATGACGTTGCAAATTTTTTCAGACTCAGTGGATACAGCAACTAGATAAATAGAATTGCTTAAAGCACGAGCTGAAAAAGCAGGCTTACAAATCTCTTTTGAGGAAACCAAATTTATGTCAAACATTAGGGCAGCCTCGAACATGATGAAACAAAGTATGGAAAAACTGAGGTAACTAATAAGTTCAAGTATCTAGGAGCAGTAATTAAACAAGATATTCGGAAAAAGAAGCTATTAAACCGAAAGCTAAAAAGATGGAAACAATATACTTCACGAATGGCGTATGTAACAAGAAATTGATAATCAAAAATGCTAAACTTACACACTACTCCACAGTAATTCACGCAGAATCTTTTTACGCAGCACAAGTGTTTAGTTCTGAACGAGAAGGCAATGATGGAAGCACTGGAGATCACAGGAAGAAAAATACTAAGGAAACTTTTGGGATCAGTAAAGAGAAAGCAGAATACAGAAGGCGTCATAATAGTGAACTTTGTTCGCATACTGAAAAAAACTACAGACGTGATTGGGGAAACAAGAGTAGCTTTCTGCGTTCAAATGTGAGTGAATTCATAAGGGACCAAACTGCTGAGGTCATCGGTCCCAAGACTTTCACAGTACTTAAACTAACTTATGCTAAGAACAACACACGTAGATGCCCGAGGGACGACCCGAACCTCCGGCGGGAGGCGCCAGACTTTAGCGCCTAGAACCGCACGGCCACTCCAGCCGGCATGACGAAAGGAAAGCAATATGAACCAGCTACTCAAGAAGAACGTGGAACATTTTTATGATCGTAAAAAGAAAAAAAAGAAGATTCTACTCTCATCTCGACAACTAATACTGCTTAAGGGGCTCCAGAAAGGCTCAAAATCATGAAAAGTTCAATTTTTACTTTTTTGCCTTTTCTGAATCTGCAGACTATTACCTTTTAATAGATATATAATTTATTCAATTCCGAAGACTACAACTATTTTTAAATTTTTTTTGAAATGTGTTCTACATGGGCGTGACCCACTGTGGCGCTGTTAAACTGCTGTCAAATGGTGTTATTATTAACGTCCGTGTTCATCAGGAACATTTTAGTGATGTGAGATAAAGTATGTGTTGTGGCTAACGTGTGATGGTTCAATATATATCGCTGGTGTGATTGTCGATTGTTTCATGTTTATTTACTCTGTCGTTATCTCGAAAATATTCGTAATTAATTCTGTTTCTTGAGTCTCTGTTTTGTTGAAGTATAATAATGAGTAAAAGTAAAGTTATTAGAAATCCTCTGAAGGCTTTTAAGAAAAGGAGAAATGTTTGAAAGCCAAAGGTATGTATTATTACTGTAAACAATAAAGACGATAACCAAGTGAGTGAACCTAACCTCTCAAGTACACCTGCCCATAGCAGTCAAAGTGGGAAAGAAAATACTTCACAGAAGAAGCTTGGTTCAATGAGTGAAAACTATGAATGTTTTATGGGCGAATCGGATGTGAATGAAATATTTGATATGTCGGTTCTCAAAGGAATTTTTTCAAACTGTGTAAGATGTATTCATTGTAGTGAAGTTGGTCTGGAACTCTCCATAATAAAGCACGTAGGACTTGCTAGTGAAATACAACTGAAATGTGATAAGTGTTCATACATGACCACCTTTTGGAACAGTGTTGCAGTAACTGCAACTGAAGAAAATGGTAGCAAAATCTACGAACACAACAACGAGCGATGCTTGCTTTAGACAAGGAACGCCTTCGGGCTGCAGACAGGACTGTAAAGAGTCTAGAAATACAAGCAAGAGTAAACAGGAGGAGGAACAAGAGGAAGCTGGAGGAGGAGTTTGCAGAGGATGAAGATAATCCATCCTATGGACCTGGAATGCACTAAAAAGTTAATCCAATCTTTGTCGCTCGATTCCCAAAACTTTTATTTTCTCATACTAATTACATGTTTTCTAAGGATCTTCCAAACATATTTGTTTCAAACTTTCAGTAAATGTTACACAGTACCTTCTGCATAATTTAACACAGCCTTTTTCCAAAAAACTGTATATTTTTGAATATATGAATAAAAAATTGCAAAAAAAATGTTATGAATTTTCATTACAATTGAAAAAAAATCATCTTTAATAACTGAACTAAAATTTTGTAAAATCCCTGTGTTAAGTTGTAGCCCATATTCCAATAAATAATCTGTAAAAAGTTCAAATTCCTACCTCAAATACTTTGTGAGGAAAGATGTAATTTATAAGCGTTATTTTAACATTGCAAGTATAGGGCGTTCCGGAGCCCCTTAAGACTATAAACGTCCTACCACAAGTCTGAAGCAAGCTACAGGAAAACAGCAAAATTTCAAGCAGTGAAGATTCAACAAGCGAACTTTTTCTGTTGTGGCCGCTGACGCAATGGGCATCGACTATGTGGTTGTCACGAATACCACTTGGACGATTTTATCGGGTAGACTGTCCACCAGCTTCAACTAGAACCATAAATTTTGTGATGTAGCCACAAAAGAAAAATGTATGTTCTCGCTTCCCGCGACCGGGTTCCCGGGTTTGATTTCTGGCGGGGTCAGGGATTTTCTCTGCCTCGTGATGACTGGGTGTTGTGTGATGTCCTTAGGTTAGTTAGGTTTAAGTAGTTCGAAGTTCTAGGGGACTGATGACCGTAGATGTTAAGTCCCATAGTGCTCAGAGCCATTTGAACCATTTTTTTTTTTTTGAAAAATGTACATTTGTTCTTGATGTTTAAATAATTCGCTATAGCTCATTTTCTTCAACAAGTTTCCTGTGATGTCTTTTCGTTTATACGAATACCCTGTAAGAAGCTATGAATAGTATAACTGAAACTAATAAGCAATGATGCCTTGGTTCCCATTTGGTTACAAAATGCCTTATGAAACATCAAATGATTTTCGATGGTCTCTAATAAAACTATTCAAACATACCTATGTTGACTATGGTCCAGTGGTGCAATTCACACTGCGTTAGTATCTCGTTCCTCATCAATGATGATGAAGACAGTGATGGAAGTGGAAGATCTCCATTCCTGTTGGAAAACAACCACGTAAGTGCGACTTACGGTGGTGCCGTGACTATTACGAATATATCATAGCACAGCTGCTTAGTGCTCAGTGCTTATAACATTATGTTGGAATTCTTCAACATATGAGGGGTATTCGGATAATAAGGTCCGGTCGGGCGCGAAATGGAAACGACAGTGAAAATCAGTTAAAGCTTTGCACAGATGTGTTGGACAGTGTCTCTAGTATGTCCATCGATTGAGTCATGTCGTTCTTGTCAGTTCTGGGCCCACAGTGAGCACGTGAAGATGCCTAGAACAACAATGTCTCCCGCCTTCGACCTGGAGAAGTAGCTGGAAGATGTAGCTAACTGTTGCAAATAAGACATTTTTTATTTTCAAGTGATGGGCCTGGTTAGATATTTCGCCTGATGTCATGCAGCCCACATAACATAACTGCCATTCGCTTCCTTCTTCATGGTGATGATGATGAGCGTTTGGCGTCATTGGCCGGGAGGCCCCTCGCGGGGCAGGTCCGGCCGCCATATCGCAGGTCTTATTACATTCGGCGCCACATTGGGCGACCTGCACGCCGGATGGGGATGAAATGATGATGAACACAACACAACACCCAGTCCCTGAGCGGAGAAAATCTCCGACCCAGCCGGGAATCGAACCCGGGCCCAGAGGACGGCAATCCGTCACGCTGACCACTCAGCTACTGGGGCGGACTTCTTCATGGTGATTCTCAGCCTCATTCTGCAGGGGAAATGAAGATGCTTCTGCAGCGTTTCAGATGGCAGGTGTTTCATCACCCATAATACAGTCCGTAAATGGCTCCCCCTGAGTTTCATCTCTATGAGGACAACATTCTGGCACAGGCAATAAGCTGTAGACAAGAGAAGGGAATTGGCAGAAAGCACAGGTGGCTGCCGTCTATGATGAGGGTATCGGGAAGTTTGTACAACAGTATGACAGATGTCTAAGTTGGAGCAGCGAATATGTAGAGAAGTAGCTGGAAGATGTAGCTAACTGTTGAAAATAAGACATTTTTTATTTTCAAAGTGGTTTCCATTTCACGACCCATTGGACCTTATTTTCCGAATAGCCATCCTAGTATAATAGTTATACTAGGAAATATGTGACACACAGCCACACACACACACACACACGCACGCACGTACGCACACCAAATATCCCATTTTCTCACAAGATGCGGCTGCGTCAAGATTATGTTAGACGTAATTTGTTAATTAACAAATAGTTAATTTTAGATTATTTGGTCGGCCGTTGTGGCCGACCGGTTCTAGGCGCTCCAGTCTGGAACCACGCGACCCCTATGGTCACAGGTTCAAATCCTGCTTCGAGCATGGATGTGTGTGATGTCCTTAGGTTAGTTAGGTTTAAGTAATTCTAAGTTCTAGGGGACTGATGACCTCAGACGCTAAGTCCCATAGTGCTCAGAGCCATTTGAACCATTTTTTAGAGTATTTCATTAACACATGTTTCATATTCAATAATTTCGAAAAAAGCCTGCTGGTGAACAAAACATACTTCAAATTCTTAAGACTGAGTTACATTGAAACAATGTGTCTGGTAGCAGAAAGGAGAAAGAAATTTATCTATGTGTTTGTCTTCAAATCCAGTTCACACTACACAACATAATAAAACGTAGGTTTTTTTATTTTTATATCTGATATATGTGCGCCGAACTGGTAGCTCTTTTAACATATGCTTCTCATTTCATCTAGTAAGTGACGTTAGGAACAGGAGTGCAGAATTAGGAGAAAGATTTCTAAGTTCCCATTTTCAATGTTTTCCATAACTGCTGAATAATATCAGCCACGAAAGGATTAGAAGGAAACTGATTCCAGAAAACTAAAGTAGGATTCAACTGAAACATCAAGTTAACCTTTCCCAGAGTTCTACATCTCCATCGTCAGCTGGATTAATGTTAAACAATACGAATGTACGTGTTGTATGTACAGCTTTAAGGTAACATGTGCCAACGTTTAGTAGCAGAAAGCAAAAACAAAGCACTATTTTAGAACTTGTCTTAGGGGTTTATGGAAGTCTTCCGATTGTAAACATGAACAAAAAGGTAAAAGTAAAAATACCTCCACTGGTCCTGTCATGTTTACATCCCATACACTTTGTGATCACGGAAATAAGCAGACATGGCGTGTAGAATTTAATAAGTCGAAAGAACTCACAAAATAGTAGTATCACCAATAATGTCGAAAAGAAAACACAATTTTTGTAGGAGAAGTCTCATCCCGACAGGAAAAGAAGTCTGTTACCACTGGAAGTATTTGGTTGGATTTGTTGGTTGGATTGTTTGGGGAAGGAGACCAGACAGCGAGGTCATCGGTCTCATCGGATTAGGGAAGGACGGAGAAGGAAGTCGGCCGTGCCCTTTCAAAGGAACCATTCCGGCATTTGCCTGGAGCGATTTAGGAAAATCACGGAGAACCTAAATCAGGATGGCCGGACGCGGGATTGAACCGTCGTCCTCCCGAATGCGAGTCCAGTGTGCTAGCCACTGCGCCACCTCGCTCGGTAGGAAGTATTTCTACATTTATATTTTTGTTCAGCTTTGCAATCAAAGACCTACACAAACCTTTAAGCAGTGTATTAAAAAAAAAGTATACGTCAGATAATGACATTATTATAAAGAAGGTCCAATGGTAAATAACAGCATATTACAGCTAACAGTAAAATATGTGAGCATGCTATTTCTAGGAAAACTGTCACATGAAGTAGCAAACCTTTTCCGAGAGACAAATATAAGAATCAGCTTTCACACAAATAACAAAATAAACGACAATACCATCCATAATATTAAAAATAATAGCAAGCTGTGCAATCTATCTTGTATGTAAAAACTGCAGTTCCTATTCTAAGATATACAGAGTGATCAAAAAGAATCATCCGATTTAAAAAAATCATAACTATTATGTTATCTGAGATATGGGGATCAACAACGTACTATTGGAAAGAGCAAACTCTCGAGTTTTACATGGTTCCTGCTAGGTAGCAGGACGAATCGTCATTGACAGTGTCACATGCCCTGACTTCATGAGACAACGCGGAGGGATTTGGAATTTAACCCAGGACATTAGTGCAAAGACTGGTGATCGGGAACCTTACGCCACGACCTCCCCTCACCTTGCTAGTCAAATACTGGTAGTGAAAATTTCATCCCAAACCAGGATTCTAACCGCCTTACCTCCGAGTTGAGCACCACCTTATGGGCGTGTGTTTATTGGAAATAAACATCTCGTGAAGTGTAGTAGATAAACAAAATTATTATTTTGCACAGGGCGATTGCAGGATTGAAACTGCAGTTGAAATTTTGAATGATGTACTACCTGACGATTTAAATGTCTATTACACCAATTGAAGATGGGTGAAAGCCAGAAACGCATACTGGTATAAGTAAAAAAATATATAAAGGGTGACTAGTTGTTGTATTTCCTAAAGTATTTTAAAAATAGTGTTTCGTTTTCCTTTTATGCTAATAAAAAGGAGCCCGAATTACCTAAAAGTTGTACACACAACACATAAATGTTGTAACAGTTCACACAGATCCACCGGATGATGGAGGTTTAAACCACTGAAACGCACAGGGAAAATGAAATTAATTGTGACAGATAATTTCAGTTAATATCGACAACAGTCACGGTAAAGCTTAACATAAAATTTTTACATTTAAAAGTAAAGTAGGTTGTTACTGTAACATTTATTGAATTTCCAGCTTCATCTGTCGTCAGATAGTTAGGGTAAGGTTATATTTGGAAGGCTCACCCTAATACATGGCAGTAATAGTAAACATAACTGACGATGGACGGTGGAGGATTTGTACCCTACTCTTCGCAAACGAGCTTTTAGGATATTATCAGTACACACTCTGACTAGCCGCTTGTGTTAATACACTGTTTTTATGCTGAGCGGAGTTGTAATTTATCGGATACTTTGTAAAATATTTCGAAGAGAAACAATTCCACCGAGAGAGATATGTGAAAACTGTTGCAAGAAACATCCCTTAACGTGCAGAAAACACAAATATGGGTACTTATATCCACGAAGAAATTCTCAGAGTCTTGTTAGGGTCGTAACTGTCCACCGAGGACGATCTGCAAGTGCTTGCGAGCAGTCGTCAAACACGCCGCCTGCAAAGAGTACACTTAAAAAATAATAAAACAGTTCCCCAGAGGCAGTCTCCCGCGGAATGCAACACAGACAGCAGACTGCAAGACGACTTGGCGCTCGCACGGTTACGCCCTCAGATTGTTCGCCGCTTTATCTTTTCCCCACATGGTGACTCAGCGGCGAGTGTGTGTGGGTGTTAATGTGAAGGCGAACGCGTCGGCTGTCGGCAGATGCTGGGAGTTTCATGTAAACTTGGCACAGCTTTCACTTCTTCTGATATAAAATAAACTTGTATGCCGCACAATTATTGTAATTGCTTCACCTCGAGTGGGCGAGACCGTCGTTTCACGTAGGACAGAAGAAGGTAACGCTTAATTATATGTAGCCTGAAAGTAAGACGCATTTCTGCAGAGGAGGTTTATCCATAAAGTACATGTAGCACACGCTATGAACCGGCAGTTTCGAAACAAGCCACTGCAACCACTGCCAGTTGTGTTTTATTCAGTTTTATGATTATTCGTAAAAGGTAAACTGAATAAGTGTTTCGACAATGCTAGTCCAGCTTGAAGTAGGGGAAAGTCGGATAGTATCAGACAGCAGATGGTACCGGACAAGACCAGTTTCTAAACTACTGCGTTAATGGATCACCTGTCGTGACACTACAGTGTGAACTATGGAGCAACACGACGGCATTCGCGATTCTGAATGAAAACAACAGTGCGTTTGAGAGTTTTCAGTCCAGTAATTTAAATCTGGACAGTTCTGTTTTGTTTGCAAGTAAAAAAAATACTGCATTTTTATAGCAGCTTTAGGTGCAACTGAGATTATTCTCAGTGTTGTAGGCTGTTACAGCGTCTATCGCAAATAATGTCCGCCAGCTTAACGGACTAGTAACTTGTTTGCCTACCATGCAGCGGGCACGGGTTCGATTCCCGGTGGGTCTGGAGATTTTCTCCGTTCGTGGACTGGGTGTTGTATCGTCCTTCTCATCATTTCATCATCACTGTCGCCCAATGTGCTGTCACCTGAAATAAGACTTGCAACCCGGTGGCCGAACTTCCCCATATCGGGCCTCCAGGCCATCAATACCACACGATCATTTCGTTTCATTTCGCAAGTAATAACAATAGGAAATTATATTACCACAGCGGTACGTTCGGGTTGTATCAGGCAAAAAATTATCCTAATAACAAAAAAATAACATAAAAACTTAAATTTTGAGTTTTTTTTCCTTTAAGGGGGAAATATGGAGTCACGACAGAAATGGGAGGAAACTAACACGAAGAAAACTATGGAAAAAATTGACTTCTCGAAATGACAATCAGGGAAGCAAGTAAGAAATATTCAGTTCCAAGAAGTATGTTAGGTGACGGGAAAATCAATAGGTGGCCGTGAAACGTATTTTAGTAAATAACAAGTTTACTTCCGGAGCATTTAGTAATGAACAGAAAACAATATTTTAGGATGAGTGAAACATTCGAAGAAGAATGGATTTAATGCGAAATTTGCGACGGTTGAGCCTATGTGAACTCTGCCTATGTAGAGCTGAGTAGTCTTTACTGTGTGTGTGATGAATGTTTCATTTAAGGTGAAACTTATATTTTGGTTGAGACATATTCCGTTCATAAGATTATCTTAATAGCTGTATTATTGTTTTCTTGCTTATGTGGGTCAATTTTTCCCCGACTTGAAAATTTAGTTATAAGGTGTATAGTTTTTACTTACTTTAGTTTAAGTTTGTAACCATGTACGGTCCATGAAAAACTTTTTTGTGACAAGAATGACATTTTTACAAGTTATAATTTCATGCCCAGCACGACCTGCCAAAAATATTAACGACCAAAATACAAAGGACGGAAAACATACAAAATCAACAAATATATATTTTTTTAGTTTGATTTTTTATAATTCTACTAAATAACGTATTATGATATTGTTTAGTTTGAAGAAGATACCAATAAAACCCTCAGAAAAAGTAAATTTCCAAAAAAACTTGAGTGTCTGACACTACCCGATTTTACTGTCATGTGAGCGAAAATTGTGGCTCTCTCCAACATTTACGGAAACATGGTTGTAAATACAGTGCTAAATATTTACGATATCAACAGGTTGACTAAAACTACAAACAGGTGTATGACTGTTGAAATGACTATGTATTAGTGAGCTATTGTATGCGTACATATTATTTCGTATTTTTCCTGTTTGTGTAAATCGTAACTAAAGCAGGAAGGTATATCCAACCTAATAGTGCCCAGATGAGTGCAGGTAACCACCTGACCAGCAGAACGGATTCGTAATGACTAGCGGTCGAATCTGGACAGCACTAGCTTCCACAGTCTGACACGTTACTACATAACCTCCATAGTGGGTTAACAGTTCTCTTATTTGAAGGAGACACAAAACACCGTTAGACGTTCAACAATGTACTTGACTAAATATAGGTTTTTATTTGCTAAGTCAACTGAAATAATAAAAACCATGTGTAACGAGTAATTTAGAATTATACTTCTTTTACTTATGAGTCGATTTTTCTATGTTTCTTTCTTTTGCCCAAGTGGCTTCAGTCTTCTTCATTTGTTTTTCATGGAAATCTTTAGAGTCCTGTAATTTCTTTGTGAATGACAGTGGTTCCTCACATTATTGTGACCAATCTGCAGTTCATCCATTTCCCTACCAATTTCTAATTTACCGAAATAAGTTGACAGCTACTTTTTATCAGTTTTTTGGGATCCATAAAATGGATGTGGCCGTAGAAAGATGTCGCGCTTTGTGGTCGCGCGGCTTAAGGCGCCATGTTACCGCTCCGGTCGCAGGTTCGAATCCTGCCTTGGGCATGGATGTGTGTGATGTCCTTAGGTTAGTTAGGTTTCAAGTGGTTCAAGTGGGTCTGAGCACTATGGGACTTAGCATCTGAGGTCATCAGTCCCCTAAACTTAGAACTACTTAAACCTAACTAACCTAAGGACATCACACACATCCATGCCCGAAGCAGGATTCGAACCTGCGACCGTAGCGGTGTCGCGGTTCCAGACTGAAGCGCCTAGAACCGCTCGGCCACACCAGCCGGCTAGTTAGGTTTAATTAGTTCTAAGTTCTAGGCAACAGATGACCTCAGAAGTTAAGTCGCATAGTGCTCAGAACCATTTTCCTTTCGTCATTACATTTGTGAATCACTATTTCCTGTTAAATTACTGGTCTTATGTTCTTAAGTGATGAAGTGAAGGAAACAGTAACGGACTGGAAAATGGGCTTCGGAAAGGGATCAGAATTATCACAAAATTGAGATAAAGTAATGAAAAATTGAAGGGCAAGTAGACACATCAATTACTATGTGAACATTGCTCATATATCCTATAGGGAGTACTAAACACATGCTGGTGGCCGTAGTTCAGATGGTACACTCGCCGAAAAAACCAAATGTCAAGAGAAGTCTTTTTGCAAAATATTATACTGTCGGATTCACCATATATATGGCTTTTCAAATGATGCCAGCAGAAGAAATTTTGGGTCGCACTTACGTGGTTATTTTCCAATAGGAATGAAGATCAAAATAATGAATAATAAGCTCAGAATGTTCCACATACATCACTGTCTATCGCTGATAAGGAACGCGCCACGAACGCCATGTGAACTACACCCCATAGATCGAAATTAACCGTATAAAATAAAAAATGACGTGCATCTTAACTTCAGAATACGGGTTGTCGATACAAGAATATTATACATGTAGGGAATATTTGAGACATTCCCCCTAGTTAATGTAAATTCCTGGATGGTTTCTCTAAGTGTGTCAGCCGTTTCCTTCCCCAACGTACACAGACTACCACTCTCGTCAGTAACAATTGCTCTAAATCGGCTGAGCATCAAATCGAAATGAGCTTGGATGACAACTATATGTACGTCATTCTACAATGTTTCAACTCTATGCCAGCGATCATCAACCGTAGGGTCCGCAGCTCGTGGTCTAGTTGCTAGCGTTGCTGCCTCTGGACCTCGGGGCCCCGGGTTCGATTCCCAGCCGGGTTGGGGATTTTCACTGCCCGGGGACTGGGTGTTTGTGTTGTCCTTATCATTTCATCATCATCCTCACCATTCGTGACAGTGGCTAGACTGGACTGCGAAAAAAATGGATTGTGGAAAAATTGGGACTTTGTACGGGCGCTGATGACTGCACAATTGAGCGCCCCACAAACCAAACATCATCAACAACCTTAAGGGCTGTCTAATGGTGACGTGCCAGTCTCTTGATAACTCATAACCAGACGTTTTGATTAGGTAAGAGATCTGGACAACGTGCTGACTAGGGCAATTTTCCATATAAAAGAAAGTGTCAGACTGTTACAAAAATTTAGTTTATCTCTGTAGTTGCGTGAGTAGGACTAAAAAATTGTACGTTTATTAATGTTAACAGTAATCATCTGTACATACCCTGTAAACTGGCTTGTTCTAAATCGTTTCGGTAAACATTATCGTTCAAATTGTCGTATCGACACATGTAACTAACTAGCTAACTAACTAACTCTGCATCCAAGTAGGAGCAGTCGATCTTGCGTTATCTTGTTGAAACATAAGAGCACAGACACATCGAATATATATGGCACAGCCGTCAGCATTAACGCATCAGGAATGTAATACTTGTTTACCAAATTTTCGGCTATGTGAATCAGAGGTGATCGTATTGGGCACCCAATGCAATCACATAAAATCACTCCAGGTGTTGGGCCCGTACGAAAATGACAAATGCAATCTGGCAACATTTCATCTTCTCGGAACCTCCACACACGGATATATCATTCACGGGAAAAGACGAGGTGGTGGCACTCCTGTGTGCAGTGCAGTCATTGGTGGCACTACTATAGCTTGCCTCTCACGTCAACTTGATGAAGTTCGAAAATGGCTCTGAGCACCGTGGGACTTAACATCTGAGGTCATCAGTCCCCTAGAACTTAGAACTACTTAAACCTAACTAACCTAACGACATCACACACATCCATGCCCGAGGCAGGATTCTAACCTGCGACCGTAGCGGTGGCGCGGCTCCAGACTGTAGCTCATAGAACCGCTCGGCCACCCCGGCCGGCCAACTTGATGAAGACTCGAAGCACCGGATGAGTACTCTAGAGTTGATCGCACTAGTATCTCGTACACGATTTCCTTTATAGATGCACTGCATTTTCATAGAACTCTTTCAACATCTAAATATGCTATTCGCCCTCCCTAATACTGATTTTGCACGTTTGTCCAATTTCACACAGCTTCTTTGTGTTACTCGTACATATTTAAACGATGTGATGTGCTTCAGTTGTAGCTGATAATCTTATAATCGGGTAGTATCGGCTTCTTTCTCTTTGTTATAGCCATTCTCAAGTTTACATCATCATTTGAAGAGAGCTGACATTTATGAAATCTTCTTCTGTTATCAGATCAGTCGTGGCGTCGTGTTGTCGCAATGTTTCGACGAGTTCCCTATTGGCCATTTTCAGGCGACGTCTGTGACAACACGACATTACGACTCACCTGATAATCCCAGTAGATTTCATAAATAAAATTCAGAAAGCCTACATTCCCATAGAGCTATATGTGTGTGTGAATTCCTAATGAACCTAACTGCTGCGGTCATCCGTCCCTAGACTTACACACTACTTAAACTAACTTATACTAAGAACAACGCACACACCCATGCCCGAGTGAGGACTCGAACTTCGCCATCCGTGACATGGCGCCTCGAACCGTGCGGTCCCATGGAGCTGACAGTCCTTACGCATATTGGAAATTTTTCCCAGTCTTCCTGAATTTCCTTGCTATCGTCCAACGACGATATTTTCCTGTAGATAACAGCAACGTCAGCGGAGAATGTGGTAATGCTCATAAATCGTTTACGTATATTGAGGGCATCAGAGGTCCTATTGCACTTCTTCGGAGTAATGTCAATGTCGCATTCGTTTCCTCGAGGCACCACTGTTTTTACTTAGTGAACTTATATACAGACAGTGTTGAGGGATTTTTCGTAGTAGTATAGTAGCAGTGTGATTCCAAGTGACGACGTGTAGATGTTTTGCTTACTGAATGAGGCTTTTCTCAATGAGTCCCTGAAGTCAGATACCCTGCACAGTACTGCAACACAAATAATGTGTCAATTGACGTATATCTAATTTCAGTAATTTCAAAAAAAATTCATTGCGGTTACATGTATCGTTGTTGCAATTTTTATAGTCTTTTGTGTAATTTTTCTTAATGCCCTGTCCATTTGTAACTACATGTCATAGGTGTACTAAAATGCATTCACTTTTCACCATATATTCATGACATTAGTATTTTTACAAGTGTCCATGCATGAGTAAAATAAAAGGAAAGTCGTACAGTGTACGTTCCTGTGAATATGTACGACATGTTTATACCTAATTACACTGGTATGCAAAACAGTGCTGGATGCACCCGAAAAGGGCAAGAAGTTGGACCACGTAATGCACCCAGGAACACTGTAGAACATGATCTTTGCGGTGGTCCAAGTGTTTTGATGAGAGGAGGCATAATGTTGAATGAGCGTACTGACCTCCAAAACTTTGAAAACGGTACACTCACTGGTGAGCGTTACTGTAACACTGCGTTTCTTCCACATATGCGTCTTTTCAATGGTGCGCGCGGACCTGCCTTCATTTTTCTGGATGACAACGCGCGACCTCATCGAATTGCACAAGTAGAGGAGCTCTTGTGGGCAGACGTATTGCAGCATGTCCACATGCACCAACCACCATGCAGCAGTTTTCAACAGCACTGGTGGAGGAATGGAACGCCCTACCACACTAACACCGCTGGCCCTTGTGGCCGAGCGGTTCTAGGCGCTTCAGTCTGGAACCGCGCTGCTGCTACGGTCGCAGGTGCGAATCCTGCCTCGGGCATGGATGTGTGTGATATCCTTGGGTTAGTTAAGTTTAAGTAGTTCTAAGTCTAGGGGACTGATGACCTCAGATATTAAGCCCCATAGTCCTTAGAGCCATTTGAACCGTTTTGAACACTAACACCTTACCAACGTTGTGGACGATATAGGAGCACACAGCACAATATGCACTGTCGTTCATGGTGATCACACGTCCTATTGAGGGCCATGTCCCACGTTCTGTAATGTTCAAGGGACTCATGAATCGCCGTGACAACAGTGTAATTATTTGTCAGCTTCTTTCTTCTCTCCCTCAGCAAGGAGTCAAGGTGTAATAGTAGATGAAAATCCAAATTGGTTGGAGCACGTAACTACAATATGCAAGAAGGAATCAACATCGCTCAATGCCCTAAAAAATATAAAAAGCTCATCCCTCTTGACCTGAAAAAGAAACTTGTACAAACACTTATACTTCCATTTATTTCTTACAGCGATGTTATCCCGCAAGGTCCTTTTCGGTAATGTTCATGGTGCCTGGAACTGGCTATGAATGCTTGTGTCCGTTGTGTCTGTGATGTTCGACTCTTTGATCATATTTCACCATCATATGCACAGTTAACCTGGCTGCGTGCAGACAAGCCCAGAGATTTCCATACCCCCTGTCTGCTCTGCTATCTTGTCGAAGTACAATGTCCCTGATATCTCTCCTCGACCTTAACGCTATTGTCTGGACAACACGGCAGAAACACACTTTCCTGTCGGAGAAAATCCTTTCTATCCCACCCCATCGTTCGGCCACTTTCTCCGAGTCCTCCTCAGTAGCAGGAATCTGACCCTGAAATAACCTTCCGTATTGTATAAGACAACAGAGTAACATCTCTAGCACCGAGCGAGGTGGCGCAGTGGTTCGACACTGAACTCGCATTCGGGAGGACGACGGTTCAATCCCGCGTCCGGCCATCCTGATTTAAGTTTTCCGTGAATTCCCTAAATCACTCCAGCCAAATGCCGGTATGGTTCCTTTCAAAGGGCACGGCCGACTTCCTTCCCCGTCCTTCCCTAATCCGATGAGACAGATTACCTCGCTGTCTGGTCTCCTTCCCCGAAACAACCAACCAACCAACCTAACATCTCTAGCTTGAGAAGGCATTTAATGACATATATTATCACTACTAGTGGCAACAGCAGCCATAATAGAAGTACTGCCAGTATTAACTTTAGTAGTTCATAGTCAATACTGTTTACTCACGTTATCAATACACACCCTCAAATCATTTTCATACATTTTTTTAATATTAAAATTGTTATCTCTCAGGCAGTTGTGATGTAAAAATAGGTACTGTATGTGTGAAACCCTGGTCCGTTTCAGTCCGGAACCACGCGATTGCTACGGTCGCAGGTTCGAATCCTGCCTCGGGCATGGATGTGTGTGATGTCATTAGGTTAGTTAGGTTTAAGTAGTTCTAAGTTCTAGGGGACTGAAGACCTCCGATGTTAAGTTCCATAGTGCTCAGAGCCATTTAAAACTGGTCCGATGTAAATGAAGGCCTGATGGTCCTAATCAGATCGGGTTAAATAAATAAATAAATTGTCTTTGAATGTAAGTTTCATTTCTTTTCGTCTCAGGACGTATTTGTTCCATTTACGTTCTGTACTGTAATGTACTGTACTGTAATAGTTCTTTCTAGCTATGGTCCACGTTTCAAAGAGCTGTGTTTCCTGGCAGTGACACATCATGCGAAATTACTTTCGTTCTTATGTGTCGCCCACCAGTGTAGGAATATCGGCAAGAAAACAAGGTAACTTATCGCTTGAAACCAGCTAGCACAATCTTCCACGAAAATGGACGAAGAACTTAGTAATCTCACCTAGACTACTCATCATCAGGTGTAAAGTCCATTGTCACAGACATCTAACCAATTAGGACTACATGTTGAGGCCTGTCTTTCAAGAACATAATGAGCGAGTGTTTAACATTTTGCCCACACAGGCGACGGTGACGCATCATATTTGACACCTGCTAAATAGTCGGGTACACATGAGGCTATTACCAAAAACATATCATTGCTTAAACAAGGTACAATCTGTTCTGCGGCAGTAAACGGAAAAAAGCAATTCTCACTTCCCACACAGTACGAAATGTCAGCAAACACAACAACACGCAACATCTCTAACAGCGAGCTTCTTGGCCATCTTATGTATGTCGCTGTAAGAACTACAGATGGGTACGCTTCACAAGCTATTTTCCTCCTCTTCATTTCCATCTTCCCGCATGTCACAAATATTTAGATGAATTCCCAAAACAAATTATTTTTTGGAGTTTCATCGTTTCTGTCGTTGCCACTGAGTTGACGCTCTCATAAGTACTGTGTATGTTAATTGTCTACTCTCTTCCTTGCGAATTCAATCATATAAGAACTTTTCTGTTGAATGAGGAGTATGACGATTATTACTACACATGTTCTCCCAGGCTTTCTAAGTGTGGCTGATTATTAGCGTGCTTTCAGGAGTTCAAGGGAGTTGTTACTTTTTGCACAATTTTTCGACGATAGACTTAACAATCGTCTTGGTGTGCTGAGAACTGTATTCCGAAGGAATGGGTACTCAGATTGACACACTGAGTGGGTATTTCATTCAAAGTAAACAACTGCTAGGGAAGAGGTGGAGGCTGAGAAACAAAGAGAAACAAGAAAGCGCTTTCCAGGAAACATCGGTAGACTCCTATGAAAACACGGTACCCAGTGTATTTCGCTCTAGTTAACAAAGATAAAAAGCGTTTTCTGTAATGTTAAAGACGACCTACGTCTCCGAAAGGCAAGTCCATACAGCATTCCATGTGAATCCAGCTTGTATTACTTGGTGCAGTCTATTTCAACAGTCGAGAAGAGGTGCAAAGAACGTCAGCGAAACACCTGGCTAAAAAACCGTTAATCAAATCAACTGTCGCCGAGTACTGCCTCGAGTATAACCATTAAATGAAATATAACGAGACCAGTATCATGGTGCACACACCAAGTTTCTGGGACGGCGTAATTAAGGAGACTGTCGAAATAATGATGGCCGAAAACCCAATGATTTAGGACGAAAGTTTCAATTCAAACAATGTCTGGGTTCCAGGACCAAGTTTATTAAGATCTTGCCAGCCGCCTCATCCACTAGAACTGGAAACTCTAAAGAAATGTGCTTTTTACGGAACAACAATGCGGTCTCTGGGGGAAAAATGAATTCCAAAGGCGTAGTGGGTGCTGGGAGACGAACTCGGTTATAAATAGTGGCGCGACCGCAACAAATCTTCGCTATTTGGTTGGAGTCCAAGTACGCATGACGCAGATCGCATCACCTGAAGAACACGGCTATGGAGGTTGTCAAAATACTGACATGAAAAGGGATTCAACAACTCGACTAAACACCCGACGTCACACCGAGTGTTTATAATTAAAGTCCAGCTACTCACAGTGTCCCAATGTGGGCTGTAGTTATTGTATATCAGCGAAACTTGGTAGATATTCTAATGTGTTAATGCGGAACTGATTTACACTGGAAAAAAATTAATTCCAATTTTGGCCACCAGGAATAATCTGACTCTGTGAATGCGAGGAAGACGTATAGATGTTTGCAAATGAAATGGATTAGGAACGGGACATGGGCAGAAATGGTTAAACAAGTGTGAAGGTATAATGTTGATTTTAATATTAACAAGTGCTTACATAATGTGTTCAATATGAACACCGGAGACGTCGACGAGATCCTGTACAGCGCCAGATTTGTACCTGGTGGCCAAAATTGTAACTAAATTTTTTCCAATGTAAATCGGTTCCGCATTGACGCATTAGTATATCTAACGCGTTTCGTTACCATATGATAATTACAGCCCACGCGGACCTCCGTGTGTAGCTGCACTATAATTATAAACACCCAGTACCATGTTTATAAAGTTGTTCATCTCTGAATATGGTAAAAACCCATATAGACTGCAAGGCTTATGTGCACACAAAGAGGCATAGATTACTCTGTAGGTCGTGACAAATAAGCTCGGATGCATGTAAGGTATGCAGAGAGTGTAGGTGAAGAAGAAACTGAAGTGACTCATTAGGACGTAGATAGATTAAGGAACGAATAATTAGGCACCAGAAGCAGAGAGCATAAGGGCAGAGCTGTTGAATGCAGAAGGTGAAACTCTTGAGAAACAGTGAAATATGGAATAAGGAGGAAATCCAGAAGTTAGCTACCACTATCCCCTGCACAAAAAGAAAACTAAATAGAACTGTAGTAGGTATTTCTCTGCTAACGTAACATACAAAGATTTATCATTAATAATTCTTGAAAAGCTGAAGCCTTCTACTGAGATATTATTGGAAAGTACCAGGTAGGATTTCGCCCAGGAAGATCAACCGTAGATCACATCCTCACCTAGAGACCAATCTGTGAGAAGTGCTTGGAATTCAGTCATCAGTTTCTGATAATATATGTAGCTTTCTCGAAGACTTATTATAGAACAACTAGGATAAGTATGTGTAGTATCATGAGGGAGCTTGGCATATCACGGAATGTAATTAACCTGGCGAAGGTGTGTGCAGCAGAGACAAAAGCCAAGGTAAACTGCCACAGGGAGGCACCCAAGGAATTCGGCATCAGAACAGATGTGAGACAAGGTGGTGCCATTTTACCACTGCTTTTTAGTTTGGAGAAAACAATTCTCGAAGTGAAAAGAGAAGGTAAGGGTGTGGCACACAGTTATTGGGATATGCAGATGGCATTGCACCTATACTGAAGTCAGGGAAAGAGAAGGCAGAAACAATACGAAACTTAGGAAACAACGCCGGTAAAATTGGACTGAGGATTAATACGGAGAAGACTCAGTTGACAGAAGTATTTAGAGAAGCTTCTAATACTGCCCCATCACATGTAGCAATACGGAACATATGGCCGTGCGGTTCTAGGCGCTACAGTCTGGAACCGAGCGACCGCTACGGTCGCAGGTTCGAATCCTGCCTCGGGCATGGATGTGTGTGATGTCCTTAGGTTAGTTAGCTTTAATTAGTTCTAAGTTCTAGGCGACTGATGACCTCAGAAGTTAAGTCGCATAGTGCTCAGAGCCATTTTTTGAATACGGAACATAGCCACAGTGGAAAATTTTGAATACCTTCGAACCTGGTTCGAAGAAATTAATCAATGTATTGTCAATTGGTCTAAAACTTATTTCAGTCTGACGCAGATAATGTCATCAAAAAAATCTCTCCGTTAAGACCAAAGATAAATCATGTAATGCAATGATAGTATCACTATTGTTATATGAGACAGAAACCCTAAGCACCACAAAAGAGAGGACTTTGATCTTTGAACGGGAAACCAGAAGAAATATATTAGGACCAATCAGCAAAGAGACCACCTGGAGACGTGGAAAGAAGCAGGAATTTTTGGAACTGATGAAATAACCGAAAATCATACAGAAAATGAAAGCGCAGAGAATAAGCCTGTCAAGGCACAGTGCCAGGAGGTTAGATACTTCCCGGCAGGAAAATAATTTGAGTTGGTTTCACCCAACCCTGCATTGATGCTCAATGGCGTGGGCCTCTGCTAGACAAAAGCCGCTTTCTTCTGAACACAAGAAACACACTACAAAGTGCCTCTTCGTCTTTATCATACCTGTTCCAAACAAAAAACGACCACGTTTAATAATGAACTTCTTTCAAACAAGCAAGATCACCCGCGAACGAATATTGTTGGTCGAGAGAAAAACTGACATGCCGAAGACTTAAGTGAGCAGTAAAGATGTCGCTGAAGATCTAATGTCGATATACTGAAACTGCTTAGAGCAAAATCTCATAAATGATACCAAATATAAACATCGCGATACACAAAAAGATAAAATATACTGGGAGCAATTGAAAGTCCTGCCTAACATGTACGTTTCAAGGTACAGTTGGAAATAGAAGAAGTGTAATAGCGATTAGTACACACGATACTGAAAGAAAATCATCATAACGAAAGAACGTTTGCAGTAAACTCGTGTAAGTCCCGCTACGAGCGCGTAATTGCCAGCCACAGCAAAGATGCTTCTTCACTACGGCGCACTTTGTCAGTTGGCATTGACGACTGGCTAAGCGTGGACATATTCGTTGGCTTGTGCGCAAATTTTTAAGTTTATTACACACACATCGCGATGGGATATGTTTATAAGATTGTCGACTGACAGGCTACAAGGCTCATAATAACAGGCACGATTGTTATCAGTAAATTACTGTAAGTTTCGACTTCTGGCGCGAACATGTGGAGCCCTGGTTCACTACTTACCAAGTGCCAAACCTAAGTGAGCGTAGATCTTATGAAACTTTACAATCCGAATCTAGACTTCTTACTTCCCAGTCCTAATCCACTAAGAACCTTCGAACGGAACTTCCATGTACCTGAATATTTTCACCCTGCACACAAGTTTTGTGAAAATGTGTTTCAGAATACTTGTAACAGCAATTTCTATGAATTATATTATTTTTTACGAAAAAATTAGGACCTATGCAATATTATCATTTAAGTGGACGTATCTTAATACAGTTATCCACATAGAGCAATATTTTATGATTTACCTGAAAATAACGCTGGAGTCGAGCCAGATTGCGTGCTACCAAAATGAAAACACGATACTGTACTAATGAAAATGGAAAATGTTACGCCATGACCTAGCAGACCGATATTTATCAAACTTTCTGGACATGTTTGTCATATAACGGATATTATATTATCAAACTTTCATTCCATTGTGAACTGATGTCCATCGTTAACACCAGTACAAAGTGTGACACCCACAGGCTCGAGTATACGCCTGTATTCTTTGTAACATGCAAGCAAACAGCTTCCGAATGCCATCTTGAGGAATTTCCTATCATGCCTGGAACACATTATGTGTAATTTCATGAAGGTTCCTCACTGTAGGTTGGTTGGAAAGTATGTTTCCGCACCGTATCCCAAATATGCTCTATGGTTGACCAGTCAGGGGACCCAGCAGGCCAGTCGGGGTTCCTTATATTCCTCAAACGTTTGTGGTATGAAATGTCGTGTGGATCTTGCATTATCCTATTGTAACATGCCATATGGTACCATGGTTGTCAAGTTCAATCAGGCCTGTTGTCATAGCTAATAGATTCACACACTGTTATTCGAGGAATTTGAAAGGTCTAGGGCTCAAGAACAGCTGTTTCCTGCGACCCTTCACTTGGTACTCTAGGGACACGTTGGCATATATCGCATCACCACAAATACAAGTGAGACTCGTCACTGAATACCATAGAATGCCACTCAGTATCCCTGTTGACTCTGGCTCTATACCATACAAGTATCCGTTGACCACGTATGGCGCCAGCAATAAATGGCACATTGAAACTTAGGATCTTAGCCAAGTTTAGTAATCATTTCCTGACAGGAACTCAACTCTATCTGTTAACTCTGCCCAGAATTCAGAAGTTGTCATGCATCTACTATTATCCTACAATCTTCTGGTGGAGTAGTCCTTCTGGAAGAACCCGCGCCTACTCCTCTTACCATGTTGTTGACCTGAATATACATGGTCACTAGCAGCCAGTGATTCGAAATTTCTCAAAGTGGTGGTAAGCTGCAAATGCACATCGTCTGGCTATGCTGTGATGCGGTCTGCACGAGAAAAGTTCCAGTAAGGTAGAGACACCCAATAGCCACCATTTACTCACACCATTCTTCATTTCTGACTTTTTTCTGTACTGAAAATAAACTCAAATAAAGGTATAATTTTAATCAATACATCTCTAAAAAACATATACACTCCGCCTGAACAGGCCATGAAGTCCCAACGGTACCGATCGACCGTCGTGTCGTCCTCAACCCGCAAGCGTCACTGGATGCAGATTTGGAGGGGCAGGGGGTCAGCACTCCGCTCTCCTGGGCGTATGTCAGTTTACGAGTCCGAAGCCGCTACGTCCCAGTCAAGTAGCTCCTCAGTTTGCCTCACAAGGGCTGATCGCACCCTGCTTGCCAACAGTGCTCGGCAGACTGGATGGTCACCCATCCAAGTGCTAGCCCAGCCCGACAGCGCTTAACTTCGGTGATCTGACGGGAACTGGTGTTACCACTGCGGCAAGGCTGTTGGCAATCAACATATCTCACAGGTAAGAAAATACTGCACAATTAATTTGGTAACGTTCAGGCAAAGTGTTCATAGTGTAACACTTTCCATTTCCATCAGTGTATCCGTATGTCTGCTCTTGGGACTCAGCTGCAAGTACACTCAGATCCATAAATGTAGAGATGTGTGAAACATCATGAGATAAGGCAATGATGATTGAACTGTTATGCCACAGTGCAGTAAACGAGAAAAAAATTCAATTTTTCTTAAGTTCAAATTAGCACAGCTACAGGTGATACCCAGCAGAGGTGTGACACAGATATGCAGCTGAAGTCAGCCACATACATGAGAACTCATTGCTACATTGGCGCTAGTCGTCAAGCACAAGTTACACATTTAGTAAAATATCGACTGAAACAGGGGTCGAGATATACTCGTTACCCCTTGCGACATGTAGCAATAAGCATTATCTCAGCTGTAATAACACATTTCAGAGGCCTAACAGTGCACTTAAGAGGTTATAACAAATTGTTAAGCAACACAGCGGTACGAGGACCACTGACAACTGGTTTCAAGCTAGGGAGTACTGTCTTACGTATTTACCAAAAAGATGTATTTATATAGTACATTGATATTTATAAAGAAAGCAAACGATAGCAGACGTAAATAAACATTAAATACCTGATTTGATGGCTTCATTATCGTGGCCTTTGAGGGCAGTTCCAGATAGATAGCCTAGAGTGTTTGGTTCTAGCGTCATGTTGTTTTGTGTGTGGCTTTCAGCTTTTTTGGAAAAGAGCAATACCAGGCTCCCTAAGATGAGAAGAGCATATACGAGTACGTGCTCAAAAGTGATCCCTCCGAATTTTTTATGTGAAAATTCTTAAATGTTAAAATAAAACAAACAGTATTAATCTTCTACACCTTTATTCTTCGTGTCTACGTATTTGAAGCCCTCTGCCTCTCGAGGGTTCCGAATTGTAGTGCGTAACATGGTGTGTGACGTAATTATGCCAGCGCTTGAGAAACAGTGGATTGTAATCGAGTTTCGAATTCGAAGGGTTCGTCCACACATGGAGTACCCTCTTCTTCAGCATGACAATGCCAGAACAAACACGAGCGCTGGGACAAATGCAAAAATCCGACGCCTTAGATGAACTGTCATCGGTCATCCCCCCATGTAGTCCCGACTTGGTCCCATCCGATTTTCATATTTTTCCAAAACTTAAAGAACACCTTCGAGGGTTTCACTTTGATAGTGATGAAACAGTACAAGTAGAGGTGAGATTGTGTTTCTGTCAACATAGTCAAACAGTCTACATTTCGGTATCTACACACTGGTCTCTCCATTAAAGAAAAACTTTAAGTGTTCTTATGTAACAGTTTTGAAGGCATTAGTTTTCAGCACGCTCTGGTGCAACTATACTGAGTAATCAGCCACTTGTTCGCACCTTAAGTCGGATTTCCACATTCAACAAAAGTGACCCCACTTGTCCGCCACTCGAGTGGCGTCACCGAAGTTGCGTGTGCTAATAACCAAATTCCTGTGGCACCATTCCAGTGACGGCACCTTTAGCCATGCCACAGATGTTAAAGTCGTTTTAACTTTGTGATGCCACGTTCCCTCTCGCACCATAGATTCGAGTCTTTTGATTGCCATCTCACGTCCGATATTCGATGCAACGTTGCAATATCGTGGTTTTCTTGTCGATAATTTTTCCGTGAACGGGTTTGTCAATGACTAAAAAGTCTAAAGTGGTTTCATAGGAACAACTGTATAGCTTATTGAGCTGTACGAGGAGCGACCTTGTTAACTTTAACACAAAAACAAGGGTTACAAATATGCAAGTAAGAATATGGCTTGAAACTGTGGATGGTATGTGGCAGCACGTCCCCAGTTGTGATTTTTTTGCTGTAAAAGCTAAAATATGCATTCGAAATGCCTGCGTCAGTAAACCTGACTAAGTGTTAAAATCTCATAAGAGTGCTGTATTTATAGAGCCATCGGCACCCAGAGAGACTTCCTTTTATGTTTGTTTAGAAAAATATCCTGCACTTTACTTAAAATACACCTGAGATAATTTGTGAAAGTAGTATGAAAATATTTATATTGTTGAGCTTCAGTAATACAAAAAAAATGAAAATTTTGTGCTATATGATAAACGTAAAGCTACAACAACAATATAAAGTGGCGTAAGATTTCATTCTACGTGGTACGAAGCAACTCTGGAAACATGATGTGCCTGTTTTTATTCTAAATAATATGTGCCAAGCTCCATGACAAAATGGTGTGTATTTTAACAGCAATATAATATCACCTTTTTATACTTAAAGTTGGTGGTAGCTAAAGGTTTTGCCATCGCAAATATCAGCACAAACCAGTTATTTTATGTGGTGAAAGTATATGATATTTCCTGTTATATGATGTGCGGATAAAATCTGTAGGTGAGTAAGCGAGTATTATTGACTAATTAGTGAAAAGTGATTTTGCATTTCACAGCAGCTCACTTAACTCTACAAATAATGAAAATTAACGCAACGCAATACTGGCAATATATCCTGATTCTGCTACTGGGGACATAAATGCTGTTACAACTGCTCAGTGAATTTAAGAAAGAAAGAAATAAGGTTGACTGTAATTTTTAATAAAGGAACATGAATATCCAGTCACCAACTATGTTATAGCGTCTTTTGGTGCACTTCCAGAAAGAATAATTAAAAATTATGTATAGAAACGCATTACCATTTCGTCTTAAGTAAGTAATGTGGGTCAACGGCGTGGCGGCAGTAGCAATGCTGGTCCTCTTTATATAAACGACATTAAGCGCTCTCAGGTTTGGCTAGCACTTAACTGAGTGATCGTCCGGATCTGGCAAGCACTAATGGCAAGTGGGGTGCACTCAGCACTTCTGAGCCCAATTGAAGAGCTGTTTGATTGAGAAGTAGCGGCTCCGGTCACGAAAACTGAGAATGGCGGGGGCAGCGGTGTGCTGACCACATGCCCCTTCCATATCTGCAGCAAGTGACGCCAATGGACTGAGGATGACACGACAGTCGGCCAGTACCGTTGGGTTTTAAAGGACTTTTTGGACGGACTTTGTTTCAAGAAATGTGAGGTGCAGGAGTGAAGATATTAGCTTCCAAATGAGCCTTTAGGGCTCAGTATCCAAAGCATCATACGTCAACGTTGAATCTGTACTTTTGCGAACGTGGTGTATATAGGAGAGAAGACAGGTAATTGCTAGATGTCAAATATCGAAGAGTTACTTGTAAAGTCACACAAACAAATACTGCATCTCTAATGTAGGTATTGGAATTTTTAATAGAGCTCAATGACCAGCTCAACCAGTAATCAAAATTTACTCTTGTTATTCGGAAGTGGTTCTCCAATGGACTTTCGTATAAGATTGCTACTTCGTTTATAAGTGTGTTTGATGCCCTGTGTTATTTCTGCGCAAAACTCACTACCAACCCTCACATTTGTGTTTTGGCTTCTTATTACTGGACTCTTGGTTCCATTCTAATGACATGACCTGAATGACAGCACAAATGTCTGTCCGAATAATTTCGGTTGACGCAGTGTTGGAAATGGTGCCACAAAAATTTTGTCAGACGTGCGTGGAAACAGCACACACGATGCCACTTGCCGTATCAGTCGTCATAGTGCTTTCTGTATTGTTATTTTAATTGTATTTGAAAGTCCAACATTATGTTGATTAACTCTTGTTTTTCAAGGGAGTTATGTACGAAAAAGGAAACGATACTTTAATTAGACTTTAACAAAAACATGCAAACACCGCGATCAATGCATCCCTGAACAAAAATGTAGATTCTAGGCAATCATGCAGATTGCGCTGATGTATTTAACCACGAACGGCACCTGTGCAATGTCCTCAGTATGTAGCAAGTAACAGCTGTGGTCAGAACAGTGTTGTGTGCAGTTGTGAACGAATTATTTCAGAGTTAAGTGAATCTGAACTTGGGCAAATTCTTAGTGGTTGTATAGTGCTTCCGTGAAAAGGGCAGATGAAGTGTTTGGTGTATCAAGAGGCACCGTATCGAAGATTTATACCGCATACAGGAAATCTGGCCTGGCAACGGAAGACAGAAAAACGAAAGCTGAAATTTTAAATTTAGCATTCGAGAAATCTTTCACGCAGGAGGCTCGTACAAACATACCGCCGTTTGAGTCTCGTACAGATTCCCGTATGGAGGACATAGTGATAGACATCCCTGGGGTTGTGAAGCAGCTGAATGGGTTGAAAATAAATAAATCGCGAGGTCCTGATGGGATACCAATTCGGTTTTACAGAGAGTACTTTACTGCATTGGCTCCTTACTTAGCCTGCATTTATCGCGAATCTCTTACCCAGCGTAAAGTCCCGAGCGAATGGAAAAAAGCGCAGGTGACGCCTGTATATAAGAAGGGTAGAAGGACGGATCCTAAAACTACAGACCAGTATCCTTAACATCGGTTTGTTGCAGGATTTTCGAACATATTCTCAGTTCGAAAATAATGAATTTCCTTGAGATAGAGAAGTTGCTGTCCATGCATCAGCACGGCTTTAGAAAGCATCACTCCTGCGAAACGCAACTCGCCCTTTTTTCACATGATATCTTGCGAACCATGGATGAAGGGTATCAATCGGATGCCATATTCCTTGACTTCTGGAAAGCGTTTGACTCGGTGCCCCACTGCAGAATCCTAACTAAGGTAGGAGCATATGGGATTGGTTCCCAAATATGTGAGTGGCTCGAAGACTTCTTGAGTAATAGAACCCAGTACGTTGTCCTCGATGGTGAGTGTTCATCGGAGGTGAGGGTGTAACGCCGGAAATGCATATCCTCCTATTTCCATCTATTGTACTATTATTTTTTTTCCTGTTTTGTTACCTCAAGATATGACATTTCTGTCTCTTTATATATTGTAATTGTTTTACTGTTTGTATATATATATTTATGCACTCATGTCGATGTATAATTGGTTTGTTTCGTAAATATTATTTGTATTTTTACGCTGGGTCTTGCCTATGGAAAACTGCTATCGAACGATTACATCGATAGGTCGTGTGAAGAATCAAAGTGTGTAGGATGTTTGGTAGGGTTAACTCTGCCGCGTGGAGCGCGGGCAGGGAGGGTCTGGCTGGAGTAGCGAGTGGAGCAGGTGTGTTGTGTGACGCTCCCGCGAGTTGCCGCGCTTTCGGGGTTTGGCAGCATGTAATTGCGCTCGACTCGCGATGATAGTTTCTGACATGGTGTCGCGGACGGGAAGCATTAGCTGGCGCACATCAAGAGCCCGTTTCGCCTGGTGACCGTGTCGAGAAGAAGGCGCGCCAACATCCAGCTTCTGCAACAGCGACGGCCGACAATGAGTGACTGTCGCCACCTCCTCGATCGACGGCTTCAAACCTTCAATCAACCAACAAGGAAGACTAAAAGCACGTAAAGTTTCAGAACTGTATGGCAGACCTCAGCTTTTCAAATTGTTCCATTTGCCTCGCAAAATTACAGCAACTTAGCATGAACCTTTGTTGCTCATTGTCCCAATTGCATTGCCAAGCAGGGTCCCTTCCTTTTCCGAAATGAGCCCGAGGGTCGTTGAAATTCAAACGCCAGCATCATTCGATTTCACTGCTTTAATTTTAAAGTTCAGCTGGCTACAATATTTAGATTGCACAAGCACAAATTAAGAGTGCGAGTTTTGTTACCGTAATTTAGTTACCTGTGACTGCAGCTCAGCTTGGTACGTACTAAATTTTACTATTGTTAATTGTTCAGAATCATTTAATTCAAGTTCAAAGTCAATTCTCTTATTTCTAAATTGCGTAGATTCAAGTAGCTTTTGAAATGATTGTTGAGGTAGTCCAAGACTAACCTTATTTTACTGAATGTCGATGTGCTTCAGAAAGAAAGCTCACTATTAACTTCAGTCACTAAATTAACTTTCGATTTTCCGGTTTCATTAATTCTTTTGCTAAATTAAGTGTAGCGAGATTTATTATTTCTGACAAACTTTCAGTTTTCACACTACACATGTCAACCTTCAGTTGCCACGCTTCTCGTGCTAATTATATGTGTAATAACCTTTCCTTTCAAGTTATTATAGTAATTGTCCATAGGACTGGCGACCGTAATTTCCCCCAAATCTCAAATATCTAATTACCGCTAGTTGATTGTTAACGTAACGGCCGCACATTTACTTTCTTTATTAACTTTATCCCTATTTCAAAATTAATTTCCACCAGTTTCACTTGCATTTTTCCTTTCATTTAGATGTAACCCTTTCCTCCCTCTTTACCGACAGGCTAACTTCGGTGACGATTGCTTTTCCAAAATTCCCATTAGGTACACGCGGTTTCATTTTTCACTGTCATTAAGGTCGATAAGTGAGGGGGAGGTTACACGTGGCGACCTGGTGACAGGACAATCTTCGGATTTGAGGTTGTTCTGGACACGAATTTTGTATGTTGCAAATCTCGTAACAAAGTACTGGTTACGTACAGGCCGTTACGTCAGCGAGAATAAGTAGTGGGAGTAATCCTAATTATATTTGAGATTTGGCATTTATATTGAAAATTATTAAAATGAGTGAAGGCAACAATTACCAAAATTTGGTAGGCTTGGATACGGAACAATCGGTCGAAAAGTGGGAAACGCGCACCGCGGTACTCATTGTTCAGGGGCAGGCGGCGAACATGAAAGACGCGACCGCCGAAACGCAACAAAGAGCAGAAATGGAATTCCAAACTTTAGAAAATGTTTCGGAATCGGAAGTGAAAATCAAATCTGAATCCCTTGATGACGAATACGGGGGGGAAAATTAAAGAGGAAGCCGCTGGGGAAGTAAAACCGGTAGTTTCCGGGAATTTAACTGATTTATTGAATGTTTTGATTAACGAAATCAAGAGTCAATCGGCCAAGCAAGAAGATCAGGCTGCCAAGCAAGAAGCTCAGTCTGAAAAATTTGAACGGATGCTAGACAATCAGAACAAAGCTATTAACGTTGTTATCAACAATGTTGGAGTTGTTAACACAAAAGTTGATAAAATCAAAGAAGATATTGTTGTAATTAATACCGAAATCGGTAATCTTAAACAGGAAATGATAGGCGTTCAGGCGGAAATTGCGAGCATAAATACTCGTTTTAATTCTGAAATTAGCAGAATCGAGAAAAGTGTAGGAGAATCAGTTGCTCCGATCATCGAGAATAAGGTGACGGAACAAATTCAATTAGTGAAAAAAAGAGGATCAAAAGAAGGTGGAAACTTTAAAGGCTTTAGTATCCGAAGTAAATACCAAAGTGACGAAGCAGGCTAATACCTGCGAAGAGAAAAAAAGGGAAGTAGAAACGCTTGCGACAACCACTTGCCAAGTAATTACGAGAGTGTCGGAATTAGAAAAGAAACTTGACGAAAAACAGAGCTATGTGCCAATCTATGCACATAGTTCGGAATTGTTGACGAAAGAGGAGCGGTTCGACCCCTTGAAAAAAGGCGGTATACACGCGACGGATTTCATTAAGAATTGTGAAAGAGTTTTACCCAGATCATGGACTGATGAGAGAAAAATTAATGCGATTATTGATGTGTTGGCTGGTGATGCCAAGCGTTGGGGCTTAAACCTCAACATTACGAACCTGACTTTTGACGAATTTAAAAATTTGTTTCTGGCTGAATACTGGTCAGAGCAAAAACAGCAAGGTGTCTGGCGCGAATTTGTCGTATCGAGGCCTTTCGATGCGAATTCGCGCGGTTCGATGAAGGAGTTTTGTGAGGGCTGGATCCGCAAGTTGGAATATTTGCGTGACCGCCGCTCGGAATCCAAAATAGTCTGGGAACTCTACAAGTAGCTTCCAGATGATACAAAACGATACGTAGGAAGCAATTACAGGACAATCAATGATTTCCTGGAAAGAGTGGAGGACGAGGACAATTGGCGCAATAATCGCGACAGTGGTAGAGGCCGTGGTAACAACAACGGGTACCACAGCAACCACAACAACGATAACCATGGGAATAATGCATACCGCAACCATGGCAGCAATAACAATAATGGTTCGGACCGTAATAACAATCGGTACAATGCAAATAATAACAGGAATAACGGAAACCAGTATCATACTAGCGTGATACGGGCTTCGCGCAATAGTAATAACGTCAGAGGGTGTGATAAGCCGCCTCAGCAGCATCCGGAGAGCGTATCTGCTGGGACGAGACAGGGACACCATTAGCCGCGCCGGTGAGGGGCCGACCGGGCGTGGAGAAATTTTGGCGGCCCAATAGCAGGAGAAAACCCAGGTGTCGTCGATATGAAAATTCCGTGTGGAATAATCAACGGCGGGAGAGTGTGCCAGTGTTAGGAGAAAGGAGTGCGCCCACAAGTAGTAGATCAGCTGTATACACTGCAGTAGGAAGTACATTCACCGTCAGTGAGAACAATTTAAGTAGTGTTCCGGAAATCGATTATAAAGTGGCAGCTGTAATACCCACAGCGGAACTGGAGATTGAGTTTAAGAATGATTCGCAAGTGTTGAGAGAAGATCAGATGTCGGATAAAACGTCCGTCATCGAGCGAGGGGATGCAGAGAGGGATGAGGTCTGGTTAAGGCAGTTCGGTCGCTTATACGACGAACTAAGAGATTATAGGGGCCTGTACGGGAGAAGTGGTTATGGGGAGCGCGGGCAGGATTTGCCGCGTCTCGTCCCGCAGGAAGATAGTGATTGTGAAGTGATAGAAAGTTCTGGTCCTAACCGGCAGACTTTACTAGAAATAGTTGATGTTAAGGGGGAGCACGAGCAAGATGCGTCGTGTTTCGTCCCGCAGGAGTTGAATGTTGAAGTAGTAACGGAAAGTTCTCGCCCTAACCGGCAGACTTTACCGAAAGTTGTAGTGGTAGAAGTAGCCGACCCATCCGACGCGAACATCCAGTTTAAACATTGCGAGAGTATTAAGGAGAAAGATTACGAAAATTTTAGTGATAGCCGGACACAATTGGTAGAAAAGCACATAGATTACAGCGTGTATGAGGTTAGAGCTGACATTATACGGTCAGACGATAGCAGTGTGGGTTGCGCAGATCTAGAGGAAGTAATTGCAGATACTACTGGGCATATTCCTCCAGGTAGATTGGCAGATGAGATCAATCTGACCAAAGTGGAATCAACGAGGGTGACAATTAGTGAATTGATAGCAAAGCAACACTTGCTAGTTGACGAGTTACAGGAAAAGGTTTCGGTATTGGAGGCGAAGCTACAGACAAAGCCTCAGGACAAACGTGTTGAAATTAAAACTGTATGTGAACAGAGGCTGAAAAAGCCGCCAGATAAGCCGGATTAGGGATCAAAGCCGGATGGTTTTTTCTGGAATGACCTGGATATAGACGAGGATTTACTGTGGGAAAATAAAGAAACAGTCGAGGACAAGTGTAGACGGGTAGTAGTGTCTGTTAATATGCACGACCTACAACTAAACGTGTTGATTGACACCGGTGCAGAATTGAGTGTTGTATCTGGGAAAATATTGGAGTTACTGAAAGATAGACCTGGCATCGTAGTTATGCCAGTAACAGGAGTGAAAATTATCGGTGCTACTGGGAAGGCCAGTAAACCGCTCACAA
This sequence comes from Schistocerca serialis cubense, assembly GCF_023864345.2. Classification (NCBI taxonomy): domain Eukaryota; kingdom Metazoa; phylum Arthropoda; class Insecta; order Orthoptera; family Acrididae; genus Schistocerca; species Schistocerca serialis. The sequence continues at coordinate 749,546,804 of NC_064640.1, read as the reverse complement.
AACAGATTTTTGTCCACTTCGAGATATGTGGGGCACGATTTGAACAAGAGTTTGTCGTCGTGCCAGACTTGACTACGGAAGTAATTATCGGGTTAGATTGGCTATTAAAGTACCGTGCAGTGATTAATTGCGAAAGCAAAACTTTGACATGTACGTCACAAGATAAAAAAATAGTAGTTAGTTTTGACGAGGCAGGAGACGGTGTGCATAGGCAATACCAGCCTATACACATTGTTAACTGGCCGGATGCTATTGACGTAGGTATGAATTTGAACTGCTGTACTGTGAGGAATCTCGGCATTGACAATAGTGTAGAAAGTGAATTGGAAAGTATTGTAGTCGGTGTGTCAAACGTAACACACGAACAAAGACGAGGCCGACTTTCCCGTACCTGTTGCCATCACAACCATAGGGCATGGGGCAAATATGTAGCAGTATTTGAGAGAATTATGAACACCTTGAGACATGAATCGACGGGATTTTCTCCAGAGGAAATCTTGTTGGGTGACAGAAGTAAAAGTTTAGTGGAAGAGATAATCAAATTCCCTCCACGGATTGACATTAGTATTTGTGTGAAAAAAGATCGTTTGCGAGAAGTAATGAAGCTAAAAGCCGATGCTCGCATACGTCGTCATGACGCTAAAGTGCGTTTTGCTAAGTTTGCAATCGGAGACTTAGTACTTGTAAAAGCTCGTGAGAAATCGAGCGAGATAGACAATGAAATCTCTAAATTTAAGTTTGTTTATAATGGACCATATAAAGTCATTGGTATACCTCACACAAATGCTTATTGCTTAGAGTATCCAAGCTCTGGAAAGCTATTAGGTATACGAAACATTGTAGACCTGAAATTGTACCAACCAAGGATTGATTAGTACCACAGATAGGGTAATTTGTACAGTATGTAGATATAGAGTGTAAGATTTAAGGATGTGCCATGTGGCGATGCTTTTGCCTGACCTAGAGGTCATTAAAGAAGTTGTAATTAATAAGTAATTTATGTTGATTAAATGATTTAAGAGTTACTGAATATTAATCAATTTAAAAATCCAAGCTGCTAGTTTAAGTTTTCAGCTGAGTCACAGTAGATTAAGCAATGTAAATATGATTTTGTAACTAGCTGTAAGATTCCATGAATATGTGTTTTACTAGTCATTGCCGATGTACTTAGACGCTGTTTTAAGTTTCAGGCTTGTACATGTGTGATGATGGACAGTGTTGAGTTATCCACTGTGATAGTGTTAATGGACTCCTTGAGATTACTCGGGAGTGAGTTTTTCCGAAAGAATTCAGTGAAACGGACGTTCTGGAAATGCCGTTACACAGGCGAGTGAGATCAAGCGTGCCGCACAGGCGGGCGCAACAATACTGGCGAGGCGGTGCCGCTGTCGGCTCTTGTGCCGCTGTCGGCATTCTTTATACTTGCGAGTACGGAAGGCGGAATTGTTTTTCTTCCCGGACAGATGATGTGAAAGAATTCTGCTGTCAATACTTATGTTTTTTTTTTGATCTACTGAATATTATTTTCTTGTTTAGCATTAAGTGGACTCTCATGGCAAGCGTATTAATTACGAAAAGGTTATATAAAATGTGTATTCTATGTAATTAATAATTAATTTGCGTATTTCGATCTACCTGTTTTTATGACCATGTACTCTGATTAATTTTGTAAATAGTATTCCATTTCATGATAGTGTTACGGATTTTGACGATTTTGGAATAGCTAAACCATTTTCTATATCTTCTATCAATTTTAATATGTTGTCAACCCGTTTTATTTTGTGCAAGATGACAGAGTGGAATAAGATTAGGAGTGTCTCCACTCAGTTATTATGGTCTAAAAATTGATTTATGATTAATTAGACGAATGCTAAATTTTGTTGATGTTTTGAGCATATGCATTTCCGCTGTTTCTTTTTTGGGACATTTTCTGAGTCTGTTTACGTTACACGAACATCCTCAGACAATGTGGGGCACGTGTAACGCCGGAAATGCATATCCTCCTATTTCCATCTATTGTACTATTATTTTTTTTCCTGTTTTGTTACCTCAAGATATGACATTTCTGTCTCTTTATATATTGTAATTGTTTTACTGTTTGTATATATATATTTATGCACTCATGTCGATGTATAATTGGTTTGTTTCGTAAATATTATTTGTATTTTTACGCTGGGTCTTGCCTATGGAAAACTGCTATCGAACGATTACATCGATAGGTCGTGTGAAGAATCAAAGTGTGTAGGATGTTTGGTAGGGTTAACTCTGCCGCGTGGAGCGCGGGCAGGGAGGGTCTGGCTGGAGTAGCGAGTGGAGCAGGTGTGTTGTGTGACGCTCCCGCGAGTTGCCGCGCTTTCGGGGTTTGGCAGCATGTAATTGCGCTCGACTCGCGATGATAGTTTCTGACATGGTGTCGCGGACGGGAAGCATTAGCTGGCGCACATCAAGAGCCCGTTTCGCCTGGTGACCGTGTCGAGAAGAAGGCGCGCCAACATCCAGCTTCTGCAACAGCGACGGCCGACAATGAGTGACTGTCGCCACCTCCTCGATCGACGGCTTCAAACCTTCAATCAACCAACAAGGAAGACTAAAAGCACGTAAAGTTTCAGAACTGTATGGCAGACCTCAGCTTTTCAAATTGTTCCATTTGCCTCGCAAAATTACAGCAACTTAGCATGAACCTTTGTTGCTCATTGTCCCAATTGCATTGCCAAGCAGGGTCCCTTCCTTTTCCGAAATGAGCCCGAGGGTCGTTGAAATTCAAACGCCAGCATCATTCGATTTCACTGCTTTAATTTCAAAGTTCAGCTGGCTACAATATTTAGATTGCACAAGCACAAATTAAGAGTGCGAGTTTTGTTACCGTAATTTAGTTACCTGTGACTGCAGCTCAGCTTGGTACGTACTAAATTTTACTATTGTTAATTGTTCAGAATCATTTAATTCAAGTTCAAAGTCAATTCTCTTATTTCTAAATTGCGTAGATTCAAGTAGCTTTTGAAATGATTGTTGAGGTAGTCCAAGACTAACCTTATTTTACTGAATGTCGATGTGCTTCAGAAAGAAAGCTCACTATTAACTTCAGTCACTAAATTAACTTTCGATTTTCCGGTTTCATTAATTCTTTTGCTAAATTAAGTGTAGCGAGATTTATTATTTCTGACAAACTTTCAGTTTTCACACTACACGTGTCAACCTTCAGTTGCCACGCTTCTCGTGCTAATTATATGTGTAATAACCTTTCCTTTCAAGTTATTATAGTAATTGTCCATAGGACTGGCGACCGTAATTTCCCCCAAATCTCAAATATCTAATTACCGCTAGTTGATTGTTAACGTAACGGCCGCACATTTACTTTCTTTATTAACTTTATCCCTATTTCAAAATTAATTTCCACCAGTTTCACTTGCATTTTTCCTTTCATTTAGATGTAACCCTTTCCTCCCTCTTTACCGACAGGCTAACTTCGGTGACGATTGCTTTTCCAAAATTCCCATTAGGTACACGCGGTTTCATTTTTCACTGTCATTAAGGTCGATAAGTGAGGGGGAGGTTACAAGGGTATCATCTGGAGTGCCCCAGGGAAGTGTGGTAGGTCCGCTGTTGTTTTCTATTTACATAAATGATCTTTTGGATGGGGTGGATAGAAATGTGAGGTTGTCTGCTGATGATGCTGTGGTGTACGGGAAGGTGTCGTCGTTGAGTAACTGTAGGAGGATATAAATGACTTGGACAGGATTTGTGATTGGTGTAAGGAATGGCAGCTAACTCTAAATATAGATAAATGTAAATTAATGCAAATCAATAGGAAAAAGAATCGCGTAATGTTTGAATACTCCATTAGTAGTGTAGCGCTTGACACAGTCACGTCAATTAAATATTTGGACGTCATATTGCAGAGCGATATGAATTGGGACAAGCATGCAATGGCAGGTGTGGGGAAGGCGGAGAGTCGTCTTCGGTTCATTGGTAGAATTTTGGGAAGATGTGGTTCATCGGTAAAGGAGACCGCTTATGAAACACTAATACGACCTATTCTTGAGTACTGCTCGAGAGTGTGGGATCCCTATCAGGTTGGATTGAGGGAGGACATAGAAGCAGTTCAGAGGCGAGCTGCTAGATTTGCTACTGGTAGGTTTGATCATCACGCGAGTGTTACGGAAATGCTTCAGGAATTCGGGTGGGAGTATCTAGAGGAAAGGAGGAGTTCTTTTCGTGAATCGCTTCTGAGGAAATTTAGAGAACCAGCATTTGAGGCTGACTGCAGTACAATTTTACTGCCACCAACTTACATTTCGCGGAAAGACCACAAAGATAAGAGAGTTTAGGGCTCGTACAGAGGCATATAGGCAGTCATTTTTCCCTCGTTCTGTTTGGGAATGGAACAGGGAGAGAAGATGCTAGTTGTGGTACGAGGTACCCTCCGCCACGCACCGTATGGTGGATTGCGGAGTATGTATGTAGATGTAGATATGTAGATGTAGATGAAAAAGTCATCCGCTAAGTCATAATGCGGACGAAAGTATGTGTTTGAGTGATCGTATCAAATGGTTGTTGAAGAGGATTGTGACGAAAAATAAGAGAAAGACAGTCACAAAAGTCACTGCGTAGCTGAATGTCACAATCGCGAACCCTGTCAGCACCAGAACCACAAGAAGGGAGTTGCATAAACTGAGAACTATACGGCGAGCTGGAATTCTAACACCATTCATCAGTGATGCAAACGCTTGTCACAGAAAAACATGTTGCCGGAGCCATAAAGCCTAGAGCCCTGGACTATAGGACAATGGAAGAAGGTCGTTTAGTCGTATGAGTCTTGCTGCACACTGTTACTAATGTCTGGCTGAATTTACGTCCATAGAGTGAAACATGGTGAGGGTTCGGTGATGATTTCAGCAGCCACATCGTGGTATTCCACTGGCCTCATAGGTACTCTGCAAGATCACATTACTACCAAGGATTATGTGACCATTTTGACTGATAAGCTCCATCCCGTGGTACAGTTCCCCAATACTGATAATGTGTTTCACGACAACAGGGCCTCTGTTCACAAAGTTTGCACCGTCCATAACTGGTTTCTTGAGCACGAGGATGAATTTTCACATCTCCCCTGGCCAACATTGTCATCAGATCCCCATATTTTTGAACCTTTGTGGATTACTTTGGAGAGAAGGATACGTGATCGCCACCCACTTCTATCATCGTTATCTGAACTTGCCACTATTTTGCAGGAAGAATGGTATGAGATTTCCTTAAAATCCAGACAGGACCTGTATTTATCCACTCCGAGACGAGTGAAAGCTGTTTTTAATGCCAACGGTTTTCCTATTCCGTGTTAGATATGGTAATACGTAACGTTTTTGATGTTTCCATATTTTTTTTCACCCCGCGTACATACATAGCCCACATGTCTACCGTAGTTATCGTTTAACACGTAATTTTATTTTGGACAAAAAGATGTGCCGCCTATACGCAGAATCCCACTAAATGCAATAGAGACGTGTACTTTGATAAAATCGTCTGCTTGACATACCAGATGCCATGAAGATTCAGAAAACATGATGCAGTCATAGTTTGGCAAATACGACAGTTACGTACAAGAAATGTTAGACGCGAAAACGTGCTGACACTTATCTAAGGAACGGCATTCGAACTGTTTCATTACTACAATTAATATAGTTTTACGTTGAACATACAATGGGTATGATTTATTACCAGCGAAAGTACTTTTAAATTATATTTCGATCACAAAATATATGATTTTCCAGCATCTGTTCCCAACTTAAATTTTCGGTGTGCCTGACGTTACAAAAGACAGCGGCCACTCAGAGCACTGTATCACAACGTAGACTAGCCTCTCCATGTTGATAATATACCTCTTCGGGACAGACATACTGTTCGCACGAAGATGCAGAACAGTACAGCCACGTCAGGTTCTTTGAGGCAGGAAATGTTTTCTTTTTTGCAGAAACACAAGCATCAACACAGACAAAGCGACGGTGTGTAGAGCCCATGGACTGTCAGAATGGCGATAATTGTTGAGGCTTCCCCTTGACGTGGCAGAGTAGAGAGACGTTACAGCAGGTGTTAAATTTATGGCGCGTCTGTGCCTTATTTTTGAAGTCTCTGTGCCGTTATGCTTCAACAAGATTACGCGAGACTGACTGTTGCCCTTGCTGTCCTCAGATATTTCAATACAGCGGGTGTTTGTCTTTTACCTTGGCCAGCACATTCTTCAGATCTCTCACCCACTGAGAATACTTGGTCATGGGTTGCCGAGACACTGGCATCTCACGACTCGCTAGCCACTACGACTGACGATCTCTGGCACAAAGTTGAAACGACAAGGAATGACGTAGACCTATGAATCATTCAATCTCTGTTCTACTCGATGCCCAGTCGGATTAGAGCCGTTGTTGCTGCCAGAGTTGGCAGCTCTGTGTGCTAAATTCCGTACCCTGTATACACCAAATCACCTATATGTTTAATCACATATTCTTCTTACAGTACTGTGTACTCATAAAAAGTAAAATTTCGTTATTCGCTGTCCTTCCTCGTGTTGCAAACTTAATGCAAGCATCTGCTTCACTCGTGAGTCTTAAAATCGAATATTATGAAATTGCTGGATGCGGTGGGGGAAGTAATCTTCTCTCAATGAATCAGTACAATATTGTGTAAAGCCACTTGCATGAAATACAGCTCGCTTAACTCATCCGTGATTTGTTGCAAATGGTACATGCATGTGAACGGGTGACTCCCGTCTTCCAAAAATCTCCGAAAGGTACTATATCACATTTCTGGCTGATAACCAGGATCCTGACCATAATGCTCGAATTGTTCTCCATTGGAGAGAGATCCGGAGACCATGCTCACCAAGGTAGGATTTGGCAAGCACGAAGACAGGCAGTAGAAACTCTCGCCGTGTGTTGGAGGGCATCATCTTGCTGAAATGTAAAGCCAGAACGGCTTGCCAAAAAGGGGAACAAGGTGGAGCTTAGAATATCCTCGATTTAACGTGTGCTGTAAGGGCGTCGCGGATAACAGTCAAAGGGGTCCTGCTATGAAAAGAAATGGCACCCCAGACAGTCAGTCCTGGTTGTCGGGCCGTGTGGTGGATGAGAGTCCGGTTGGTATCCTATCACTGTCCGAGGCATCTCGAGACCCGTCTACGGCCTGGAATCACACTGACAGGAGTGGAATTGTCTTCGGCAGTGATTTCTGCTTCGAACTGAGCCCGACAACCGCCGAGGACGTATCTGGAGACCGCCAGACAGGGGTGGGATACTGACCTGACGTCGCCCGCCATAACACCCCTAAAATCAGGAGAGGTGGTCTGGGGTGGAATCTCATTTCTTAGCACGAGCCCTTTGGTTGTTATCCGCGACACCCTTACACCACAGCGGTAAGTCGATCATATTCTACGCCCAAATTTGTTGCTCCTTATAGCAAGCCATACTGGGCTTACATTTAAACACTCCCGTACCCAGTGTCTACTGCTTATCTTCTTGCTTGCCAAACGCTGTCTTGGTCAACAAGATCACCAGATCTCTCCCCAACTGAGAACGTCTGGAATATTATTGTTAGGAGGAACGACGCAAATGCATGTCCGAAGGAACACTGCGTCGTTCTTCTTAACAACACAGGCACTGCAATATTGTATTTATCTGCAATATTGTATCAATGTCCATAGCCCGTGGTCTCGCGGTAGCGTTCTCGCTACCCGAGCACGGGGTCCCAGGTTCGATTCCCGGCTGGGGAAGGCAATGGTAAACCACCTCCACTAGGAATTTGCCTAGTACGGCGGTGGGGGTCTCCCGCATCGTTCCCCTACGCTCTGTCAAGCAGTATGGGATTTCATCATCATCATAATCATTGTATCAATCAGCGACTTTCAATTAGTATGTACTCCCCTCTACAGGAAGTACATAATGTGTACACGAGTAAAGATTGTGACACAGCGACGACGACATACTGAAGTTTGGCTGTAGCCGGGAGTCGTGCACGGATAGCCAAAGCTGTTAAAACTACAGCTGACGTAAAACGGGAAATGCGGGTTGGAATCCCGGTTCGGCACAAATTTTCACTATCCTCACTCTGTTATACAGCTCACGGTTGTTCGTTTTCGCAACTGGGAATACATTTTTGTATTAAAGTGGAATGTCTTGCAGAAATGAGACGTTGTTTTTGTGAAGTTTAGACAGCATGTCCTCGAGGATGAGTAATAATGTAAAAGTAATTTATTCCATTGCTTTAGTTACCTTTCTTACTCCGAAAATACATTCAATATATTGAATAAGCCTGTAATATTCAGTCACCAAAACGTACAATACAAAAACACAAAGTAGCACAATAACTCTCAGACGAAACTGGGACAATGTTGCTGTTGCTGCGGACCAGCTCACCGTATCGTCGTTGTGCCGCCTTTCCAATATCGCATTCAGTGAATCCATACACAAGCTGCACATCGACCAACTCTACATAAGTAACCTTACCTATACTGCTGTGTACCGCTGTACACGTACAACTAAAACTGTCAGAAAAGCTAACCTGATACAGAATCGAGCAGTAAGGAATGTAAGCTTGCGGCCGAAATGTAATGTAGGCATTGCTGTTGTCAGCAGCAAGTACCATGACTGAATATAACAAGTTTGTTCCCAAACAAGTCACCCAGCGTATATCGTTGACATTTGCACTGCCATATAGATATTTTCATTGCAATACAAAAGATAAATGTGGGTAAGAAATAAAACGAAATTTTGTCCTGGTTGTCGGGCCGTGTGGTGGATGGGAGTCCGGTTGGTATCCTACCACTGTCCGAGGCATCTCGAGACCCGTCTACGGCCTGGAATCACACTGACAGGAGTGGAATTGTCTTCGGCAGTGATTTCTGCTTCGAACTGAGCCCGACAACCGCCGAGGACGTATCTGGAGACCCGCCAGACAGGGGTGGGATACTGACCTGACGTCGCCCGCCATAACACCCCTAAAATCAGGAGAGGTGGTCTGTACCATGTCGGTCTCTGTGTCTATTTATGCGCACCAGCTATATCCATTTATGTTGTGGGTAGGCTACTACTCCCTCAACTAAGCAGGTCTTCAGGCATTTCGCTACAATGTTATGGCGTAACGATTTCCCTAGCTACAGCAGCATCCTCCACGAACACCCTCACGGAGAGCCTGACGTTATGTACTACATCATGAGAAATAACCGCCGTGCAGAACTACCCTGTAGTTACTTTCACATCTGGCAGTTTCTCTCTGTTATGAAATACGTACTGTGTTCTATCTACAAGGAAATCCTCAGTAAAAACATTGCCTGTTTCTTGCAAAACGAAATATACCCATATAACGTATTTCTATGTGTATAACTTGGCTAAAATTGACGTTATCGGACAGAAGATGCAATGCAATCACCACGTCTAGCTGCACATTGTCCAGAAAATAAAGATCCAATAAACACCTACATTTGATACTGTGCCAGCAGTGGCATCAAAAGTAGCTAATGGTATAAAAAAAAGAACAAATTCAAATATCGACTGGTTGTGTATCACAAGTACGTACACCGACACCAAATATTGTTTGGTTCCAAAAATAATATTATCCAACGCTACCGAAATTCATTTTAATGATATACTCTAAAATACGCTGCGGTAACTAGAATTTTTAAGTGGAGCTACAGGGATGGACAAAAATATGGAAACACCAAAACTGCAACACGTTACCATTCTTAACACGCTATAGGAAAACTGTTGGTATTGAAAACAGTTTCCAGTCGTCTCGGAATGGATAAATACAGGTCCTGTACGGTTTTCAAGGGAATCGTATACCATTCTTCCTACAAAATAATGACAAGTCCAGTTAACGACGACGGAGGTGGATAGCAATCACACACCTTTATCTCCAAAGTAAATCACAAAGACTCATTGTTATTGAGATCTGATGTCTTTGGTGGACAGGTGAGATGCTAAAATTCATCCTCGTGCTCACAAAAACAGTTCTGGACAGCACGAGCTGCGTGAACAGGGGCTCTGTCGTCTTGGAGCACAGAATTACCATTGGGGAACAAATACTGTAACATGGACAGACTTTATGAGCCCAAATATTCACACAATCCTTCGCTGTAATGCGATCTTGCAGAATAACCATGGAGCCCATGGAATACCACGAACCCCTTCTTTGTTGCACTCTTGGCAACATCGTAAGCTTGGGACGAAGTACGACAGACTTAAATTCGGTTAGAATTTGGAAACAGTGCGAAACAAGGCTCATCCGAGCAAATGGCTTTTTCCATTGCTCCACGGTCCAGGTTCTATGACTTTGGCATCACTGATGTATGGTTTTGGAATTCCATCTCACCCCGCATTTCCCAGTCTATGAAACTCCCTTCGTGTTGTTCTGGTGCCAACAAGGTTCACAAGTGCGACATTCAGTCCTGCAGTTGCAGCTGTCGTCCTCTTATTTTTCTTCACAATCCTCTCCAACGACGGTCTGTCACGTTCACCGAACATAAGCATACACTGCCCTCTGCGTTGGGACTTTTTTTTTTTTTTTTTGCTGTATGCGATGTAAATCTTCGATAGCGTGCCTCTTGAAATACCAAAAACTTCGGCTAACTTGGTTATGGAAGTACCTGCCTTACGAGCACAGACAATTACCTTAGGTTCGAAATCAGTTATCTCCAACATAATACACTCACAACTACACAGAACACTATTCTGACCACTCCTGACACTTGTAACGTATTGAGGAGACAGCACACGTACCATTCGTGGTCAAATACAACAACGCAACCTGCAGACTTGGTTAGCTTGTACATTTATGTTCAAGCATGCATTTTTCGCGGTTTGTTTGTTGTGTACGACTTCGTACGTAATGGTTAGAAGTAGGCTACAGCGTGATGTGGAAGCTGCCATTGTAGCAAAGCTGAACGGGAGCAGAAGTGATTAGTGGACAAGTTAAAACAACAACCAGAAGATTTACTTAACTCATAGTCCTCCAAGCGAACGAAGACTGATTACAAATAATGCAGCAAGTATCAGAGTCCAGCTATCGCAATGTCAATTAGGATGAGGCTCACTGTACTCTAACACGAACACTGGTGTCGGAGCTGCGACTAGGCGGCGTCTGTGTAGCTTCACAGAGCGAAGTGGTTCCGAGCGCAAGTCGTTTGAGTGGCTGCCGCCGGCCACGTTATATCATGGCGGCGGAGGGCATCCCCAGTCCAGAGAAGCTGGAGGTGTGGCTCAACAGGCTTGCTCCATTGGGTCCACCGAATTCCGCATGTCCTGTATTGGCGTCTAACAAAAGCTTACCATTCCGTTACCAACTGCGGAACACCAGTGGGATGGTATCGATGTGTGATACCACCGCTTCCATATTTTTCTCCAACCCCTGTATGCTATTTCTTGCCATGGAATATAAACTGCACGTCTATAACTCTTTTATGGATGTGGCAATAAATTACATTTTCTAATGTGTTATATTCCATTCTAAGATGTATCCAATAATGTTTCACCCCTCGTCATTTTCTTTTAAAATATGATGCATTGTCTGTCCTTTTATCCAGTTAAATGTATTTTTATTGGTGTTAGGGTACGGTATTTCGTCTGGGTTTAGGATATCCGAATGTTTTATAGCATTTGGTAAAATTCTGGTCATGGTGGAAAATTTCTGTCTTGTAATGTTCCATAGGTTATTAAACACAAGTCAGTGTTCCCAAATATTTTTTATGTTGTGGGTGTGTCTTATTGATAATCTGCTGATATCTTCTTGCGAATTTGTAGGTATTCTTGTGTTGACTTCTATGTACCATGCTGGATCTCACTGTCGATGTGAGGTCTCGATTACGGATATTTGTCCATATCGCTGGCCAGTGATTACATGGGAATTTCATTTCAACATCATTTCTGTTGCTAGGTCCGCCTGCTTAGCTGAGTGGTGACGTGCTTGCCTCCCATGCTGCGGACCGGAGTTCGATTCCCGGCCGGATTGGATATTTACTCCGCCATGGACTGAGTGCTCTGTTGTCCTCATCATCATATCATCATCGACGTGCAAGTCGCCCAGTGTGGTGTCACATGAAATAAGACTTGCAACTCGGGGGCCGAGCTTCCCCAGACGCGGCCTCCTGACCAACAATGCCATATGATCATTTCATTTCTGTTGCTACATTCCATTAATTTTCTGTATACTTTTTTGGCCTTTGACATATTCTTTCCTGGTTTTCTGAGTTCATTGGAGCTGCATTCGGGCAGAAAGTTTTTCCAATGGGAGAGTTCATTAGTTATGTGTTGGACATTAGTTGGAGGCTTAAAATTACCAAGTGTGCTATTAGACTGCTTGTGGTGTTATTTCCATTCTCTACACATATTACGCACATACAGAGCTTTGGGTTTACTGCCGAAATCAGTGAGGTTTAGTCATCCGTTTGGCAGTTGCTAGTAAATCATATCTGATTCTGAATATGCGACCTCAGGTTACGACCTATCTAATAGCAGACATGATTCTTTTCGCCGTTGTTGTAGGTAGTGTCAGAACTTGAGCCACGTAATCAATTTTGCTTATTTTATACACAATCTGATTAAACGCATCGGGAAACCTATTAGTGGACATTAATATAGGATGTGCCCATCCTTCGCCTTTATGAAGGCTTAAACTCTGCTGGGGACCCTTTCAATGAGGTGTCTAGAAGTCTGTGGAGGAATGACAACCCATTCTTCCCCGAAAGCCGAAACCAGAAAAGGTCGTGATGTTCGACGCTGGAGTGAAGAGGGACGTGGACGTTATCCCAAAAGAGTTCGATTGGGTTCAATTCTGGACTCTTGTTGGACAAGTTAATTTCAGGAATGTTATTGTCTACAGACCAATGCACATGTGCTGCTCTTTGCCAAAATGCACTGTCGCGCTGACACAATCAGTCATCATCTCTGAGCTGTTCTTCTTCTTTACAGGTTACTCAATGCTGTAAAACTGTTGTGTCGGTAGTGCAGGTGAACAATAACACAATCAGAAGCTAACACATTAATAAGGTCATTTACAAAAGCTGCGCTCAATAACTGAGTTAAAAATAACTTTGAGTGCTGCAGGACCTTGGATGATGCTCAGTTATGTACAAAGAGAGTAAAGTTCTTGAATTTAACAAATTCTGTTGAATGCTGATACAGTTATACAACTCACTGATATATAATAACGTTTAGTAGTGTCGTGCTTCTTCTATGTATTGTCACCCCTGCAGTCTTGCACACTTATGCTGATAAGTCTATAGGTGCACTGAATCTAGGGTGCTTAGAAAGATGCGCCGGACAATCAGAGTAGCAGCAGTGGGGTCATGTCTATTCTGCATCTTCTGGTGTTATGTACGTGTGGCGCCCACCGCCGGAGACCGCGTGCGATTAAAAAGAGAGGTCGTCCGGAGGCGCGCTGGCGGGATATTTAGATGTTTCGTCTCTCATGTAACTTTGTGTGGCGCGCCGGATGTGATCGACGAAGATACCGTCGTACCGCATTCCTCCTACTCAGATTTGCGCACCGTCGTCACAGTTAATGGTACGGGGGACAACTAGGGGCAGATCTGTGCCGTGGTGCTGCTGATGGGGTTGGTTGTGGCGCGAAGATAGATGGTGCCAACCAACTTCCGTTTCGAATTTCATCTTTGCAACCACCAAGAACATTTGCCGAGAAACGGGAGGTAGGTCGTCCATGTCACGGCACATGTGGATGCACCACTGGTGATGCTGTAAACGCTAGAGGATGTACAGCTGTTGCGCGCTCGATATTCGTGAATGTCGTCGTTGCGAACGACGGTGGGTGTGGCAGCTGTGGCAATGGCTGCGGAGGCTGTAAGGGGTTGAATCTCCATGACAGAGTCGTCGGAAGACCAATGCTCCCGGGCATTAGACACAACCTAGGGCTGCTCGGAGGAAGCAGCTTGAGCTGCAGAAAACGTTTCTGAAAAACGAAATTCTGGTGCAGATCGCTACAATCACCGAAATGAAATTTATTTTGGTGCCGTCGATGGGTGCCCGATAAGCCATGAGCATGACCATACGTCTGAATAACTACGCCAAATTCACAGTTGTGAGGATTGTTGGAGACACTATAGGAAACTTTGTCCTCCGTTTGGAACTTCGTTACGATGTTAGAGTCGGAAACAGTGGAAGGATCACTGAGATGCAGCAGAAAGTGATGGTGAAGACCATGTAAGAGTTCTGTAGTCGAACCGTTGTGGGCAGGCTTAGTGTTATAAGTGCTCAGGAACAACAGAAAAGTATTTTCCCTCGGAAGCAAAGCACGAAGTTTGGACATTTGGGCCTTGAAACTGTGAACGAAACGTTCTGCTTCACCGATCGATTGAGGAAAAAACGGTGTCGTTCGGATATGTCGAATTCCTCTTTGTTTGTCAAAATTGTCGGAATTCCGACGAAAAAATTTGTTGTCCATTGTTCGAAACAGTTGTTTGTGGTAAACTTTCCAAGCAAAAAACAGAAACGAGTGCTTTAATAGGGCTGGCGTTAATATTCGAATTCCTTGGAATGACAAAAGGATATTTGCTATATGCATCGACGATAATGAGCCATCTTGCGTTCCATAAAGGACTAGAAAAATCAGTATGGATACTTACCTTTGCAAGGACGATCAGCTCGAGACCAATTGCAAAATTCTTGGTGTGCTGCTGCCCCTGGTTATCCAAGAGTCCACAGCAGAGGGCGGTCGTATCTTCTATTTGTTTATCCATCCCGAGCCATGTACAATTCTGTCGCGCTAGATGCTTAGTTCTAACAAATTCTCAATGTCCTCTACGTAATCGTTTCAACACATCTTGTTGCAAAGATGTTGGAATTATTACAAACCATTCTGAAGAGTAGGGCTGTTGCATTGTGCATGGTATTTACGAACTACTGCATCTGAGATTTATTTCAGATTATATGGCCAACCCATCCGGTCGTCGTCTTTGAGCAGTCTTAATGAATGCTCATGTTTAGTAGACTAAACGATCCGCCGGGGATCAATGGGAATAGTACTTACAAGTCACAGTGATCAATTTGAAGAATAGAAACTTCTGTTGCCTCAAAGTTCTAATCATTTCCCATATGTAAGTGACACAGACTGTCCTTGTTTGCATGCTGTGCCGCATAACGATAAAGAACTTCATATTGATAATTGAAAAGAAGTGCTGAGCAACACTGCAGCTCCTGTGCTGTATGATCAGGTACTTCTTTCGCTGGATTAAAAAGAGCAGTCAGCGGCCTCTGAACAGTCAGAAGAACAAAATTTCTACCTCGCGAATATTGATGAAATTTTGTGAAACCGTAAACTGTGGCTAAGGCTTCCTTTTTCCTGCTGACTGAAATTGGCTTGGGCCCTGTTCAACGACTTAGACGCGAATGCTAGGTGGGGGAGGGGTCCGTATTGTCAACTTTTTGAGATACAACTGCCCTTATTCCATGTGATGATGCATCAGCTGCAAGCACTACTGGTTTCTGCGGATCGAAATGCTCAAGATATGAGCGACTAAGCAATGAATGTTTCAATTCCTGAAAAGGATTATCACATTCTTCACTCCATTTAAAATTAACATTTTTACGTCAGAGATGATGCAAAAAAATGGCAATTTGCACAGCGTTCGGACTGAATTTCATGTAGTGTGTCTGTTTGCCACGAACAGTCTGGACTTCCCGTACATTTATAGGAGAAGGTAACCACCGTATTGCCTCTAAATGCTCAGTTGCGGGACGAGTGCTGTGACTGTCAATGACATGTCCCAAATATTCGATTCCAGTACTGAAAAATAAACATTTCTGTAAATTACACTAGAGCCCTGCATGAGTCAAAACTTGAAAAAGAGGCTTCAAGTTTTTGAGATGGTGTTCCGGTGTTTTGCTGGATGTAATGATCTGAACAGGACAGAGCTTTCGAAGTCACTTGTCTGAGAAAGTATTCAAATAACGCAGGTGCATAGGCATTTCCAAAGAGAAGGTGCTGGTATTTGTAAAGACAGAAGTGCATGTTAACCAACATCTTTGTTTGTTTCCTCATCCAGGGTAAGCTGAAGACAAGCATCAGCTAAACCACTTTTTGAAAAAATTGTCGACCTCCTAGGCGATCCATAAGCTCTTCAATACGTGGAAGCAGAATGGAATCAATTACTGTTTCAGAGTTAACTGTAGCGTTACACTCATGACAAAGTCTGATCTTCTCATTCGCTTTTGTTGTGGTCAAAAGGAGGAATGTGCACTAACTTGCAGAAACGAGTTTCTTAACTCCAGTGTCTAACAATCTGCTGAGTTCAGCTTTCATGGAGAGTGGCTCAGGGTACCGGACGAACGTGGTAAAATAAAGGTTTTGCGGTGTCCTTGAGCATAATATGTGCGTGAATATTCTTCGCATATCCCAATGTGCCGTCGAACAAATGTCTATGTTTTTCTGTCAACTAATGAATACAGCTTGGGAAAGTAGTGTGACAATAGGAATAAATCAAAACCATCTACGTCAAAAACTGGGACTAAAACATGTTTGAATTACTGTGAAAGGCACTGATATACCGGGTGATAAAAAAGCCAGTTGTTGTTGTTGTTGTGGTCTTCAGTCCTGAGACTGGTTTGATGCAGCTCTCCATGCTACTCTATCCTGTGCAAGCTTCTTCATCTCCCAGTACTTACTGCAACCTACATCCTTCTAAATCTGCTTAGTGTATTCATCTCTTGGTCTCCCTCTACGATTTTTACCCTTCACGCTGCCCACCAATGCTAAATTTGTGATCCCTTGATGCCTCAAAACATGTCCTATCAACCGGTCCCTTCTTTTTGTCAAGTTGTGCCACAACTCCTCTTCTCCCCAATTCTGTTCAATACCTCCTCATTAGTTATGTGATCTACCCATCTAATCTTCAGCATTCTTCTGTAGCACCACATTTCAAAAGCTTCTATTCTCTTCTTGTCCAAACTATTTATCGTCCACGTTTCGCTTCCATACATGGCTACACTCCATACAAACACTTTCAGAAATGTCTTCCTGACACTTAAATCTATACTCGATGTTAACAAATTTCTCTTCTTCAGAAACGCTTTCCTTGCCATTGCCAGTCTACATTTTATATCCTCTCTACTTCGACCATCATCAGTAATTTTACTCCCTAAATAGCAAAACTGCTTTACTACTATAAGTGTCTCATTTCCTAATCTAATACCCTTAGCATCACCCGATTTAATTTGGCTACATTCCATTATCCTCGTTTTGCTTTTGATGATGTTCATCTTATATCCTCCTTTCAAGACACTGTCCATTCCGTTCAACTGCTCTTCCAAGTCCTTTGCTGTCTCTGACAGAATTACAATGTCATCGGCGAACCACAAAGTTTTTATTTCTTCTCCAGGAATTTTAATACCTACTCAGAATTTTTCTTTTGTTTCCTTTACTGCTTGCTCAATATACAGATTGAATAATATCAGGGAGAGGCTACAACCCTGTCTCACTCCCTTCCCAACCACTGCTTCCCTTTCATGCAACTCGACTCTTATAACTGCCATCTGGTTTCTGTACAAATTGTAAATAGCCTTTCGCTCCCTGTATTTTACCCCTGCCACCTTCAGAATTTGAAAGAGAGTATTCCAGTTAACATTGTCAAAAGCTTTCTCTAAGTCTACAAATGCTAGAAACGTAGATTTGCCTTTCCTTAATCTTTCTTCTAAGATAAGTCGTAAGGTTAGTACTGCCTCACGTGTTCCAACATTCCTACGGAATCCAAACCGATTTTCCCCGAGGTCTGCTTCTACCAGTTTTTCCATTCGTCTGTAAAGAATTCGCTTTAGTATTTTGCAGCTGTGACTTATTAAACTGATAGTTCGGTAATTTTCACATCTGTCAACACCTGCTTTCTTTGGGATTGGAATTATTATATTCTTCTTGAAGTCTGAGGGCATTTCGCCTGTCTCATACATCTTGCTCACCAGATGGCAGAGTTTTGTCATGACTGGCTCTCCCAAGGTCGTCAGTAGTTCTAATGGAATGTTGTCTACTTCGGGGCCTTGTTTCGACTCAGGTCTTTCAGTGCTCTGTCAAACTCTTCACGCAGTATCGTATCTCCCATTTCGTCTTCATCTACATCCTCTTCCATTTCCGTAATATTGTCCTCAAGTACATCGCCCTTGTATAAACCCTCTATATACTCCTTCCACCGTTCTGCTTTCCCTTCTTTGGTTAGAACTGGGTTTCCATCTGAGCTCTTCATATCCATACAAGTGGTTCTCTTCTCTCCAGAGGTCTTTTTAATTTTCCTGTAGGCAGTATCTATCTTACCCCTAGTGAGATAAGCCTCTACATCCTTACATTTGTCCTCTAGCCATCCCTGCTTAGCCATTTTGCACTTCCTGTCGATCTCATTTTTGAGACGT
Organism: Schistocerca serialis cubense; assembly: GCF_023864345.2. Lineage (NCBI taxonomy): Eukaryota > Metazoa > Arthropoda > Insecta > Orthoptera > Acrididae > Schistocerca > Schistocerca serialis. Next base: position 749,528,415 of record NC_064640.1, on the reverse strand, counting down.
TTGTATTCCCTTTTGCCTGCTTCATTTACTGCATCTTTATATTTTCTCCTTTCATCAGTTAAATTCAATATTTCTTCTGTTACCCAAGGATTTCTATTAGCCCTCGTCTTTTTGCCTACTTGATCGTCTGCTGCCTTCACTACTTCATCCCTCAGAGCTACCCATTCTTCTTCTACTGTATTTCTTTCCCCCATTCCTGTCAATTGTTCCCTTATGCTCTCCCTGAAACTCTCTACAACCTCTGGATTAGTCAGTTTATGCAGGTCCCATCTCCTTAAATTAGCACCTTTTTGTAGTTTCCTCAGTTTTAATCTACAGTTCATAACCAATAGATTGTGGTCAGAGTTCACATCTGCCCCTGGAAATGTCTTACAATTTAAAACCTGGTTCCTAAGTCTCTGTCTTACCATTATATAATCTGTCTGATACCTTTTAGTATCTCCGGGATTCTTCAATGTATACAACCTTCTTTTATGATTCTTGAATCAAGTGTTAGCTATGATTAAGTTATGCTCTGTGCAAAATTCTACCAGACGGCTTCCTCTTTCATTTCTTCCCCCCAATCCATATTGACCTACTATGTTTCCTTCTCTTCCTTTTCCTACTGTCGAATTCCAGTCACCAATGACTATTAAATTTTCGTCTCTCTTCACTACCTGAATAATTTCTTTTATCTCATCATACATTTCATCAATTTCTTCATCATCTGCAGAGCTAGTTGGCATATAAACTTGTACTACTGTAGTGGGCATGGGCTTTGTGTCTATCTTGGCCACAATAATGCGTTCACTATGCAGTTTGTAGTAGCTTACCCGCCCTCCTATTTTTTATTCATTATTAAACCTACTCCTGCATTACCCCTATTTGATTTTGTATTTATAACCCTGTATTCACCTGACCAAAAGTCTTGTTCCTCCTGCCACCGAACTTCACTAATTCCCACTATATGTAACTTTAACCTATCCATTTCCCTTTTTAAATTTCCTAACCTACCTGCCCGATTAAGGGATCTGACATTCCACTCTCCGTCCCGTAGAACGCCAGTTTTCTTTCTCCTGATAACGACGTCGTCTTGAGTTGTCCCCGCCCGGAGATCCGAATGGAGGACTATTTTACCTCCGGAATATTTTACCCAAGAGGACGACATCATCATTTAATCATACAGTAAAGCTGCATGCCCTCGGGAAAAATTACGGCTGTAGTTTCCCCTTGCTTTCAGCCGTTCGCAGTACCAGCACAGCAAGGCCGTTTTGGTTAATGCTACAAGGCCAGATCAGTCAATCATCCAGACTGTTGCGCCTGCAACTACTGAAAAGGCTGCTGCCCCTCTTCAGGAAAGTCAGTATAAATTTGGAAACTTAAACCACGGAATAATGTAGATAGGGAGGTAAAAATTGACACACATGCTTGGAATGGCATAGGGTTTTATTAGAACAAAAAAAAAGTTCACAAAATTTCCGACAGATCTCTTGCGCGCGTCGTTTGGTGATGATCGTGTGCTCAGCCGCCATTTTCGTCATGCTTGGCCTCCCAGGTCCCTTGCCCTCAGTCCGTGCGATTATTGGCTTTGGGGTTACCTGAAGTTGCAAGTGTATCGTGATCGACCGACATCTCTAGGGATGCTGAAAGACAACATCCGACGCCAATGCCTCACCATAACTCCGGACATGCTTTACAGTGCTGTTCACAACATTATTCCTCGACTACAGCTATTGTTGAGGAATGATGGTGGACTTATTGAGCATTTCCCGTAAAGAACTTCATCCTTGCTTTGTCTTACTTTGTTATGCTAATTATTGCTATTCTGATCAGATGAAGCGCCATCTATCAGACATTTTTGGAACTTTTGTATTTTTTTGGTTCTAATAAAACCCCATGTCATTCCAAGCATGTGTGTCAATTTGTACCTCTCTATCTACATTATTCCGTGATTTATTCAGTTTTCAAATTTATACTGACTTTTTGATCACCCGGTATTTCTATACTCTGCTTGCAAAGTGCACATTCTAAGAACAGAGTTACTTTCCCCCTTGTAGGCTGTGAGTTATAGGTGTAATTTTTGTAGCTGACAGTGGCCCAGTTGCTCATAAGTAACTTCATTAGTCAGTGCTACTTGAGCACCACTATCTGACTGAAACAGCACAGACTGATTGCAAATCTGCAGATAGATGAAAAGTTTGCCGTTTGTCCTCTCAATGTAACTACATGTTATGACTTGCGGAAAACTGTCTGATTGTTGACTGGGTGTTGTGTGATGTCCTTAGGTTAGTTAGGTTTAAGTAGTTCTAAGTCCTAGTGGACTGATGACCATAGATGTTAAGTCCCATAGTGCTCAGTGCCATTTTTTTGTCTGATTGACGAAGCGTTTAGCGCTACGTCTGTTAGAGGACAGTTGATTAGAATGAGGCAAGTTTTGCACTGAGCGTTTCGCTGTGCAATTACGTCGCTCTCATCCACGTCTCTTGTCTGGATTGCCAGGAGGAGTGGATACAGATTCTTAAAAGAGATAACATTTATTTCCATTTGTTCAAGTAGAGATGTGATTGGAGCATCATTTACTCCGTATTTATTTTGCAAGCAAACTTGCTGTGTGTGTCTTGATCCATGGTAGTGTCGGCGGGAAGAAAGCAGTTTTTGTGTTCATTCACTACGTAACACTTCAGAGCAGATTTCACAACATATCAGGGATGTCGATCGTGCTACTTTGCATAACCCTAGATGCTAAAGTCCGACCTCTGGTAACCTACTGAGAAGGGAAGCACCCCATATGATCATGCAAATGAATTATAGGAAATGTTAATGTCACGCAACGGAAATGTCTTACTGAACGATATTTAATAGGGGTGGCGAAATCAAGCCCGACAATATAGGTAGCACAACACACACAGACAAACTGATGGAAGGAGGGATAATCCAATCTATAACTGGAGCAAGTAGTTACTATAACAGTAAAGTTCACTATCGGAAAACAAAACACTTGAATTACCCATTGAGATTAACAACGGTGGTCTCTGTCCTTGTCACAGATGGGTGAAGATGATAAATGTAAAGTTATGTGGATAATACACAAATACGACCAGTGACTGTAAGCATGGTTAGTGAATTATAGGAAGAACACGGAAAATAGTTTAGAGCACCAGTGAGATCGCTGATGTGCATGCTGAAAGCAATCTAGTAGGATGCGAAGTATTAAAACGGAATAACTGGCTCCTTAAGGGCGCGAACTAACATTGTGTCTCTATGGAATCGGTGATGGCAACGATGGCCCATCTTACCAAACCTCGTAGCGTAATGCGGAAGGCAATGGCGATAGCCACTCGATATTCTGAGTTCAGGCCCCTATCTGTACTCCATACTCACGAGCAGTCCGCGGCTCGTGGTCTTGCGGTAGCGTTCTCGCTTCCCCCGCACGGGGTCCCGGGTTCGATTCCCGGCGGGGTCAGGGATTTTCTCTGCCTCGAGATGACTGGGTGTTGTGTGTCTTTCATCATCATTTCATCCTCATTCACTCGCAAGTCGCCGTAGTGGCGTTGAAGAACTTATGGAGCGGCAGCCGAACCGCCCCGCGAGGTGTCTCCCGGCCACCAATGCCATACTCTCATATATATAGTCAGGCGCAAACCTTCTGTGGAACTGCACGGCTCCTCTCATCAGTCATACAGCAACAAGTCTTTGCTCCACGATCTCCAAACGGCAAGTCATCAGCCTTCAGCAACCTAGCATGAAGTCATAACTCCGCCAACTCTTAACATGAGATGAACTCTTTTGTCGCCTAGTGTGAAGTGTTCTCTTACTGAATTCTGTGACTTCGCTATTTGTCAGAGCATGGATCTCGCCAGCCAATCGTGGCAAGTATTGCATGTTCCATCCAGTAAAATTCAAGTAAAGATATTAAACACTCACCTACTTTTTCTGATTTTAGCTATTTCCAACCAATAGAGCGTTGGGATACGGAATCAGGCACAAAATCTCTCCCACTCTCTGGTATAATTTCGAAACGGACCTATGAGATGGCTGATACGTATTCAAGGCCTAGGAAGTGTGTGCTATACGAAAAATAACAGTAATAACCAACCAGAATGCTGGATTCTAAAATTTAAACTGAACGTTGTTTTGTAAAGTCGCTCGTGAGATAACGACGATTCTCACGCTATTCTTTGGGAGGCAACACCTCGAAAAAGGTTCCTTGCCCACCTAAAAGTCTTCTGCGAACAATGTTGACTTCTTTTGACAGAAAAAGTCACCCTTTTGTCCTGCCTGGGGAGAGCCAGATGAGGGACATGGCTGCAGTTACCCTTGACGCTGCATCACAGACAGGAGCGCCTGCGATGGTGTACTCAACGACGAACCTGGGTGCACGAATGGCAAAACGTCATTTATTCGGATGAATCTAGGTTCTGTTTACAGCATCATGATGGTCGCATCCGTGTTTGGCGACATCGCGGTGAACGCACATTGGAAGCGTGTATTCGTCATCGCCATACTGGTACATCACCCGGCGTGATGGTATGGGGTGCCACTGGTTACACGCCTCTGTCACCTCTTGTTCGCATTGACGGCACTTTGAACAATGGACGTTACATTTCAGATGTGTTACGACTCGTGGCTCTACCATTCATTCGATCCGTGCGAAACCCTACATTTCAGCAGGATAACACACGACCGCATGTTGCAGGTCCTGTACGGGCCCTTCTGGATACAGAATATGTTCGACTGCTGCCCTGGACAGCACATTCTCCAGATCTCTCACCAATTGAAAACGTCTGGTCAATGGTGGCCGAGCAACTGGCTCGTCACAATACACCAGTCACTACTCTTGATGAACTGTGGTATCGTGTTGAAGCTGCATGGGAAGCTGTGCCTGTACACGCTATCCAAACTCTGTTTGACTCAATGCCCAGGCGTATCAAGGCCGTTGTTACGGCCAGAGGTGGTTGTTCTGGGTACTGATTTCTCAGGATCTATACACCCAAATTGCGTGAAAATGTATTCACATGTCAGTTATAGTATAATATATTTGTCCAATGCATACCCGTTCATCATCTGCACTTCTTCTTGGTGTAGCAATTTTAATGGCCATATATAGATATACAAAAACAAAAATAAATACTCGGATAACTGAATAACAGTAATCCACTGCTAAGAAGAGAAATTAAACAATTAGACGAGCGAAAGAGGAATGTTCACGAGTAACATTTTAGCGGTAACAGAACATGTTGACGGTTATCTGAGATGGTAGCGTAACGGAACTCGAGACTTGGCAGTACTGTCATCCTTAAAGTAGAAGATGGGGTATCGCGATCCGCGAGTAATAAAACGAAAGAAATAACTGCTAATCGAATTAGTTGCTTGCCCTCTTTATCTGAGATATCAGAACTTCGTAAATACTTCTATCACCCTGGCGCTTAAACTGTAGGTCCGTGTTGCCAGAGTTCAAACTGTACAGGCCACCGAGGTGCGTGTTGTTCCTTCGAAGTCCAACTGAATGGAGACGCAAAAAGAGAAGAAAAGTACTTTTGTTCCTGAGGGGCATCATTAAGTTATCGTCATCTCTCGGTCGGCTTGGCTACATACAAATATTTAGTATTTAAACTAACGTACTTAATAACTAATACGTTTTCGGGATTTAATTTTTAGCATAGTTAATTTTATCTCCTTGTTTTTACGTGATGTTTAAACATACAAGTGCTATCGCAAATCCCTTGACGGTGATGCATCACGGTGTGTCGAAACCCATCTTTTCAGCAAGCCTTCAGCAAACTTAAGTTGTCTTGGCGGCACTACCTCGATTCAGAGCAACGTTGGAAACCATTATGTTCGCGATATAATCATATCTCAAAGGATATCCATGAGACATTAACGCTACGAACGATTACAAAAGAAGCCTTCGCAACCGTTTCCAGTAGATTTTAAACGTTGAAAAAACTGTATTGTTACTAATGACCATTACTTTGAAGGTGAGTGAAGGTATTTTGTTCGTTTCCTTTAGCTTTTTATAGTACCACTCACTGAGCGTGTTATTTGGACTGTTTATACTGAGATCCTCGGATCAGCCATATACTAACTTAGGACTAATCATATGCTTGCTACCACTAGGCTCCGTGGAATGAACTCAAAAGTTTTTCTAAAAACTAGGAGGCAGAATCTACCTGCTCGCAGGCATGATTTCACATTTAGCAAGACGGTATGTGCAGAGAGCGATCAATTTGTTACGTAATAGCCAAAGAAACTGGTACATCTGCCTGATATCGTGTCGCGCCTCTTCGAGCACGCAGAAGTGCCGCAACATGACGTGGCATGGACTCGACTGATGCTTGAAGTAGTGCTGGACGGAACTGACAACATAAATCCTGCAGGTCTGTCCATAAATCCGTAAGAGTACGGCTGGGTGGTGATCTCTACTGAACAGCACGTTGCAAGGCATCCCAGATATGCTCAACGTTCATGTCTGGGGAGTTTGGTAGCCAGCGGAAGTGTTTAAACTCGGAAGAGTGATCCTGGAGTTACTCTGTAGCAATTCTGGACGTGTAGGATGTCGCATTGTCCTGCTGGAATTGCCCAGTGCACAATGGAGATAAATGGATGCATGTGATCAGGCAGGATGCTTACGTACGTGTCAATTGTCAGAGTCGTATCTAGACGTACCAGGGTTCCCACATCTCTCCGACTGCACAGGCCTCACCCCATACGGAGCCTTCACCAGCTTGAACAGTCCCCTGTTGAGATGCAGAGTCCATGGATTACTGTACACATGCATCCGCTTGATACAATTTGAAACACGACTCGTACGACCAGCCAACACGCTTCCAGTTATCAACAATCCCATGTCGGTGTTGACGGTCCCAGGCGACACGTAAAGCTTTGTGCCGTGCAGTCATCAAGGTAATACGAGTGGGCCTTTGGCTCCGAAAGCCCATAACGATGATGTTTCGTTGAATGGTTCGTACGCGGACACTTGTTGATGGTCCAGCATTGAAATCTGCAGCAGTTTGCGGAAAGGTTGCACTTCTACCACGTTGAACGATTCCCCTCAGTCGTTGTTGGTCCCGCTCTTGAAGGATCTTTTTCCGGCCGTGGTGATGGAAATTTGATGTTTTTCCGGATTCCTGATATTCACGGTACACTTGTGAAATGGCAAACCGGGAAAATCGCCACTTCGTCGCTACCTTGGAGATGCTGTGTCTCATCCAGTGATCTGTATACTACCTGGATATTGAACTTCGTCTATCTGATCGTGTCAGCCATAGATGCTCATATTTAGTTTCTTGCCAAACTACAAAATGGCTGCTAGGAAATGTCACTAGAACATGAAAAGAAAATACTTTTCAATTTCACTCCCTCATCAGCCTATTACATCATATATTGACAAAGTTCAAAACAATAAATCAGTCTGCAATTCTTTGTCACATGCAGACCGATGGAAATTTGTTTGCCAAACTACAATATGGCGGACGATGCAAAGCACGTGTATTTGCAGACACGCTGCAGTTCTACACTCAGAGACCATACATCTACATCCAGGTTGTATAGAGATCACTGGTCTCATAGCTCGTGCGCCAACCGGAACACCACGTTCAAACTCACTTAAATCTTGATTACCTCGCATTGTAGCAGCAGGGTAACAAATGCACCACACACTTGTTATCTGATATAGGCGTTGCCGACCGCAGCACCGTATTCTGCCTGTTTACATATCTGTATTTGATTACGCATGCATATACCAGTTTCTTTGGTGCTTCAGTGTATGTCAACGTATGTGTATAATGTCCATGTAGAATTTAGGGTGAAGGTTTCCATTTTCAAGGAATTTCTTTAGATGGGAGTGCCTTCTTTTTCCTTGCGGTACTCTGACACTCCACTGCTTTTCACATTCGTCAGACATCAGCAAAAACACCCTGTGAGTGCGTTAGCGTCTATACAATAAATGATTGGGGTTAGATGTGGAGCCTTATTCTATGACAGAGCACATCGGTGTTTAGCTGAACACAATTTGTTTAATTTCAGAATTATTGTCAGGGAAGTACACGAATTTACATAAAGTGTGACATGACACTTACAGGACAGTTGTCAGTATAACGCATTACGAACTGTTTAGTAGAAATAACCCTGAAAACAACAATATTAGATTTAAATCGAAGGTTCTCTACAAGATTATTCTTACTACTACACTGTGAAGTTGGCCAGTATTACGACAAATCATCCGATTCTGGTTCTAGGTTCGGCATATTTAGGATGACAAGTCTATGGAGGACGGTTAGTTTTTGTGACAAGATAAGCAAAGGATTACTCAAGGTTGCTGGAATTCACCGTGGGTGAACCAATAAGTTTACGCCTCGCAAGCGGCAATTACCTTTTAGCTGCGATGTGCTGTCGGCTACATGGCTGCTCTCACCCTCTGAAAATCCTATAAAAAGCTAATCAAAATCTTTACTGATTTTATCAGCTGAAACTGTCCTACGTTTCTAATCAGGTGAGAAAACTCGCACTCATCCCTAGTCTGGAAAATATGACGATATACGCGTGCATAGATTGTGCAGTGTGTATACTTCAATGTTCTCTCAGTTCTCACAAGAACAATTAACTACGTGGCTGTTTCGTTTCTCCTGCTATCAGAGCTGAATGACTCTTCAGTTAATTTCTCACTGAATGTCGGCCAAATTGAGCACAGTGTTCACACAAAATTCCTCTTTTGGCGTCGTACAGAACGTGATGCGCCCTGTTCTACACTTGACGCTAGTTCAGAGAAGAGTCCTCGAAGTTTTAGGTCTTGTGTCTTTCGTAGCAAACTGTCCCCAACCTATCTCCTTTCGTGCTTCTCGTCATGGCTTTTTCAGACCAATTGGAGCGTTCCTTTCATCTTGTGGAAATTACCTATGCCAATTTCAAAGCGCATACCTTTAAATTGCGTAGAAATATCGCCCCTTTCTACTCCTCCTGAGTTTATTTCAGCCAATCTGTCATTTTGTGCCCGCTCCTGGCGCCTAAGAGTTACACGCGTACATCACGAGCATACCATGAACATTACACGTGATCATCTGCGTAATTGGTCTGTTTGTATCCTACTGGAAATTCCCCAACGCAGTTTAATAAAGAATTTCTCCATCGCAAGCAGAACTGGTCCGCTACCTGCTCTCCTCGATGTATCTCCCAGCACGTACGTTGTCCATCTCGCCGTGGGTCACCAACACCTTTTTAGAAGCGTTCCGTTGTACTCAGTCCGTGACGGTGCAACTCGCATCTGCCCCCCAAACTAAAACGTTTCCTCCAGCAGCTTTTTTCACCTTTTGCTCATTGACATGCAGGATTTGGGTTCAGTAAATACCGTCAAATTGTCGTCCCTTTGAATTACATACTGTATATTTTGGTAGGCATATCTGCTCACTATCACCTAAGTATGTCAGGTGACATATTCATCTACTTGTTATGAGTCATAAAATCTCTCATGTAAGGTGCGAAATTGACATTCATTTAATCTGCCACCTTACAGTACTAAGACAAAAAGCCCGTTCCAGTTTCATGCCATTTTCCACTTAATGATCACTCCGTTTGCATGGGTGTTACATGTAGCAGCATTTTCTCGGCCTAACTCAATTCTATCTGTCTTTGTGGTGTTTTCAGTTGTCTCTGTCATTCGACAAATACACTGGCTCACAAAATAAGTGAAGAAACCATAAGGGGAAGAGGAAATGAAATGAAACGTCACAGGATGACAGGTTATGTGATGTTATATCAGTGATTATAAAATTGAGTTAAATTTACAAAGAACTTGGTAGTATGATCCCACTTATGAGACTGCACCCCCTCTGGCCTGGATGCATGCTCTGACTTGGTTGGCAAGGGTGTGATGAAACCGTTGTATCCTCTCCTGAGACATGCTGGCCCACAACTGCTCAGACTGATCCTTGACATCTAGGACAGTGGTAGTGGGACAGAATTGACGGCTGAGTTGGTCTCACATATGTTCCATTGGGGATAGACCATAGGAGTAACTCAAAATCATGGAGGCAGTTTACCAAAACACTTGCAATGTCTGAACAAGCATTGTCCTGTTGAAAAATGGTACAATGATACAGTCTCATAAGTGGTTCCACATGGGGATGCAGGATGTCTTTGATGTACCATTGTGCCGTTAGTGTTCCCTCAGTGACTACTATCCATAATCTGATGTCATATCCAATAGCTTCCCACACCATGAGACCAGGGTTGACACCGCTGTGTATCTCCAAACGTTAGAAGAATGAGTCTTCTCTCCATGACGTCACCATAGTCGCCAACAATGGTCATCTGATATAGTGCAGAATCGCAGTTCACTGCTGAACACCAAGCGACGCTATTTATAAGCAGTTCATGCTTCCCGATCGCGACACTATTCCGTATGTAACCGTTTGTGTCGTGGTGGTGTTGGGTTGTTGTAACAGGATGTTACTATCAATGCAGCTCAAACAACCGCAGTAGTGGAAAAGTTATTTCCTGTATTATGCACACTAGTAATATTAAATTTTATAGTTCTTTGACAGGTCGACACTAGAATAGAAATATGGCAACAAAATAACCAACTATCAATAACATTTATTAGTTGTCAGGATATACAGTTGTCCTTAACTTTGATAGCAGTCTGATGTTTAGCACTCAAGGGCCTATACCTAACACACTGAAATTCTAAATAACTTTGCTGCCTCAAGGCAGTCTATGATTCAGTCACTAAGATGGAAAGTACTATGAGGAGTCTCATAGTTGACTATTCCTATTTCTCTGTAATCAGCAAGTGCTAAGATGGAACTATAGTCTCCTGAACGAAACTTTAGCAACTATGTTCAGTAACGTAACTGCCGGAACTGCTGCACTGTAGGAACTAGGTGAAGTGCGGGAAATGAGTGAATATCGGTGGCACATCGTCTTTTGTCCCTGTCGGCAGGAGGATCTTTATCGTCGTCAGTATTAGGTGGAACCGAAATAGTCGTTGTTGGCAACAAATTCTCTGGCTCATTTCAAAACTATCGGTAAATGAATGTAACGTGTTGGTGGATATCGCAGCGGAAGCAGAAAGTTGTCCCATTTAGCGTGCACCATCCGGAGGCGGCTGAGAAGACACATGACGAGTCATGTACCTGTGTGGTGGCAGCCTCTCGTTATATTGCTGTTTACCTCTTACCATGTTACACAGCAGATTCTAATGGCTGCTTACACATGGGCAGTATTCCTTAGACTAGCTGCTGCCAGTTTCTGACCAGTGGTGCTGGATGAGGCAGAGTGCTGCAGGGAGTCCATTATTTGCTATCGAATGGCAGGCACAGATGTGAAATGTTTACAATGTATTTCATGCACAATACGGTGATCCTCTGCTGCGACTGTCAGAGTTTACGTCGAATATGCCTGATCTAACGTTTCCAGCATCAGGCCACTGTCACATCACCACCACCTTGAGTACAGGTCTGTACACACCTTGGTGACATCACATGCTAATGGCATAATCTGTATTGCAACTGTGTTGTCGTGCACGCAGCAGCTACACTTTACAGACTTCCATATAAGAATTTTAGAACTGGAACTGTCTCGGAATTTGCTGGATTTCTTCTCCTGCATAGCCTTGCAATTAAACTAAAATAACTGAACAAAACTGCCTACCATCTCTGGGCATGTAAAATGGCTTTGACTGTAAACATATGTCTGTTGGCCTGGAAACGAAGTATAATCATAAATGTGTTCTCTCTTTCTCGCCTTGGGGCTGTAATTAGTTATATGCAACCAGTAACACACATTTCCTGTTTGAAATCAAAAAACAATGTTCCCATGGAATATATGAGCTGATTTTCCCTGTCTGTTTAATAAACTTTCTTCTGCACTTATCCTTCAAAATCTGCTGGTTGCACAGTAAACTTTATACATAACCCATATTATTCGACATAATGAAGGACCTCCTGAAACACTGTTTAACAAATAAAAAAACACCACAAAGATCTGTTACTTCCCTGCTTTGCAGGCAAGTAGGAATACTAAAAACTAAAAATTTATGTATCTTTTATATTGTTGATTAAAATATTTTCAGAGCATGCTGTAGGTTTCATCATAAAGCATTTAGCTTTAAATCATTCTTCTTTCAACATTGCTTAACCTGTAAAATACAGAATTCACTAAAGCAAGTTTCTCAGATAATTTATTTAAAGTCAAAGTTATTTCTTAAACAGTTTAATTTGTATAACTGAGCAAAAACATTCTGTAGATATTTGTATAATTGCCCAAATTGTTCTTTAGCTGTTCGTAATAAATATCCTGGGCATTATAAATCTGGTAGGAATATACGAAATATTAAACATTTTCGAGCTACAGAGTGAATGAAAAATTATTCTTTAAAGTTGTATACCAATATGAATCAGTAATCCATTAAAAAAATCCAATAGATACATAACACACACCGTAATATGTTACTAGATACTCAGGAGCTGTCTGAATGTTTAAAAAAAAAGAAAAAAAGAACTTTTTCCTTTCATCAGAACATATTTAAACTAAAAACTAAATATTTTATTTCATAAATGAAATAAATACAAATGCGGTTAAAAATTGCTCGTCTTACGTCCAAAAAGATGCAATAAGTTTAATTTATCACCAATACCCAATCAATTAAGAAAAGTAATAACTACATAAATTTTTTAACTCTACTAAAAGATACACTGATACTAGAACAGAACGTAGGTATATCACATAAAAAGCACTGCTGTCATACTCAGCTATGAGCCACGTTGTATATATACACAGGTAAGTTATTCAGAAAGTTTCATATACATTGCATTATTAGGAGTGTTGCTAGCTGAAGGCAGTTATGCACACAAATTTGACTGAAATAAAACTATACTCACTCTAACTTTGTGGATCATCTTATCAGTATACCTTTGGATTTTTCCATCAAAACATAATGAGCATGATGCACAAGAAATACGGGTTTTTCATTAAACTATATGAAATTGAAAAACCAAAATATATATCCACAGATACATAACGTGTAACAAAGCATCATTTGGAAACCATAGGAACTGGATTATACTTATAGCAGCAGGCATAATATAAAGGGAGCAGGAGTGGCCAAATACATAAAAAGTGGGAAAAAGTCCCAGGCCACCGTCATAAATGAGTACTGCTATTAATATTTATTTTAATTCTGACAGTTTAAAGACACGAAACCGAATTTTGTTAAACTTCACCAGGCAATTAGAGAACTAATAATACCTAGCAGAAATAACTAGGAAGTCATTGTACGTGGATAATCCAATACTGATTTCATTTTGGCTGATGCTGACTGCATTGAAAGTAACCCACTTCGCATTCAGGGTACTAATGTCCAAATTTAGTATTGTTCCCAATGTAACAGTCCCAGCTAAAGAAAGGAGAACGTAGTGAAACAGTGATAGGTGACTTATTTCTAAATCAAGCTGTCTTTAATGAAAGAGATATGAAATGGTTTGTCCTGCTGTGATGGCCATATGCAGGCATCTTCACCAGCTACGTTTAACTGAAGAAAAGAGAAAGTGCAGTTTCTCAGAATCAAAAATTCTGGCTCATTCACACCATTCAGAGAGAATCTGCTACACGAACACTGCTTACTTACTTACTCTCCTGGAACTACAAAAACCGCAGTCGATTTTTGCCTCGTCAAGTAGCCTCTACCTCAGTATTCTGTCTTCGTCATCTTCTCCCCTTGCTCCCAGTACCTGGTCTCTCCATGTCATTTTTCATCCTGCCTAGAAGTCTTCGTCCTACTGGTTTTTCCTCTGAGATTTCTCTCAGTAAAGATACCAGCTCTCTTCTATAGACGTGGCCGGTCCATCTTACAAGGGGAGGCCGCCAATTGTGAAATTCAGATTCGATTCATACTGCGCATAATAAAAGCTCATGGCCAGAGGTGTAATGTGGCAAAGAACCAAGATGCACTTCTCAGCCGTTGTCGAGAAAATCGAAAGTTAAAAGAAACCGTTGCGGTGAAATACTCTCCACGATTAATAATTTTTTACAGCGTCGTAGCGCAGTGGTAAGCGCTCGGGTTCGTAATTCTAAGGTCGCCGGATCGAATCTCGCTCCATGCAACCTTTTTTTTTAGGATTTGTTTTTTGTAATTCAAATATATATATATATATATATATATATATATATATATATATATATATATATATATATATATATATATAGCCACACACACATATATATGCAACAATTATGCATATAATAAGTTGTTGAAAGTCGTTTGTCGTGGAAAAACTGGCGACTTCGAACATCATTATGTTTTCCGCAAACAAAGTTGTATTTCACTAATGTTATTAATTGTCTTCATAATGTTTACCACGTATAGTTAACGGAAGACGTAGAAACGATATTCCGAAACGAATACGTATAGTGTAAGTCAAACGTTCGAATTAGAATAGAGACCCCACGAACACAAATTTGCTGTGGCAGGTATGGAATATAAACTCCGTTACTCGCTCGTTACACTTGAAGGACAGATGTTGAATGGGCCGAAACGAGCCGCCGCATAACAGCGTAGTTGCCTGCTAACTTCAAAAGAAGGTAGATGCGCTCCCTAGCGCAACTTATAACATCGTCGAAAATCAGTGCGTAGGTGAGAGCTTTGGTACACCCTGTTAAACAAACGGAAAAATGGAGGCGGTACAATTGGAGAGCGATCCGGGCCCTTCGCATGAAAGTGATGTGATCGAAGAAGATTCTATACACAGTGAAGTGGCGAAACAACAATTGAAAGATGCGTTGGTGTATTTTGAAAGCCTCCTTCGTAACAGTAATCGCATCGCAGCAGAACCGTCATCATCAATCAACGAAGAAACCATGCTAATTGGGGAAGAAATGTTCCAGAATACACTGTAAATGCTCGTCGACGATAATAATGCCTACGAAGACGTTGAAACGAGTCCCATTGCCAACGAATCATCAGACGAATACGAGCCGGACGAGAAGAAAAAAAAGGGTACGACTATATTTCTCTGAATTACAAAATTAGCGCTGTCAATCTGGCCAAAGAACATCCAGGCTGGAGTCTCAAAACTCTACAAAAAAAAGGGTGCTCTCGTTTGACAAATATGGGCTATTTATCCAGGTGGGAAGAGCAAATCAAACGTGGCGGTAACAAATTTGATAAATATTGTACCATCGATTCATGGGTGCATGATCGCTTCGTATAAGCTCGACAAAACTTCCAGCAAGTTACTACCAGAAACCTGCAGCAGTGGGCTTTGGGCATAATGATGTTCGAAGTCGCCAGTTTTTCCACGACAAACGACTTTCAACAACTTATTATATGCATAATTGTTGCAACTGATTGCCGGGAATTATATATATATATACACTCCTGGAAATTGAAATAAGAACACCGTGAATTCATTGTCCCAGGAAGGGGAAACTTTATTGACACATTCCTGGGGTCAGATACATCACATCATCACACTGACAGAACCACAGGCACATAGACACAGGCAACAGAGCATGCACAATGTCGGCACTAGTACAGTGTATATCCACCTTTCGCAGCAATGCAGGCTGCTATTCTCCCATGGAGACGATCGTAGAGATGCTGGATGTAGTCCTGTGGAACGGCTTGCCATGCCATTTCCACCTGGCGCCTCAGTTGGACCAGCGTTCGTGCTGGACGTGCAGACCGCGTGAGACGACGCTTCATCCAGTCCCAAACATGCTCAATGGGGGACAGATCCGGAGATCTTGCTGGCCAGGGTAGTTGACTTACACCTTCTAGAGCACGTTGGGTGGCACGGGATACATGCGGACGTGCATTGTCCTGTTGGAACAGCAAGTTCCCTTGCTGGTCTAGGAATGGTAGAACGATGGGTTCGATGACGGTTTGGATGTACCGTGCACTATTCAGTGTCCCCTCGACGATCACCAGTGGTGTACGGCCAGTGTAGGAGATCGCTCCCCACACCATGATGCCAGGTGTTGGCCCTGTGTGCCTCGGTCGTATGCAGTCCTGATTGTGGCGCTCACCTGCACGGCGCCAAACACGCATACGACCATCATTGGCACCAAGGCAGAAGCGACTCTCATCACTGAAGACGACACGTCTCCATTCGTCCCTCCATTCACGCCTGTCGCGACACCACTGGAGGCGGGCTGCACGATGTTGGGGCGTGAGCGGAAGACGGCCTAACGGTGTGCGGGACCGTAGCCCAGCTTCATGGAGACGGTTGCGAATGGTCCTCGCCGATACCCCAGGAGCAACAGTGTCCCTAATTTGCTGGGAAGTGGCGGTGCGGTCCCCTACAGCACTGCGTAGGATCCTACGGTCTTGGCGTGCATCCATGCGTTGCTGCAGTCCGGTCCCAGGTCGACGGGCACGTGCACCTTCTGCCGACCACTGGCGACAACATCGATGTACTGTGGAGACCTCACGCCCCACGTGTTGAGCAATTCGGCGGTACGTCCACCCGGCCTCCCGCATGCCCACTATACGCCCTCGCTCAAAGTCCGTCAACTGCACATACGGTTCACGTCCACGCTGTCGCTGCATGCTACCAGTGTTAAAGACTGCGATGGAGCTCCATATGCCACGGCAAACTGGCTGACACTGACGGCGGCGGTGCACAAATGCTGCGCAGCTAGCGCCAGTCGACGGCCAACACCGCGGTTCCTGGTGTGTCCGCTGTGCCGTGCATGTGATCATTGCTTGTACAGCCCTCTCGCAGTGTCCGGAGCAAGTATGGTGGGTCTGACACACCGGTGTCAATGTGTTCTTTTTTCCATTTCCAGGAGTATATATATATATATATATATATATATATATATATATATATATATATATATATATATATATATACATTTGTATTACAAAAAACAAATCCTAAAAAAAAGGGTTGCATGGAGTGAGATTCGATCCGGTTACCTTCGGATTACGAACCCGAGCGCTTACCACTGCGCCACGACGCTGTAAAAAATTATTAATCGTAGAGAGTATTTCACCACAACGGTTTCTTTTAACTGTCGATTTTCTCGACAACGGCTGAGAAGTGCATCTTGGTGCTTTGCCACATTACACCTCTGGCCATGAGCTTTTATTATGCGCAGTATGAGTCGAATCTGAATTTCACAATTGACGGCCTCCCCTTGTTAGTCTTCTTGTCTTGGCTTCCGCAACTACATCTGGTTCATTGAATAGCTCCCTGTTCTTTCTTCTTCCTATTCTCCTCCCTCATAGATTAGTATAAATATCTTTCTCAGGATTTTACTTTCAAAAAATTTCATCTTTCTCTCCGTGTAGTTATCTGGTCTCCATATCTCTGCCTCATATAGTAATACTGGTGTGATTATGGTTGTATATATATATATATATATATTCTTGCTTTGTTTCCTCTTGAAAAAATTTTAGATGACTGTAGTTTGTTGAGCGTGTATGATGCTCTGGATGCAGCTTTGATCCTCACCTCTATTTCTTGCTTCTCATTGTTTTTATTGTTTACTACTACTTCCAGATATTAAAACACATCTACTTCTTCGAACTTGTATTTATCGATCAGTACAGTTTCTCATCTTTTTGTTCTGTAATTTCTTGCTGTCCTCATGAATTTTGTTTTCTCTTCATTTACTTCTGATCCAGCTTCCTTTGATTTTTGGAAGAGTCTTTTTGTCAGTATTTTAAGGCCATCCGGATTTTCAGCGATTAGTGCTACGTCATCTTCAAAATCTAGTACATTTATTTATGTTCCTATTTTATTTCCCTCTTTTGCTTCACTTGCTGCGTCCAGCGCTTCCTGTATTACAATGTTGAACAAGAGGGGTGAATATTCCGTTTCGTTGCCTGACTCCTGTTTTTACGTCAAAAGCCTAGAAATATTCTCCATCCATTTTCACGACCCTTTCGAGCCTTTCAGTGTCACTCTCACAAGATTTATAATCTTCTTCGGTATTCCGAATCTCTGCATTTTCTCCCAAAACTTATCTCTGGATATACTGTCATAGGCTTTCTTAAAATCAACCAATAGTATTTCCATTGTTTTGTTATACTTCCAGTGTTTGGATATGTCTTCTTTCAGTATGAATATCTGGTCAGTAGTTGAACGATACTTCGTAAATCCCGTATGTTTCTCATTTGTTATATCTCTTAAATATAGTTCCAATTATTTTTGGAGGATCTTAGAGAACACTTCATAGGCTGTGCTAATTAGTGAGATGCATCTGTAGTTCCTGCACTGTTGTTTGTCGCCTTTTTATGTGTTTGTATTATAATTGCTTCTGTCCAATTCTCTAGGATTCTTTCTCCATTCAAGATGTTCGTAACAAGTTTGTGTATTTGTTTTGCAATTTTTATTCCCCCCTTCTTAAACAGTTGAGCTATTATGCCATCTCTCCCTGGAGCTTTGTTGTTTTCTAGTATTTTGGTTGAGTCTGTTGTCTCTTTCATTGTCGACGGTTCCACGAAAGGATCTACACTCTATGTTCAACATTTAGAAGCTCCTCAGAATATTCCCTCCAAATTTCCATACCTTTGGATCTTTTCAAAACGGTATTGGCTGTTTCATCTATAATGCCAAACATCTGTGGTATATATCGTTTTCTGAAAAATCTGACTGATCTGCAAAAACGTCTTGCATTCCCTGCACTTTTATCCTCCTCCACTTCTTTGAAAAGCTGTCCACATATTTTCTCTTTTCCCTTCTGAGAAGACTTTTTGTTTCTCTATTAATATTTTCATATGCGTCTTTCCTTTCGTTGGTATCCTCTTGTAAACAGTTTTCCTTCGCTGATCTTCTTTCTTTCACTTTTTGCTCTCATTCTTCTGAAAACCATGGATTTTTCATCCTTCTTTTTCTTTTTTCGTATACTACTAGTGCCGCTTCTTCCACATTTGTTTTCATCATTTCCCATGGTCTTCAATGTTAAGGTTGTCTTCCATAGTTAGAACATCAAATTGGTTTTGCAGCTTAATAACAAACTCCTGTGCTTTGCCGTTATCCTTCAATTTGTCTATGTCAATGTTATGGTCTTTTTCGCTCTTCCCCCTCCCTCCTCCCCCCTTTGATTTTCTTTGGCGTACCTCTGCTACGAGTAGATAATGCTCTGTGCCTGCCTCGGCTCCCCTTACGGTTTTCACATTCATTATACTGCTTTTATGTCTTTCATCCACCAGGACATGGTCATTTGGTTTCTCGTTCTTCCGTCTGGTGATACCCAATTTACCTTGTGAATGTCCTTCCGAGGAAAGTGTGTGCTCATAAACCTTAGATTGGCTGCACTTGCACAGCTTAGTAGCCTCACTCCATTATCATTACGTTCAACATGCAGGCTTTCAGTTCCAGCTATTCCTTTCCAAATGATCTCCCTCCCAACTTTAGCATTTGCATCTCCCACAATTAGCTTCATATTATATTCTGGTGTCTTACTGATTACCTCTTCGAGAATTTCATGAAAACGGTCTTTCTGTTCGTCTTCCGCTTCCTCGGTCGGAGCGTATAGTGGAACTATTGTTATATTTGTGAATCTGCCTTTTGGTCTCATGATAGCTATTCTATCATCAGTCGGTTGGAAATCAATTACTCCCGCTGCTAAACGTTTGCTGGCCATAAAACCTACTCTCTTCTGCAACTTTCTATCTTCCTATCCACTGTAGTACACAATGTGCCTGTCCGTTTCCAGTTTTCCTGTTCTTGGATATCTAATTTCTTGCAGTGCGACAAGATCCATGTCATAACTGTCGAGTTCTTCTGACAGAATATTGAGTGTTCCAGGTGCTGCCAAATCCAAATGTTCCACTTCCAATGGGACAGGTTGTTAGCATAGTGGCCAACCCCCAACCTGGAGCACCAGTCCAGTTAGTTTTTCACGGTGAGTATTTTATTTCCTCATTACCCCCCGACTCTGCTGGCGGCAGTGCCAGACAACTTTGCTTTCCCTATTTCTAATGGGGAGGCGCCTGATGGAGGCAACTGGCAAATCCCCACACGGCACAGGAACACTGGGAGTAAGTTTACTAAGGGCACAAAGGACATGAGAATTAAGCTTTCCTCTGAAAAGATATTCTTACAATGCTATGAATACATTTCGCCTTTAAAACAGTCCAGAGATAGGTGCAGCGCAAACACAGAAAAAGCTAACGAATTATCGGAAATCCAAAGGTATTCAAAACAAACTAAGTATAGCATAATTCATCAGAATATTCAGACTCAGGTATGTAACTTCTGATTAACGCTAATGCTCATGTTAATCAGTTTTGAACTATTCCCGAGTACAAACAGATGACAACATTCTCTGAAATGAGTAAAGCCACATAAATGCTCAGCATGAAGTAGTAGATAAAAACAGAATTTGGATATTATAAAAGGAAATGCAGTGGATTTTCTTCAGAGCAACTGATTTACTCTTGTAATGATTTGTTATTGCCATATGTAACAGGAAGAGCCTGCAGTGACTCCTTCTGGCTGTTAATGTATATCTTGACTTATTTAGCAGAATGACAATTATGACACATGATGTATCAATAAATAAAGACAACAGTAAAATAGAACACAAGGGAAATTACTAAAAACACAGCATTACAAAAAAAACAGTCTGTAAAACCAACTCTTCCACCCCCACTGTGTTCTCATCACAGCAAAGTGTGTAGAAACATTATTGAAAGGGGCCATTTCTATAGCAAAACTACTGGAAGAGGTAGATTAAAAAGACCTTCTGTATTTTTAAACGATGTTTTCAGCATTCTCTTCCTGCTACCTTTTGACTGGATACCTAGTGTGTTTATTTTTTATTATAGTAGTTTTTTACTAATGAATTTGTGGCAAACCAGAAAATCGTTTTCAGAATGTTGTCAGTCAAATGACTGCTACATAAATCGAGCTTATCGAAATTTGTCAACAAATTATATGGTATCAAATTTGTAACAAATTGTCTATGGTTTTGTTCCTGCAGGATATGATTTCCATATTCAGGTCTAACAAGCTCAGAAACAGTGATACAGCACTATACGACAGCATAACAACAAATGGAGGTGGTTAGCGTAAGCCTCCTCAGTCTAAGTTTCTTATAAGCTTGAAGGACTCCTCATGGTGCATGGATTCATATAAAACAAACTATCCTTGCATACGCCACAATTCAGTTGTCTTGTTACTGTATATATTTACCAAGGTATGTTATTACTGAAAAGTAACCGCTAACACCACTAATGTCAGAATCTGCTGTGGAGAGAGGAGCAAAGGTGTTTGAAAAAGATGTATGTTTTGCATTAATTCCTTCTATATTTCTAAAACAGACAAATAATTCACCTTCATGGGTCCATTTAATTCATATTTTAACTAAAACCTTAAAAATGCAGAAAACCGCATTTTTTTCTCCACTTCAAAAAGTGATCTGATTTTAATATGGTACTGTGTCGCTCCCGACTACCTGTACTTTCCAAACTGCTCCTAAAGAAAGTCAGTTTCAAATATTTCGGACAAAACTTGTTTCAAAGAAGTTTTAAAAGAAACATAATGGTCGAGTCTTACTGAGTTTGTGGCCTCGTTTAAAACCTTTTTACAGAACTTTTCCTTCACTCGCACTTTGTAGATAGTCACACAAATAACATGCTCGTAATCATACGTTTTATAAAATATAAAACCTTTGCTAGAATACATTTTACCCACCTAAGATGTATGCGAGGTAGATTTTCAATTATACTTTGCTTGAGGAACAGCTCTCTCGAGTGTCCAACACGTCTGCCGATATAGTTGCAGTCCATTTTCCCTGGTAGGGTTTTTCCGTTTAAGAGATAGCCTGGTGGAAATGCTCGCCAGATTCCTCGCTGACAGCAAAAGGTACTTGGGGAAGAAACAGAGATGGGAGCCCAGAACGTGTATTTCCAACGACTTACTACATCCTGTAACACTCTTATCGTTGTTACCTCTAATTGCCTTATCTAACTTCTTTGTCCGTTTTTATTTAACGTGACTTCTGTATAACCTTGCTCTTTGATTTAACATCTATGTAAATGTTTTATTCATTCAAATTATAATCATACATATTTCATTGGAATAATCCTCGAGAAATAAAATTAATCCACGAAAGCAGTGGCTTACAAAAAGTGAGGTTCTTAGAGGAACCCTTTGTCCTTTTATTCGCGAATGTGTCAATATTGCACCTTGTAACACAATTATCGATATTACTTATAATGGTCTTATCTAACTGTTTTATCTATTTTTACTTAATGTGACTTCTGTATAAACATGCACTTTGATGTAATATCAATGTAAATGTTTTATTCTTTATTTATGATAATTTATATAATTGTTATTAACGTATGAATGTAATTTCAAAAGTAATGGGCTGTAAAAGAATGTAAAAGCTAAAAATTTAATGGTAATACTGGTTCATGCATAGGGAAATTACATTTTGTGATGTAAAACTTGGAGGGAAGTCCCTCCACAACGAAACTCGTAAGGCGGAAATAGAAAAGGAACGAGCAGAGAAGGAACTAGAAAGATTGAGGAGAGTGAAGGGTGATGGCGAATGGGAACTGGCAGTTGGCAAGAAGGCAGCTAGGAGGAGGAGGTATTCTGACAGTCATACTTTGCGTATATTTGATTAGCTGTCAGAGTTGAGTGGAGAGGAGCCTCTTGTAGCTGTAGTTGTAGAGAACATGAAGCAATCTTCAGCAGTTAGGCCTAGGTCAGTTGCAAAGTCTAACAGAAAGAAGAATGTTCTGTTGCTAGGTAGTCCACATGGTGGATGTGTGGGCCAGCAATTGCAGGAAGTGTTGGGGAGTGACTACCAGGTCACCAGCATTGTGAAGCCTAGTGCAGGGTTGGCTCAGGCAACTGACAGCATAGGGGAGTTACGTAGGAATTTTACGAAGGAGGATCAGGTAGTGATAGAGGGTGGAGCAGCGAACAGTCTTGATAGGGACCAGAAATATGATGTGGGTGGTTACCTGGCAAAGATAGCAACTCAAACTGGTGGCACTAATGTGCATTTCGTGCAGCTGTTTCAGCGTCATGATCGGCCTACCTTAACGCGGCTGTTACGCGCATTAACATGGAGCTGGAGAAGGCGCTGATGGCAGAGGACATGGGTCACATTTCAGTGATGCCAGTTGGGTTTATCAGTAGATTGGGTTTCACTAGGCATGGCCTACACCTCAATAGGTATGAGAATGGGAGGCTGGCAAAGCTTATAGGTGACAGTGTAGTGGATGGTGGTGGAATCACTCATTGAAAAATTCCTGTCGTAGTTGGTGTTAGAGCTGCACCTTTTATAGATTAAAGTTAGCTGATAGGTATACCTGCTTAAAGGAAGTTCCTCTAATTATGAGCTCACTTTCAGAGGACGTCATGTTTCCAAGTAGAGAAGGAATTAGCATATTTTATCAAAATATAAGAGGTATTAGAGATAAAGTTAGTGAACTGCATATAGATGTTGACCCTGAAATTATTGATATGTCAGAGCACCACTTAAATAATTTGACAATTCAGAGGCTTCCTTTACCATGATACAGATTAGCTGGCTGTTTTTCAAGGAGTTCCTGGCGGAGTGGAAGAGTGGCTATGTATGTAATAAACAGTATTCCATTTGAGTCCATAGACGTATAACGGCACTGCACTGAACAGATATTTGAATGTTGTGCAGGGGCAGTTGAATTTAGTGAAACTAAATTTCTAGTTCTTGTTGTTTATAGGTCCCCAAACTCTGACTTCAGAGCATTTCTGCTCAAGCTAGAGAGGGTTCTTGATTCACTTTGTAGGAAGTACCAGAAATCAGTTATATGTGGTGACTTCAAGGATGGTGCAAGAAAAAGGATGTTGGTAGATCTCCTAAATTCATATGATCTGATGCAGACTGTGTTTTTTCCAGCTAGGGTGCAGGCGAACAGTAGCACAGCCGTAGACAATATTTTTATTCATTCTTCATTACTATATGGGTATTCTGTTAGGAAAAGGTTGAATGGCCTTTCAGACCCTGATGCACAAAATTTAACACTGAAAGGCTTTTGTACTCAAACAAATCTCACATATAACTACTAACTATGTAAGAAAGTTAATCCAACAGCAATAGAGAGGTTTTTAAACCTTGTCAAGGGCCGGCCGAAGTGGCCGTGCGGTTAAAGGCGCTGCAGTCTGGAACCGCAAGACCGCTACGGTTGCAGGTTCGAATCCTGCCTCGGGCATGGATGTTTGTGATGTCCTTAGGTTAGTTAGGTTTAACTAGTTCTAAGTTCTAGGGGACTAATGACCTCAGTAGTTGAGTCCCATAGTGCTCAAAGCCATTTGAACCATTTGAACCTTGTCAAGGAACAAGAGTAGCAGGATGTTTGTAGTGCCAATAACATAGATGATAAATATAATGCTTTCCTTAACACATTTATCATGCTCTTTGAGAGTCGCTTTCCATTAGAACGTTCTAAATGGGGTACTAGATGTAATAGGCAGCCCAGATGGCTGACTAGTGGAATAAGGATATCATGTAGAACAAAGAGGGAATTATATCAAAATGTTAGAAGCAGTCACAATCAAGCTACAGTAGCCCATTACAAACAGTATTGTAAGGTGCTTAAAATGTTATTAGGTAGGCAAAGAGTATATGGTATGCAAATAGAATAGCTAATTCACAGGATAAAATTAAAACCATATGGTCAGTTGTGAAGGAAGTGTCTGGTCAGCAGCACAAGGTCGACGACATAAAGTCGGTTAGTAGTAAAAATATTTCTGTTACTGATAAATTAGATATATGTGCAATATGTAACAATCATTTTCTTAGTATTGCTGGTGAATTACATAAAAATTTAGTTACAGTGAATCATATAACTTTCTTGGCAAATGCCTTTCCGAGTTTGAGGTCTGAAACACTCCTCTGATAAAAACAAGGGGGAGATTGCGTCTATATTGAAATCACTGAAGACTAAAGACTCTCATGGATATGATGGAGAGCCTACCATACTATTAAACTACTGTGCTGCACATGTTAGCTCTGTATTTAGCCATATTTGTAATTTTTCCTTTAGAAATGGTCAGTTTCCTGTACGATTACAGTACTCAGTAGGAAAGCCGCTTTATAAAAAGGGAAAAAAGGGATAATTTGGACAGTTTTAGAGCTATTTCTATGCTATCAGTGTTTGCTATAGTTATTGAAAAGGCTGTATATGTAAGGATAATTGATCATTTTATGTCACACGATTTGCTATCAAATGTACATTTTGGCTTTAGAAATCGTTTAACAACTGAAAATGCTATATTCTGTTTTCTCTGTGAGGTACTGGATGGGTTAAACAAAAGGTTTCGAACGCAAGGCATAGTTTTTTATCTAACTAAGGCGTTTGATTGTGTTGATCACGAAATATTGCTCCAGAAGTTGGACTATTACAGTATACGGGGAGTAGCTCACAACTGGTTCACCTCTTACTTTAGAAACAGACAGCAAAAGGTCATTATATACAATGTTGAGAATGGCTGTGACGTGGGGTCTTAGTGGGATATGGTCAAGTTCAGGGTGCCCCAGGGGTCAGTGTTGGGGCCACTCCTGTTCCTTATTTACATAAATGATATGCCCTGTAGTATTACGGGTAACTCTAAAATATTTCTGTTTGCTGATGACACCAGCTTGTTAGTAAAGGATGTTGTGTGCAACATTGGCTCGATTTCAAATAGTGCAGTTCGTGACATAACTTCATGGCTTGTAGAAAACAAACTAACGCTAAATCACAGTAACTCTCGGTTTTTACAGTTTCTAACACACAGTTCAGCAAAACCTGACGTTTTAATTACACAGAATTGGCACATGGTTAGTGAAACTGAACAGTACAGATTTGTAGGTGTTCAGATAGACAGTAAACTGTCGTGGGAAACCCAGGTTCAGGATCGTGTTCAAAGGCTTAATGCTGCCATTTTTATAATTTGAATGGTTTCTGGAGTGAGTGATCGTTCGACACGAAAATTGGTCTACTTTGCTTATTTTCATTCGCTTATGTCTATGGTATTATATTTTGGGGTAACTCTTCCCATTCTAAAAGAACATTTTTGGCTCAGAAACGGGCGGTTTGGGCAATAAGTGGTGTAAGTTCAAGAACCTCTTGTCGACCCCTGTTCACGAGTCTATGTATTTTGACATTGTCCTCTCAATATACATGTACCTTGCTGTCATTTCTTATTAACAATATTAGTTTTTTCCAAGAATAAGCAGCTTTCACTCAGTTAGTACTCGGCAGAAATCAAACCTGAATTTGTATCGGACTTCCTTAACTCTTGTGCAGAAAGGTGATCAGTATATTGCGGCATCCATTTTCAATAAACTACCACTCGAATTCAAAAATCTTAGCATCTTAGCAGTAACCCACGCGCTTTCAAATTGAAACTGAAGAGTTTCCTCATGGGTCACTCCTTCTATTCTATCGAGGAGTTCCTTGAAAAATTAAGCAGATTCTTGTTGTATTGTTGATTGCGTTTACTTAAACTCATGGATTGACTTTTTTAGGGTTCATAAACATTTTTTAAATATGTGTTATTACATTTATGTTGTAATTTCATGTACTGACACGTTCCATCACCTTGGAATACAACCGTCTAAAAATGATATAAACAGCAAGTGTGAAACGGCTAAGCAGCAGTGGCTCGAAGACAAAGGTAAAACCATAGACGCTTGTACAATTAGGGGAAATACATATACCGCCTACAGGAAAATGAAAGAGGTCTCTGGAGAAAAACGTACCAGCTGTATGAATATCAAGAGCTCAATCCGAAAACGACTGCTAAACGAAGAAGGGAAAGCTGAAAGGTGAAATGAATATATAGAGGGGCTATACAAGGGAAATGTACTTCAAATCATTATTATGAAACGATAAGAGGACGTAGATGAAGATGAGATAGGAGATACGATACTGCTAGAGGACTTGAGAGAGTACTGGAAGATCTAAATAGAAACAAGGCCCCTGAAGTAGACGACAACATTCCCTCATTACTGCTGATATCCTAGGAAGAGCCAGCCATGCCAAAATTATTCCATCTGGGGTGCATGATGGATGTAACAGGGGAAATACCCTCATATTTCAATCAGAATGTGATAACTCCAACTCCAGAGGAAGCAATTGTCGACAAGTGTGAATATTATCGAACTGTTAGTTTAATAAGCAATGTTTGCAAAATACTGAAACGAATTGGTTACCGAAGAATGACAAGAATGGTAAAATCTGACACTGGAAAGATCATTCTGGGTTCCAGAGAAATGCTGGAACGCTCCAGGCAATTCTGACCCTATGACTTATCTTAGAAGGTAGGTTAAGGAAACGCAAATCTATGTTTATAGCATATTTTGTAGATGTAGAGAAAACTTTTGACAATGTTGACTGGAATCCACTTTTTAAAGGCAGGAGTGGTAAAATACAGCGAGCGAAAAGCCATTTATAGGAACCAGAAGGCAGTTACGAGAGTCGAGGGGCATGAAAGAGAAGCAGTAGTTGAGAGGCGATTAAAAATTGGATTAGCCTATCCACAATGTTATTTAATCTGTACATCAAGCAAGCTGTGAAAACAAGCAAGTAGAAATTAGGAAAGGCAATTAAACTTCAATAAGAAGAAACAAAAATTTATGCGGGATGTCTATGATATTGTAATTCTGTTAGAGACACTAAAGGACTTAGAACTGCAGTTGAACGGAGTGGAAAGTATCTTAAAAATAGGATGTAAAAGGTACATAAACAAAAGCAAAACAAGGCTAATGGAATGTAGTCTGATTGTATCAGATGATGCTGAGGTAACTGGATTAGGAAAGGAGGCACTAAAATTAATAGATAAGCTTTGTTATTTGGGAAGTAAAATAATTTATGATAGTCGAAGCAGCAAAGATAAAAAAAATAGAATAACAGTAATAAGAAAAGCCTTTCTGAAGAAAAGAAATTTGTTAACATCGAATATAATATTAAGTATTATGTAGTCTTTTCTGACGGCATTTGTCTGGAGATTAGCCTCGTACAGAAGAGAAACGTGGATAATAAGTAATTCAAACAAGAATAGAATAAAAGCTTTTGAAATACGGTCCTACAAAAACATGCTGAAGCTTAGATGGGTGGGTCGAGTAAATAATGCGGAGGTACTGAGTAGAATTGTGGAGAAAAGATATTTGTGGCACTACTTGACTAAAAAAAGGAATGTATGTTCATTTAACTTTCTTTCTTACCATCTTCGTTAGTTATAAGAATGGATGGAAACTTGTTTCCACTTTAGAGTAAGACGCCTTTCAAGCTGGTAATCAAGGAGTCAATGAAGAAACTCCAGTCTTCAGGTTTATGGTCAACACTCAGTAACTCCATCAAAAAATAAACACTCTGTTAGTAAACTAGGTAGTGTACTTTAGAACATAAATACTCAAATTCCTTTTGGCGTTGACGGCAAAAACTAACTTCGATGCCATTCTCCAGGAAGTGCAACCTTTCAGTATTGAACCGAGTAACTCTCCTTTACTTTCAGATAATTCTAGATCGCTAACGACGTTATGTAGATACTTCTGTGTTGTAAAGTGAGGTTCATTTATAATAACATCTTCCACAAAATTTGGATCACTTTGTCACTGTTATGCACTAATGTCATCAACACTTTCAGAATCTTCCGTCACGTTTGTGTCATCTGATGGAGTTGGTATGGGAAGACCTGGTCAATGAGGCACTGGTCGAATTGCTGATTCTAAAGATGGTTATTTAACAGTATGTTTGGACTTTATAATTCCAGATATATTTGTGAAGCACAAGTGGCAGTCTCTTACATGTTCCTTAGGTTTCGCCATATCATAGTAACCGCGAGAGGGATATGACGGGATTGTTTGAACCAGCCAGTTAATATTATAGATTTGGCACAACTGATTTCTGGAGCCCTAAACTTATTATGATCTATTTGATTGTCAAAATAACACTCGTGAGGGCTTTTAATTCGAGAAGTAAAATTTCACTTCTGCTCTTTTAAGGTGAATTCATCACCAACACATCAAAAATTGAATTAATCTTTTACACAATTGTGAGACATATTCCTCCTTCTGATTCATAGTGCCTAAGAAAAAACACTATTAACTGACTCCACACTTGTCAGCTCACAGCCGAAGAACACACAGAATTAGTTTCGTTCATTAAATAAAGGTTCTACTGCTCTGGCAACTTATAAGGACACTTTCCAACTTTTCTTGGAGCGGACGTTGGTCTGAGCGAGTAGCAATTACTGCGAGAAAAAGTTCATTGCTGAACATTGTTTTCATTCCTGAAGTCACAGATGACAATCGCCTAAAGTAAATACGTCAACTGTTGGCCCAATTAAATAAAATTACAGTATTTTAATCAATGCATTTAACACCCTAAGTTAATAAACACGAAAAAAATTATTGTTCAGTATTACAAATAACTGGTGGGTGAATGAACATTTATGACTTAATTTTTTGATCTGTAAATTGCGTAAGAACCAGCTGAAAATATTTATTTAATATTTTTATTATTCAGTAGTGTAATTTCCTGAAGAGAAAAGAAAAATAAGTCCTATGATTTGCATCTTACTCTGTGTCTTATAGTCACAAGATCTGTTTTGAGACCTTACAAACTGAAACAAGCTCTTCAGCATCATAGCCTTCGAAAAGTATATTCAAAATACCTTGCATTATCTCTAATAAATGCTGTTTGTCTTCAAAATCTGAAGATGCACAGTTTTCAAAACACTTCAGTATATTTTCAGCGTAATGAAAATATTTCATTGGAAATTTGTATCTGTTCTGCAAGTTATTTACTAATATTCCTTTATAAAGGACTAAGACACTCAGCTGTTCATTAATAACTGTAGACTGGAAATCAATAACGGGATAAGGGTCAAGAAATTAATTCCGAGTTACTCAGCCTTTTTTACAAAACTTTTTATGAAATAACCTGAACAACACTTTTTATTTATTTTCTACTATAAGTCAGACAACTGTGAGAAAATTTTTTAAGGTCCCTTCCTTTTATCAATGCAAATAAATATTTTCTTCTGAAAAACACAGAACGCGCTAAATGCCAAAAAATATCGGCAAAAACGAGCTGAGTGCCAATGAAAAAAAATCTCAATCATTCATTAGTTTTTTAATAATAAACATTTTACAGGTCGACTATCTTGTGATTAAATTATTTTTAATCCTTGCTTTAATTTTATAGAACACAAAGAAATTTCAATAGATTAACTGTTCGAAAAATTTTCGATTAGCTACCTTCAAATACGGCAGCATCTGTTCATATCTTTCTTATTTTCAGCTGACAAGTTGTATTTAGATTGTCGTAACGGTAAAACAAAGTTCTTTACTGTGTCAGTGGTAACTTCTTTCTTGAAAATGTTGTAGATGTTCCGGTTTTCAAGTCTGTTGAACATTGTTCCTATCTTGGCGACACAAGGTGTAATTTTTTCACTTGATTCCGACTACATTCGGAAATATTTATTTTCAGTGTGTTAATACGTACAGCGACTGCTATTTTATAATAAAATACCTTCAGGCTGGAGCATAGTAACCACAAATGGATTGTTAGACGTCGCATTCTCCATAAGTTTTACAATATACTGACATTCCTTCAACATCTTACGTTTTTCATTCTGGACAAAGTCTCTATCACACGCTGCGAACAATTACAAAGCTTTGTGTCACTTATCTCGCTTCACCAGTGGACCAGCACATACTGCTTATGTTACCTTTCGGGCCTTATGTGCGCTGCTAGACATGATCGCAGCGATTAGTCTGCTTTTCAGGTTGTTGGCAACGGAACTTAGCTTGGTTTATCGGTTATAAAGAGAAAAAAATTGTCACTTACACCGTTATTGATTTCCACTTTACTATTACAGAATAACACAACTAAGTTACAGATGCTGGTGTCTGAATGTTAACAAAAGCCGGCCGCGGTGGCCGAGCGGTTCTAGGCGCTTCAGTCTGGAACCGCGTGACTGCTACGGTCGCAGGTTCGAACCCCGCCTCGGGCATGGATGTGTGTGATGTTCTTAGGTTAGTTAGGTTTAAATAGTTCTAAGTTCTGGGGGACTGATGACCTCAGATGTTAAGTCCCATAGCGCTCAGAGCCATTTAAATTTGTAAAAAAAAATTAGACTATCCGTCTTTCTGATGATGGCCCAGAAGAAATAAAAGTTGTTTTTAATGACCTCCTATTAACTGAGACATGCTTAAAATTTTATTTTTCATTCATATTGATCGTTTAAATTCACACTTTCTTTTACGGTTCTATGAAGATGTGCCGCTTCCAGATGCACAATTTTGTCATCAGACGATTCCAGGACGCCAGCTGCGATGAAAAATAGGATGGAAAACCAGGAAATATTGATTGAACACATCCTTCTTTTATTATCTGTCGTTCAAGATTTGCAGTTAAAATAGATTCTGTTTTCTCGTCAAAGTTGCTTGCTGTCCAAACCATACTTCCAAATTGGAAATGTTCATGACAGATCTGTAACAGCACAACACAAATCAGTACAGTTACCCTTTATGAATACAGCTATATTAATGACAATCATTGCATAGTTAGTATTGTAACAACCTTGTCAGAAAGCGTATTTAATTAAGAAAAAAATGATCTTGGTACATTATACGTTACTGCTTCTGAAAACAATTGATAAATGTAGTACACTGGGAACAAAGAAGACGTTATGAATTTATCATCATTTACTTATCTTTGAATGATTTGTAGGTACAAAACCCCTCCTTGAAATTGCAGCGATTCAGATATTTCTCAGCTTCTCGCATTTGGGAAATCGAAACAACTGCGCTTTCATTCGTTTTTGGGATTTTCAATCTCCACAGCAATAGGGAACGCAGCATTTGTATCCCATACTTTGAAACAGACGTGCAGTCGTATACTGTGCACCTTCAAGTGCAAACACTTTCAGCACAACATACTGCGAACTGAAGCTTCGTATTACAAACAGCCAAGAGTTAGTAACGCTACGTTCCTATATGGCCGCTGTGTATCAAGGCTTTGGTCACATCTGAATGCCCCAGAAATCCGGATACTGCATGATTCGGCCAGCCGGACAAATGGAGACCCACAATGAGGCACCCGTCAAACTTTGTAGCTGATGATAACGCTGCCTCAGAATAGCATACGGCATCTCCGTTTCCTTCAGAGTGCTCCCTCAAAATCTGACACTGTTCACGCTTGTGATATACCCTACGAGGCTTGGTACCATCACTTTACACGAACAACACTAGTGTATTTTGGAGACCATTCTACCGGTCACAGAGAAGTGCAACTCTGTTTACATACCCTCCGATGGTGTGTATGTGTACGAAGTTATATTCACATTCGACTTTGTCTTCTGGGTGCTTTACTTTTTTGGCAGGAATGTATTTTCTCATAAACTTCATAAAACGTTGCTCAGCAGAAATTATCTTAGTATCCATGGTAGCTGACACCTTAAGGAAACTAAATGCAAATAACAGCTGTCCACTGGCGAAATCTAAATGTTCATCGTGTGTTTCCTAAAAGACATCAGAGCTCTTTTCTCTATAGCTTCTCAAAATATACAAAAATTTGGCTAACGGCTTTATCGCAGTGGTAACACCACTTCCAGTCAGATAACCGAAGTTGAGAACTACAGGGCTTGGCTGGCACGTGAATGGTTGATCGTCCGGCTCTGCCGAGCGATGATGGCACTAGGAATGCACTCAGCTCATGTCAGACAGCTAAAAAACTACTTCATGGGGAAGATAGGCTCCGCTCATGAAAGCTGACAACGATCGGGATAGTAGTGTGCTGACCACATGACCCTTCACATCCGTATCCAGTGACGCCTTTGTGCTGAGGATGACACGGCGGTCGATCAGTACTGTTGGACATTCTGAAGTCTATTCGAACGGAGTTTAGTTTCTTTTGATATATAGGTGGAGTCGGCTACAACAAAGACTGCACATAACTTGTTCCATGACGCTCATTGACAATGAAAGCGGTCATTTTGGTTATCATAAGAAAAGTTGTGTGTTCCGTCAATATTATGCTATAAAATTCATGTAGCGCTATACTCTGGTATAGGGTATTTAATGACGGTGTCTGTGAAAAAAGGAAGAATAATCCGTGTTTACGGGGACATCATTCATGAGGATTCCTTCACACACACATCACGAACCCATAAAAATATTTTCAAAAATATCGATATAATAAAACATTATTTTAACAGCTTCTCGAATGAACATAGAGCTATCCATCTACATCTACATTCGTACTTTGCAAACCACTGTGACATGTATGGCACAGGGAACTTCACATTGTATCAATTATTACGCCTTCTTCCCGCTTCACACATATGTCGGGAATAATAGTTGTTTAAATGGCTTTTTGCAAGCTGTAATTAGTACAACCTTGTCCTCGAATCCCCATGGGGATGATTCGTAGGGGATTGTAGTGTATTCCTAGATTTCTCATTCAAAGCAGTTTCTTGAAACTTTGTAAGTTGGCTTTCTCGGGATAGTTGGCGTCTATCTTCAGTTCAGTTTTTTTTTTTTTTTTTATCATAACTTCACCAATTCCAACTGTGACTCGCTGATTTTGTAATCATAGGTCACTAAGTTTTCTCGTTTCAAAAAGTGCACAGTTTTACGTTTTTGAACATTTAAAGAGAGTTGCCAATCTCTGTAAAAATTTGAAATCTTATCAAGAGCTGACTAAATATTTGTGTAACTTTTCTGACACAGTACTTCATTATAAATAACTTTATCATCTGCGAAAAAAATGAAATTTCTTATTAATATTGTCTGCAAGGTCATTACTAGACTACATTAATTACAAAGATTCCAATACACTTCCCTTGGCACACCTGACGTTACTTCAACATCCGTCTATACAAAAAACATGTTGCGCCCTCTCCACCAAGAAATGCCCAGTCTAGTCACAAATTTCACTTGATACCACATACGATCGTAGTAGCGTAGATGCAACACAGAGCCAAATGATTTTCGCAGATCGAGAAATGCTGCATCCACCTTACTGCCTTGACCCATGGCTTTAGGATGTCATGTGAGAAAAGTGCGAGTTGGGTTTCACATGTTCGATGTTTTCAGAATCCATGGTAATAGCTTTGGAGACACCTTATTAGTTATTACATTTGTGCTCAGAACTTGTTCTTAGAGTCTATAACAAATGGATGTCAAGGATATTCGACGATAGTTATGCGGATAACTTCTGCTACCGTTCTTGGAGGTAGGTGTGGTCAGTGCTTTCTTCCAACTAATTGGTACAGATTTTTATTTGTGAGATCTTCGGTATTTTACTATTAAAAGAGGGGCTAAGTAGTTCTGTATGTTAACCGTATGCTCAAATACTCTCCTCTTTATGTGCTATCACTTGCCAGATCCTCGTTTCGCTATCTCAAATGGTTTATTAGATAAGTATGATGTTATGCATACTTCATTCCTGCACGTGTGTGACTGGAAGTCAACGTGCTGCATAAAATCCACTTTCTTGTGACTGTCCCAAGATTAAAGAAAATTCAAAATGTTAGCTACATTTCATGCACAGCAGCATATGGTCTAATACCCACCAAACTCAAATTCATAGCAACCCTTACTTTTCATTGCAACGTTTTCGAATTTGTTACTTATGGGTGAAATTCACGGAAGCTATCACCGTTAACGAAATGATGGACACTTCAGCATGAAGCTGACACATAAAGCTACAAGTAACTTGTATCGGCAGACGCCAAGCCGGGCGGACGTGACAGCAGCGATAGCAACAGCGGCAGCTATCTGATACACAGTAACTTCGTTCAATTTCTGTTTATTTTTCTTTTTTTTCATGTGCTTCTGCAAAGAAGTGAACTATAACTATGTATTTTACTGTATAAACTAGTGGTTAGCAAATTATTAAGTTTTTGGTTCAAATGGCTCTGAGCACTATGAAACTTAATATCTGAGGTCACTAGTCCCCTAGAGCTTAGAACTACATAAACCTAACTAACCTAAGGACATCACACACGACCATGCCCAAGGCAGGATTCGAACCTGCGACCGTAACAGTCGCGCGGTTCCGGACTGAAGCGACTAGAACCGCTCGGCCACCGCGGCCGGCTATTAAGTTTTTGTTTTTGTGTAAATCTTGGTGCATATCCTTGTGTAAGGTGGGTTCCTAGTGTAATTTTCCCGTCGCCAGAAGCTCCACGCCACTCCACTAAGTTTAAATCTCGTGCAAGTACACAGCATACAGTTTAGATCAGTGCATTCTAGTTTTCACACTAACGTTGTGCAGTAGCTTTTGGATAAGCAGAGTTTCTAGTAACAGATAACTATAGACACATCCACTTCAGCAGAGAAGTTTATTTCTGTTTAAGAGCTTGGCTTCTCAGGATATAGTGAGAAATCTTCAGATCAGATTTTAGTATTTTATTATTCTCCTCGTTATTTTTTGCGTACATTCCAAACTCAGTAACGCCACTTGAAATCTTGTAACTATTTTTACGCATAACAATCCGGCTATGGGCTGTGCTTGTTGTGAGCGGACACAAAGAGAATTGGTTGCTGTCTGTAAACAGCTGGAAGCTGCGTTGGTTACCCTCGACAGGCTTCTGGCTAATATGCACAAAGATGCGGCGCCATCGGGGCGCTGGTGGCGACACCTGCGACATCTTTGGGCCGTTGGAATCTCCTGATAGTTCGGGTGTCGCAGCATCTTCTGATACGCAACATCTGAACGGTGCGTCCTCACTCGAGAGTGGGTGACAGACAATGGTGGGTTCGTGGGTCACTGGGCGGAAGATGGAGCAGGTCGCGCGGCCCGCTCCTTAAGCCTTAGCAACAGGTACAAGGTGCTACCCAACGTTGATGATGACTCAAGTCTCTCCTGTTGAGCCAGCGGCCGGTTTTCCTGCCCACTCTGGATAAGTGCTTCTCATTCGGAGATCCAATGTTAGGCGGGTCATGGAACACCTCAGGTAAACAGCAGGCAAGGCGGGAAAGAATTCCAGTGTGAACACGGTATGTTTGCCAGAGGGTCTCGTCCGTGATGTGGAGGAGGCCCTTCCGGCCGCTATCGAGGGCAATGTGTGCAACCGGGTGCATATAATGGCACATGTCGACGCGCATAACGCCTGCCCCTTGGGTTCTGAGGGCATCCTCTGCTCCTTTTGGCTGATGGCTGATTTATTGAAGGCAACTAGCATCACATGCGGGGTGCAGGCTAAGCTGACTATTCCTAGCTCTTACCCAGTTTTTATCGCCGTCCTCTAGTTTGGAGCAGAGTGGAAGGTCTGAACCAGAGGCTCAGACGACTCTGCGACTGTATGGGATGCGAATTTCTCAACCTCTGCTATAGGGTGCAGAACTGTAGGGTTCCCATCAATAGGTCAAGTGTGTACTACAAGCAGGAAGCGGCCTCAAGGGTAGCGAAGTACATGTGGCGCGCACATGTTTTTTTTTTGTTTTTTTTTTTTAAAGTTAGAGAAACCCTCGCTTGGGATCAAAGATCATTTTGCCTGGTAAATTAGCCACAACGTCCGCAGAAAATGTTCGTTGTCGGAGATCAGAGATAGAAAAGGTAAATATGATTTTAGTAAACTACAGGAGCATCCAGGGAAAGGTCCCAGAATTAGTATCACTTACTGAAAGTTATAATGCACAGATCGTATTATGAACAGAAAGCTGGTTGAAACCAGACGTTAATGACAACGATATGCTAAGTTCAGATTGGAATATTAATCGTAAGAATAGGTTAGTCACCAATGGTGGCCGTAGGTTTATTGCAGTAAAGAATTCGATAAAATCTAGCGAGGTTATCAAGGATTCCGATGGTGAATTAATCTGGATGAAGTTAAGTATCGAAGGTCGGTCGCAAATGCTTCAAACAGAACTTGCAGAATATCGTTAACAAAAAAAATGGCCCTGAGCATTAAGGGACTTAGCTACTGTGGTTATCAGTCCCCTAGAACTTAGAACTACTTAAACCTAACTAACCTAAGGACATCACACACATCCATGCCCGGGGCAGGATTCGAACCTGCGACCGTAGCGGTCACGCGGTTCCAGACTGTAGCGCCTATCGTTAACAGTTTGCCTGATCATGCCGTTGTAAAAGTGGGTGACTTCAACTTGCCACGTATAGATTGGGACTGTCATGCTATCAAAACTGGCGCCAGAGACAGGGATTCGTGTGACATTGTTCTGGATGTCTTGTCCGAAAATTACTTTGAGCAGATAGTTAAAGAACCAACTCGTGAGGGTAACGTCTTAGACGTTCTGGCAACAAACATACCTGAACTTATTGAATCAGTTAACCAAGAGGAACCATCAGTGATCATAAGGCTGTGATAGCATCTATGACAACGGGGCTTGCAAAAAATGTTAAGAAAGGTAGGAAGATACTCTGCTTAGTAAGAGTAAGAGGATACAAATTTAAGAGTATCTGTGCAGTCAGCATCAATTATTCGGTGAAGAGGACGAAGATGTGGAGAACAAATGGAAAAAATTCAAAGGCGCAAGAATATTCCGAGTAAGGTCTTATAGGATGGGAATGACCCACCAGGTTTAATACCCGTGTTAAAAAACTGCTACGTAAACGCACTTCATCTCAGATTCAAGAGAAGTAAAAACCTAGCTGACAAATAAAACCTGAAAGAAGCGAAAATGAGCGTAAGGGGAGCAAAGAGAGAAGCGTTCATTGATTTTAAAAGTAAAACTTTGTCAACCGATCTGAGTAAAAACCATAAGAGCTTCTGTTAGTATGAAAATCAGCAAGTGGCTCAAAATCATCTGTTCATTCGCTCAGTGACCATACTAGCAATGAGACGGAAGATAACAGAGAGAATGGTTCAAATGGCTCTGAGCACTATGGGACTTAACTTCTGAGGTCATCAGTCCCCTAGAACTTAGAACTACTTAAACCTAACTAACCTAAGGACATCACACACATCCATGCCCGAGGCAGGATTCGAACCTGAGACCGTAGCGGTCGCGCGGTTCCAGATTGTAGCGCCTAGAACCGCTCGGCCACCCCGGCCGGCAACAGAGAGAAGACCGATATACTGAATTCGGTCTTCCGAAATTGTCTTACAGCGGAAGTTCGTAACACGGTCTCTCCTTTAAATCGTTGTACGAAAATCGAAATGGCAGACATTAAGCTAACCGTTCCCGGAATAGAAAAACAACTACAATCGCTTAGTAGTGGAAATGTGTCAGCACCAGATGAGATACCTATACGATTGTACAAAGATTATGCTAAACAACTCGCTCCCCTTCCAACAGTAATTTATTGTAGATCGCTTGAGCAACGAAGGGTACCTAGCGACTGGAAGCAAGCGCAGGTCATTCCCGTTTTTAAGAAGGGATGTAGGACAGATGCACACAATTATAGACCTATAGCGTTGACGTCAATCTGTTGTAGCATTATGGAACATGTTTAATGTTCATAAATTATGACATTTTTGGAGAATGAAAATCTCCTCTACAAAAATCAACACCGATTCCGCAAACATAGATCCAGCGACACTCAGCTCGCTCTGTTTTTACACGAAATACACAGCGCCGCAAACAACAGCGTTCAGGCCGATGCAGTGTTCCCTGGTTTCAGGAAGGCGTTTGACACCGTCCCACAATGCCGTTTAGTGAATAATAAATACGAGCATATCGAGCATCGGAGTAGATTTGCGACTGGATTCAAGGCTTCCTTGAATTTTCCGGAGTTCCCCAAGAGACCCACGGAAATGGAAACACCTCAGCTCATCACAATCAGACTGCCACGCCAGAAGAACAGAGTGACTGACTATTACAAAACATTTTCATGCAAACATCAGTCCAGCTTCCAAAGTGACATCGCCTCTTACTAAGTTTCATCTTCTTCCACAGTATAACCACATCATTTATGAAAAGACTATGCAACATCAGTATAATCTTATCGTGAAATTGTTTTTGTTATCCCATTTAGCATGAAGATGAGGTGTTCCCTCGAAACATGTAGCAAAATAAATAAATAATACAATAGTTAACAAAGTCTGTGACTGGTAGCGGTAATTTAAAAACACCTTTAAATATTTCTTGAGACAGTCACGGTCGAAAAATAGTCCAAATGGCTTCAAATTCCAAGGAAGAGTGATAGGACCGTTGCTCTTTAGTAGAAAGTGTCGGATGTTCTTTAAGGATGTTCGAACCTGATACGGTTGTCTATAACAAAGTAGCAACGACAGAAGATAGTAACGATTTTTCAGAATGACCTCCAAAGAATTGATGAATGTTGGAGGCTCTGGCAGCTGACACTGAACGTAAATAAATGTAACATATTGAGGATACTCAGGAAAAGAAATCCACTACCGTAAAGCTGGACACAGTATCTACCGTAAAATATCTAGGAGTAACTATCCAGAACGACCTTAAGTAGAATGACCATATAAAACAAATACCAGGAAAAGCAGATGCCAGACTCAGATTTGTAGCAATAATCGTAAGGAAATGTAACTCATTCACGAAGTAAGTGGCTTATAAGGCGCTTGTTCGACCGATTCTTGAGTACTGCTCATCTGTCTAGGATCACTACCAGGTAGGACTGATAGAAGAGATAGAGAAGATCCAACGACAAGTGGCGCGTCATGGCATGGTTTAGCTGGCGCCAAAAAGTTACGAAGATGCTCAAAAAATTCCACTGGCAGACGTTGCAAGAGAGGCGTTACGCATTACGGAGAGGTTTACTATTGAAATTTTTAGAGATCACGCTCCGGGAAAAGTCGGACAACATATTACTTCCCACCACATACTTCTCCCATAATAACCACGAGGAGAAAATTCGAGAAATTAGAGCCAATACTGAGGTTTCCGACAATCGTTCTTCCTACACACTATTTGCGAGTGGAACAGGGTTGGAGCGCTCAGTTAGTCGTACAAAAAGCACCCTCCGCTACACAACATTAGGTGGCTTCCAGAGTATGATGTAGATGTAGATTTAGATGAAATGAATTTTACTTTGTGGCATAGATTTTGCAAAA
The DNA here is from genome assembly GCF_023864345.2 of Schistocerca serialis cubense. Classification (NCBI taxonomy): domain Eukaryota; kingdom Metazoa; phylum Arthropoda; class Insecta; order Orthoptera; family Acrididae; genus Schistocerca; species Schistocerca serialis. Next base: position 749,488,498 of record NC_064640.1, on the reverse strand, counting down.
TCGTTTGGGAAAAATTGCAGGACGTGCACCACGATTCTGAGAGAGCAGCACACAGCCAAACTTGGCCCGTTCTGCATGACGTCAAACATGAGTGCGCTGCGGCCTGTTCTTTAGGTGGTAGTGGTGATGGTGGTGCGATTCCATCAGGTTCTGAATCTTTGTTCGATTTTAATGATTTCAGTTGTTCCTCGATACCACTTTTACTAATATCCATATTATTTATCTCTGCAGTCATGCGAGGTTTAACTTCCTGGATTTCCCTTTGTAAAGGAACATTTGAAACTGGAGTTCAGCATTTCTTCCTTTGCTTTGCTACCTTCAATTTCAGGAGACAGCAGCACACAGCCAAACTTGGCCCGTTCTGCATGACGTCAGACAAGATTGCGCTGCGGTCTACTCTTTAGGTGGTTGTGGTGATGGTGGTGCGATTCCATCAGGTTCTGAATCTTTGTTCGATTTTAATGATTTCAGTTGTTCCTCGATACCACTTTTACTAATATCCATATTATTTATCTTTGCAGTCATACGAGGGTTAACTTCCTGGATTTCCCTTTTGTAAAGGAACATTTGAAACTGGAGTTCAGCATTTCTTCCTTTGCTTTGCTACCTTCAATTTCAGTTTCGATCTCATCCATGAGTGTGTGGGTAATAACTTTAGTACCACTAACAGCCTTTACACATGACGCTTGTCTATCAAGCGCATTCATCCACGGCAGTACTCACTTGACCAGACATCCTGTCCTTCCTGCCTGGCACAACACTAATTACCAGTATATTTAGCTTCAGACTACCTATTTATTTTTTCAAATTCTCTGACGTATCCGTACGATTAAAGTATATAACAATCCACACTCCGGCTCATATAATGCAAATATTTTTTTATAACTATATCCTTTTGAATAGTCTTCGTTTAGAGACCCGATTAGGCGAATATTTTACCATCGGAATGAAAGCCCAGGGGAATGGCGTCACCATTAAACTATACAGTACAGGTGCATGCCCTCGGAAAACACGAGGGATGTTCAGTAAGTAATGCAACACTTTTTCCTCAGTCAACTTCGGTTGAGAGACATAGTGGGACATTCCCTCTTCAGCCCCCTTGGTTTCATGACTTACCCATAGGTGGCGGCGCTGTAAGCAGCCAACAAAATTGCATTTTTAACGGAGATGCATTTCAAGCAGAGAACTGTCACTGAAATTATTTTGGCGGAAAACCAGAGCAGCGCAGATATTCATAGGCACTTACAAAATGTCTAGAGACCTGGCGGTGAACAAAATCATGGTGACTCGGGCGACGTGTCTGTCATCATCGAAACAACATTGGACTGTTCTATCTCATTCCCCCTACAGCCCGGATCTCACACCTTCCGACTTCATCTGTTTGGTCAGTGAAGTATGTACTCCAAGGGACGCAGTACGTGGATGATAGGGAGGTTATTGATGCACCAAGACTTTGGCTCCGACGTCGACCAGCAGAGTGGTAACACGCTGGCATACAGGGCCTCCCAGTTAAGTGGTGCAAGGCCGTCGTATTGAAAGGAGATTATGTTGAAAAATAGGATTTTGTTGGCAAAAGAGTGGGGAATAATTTGGTGTATCGCAATCCTAAATAAAACTTTGCAGATAGAAGCTCGCAAAAAAACTGCATACAAGGTTTTAAGAAGCAGTATTAAGTAAGGAATCCAAGAATAAATTACACCCTCCTACGTAGCGCTCCACTAGCGACCGTGAAGACAAAATATGACTCATTACAGAGCGCACAGAGGCATGTAAGCAGTAATTCTTCCCGCATTACATAATCAAATCGATCTGGAAGATAACTCAATAGGAATTACCTTCTGACGTGTACTTCGCAGCATTTCGTAGAGTCTAGATGTAAGAGTGGATCTTGTTTCCACTTGCTTTCAGTTGTACTGCGTTACTAACATATCGTCCGCCCCCGGTAGCTGAGTGGTCAGTGCGACGGAATGTCAATCCTAAGGGCCCGGGTTCGATTCCCGGCTGCGTTGGGAATTTTCTCCGCCCAGGGACTGGGTGTTGTGATGCCCTAATCATCATCATTTCATCCCCATCGACGCGCAAGTCACCAAAGTGGCATCAAGTCGAAAGTCTTGCACCCGGCGAACGGTCTACCCGACGGGAGGCCCTAGTCACACGACCAACATATCAAGCCATGTTGGTTAGTGTTAAAAGGCCAGATCAGTCAATTATCCACACTGTTGCCCTGAAAAACGCTGCTATTTCTCTTCAGGAACCATATATTAGTCTACTTTTTCTGCAGATAACACTGCAATGCGGGATATCTAGCTCCATTGTTGCGGCACGCAAGCCAACCCACAACCGAGAAGAAGCCATACATCGTGACATCGAGGCTGACGACGGCAGAACATCACCTACATCAACCTTCCGAAGCAGTGAGGAGGTGAGCCTTGGCGAGGACAAGAAGGGATTTCCCGATACCCTGCCACCCATCTCCAAATCTCTACATCTTGAGTGGCACAGGAGCACAGCGTCTGTGAATCCTGAGTGGTACCCCAGCACGCCGACGTCTAACAATCCAGACAAATGAGGAACATAGCTTGGTTCTGATACTAAGTACAGTAGTATACTGCAGTACTGTGTATTGTAGTGTTTTATAGTAGTGTCGTCCATAATTACAAATTACAAGATTTGTGATCCAGCAATTCAGCATAGTGTATCAGATCAGTAGCATGTGCCTTATGCATTAAGACTGAACATTTATCTTCGCGCCAGATGGCCAAATAGAGTATTAGACTTTTTTTTAAATTTTTTTCCGTTTCGATGTAGTTTATTATGCAGAGGTTTTTCCTTAACCACCACAATGCTTAGTCATAACACATTTGAAATTATGTTAAAATATTATGCGATATATTCATGCCAATTTAAGTGCAACGTTTGGTCTGTTCTTGTATCGTCATAACAGAGTAAAAGAAAATAGCAGCTGGCCGTGTTGACCGAGCGGTTCTAGGCGCTTCAGTCTGGAACAGCGCGACCGCTACGGTCGCAGGTTCGAATCCTGCCTCGGGCATGGATGTGTGTGATGTCCTTAGGTTAGTTAGGTTTAAGTAGTTCTAAGTTCTAGGGGACTGATGACCTCAGATGTTAAGTCCCATAGTGCTCAGATCCATTTGAACCATTTGAAAATAGCAAATAAATAAATAAGTCGATCCACTGTGACAACGTGTGTGATTCATGCGTGGGGGGCAGTGCTCTGTAGTTTCCTCAGTATTTATATTCACAATGTTCCTCTTTGCCTACATTTGAAGATCCATAGTTTATTTTTAACTGCTTAACGGTATTTGTCACCACAAGATCTCCTGAAGGTCACCCAGTTTGCATCAAGAGGCTGATAGAAGTATTTAAATTTTTGGTGCTACTTTATACCCCAACATGCGACAAATACAGTGAATCATGGCCTGAAGTAACCGACTGTTATCTTGTCCAGTCCAAGGGCAAGTCATTCACAGAGGTGTTAGGACGAGGCCACATAGTGCCGAAAGCAGTTTTAGTGCCAGGCTGTTAGGAATCTTAGTATCCCTCCGCCTAAGGGTCACTAGTGCGCCGGCCGCGGTGGTCTCGCGGTTCTAGGCGCTCAGTCCGGAACTGCGCGACTGCTACGGTCGCAGGTTCGAATCCTGCCTCGGGCATGGATGTGTGTGATGTCCTTAGGTTAGTTAGGTTTAATTAGTTCTAAGTTCTAGGGGACTGATGACCTAAGATGTTAAGTCCCATAGTGCTCAGAACCATTTGTGTCACTAGTGGAGACCTTTCCACCGCAGCAAGACTTCCGAAGCTGCTTTCGAGCCCGTATTTGCAACAATGCGCTTAACGGAAAGAACTGTGCCATCTTTGTCATACTTACGGGGACAAAAATAGAAGTGGTGGACAGTTTAGTTGTTTTGGCAGTTTAAAAATAATAGGGCAATTAAAGATTGGTATTCTAATGATAAGCCATTTTTAGAAAATTATATACCATGAATGGGTTTTTTATATGCCACCCATTCATTCTGCCAATTAGCAGTACCGTACAACCTACCTGTCTACGGTATGTCTAAGTAAAGAGAAGACGGCAGCTGCAGTATCTCGCACTCGATTTGGGAACAAAGAGCTACAGTAGGGAGAGGGAAAGAAAGGCTTGGAACCCTGGATGACTCCATTATTGGATGAAGCTATCATCACATTAAGGTACAGGCACAAGACAGAGAAAAACAGAGAACCAATGAAAGAACATGTGACAGATAAATATTCCTAACTGGCACTGTTCCAGCTTTAAATTATTTTCAAAGTATATTCAAGATGCACGTCCCATTGTAATTGTTTCCTTTCGTGTATAATTTAAATGTTTATAATGAAGCTCTCCAGGAGATTACAATGCCTAATGTTCTCCCTCGTTTAGTTAACATGAATGCGTCTATTACGTTAGTTGGCCGTAGATGGAAGGTGACTGGCGCAGACTGCGACCTGTGATATGCAGACACACTAATGTCTCGCTCGTCACCCGACTGCTATGATAGGTGGTGCTCTTTGGCGCCCACTTCATTTCACCACACGTGTATCACACAACGCGAATTTTATTATGAAGTAATTTGTTTGTTAAAAGCTATAGTTATTTTCGTAACCACATTACTTTTCCCGTTTCTTAAAGATAAGAGTCCTTAGTATTTTTATTTGTATTTATTAAATGAATGAAAATTCTCAAAATGGTTTTAAAAAATTAAAAACTCAAATCCACCCTCTTACCAAAATGTGCAAACATGAACAAAATTTACGCTCTACAATTTATTGTGTGGTTGTTTCCTACATTTGTATTTTATCTTTTACTTTATAACACATCATATATGCTTAACTGTATCGTTTAACATGTTTTCTTAATTGTCAATCTTATTAATTATTTTTATTTAATGGCGGAAGACGCTATTTTACGCTATGTCAGTGTACTTGTGCATATGTTACGTGGCTGACTGTATAATTTTTTCTCGGTGCATCTTTTGTCTTTTTACTTTAGTTTTAAGTCATTCATACCACTGTTGACAAACTGGAACTTTCTGCGCCAGGTATGTGTGGTTTCATGTTGTTTTGATGTTATTTGTTGTACCTTTGATGGTATTGTTTGTAATACTACAGTTCTGTAATCACGTCTTTTTCCTTTTCCTACTAAGACCTGAATATGATCTGAAGGGCAGATAGAAACCGGTAGTCGTTAATTGAAGGTACTATGATCCGGATGGTGTTTCTTCATTTATTTTCATGGAAATGTGGCGAGAGTTCTGACGTCACTTCGCAAGAGTCTGTCGCATGTATATTTCTCTGTTTTTAAGTAAATCGAGATTTCATGTTCACAGGCATAACAGAGCGGCACCAAGTAGCGCACAGCCCTCGTACCGTAGAAGAATTCCGAGACCCAGGGATATTGTGTGACAGCATGATTAATCTCTGTAGTCCGGACAGCGGCAAGCCAGTAATCACAGTTATTTTCACATCAGAAAGGTGAAGCGTCATTTCCATATAAGCTCTGATGTGAATAAATTTCATCTGCGTGCTGATCTCTCACACTTAACATCTTGAAATCTGTTTGAAGATCAAGCAGACGTAACAGCTCCCAGCTTTTGTTTGGAGTGCGATAATTGAAGTATCCGCCTCGACCGCCGTTGGCTTAAGCAGTGGGCTGCCCTGAGGTGTGCATTCAGAAGGGAAACCATTTTGTTCTCCTGCCGCAGCTTCTGTGTCTACAAATCATCAGCCGCTTAAAAGTGTATTTGGTATCGATACTTATCGGTCGGTTTGAAGGCCTTATTGCGGATGATGTACTGTCCTTAGGCTCTGGAAGCGTTCGTCTACCAATTTTGATGTAAGTGTGAAAGGTGACACCTGTGAACGGACCTTGTTAGTTCCTCGCGTTTGGAAGCCAAAACGACAGATAATAACCGAGCTACTTCACCTCATATTCTCACGTAATTGCATTTATAGCTTTGAAAAACAAAAGTTAATGTACAGATTACTTTCTCCAATCAAAGGTAAAACGAATAAGTAGTACAAAATTTGCAAAATGTTTACACAGTATTGGCCTCTCATAACATATGCGTTTCGCTTGCATTATACCAATGAAATGAGCATGATTGTTCAATATGTGACAGTTCCTCATTTTCAGACATTTTGCAGTTCTGATTACACGCTCCTTCAGTGGTTCTCCTAGAAAGGCAATGTGACGGTACGGGACCCAGAAATTCCTCAGTTCTTGGGTTACGATCAGGAAAGACGACAGGAAATGACATTTATAAAGCTTATAACCTGAACACTACAACCAGCAACATGTATGGTATAAAAAATTTATTCGCATTTCAATTTTTTTTAAAGACAACATCAGATGACTCTTAAAAGAATTGACACTGAAGCCTCGCATAATGCTAGTCAGTTGTTTGTTGCTCTCAGAAAAAACAAAAACTTTCTTGTTTAAAATTCAGTAGAAATATGTAAAACATTTTTAGTTTGAAGTATAGTGTGTGAAATGCTCTTAAACTAGGTTAATATATAACGTGGTGAAAATTCGTGATGTATGTTCATGAGTGATGCATTCGCCGAATATTTCTATTTAACCTTTCTAAATGACACTGTCGTGCGTGTGCACTCTGTTAGTACTGCAAAGTATACTAATATTCAGTCTGCAAGCAACATTTTAAATTTTATGACAATACACGCTAAGATCAACAATCACAAGACGTTACTCAGTTTCACATCCGTAGCGAAAAGAAAAACATTATTTCCAAAAAAGTTAAAGTAGCAAAGAAATTCAGTTACAGACACTGAGTACACTTCATGGGCATTATAAAATATGCCTTTGCTAAAATGCTGATACTGATTTTAAAGATCAAATAAAAGGTTACTTCATGTAGAATAAATTCTCTCTCTCTCTCTCTCTCTCTCTCTCTCTCACTCTCTTACTCTCTCTTCGTTTATGTGTGTGTGCGCGCGCGCGCGTGTGTGTGTTTGTTTGTGTGTGTGTGTATGTGTGTGTGTGTGTGTGTGTGTGTGTGTGTGTGTGTGTGTGTGTGTGTGTGTCTAACAATAATGTGATTATACGAATCGTTTCCTTCCTGGCCTTCAATGCTGTAGAGTACCATTCAAATGTTCATAAATTAATCTTTGATATTCTGCAGAATGTAACAGGACACTAATTTACACTTTTGTATGTGACATTTTTCAGCCAACCAGACGTTCCTTTTCCATGTGTTTTACCTGAGTGAGTATGTGATGACGAATGCTCCTACAGAATAGGTAAATTTTTGAGGTAAATTTATCTAATACAAGGTACCAATATTTGAAATACATAAGAAGACTTGAACTATATAATGCAAGTAACTGTGTATAGTTTAGTTTAGTTTTATAGATGCAATTTAGTGTTTTGCTTTTACGTTATCTGTTTTGCCTCTACTTTATCTACTGACAAGAGAACATTCCCAAATGTCAATAAACGATCTTGATGAACCTCGGCTTGTAAAATAATGCTGGGGTAAAATAATGCAATAAGTATTTTTTTGTTTGTGCCTGATTTCATTTTTAAAGGGTAAAACACAGCACGAAAGGTAAATTGGCATATTAAGTTTGGAGGGAATATCTTCGAAACGATGATACATATAAACTCTTTCTCATATAAAAGTTGATGCGTGATCAATATTCTTGACAACTTATTATCAAATTTTGTAATAATTTTAAATTTTGCAAAATACCTCACCACCATTAATTAATTTCGAAAAATGAAAACGTTTATTACAATATAAATTAAAGGAGCTCTCAGGATACATATATTCGTGTGTAATAACACTAGTTTCTGAAATACCAGTTTTGGAAAATACCCTGTACACAATGTGCTGTTAGACCATTTTCAACATACCCAAATAAAATTCTGAACATTTACTCTTAGTCTAGCTATTTATTTTACTTATATTCTTTTTATGTTTCAAACTATTAGTTTACGTTTAACATTCATTTTTGTTAGTGAAGTCAATGGAGGTGGCTCAGAGCAGTTCTGTCGTGTGTATGGCTAGCGCTACTGGGAAAATCACATCAGAAAAGGATATTCTTGTTTCTGATAATTCTGGCATGGATGATTTTCACATTCAGGAAGTCTCGATAATTAACATATGCGATGAACTGCGACCATTTAAATGTCATGTAGCATTTGCATTCAATAGACAAGGTTCGGAATCAGGAGTAGGAATACTGCGTGTTCTAATACTAAGAGACAGAAATCAAAGAGGTTACGATGATTGTATTTTTGCTTGAACGACATTAGTTTGCTCGTTGAGCATTCGTATGTAATATCGTTACTCGTAACGATTAATCATGCCTTTATGGGAATTTCTTAAGAAAAATTAAGGTCTGAGCCCTAACACAAGACATATACTCAAGCTAAACACAGTGTGAACTTTATTGTTTGTTGTGCACTACGAACTCTTACCCATGTGTGTGTTCATGCCATCTGGCATTTCTTGTCAATAAATGAGGAAGCTTCCCGAACAGTGTAACAAACCAAACGACAAAATCGCATCACGTGTTGCTGCTACACGATAAGACAACCTGTTAACTTCACAAACTGAACTATAGAAGAGTTTGTTTCGGAAGCCAGCCCTCGCACATTTATTGTTCTGATCATATGATCTCAAACGTTAAGCTTTCCCACTCCTTAGCGAACAACCGTCAAGTAATTTGCGTTCTGGACGAAAATTCAGTCAAACCTGGCTTGTGTATTCATAAAAGTCATTACCAGTGTACACTGTCATAATCTTTTCGCTCTTACACTGTGGGGTTCTGAAAGTAGTGAGAAGACTTGTGATGAAGAAGTTCTCTTAAGAATTCCTTATTAATTTTTGATCTGGTTCCTTGTAGTTATGTCACATAACAAGTAAAAATGTAGCATCCAGCGAGTCTGGAACCGAGAACCTTCACAGCCTTCACTGTACAGTACGGCCCCTTAACCTCAAAGCTAACAAAGAGCTGTGGTATTCACCTCACCCTCATAAAAACAATAAATTATTTGCAGTTTCCTTGTGGAACGACCTTCCTTGAAAAATATTACAGTCTACTACGCAACTGGAATGACAGTCACTACATACGGTCTTTATATTACAGTTGGTTAAATGACCAGCTCGTTGAACTCATTTCCTCTTTATTGCCAAATCACCAGCAATGATTGTATTGTAGTAATTTTGAATAGATGATACTTGTCACTCTTTCAGTATTTATAGACTGAATGATAGTTTTGCTTGGGGATGACTAATTATAGACAATACTGTCTACATTTTGTGTGCTTTGTTCCACTTTCTATGGTTTCCCTTGCACAGTACGGTTTCTTGGTTTGGAAATTCATGTGATGTGTAGCTTAAAAAGTTACTCTGTGAATGTCCACATTTAGCATTCAGAGCTGTGCTCAGTTTTGTTTTGTGGTCCACTGTTTTATGGATACTGCCAATGGCAGTGATCTTCAGAAAAACTTTTTGTAAGTCTTTAATTGTCTCTAATTATCAACATGCGTGTTGCCTACTCATAATATTTACAGTACAACCATTGCAGTTGCTCCAAAAATGTTAATCACATCTGGTGAATGAGGTTTTAAATTTCCAGTGCGCTTTAGAGAGAGAAACAAAAATAACAGTGTCAGTTATTGACTGATGTAGTTTAGTTTACAGCTGGTATATCTGACCACAGTTAGGAACTACGGTCTAGTCCCTAAAAATAGTTGCAGAAATAAGAATAAAACTCATTGGATTATACTTTGCTATTCTTTCCCTCAGCAGTCATGTCGTTTTGATGCGATCTGTTACTCATTTCCGAACCCGCTCGTGAAACATATTGGCTGTAGAAACATTCTTCCTGCAGGTAGTACGCGTATAACTGAAAACTGGCAAAAATTCAGAATATGTATGGCAACTCTGTTATCACCAAATTTCTTCCAGTATGGCACGGAATTAACCTGCTAAATTTATTTGATATTTTCTTGTCATTTCCATACAACAATTTCAGAGATGATCACTTAAGGTGTGACATGAGGTTATTAGTTTGTAGTTTTAAGTCCAGGGAGGTCATTCCACAAGGAAATGTCAATTAATCTAGTCTTTCATGTTGCGATTTATCTGTCCTAGCGATCACTGGAGTAATAGGGATGAGATTAATGTCGCAGTTCTTTGCTAGATCTGAGGTAAAGGGCTCGTACCCAGAGGCGATTCTACAAGTCGGTCAAGAGGAGGGGGGGGGCTAATGGGAGGAGGGGGTTTCGGGGAATCAAATATCGCTTAACAAAAGGAGAGTCCTCCACCGACAAATTGGTAAAATTTGGTGTTGCTGTTATAAACTACATAAACCATAAAAAGGATCAACTTACAACAAATACGATTTCATTAATTTTCTGGATACAGAAGATGACATGAATATAAAAACTTGAACTTGACTTGAACATAAGAAAAAATCTGTAACAAAATTCATTAGTTATTTCCATCTTCTCCCCAATTTGTCATGTTCATTCGTCTGTTTCTTTTTACTGAATACGTCAATGATATTTTCAATGTCCTTATCTCTTTCTTTATGGAGATTTTCAAGAGACAATCCATTTAGTCTCGCCTGCCCCATTTTGTTACGCAAATAAGTCAATATTCGTCTCATAGTTGAGAAGCTTCGTTCAGGAGTGCTTTCGGTGACAGGAATAGACCCAAATATTTGAAGTAGAACATATACATTTGGGAAAAACTGCTTGTCACAGTTCTTTAAATCTTCAGTTGCTGTTTCAGACCTTTACTTTCATCAACCATTTTTTCTTATTTTTTCTTCCGCAATTTGAGCTCTCCTTCTGAATCTGTTGAAGTAATATATTCGCTTATTTCTGAAGTCATTTTATCCAGTGTAATATGATACTCCATTGGGGGGGGGGGGGTGGCAGCTATAGCTCGGATTGCCCTCCCCCCCTTTGGCCCGCCCCCTTGCCACCGCCTCTGGTCGCACCGTACACACAGACGGGCATGAAGCTTCTCAGTTCCAGACTCGCTGGACGCCATATTTTTACTTGTTCTGTGACATAGCTACAAGCAACCAGATCGAAAATTAATCAGAAATTCTTGAGACAACTTCTCTATCATAAGTCTTCTCCCTATTTCCAACACCCCATAGAGTAAGGGTGAAAAACTTATGACATTGCACAGTTAGTACCGATTTTTCTTCTACTGCTGCCAACATAATTTTGATTTATCTGAATATACAATTTTATTTATGAAATGCTACATTACCGTACTACTTGAACATGACACAGGGCAGCAAATAAACACAGACTGTTCCGAAGTCCAAGTGCGTAATATCTTACTAACTTGTGCTGATTCAGACATACTCGTGTATTTGTTTTATTAAAATGAACTTTTGTTGTAAGGTTATTGTGGTGGGTTGTAATTCATTTGTATTAGCACAGTGCATATTTTCATAGCATTTTTCCATTAATTCATTGAACACAACAATAAACATAAGAGAACTTAACCATCAACTACATATTCTCTTCACATTATGTAAATAAAATTAATCATCAACTACATCCTCTTCACATTGTGTAAATAGTCTCACAATACTCAGTCAGTCCTCCGATTCCACAGTTATACAAACTTACTTGTTCTGAGTAAATGAAATCGACCAATCAGGTCTGATGTGCATTTTCGCCCAGGAAGGAATTTTCTTTACAGTAGTTTAGGAGAGGGAAAGGTACACACCTGAGAGTGCGTGATCATAATAATAAGTGCGTGAAGGATGACTTCCCAAACAGACTCCTGAATAGTTCTGTTTGTGAAATCAGCAGAGTGTGTTATTGTGTAGGACATCTACATCTACATGGTTACTCTGCAATTCACACTTAAGTGCCTGGCAGAGGGTTCATCGAACCATTTTCATACTACTTCTGTACCATTCCACTCTCGAATTGCGCGTGGGAAAAAGGAACACCTAAATGTTTCAGTTCGAGCTCTAATACCTCTTATTTTATTATGATGATCATTTCTCCCTACGTAGGTGGGTGCCAACAAAATATTTACGCATTCGGAAGATAACACAAGATGCAATTTGTTGGTTATTTTTCTTAACTGTGACCGTAAGTTGTCTCAGTTGTTGGCAACACATACCACCTACGTTGGGGAAAGCCCTGGGGAGGAGATGGTAGTGCACAAAACAATTTTTTGCTCCCATATGCAAAATATTATGTTCATAGTGCACTTTGCTGTAGCACATTTCATGTGTTAGGGCTCAGCCATTAATTTCTTCTTAAGAAGTTCCAATAAAGTCGCTATACCTCGTCACGATTAACAATACTGCAGAGGAATAGTCAATGAGCAAACTCAGACGTTCAAGCAAAAATGCAGTAATAGTCATCTCCTCGATTTTTGTTACTTTGAACTAGAGCATGCAGTAGTCTTACACCCGATTTCTGAACCTTGCCCATTGAGCGTAATCTCGCATTAAGGTTAAATGGCCGCAGTTCATCACATACGTCAGTAATTATCGAGACTTCCTGAACATTGCAAATCGTTCACGTCAGAACAATCGCATTGCTGTCGCGGAGCCGATCCTATGCTCCTGAAGCTGTAGCAGTTTCTGTTCCAAGCACAGTAATTTAGTTTAGTCTGTTTTCACATACTGTTGGGAAGAAATGAATTGTACCTGTGTGTTTTGTTGTTGCTTTGTGTTTTATTGTTACTAATTTACTCAGTTTTTGTGTGAATTTTTAGTGCATTATCTTTATGAGAGCAGACTTGGAGTGTAGTATAAACTAGAAGTAGCGTAGCAACAGAACTTAGATTACACCCAGCGACTTCTTGGGTTGGTGTTACATTACTTGTGGCACAGATAAAAATTCATCAAAGGTTGTTAGGGACTATGCAGGCTGTGTATGGGTGCAGGAGGAACTGGCTACTGTCCGTAAACTGCTGGAAGGTCTGTTTACCACGGTTGAAAGGCTTCAGAGTGGTGCCCTGTGCTACAGTATCGTTGGAACAACTGACACAAGTGCTCTGGTACCACTGGTGCCAATAGCGTCGTTCGGAATCCGTGATTCTGATGCGCCTTCCGATTCGCACGACCCAGTCAGTGGACACTTACCTGACGGTAATTGGCAAAAAATGGCATGATGGCGAACCTGTGGGTGGAAGGTAAAAGTGCTTATCAGCAGAACTACTGTCCTCTTACTATTTAAAATTCGGTTTGAGGTATTGCCCACTGCCGAAGTATTACCCACTTCCGAAAGCCTGCGTCATCATGGGTTGCCACAGCTGCTGGGACAGTCGCCAATCTGCCTGAGAGGTCGGGACAAGCATGAGGATGCTTGTTGTTGGGAGCTCAAAAGTTAGATGGGTGATGGAACCCCTCAGGGAGATAGCGAGCAGGTCGGGCAAGAAGGCCAGTGTCCAAGCATCCCGGGGCTCTCTTCATAGGTGCAGAGGAAGCTCTGCCGGTAGTGATTCAGCACCCATGGTGCATTCGGCTGCAAACTGCGGTTCACGTCAGCACGAATGACGTCTACTGCCTGTGTTCAGAGGCTATGCTTGGTTCCTGCAAATGGCTGGCTGATTTGATTCAGACAGGCAGACTCGACCAGTGAAATGGAAGCAGAGCTACCATTTTGTGGCACCTTGGGTTTATGACCTCGACGCTGAACACCCCTAAACCATAAACACCATAAACACACACACACATTTTGTTACATCTTCCCAGAACCTCTTTCAGTACTCTGGTTTGGAGCCGAGTGGAAGGCTTAACTCAAAGGCTCAGACGATTTGTGACAATTTTGGATGCGGATTTGGAGACCTAGGCTAGCAGGTGGAGACATACAGGACCTTTTCGTTAAGTAAGATGTGAGCTACACTCAGAAAGTGGCTACTATGGAAATGGAGAACATGTGCCGTCTACATGTTGGTTTTTTAGGATACAGAAATCCCTCCACGTGCCCGATAATATGTCTTCTGTTTCCAGACAGGCTAGCGCGTGTCACAGTAGATTGGGTTACTTAATTGCAGGAGCATCTTTGGAAAGGTTCTAGAGCTAGTCTCGCTTATATATGGTAACAATGTCCGTATAGTGCTGAAGAGCCGGCCGTTGTGGCCGAACGGTTCTAGGCGCTTCAGTCCGGAACCGCGCCACCGCTACGGCCGCAGGTTCGAATCCAACCTCGGGCATGGATGTGTGTTATGTCCTTAGGTTAGTTAGGTTTAAGTAGTTCTAAGTTATAGGGGACTGATGACGTCAGATGTTAAGTCCAATAGTGCTAAGAGCCATTTGAACCGTTTTTTAGTACTGAAGACAGAAAGCAGGCTGTAAACAAATGACAATAAAACGAAATTCTGAACTCCAACTGGAATATATAGTGCACAGATAGACTGAAAGCTGGTGCTCGAGTCGTGTTTATAGACACAAAACATGCGATAGTATCTAATGAGATTAATACAGGTACAGAATTCTAAATAAGTTGGTTGAAGGTAAGTGTTAAGGGTGCATCAAACATTGTCATCGGATGCTTTTAAGGACCTCCTACCTCAGCAGGAGTGATGGCAGAACATTTGAGAGGAAACTGTACAATAATACACGATAATTTCCTGGTCATATTATAGTTTTAGGTGAATATTTCAAATTACAACCTGTAGACTGGGGACTCGAGTGATTAGGGCGGGTAGTACAGCCGGGTATTACGAGACATTTTTTTAAATGCCTTATCCGAAAATTACCTTGAGCAGTTAATCAGAGAATCGACCCGTGAAGGTAACATAATAGATCTGCTGGTGACAAACAGCCCCGAACGTTTCAACGTAGCGTAGAAAAGAGAATCAGTGATCATAATGCCGTTATAGCATCACTGAACAGGGCTGTAACGAGCAATACAAGAGACGTTAGGAAGTTCTTCCTGCTTAGCAAGAGCCACAAGAAACAGATTTCAGATTACCTGACCTGTCAGCATGAACATTTCCTCTCCAGCAGTAACAACATTGAGTATCAATGGAGAAAGTGCAAGAGCACTGTACAATCCGCTTCAGACTGGTATGTGCCGAGAAGAGTTCTGAGGGATGGAAAAGACCCGCCTTGGTTAGACAACAGTGCTGGAGAACCGCTAAGTAAGTTAGAGAGTTTCACAGCAAATTTAAACATAGCCAACGACTCACAGACAAACGATAACCAATCTAAGACAAAATTAACATCAGGAGTGCCATGCGTTAAATGTTCAACTAATTAGAAACTATAATTTTATTTACCAACTAGACAGAAAATTCTAAGAAGTTTAAGTCTTATATCAGCCAACGTATCAGTTCTTCGCAATTGCTAAAATGTATGGAAATTGGATGTAAGTCCTAATCTCCTTCTCCCATCTCTCTCTGTCCATCACCTCCTCTCCCTGTCTTTGTCCACCACCTCCTCCTCTCCCTTCTCTCGGTCCATCACCTCCTCCCTCCGGCCATGCGGGGTAGCCGCGCGGTCGTCACGGTCCATGCGACTCCCCCCCGTCGGAGGTCCGAGTCCTCCCTCGGACATGGGTGTGTGTGCTGTCCTTAGCATAAATTAGTTTGTTAGATTAGATAGGGTGTAAGTCTAGGGACCGATGACCTCAGAAATTTGGTCCAATAAGAACTTACCACAAATTTCCAAAAATTTCCTTCCTCCGTTCTCTGTTCATCTCCTCTTTCCCCGCCTGTATGTCCATTTCTTTCCCTGCCCCTCATCTCTGGCCATCTTCTCTTCCTCCACTCTCTCTCACCTTGAACCTTGTTTATTGTTATTGCAAATTGAGATTCTGTGGTAGTATTCTAATCATAATGTGATAAGCCATAAATATAACTTTCCAGTTTTCTGTGAAAACCGACTGTGGAAAATAAAACAAAACTGCTCATGGTTGTGTATTCAATTTTAGTTTAAAAACGTATGTAATGGTAAAGAGTATATATGGAAGGAACAGTTTCTCTAATGGTTTAAATGTCTCGCTATTGTATTGATACTGACTATTAGAAAGAAAACAAAATCGCAAATTTTCACAGTAGAGCACAGCACAACATTTTCTTTCTCGCATTTGGTTTTAAAAGAAAACATGTACATTGGTGTTTTAAAAAACATATGGCTTACGTTCGTCTGAGCGTTTATTAAATCGTCGTGTAAATTTGAAGTAAATCGGTCAAGAAGTTTTTGAGATTTTTGCAGACAAAGTTTTCTTATATCATTTACAATAAAAATATGTAACAATGTCTGTTCGAAGTTTTATTAAAGTAACGTGTAGCAGTTAATTCAAGTAAATCGGTCAAGAAGATTTTAAGATTATTGGTAACAGCATTTCCCGTTTATACAGAGAGATTCAAGAGGAATTCCGTCCATCACAGCACCTAACAGCATTTTGGTAAGTAATATTCGCTATTGTCTTTATATTCATTCATGTTTGTGTGTAGTCTTCAACCTGCTACAGTTCTTTAACGATGGAAAATTGGACACATACTCAGAAGGACTCTTTCGGTTTATTTTCACATGTAGAGGCACCTTAAAAATTATTTGACATTCCTCCTGAACAACTGCATCTGAATGTTAGTTACGTGTAAAAATTTGAAGTAAATCGGTTAAGAACTTTTAGAGATTCTTGGTAACAACGTAAAATAACCATTTGTCTTTATATAGTAGTTTAGACAGGATTAGTAAACAGAGCCAAGCTAACTGTCCAGACACTGTAACCACAGAGGTATTGAAACGGGGGATGGGACAGAAAAGGCCGAAATACCAAATGTCTTTTTCCAAAACTGTTTCACAGAGGACTATCACAATGTAATTTCCCCATATAAGTCACTGCACGATCGACAAAATGACAGACACCGTAATAGGAGACCAAGGGAGAGAAAAGCAACTAAAATCGCTCCTTAGAGAAAAGGCCACTGGACCTCAGGGGTTAACAATTCGCTTATGTGAATTAGATTATACATAGATTATGCTAAAGGAGTTGCCCCACTTATAGCAGCAATGTACCGTTAGTCTTTGCAGAAGCCAAGCGTGCCTAACGATTGAAGAAAAGCACGTGTCATTAGCTTTTTGAAAAAGGGTTGTCTTATAGGCACACAAAACTCAGACCTATAGCTCTGACGTCTGTCTGTTGACGAATTTTGGGACATTTTTCATGCTCGCGTATTATAACATTTCTAAAGACCAAAAACTTCCTCTGTAGGAGCCGACATAGACTCCGAAAACAACTATCCTGTGAAATCAAGCTCGCTGTGTTCGGCCACGGGAACTAGAGAGCAGTAGATGCGAGTACAGGCGCCCACGTAGATGCCATGGTCCTTGACTTCCGGAGGGTATTCGACACTGTTCCCTACTGCCACCTAATCAACAAAATACGAAAGTAAGGAATATCAGAGCAACTGTGTGATTGGATAGAAGAATTTCTACGAAAGAGAGCAATGTACGTAATTCTGAACGAAGAGAAGTCTTCAGACGAAAAAGTAACTTCGGACGGGCCCCAGGTGAGTGTTACAGGACCATTACTTTTCACAATATATATCCTATTAGATAACGTCGGAGATTCCGTGAGGTTTTCAGCGCATGATGCTGTTGGCACACATAAGCCGCAACGCTAGGAAATTGTAGCGAAATGCAGGAATAAAGACACTCGATTCAGGGTATGAAAATTGACCCTCAATAAACGAGTAAACAAATACACTGAATAGCCAAAGAAACTGGTACACCTGCGTAATATCGTGTAGGGCCACCGCGAGCACTCAGAAGTGTGGCAACACGACGTGGTATGGACTCGACTATTGTCTGAAGTAGTACTGGACGGAATTGACACCATGAATCCTGCAGGGCTGTCCATAAATTCGGAAGAGTACGAAGGGGTGGAGATCTCTTCTAGTAGCACGTTGCAAGGCATCCCAGATACGTTCAATAATGTTCATGTCTGGAGAGTTTGGTTGCCATCGGAAGTGTTGGGAGAGTGTTCCTGGAGCCACTCTGTAGCAATTCTGGACGTATGGGGTGTTGCATTATCCTACTGTAATTGCCCAAGTTCGTTGGAATCCACAATGGACATGAATGGATGCAGGTGGTGAGACAGGGTACTTACGTACGTGTCACCTGTCAGAGTCGCATCTAGAAGTATCAGGGATCCCATATCACTCCAACTGCACACGCCCCACACCATTACAGCGCCTACACCAGCTTGAAAAGTCCCCTGCTAACATGCAGGGCCCATGGATTCATACCCGTACACGTCCATCCGCTCGATACAATTTGAAATGATACTCGTCCGACCAGGCGACATGTTACTAGTCAGCAACAGACCAATGTCGGTGTTGACGGACCCAGGTGAGGCGTAAAGCTTTGTGTCGTGCACTCATCAAGGGTAGACGAGTGGGCCTTCGGCTCCGAAAGCCCATTCGATGATGTTCCATTTAATGGTTCGCACGCTGACACTTTCTGATGGCCCAGTACTGAAACCTGCAGCAATTTGTAGAAGGGTTGCACTTCTGTCACGTTGAATGATTCTCTTCAGTCATCGTTGGTCCCGTTCTTGCAGAATCTTTTTCCGGCCGCAGCGATGGCGAAGATTTGATGTTTCACCGGATTACTGATACTCACGATACACTCGTGAAATGGTCGTACGGAAAAATCCCTACTTCATCGCTACCTCGGAGATGGTGTGTCCCATCACTACTGCACCGATTATAACACCACGTTCAAACTGACTTAATTCTTGATAACCTGCCATTGTAGCAGCAGTAACCGAACTAACAACTGCGCCAGACACTTTTCTTATATAGGCGTTGCCGACCGTAGCGCCGTATTCTGCCTGTTTACATATCTCTGTATTTGAATACGCATGCCTATACCAGTATCTTTGGCGCTTTAGTATATAACCTATTTCGCATACATAGAAAGATCCATTATTCCATGATTACACGATTTCAAAACATTCACTGGAAGCAGTTATTTTCATGAAATATTTATAACGTGTAAACAACATTCACAGGTTTGAAATTCAATACGCAACTGCAAGACAGATACTAGACCTTCAAATGCTCGAATGTGTGTGAAATCTTATGGGACTTAACTGCTAAGGTCATCAGTCCCTAAGCTTACACACTACTTAACTAAAGTTATCCTAAGGACAAACACACACACCCATGCCCGAGGGAGGACTCGAACCTCCGCCGGGACCAAACGCACAGTCCATGACTGCAGTGCCCGAGACCGCTCGGCTAATCCCGCGCGGCTAGACCTTCAAATAAGAAAATGAAGATTACTCTCAGAAAAACCTACACGTGTTGTTACTGCTCGGTATTCATTCGGTTTATCGAAGGTATTTCATGAGGGAAATCGGACTATAGTAATAAACAATTTTGTGCTTACTAATGTGAGAGCAGAAAAGTGCGAGAAGGGTGACGTGACGCAATGACATGGTCGGACAACGCTTGCGTCAGGTGGCCGATGGCTGTTGAAGGGCGGGGAAATTCCCAAACATAAACGGAAAAAATCTTGATGCAGTCACGATTTATTTCTCAGAAATGTTCTGGAAGATTTTATTATTACTAGTAGGTGAGAAAGTGAAGCAAGTTCTCTTTGAGATTCCATCTGTCAATTAGCAAACAGCCGAAAGGCGGCTTAAAGAAAAGGAAAGCACTGACTGGATTCGAACTCGCCACTTTGTGTCTCCATTTCGCAACGTTTACCACTAATCCACGAGCAGGTACAGTTCGAGTGGCAGACAACATTTTCCTTCAGAAACGTCTGCAGCTTACATTATCGCGAGATCGTCCAAATGGCCGGACTAAGAATTCAGAGAGGCAACCGGTTTTATTGGTGCCTGAAGTGAGTGGCTCGGACTAAGTCTCTGCGGCGGCCAGGTTGCTTAGGCGATGTAACCATCTTGCATTCATCTAAGTATAAGCAACTTTAGGAGCTTCCATTTTACTATGGGCAATTACACGGCCCGATGCCTAACCACGGAGTGATCGAAATTAAGCAATACCAATTAATCGCGTCTCAATAACTAAGATTCACCATAGTAACAGATTAAAATGGTCTCACCAAATTCTTCAATCATCACTAAATCTCCATAACGGCAGGGAACTTCACGAGGCAAAGGCAGTCTTCTCTCCAAACACAGCTCCACCAACAATCATCCAACCGAACATGGAACAACACGTGAACTAGATTTGAAGCATCACTTAATGACGAACTCGCTTTCAAAGAAAAAGGACCCCATGGCCTGCAACCCGCGAACGATTCTCACTGATCCGGCCGCTGTGGCCGAGCGGTTCTAGGCGCTTCAGTCTGGAACCGCTCGACCGCTACGGTCGCAGGTTCGAATCCTGCCTTGGGCATGGATATGTGTGATGTGCTTAGGTTAGTTAAGTTTAGGTAGTTCTAAGTTCTTGGGGACTGATGACCTCAGATGTTAAATCCCATAGTGCTCAGAGCCATTTGAACCATTTTTTTTTTTACTCCCACTGGTCAAAAATGAACGTACTGCACAAAGGCATAAAATAGCTTCAGCAAGCAAGTAAAGAGATTGCTACAGGACTTGAATCGACTAATCGAAACTGATTATAACGGGCTCGCGTAAAGTATTGCAGAGATAAATATCGCGATCTACTATAAACAAAATATAATGGGAAGAAATGAAAGTAATCATCGAGCAGGCAAGTTTCAACTTCCCTCGGCGAACCAGCCAGTCACCTCTGCTGCGTGTTATATTCCGCGTTCATCTGTAAAATCCAGAATCCTCATTTATTATTGTTTCGATTAAATATCCCGTGACAAGTTGGCAGAGACTTCAATGAAAATGTGAGCGTGCATGATTCATTATAGTGTCAGGTTATTCATGTCTTTTTATCTCCAGCCACTCACAGTATCCACACAGATATTTTTTTAATTATTGCAAGAGAGTATGTGACAGCAACAACGCTTATACAATTTCTTTTAATCTAAGTAGTGCAAATCAAACAATTTGTTGTTGCGATCTTCAGTGCGAATAATGGTTTGATGTAGCTCTCCACGTTAGTGTATCCTGTGCAAGCTTCTGCATTTCTTCTTAACTACTTCAACCTACATGCATCTGAATTTACTTACTACATTCATGTCTTTGTCTCCCTTAACAATTTTCGTCCTCCCGATTCGTTGGTGCCTAAGGATGTGTCCTAGCTACTGATTCTTTCTTTTGGTCAAATTGTGCCATAAATTTCTACAGTCCTCGATTTGGTTCGGTACCAACTCATTAGTTATTCGATCTACTCGTCTGATATTCAGTATTCTTCTGTAGCACCACATTCAAAATTCTTGTCTTCTCGGCTTGACTTCCGGACAAGACTATACTACACTTAGGTGACAAAAATCATGGGTCAGCAATATGCACATACACAGATAACGCTAGTATCGCGTACACAAAGTATAAAAGAGCAGTGCATTGGCTGCGCTGTCATTTGTACTAGGGGGATTTATGTCAAATGGTTTCCGCCTTGATTATGACCGCACGGTAGTGGGAGCTAGACGCATGGGACATTCCATTTCAGAAATCGTTAGGGAATTCAATATTCTGAGACCCACAGTCTCAAGAGTGCGCAAAAAATACCAAATTTTAGGCATTACCTCTCACCACGGACAACGCAACAGCGACGGCCTTCACTTCAGGACCGAGAGCAGCGGCGTTTGCTAGGAATTGTCAGTGATAACATACAAGCGACACTACGTGAATAACCGTAGAAATCAATCTCGGACATACGTCGAAAGTATCGATTATGACTGTGTGGCGAAATTTGGCGTTATGTGCTATGGCAGCAGATGACCGACGCGAGTGCCTTTGCTAACAGCACAAAATCGCCTACAGCGCCTCTCCTCTCGTGATTGTATCGGTTGGCAATAGAAAACTGGAAAACAGTAGCTTGGTCAGATGAGCTGATGGTAGGGTTCGAGTGTGGTGCAGACCCCACGAAGCAACGGACGTAAGTTGTCAACAAGGCACTATGCAAGCTGGTGGTGGTTCCACAATGGTGTTGTCTTTGTTTACGTGGAGTGTATTGCGTCGTTTGGTCCAGATGAACCGATGACTGACTGTAAATGTTTAAGTTCGGCTACCTGGAGACCATTTGTAGCCATTCAACGATGGAATTTTTGTGGATGACAATGCACCATGTCACCGAGCCATAGTTTCTCTTGATCGGTTTGAAGAATATTGTAGGCAATTCAAGCAAATGATTTGGCCACCTAGATCACCCGACATGAATTCCGTCGAATATTTATGGGACATCATCGATAGTTCAGTTCGTGCACAAAATCCTGCACTGACAACACTTCTACAATTGTGGACGGCTATAGAAGCAGCATGGCTCAATATTTCTGCAGGCGACCGCCAACGACTTGTTGAGTCCATACCACTTCGAGCTGCTGCACTACACGGGGCAAAAGGAGGTCCAACACGATGTTAGGAGGTATCCCATGGATTTTGTTATCTCAGTGTAAATACAAATACCTTTAGGAAAGACTTCCTAGCACTTAAATTTATTTTCAATGTTAATAAATTTCTCTATTTCAGAAATCATTTTGCTGTTATTGCTGGTCTGCAGTTTCTGTCCTCTCTGCTTTAGCCGATGAGAGCTATTTTTCTGCCTAAATAGCGCAACACATCGACTACTCCCAGTGGCTCATTTAGTAATCTGATTCTTTCGGCATCATCTGATTTAATTAGATTACATTCCATTCCTTTTGTTTTACTTTTGTTGAAATTCATCTTATAAACCATTTACTTCTGCTGCTGAAGACAGCATCCTCTTGAACAGTCCTCGCGCAGAGATCCAAATGGTGGCATATTTTATCTCCGAAATATTTTACCCAGGAGGATGCTGTCACCATTAAGCCATACAGAAGAGATTCCTTTCTTCGGGAATTATAAGGGCTGTAGTTTTCTCTCACTTTCAGCCTTTTGCACTTCCAACATAGCAAGGTCAGAGTATTGTATTGTATTGAACTGGGGACCTAGAAACGACAGAGATGCTTCGTCCCGGCCGTAGCCCTCAGTGGTTCACCACCCCACAACAGGCTACAGCAGTCCATTCACCCCACCGCCGACCCACACCGAATCCAGGGTTAAGGTCAGAGTAGTCAATCATCCAGACAGGTGCCCCTGCAACTACTGAAGAAGCTGCTTCTCCTGTTTTGCGAATCATGTATTTGTCTGGCCTCTCCACAAATACCAGTCAGGTGTGGTTGCGTCTAATGTATGGCTGTCTGTACCATAGAGGCACGCAAGCCACGCCACTGCGGCAACGCCAGTGGTTCTTTGCGTGCGGATGGGGAGGGGGGGGAGGGGAGTGGGTGGGGGCGGGGGGTGGCAGTGCCGTAAATAAAAGTTTGCCACTCGATACGATGTTTTAACATTTTTCTCCTTCTCCCTCCCCCCCCCCCCCCCATCTCCCACCAACCTCACAAAAAAATCGTATAATACTATTTTGGAAAATAATTTTTTAATACAATGGGTTAAGTAAGCAAAGTACAATGTTAATTATTTTGTAAACAGTTTTTATGAAGAGAAACACAAATAACACAGAACTGATTATTTTTAAGACATACACTCCTGGAAATTGAAATAAGAACACCGTGAATTCATTGTCCCAGGAAGGGGAAACTTTATTGACACATTCCTAGGGTCAGATAAATCACATGATCACACTGACAGAACCACAGGCACATAGACACAGGCAACAGAGCATGCACAATGTCGGCACTAGTACAGTGTATATCCACCTTTCGCAGCAATGCAGGCTGCTATTCTCCCATGGAGACGATCGTAGAGATGCTGGATGTAGTCCTGTGGAACGGCTTGCCATGCCATTTCCACCTGGCGCCTCAGTTGGACCAGCGTTCGTGCTGGACGTGCAGACCGCGTGAGACGACCCTTCATCCAGTCCCAAACATGCTCAATGGGGGACAGATCCGGAGATCTTGCTGGCCAGGGTAGTTGACTTACACCTTCTAGAGCACGTTGGGTGGCACGGGATACATGCGGACGTGCATTGTCCTGTTGGAGCAGCAAGTTCCCTTGCCGGTCTAGGAATGGTAGAACGATGGGTTCGATGACGGTTTGGATGTACCGTGCACTATTCAGTGTCCCCTCGACGATCACCAGTGGTGTACGGCCAGTGTAGGAGATCGCTCCCCACACCATGATGCCGGGTGTTGGCCCTGTGTGCCTCGGTCGTATGCAGTCCTGATTGTGGCGCCCACCTGCACGGCGCCAAACACGCATACGACCATCATTGGCACCAAGGCAGAAGCGACTCTCATCGCTGAAGACGACACGTCTCCATTCGTCCCTCCATTCACGCCTGTCGCGACACCACTGGAGGCGGGCTGCACGATGTTGGGGCGTGAG
This sequence comes from Schistocerca serialis cubense, assembly GCF_023864345.2. NCBI lineage: Eukaryota > Metazoa > Arthropoda > Insecta > Orthoptera > Acrididae > Schistocerca > Schistocerca serialis. The sequence goes on along the minus strand of NC_064640.1, from coordinate 749,464,080 downwards.
CGGAAGACGGCCTAACGGTGTGCTGGACCGTAGCCCAGCTTCATGGAGACGGTTGCGAATGGTCCTCGCCGATACCCCAGGAGCAACAGTGTCCCTAATTTGCTGGGAAGTGGCGGTGCGGTCCCCTACGGCACTGCGTAGGATCCTACGGTCTTGGCGTGCATCCGTGCGTCGCTGCGGTCCGGTCCCAGGTCGACGGGCACGTGCACCTTCCGCCGACCACTGGCGACAACATCAATGTACTGTGGAGACCTCACGCCCCACGTGTTGAGCATTTCGGCGGTACGTCCACCCGGCCTCCCGCATGCCCACTATACGCCCTCGCTCAAAGTCCGTCAACTGCACATACGGTTCACGTCCACGCTGTCGCGGCATGCTACCAGTGTTAAAGACTGCGATGGAGCTCCGTATGCCACGGCAAACTGGCTGACACTGACGGCGACGGTGCACAAATGCTGCGCAGCTAGCGCCATTCGACGGCCAACACCGCGGTTCCTGGTGTGTCCGCTGTGCCGTGCGTGTGATCATTGCTGTACAACCCTCTCGCAGTGTCCGGAGCAAGTATGGTGGGTCTGACACACCGGTGTCAATGTGTTCTTTTTTCCATTTCCAGGAGTGTAGATTAGATCTTATTTCTTCTAACCTTTTCTGCTACAAATTTCGAAGTTATGTAATTAAAATCAATACCTTTAGATACCCTATTTTCGATTGACAAATCTGACAAACTAGCGAGTCATAGCCACAGAACGCGAAAACATTTTATTGACACAGACCTACATAGGGAGGAACAATTATCATAATAAAATAATGGCAATAAGAGCTCGTGCGGAAAGATACAGGTGTTAGTTTTTTTCCGCACACTCTTCAAGAGAGGAATAAGAGCGAATTATTGTGAGGATAGTTCGATCAATCCTCTGCCAGGCTCTTAAATGTACTCGTAATTTGTAGGGTAGCCATGTAGTTGTAGATGCATGTAAATGTAGATGTAATGGAGCTAAGGTAATTGTTAAGGAGTACGTGTTTCGCCGGCCGGTGTGGCCGAGCGGTTCTAGGCGCTTCAGTCTGGAACCGTGCGACTGCTACGGTCGCAGGTTCGAATCCTGCCTCTGGCATGGATATGTGTGATGTCTTTAAGTTAGTTAGGTTTAAGTAGTTCTAGGTCTAGGGGACTGATGACCTCAGATGTTTAGTCCCATAGTGCTTAGAGCCATTTGAACCATTTTTGACAATTATGATGAGGTTTCTGAAGGAGGTCTCCTTTCATAAATCCCAAGTCTAAGAAGATCTCTGCAAGCTGCCAGCGTTTCAGAGGAAGAGTTTCATGATTGGACAACTTTAAGATCCTTACAGACTCGAACCTGCGACCATAGCAGCAGCGCGGTTCCGTACTGAAGCGCCTAGAACCTCTCGGACACAGTGGCCGACCATAATTGTAAGCTAAACATTTTACAGACATGGGAGGTTTCTGAGAGTTTAATCATACTGATGGGTTTTAAAACAGCACAAAGAGTTGATATACGTTTCATGGTTTTGCAACGTGTATCGATTTCTTGCAGAAGAATGTCGATACACTACAACATAGACTTTCTCAGTTCCTAGTGCAAAATAAGTGTCTCGTCTGCAGTCTTCTCCGCAGGTATCATTTTCTTTTACCAGATACTTCTACTTTTTCCGCAGGAACGCCCATCGCGTCACATTTGCCCTTCGCAAATGGTAATACTTCGTTAACAAGATAACTTCTCTCGTCTCTTAAACAGATCTTTAGACTTCTCATCTTTTATTACGTATTTTGAAGCTGACTACAAGAACTAGTAAATTCTTTTGGCCGTGGCTGCCTTTTTGTAAGGGAATACACCGTAATCACAAATATCACAAAACCGAGAAATGCAGGTGACATAGATTGTGCAGTTTCTTTGTTTTCCTGAAGTTCCGCAGAATTAGGTAGTTTCCTCACAGGCAGCGATTATCTTTTAAAAACACTTTTTGTAGCGTTGTCATACTTCGATTCGCCAAACATTTCAAGAATGCAGCTTTGGAAAACATTTTGCACTCACTTCTCTTATAAGTAGCGCACTATGTTGAAAGCTAGTTAGCTATTGTGCTTAGGCAGATGTGACGTCTCTTCATTTTCTGCAATGTTGGCCCAGCTAGTGTCTTCTCTTATTTTTGTTGTTCCTTCCACTGTTGTTGAGTTTGTACTTCTATTCATATATGCATTAGAAACAGCTTCATGTCCTCTGGTAATATGAGATATATGGTTGTTCCCAATTTTTTGACAATGCTTACCAAGATATGTCAGTTTCAAGTTTCTTGAGAAACACTTTTCTTTTTGTCTTTTCATTGGTGCTCATTTTGTAAATGACAGAGTTTAATGCGTAGACGTTTAAAAATTAGAATACAGCAAGGGGCCTCGTGCTTGTTTTGCGACCAACACTATACTTGTTGCACAGATGTTCGTATGTGTCCAGTCATCCCTTAGTGGAGTTGTAGAAAGCTACTTTTTTCTTTTTTTACAGCCACCTCTACCTTCATTGATGTTAGCATCACTTTGCATTGTGTATATTAGAACTAAACAGTGAGGCTTCCTCAGAAACATAAAACATCATACAAAGCAAACTTGAACTCAACACCTCTGTGTTTATTTGGCACGTGTTCAGCAACAATTTCACGTTTGTTTTTATGTAATATATATACGATTAGACTGCCTGAACGAACGATTAGACTGCATTCCTGCATACGCATCAAACGTGTGACAAAAGAAATTTCTACGAGGGTTATTCGGAAAGTAAGGAGCGTTCGGTCACGAAATTGAAAATACAGTGAAAATCTGATGAAGCTTTGAACAGATGCATTGGGCACTGTGTCTAGTACGCCCATCGATCGCATCATGTCGCTCTTTTCAGTTCTGAGCTCACAGTAAGAACGTAAAGACGGCTAGAAACTAGCGTCTCCCTCCACGTATGAGGGCCTGGCGAAAGATTTCGCCTGAAGCTATGCAATCCACATAACATAACTGTCATGCGGTTCGTTCTACACGACAATTCTCGGTCGCACCCTGCAGGGGCACTGAAGATGGTCCTGCTGCGTTTTCGATGGGAAGTGTTTGATCACCCACAGTACAGACGGTAATTGGCTACCCCTGAGGCTCGTCTCTGCTCAAATGAACCGCTGGCTATGAAGACAATATTTTGACACAGACAACGAGCTGCAGTCCGAAGTACAAAATTGTCGAAAAGCACTGGCGGCTGTCTTCTATAACGAGGGAATTGAGAAGTTGGTACAACGCTACGACAGATGTCTAAGTCTGAGCGGTGTTGTGTAAAGAAGTAGCTGGAAGGCGTAGCTAAGTGTTGCAAATAAAACAGTTTTGATTTTCACTGTGGTTTTCATTTCGCGACCTATCGTTCCTTACTTTCCGAATAGCCCTCGTATATTCTGCTGTAGCAATCACTTCTTATTTCAAATTTCTAGGCAAATACTGCTTCATTGAGCAAGGCCCCAAAAATATAATTACACTGATCTGTAAAACATCAGGGCAAGATAGATAAAGTAAGATAATATATTAACAGATCTGTGGAAATGAGTGAAAGTGCGAGAGCTTGTTGCCAGAGGTCTCCCAGTTGTGCATAGGAAGCTGGACGTCACATGGCGTGAGGACAGCGTGACTATAGAGCCAAACGATGGTGACCCGGTAGCACGAGGCAGTTGAAGGAACGGGAAAAGCTAGGGTGTCAGTCATCGAGCAGTTACGGTGCACTGTGGTGGTTCCTTCGTTACAACATGGCTGGAGACAATATTTGGATGACTTTACATGGAGAAGAATCATCGGAAAACTTGAAGAAAGACGAAGTGTGACGAGTGTAGCCCAGGAGTTTGATGTTGCTCACAGCATTGTTTTATGTGCACGAATGGCGTTGTGAACCACAGGCATCACTGCCCGAAGGAGACGAAGTGGTCGATCACGATCAACTACAGCAGCAGATGACCGCTACATAGTGCAACAGGCAAGATGGGGCCCATGTCCAACAGCGGGTGCAATTGCAACCACATTTAACAGGACTGAAAGGCACGCAATCTCACATTCCACAGTGGCACGTCGAATGTTTGGGGGTGGTCTCTTTGCCTGACGGCTAGTACGTTGTCTTCCGTTGACGCCCACACATCGGCGGCACCGTTTGCGATGGTAACAACAGCGTAGGGACTGAACCGACGATTAGTGGGGCCTCGTTTTCTTCTCAGATGAAAACATATTCAGTCTGAGTAGTGATTTTGAACGTACACTCATATGACGGTAGGTGGCAACACGCAACGCATCCACGAACTTTGCCGAATATGATCGTTTTGGTGATCAAAGTGTTGGGGTGTGAGAATGTATAATGTTGTATGGGCGTACTGACCTTCATATCTTTGAACACGGTACGCACCTGGTGAACGTTAATGTGACACTGTACTCCTTCCCCATGTCAAATCTTTTCAGGAGTGCATTCGGACCTAACTTCATTTTTATGGATGACAGTCCGGGCCAGCATCGAACAGCGCAGGTGGGGGAGCTCTTGGAACGAGAAGATTTTCAGCGAATGTACTGGCCTTCCCGTTCTACTCACCTAAATACCACCGAGCACATTTGGGATGCGTTGGGAAGCCGTACTGCATCACATTCACATGCACCAACGACCACTCAGCAGTTGTCAACCTTGCTGATGCAGGAATGGAACGCCCTACCACAAGAAATCCTTACAACCCTTGGGGTCAGCATGTGAGTAGTTACAGAGCACGTATTGCCTTCCGTGGGGATGACAAACCTTCTTAAGAACCATGTCCCACCGTTAGTAATGTCCAGGGGACCATCGTGAATCGCTGTCACTCCAGTGTAATTTGTGTTTTTGAATAAAAGTGTCATTTCTCTTCATCTCGTTGCGCATTTTTTCAGTTACCTTCTGTGCTGTATTTTAGCAGAACTTTCTATGTGTAGTTCCAGTTTCACTGAGCTATGTTATTTGACAGTGACATCTTGCCAAAGTTACAGTCGTCCTTAAGTTTTGCACACCATGTAGCTAGCCATTAATCGTCAGATACTCTATAGAGACTAGTTACACCCGGCGAACTTCGTTTCGCCTCTGAAAATCTTTATATGTTATAGCTGACCCGGGAAACGTTGTTTTTCCATATAAATTATCTCTAGCCTATAAGAATAATGTATACGTGTAACACAATGTATACGTGTAAGCCGGCCGGAGTGGTCGAGCGGTTCTAGGCGCTTCAGTCCGGAACCGCGCAACCGCTACGGTCGCAGGTTCGAATCCTGACTCGGTCATGGATGTGTGTGATGTCCTTAGGTTAGTTAGGTTTAAGTAGTTCTAAGTTCTAGGGGACTGATGACCTCAGAATTTAAGTCCCATAGTGTTCAGAGCCATTTGAACCATTTATACGTGTAACACAATAGCCGTTGTTGGCGGGAGCTCGTGACATAAACAATACTAATGGCCAAAAACTGTGTAGGGAGTGAGAAAAGACTTAGGGGGAAGTCCGGCAGTATCGGCCACTATTACTTCTAGCGTTTCTATGGTAGATCGCGCGGATTTAACAATTGCAGCCGATACACGGCTCGTCCATGAGCATACAAACATAGCGGCAATTTCGTGTCGAAACGTGTTCTCCAGCATTATGAATAAGGCGAAACGCACACTCATCGATTTTTATCGTATATAAAAATATTGTACTATTAAATTCTTTTAGAGGAAAAAAGGAGAGCACAGGAACTTCTTTGTTCCACTAAAAGAATTTGATCGTACGACATATATCCTTACGATAAAAATCGATGCGTGTGCGCTAGGCCTAAATGTTGGTTTGGCGAATGACGCGTGCTACCTAGTTAAACTTCTCGGTCTAGTTACGTCGATTCAAAGAGAGATATTCGAGTCGTTGCTTTTGGTGCGTTTTCTTCAATTACCTATCTGTCGAATAGTGAAAGACTATCACCGCTAGACACCTGGAGGGGATAACTGATCAAGTGATAATTGATCAGTTATCGACCGGGGTTGAAAATTATTAAATTACTAAAATCGGTATTAAAAAATACGGGTTGGTGGTAGAAGGGTGAAAATTTAGGTTGCGTGTATATTGTAATGCCACATCATAAAAAAATAAAAACAAAAAGTTCTGTCCAAAAAAATAAGAAAAAAGTTTTGGGGTGTACCACTCTTATCATTTAGGGGTATGAAAAATAGATTACGACCGATTCTCAGACCTACCGAAAATACATGTAAAATTTCATCAGAATCGATCGAGCCGTTTCGGAGGAGTATGGTGACTAACATTGTGATACGAGAATTTTATATATAAGGATAGATGCTTTCGCGTATCTTTTGTCTTACATGTGTCAAGAACTCAAGGATAGCAAACAATGGACGATTTCTTCATCTCATTAACAAAATGGCTCTGAGCACTATGGGACTCAACTGCTGAGGTCATTAGTCCCCTAGGACTGAGAACTAGTTAAACCTAACTAACCTAAGGACATCACAAACATCCATGCCCGAGGCAGGATTCGAAGCTGCGACCGTAGCGGTCTTACGGTTCCAGACTGCAGCGCCTTTAACCGCACGGCCACTTCGGCCGGCCATCTCATTAACATATACGTAATACGTAAATACCGAGTGAAACCACTATTTGGCCTCACAGCTGCACTTAATAACCTACCCAAATTGTATTTTCTTGTAATTTTCAATGTCTTGTTGCTACACTATAAAATGCAACGTACCACAATGGCAGCTACGGCGAAAAATATCTCTGGTTTTATGTTATACTAGTTTAACGGTTGCGTCTTGCTGTTCACATATAAGCATTTTGTCACCATACCCCGAGGTAAACAGTGATAGCAAAAAAATAATGGCTCTGAGCACTATGGGACTTAACATCTATGGTCATCAGTCCCTACAACTTAGAACTACTTAAACCTAACTAACCTAAGGACATCACACAACACCCAGTCATCACGAGGCAGAGAAAATCCCTGACCCCGCCGGGAATCGAACCCGGGCGTGGGAAGCGATAACGCTACCGCACGACCACGAGCTGCGGACAGTGATAGCAATATTGTGTTTTATAGCAGGGCTCTTTTGGCTAAATACCTGCTAGTTTCCCTTGGTTCAGATCAGAAAAAGTAGCCATTATTTACAGTGATCATTTCAAAATCAGAAATGACAGTTATATGTGACTAAGTATCGAATTCACTTTTTTGAAACTTACAGCATTAGACCTCAGAGAAATATCTCACCAATTCATCATCATCTTCGGCGCAAAGTAATTCCGCTGAGATTTTCACGGATTCTGCATCATGAAAAGATACCCCTTCTCACCTTCCTTACGACTAACAAGGAAAGTATTTGGGCTCGAACAAACATTTACACCATAGTCCCGTGAGGGATCATTTCCCCTATTTCACTGGAGATATTCCTTTATCGGTAAATCTCTGCAATTGTCCTTTCTAGGCCGCTGAGTATACCATGCTACATTCGATCTTTGTCTGCAGTTATGCCAGTCGAGAGCAGCAGAGACGGTGTAGTGTGTCTGTGAAGTTGCATTCTGTGAAGTTATTTGTGTACTGAGGCGTCAGATGGGTCGACGATTGGTAATCAAACCTGCTAATCTACTGCGATTGACTGAGATGAAGATGCGACGAACTCTTCTTCGTGAAAATAGCACTGGTGTAGAAGACGAATCATTCACATTGTTCCTGGTATACAGTGCAGTACAAAAATATTTTCACCGGTTAGAAACGGATACTGTTGTAATACTAACATATAATTATGATGGTAGTGATTTGTCGGTTTGTAGGAGGAGCCTAAACAGCGAGGTCATCGGTAACATCGGAGTAGAGAAGGATGGGGAAGGAAATCGACCGTGCGCTTTCAAAGAAACTGTCCCGGCATTTGCCTGGAGTGATTTAGGGAAATCGGGGAAAACCAAAACCAGGATGACCGGACGCGGATTTGAACCGCCGTCCTCCCGAATGAGAGTCCATTGTTCTAATCACTGCGCCACCTCGCTCGGTATGATGCAAGTGATGATAGTGACGAACACATCACTGCAAGCGGTAGTGACAAGGCAAGTTCGAGAAGAGGCAATGGAAGCAGTGAAACTGAATTCCAACCTTCTCCTGATAAGAAGTGTAAAGTCAAAAATGCCATCACGGTGTTCGATGAGAACATGCTAAATATGACATATACGATGATCATCGTGTCAGAGGTTTCAACGCAAATGACAAACTCCTGAAAAGACATTCTAAACTGAAGGCTAACAGCAATATTAAAAACGTGCTAGACTATGTGGCTAAGAAAACAGACGGCGATACAGTTTTCAAAGGAAATTGTATGCTGCAGTTGAATATCAAGCAATGTGTAATGGCTAAAAGCATATATCACAACAGAAAACATCTAAATAGGTTCTGTATGGACCATGATCAGAGTCAGTTCAACTGTGAACTTTCTTCCGAAAGAACGCTCTCCATGAAAAGGGAGAGACACACTGTCTCGACGTTGCAATCAGTTAACAGTGCAACACACAGCTACACGACTGATGTTGCTGTATCAACGGACAGAAGGTACACAGGCAAACTCTACACGTACTTTAAAACAACAAATGTGAAATTTGGACCCCGTGTACCAAAGGAAATAAGAAAGACGGTGCCCTCCAAATGTTTTCGTATGTGCAAGTGTGAGCGGGAAGAAGACAACAGAACATCTGAAGATATTTTTCTGTCAATTTTCAGTTCACATTTGCCGACAACGTCACTAAAAGATGTAGTTTTAAAAGTCACTCCACCTTAAACTACAAAATTTTCACACCCTCTCGAAGCGTATTTTTCAGACAGTATGAAGTACATGCCAATGGAATAACAGAGTTTCTTAAACTGTATCCCAGGAACATGCAGCCAAAACGGAATGACAGATTGTTTATCATGAAAACGCATTCTGTCATTTACAGTCAATTATCTGACGAAGTGCCTAACTATAGACAAACGCTTCTTTACGAGTGGAAGAACGCTGGCTACGTTACTGAGAAACCTGGGGACAACTTCAAAAGTGTCACTGACGTGGTGTTCATCACAGATAGAGAATGTGCAGCTAAGGCACTTGATCAACCTGTTTTTCTTCACTGTGTGTTTTGCACTCATTGATACTTCTTTCAGCATTTTATTGAAAGTCCGTACTTTCATTTATAGTTCACATATTTGCTTTGCGTTTTGCTTCTACAGTGATATCTTCAGTGACATCTAAAACATGTTCTCAGAGTCTTGCAGAAAAACGACACTTACGAGCACACTAAGAGGTATGCAATGGTCCTGTAACCAAAATTTCATACGGGCATGTTCGTTCGAACGGAAATACTTTCCTTGTAAGAGAAGAAAAAATTATATACAAAAATATTCGAAAATAATTCCATTTACTTACATACAAATGAATAAATATTTAATCGATATTCTGTAAACTACAGTATATCCTGCGGCATAAAACACTCACTTGCGTCTGATCACGTGCGATAATAGAAAAATGCCAACACTAGTTTAGGGGCAGAGTGACAATAATGATAGTTTAACACTAAACAATAACAACAATAATTACTCCCATTACACTATTCCAGACATATATATATATATATATATATATATATATATATATATATATATATATATATATATATATATATATATATTGCAGTAGAAACTCTCATGACAAGGAAAAGGAAATTCTCCCAGGTCATTTTGATCCGACACGAGTATTTATCTGCATTACATAATTGAAAATGGGTCCGTAAACAGTGCCACATCCAAGAATGTGCTACCGCAGTTACATGGCTTAACAAACATAACAGCTGTGTCTTTGTTGTAAACACATAGTGCCAGCTATGGAACGTCATGTTTAAGAAAACTATAATTTAATACACCTACATTGGTGCATATATTCAGCTAGACATTTTGCGGAGAAACACATTTTTAAATTAAGAAGACCCTAAGCCATGCATAAGCTTAATTTTTATACGATACTTAATGTTTTTACGATCTCAGTGTCTTCCCTAATAAAGGATCGATTTTCTTTATTTTAAAACTCCAAACCTCTACTTAAAATTATAATAGCACCAAAACCTTAATAGCATAACCAAATTGCAAAAACAGTTTATTGACTGACAAGCTAGCTTAAACAATGCCTCCGTCAATCTAAGATTATTGATCTCACTGTCTCAAGCACTGTGCGAGAATAATTTTTGTTCTCTCCATGTTTTAGCGGCAAAATGTGCGTAAGGATGCGAAAGGGTAAGGCACAGTCCATAAGCTCTCTAATTGCTCACCCTAGCCGATAAATACCAGAAGTGAACCGACGAATAAAAATTATTTTTACAGCTCGTGCCACAGAAAGTGGCAAGTTTTGTCACTCCTCAGGCGTATCGCGAGCGCTCCTCCCTCCCTTCTCCCCCCCACCTTCCCCTCAAACGACGCCACTAGGGTCGGGGAGAGGGGCTGGGGCTCCATGAAAGACATTACATTATTGTGTGGTCTAATTGCTAAGAAGATCACTGGTAAGAACGCACTCATACATTGTGGAAAAAATTAATAGACGATCTCAGAGTCATATTTTCTGCCCATAAGTTTTATGATGTTACAGGCAGACCCTATGTGCACCGTATCATAGCCGCGCATACAACGGTCTGGAGCACTGAATCCGGGGAGCGCTGGCCTGCGAAGGCATATGTCTTGGCGTGCTGCAGGCTGGCGCGTCGGACCAGCCAGTGGCCAATACGGGCCAATGCACGACACGTTCCGGGTCCGAGCGGGCCGGCACTTGCGCCGTGCAAGATTGCAGTCACAACATATTCAGTGAAAACGAAACGTTTTCCAAATAAATATTTCTGAAGATGTTGTATAGGATGCCAAGTTACTGCTCTGTCCTTTACGAGGTAATGATACATCCAGATGGCCGAATATGTTAAGGAGACCGTTCTAGAAAAGCGGAGCATGTGAGTTCGAGTCCCGATCGAGCACAAATTTTCAACTCACATAACTGATTAATTTCAGTGCCTTAATGCGGCCGCCGACGGAAAAAAAATTCGCTCAGTACTTATGGCAAAATTGCTGGATCCATTTTTATACAAAACAAATAATCGCAAATGCAGTCAAAATAGAGATAGCCTTTTTGACAACAGGAAGCACCCTAAATGTCCGATATGGATAATACTTTTCAGAAATGTTTACCAAAAGAACAACGAAAAACTCGCTCGAATCGCGCGAATACATTACCTGATGAAAAGTATCACTTATTAGTGTCGTCCTTTTATGGCGGTTTGAACTCTGCTGCGAACATTTTCAGTGGGGCGTCTGAATGTATGTTGAAGAAAGGCAGACCGTTCTCCCCCAACATCCGAAACCAGAGATGCCAATGCATTTGGATACTGGGGTCCGGAGCCAAGTTGACCTTCTAACTCAGCCCAGAGATCGTACCATTGAGTTCAGGACGGGACGACGCCAGGCAGGCCATTCCATTTCAAGAATGTTATTTTCCACAAATCGTTGCCTCATGTACGCTGTTTTATGGCGTCTCTGAACTGTTCCTCTACTGTACGCAGTACATTATGCTGTAAAATGGTTCATATCTTCCCGGAATAAGGAAACCACAGCTTTCTTTTCTTTTGCTTGTGCCTTCTTCCCGCAATGACGCAGGGTTGGCATGGTTAATCGGATTTGGCAAGGTTAACTTAAGGGGTGGCCGGATGCCCTTACTGCCACCACCCCGTACCACCCCCTCCCCCCCCCCCCGCCCCGGGACGGCATTAGTGTACCCCAACTGTCTGTGTCTAGTGTAATCCATGGAATAGTGCAAATGTGTTCAGATGTCTGCGAGCCGTGTAACTGAGGCGAGATGTGGGGTTGAAATGGTTTAAATGGCTCTGAGCACTATGGGACTTATCATCTATGGTCATCAGTCCCCTAGAACTTAGAACTACTTAAACCTAAGGACATCACACAACACCCAGTCATCTTGAGGCAGAGTAAATCCCTGACCCCGCCAGGAGTCTAACCCGGGCGCGGGAAGCGAGAGAGACGCGGGGACCAGCCCGGTATTCATCTAGTGGGATGTGGAAAACCGCCTAAAAACCACATCCAGGCTGGCTGGCACACCAGCCTCCATCGTTATGCCACCGGGCGGATTCGAACCGGGGCCGGCGCGCCTACCCGAGTCCAGGAAGTAGCGCATTAGCGCTCTCGGCTAACCTGGCGGGTAATAACAAAACCACAACCTAACCACGAAAAACATCTCCATACCCTAAGAACACCTACTCTGCACTTCACTGTTGGTACTATACATGATGGCAGGTAACATTCTCCACGTATTCGGCAAGCCCAAACCCTTTCACCGTATTTTCACAGGATATAACGTTATTCGCCACCCCAAATCATTCGCTTCCAGTCATCCAACGTCCAGTGGTGTAGCTCTTTACACAACCTTAAGCTTCGCTTAGCATTCACTACGAGAACGTGTGGCTTATAAGGAGGTGCTCGACTGTTGTACTCTATTACGAGTATTTTTAACTTCCTACGCACAGTCATTGTGGTAGCTGGACTTCTGGTAGCACTTTAGAACTCACGAGAGATTCCTTCTGCTGATTTCGAGCATTTTTTTACATCCACCTTCTGCAACGCTCTACGGTCCATGTCCGTCAGTTCATGAGGTCTGCCGGACACGGTTCAGCTATGGTTATTCCTTCACGATTACGCATTACAGTCACATCATCAACACTTGACTTGGACACCTTTAGGAGAGCTGAAATGCCCCTGATGGATTTTGTTGTGAATTGGCAGGAGCCAATTCACGGAGTTTGGAGGAAGCCGAAATGCACGCGTTTAAGCTCACGCAGGCTGGCGTGAGGTCTGGAAAATGACAAGGAATTATAGTAGCCAAAAATAGTACATAGCTTCTGGAATACTTAACTTTAATCCATAATTGGTGTACATCGCTCTTGACGGTACATGTTTTACAATCTCAATATTAACTGTTAATGGCGCCTTGCTAGGTCATAGCAAGTGACGTAGCTGAAGGCTATGCTAACTATCGTCTCGGCAAATGAGAGCGTAGTTTGTCAGTATAGCATCGCTAGCAAAGTCGTCTGAACAACTGGGGTGAGTGCTAGGAAGTCTCTCTAGACCTGCCGTGTGGCGGCGCTCGGTCTGCAATCACTGACAGTGGCGACACGCGGGTCCGACGTATACTAACGGACCGTGGCCGATTTAAAGGCTACCACCTAGCAAGTGTCGTGTCTGGCGGTGACACCACATTCCTCCCCCGCAAATCGGCATACGGTTGTATTATAAGGCTTCCGCCCGCCGTGGGGAGGACCCCATGTTGACGTATGCGACGAGGTGGGGAGCCTAACAACAGGCGAGGCTGTGCCACCCGCACCCTGCCATTCGGTCCGAGGGGAGCTAGGAAACGCCTGAAAACCTAGTCCAGGGTGCACGCCAACATGCGGTGTATGCGCCCGCAGAGAGACTGGAGAGGCCGAAGGGTCGACCTCCATCAGAACGGGGCACCCGACGGGCGAAGACGACATCTGGTCCGGAGCGGGCAAGAGGTCCATGTCGGAGGACATCTGGTCACGGGAAGCGATCGGCGGCGCGTGACGCAGGGTGGCGCTTGGCGGCTGCAGCGAAGCGTCCACTGCGGGCGTCGCCGGCGGGAGAACAGGTGGCGGCGGCGGCAGCGCGTCGCCATGGGGCAAAATGCAGGGCAGCGTCGGTAACACCTTGGGATGAGGCGAGCCAGTAGATGGGTCCCCAGGGCGCTGACCGGACGGCACCGTCGCTGAAAGCAGACGGGGAGCGGCAGAATCCGTGCGACGACAGAGGCGCAGCTGATTGAGATGCCGACGCACCTCACCAGAGGCCCCCAAAACCAGATAGATAGCGCGGCCGAGGCAGCGAAGAATGCGCCCTGCGAGCCAACGCCGTGAACCTCGATAGTTGCGATAGTATACAACGTCGCCTGGAGCAAAAGCAGGCGTCTGCCGCTGCACAGGAACCTGATGCGGCGGATGTAACAAAGACATCAAGGTTCGAGGAGGACGACCGTGGAGCAACTCAGCCGGCGAGCGACCATCTCGGGGCTGAGAGAGATACGAGGACAAGAAGAGCAATAACGCGTCCTCCCGAGAATGCGACTCTTTCAGCTTCAACATCTGTGACTTGAAAGTGCGGACCAATCGTTCAGCGGCACCGTTTGACTGAGGCGAAAACGGCGCGGACGTCAGATGTTGAATACCATTGGCCTTGCAGAATGACTGAAATTCTGCGGACATGAATTGTGGGCCATTGTCGGAAACAATAATCTGTGGAAGACCTTCAATACAAAAGATAGCGGATAACGCTTGGATGGTGGCAGATGATGTCGTGGAAGACATCCGGACAACAAAAGGGAAATTACTGATTGAATCTACCACAACCAACCATCGAGCATTCCAGAATGGACCAGCAAAATCTATGTGTAAGCGTTGCCAAGGGGAAGTGGCGTTTGGCCATGCGAAGAATTTCCGCGGCGGTGCGGATTGTTGTTCGGCACACGCCATGCAAGAAGAGCACATATTCGTAATCGCAGCATCGATTCCGAACCAAGTACAGTGCTGACAAGCAAGTTGTTTCGTTCGCACTATACCCCAATGTCCTTGGTGGAGAAGCCGTAAGACAGAGGACTGTAACGAACGTGGGACCACGACTCTGGACTGATCATTATCAGAACGCAACAGCAAAACACCACGTCGTACAAAAAGTCTCTCCTTGTGAGCAAAAAGTCGGCGAACCAACGGATCCTCTATCCGTGACTTTGACAAGGGCCATTGCGTAGCAACAAAACGCAAAACGGTAGCAAGGACAGGGTCAGCAGCTGTGGCTGTAGCTACACGACGAAAATCAATCAGAAACGATTCGACCACTTCATCGGTTTACGCATCAATGAACATGCAAGCAAGTTTGGAAGAATCGAATGCTCTATCCTCAGCAACAGGCAAACGGGACAACGCATCGGCGTTTCCGTGCTTAGCAGTGGACCGATACAAGATATCGTAGCGGTACTGCGAGAGGAAAATAGACCAGCGAATAAATTTCTGCGCTGTACGTGGAGGTACAGGCTTGTTCGGATGAAAAAGCGACGTCAAAGGTTTGTGCTCGGTGATGATGGTAAAGTGACGACCATACAAGAAATCATGAAACTTAGTAACACCAAAGACGAGAGCCAAAGCTTCTTGCTCGATCTGTGAATAATTTCTATGCGCAGACGAGAGAAATTTGGACGCAAAGGCAATAGGGCGATCATGCGATCCATCTTTGTGCGCAAGCACAGCACCGATCCCGAAATCCGATGCATCTACCATCAACAAAAGGGGTTTCTGGGGATCGAATGGCGTAAGGCAAGTATTGGAAAGCAACGCCGATTTCAACTGGCGCAAGGCGCGTTCGCATTCCGTCGTCCAGACGAACGGAACACCTTTACGGCGTAAGCGATGAAGCGGAGCTGAAATGGAAGAGGCGTGGCGCACATATCTGTTATAGTAACTGATTTTTCCCAGCACACTCTGTAGCTGCTTCAAATTCTGCGGCGAAGGCAAGTCCTGTATGGCACGGAGGTGCTCTGGACTTGGATGTATGCCTTGGGCATTGAGTACATGGCCCAGGTAGGGTAAGTCCCGAGCAAAAAACACACATTTGTCCTTCCGCAAGCGAAGACCATTTTGTCGCAAGACCTGAAATAATGTTCCTAGATTAGCTAAACGTTCTTCAACCGTCTTTCCGGAGATCACAATATCGTCCAGATAGTTTACTGCAGTAGGGACCGAGGCACAAACAGTTTGCAGATATTGCTGAAACAATGCAGGGGCGGATGCACACCCGAATGGCAGTCTTGTGAATCGATACAAACCAAGATGCGTGTTAACCACCAAAACGCGCTGGGATTCTTCGTCCACCGGTATTTGCAAGTACGCATCTGCTAGGTCCAGCTTCGAAAAATATTTACCCGGGCACAGTTTGTCAAAAAGATCTTCCGGGCAGGGTAAAGGAAAAGTTGCAATCACTAGTTGTGGATTCACTGTAGCTTTGAAGTCCACACAAAGTCTCAATTTTCCGGAAGGTTTTGGCAAAATTACTAAGGTTGAGGCCCAGAGAGAAGCCTGCACATGTTCAATTACACCTTGTGATTCCAAATCGTGTAATGTTCTTGCGACCTCATTACGCAATGCGTGGGGAATATTGCGCGCTCTGAAAAATTTCGGTTGCGCGTTTACTTTCAGTACCAAATGTGATTTATAGTTCTTAGCGCAACCAAGGCCCGGTGCAAAAATATCCGCAAATTCTTCACATAGACGAGAAACACTGGCTGAAGGCACAGTCTGGTTCACTGATGGGACCTGATTGACTATAGACAAGTTAAACAACTGAAATAAATCTAAACCAAACAAGTTCACTGCAGAAGAAGAATGAAGGACGTAAATAGACACAAGTTTTCTTTGTCCCTTGTATGTTGCAAGAAGGCTGCACTGGCCTAACACAGGGATAGCTTGTCCTGAATAACTATTTAACATAACATTTGCGGCACGCAACAGAGGTGTGCCCAGTTGTTTGTACGTGTCCTTATTAATCAATGAAACTGCAGCTCCCGTATCGAGCTGGAATGGTATCATGGTGCCATGAATGTCCAAATCTACAAAAAGTTTATTGTCCTGCTGATGACAAGAGCGACTGTCTCATGCAACGTGAACTGACACTGTTACAGAAGCACTTGCGACTTGACGGGATTTCCGTCGATGTCGACGCACACTATTTGTGGGACGAACATAGTCACTGTTAGAGAGAGTGGCACTGGGCGGAGTGGAATAAACTACGTGAATATCCATGGGCGAAGGTTCACGAGCCTGAGTATTCTTGGTTCGATTCCGATTCCGGCGCGAAGCAAAGGGCCTGGAATGGTTGTGAGAGTCCGTTCTGAGCTTTTTCCGGCAAACACTTTGAACATGTCCTTTCTTATTACAGAAAAAGCAAATAGCTTGGCGGGATGGGCAATTCTCACGCGAATGTCTAGTAGCACACCACAGGCATGATTTTAGCTCTGCATTTGCTTGCTTGCGCGGCACACGTAGCGGAGAGCTTGGCGGCAGCTGCGCAGACGGGCGCAAGGGCTGTTTACTGTACCGCGCAGCTCGCCCGACGGGCCGGTTAACGTGACACATAGCTGGCGAAGATTCAAAGGATTCCTGAGCAAAGTCAAGTGTGTCCTGTCGATCCAATATGTCTATCACTTGTTGAAGGGAGGGATTGACTAGTTTCAAAATCTGTTCCCTTATACGAACACCAGAAACGTTCTGTGCAATTGCATCATGTACCATAGTATCTGAATAAGGGAGTCCACATTCACACTCAAAAGCACAATCCCTAGTAAGGCCATGCAAGGTTGCAACCCACTCCTGATTAGTCTGACTGGCCGTACGTTTTGTACGAAAGAAGGTATACCTTTTTGCAACTACATTGATTGAGTCTTTGAAATATGCATGTAATGCCGACAAAATTTCGTCGTAGGACAGAGTTGCTACGTCGCTTCGGGGAAACAATTTCACTATCACACGGTAGGTGGACACTCCTACACAAGAAAGCAAAAAAGGCTGCTGCTCAATACCTTGAATTCTGTAGGCGGTGAGATGGAATCCAAATTGGCGTTACCACTCCGTCCAGCTTTCCAGTGCCGCATCAAAAGGACGAAAAGGTGGTGCAACTGCATGTTGTGGCTGCGGTAGCGGTGGAGCGACGGCGGCCACATCGTCTTGCATTGCACGTTGACCCTGGACGAGCTGTCCAAGGGCATCCAATAAGGCCTGCGTCTGCTGATTCTGTAAGCGGTAATATTCGGACAGTACATCTGGAGATTGCGGCGAAGCCATGACACAAGTAAATTAGGGTATCAATTGGTACAAACGCGATTTAGCTCGTCGCCAATGTTGTGAATTGGCAGGAGCCAATTCACGGAGTTTGGAGGAAGCCGAAATGCACGCGTTTAAGCTCACGCAGGCTGGCGTGATGTCTGGAAAATGACAAGGAATTATAGTAGCCAAAAATAGTACATAGCTTCTGGAATACTGAACTTTAATCCATAATTGGTGTACATCGCTCTTGACGGTACATGTTTTACAATCTCAATATTAACTGTTAATGGCGCCTTGCTAGGTCATAGCAAGTGACGTAGCTGAAGGCTATGCTAACTATCGTCTCGGCAAATGAGAGCGTAGTTTGTCAGTATAGCATCGCTAGCAAAGTCGTCTGAACAACTGGGGTGAGTGCTAGGAAGTCTCTCTAGACCTGCCGTGTGGCGGCGCTCGGTCTGCAATCACTGACAGTGGCGACACGCGGGTCCGACGTATACTAACGGACCGTGGCCGATTTAAAGGCTACCACCTAGCAAGTGTCGTGTCTGGCGGTGACACCACATATTTGTTGCTCAGATGACATCCAATGACTAGCTCACGTTCGAAATCACTGAGCTCTCCGCCGGCCGAAGTGGCCGAGCGGTTCTAGGCGCTACAGTCTGGAACCGCGCGACCGCTACGCTCGCAGGTTCGAATCCTGCCTCGGGCATGGATGTGTGTGATGTCCTTAGGTTAGTTAGGTTTAAGTAGTTCTAAGTTCTAGGGGTCTGATGACCTCAGAAGTTAAGTTCCATAGTGCTCAGAGCCATTTGATTTGAACTGAGCTCTCCTGACCGACATGTTTTGCTGCCACTGACTCTCTACTTACAACACAATGATCCCTGACTCGGCTCCTTTCATACTGCTGACATCTAGTGCTCAATTTCTCCATTGTATAGGGGTATTCGGATACTTTTGATCAAATGGCGTACAATGGGCCAAATTAGAAAATTTTCGTTGCTTTTTGAGCACGCCTCGTATATTTCTGTTGAAGATGTTCAAGAAGTTAGGTTGTTTGTAAGGCCTCATGATACACTGTTTCATCAGTCACCTTGGTGTTTTGCCTGAAAATGTGTTTGATGTCATTGAAGAACAAGATGAGCGCTTTCATTAAGATGTCATACTCATGGAAGGATGGTATCAGGGACTCTTAATACATGTATAATAGGAGACTATATAATTTTTAATTTAAATTACACGTGTTTTGTTAATTTCATTGTTTACAGCGAAATCACAAAAAATGGCTCTAAGCACTATGCTACTTAACATCTGAGGTCATCAATCCCCTAGACTTAGAAACTATTTCAACCTAACTAACATAAGGACATCACACATATCCATGCCCGAGACAGGATTCGGACCTGGGACCGTAGTAGGCTCGCGGTTCCGGTCTGAAGCGCCTAGAACCGCTCGGCCACAGTGGCCAGCGCGTAATCACATTATGGCAAAACTGTAACAGCACATTCTCAACTATCTCGCGAACACTTTTCTTGCAGACCCATGTTTATTGGAATATTGTTGCGCCGGCCGAGTTGGCCGAGCGGTTCTAGGCGCTAAAGTCTGGAACCGCGTGACTGCTACGGTCGCAGGTTCGAATCCCGCCTCGGGTATGGATGTATGTGATGTCCTTAGGTTAGTTAGGTTTAGCTAGTTTGAAGTTCTAGGGGACTGATGACAGAAGTTAGGTCCCATGGTGCTCAGAGCCAATATTTTTGCGTCTATTACAGTTTCACACGTGTTAGTGTCATCTATTAATATATTAATATTATACACACCGTATCGATGAAAAGCGTACGAGCTCCAAAATAGTTTTTATGACTGCAGAAACTGCGTAAAAGGGTTTTGTGTGATGTAGCACTAGTGCACGTCGATCTTTGTAACGCATCTGCATGTGCATTCCTTCTCAAGGTATTTGAACTGTGCTTAGAAAACAGGAAACGAGTGTTAGTAACAAATTACGGGAGTGCCTGAAAACGGGTAATGTTGAGGTGTTGGCCTGATTTATTGCTAAAGGTGAGGCATAAACTCGCAGCGACACGAGACGTTCCGCAAGAGCGAGAGCTATTAACGCCTCTTCCTGGAGACCGTGATTAAGTGTGGAGTGTGGGGCTGCTCGCGGAGCGGTCGATTCCATATTCCTCGCGCTCCGCTGACCTTGAGCGCTGCAGCCGCGTGGGCGTCCGGACGCTGCCTCGCTGCTCAGCCTCCTCCTCGCACAGACAGCATCGTTTATGGAAATTTCCGAGGTGCCATTTAAACTACGACCAAATGGTTGACGCGAGATACACGATTTCCGTGGCCACTCTGAGTATAGTCAGTCATCTAAGAGAAACTACTCTGCTGGCCATTAAAGTTGTAACACCAAGAGGGCGGTGGGCAACAAAGGTGTAAGTGGCATAAAGTGTATTGCAGGCTTCGAAATTCAGATGATCAGCATTTCAACGCAACTTCACAAATAGGTGGGAATAATGCCGTGTACATTTGATGTCTAAGAAAGATTACACAGCAGATTTCTCATTCAGACATAGAATTTGAATTGTGGTTAATTGTAAGAAGATCATGTTCTGCCCCGTGTGAGAAGCCGTAACGTCCACCAGCACCTGTCGGAATTCGGCAGTGGTCTATCGTGACAGTGCATTCCGTCCCACGGTAGTGCTGTCGACGTTGGTCGGGATTTTACGACTCCCGTGCGAATATGGAATCGATTGGTTCAGGAGGACCGTACTGAACCCCGTGCAGAGACTCTATGGCCCCAAGCGACTTACGCTCGAGTGTACACACACAGACAAGCAGTTCTAGGCCCTTCAGTCCGGAAACGCGCCGCTGCTACGGTCGCAGGTTCGAATCCTGCCTCGGGCATTGATGTGTGTGCTGTCCTTAGGTTAGTTAGGTTTAAGTAGTTCTAAGTCTAGGGGACTAATGACCTCAGATACTAAGTCCCATAGTGCTCAGAGCCATTTGAAACAGTTTTGGACACACACATTGTTCGCTCGGCCCTCAGAATCGCACTGCCTCGTCATGTACCTCGAGGCAGCAAGAGAAGTTTCCACAAGGACAGTGCGACGACGTCTGGAGCACCACTGACTGTCAGCGATGTGACCATTGGTGCAGCAGCAGAAGACTAAGACGCACCGACAGCGGTTCGTCCAATGACAACTCTGGACAGCACCACGTCGTCTCCTCAAACAAGCCCCGCTTCTGCGTACAGCACCACGATCGACGTATCTGTGTGCGGTGGTTCCAAGGATAGGCTAATTAACGTTGCCAGATTCCTGTCATCATCGCCATACGAGCCCCGAACCTGGTGCAACACATGGTCCAGTCACATGAATGTGATCATCCTCCATGTTCGACGTCAACTTGCATTACCCACGCACAGATGGCAGGTGGCAGCTATAGCAGTGGAGGGTGTATAAAGCGTGTCGAGGGAACGTAGAAAACAGAGCAGTAGTTATCGTCATGCGGAAAAGGAGTGATTATCTGACGTCCAAAAGGGCATGATCATTGGCTTTCGGGCCAAGGGTGGAAACATTTTCGAAACGGCTAAATTTGCAAACTGTTCACGTGCCGCCGTGGGTAGAGCATACTGTGCATGACCAAATGGCGCTATCCAAAACCGTCGCCTAGGCAACTGTGATGCATGATGGGCCAAAGATGACGGGTATGAACGACGGCTGTGGATATGAGTGCTGGCGAATAGACGTGCAGCTGTTGAGCAGTTGACCGTCCAGATCAATCAAGGGCCTACCAACAGTGTCTCCTCAATGACTGTTCAGCGAACATTCCTTGGGTGATCTCGTCATTCTGGAAAGGTCAATAGGTTAAGACAAGTATGCATCTACCGTTGGAGATCCTGTGCATCCCTACATGCAGTCTGCTATTCTTTGGCATGATAGCATCTACCAGTAGAACAATGCAACGTGTCACACAGCTCGCCGTCCACGTGCGTGATTCCAATAGCACCAGGAGGCGTTAACCGTACTCCCCTGGTCACCAAACTCCCCAGATTTAACCCCAATCGAAAATCCGTGGGACCTTCTCGATCGGACTGTTTGTGCCGTGAATCTTCAACTGAGAAACCTACCTCAACTGGCCACGGTACTAGATTCGGCATAGTTTCACATTCCCGTCGGTATCTTCCAGCATCTCAGTGAATCTCTTCCTGCAAGTCTCGCAACGGCCCACTCTGCAAAAGGCTTTTGACAGGTGGTCACATCAATGTGACTAAGCAACGTAGTATGATACGCCATTTGGTAGACGGCTCGAACACGTCTGGTTCGCGTAGTCGCTTATTTGGTGAGCAGCCGTTGTATTTCTGACGTCTCCGTGGCGTTATTTTGCAAGATAACGCAAGATCGCATTTTTCCCGTTCTGTCCCGATCTACGTCGATACGCAGTGGTGTTCGATTGTTTCCATGACCATCTAGTTTTTCCAGATCTCTCACCTATTGAACGCATCTGATCAAGGGTTTCCGAGAGACTGGCAAGAAGCCACTCACCAGAAACTACAATTGATTGACTCTGGCACACAGTTTAAGCAATACGGAATGACGTACCCGTATTTTTTACACAAGCTTTTTCTACTCAGTGACCAGCCTAGTTAGAGACACTGTTCTTGACAGATGTGGCAGCTCTGTGTACAAGATGTCGCACCCTCTATACCTCTAAATCACCTACATATTTAGTTATATTCGTTCTACTGCTCTGTATACAAACGTTAAGTAATATTTAGTTATTTTTCTATTCTTGTAAGTGCTGTAAATTTAGTGGAAAGCAATGTACAACGTCCACTGAAGCCACTAATTCATATGTTTATTGGTATCGAATAGTGATGTCCCAAAGGATTAATGGTTCAAATGGCTCTGAGCACTATGGGACTTAACTTCTGAGGTCATGAGTCCCCTAGAACTTAGAACTACTTAAACCTAACTAACCTAAGGACATCACAGACATCCAGCCCGAGGCACGATTCGAACCTGCGACCGTAGCGGTCGCGCGGTTCCAGACTGTAGCACCTAGAATCGCTCGGCCACTCTGGCCGGCCCCAAAGGACTATTTCGTGTTATTACAATAAGTTCAAAAATGTGTGTGAAATCTTATGGGACTTAACTGCTAAGGTCATCAGTCCCTAAGCTTACACACTACTTAACCTAAATTATCCTAAGGACAAACACACACACCCATGCCCGAGGGAGGACTCGAACCTCCGCCAGGACCAGTCGCACATTCCATGACTGCAGCGCCTGAGACCGCTCGGCTAATCTCGCGCTATTACAATAAGTCTTCTGTACTTAAGCTTATCGAAAATAACGACCGTCAGTGAAAAGATCGCTGTGGAACACACTAAATTTTTATCATGGCCTAAATTCTCGATGATACAATGTAAGCCACGATAAAAGGGTACCAGTTAATAGTGTTACAATCAATTATACACTCCTGGAAATTGAAATAAGAACACCGTGAATTCATTGTCCCAGGAAGGGGAAACTTTATTGACACATTCCTGGGGTCAGATACATCACATGATCACACTGACAGAACCACAGGCACATAGACACAGGCAACAGAGCATGCACAATGTCGGCACTAGTACAGTGTATATCCACCTTTCGCAGCAATGCAGGCTGCTATTCTCCCATGGAAACGATCGTAGAGATGCTGGATGTAGTCCTGTGGAACGGCTTGCCATGCCATTTCCACCTGGCGCCTCAGTTGGACCAGCGTTCGTGCTGGACGTGCAGACCGCGTGAGACGACGCTTCATCCAGTCCCAAACATGCTCAATGGGGGACAGATCCGGAGATCTTGCTGGCCAGGGTAGTTGACTTACACCTTCTAGAGCACGTTGGGTGGCACGGGATACATGCGGACGTGCATTGTCCTGTTGGAACAGCAAGTTCCCTTGCCGGTCTAGGAATGGTAGAACGATGGGTTCGATGACGGTTTGGATGTACCGTGCACTATTCAGTGTCCCCTCGACGATCACCAGTGGTGTACGGCCAGTGTAGGAGATCGCTCCCCACACCATGATGCCGGGTGTTGGCCCTGTGTGCCTCGGTCGTATGCAGTCCTGATTGTGGCGCTCACCTGCACGGCGCCAAACACGCATACGACCATCATTGGCACCAAGGCAGAAGCGACTCTCATCGCTGAGGACGACACGTCTCCATTCGCCCCTCCATTCACGCCTGTCGCGACACCACTGGAGGCGGGCTGCACGATGTTGGGGCGTGAGCGGAAGACGGCCTAACGGTGTGCGGGACTGTAGCCCAGCTTCATGGAGACGGTTGCGAATGGTCCTCGCCGATACCACAGGAGCAACAGTGTCCCTAATTTGCTGGGAAGTGGCGGTGCGGTCCCCTACGGCACTGCGTAGGATCCTACGGTCTTGGCGTGCATCCGTGCGTCGCTGCGGTCCGGTCCCAGGTCGACGGGCACGTTCACCTTCCGCCGACCACTGGCGACAACATTGATGTACTGTGGAGACCTCACGCCCCACGTGTTGAGCAATTCGGCGGTACGTCCACCCGGCCTCCCGCATGCCCACTATACGCCCTCGCTCAAAGTCTGTCAACTGCACATATGGTTCACGTCCACGCTGTTGCGGCATTCTACCAGTGTTAAAGACTGCGATGGAGCTCCGTATGCCATGGCAAACTGGCTGACACTGACGGCGGCGGTGCACAAATGCTGCGCAGCTAGCGCCATTCGACGGCCAACACCGCGGTTCCTGGTGTGTCCGCTGTGCCGTGCGTGTGATCATTGCTTATACAGCCCTCTCGGAGTGTCCGGAGCAAGTGTGGTGGGTCTGACACACCGGTGTCAATGTGTTCTTTTTTCCATTTCCAGGAGTGTAGAAAAAAAGTCCGAAACAAAAGTGGCTAGAAGTGAAATGTACGTATTGTGCTGCAAATAGCGTACAGGCGGCTGGCGGATTTGGTGAAGACCGCTGGCCTCGCACTCGGGGTGCAAGCAGAGCTCTCTATTTGCAGCATCGTTCCCAGAGTGGATCGGGGTCCTTTGGTCTGGAGCCGAGTGGAGGGTCTCAACCAGAGGCTTCGTCGACTCTGTGACGGTCTTGGCTGCAGATTTCTAGACTTGCGCTGTTGGGTGGGGAATTTTAGGACGCCCCTAGATAGGTCAGGGGTGCGCTACACAAAGGAAGTGGCTACTCGGGTAGCAGAGTACTTGTGGCGTGCACATGGGTATTTTTAGGCTAGGCAGTAGTCCGAGGTGTCCTGATGACCACTCACCAGTCGACGTGCAGGCAGGGAAATCAGGACGCGCTCAGTATAAAGACACTTCAGCTATCAAGATATTAGCAGTAAATTTTCAGAGTGTTCGGAATAAAGTTCCTGAATTTACTGCCCTCCAGGAAGCGTGTGGCGCGCGAATTATTCTCGGGACTGAGACCTGGCTGAACCCTGAGATAGGAACTTCTGAAATATTTAGTGAGGGTTGGAACGTGTATCGGAAAAACAGAATAGACACCGTAGGAGGTGGTGTCTTCATTGCAGTTGACAAAAATATTGTGTCTACAGAGGTCGAAGTAGAGTGTGATTGTGAAGTTATCTGGACACGTTTAACAGGGCTAGGGGAAATAAAGTTATTTGTGGGTTGTTATTACCGGCCAGCAGGTTCCACCGTGACAGTTCTAGAATCATTCAAAGGGAGTCTACATTCAGTATTGCAGAAGTACCCGGATCATGCTATATTAGTCGGAGCCGACTTCAACCTACCTAGTATAGACAGGGATGTCTATGGATAAATTACAGATGGTACAGACAAGCCGTCGTGTGAATTACTTTTGAACACATTATCCGAAAACTGTCTTGAGCAGCTAAATCGACAGCCAATGCGTAACGGAAATATTTTAGATCTGGTACCCTCGAACAGACCAGACCTCATCGACGGTGTCAGTGTTGAGACAGGGATTAGTGATCATGATGTTGTCATTACGACTATGGTTACGAAAGTTAAAAAGTCGGTCAAGAAGGCTAGGAGAGTATTCTTACTAGAAAGAGCAGTTAAGCAGTTGTTAGCATCCCACTTAGTAAATGAATCGACTTAATTTACTTCCGGTACGAAAGACGTGGAAGAATTATGGGCAAATTTAAAACACATTGTAAATCACGCATTGGACAAGTATGTGCCGAAAAGTGGGTTACGGACGGAAAAGACCCACCGTGGT
Organism: Schistocerca serialis cubense; assembly: GCF_023864345.2. NCBI lineage: Eukaryota > Metazoa > Arthropoda > Insecta > Orthoptera > Acrididae > Schistocerca > Schistocerca serialis. Next base: position 749,437,899 of record NC_064640.1, on the reverse strand, counting down.
TTAACAGCGCAATTCGGAGAATGCTCACGAAGCAAAGGCAGTTGCACTCCCGGTACAAGAAAGATCGGGAGAATGAGGACAGGCAAAAGTTAGTATAGATTCGTGCTGCTGTAAAAAGAGCGATGCGTAAACTTTCACGGCGTATTAAGTGACAATATTAGTGTCAGATTTGCAGTCGGATCTTACAGTTCTCTTGACATTATAATCAGCTTTCACCATGCATGGGGGCTTAATTAAATAAAATGCAAATAATTTTAATTTTTTTTTAGATTTAGTAGCTGTCTGTTCGGCTACACTGTTTCGTAAACGGTTGGCCCTGACTAGTATTATTACACAATCTGACTGCATAGAACAACAACAAAGAATAAAATGAAAATTTTCGTTAACACAATTGATTAATTAAGTCCCCAGCAACTGTAAAACCTACAAAACCAACAAGCACAAGTGTAGCTGTTCTGTGTGTGGAAGTGTGATTCAACGTACACATCTGGCACGGCTCTTCTTCAATAAGACAAGAAATTTTAAATACCAATTATACTGAAGTAATTAAAAAAAATTAGAAATACTATAATTGCGCAGGAAAACCAGAATTACACTCTAATACAAGAACACAAGCCAGATGCTTTGTTGACTGAACCTGTAATGACGCATTATTTAAGACATTGAGATAATAAAAAGAAAAGGATTTTTTTTTCTTTTACCTTCATATATTGACGAAAAGCACTCTAATCATTACAATGTCTCCACACCGACTCGCTACTACCACATCTCAACAAGAATTGACTACTGCCACATCTCGACAAGCACTCTTCACTACGACATCTCAGCAAGCACTGCCTACTACGAGTTCTCGACAAGCACTCTTCACTACGACATCTCAGCAAGCACTGCCCTCCGCTACTTCTCAATAATCACAGCCAGTGGATGCGGCGAAACAAAACTCTCTGGCGCTGTGGCTCAGTGTAGCCACCTTTCATATGCCCTTCCTCCACGGGCTAGGATTTGATGGTATTTTTGCCAGCATTGGTGGTGAAAATACCACCAAATCCGTCAAAAAAAATACAGACAAAAATAAAAGATAATATTAATACGTAAATATCACATAATTAGATAAAATTTTGGTTTTGCACTGACCTTTCAATAACCTAATATAAAATACAGTAGGCAATACAAATTCTTTCATACATGTGGCTTTACATAATAGTTTACACAATACACAAAAAATCAGTTGATACAAATGTTCACATAAAATACTTTCAATTATTCAAAAAAAACAAATAGTTGATAGTTCCAGCAGCAGCACCCAGCAATGGTCAACAGGTGCAAACACCAACAAGTGACATCATTTTAGTAAAAGCAGTTCCATCTGTGGCACCCAGTAATGTTGAACAGGTGCAGACAGCAAGAAGCAACATCATTTCAGTAGAAGCAGTCCATCAGTGGCACCCAGCAATGTTGAGCAGGTGCAGACAGCAACAAGTGACATTATTTCAGTAGAAGCAGTTCATCAGTGGCACCCAGTAATGTTGAGCAGGTGCAGACACCAACAAGTGACATTATCTCAGTAGAAGCAGTTCATCAGTGGCACCTAGCAATGTTGAGCAGGTGCAGACAGCAACAAGTGACATTATTTCAGTAGAAGCAGTTCATCAGTGGCACCCAGTAATGTTGAACAGGTGCAGACAGCAAGAAGCAACATCATTTCAGTAGAAGCAGTCCATCAGTGGCACCCAGCAATGTTGAGCAGGTGCAGACAGCAACAAGTGACATTATTTCAATAGAAGCAGTTCATCAGTGGCACCCAGTAATGTTGAGCAGGTGCAGACACCAACAAGTGACATTATCTCAGTAGAAGCAGTTCATCAGTGACACTCAGCAATGTTGAACAAGTGCAGACACCAAAAAGTGACTTCATTTCAGTAGAAGCAGTCCATCAGTTGCACCTAGCAATGATGAGCAGGTCCAGAGAGCAGTCCATAATATTCACTATCACTGATCACACTGTTCATCAGGGTTTATAAGCAGAAATTAAACATGTCCTAGTGGCACCAATCATGTAGAAAAAGTACAAGTAACAGTCCATAATATTCACTATCCTAATCACACAGTTCATCAGAGTTTATAAGCAGAAATTAAACATGTCCTAGTGGCACCAATCATGTAGAAAAAGTACAAGTAACAGTCCATAATATTCACTATCCTAATCACATAGTTCATCAGCAGAAATTAATCATTTCTAAGTGGCACCCATGATGTTGAAAAAGTGCAGGTAACAGTCCATAATATTCACTATCACTAATCACACAGTTCATCAGAAGAAATTAAACATTTCTAAGTGTCACACATCAATGTTGAACAAGTGCAGGTAACAGTTCATAATATTCACCATCACTAATCAGACAGTTCAGGCATGAACAATAGTTTGAATGCACATACAAATGCTTTTACAAAATTATTCTCAATGCTCTTACACTAAACATACAAATTCTAATAAACACACAAATGATATCAGATAATTGTCATATTAACTATTACAAATACTCAAATATCAGTAAACCTATAATATTTATGAGTGTCAGTGCAAGCCACTACAAACAAATAAAATAATATTTAGGAGATAGGTGGGTAGGATTAGGAAAGGAAAACACACAAAACACACTCACTCATCTTTCATCCACATTAAGTACTACTGTGTAATTGAATAGTGTTAACTGTGTAAACGCAATTCTGTCAAAATTTGATGTTCATCATGTGTATCAAGTAGTAGTGGCAGCAATGTATAACAGTCAATAATAGTTAAGTCAACGTCATAGACATCATGTCAAGACCACTGTTTCCCTAGCCAGATCAAAATGTACGGTTGCTGAACAACTGTCAGTGAGCCAAGATATGCAATTACTTCCTCTCTCCAAAAAAAAAAAAAAAAATATGTACTGCTTATTGATTTAACAAAGTGTGTGTAGACAATCTTCCTTCTACTTGAGTGTTGTAGTCTGCTATCTTCATCCTCCTTATTCCATATAGACCAACAAAAAAAAATATGCATCTCACTTACTTTACCTCTTATCCACCAAAACTCCAATAATCATCAGCATCACATAATCTCAATACTTCAATAATACCTCTTACGTCGATACATATAAATCTTATCATCAATATCATTTACCTTACCTCTTGTCCACAAAAACTCCAATAATCATCAACTTCATATAATCTCAATACCTCAATAATACCTCTTCAATACGTCGACACATATAAACCTTATCGCCAATATCATTTCACTTCCATAACAACTCTTTCCTCTAGTCAGTCTCCTCGAACAAGTACAGATAAAATCCTAATGCAAACCTCATCATCCCATACAATCCGAAGACACACTGTCAACACACAACCTCTGTGTAATCCATCTGACCCAAAACTTCTACTCATTATAAATTATAAGATGGATTTTGGTTACCTTGTCCATCATTAAATAAAAGAAATGCATACATGACCTCTAACAGACTTAGTTCGAATAACTCTCATTAATTAAGTACGATTACGGAGTGTGAATGATCATAATATTTCACAGTGTGTACACCACTTCAAGAATTATGGCAAACAGAAGCAAACATGTGGAGTATTTCTTGTGTCAAGTGTTCAATTGCTCACGAAAAATGCAGTGTAATAACTGTCAATGATCTAAACCTAGTTTTGGTATGTCATGTCGTTAGCTTCCTTCCTATTAGCATAAGTTTATACAGCTTCCATAAAACCTCCAGCTCATGTGACTTCTATGAAGTTCCTTGAACTAATGTCGTTTATGTCGAATTATAGCAGTTCATTTTCCTATCTTAAAAATATAAGGCACTGAGCGTAAGCAAAACATGCAATAGCGAGTAAATATACCAGTAGAGAACAGAATGTCAACAAGTGGATGCAGCACAATTCTTACAACGAGGCTCTGCCAAGCGAACAATCTATAATTAATACAATAGTGTGACCTAAACTCTATGTTCATACACAGTATATCAGCATTTCTATATACCAAATTAAAGAGTAGCTGTGATGACAAACAGAAATGTGTAAATATACAATCCATAAGCAAGGCAGCAAATATGTTATCTAACATAATAAACAGGTCATTAGCATCATATCAGCATAAGCAAATAAATATGTAATCTTAATAAGTAAACATGAAGGCGCAAGCAGATAAATGACAAAGTGTAACCTACATACATAACCACAGTCAGCACAATTAATCAGGTGACAATTATAATTTAAATAAATAAGCACAGCTGGCACATAATACAAAAAGAATATGACATCAGTGAAAAAGCAGTGCAGTCAAGCGATGCATAATATATACAAATAACAACCCTGTTCATTAATAAAACATTGACAAAAATCAGCAAATGTACGCAAGCACGTCGCTTCACAAGTAAATTCATAGAACATGAAATTAGCAGAAAGTATGAATCACGTAATTGCGAGCAGCAAATTATGTCTAAAGTACGTACCTAAGTGGAAATATGTTACCTGAAAAAATAAACTCAATTAATAGTTACCTTTTTAGTTTATTAGTTTCTTCTTGGAAATTACATTCTTTCTGAAATTTTCTCGATAGCAAGTCCTCTTAACGTCGGAGACACACAGAATTTACCTGAAGTTCTTAAATATTTTATACAACCGTATCCTGAAAAATTCTGAACGTTAATAACATAATTCATCAAGTCACTATAGCTTTATACTGAATTTAATCGGAGAAATTAGGCTGTGTATTTGTTTACGGCTGTCAGTGCATTCGCACTGAGCGCTCGATCAGCTGTAGGCGCGTGACGTAGGAAGTAATTGTTTGCGGTCAACGACTGCCTTGTGCGGCGCGCAGACTTGACTGTTGCTTTGAGTATGTGCCGCCGCCAAAACACAGCGCGGTATCCTTGTATTCTCTGCATGTTTACGTAAACTGCTGGTTTCTCGAAAGTATGTCATTCCACAAAAATTTTAACGTTTGATATATGATGTATTCCCTTAGAGCGTCGAGATTTAAGAGTTTCTACTTCAACAGTGTTATCATGAATAATTTTGCGAATTCTATATGGACCGTTATAAAGCAGAAAAAATTTGCGACACAAGCCTTTTCCTTTGTGAGACAAACTATGAGACTTAATTAACACCTTTTGACCAACTGACAAGATTTTTAAACGACCAGGACGCTTAGCTGATTTCTCTCTTCTAGCAGCCGCAGATGCAATATTTTGCAGAGCCATGTTCACAACTTCAGAATGCCGCAGTTTCCGTGAAGGCGGAAAAGGAACGATTTCAGAAATGCGATTTGTCGGTGCTTTGTTTTTTAATATCAGTACAGGCGGTAAAGAAGTTGAGTCATTAGGAAGTTCATTCAGAATGTTTTGAAAAATATGAAGATACTGATCCCAAGTTCTGTGATTCTGATGACAATAAAGACGACACAATTTATTGATTTCCTTCATCCATCTCTCTGAAGCGTTAGATTGAGGGTGAAAAAGTGAAATGAAAATTGGTTTAATTTTATGACCTCGTAGAGTACGAAGCCAAATTTAAGAACGAAACTGTGATCCATTATCTGATATAACCTTATCAACATGACCAATTTCTTTAAGAAAATGGTTAATGAAAGCATTAGATACTGAACGAGCTGTTGCTTTGCGTAAAGGTGTAAAACACACATATTTTGATGTCAACTCCACTGCTACGAAAATGTACGCAAAACCATTAGTAGAACGAACCACTGGACCGAACAAATCGACTGCAGCCATGTCCTTTAATTTCACTGGAATGATAGGAAACAACGGTGCTCTGTGAGAAATTGTTGACAGCTTAGCCTTTTGACATAATTTGCATTTGGCCAGGACAGATCGAATACGTTTTTCCATATTACTGAAGTAGCAATTTTCCCGTAATTTATGAAAGCATTTTCTGGGACCAAAGTGTGCATAACTGAAATGCGTATACCAAATCAGCTTATCAACCCACTCATCAGGAATACAAACTAACCAAACAGAGTTGTCGACCGATTTTCGTTTAAAAAGAATGTCATTGCGAACTAAATAATGCTGTCTAATCGCTACGCTTTCCTTTCTCCTCCACTTCTCCTTAATGTCCTTCCAGATTGGATCCTTATTTTGCTCCTTAGCGATGTCCTGGAGCGAAGACGAAATAAAGTTCTCAAACGCAACACCTTGAATATACACTCCTGGAAATTGAAATAAGAACACCGTGAATTCATTGTCCCAGGAAGGGGAAACTTTATTGACACATTCCTGGGGTCAGATACATCACATGATCACACTGACAGAACCACAGGCACATAGACACAGGCAACAGAGCATGCACAATGTCGGCACTAGTACAGTGTATATCCACCTTTCGCAGCAATTCAGGCTGCTATTCTCCCATGGAGACGATCGTAGAGATGCTGGATGTAGTCCTGTGGAACGGCTTGCCATGCCATTTCCACCTGGCGCCTCAGTTGGAGCAGCGTTCGTGCTGGACATGCAGACCGCGTGAGACGACGCTTCATCCAGTCCCAAACATGCTCAATGGGGGACAGATCTGGAGATCTTCCTGGCCAGGGTAGTTGACTTACACCTTCTAGAGCACGTTGGGTGGCACGGGATACATTCGGACGTGCATTGTCCTGTTGGAACAGCAAGTTCCCTTGCCGGTCTAGGAATGGTAGAACGATGGGTTCGATGACGGTTTGGATGTACCGTGCACTATTCAGTGTCCCCTCGACGATCACCAGTGGTGTACGGCCAGTGTAGGAGATCGCTCCCCACACCATGATGCTGGGTGTTGGCCCTGTGTGCCTCGGTCGTATGCAGTCCTGATTGTGGCGCTCACCTGCACGGCGCCAAACACGCATACGACCATCATTGGCACCAAGGCAGAAGCGACTCTCATCGCTGAAGACGACACGTCTCCATTCGTCCCTCCATTCACGCCTGTCGCGACACCACTGGAGGCGGGCTGCACGATGTTGGGGCGTGAGCGGAAGACGGCCTAACGGTGTGCGGGACCGTAGCCCAGCTTCATGGAGACGGTTGCGAATGGTCCTCGCCGATACCCCAGGAGCAACAGTGTCCCTAATTTGCTGGGAAGTGGCGGTGCGGTCCCCTACGGCACTGCGTAGGATCCTACGGTCTTGGCGTGCATCCGTGCGTCGCTGCGGTCCGGTCCCAGGTCGACGGGCACGTGCACCTTCCGCCGACCACTGGCGACAACATCGATGTACTGTGGAGACCTCACGCCCCACATGTTGAGCAATTCGGCGGTACGTCCACCCGGCCTCCCGCATGCCCACTATACGCCCTCGCTCAAAGTCCGTCAACTGCACATACGGTTCACGTCCACGCTGTCGCGGCATGCTACCAGTGTTAAAGACTGCGATGGAGCTCCGTATGCCACGGAAAACTGGCTGACACTGACGGCGGCGGTGCACAAATGCTGCGCAGCTAGCGCCATTCGACGGCCAACACCGCGGTTCCTGGTGTGTCTGCTGTGCCGTGTGTGTGATCATTGCTTGTACAGCCCTCTCGCAGTGTCCGGAGCAAGTATGGTGGGTCTGACACACCGGTGTCAATGTGTTCTTTTTTCCATTTCCAGGAGTGTACATCAAACAATAATTGTTTTCTATGCAGTCCTCTTCAGCACTTTGTTTCAAACCCACAGGTGCATGTGATAAAGCATCAGCAACAATATTTGAAGAACCCTGTATGTAAACAATACTAAAATCAAATTCCTGTAGGTACAACGCCCATCGTGACAATCTGCCATGAGTTAATTTTGTCGACATAAGAAATTCCAGAGCTCGATGATCGGTGTAAACCTTAGTATGTCTGCCAAACAAAAATGTGCGAAATTTTGTGAAAGCCCAAACAACAGCCAAAGCTTCAAGTTCCGTAATCGAATAATTCTTTTCTGATTTAGAGAGAACACGACTTCCAAATGCAATAGTTTTCTGTACTACAACGCCGTCTTCTTCTATCTCTTGAAATAAATGTGCACCTAGGCCTTTGTATGATGAGTCCGTCGCCAAACAAAAATCTTTAGATAAATCCGGATGTGAAAGAAGTGGAGCAGCAACTAAAGCATCACGCAGCTGTTCAAATTCTGACTGAGCTTCCTCATCCCAACACCAATTAGATTTCCTTCCATATAGTTCACATAAACGAGGTGTGGCCAAATTGTCCAATCTAACAAAGCGTCTAAGAAAATTACAGACACCAAGGAAACTACGAACATCACGTTTTGTGGTAGGAACAGCATAATTACGAATAGCGTCTAGTTTCTCTGGATCAGGAAGAATACCTTCTGTAGAAATAATGTGACAGAGAAATTTCACCTGAGAACGACCAAATTCAGATTTTTCTAAGTTCACTGTAATGCCAACTCTTGCAAAAATACGTAATAATGAATTCAAAATTTTGTTGTGCTCACTCCAAGAACGTTTAGCAATAAGAATATCGTCAACATATGAAGTAATATTGTCACGAAGATAAACAGGTATGATTTCGTTTAAACTACGAATGAATGCTGCTGAAGATACAGTAAGTCCAAATGGTAATTTCCGAAACTGGTAACAGTTACCAAAGGCTAAAAAGGCAGTATATTTTCTACAATCAGGGTGGAGTTCTATTCGCCAAAAACTTGCGCGCCTATCAATCGTGGATAAAACTTTAATTCCATGAAAATGTTGAAGAAGTTCATCTAAATTTTGTGGGCGGTCAGTTTCAGGAATGATGATATTATTTATCTGTCTGGAATCCAGAACCAAACGAATTGACCCATCCTTTTTGAGAACAACGTGTAATGGGCTAGTATAAGGACTGACTGCAGGCTCAATAATGCCCTGATCTAACATGTATTGAAGTTCATTCTTAACCTTGTCCCTGTAAGCCAAAGGAATAGCGTACGTTTCCCCCCGAAATGGTGTGTGTTCTTTTACTTTAAATAAATATTGTAAGCCTTGTATAGTTCCTGTGTGATGACTAAATACTGTAGCATGTGAAGTCAAAATGTGGTGCAGCTCTTCTCTTGCAACGTCATCTGGCACTTCAGCTTTCTTAACCTTTTCATTAATTAATTCTTCGCTATTAATTATATCATCCATCGCGTCTCTGTATCTATTGTCATTGTCATGAATAAACACACTGTCGTCATAATGCTCAACGAAAACATCAGAAGTAAGAAACCTTAAACATTTTGTATCTGACTCAGATCTTGTTAAACACTCGAAAAATTTCAAACATTTCGGCATTCCGGCAACAGTCAAATTCCTTCCTTCTTTAAAGTTCAAAATTGCCTTATGTGTGTTAAGAAACTCCATACCTAATATAATTTGTGTACTGAGTAATGGGACAATAATAATAAAATTAGCAGAAAATTCGTATCCTTGACAAATGAAATTTAGGTTGGTCTGTTGTTTGACTTCCACACTTTTTCCAGAAATCGCTCCTCGAATTATAGTTTTAGAAACAGGTAACACAGGACAAGCAATAGTTCTTTCACATATACGAAAAACTGATTCACTAATGACGTTCAATGGGCTCCCAGAATCTAAAACTGCAGTGAACTTATTCTTACCCACACATACTTCAATAACAGGATGTAAAAATGCGTCTACATTATTTTCCTTTTCGTCTAGCAAAATGTCTCTCATGTCTTCCAGGCGTATGTAGTGTAAAGTCGTAGTATCATTACTTTCTGAACCGTCTATATTGCTGCCAGAAGCCGAAGCTGCAAGTCATTGTCGATTGTTTGCGTCACGTCTTTGATTATTCGCGTCATTTCGCGGATCAATTTCTACGATTTGCACTTGCCTCTCTGAAGTTCTGTCACGTGGAGGATGCCAATTAGGTCCATCCTGTCTGTTAGATGCAAATTCTTGGTTGTGTCTGTTATTAAAATTTCTATTTTCCTGTCTGTCTGCATGACTACTTCTTGTGTAATTTCGACTGTCACTTCTGAAATTATTGTTGTATCTACTACCCTGGTTATTTCTGTAGTAAGAATTTCTATTACTGTATGAACAATTTCTGTCTTGATGATACCGATTACTGTTTCCGTATGATTGATCATTCCGGTACGAATTACCGTTATTATAATTGTCTGTGTAATTTCTGTTAGAACGTCTGTTATTGTCATAAGGCTGGTATATATTTTCCTGTCTGTTACGTCTGTCATTCTCAAAATTACCCATATAACGCCCGTTCCGATCACTATCCCTTTTCTCTGAAAATCTATTGTAATTACTGTTACTGAAAAAATTACAGGAAGTCCCGTCGTCATTGTCATACTCGAGTTCTTGTAGCAGTCTTAAAAGTCTCAATGTCGTCTTTACATCTTCCGGCTAAAGCAATTTGTCTTATGGATTGTGGCAGCTTAGTTAAACAAATGCGAATTAATTCAGTCGGGCTGTAAGGGTTGGAAAGGAACTGATTCTTTCGAATCATGTCTTCAAAATATTCTGCCGGCATGCGGAACTCAGACTGTTTAAAATTACGCTGCATAATCAGACTATGTTTGACTCTATCTTGCGTGTTTTCGGACCAATATGCCGATAGAAATGCATGATAAAAATCATTTAGATTATTACAATCTCTAATAAGTGCGCGCATACGCGTCGCCGGTTCGTTTTCTAAATATCCACACATAAATTCCAGTTTGTGACTTAGTGGCCAATTTGGTGGAAGTGCGTACATAAATTGATCTAACCATGAACATGGATGTATGTCATTCTTAGAATTGCGAAAGATCTTAAATTTCCTAACAGTTAAGAAGTGTTTATAGTCAAAGTTTTCTCCTCGTGGCGACAAAGACCTACCGCGCCTGTCCCTGTCCCAATGTCGATTATTGTCAAGTTCGCGCGCCTGGCGCTCTCTTGTTGCATCCCGTAAATGAAACAAATTATTTTCTTCAAAGCCCTCTGCTATCTGTGATTCTAAATTTCTTCTACTGTCTTATCCTACGATTTCGCCTTCAATTTGTTTGACTTGCTTTTTTAATGCCTCAAATTCCCTTTTCACGCGTTCATTAAATTTTCCCTGATTTTCAACATGCTTATTTATGTTCTGGTACTCTTCGGTTTCTGCAAATGGTAATGGAGCTGTATCATACGAATCTCTGTCCCCATGTAAACTAAGATTTGTCAATTTATCTGAAATCTCCTCAACTCTTTCCGCTAAATCACCTATTTTTTCTTTCTGTTTATTTACGTCTTCCGTAAGTGTCGCGACTCGGGTTTCAGTATTGACACATTTGGTAGTTAACTGTTCATATTGTTGTGTTAGTTTATTTATTCTGTCATTTGGTACGGATTCCTCGATTCTCTCAAATATTTCTTTCTTATCGTGTGCACGTTGTAAATTTAACTCTGAAAATTTTTGTACTATCACGCGATCTCTTTCTTCCTGTTCTCTATCCTGTTCCCTTTGTCTAATCTCTACTGCAATTAATCTATTATTGTGAGAATTCAAAATCGGTTGTACTTCTTCTCTGATTTCTTTCTTTAATTCATCTTTCATATTTTTGAAACATGTCCCTATTCGTGAGTCTAACCCTGTTTCCATTGTTTCCATCTCTGTTTTAATTGTTCCTATTTGTGATCCCAGTGAGTCTAACCATGTTTCCATTGTTCCCATATCAGTTTTAATTTCAGATCCCAAAGTTCCCATCTCTGTTTTAATTGTTCCTATTTGTGATCCCAGTGAGTCTAACCGTGTTTCCATAGTACCCATTTGTGAGTCTAACCGAGATCCCAAATTTAATATTGCACCCATCAACTGCTCCATATTAAATGGTTCAAAATTCTTTTCGCCCCTAACATTTCCCGCAAAACTAACTTCCTTCTGCATACCCATAAAGCTATCTGTGTTCGATACTATTCCAGAATCTTCTGTCGTTAATCTCGGATTTTGTGAATTTTCTGATTGAGAAAAATTTTGAAATGGTTCCGGACTATTTTCCCGACTTATTAAATTGTTTCCCACTTCATTATTCATCATACTGTTCTCCTGTGTTGGCGAGTTCGCCATGTCAACAATTTCGTTATTCTGACTGTTCATCATTTTTGTCTTTTTCATCGATCGCGTAATCATTTACAAAACATACAAAACTCGTCACTGTACGAAAATTACACACAATGACTCTTTATCTCCAACAATACCATTCACACGAAATGTTTCCTTCAAACACGATTAACGAACAATTGAAATAATTGCACTAAATTGTCAAACCCGTAGACAAGACAACAAATTTAAATTTTGGAAAATACCATTAGAAGAATGCCAATTACCAAATCTACACATGCAAAATAGACTACAATTACTAAACTACAAATTACTACAACAATACTACTGTCTACTATTTTTACAATCAGAAGAATTCCAAGGGACGATCCGAAGCAGCGGTCGCCACGTGCATGGGGGCATCATTATTAAATTTGGAAATAAATTTTTATTTTTGGTAGCTGTATGTCCGATTACGCTGTGTCTCGTAAACGGTTGGCCCTGACTAGTTTTATTACGCAATCTGACTGCATAGAACAACAACAAAGAATGAAATGAAAATTTTCGTTAACACAATTAATTAAGCCCCCAGCAACTATAAAACCTACAAAACCAACAAGCACAAGTGTAGCTGTTCTGTGTGTGGAAGTGTGATTCAACGTACACATCTGGCACGGCTCTTCTTCAATAAGACAAGAAATTTTAAATACCAATTATACTGAAGTAATTAAAAAAATTAGAAATACTATAATTGCGCAGGAAAACCAGAATTACACTCTAATACAAGAACACAAGCCAGATGCTTTGTTAACTGAACCTGTAATGACGCATTATTTAAGACATTGAGATAATAAAAAGAAAAGGAAAATTTTTTTTCTTTTACCTTCATATATTGACGAAAAGCACTCTAATCATTACAATGTTTCCACACCGACTCGCTACTACCACATCTCAACAAGAACTGACTACTGCCACATCTCGACAAGCACTCTTCACTACGACATTTCAGCAAGCACTGCCTACTACGAGTTCTCGACAAGCACTCTTCACTACGACATCTCAGCAAGCACTGCCCTCCGCTACTTCTCAATAATCACAGCCAGTGGAGGCGGCGAAACAAAACTCTCTGGCGCTGTGGCTCAGTGTAGCCACCTTTCAACCATTGGGGCGGCGTGCCTTCACTTCGTGTTATGGGGTAGCAGCGACGATTTCTCGGTAAGGCAGTTTCAATTCTCCGTGGCATGTACCCGGGACGCTCCAAAAGTAAGTTTCGTCATCCTTTTTGAAAGAAAAGATGGTATACTAGGTGACACAAACAAACGCCTTATGAAACCACATCCGTTGCAGGTTCAACGACGGAAGGGGGGTCAGCAAAGGAGAAATGACGCATTCGCAGAACGCCGAAGAAGTGAGAGTAGGAAGAGACCGGCATACCCGAGGTTATTCGAGTACACATCACGATGGCAGACGAAACTTTACTGACAATGGAAGTGCGAGCTGTTATCGGTATGAATAGGCATGTGGGACTAGTGTGTCCGTCATCAGTTAACGCCTACAGACCGTGTATGGCGAAGAGGTCATGTCTCGTCAAATGGTTGGTCGCTGGTGTTGCATGTCCAGCGAAGGAATACAAAGTGTGGAGGGTGAATGTCGAAGTAGGTATCCCTCCACACCCATAAATGAAAGAAATACTGCTAGATTACGGGACATGGCGTTAGCGGACAAGAGCATAACGGCGTCAGACGTGGCGTCCAGACCGCGTACTAGCTGTGCTCAGACGTATCACATGACCCATAATGTGTCGGATTATCGAAGAGCGTCTACAAAATGGGTGCCGAGAAACCTGACCCCGGATGAAGGGAATCAGCCTCGATCACGTGATGGGGTAAGCGTGAGAGGGAACCATCACAGGCGATGAGATATGGCTGCACCACTTTGCCCCAGAATCCAAGTCCGCCTCAGTGACGGGGAAGTATCCTAGTTCACCAGGGAGGAACAAATTCAAAGTGCCATCCTCCGCAGAAAAGATTATGGTCACAGTGTTCGACGCAAAAGATGTGATTCTCCTTGATTTCCTCCAGCAAGGTGCAATCAGTGTGGCATGCTACTGCGCCACCCTCGCCAAACACAAGCCCACCATTCGACGAAAGAGACCAGGGCTCTTGAATGAAGGTGTTGTGCTCTCGGACAACAACGCAAAAAATCGCACGCAGCAAGCCTCACAAAGAATCAGGAAGGAAGAGACTGGACCATCTGGCCTACGGCCCCAATATGGCCCCATCTTTACTTGTTCCCTGCATTGAAAGCCACTCTCAGGACGTTACTTCCAAACCAATGTTGAGGTGGAGCAAGCTGTGAGACAATTCCTTGCATCGCAGCACACCGAGTTTTACCAGAGTGGTTTCTTCAAACTGATTGCACTCTACGACAAATATCTCAATGTCGGTGGCGTCTATGTCGAAAAATAATGCAAGATGTATAGTTCATGATGTCATGGTGTATTTGTTTTTGGCAATAAAGTTCCTATGTGAAAAACAATGACGAATCTCTCTATCGGAACGTCCCTCGTAAAGGAGTCGACCAGTTCCGGCGAGATTTAGTGGACAGCGACCTCACCTGAAGATGGCGGACAGATGGACTGCTGAAATATTGTGTCAACATTATTGTCTGGTCTAGCTGCAGACCCTACAAGTATCTCATTACAGCTCACAGGTTTGTTCGATGTATGGGAAAGGGCCACAGAAATACTGACGAACCTCAACTGGTGCACACTTGAATACAGATGCCGTCTTTCCGTAAAAGCCTACTTAGGAAGCTTTATCAACCAGTGGTAAGCGAGGTGACCAGAAATACACTACAGTCCCTACGTATTGCTCCCATAAGGACCGTGGAAACAATATTAGACGGATTACAAAGTGCAGAGAGACTTTTAAGCAATGATGGTACCCGCACTCCATACGCGGATGGAACAGGAAGAAATGCTAATGTTTACAATGGGAAGGACCTCTGCCATGCAGTTCACTGTGGTTTTCAGAGTATATAGGGTGAATCCGATCCCTGCCGACAAAATTTGGGATGTTATTCAGGGATATGATTTTAGTATTTCAGTATGAGTGACCCATGGTCTCTGGTGACTCATGTAGTATAAGGGTGATGAAACACTTTCAGGATGAAGGCCACACTAACCCCATGCCTACAAACTGGTGCTATATACCCACATCGAAGTCGCGCTGGTTTGCAATTACGCTGCACCAACTGTCTCAAACAGAGACTTTCTGATTGCCCCTTATAACTAAATTATGCTTTACCCGGTTAGTCACCCCAGTTACCTATGACTCTGTGAAAATTCCTCCGCAACAGTGAAATATCCTGCGTTGTGCAATCACCAAAACACACAACACAAAACACACAACACAAAACACAAAGTAATGGAATAATCCTCAGATACTGCAGAACTTGCCTTCGCTGCAAAAACAGCACAGCATAGCGTCGTTGCGTTGCACTTCCATTGCATTCAGTGATCCTATACACGAGGTACATTTGGAACAACTCTTCATTAGTACATGTATTCATACTGCTGTGTATCACTAGTAACGTACAACTGATACTGCCGGAAAAATAAACACGAGCAGTACTCGAGGCAAGCTTCAGGGTGAAGATGGTGGTGGTTAGTGGTGGTGGTTAGTGTTTAACGTCCCGACGACAACGAGGTCATTAGAGACGGAGCGCAAGCTCGGGTTAGGGAAGGATTGGGAAGGAAATCGGCCGTGCCCTTTCAAAGCACCATCTCGGCATTCGCCTGAAACGATTTAGGGAAATCACGGAAAACCTAAATCAGGATGGCCGGAGACGGGATTGAACCGTCGTCCTCCCGAATGCGAGTCCAGTGTGCTAACCACTGCGCCACCTCGCTCGGTTCAGGGTGAAGAGAAAAGTGGGCATTACTATTTTCAACAGCAAGTACCATGAGTAAATCCAACAAGTTTCTTTCCAAAGAAGCGCAAAGTGTACACTGCCGGCTTTTGAATGTTATGAAGGTATTTTAAGTGCAAATACGCATACAAAGATAAATACGGTAAAATCAAGCGAATTGGCCGCTGCTTCATTGTATCAAACTACTCAGAAGGTATCCCTGAACAAATTCTGAAATTTTCTCGCTGGAGGTCGGGTTCACCTTGGTACTTAAACAGTATCATAAATCAATTGCCTTGTATCAAAACTGTCAATTGGTAATAACCATAAACTTATTCAGTACAGCTCTACACATGCTTTCCATGAGTGGTCCTATCCAGTATTAAGGTTTCGTATACATAAAATTTCATGTCCTTAATCAATATTCGTATACTGCGGTAGACATAACTACACACTGTACCTAAGTGACGTGGATGTTCATTTGATATATTTGATATTATCAGACTCCTGCGTCTCTGCGATAGGAAAACTTACATTTCCGGTAATTCAAAATAGATACGTATAAACCTAGCTTTTATGTATAAGTGGCTTTGATCATTCGCGATACTTATATGAACATCTATACTCAGCAAATATCTGTGAATTGCATGACCCATGATAATTTTTATTGTAGCGCATATCAGATTTCCTTCCCGTTTTATTCACAGATAGAGCGTGCAAGGAATGGCTACTTGCACGCCCCTGTACGCGTTGTATTCGTATCTTGTTCCCTGAAAGACGGTTCTTGAAGTCGACATGAGATCTACATTGTTTGTCGTCTGGTGTCTGCCAGGTTAGATTTTTCAACATTTCTGTTCACCGTCTCACAATCGAACATACATATAACCACTCGCACGTCCTTCTTTATATATGCTTGATGGCAGGATCCAGTGGCGGAAACAACCATCTACAAGTTAAAGGCACCAAAATAAAGGAACAAACAGAACAGATTCTGTGTTGCTTCTAGCAGTATTAGCAATTGGGTAACTCGCAAAGGGTTTTATTGTAGCTTTGTGATAGTGGAAGTAGTTGTAGTATTTGATAAATTAATTACCAGGAATAAATAGTTAGTGCATAATTTATTACTATCCAAGCAAATGTAGATTGTATACCCTATTTCAGATTTTCAGATAATAGGCTGTAATAAATAAATAATAAGTGAATGAATAAGTAAATATACGCTCCGTGGCCTCTCTCAATAGAAACTAGTATAGTTGAAGCTGTATTCAAGTACAGCTCGCACAAATGCTTTTTATTACTTCTCTTTTGTAGAAACCTCGAGTTTCCCTGTATACTGCCAACGAACAACAGACTGCCATTTGCTTTGCTCACATTATTACTCCAAAACATCTGCATAACACGATATAATCTACACTGGTGTCCAAAATTAAAGCAACAAAGTGAAATTTTGCAAGGTTGCGTTTAATTTGTCACACAACGGTATAAACAAGTGACTGTAAAGTAGAAATACTGTTCAAATGGTTCAAATGGCTCTGAGCACTATGGGACTTAACTTCTGAGGTCACGAGTCCCCTAGAACTTAGAACTACTTAAACCTAACTAACCTAAGGACATCACACACATCCATGCCCGAGGCAGGATTCGAACTTGCGACCGTAGCAGTCGCGCGGTTCCGGACTGCGCGCCTAGAACCGCTAGACCACCGCGGCCGGCAGAAATACTGTAAAGAATGCAGAACGCAATCAACTGCAAGATGCATAACGGTAGACAAAAACGAAAGGGCATGCTGTAAATAGTATTGTCTGTCTGGCGTGAGGTCAGTCGCTTGACGGCGCGTTTCGGCGCGGGCTCGCCCGTTCCCGGCGCGCCGTAAGGCACGGAAGCTCGCACTGGGGCGTATCGCTTCCAGTCGAGCGTGCCGCGGCAGTCCTCACTCGGGGAAGTGATGCGTCTCTTATAGCCTCTCCTTCCCAAGTGGCTCTTTCCGCCTTCCCGTGGTGCCAGACGTCAAGCTAGGCATTCTGCCTTGCGTCAAAAGGGAGAGCTGCGACCCAACCCGATGCGAAAGCGAAGGGTGCGTGGCACAGGGGGAGCTGTGTCGAGGGACCGAACACCAGACCCTCTCTGTTCGCAGGGCACTGACCATCAGGTGCTCTGCATGCCGGCGACCTCGTTTGTCGGCGTGGGATCACGGCGCGAATCGGCAAGGGTACTTCGCCGCACCCCTGGGTAACCGGGGCGTGTTCTGCCAAACCCAGGAGGTGGTGACATCGCCTGGGCTAGGTTAGATGGGCCCAGACCGCCGAACGACTGGGGGACCGACCCACCACCTGAGTAGGAGTGGGTCCTTGGCCTTCAGGTGGAAGCTCGGGCAAGTAGACGGCGAAGGGCGAGGGGTGCGGGGTGCAGTTGCCGAGGAGCGTCGTGTGAAATCGTCGATGACGAGGCCATCGATGGGGACCAGTGCGCTGGCGACGGCGCGCTGAACCCGGCAGCTCTGGAGTGCCCTTGACCTAGGGGCGAGGTCGGTGGACGAGCTGCAGAAGTCCCCCCCCCCCCCCCCCCATGCCAGAGGAGCTGGTCCGGGGCAAGAGACGGGCTCCCACACCCTTTTTTATCACTCGTTCAATATGGAGACATCAGAGACAAGTGATTTGAGTGCGCTATCGCGAGCTTCTGTGATGCCTGTACCTGCTCCTCAGGACGAGTCGGGACGGGCAAACGAGGAAAACGTTTTGCAAAGACACACAAGAATTACTTTGCTCCTTGAGCAAAATATTAAAAACGGTAAAATCAGCCAGGCGGCACTGACAACAATCAAAAATGAGTTGGCGGCGTGGGCCATAGCCAACGCCAAGCTCGAGGGCCGTGTTGAAGAATTAGAGAAGGAAAATGAAAGATTACGAAAACAACCGGCTAAGACCTGGGCGGGAGTGGTCGAACAAGCGCCACCAAAACCACAAACAACTACGGACACGATTGCAAAAGTAACAAAAACAGCAAACACCACGCTCTTTCTAAGGACCTTACCTGGTCAGGACACCAGTGTGAGAAAAATACAGGAGCTGCTCACCACTACAATAAATCCAATAAAAGACAAGATTAAAATAAATAAGATTAAACCAAGTAGGAATTCTGTAAATGTAGAAGTGGCCTCTGAAGAGGACAAAGCTAAATTACTAAACAATGCTAAACTAAACTCGGTGGTCAAATGCGAGCCACCGAGGAAAAGAAACCCATTGGTCATCCTATATGATGTACCAACATTTATGACAAACGAGGAGATACATGAAACCATAAGGGCACAAAATTTCGAGGAAACGACACAAGACGAATTTAAAGAAAACTTTAAACTGAGATTTAAAGCAGGGCCTCGGGACCGTGACGTGGTTCACCACGTCGCTGAGGTCTCTGCTCAAATGTGGAAGAAAATAACTACAATGGGCAAACTCTATATCGGCTTTCACGCCATAAACACACGCGATTATCTTGTGGTACCGCGTTGCCACAACTGTGGAGATCTCGACCACGTTCTAAGGCACTGTACCAGGGGGTCGGCCTGCTCAAAATGTCGTGAGGATGGACATGTACGTAAAGATTGTAGGGCTGCAACAGTCTGCATCCCTTGTAAAAGAAGGGGCAAAAAACCTTGCGGCGCCACTGGGCGAAACTGCCCCACCTACAGACTCCTAGAGCAAAGGCTAATCTCGAGGATAGACTATGGCTGAACAAGCCAAAGCGAACAGGATGCCCAAAAGAAAATCCCCGAGCAAAAGGAGGAGGGATGCCATGAGGGCAAGTGCCTTTAAGATATTTTTGAGGTCGCTCACTGACGCCTCAGTCATTACCAATGATGCGAGTACTCAAACGGAATCCACCACAACTGACAGAGGAACTCAAACTGATCCTCTTACAGTCAAGTCTCCCTCCTCCCAAAGCCGGGGGACAACGCCGACTAAAGATCAACGGCAATGGCATCCTGCAACAGAGACAGTGGCAATCCCAACGAAAGAGAGCAGAAACATAAACCAACCACTCCAGGAAAATAAAATAACTAGCTCTAGTGAACTAAACACGAAAGATCCTGTCCTGAGATTGCCACCCATCGACCCAGTCAGAGTCTACCCAAACCTCGAATTTACTATGCAATTAGCAAGATTAGAGCAGCCGACTACCCTGACCACTGCCTTAAGCCACGTGGTCCGGGTGGGACATGAATATGGTAGGAGAATCGCCTTCTCGGTAATGGAGGCCGTAGACAGAATCCAACTTAAGTCAGTGAATCTCCCCACCGACTTCGGAGCCCTGCGGGACTTACTCAAGAAAGTTTTTGAAAGACGTGGCGAAAAATTTGACTTGAACGATATATATGAACAAGCAGTTTTAGCAAATGGACGTATCACATTTGACTGGAACAAGACTTGGCCAAATGACAGAATTCATACATATTTTCCATAAAAACTAAATGACAAAAATCACCATTGGACAACTTAACGCCCACAACAGCAGACTTGTGATGCAGGAGCTACGTAAGGAAGTGGAGGAGAGGAGACTGGATCTGATCTGTCTGCAAGAGCCGTACTCCCTAAATGGAAAATTAGTTTTCACAGCCGCGACATGGCAAGTTATAAGCAGAGGAGAAGACCCAAGATCAGCAATAATTATAACTAACAAAATCCTAAGAGCCATAGTTCTGACACAATTCACAACCAGCCACTGCAACGTCATGGTGCTGCAATCTCCATCCGGTAACATCATCCTCATCAATATGTACTTTCAGTATGGTGATGACATCGAAAGACACCTGGCACACCTTACCACAGTTATCACGGCGTTGCGGGGGCGAAAAGTAATTATAACTGCCGACATAAATGCTAAATCCCCCCTATGGTACAGTTGCACCAGGGACCCAAACGGAGAGAAGGCAGAAGAGGCCATCATGGCCTTGCAGCTGGTGGTGGTAAATAAGCCTGGTGTGGCAGGAGGTGGCCAAGGCACAAACATTGATGTGACCTTGGCTACACCTAACGCGGCGTACCTAATTCAGCAGTGGGAAGTGGTAGAGAACGCCACCACTAGTTACCACAATCTCATTACTTCCAGTGTGGGAGACAGGGGGAGCTGCTGGGCCATGGGGTGGGAGGTGCAATATAATTACAAAAGAGCCGACTGGGAGAAACTTGCTAGGGAGTGTGACATTCCTGCACTACCAGAAGGTGACGGACACCTGGACTATGACATTGACAACAGAGCTGAGGAACTGATGACGACAATAACTCGAGCGGTGAAGGCTGCTGTACCTACTAGGAGGAAGGCCATAGCGGCCTCTCCGTCACCATGGTCAGCTGAACTAGAGGAGATGCGCCGGTCTGTCAGAAGGCTTAGGAGGCACTACCAGCGCAGTGTCGTCTGGCTAGAAAGACAAAGATGGCTGCAACTATACCGGGAAGCGAAAGAAAACTTCTACAGACACCTACGTGAGGTAAGATCCAAAAGTTGGGAACACTTTGTCCTAAATCAACTTGCTCTAGACCCTTGGGGAGTTCCCTACAAGCTTGTCCGGGAAAAAATCCGCTCTCCGATGGAGCTCTCAACCGTCAGGCGTGGGGCTGGGATGACGGAGTCCTGGCAGGAAACTGCTGAGGTCCTTCTCCAGTCCCTGCTGCCTGATGATACAGCGGATGGAGAGACAAACGAACAACGGCAGCTGCATGAGTACTATAGCAGCAATGTATATGGAAATGATACGGCAGTCTACCCATTCTCTGAAGAGGAGGTAGCTGCCCATATAAAATCCCTGAAGATAGGGAAAGCTCCCAGGCCAGATGGCATTGTGGCGGAGGTGCTGCAATTTCTGGCTCCCAAGATAGTCGCCCCTCTAACTCATCTTTATAACGAATGTCTTAGGCAGCAAAAGTTCCCTCGAATTTGGAAGAGGGCATATGTAGTGATCATCAAGAAAGGAGCTGACAAAATCCTACCGGCCAATCTGCCTGCTTGATCTGCTTGGGAAGGTTCTGGAGAGACTGCTGGCTGACAGACTGGCTGCGCACCGAGTGCTGTGCGGGATGAGCAGCAGGCAATTCGGCTTCAGGCCTGGGCGTTCAGCATGTGATGCAATCGCCCTGGCAGCTGAGGTCTGTGAATCTACCCCGTACAAGTACGTTGTCGGCATCATGGTGGACATAAGTGGCGCCTTCGACAACCTGTGGTGGCCTTCGCTCTTCTCCTGTTTACGGGAGAAGGAGTGTCCAGGGCCGCTATATGGGTGTCTGAGGAGCTATTGTGAGGATCGGGAGGTCTGGCTATCATCCCCTGGCACAAGGGTAAGAAAAATAATCACTAAGGGATGTCCCCAGGGCTACGTACTAGGTCCCCTGTTTTGGGACATCCACATGGAACCTCTACTAGACAAATTACAGCAAAGTGATGAAGTGCTAGAGGTGATAGCCTACGCCGATGACCTCCTCCTAATGGTTGGCGGCCGAAGCCGAGAAGACATAGAGCCTAAAATAGAACGAGCTATAGAAACACTACAACTTTGGTGCCGGAATACTAAGATGACAATTTCACCAACTAAGTCCACATACCTCCTTCTAAAGGGACAACTAGTCAGAAATCCAACAGTCAGGATAGAGGGCTCACCAGTTCTCAGGCGACGTGAGACTCGATACCTGGGCATCATCATTGATGAGAGGTGGTCATTTGGCAGACACATTGAAACCGTAACACAAAGAGCCTTACAAGTACTCAACAACCTCATCTCCATTGGACACAAACGTTTCCACCTCCCACCACATCTCATCAAACTATATCATAATAGCATACTCACCTCCGTAGTGGGTTATGGTTCTGGAGTCTGGGCACACCAGCTCACGAGAGTGGTGCCCGCCATGACAGTGAGAAGAGTGCAGAGGAACATGATTATGAGATCAATGGGGGCTTACGGGACCACACCGGGAGGAGCCCTATTAGTCATAATGGGACTCTGCCCCTTAGATATTAAAATTCGAGAGCAGGCCGCTTGGTACTGGGCAAAAAAGGGGAACTTGGATAAAATAGAGGAATTTCTAGGAAGTAGGATTGAAAATAAAGTTGAGATCAGGTTAAGAGGGGATCAGCTGTGGCAACATTCATGGGAAAGCGAAGAAACAGGGCGCAGAACTTTTGACTTATTACCAGATGTCAGGGAAAGAATCAGAATGACATATTTCGAACCAACCAGGGGACTGATTCACTTTCTCACTGGACATGGACCCTATCCGACATACTTATGTCGATTCGGGAAAAAGGCGACACCCACGTGTGACTGTGGTGTTCTGGAGGGTACTCCTGACCATGTAGTCTACGAGTGTCCCCTTTTCAATGATGTGGCCTCAGTGTTACGTGACCAACTACCTCATAATGACACACATAGACTGCTAAGACATCATGACACCTTTCAGACCATTAACAAACTGGCTAACGCGGTATCACAGAAAGTCTTAAGGGACTACCTGAGAGAACCAAATTAGCACATTATTAGAGACCCACCGAAATACCGATAAAGCCAGCACCCTATTCCCAAACCGCCCAGGCCCGGAAAGGTCGACTCTTCAGTCTAGAATCCGCCGTGCCTCGGGATTAGGGGGAGTGGGGTGTAACTTCACCGATCTAGACAACGCACCTAATTGTGACCTTAGGATAAGTTTAGTTGTAGGACCTAGTTTATAGATACTTTTCTTAGGAACCTGCAGCGACCAACTCCATGGCCTGCCCAGTGTCAGGGGCACGCTCATTGGGGTTAGCTCAATGAGCAAGGCCTTATAGTAGGTTTATACTATCAGCTGACACATTTGTAACGCTGCAGGCTTTAGTGACTAGTTTATAGTTAGTTAGTTAGGTTATCACTTAGTTCTCAATTAACATACTAATTTGCCCATTGTAGTATCCATGTACTTTGCTACTAACTAGTTACTAAATTACACTTAGAAAAGCTGCAATTGTATAAATGTATAAGATCTACAGCCCAATAATCACATAAGGCAGTGGGCTAGATTGTATAATAAAAAAAAGTTTTTGGAAATAAAGATTCAAAAAAAAAATTAATATTGTCAATCTCATGTTGAAGCAATAACGCCCATTGTTCCTGCAGAGCTGCTCACAAGTCTTGGAGAGTGGCTGGCCGGTGCTGACGCGATGCAACCCGTCTCCCTAGTGCAGCCCAGACAAGCTCAATGGGATTCTAATCGGGAAAGCGAGCAGGCCTCGCCGTGCGTGCAGTATCTTCCGTTTAAAAAAAAATCAACCACCCGTGCTCTATAAGGTCGAGCATTATCGTCCATCAGTACGAAGTCTGGGCCCACAGTATCTCGCAACAATCGCGCATGAGATCCCAAGATCTGCTCACGGTACCGGACAGCAGTTAAACCTTGCTGATTCACCCACACAATTTCATGAAAAGGTATTCGAGTGGTCAACATAATTCCTGCCCGCATCATTAGGGATCCTTCTCGATATCGGTCTCTTTACACAATGTTTGGGTCCCGAAATCCTGTTCCACGTGCCCTCCAGATGCGAACACGTTGAGAATCACTCTCCAGACCAAATCGGGACTTATTTGTGAAAAGAAAATTGGTCCTCCGTTCGACCGTGCTGGTGGCATGTTGACAGCTTCACTCTAAACGTTCTCTTCTCAGTAGACACGCCAGAGGTAAACAGACAGCAGGTCTCCAACAGTAAATGCTACTCTGCTGAAGCCTTCCGTGCATCGTTTGCCTCGATACGACACGTCCAGGGGATGCTGCGAGATCAGAAGCCAGTTGTAGTACAGTAGTAACGCGCTACCGTCGTGCCCTTACAGCCAAATAGCGGTCCACTCTTTCTGATGTCACACGTGGGCGGCCCTGCCCTAGTCTCTGGGATACAGTTTCCATCTCTATAAACTGTCGTCTCATCCGAGAAACAACACAACGATTCACACTAAGCCAGCGGGCCACATCAGTTTGAGACTCTCCTGCTTCCATTCTTGCTATGGCCCTCCACGGCAGAATCTGTAGGAGTCTCCATGTGGCATACTGCAACATCTGTGAGTGTGTACACAGCGATTGTGGATGTGGGACTACCCTGAAAACACTACCCCGTTTGATAGTTGCCCTGACGTCATTGCCGGCATGTTTATCCTTTGCCTGGAATGCCATCTTCCGCGCAGAACACGATCGTAACGACATCTGGTGACAGTTTGTGTGATTATATCGTGATTTTGATACAGGACGGGAAAAAAGCAGTTTGTTGGTTTAATTTTAGACACCAGTGTAGTTGTAGCTTACTGATCCATAACTCAAATCTACGACGCTTTTAACTTGCACAAATTCCTTTTCTTTGGATTTCTTTACATTTTTAGGTAGCTGCTAGTCATTACAGCTAGATGATATTTTGGTGGTCAGCGAAGTGTTTAAACTCACAAAAGTGTTCCTGGAGCCACTCTGTAGCAGTTCTGAACGTTTGGGACGTCGCATTGTCGTGCTGAAATTGCCCAAGTCCGTCGGAATACACAATGGACATGAATGGATGCATGTGTTGAGATAGGATGCTTACGTACATGTCAGCTGTCAGATTCGTATCTAGACGTATCAGGGGTCCCATACCGCACCAACTGCACACGCCCCACACCATTACAGAGCCTCCGCCAGCTTGAAGATCCCCTGCTGATATGCAAGGTCAATGGATTCATGAGGTTTTCTCTATACCCGTACACGTACATCCGCTCGATACAATTTAAAACGAGACTCGTCCGACCAGGCAACATGTTTCTAGTCACCAACAGCCAACGTCGGTGTCGACGGGCCCAGGCGAGGAGTAAAGCAATGTGTCGAACAGTCATGAAGAGTACACGAGCGGGCCTTCGGCTCCGAAAGCCCATATCGATGATTTCTCGTGGAATGGTTCACACGCTGACACTTGATTTCGCTGCATTGAAATCTGCAGCAATTTGCGGAAGGGTAGTCGTCGTTGGTCCCGTTGTTGCAGGATCTTTTTCCGTCCGCAGCAATGTTGCAGATTTGATGTTTTACCGGAATCCTGATATTCACGGTACACTCGTGAAATGGTCGTACGGGAAAATACCCACTTCATTGTTATGTCGGAGGTGCTGTGTCCCGTCGCTTGTGCGCCGACTATAACATCACGTTCAAAGTCACTTAAATATTGATAACCTGCCATTGCAGCAGCAATAACCGATCCGACAACTGCGTCAGACACGTGTTGTCTTAAATAGGCGTTGTCGATCGCAGCGCCGTATTCTGCCTGTTTACATATCTCTGTATTTGAACACGCGTGCCTATACCAATCTGCTTGACGCTTCAGTGTATAGACAATAAAGAGCAACTGTGGTGATATGTCTTTCCAAAAACATATTATAGGTGCTGAACACGACGTTGATGTGAGCCAGTAGGTATAGAATGTTTTCGAAAGAAAAGTAATGAGAAAAATCTTTGGACCCGTACTGGAGAATGGCGTATGGAGAATTCGAAACAACAATGAAATTTATCAGTTAATGAAGCAACCCACTATCATCCAGAAATTAAAAAGTAGGATTACTGCAGTGGGTTGGACATGCGGCTAGAATGGAATACAACAGAATCCCCAAGAAAGCATGTGAAGGAACTCTCCAGGTAACAAGACCATTGAACCGACCTCGTACAAGGCGGAAAGATGATATAGAGAAGGACATCGCAGCATCAGGAATTTCCGCAGAGTGGAGAGAGATTGCGATAGATTGAAGGCCATGAATGCAGATCGTTGAGGCAGCGCGTGGTCTACAGGGCTGAGAAAAAGAAGAAGAAGAAGAAGAACACGACGTACGAAAACTTCGCAGTAACGGTACTATCACACTTTCTCGAAGTACACAGTACACCACATCCTCTTCTGTCGAAGTCTTCCCTTTAAGTATGACGCATGGGTTCTGCTCACTAGGAAAACTTTAATCCAGTTGCATATTCGCTTCAATACTCCGTAAGCATGTACTTTATTTTCTAGGTGACGGAGCGGAACTGTATTGACGGATTCCCGACAGTCAAGAAACGCGACGACAACCTTGGCTCCACTGCCTAGAGACTACTGAATGTGGTGGACGAACAGAGAAAGCTATATGTTGAACGAACACTGTTTCCGGAGAGTGGGTTTATTCCTACAAAGGAGTTATTCTGTCTCCAAATAAGTCATCATACGCGAGTGCAAAATACTTTTGTTAAATATGCAATAAACTAACACCATGTTAGGTCTGTAGTTCTGCGCATCTCTGTTCGACCCATTTTGAAGACTGGAACGACCTGCACCTTTTCCAATAACATGGAAAACCCTGTTGTTCCAGCGATCTAAGACAGATTTCTGGAAGAGGAGTCAACTTACTGCGATTTCGTTTCAAGTGAATTATGGGTGATCACCCAAAAAGGGCCATATCAAAATTCTTCTAGTGTCCTTATTCACCTGTGCTAGTCTCCTATCCACAATAAAGCAGATACCTGCTGAACATAGTCAACATTCAGTAACGAGATTCGGCGCGATGGGATTGGTTCAAATGGCTCTGAGCACTATGGGACTTAACATCTGAGGTCATCAGTCCCCTAGAACATAGAACTACTTAAACGTAACTAACCTAAGGACATCACACACATCCATGCCCGAGGCAGGATTCAAACCTGCGACCGTAGCGGTCGCGCGGTTCCAGACTGAAGCGTCTAGAACCGCTCGGCCACACCGGCCGGCCACGATGGGATTTTCCTGGTCCATTTTCCACTCTGTATAGCTTTTCCAAGAAGTTACAGAGGGATGGGTGCTTAAGGCAACCATCCGACGAATGTAATTACTACCGAACTTATTCTTACTTAGCCTGAAACGTTATGTTGGTCGTCAGAGTGACTCCTGGCCAGGTTATATAGGTATGTGGGTACCTGAAGGGAGTTATTTGATTAAAATAGTTGATTAGAAACCAATCCACTAAATTTTTTTAGACGAAATACATTTGGCCCGCCCGAGTCGCCTGTGAGGCCGTCATCCAGTCGAGGTGCTCAGAAAGATATTATCTATGAGGGACGCCACAAAGTTCGAAAAATAAGGAGAGAGACAAGATTGTTCACATCATAGCAGGCTGAAAATGGTGCCAGGGAGAGCGTCCATTTTCCATCAACGACCAGTAGCCAACTCATGATTTCTGTGGCGCGCTCCCTACTGGTTGTTCGAAGCGGTCAGCACGTTTCATGGGAACAATCTCTGCTGAAACTACGATCCTATTCGGCACTTCTCAAACACTGAAGGTGAAAAGTTAAGTGCAAAAAATTGAAATAACAGTAAAAGATCGTACTACACCCTAGACTGGCTAGGTTCCCTGCGCAATGACATGCAGTGTATTTCTCTAGCCTGTATCTTATTTACCTTTCTACGTTTTAAGTTGCATGCCTTTTCCTGAATTTTATAGGTGTTTATTATGAACGGTACACTGAAAATGCGATGGAATTATTGTTATTTCAGAAATGTTAACTATCCTTATTGTTTTAAAAGTTAGTGACATATATTTTTCTATGTGATTGTACTGGCCTAAGCATGAGCATTCCCAGAAAACAACTGAGTTGGATTGTTGTTGAAAAGGAAATACCCGGCCTCAACTGACTGATGTGGCAGATTGTTGCTATAACTGGTATCAGGGTCACCATGGGTGTACAGCCAATTACAATTATAAAGAAATGCGCAGTGAACTGCAACAGATCGATGGCCTATACCACTGAATACTACGTACTATTCGTCACACCTGAAACAACTCATTTATCAACATGTGTCGGTTTCCGAACATATAATTATCGTGACTTTTCTTCTAGTTGTTACCAATATTACCTCCTGTTGGGCGCGGGGTAGCCGTGCGGTCTTAGGCGCCTTGTCGCGGTTCGCGTGGCTTCCTCCGTCGGAGGTTCGAGACCTCACTCGGGTACGGTTGTGTGTGTTGTCCTTAGCGGAAGTTAGTTTAAGGTAGATTAAGTAGTGCGTAAGTCTAAGTACCGATGACCTCAGCAATTTGGTCCCATAGTCCTTACCACAAATTTCCAAATTTCCTCCTGTAGCCGGCCACTGTGACCGAGCGGTTCTAGGGGCTTCAGTCCGGAACCGCGCTGCTGCTACGGTCGCAGATTCGAATCCTGCCTCGGGCATGGATGTGTGTGATATCTTTAGGTTAGTTAGGTTTAATTAGTTCTAAGCCTAGGGGACTGATGACCTCAGATTTTAAGCTCCATAGTGCTTAGGACCATTTGAACCATTTTTTCCTCCTGTAGGAACATATTATACGTTCTTTAAAACACCATGTTTTCTCCCAGAAACATCTCGCAAAATAACCACGACGAATAAATCGGAGAATAGGGCTCATATGAGGGCTTGCTTCTTCCTTCGCATTATTTGAAAATGGGTGAGGAAAGGGCAGAGTGTTACGGATGCCAAATCTACTCTCCACCACTCACGGTGAGTTCGCTTGCGGAATATGTAGATGTAAATGGGTGTACTTTCATATACAAATGAGGTAAACCTCCATGTAGATGCAGATGTAGGTTTACCACATTTCTCAGGCTTACTTCTTGCGTTACCATAGGACCCCCCAGTCTATCTGGCTCTTTATTTGGGTAAAGCTATCTCATTCCGGCAAATATCGTGAATTTGCTATTAATTTAACTCCACTTTGTTGAAATCTCGTAAGGTCGCTTTAATGGACGTGATGCTCTGTCGTAGTATGAGGTTTCTGTTACTAAAGCAGCAGCAGTGGACTCACCGTCGGAAGGAAAGTTTTGTGGGGCATGAGAGTGGTGCATCACGCTCCTGACAGCTGATGTTTATCTATCGCTGATAGCATTTGCGGCCACGCTCGGCCCTGGGTGGTCCCTGCATTGTGTATACAAGCTGCGTCTGCGCAGATGAATGGACGCTTTTCATGCGCTCAGACACACATCAAAGCTATCAAAAGCCAGAGGAACACCGCGTTCTTCGCTGTCACATTACGGAACGGACAAGGTCGCTCTGGAGAGCTTCTTCGGACGCTTATAGCCGCCCCTAGGAACTGAGCCTCAGCTTGTTCCGTGCTCTGAGACAAAACGCATCCTTTACTCTATTCTTCCCCTTCAAGGCAGTGATTACACTCTTGTCTTCACTACTTTGAACTTAAAATAAAAACTAGAATCACTCCATCTCAAAATTAAACACATCAGAGTGATTCGTACTTCCTCTGTAAGTTCTATTCCTCTATACTAAAATATTTTTATTTGTCGTGGGCCTGCAGCGTTGTAAATCTCTTATAAAGACATTAAGTAATTTTAACCAATAACTCAACTATAATAGTATTTTATTCAATTGTTCTTATGGTTATGATCTCATTTCTGAAATGACAACTAGTTTTTGTCGAAACTGGTCAAGAAATAAAGTATTTCACATGAAGCTTCTAATATTACAAATTCTGCAGCGTAGTCGAAACAACAGGGACGTCAGCTCTGGAAAATTCGTTTTGACCTTTTCGTATGACTGCAAGAGCCCGCTTTTCATTGACTTTCTGTAACACCGAGCCCTAATTAGCGCACAGCGGTACTTGGACGCTTTGCAAAAACTGAAGCGCGCCATCGAGTCCAAGCTCCCTGGATTGCTGGCGAACGACATCATTCGTTTGCAGCATACTGCCCGTCCACATGTTTGCAAGGATGTTTCGACTATACTGCAGAAGCTTCGCTAGAACGTCCCTACACATTCTCCGTAGAGTCCCGATCTCCCTCCATGCGAGTTCCATATTTCTCGAGCCCTAAAGAAAGACATTTGTAGCCGTCGAATTACTTGGGAAGAAGAGGTGCACGCCTGTGTACAACAATGTTTCCGTAGGCAACCGCAAACACGTTTCCATAAAGGTATTGACCGTCTTGTATCACAGTGGGATACATGTATAAACAGTTGTAGTGACTACTTTTCAAATAATAAACGGTTTACTTCCTTTTTCTTCCCCTGTATCATTTTCATTTGATTGTCCCTTATAGTCGCGCAAGATCGTGGGTCTTGGAATTCGGTTTCATATTGTCCAGGCGACAATCAGTTGTCACTGATCTGTAGAGACAGCTATAGCCTAGTATTCAGCTACATGGAATTATAAATTATAAACACATAAAAGGCGTAACTAGGCTGGTGGGAGAGTTCCATTTCCGATCGTTAAAATAGTACGAATTTTATCTATCCTCTAATTCATACCACTGTTTCTGGCCATAATACAGTATGATAGTCCCTAATTTGTGATTTGACTCTCTAGTGACATCAATATTTCCATTAACCTAAAATTTTTGGCACTCTTCCAGTAATTAATATTCTTCTTCAACCGCGATGTTCAAAAGAATCAGCATTCTTGTGTCCAGATAACAGTGCTGTTGCGTAAAAACTGCGAGAACAACGCCTGTGCATGTCCAGACAGAGTAAGACGGAGTAACGGGGAAGAGCTGGGATCAAATCCACGTGTGGCCATCCAGATCCAAGTTTTCTTTAGATGTGATGGGGAGACGGTGAGGACGGATCCTATTACAAGACCATGAACGATTTCCTCCCCTATACGTCTCCAAATCTAGCCAATACACATCTGTAATAACCTCGTTATCAACTGGATGCTATATCTTAGAGTACTTTTCATTATTTTACTTAACATTAGGTTCAAATGGTTCTGAGCACTATGGGACTTAACTTCTGAGGTCATCAGTCCCCTAGAACTTAGAACTACTTAAACCTAACTAACATAAGGACATCACACACATCCATGCCCGAAGCAGGATTCGAACTTGCGACCGTAACGGTCGCGCGGTTCCACACTGTAGCGCCTAGAACCGCTCGGTCACTCCGATCGGCTACTTAACATTAGGGTTTGTCCAAACGATAAACCTGTTTTGAATGCTTTTGAATGTTTTTTAAGTATGTACCTAGTATGTATTGTCGCGAAATATGGGAGAGAGTGTCAGAAATGATACAGGATTTGGGCTGGAAATCATTGAAAGAAAGCCGTTTTTCGTTGCGACGGAATCTTCTCACGAACTTCCAATCACCAACTTTCTCCTCCGAATGCGAAAATATTTTGTTGACACCGACCTACATAGGGAGGAACGATCACCACGATAAAATAAGGGAAACCAGAGCTCGTACGGAAAGATATAGGTGTTCATTCTTTCCGCGCGCTATACGAGATTGGAAAATAGAGAATGGTGAAGGTGGTTCGATGAACGCTCTGCTTGGCACTTGAATGTGATTTACAGAGTATCCATGTAGATGTAGATGTAGATGTAAAAGAGAGTCACAGATCACAGTCGTATACCGGATCCTGTGCGAGCCACGGAATTAAATTTTAGTGACACACCTGAGTCCAAACCAGTACTTAACAAAACCCTCGTACGCTGGGTACTTTAATATTGATTATCTATCTGAGATAGTTAGAATTTGTTGAGGAAGTAGAGAGGATCCAAAGAAGAGCAGCGCTTTTCGTCACAGGTTCATTTTGTGACCGTGTAACCGTTACTGAGATGTTCACGAAACTCAGTGGCAGACGCTACTTGAGAGGCGTTGTGAATCACGGTATCGATTACTATTGAAGTTCACACAGTGTATATTCCTAGACAAGTCAATAAATACATTGCTTCCTGCTATTTATAGCTCACGACCATGAGAGAAAGGTAAAATTACGGAGATCCGAGTTCACATGGAGGATTACACCATTTTTCTTCTCCTGTACGCTATCCGTGACTGCGACAGGAAAGGGCGGAAGTGAGAGCGATAGCCAAACGTACCTTGGTCCACAAACCATGATGTAGTTTGCGCAATGTAGATTTAGACAAGGCCAGTCTCAGTTCTGCTGGTGAATGAACTTAAGCAGTCACGGCGAGGTCACTTGTCGACATACCGTTCCTGATAATCACACTGTATATGAATATCCTGGATGAAAGCTCAGATTTTTGTACAATATTCTGTAGCGCAAAAGTATAA
This sequence comes from Schistocerca serialis cubense, assembly GCF_023864345.2. Classification (NCBI taxonomy): domain Eukaryota; kingdom Metazoa; phylum Arthropoda; class Insecta; order Orthoptera; family Acrididae; genus Schistocerca; species Schistocerca serialis. Next base: position 749,404,951 of record NC_064640.1, on the reverse strand, counting down.
GAGGGGAATTTGTTTATTAGATGGTGACTTGTAGTTGGGTGTCTCTTCATTCTTTTCGTGGCTAGCAAATTATTTACCGTCACTGGGCTTTATTTACTACATTCCTTTCATTTCAAACTCAACACAACCGCTGCCTTCTACTGCGCAAGAAGTTATCGAAGGCACTTACCTGGTATGGTTGTACATATGGTTCGTCGCACAAAATGCAGTGGGAATATCTCGCCGAGGACATTCTGTGTCGTTCCTATCTGGCATAGCGGGTTGCCATATTGATGTGTCTCTAGTAGCGTATATCTTACACAACGCGAGTAACATTTTCTATCGTTTGAAAGTAACATCGTACTTTGATAAAGTGCTGTGATAATATATCGACTCTGACTGCAAACTTGCGAAGTTTCATAAATGGATCATACTCCATTTTTAACACACTAGGTCAAAGGAGGGAAAGTCGTCGTCCCGAACACCTATATTAGTCAGATGTCTTCATCTACATTAGACTATACCACTTGTTTAGGTAGAAAATAATCTTCAATTGATTCAGAATAGCTACAAAGACACCCCAAGAAGCAACATATATGTTATTACCACATTCTGTTCAGTAACACCTTCAGAATTTCACTGACGAGTTGCACACAGTGCAACGTGGGTTGACTGTATCCAAATACACAGGGTAGTCAGAAACAGTCTGAAAAGCTGGTAAGGGTGTCGCCAGGTAAGATGTGCTGAGAGATAACTGGCAAGAAAAAAATCGATACGTCGCGCTGTTTCCGATTTAATTAACATTGAAGCTAGCCAGTCAGGCCGTTGAGCGCTAAAATTCAAGCAGCCCACCAGAGACGAAATCGCCAAACGTGTTTTTCGTTTGGTTTCCTAAAACCGAACAAGAGAGCTATACAAAAATTGGACATGGGACAGTAATATGGATCGAACCCGAGCCGATGTCTGTGAAATCTTGTGCGCCATCATCTACGCTTTGAGGACGACTGAAACTATTTGGTACCCGGCGGGCCGTTTGTGGTCAACTTCAGTAATAATTAACTCGGAAACGGTGCAACATAAGGAATTTTTTTTTTAAAGTTATTTCTCAGAACAACACCCCTGCAACACCCTTACAATTTATTCAGATTGATTGTGACCACACTGTAACAAACAAACCAAGATGAAACATGGAGTACAATATATATCTTCATTCAGTATTTTCTAAACGTGCTAAATATATTTCTTTCTTCATATGTGCACCTGAGATATTGACAGTATTGTTGTTGTTGTGGTCTTCAGTCCAGAGACTGATTTGATGTAGCTCTCCATGCTACCTTATTCCGTGCAAGCTTCTTCATTATGTACCTACTGCAACCTACATCCTTCTGAATCTGTTTAGTGTATTCATCTCTTGATCTCCCTCTACGATTTTTACCCTCCACGCTGCCCTCCAACACTAAATTGGTGATCCCTTGATGCCTCAGAATATGTCCTACCAACCAAACCCTTCTTTAGTCAAATTGTGCCACCTCATTAGTTATGTGATGTACCCATCTAATCTTCAGCTTTCTTCTGTAGCACCACATTTCGAAAGCTTCTATTCTCTTCCGGTCCAAACTACTTATCGTCCATGTTTCACTTCCATACATGGCTACACTCCATACAAATACTTTCAGAAACGACTTCCTGACACTTAAATCACTACTCGATGTTAGCAAATTTCTCTTCTTCAGAAACGCTTTCCTTGCCATTGCAAGTCTACATTTTATATCCTCACTACTTTGACCATCATCAGTTAGTTTGCTCCCCAAATAGCAAAACTCCTTTACTACTGTAAGTGTCTCATTTCCTAATCTAATTCCATCAGCATCACCCGACTACATTCCATTATCCTCGTTTTGCTTTTGTTGATGTTCATCTTATATCCTCCTTTCAAGACACTGTCCATTCCGTTCAACTGCTCTTCCAAATTCTTTGCTGTCTCTGACAGAATTACAATGTCATCGGCGAACCTCAAAGTTTTTATTTCTTCTCCATGGATTTTAATACCTACTCAGAATTTTTCTTGCCCAATATACAGATTGAATAACATCGGGGATAGGCTACAACCTTGTCTCACTCCCTTCCCAACCACTGCTTCCCTTTCATGCCCCTCGACTCTTATAACTGCCATCTGGTTTATGTACAAATTGTAAATAGCCTTTCGCTCCCTGTATTTTACCCCTGCCACCTTTAGAATTTGAAAGAGAGTATTCCAGTCAACATTGTCAAAAGCTTTCTCTAAGTCTACAATTGCTAGAAACGTAGGTTTGCCTTTCCTTAATCTAGCTTCTAAGAAACGTCGTAGGGTCAGTATTGCCTCACGTGTTCCGATATTTCTACGGAATCCAAACTGATCTTCCCAGAGGTCGGCTTCTACTAGTTTTTCCATTCTTCTGTAAAGAATTCGCATTAGTATTTTGCAGCCATGACTAATTAAACTGATAGTTCGGTAATTTTCATATCTGTCAACACCTGCTTTCTTTGGGATTGGAATTATTATATTCTTCTTGAAGTCTGAGGGTATTTCGCCTGTCTCATACATCTTGCTCACCAGATGGTAGAGTTTTGTCAGGACTGGCTCTCCCAAGGTCGTCAGTAGTCGTAATGGAATGTTGTCTACTCCCGGGGCCTTGTTTTGACTTAGGTCTTCCAGTGCTCTGTCAAACTCTTCACGCAGTATCGTATCTCCCATTTCATCTTCATCTACATCCTCTTCCATTTCCATAATGTTGTCCTCAAGTACATCGCCTTTGTATAGATCTTCTATATTGTCCTTCCAGCCGGCCGCGATGGTCTAGCGGTTCAGGCGCTCAGTCCAGAACGGCGGGACTGCTACGGTCGCGGGTTCGAATCCTGCCTGGGGCATGGATGTGTGTGATGTCCTTAGGTTAGTTAGGTTTAAGTAATTCTGAGTTCTAGGGGACTGATGACCACAGATGTTAAGTCCCATAGTGCTCAGAGCCATTTGAACCATTTCTCCTTCCACCTTTCTACTTTCCCTTCTTCGCTTAGAACTGGGTTTCCATCTGAGCTCTTGATATTCATACAAGTGGTTCTCTTTTCTCCAAAGGTCTCTTCAATTTTCCTGTAGGCCGTATCTATCTTACCCCTAGTGAGACAAGCCTCTACATCTTTACATTTGTCCTCTAGCCATCCCTGCTTAGCCATTTTGAGAGGTTTGTATTCCTTTTTGCCTGCTTCATTTACTGCATTTTTATATTTTCTCCGTTCATCAATTAAATTCAATGTTTCTTCTGTCACCCAAGGATTTCTACTAGCCCTCGTCTTTTTACCTACTTGATCCTCTGCTGCCTTCACTACTTCGTCCCTCAAAGCAACCCATTCCTCTTCTACAGTATTTCTTTCGCCCTTCCTGTCAATTGTTCCCTTAAGCTCTCACCGTGGGGAGTACCCCATGTTGACGTATGCGATGAGGTGGGGAGCTTAACAACAGGCGAGGCTGTGCCACCCGCACCCGGCCATTCGGTCCGAGGGGATCTAGGAAACGCCTGAAAACCTAGTCCAGGGTGCACGTCAACATGCGGTGTATGCGCCCGTAAATAGACAGGAGGGGCCGAAGGGTCGACCTCCATTGCGTCGGCGTATCCGACGCGCGAAGACGCCATGTGGTCCGGAGCGGGCAAGAGTTCCATGGCGGAGGACAGCTGGTCACGGGAAGCGATCGGCGGCGCGTGACCCAAAGAGGCGCTTGGCGGCTGCAGCGAAGCGTCGAATGCGGGCGGCGCCGGCGGGAGAACAGACGGCGACGGCGGCGGCTGCGGCGGCGCGTTGCCATGGGGCAAAATGGAAGGCATCGTCGGTAACACCTGGGGATGAGGCGAGCCAGTAGATGGGTCCCCAGGGCGCTGACCGGACGGCACCGTCGCTGAAAGCAGACGGGGAGCGGCAGATCCCGTGCGACGACAGAGGCGCAGCTGATTGAGATGCCGACGCACCTCACCAGAGGCCCCCAAAACGAAATACATCGCGCGGCCGAGGCAGCGAAGAATGCGCCCTGCGAGCCAACGCCGTGAACCTCGATAGTTGCGATAGAATACAACGTCGCCTGGAGCAAAAGCAGGAGGCTGCCGCTGCACAGGAACCTGATGCGCGCGGGTGCAGCAAAGACATCAAGGTTCGATGAAGACAACCGTGGAGCAACTCAGCCGGCGAGCGACCATCTCGGGGCTGAGAGCGATACGATGACAAAAAGAGCAACAACGCGTCCTCCCGAGAATGCGACTCTTTCAACTTCAACATCTGTGACTAGAAAGTCCGGACCAATCGTTCAGCGGCACCGTTTGACTGAGGTGAAAACGGCGCGGATGTCAGATGTTGAATACCATTGGCCTTGCAGAAAGACTGAAATTCTGCAGACATGAATTGTGGGCCATTGTCGGAAACAATAGTCTGCGGAAGACCTTCAATGCAAAAGATAGGAGACAACACTTGGATGGTGGCGGAGGACGTCGTGGAAGAAATCCGGACAACAAAAGCAAAATTACTGAAGGCATCTACCAGAACCAACCATCGAGCATTCCAGAATGGACCAGCAAAATCGATGTGCAAGCGTTGCCAAGGGGAAGTGGCTTTTGGCCATGCAAAGACTTTCCGCGGCGGTGCGGATTGTTGTTCGGCACACGCCATGCAAGAAGAACACATATTCGTAATCGCAGCATCGATTCCGACCCAAGTACAGTGCTGAAACGAGCAAGTTGTTTCGTTCGCACTATACCCCAATGTCCTTGGTGAAGAAGCCGTAAGACAGAGGACTGTAACGAACGTGGGACCACGAATCTGGACTGATCATTATCAGAACGCAACAACAAAACACCACGTCGAACAAAAAGTCTCTCCTTACGAGCAAAAAATCTGCGAACCAACGGATCCTCTATCCGCTACTGTGACAAGGGCTATTGCGTAGAAACAAAACGCAAAACGGTAGCAAGGACAGGGTCAGCAGCTGTGGCTGCAGCTACACGACGAAAATCAATCGGAAACGATTTGACCACTTCATCGGTTTCCGCATCAATGAACATGCAAGCAAGTTCGGAAGAATCGAATGCTTTATCCTCAGCAACAGGCAAACGGGACAACGCATCGGCGTTTCCGTGCTTAGCAGCGGACCGATACAAGATATCGTAGCGGTACTGCGAGAGGAAAATAGACCAGCGAATGAATTTCTGCGCCGTACGCGGAGGTACAGGCTTGTTCGGATGAAAAAGCGACGTCAAAGGTTTGTGGTCTGTGATGATGGTAAAGTGACGACCATACAAGAAATCATGGAACTTAGTAACACCAAACACGAGAGTCAAAGCTTCTTTCTCTATCTGGGAATAATTTCTTTTCGCAGATGAGAGCAATTTGGACGCAAAGGCAATAGGGCGATCATGCGAGCCAACTTTGTGCGCAAGCACAGCACCGATCCCGAAATCCGATGCATCTACCATCAACAAAAGGAGTTTCTGGGGATCGAATGGCGTAAGGCAAGTATTAGGAAGCAACGCCGATTTCAACTGGCGAAAGGCGCGTTCGCATTCCGTCGTCCAGACGAACGGAACACACTTACGGCGTAAGCTATGAAGCGGACCTGAAATGGAAGATGCATCGCGCACATTCACTCACACCTTGTGATTCTAAATCGTGTAATGTACTTGCGACCTCATCACGCAATGCGTGAGGAACATTGCGCGCTCGGAAAAATTTCGGTTGCGCATTGACTTTCAGTTCCAAATGTGCTTCATAGTTCTTAGCGCAACCCAGGCCTGGTGCATAAATGTCTGCAAAGTCTTCACATAGCCGAGAAGCACCGTCTGAAGGCACAGTCTGATTCACTGATAGGTCCTGATTTACTATAGACATGTTAAACAATTGAAATAAATCTAAACCAAACAAGTTCACTGCAGTAGAAGAACGAAGAACACAAGTTTTGTTTGTCCCTTGTATGTTGCAAGAAGAGTGCACTGTCCTAACACAAGGATCTGCTGTCCTGAATGTGTAGTGAGCTTAACAGTTGCTGCACGCAACGGAGGTTTGCCCAGTTGTTTGTACATGTCATGATTGATCAATGAAACAGCAGCTCCGGTATCGAGCTGGAATGGTGTGACCTTGCCATTAAAGTCCAAATCTACAAAAAGTTTATTGTCCTGCTGACGACAAGAGCGACTGTCTCGTGCAAGTTGAACGGACACAGGTACAGCATCACTTGCTAATTGACGTGATTTCCGGCGACGTCGACGCACACTCTTTGTGGGACGAACACTGTCACTGTTTGAGAAAGTGGCACTGGATGAAGTGGAAGTAACGACATGAATGTCCATGGGTGAAGGTTCACGAGCCTGAGTGTCCTTGGTTCGATTCCGGCGCGAAGCAAAGGGCCTGGAATGATTAAGAGTGTCTGATTTGAGCTTTTTCTGGCAAACACTTTGAACATGTCCTTTCTTATTACAGAAAAAGCAAATAGCTTGGCGTGACAGGCAATTTTCACGCAAATGTCTAGTAGCACACCGCGGGCATGATTTCATTGTATTTGTGTGCTGGCGCGGCATACCTGGTTTAGAACGTGGCGGCAGCTGCGCGGACGTGCGCGAGGGCAGTTTACCGGGCCGTGCAGCGCGCCCGGCGGGCCGGTTAATGTTACACATGGCTGGCGAAGTTGCAAATGATTCCTGAGCAAAGTCAAGTGTGTCTTGTCTATCTAATATGTCTATCACTTGCTGAAGGGAGGGATTAACGAGTTTCAAAATCTGTTCTCGTATGCGAACATCAGAAACGTTCTGTGCTATTGCATCACGTACCATAGTATTTGAATAAGGGAGTCCACATTCACACTCAAAAGCGCAATCCCTTGTAAGGCCTTGCAATGTTGCAACCCACTCCCTATTAGTCTGACCGGCCGTACGTTTTGTACGAAAGAAAGTATACCTTTTTGCAACGACATTGACTGTTTCTTTGAAATAGGCGTCCAATGCCGACAAAATTTCGTCGTATGACAGAGTCGCTACGTCGCGTCGGGGAAACACTTTCACTATCACACGGTACGTTTGCACCCCTACACCCGACAATAAATGAGGCTGCCGCTCGTTACCTTGAACTCTGTAGGCGGCGAGATGAAATCCAAATTGGCGTGACCACTCAGTCCATGTCTCCTGAGCTGGGTCGTAGGGCCTAAAAGGCGGTGCAACTGCGAGTTGTGGCTGCGGTAGCGGTGAAGCGGCGGCTGCCGCATCGTGTTGCAGTGCACGTTGACCCTGGACGAGCTATCCAAGGGCATCCAATAACGCCTGCGTCTGCTGATTCTGCAAGCGATAAAATTCGGACAGTACATCGGGAGATTGTGGCGAAGCCATGACACAAGTAAATCAATCAAAGAGAAAGAAGGCGGTTTGTAACGTCGGCGCCATAAATGAGAGCAATACGAACGCGAAATCCTCTTTTAATCCCATCCTCGTCGCCATCTGTAGTGTTGACAGATTGCCAACACTACGCACATTATTTAAGGGAGGCGGCCATTAAGCAAGCAGGCGGACTTGATGGTCTGAAACAGGATACTTCATAAAAGCTATAAAGAAAAGTACGTAGCTGCTGGAATACTTAACTTTAATCCACCATTTGTATACAGCGTTCTTGATGAGACATTTCATACGATAACTATCAAACTATCAATTGTTTTGTAAGGCTAATGGCGCCTTGCTAGCTGAAGGCTAGTCTAACTATCTGCTCGGCTAATGAGCGATGCTTCGTCAGTCTAGTCGCTAGCAATGTCGTCCGTACAACTGGGGCGAGTCCTATTCCGTATCTCGAGACCTGCCTTGTGGTGGCGCTCGGTCTGCGATCACACAGTGGCGACACGCGGGTCCGACATGTACTAATGGACCGCGGCCGATTTAAAGCTACCACCTAGCAAGTGTGGCGTCTGGCGGTGACACCATATATACCACCTTCTTTTATGATTCTTGAATCAAGTGTTAGCTATGATTAATTTTGTGCTCTGTGCAAAATTCTACCAGTCGGCTTCCTCTTTTATTTCTTACCCCCAATCCATATTCACCTACTACGTTTCCTTCTCTCCCTTTTCCTACTGCCGAATTCCAGTAACCCATGACTATTAAATTTTCGTCTCCCTTCACTATCTGAATACTTTCTTTTATTTCATCAATTTCTTTGTCATCTGCAGAGCTAGTTGGGTTATAAACTTGTACTACTGTGGTAGACGTGGGCTTCGTATCTATCTTGGCCACAATAATGCGTTCACTATGCTTTTTGTAGTAGCTTACCCTCATTCCTATTTTCCTATTCATTGTTAAACCTACTCCTGCATTACTCCTATTTGATTTTGTATTTATAACCCTGTATTCACCTGACCAAAAGTCTTGTTCCTTCTGCCACCAAACTTCACTAATTCCCACTGTATTTAACTGTAACCTATCCATTTCTCTTTTTAAATTTTCTAACCTACCTGCCCGATTAAGGGATCTGACATTCCACGCTCCGATCCGTCGAACGCCAGTTTTCTTTCTCCTTACAACAACGTCCTCCTGAGTAGTCCCCGCCCGGAGATCCGAATGGGGGACTATTTTACCTCCGGAATATTTTACCCAAGAGGACGCCATCATCATTTAACCATACAGTAAAGCTGCATGCCCTCGGGAAAAATTACGGCTGTAGTTTCCCCTTGCTTTCAGACGTTCGCAGTACCAGCACAGCAAGGCCGTTTTGGTTAGTGTTACAAGGCCAGTTGAGTCAATCATTCAGGCTGTTGCCCCTGCAACTACTGAAGAGGCTGCTGCCCTCTTCAGGAACCACACGTTTGCCTGGCCTCTCAACAGATACCCCTCCGTTGTGGTTGCACCTACGGTACGACTATCTGTATCGCTGAGGCACGCAAGCCTGCCCACCAACGGCAAAGTCCATGGTTCATGGGGGGACTGACAGCATAGGAAGCTGCAAAATACGGGATATAGCAATTTTGTGCGTTTCTAGTGCGGTCAGACAGCAAAAGTTCATTACAATATGTGAGTAATCACGACTTCCGGATCCAAACTATTAAATATGTGATGACATTTGAATTTCAAAGACAAACCAACACGAAATAAATTAAATGTGGATTATAGCTATTGTTAAGACTCAACCTAACTAGACAATGTATACGATATGAGAGGAGACTCTTGGACTAAGGCCAATTTCGTGTTCCGCAAATGTTCAAGAGTCGTAGTCCATTCACTGACTGATTGTACTGAACAACAAAGGAAGATTTTATGCCAGAGTTCAGTCTGCCGTCACAAAGAAGCCATGGTTTTTGGTGTAGAATTTCAGCAAACGTTTTGCTGCATCAGTCATTAATATACGATTAGGACTCGCCAATTATCAAAGCCACAGATTAAATCTTAAGGGCAGCCCATACTGCCTGGAAAAGGCTTTCACGTAGCTTGTTTCATCCAAATCATTCTGGCATATAAGACCTTTCGGAAGGGAGAAGAGGAACTATACCAAAACCTTAGGGACGAAGGTGGTATATTCCTCATTTCAACATTTGTTTCACACGTGGCAACAATAATACCACTTATAAATTTTTGGTTTACTATTTATATGAGCAAATACAATTTCGTAAGTTAAATTATTTTCTGATACTATTCAGTTACGTGAAAACATTTAAAATAAATATAAATATTGTGGACTGCGTTCCTTTGAGTTAGTTCCACAAGCGTGCTAAATTTACGAAATGACAAGCTACGACTGTAAGCAACGTTTATCGACAGTCGTAACTGAAACAATATGTTCATAGCGTTAATATTAAGTAATTTACCTGTTCATCATTGCGCATGTAACACTGCGGTTTCTAAGATTTCTGTTAGTACTCAGTGTGTTGTGTGCTGAAATGTTATATTTCGTGTTTACTGGCACAACATTTGTTATCTAGGATGGCTATATAGTGTGACTGACACTAATTCAGAAAGTATTTGTAGATATCCTGTAAAGTGTCAGGCAAATCCAACACCTTCCATGAAAATCCTGACATAACAAGCAAATCCGGCAGTATGTCACATAGCTCCGAATAAATCCTGACATGACATTAAATTAACCAAAGTAATACGATCGACGAGTGAGCAAATGGAATACCACAGACTAACACAAGAACGCCTAAATGCATGTCATACCTTCCCACCCTGAAACAGACGCAGTTCCGAGCAAATAATCGAGAACAGAAGCCGAGAGCAGAACCGTGTTAAGCTAGAAGGCCCTACGATAAGGGGCGGACACCCACGTCGGCAGCCAACCACCAGGACCACCCCCCAGCCCATGTTAAAAGATAGAGCCCTCCAGAAGAACAGTATAGATCTTACGATAACACTAAAAGGGCCACACCAGCTGCAAGTTTTAGCGTGAGACTTTTTCACGTCTCTGTGACGTAGCAAACATTAAAAACATTGCCCCACCACGAAAAGCATAACGTTTCTCGTTGGATAGACAGAATTTTGTAGGCGGAGCTTAAGGTTAACATTGAGACCCTGATTGGTCAGTTGAAAACACAGCCAGATAGCTTTTTTTAAACCAACTTCGGTAATTTGTAGTTAGGAGAAGTTAGAGAGAGTTGCTTCCGAAACGGCGAGGTGTGGAGCTGCGCAGCCCGCCACCTCCTGACGCTGCCTAAACACCGACAAGGTAATGAACGCACGCGATACCGCATTTTTGAGCGCATAAGGCTCCACTCAGAACTGCAGAAGTCTCATCTGTTACATCCCCTTTTTACGTAATACTAGTGTCGATCGTCAATTAAATCTCATGGTGTTCACAGTTGCTATTTGAAGTAAAAATCTGAAACGCGATGATTTTTCTGTTATATAATTATTAGGAAGCCACATCAGCCACTGTAATTTACGACAAGTTAGATAAGGAATTAAAGATAATTGAGGGTCACTGTAGACCATTTTGATAGTTTTCTCTTTTATGAAACTTAACTTAAATCTAGATTATAGATGTGATATGGCATAGATCATCCTTCGATCCATTGTAGAACTTGGAAACCCATTCAGGGAATATTCTTTCACATTTTTGTTGAACACAGTTGGTTTTTGTCATCCTGTATTAAAATATTTACTTTTATCAATAGTGCAATTTATAAACAATGTTTTGTGAGTAGAACAAAATTTCCAATGGTAAACTAAACTGCTTTTTCGACGTTATTTTACCAGCTAACTAAAAATAGGAAAGCCTTGAACCCCTTCCACTAAACTTAGTTAGTATTAAGATTCTTTTACAGGGAGTGCAGTGGAGCTGACGCTGAAATCATTAAGTATTTGATTATATCATCGCTAGTTTCACTGAACTCTTCTGAACTCTACATGTCATGTGTGGTCTAGCGTCTGCTTACCAGCAACAGGTCCCAGGTTCAAACTAGTCAATTCCCTAAAAAACACGCTCAGAGCGTCGTTGTGCAAAGGTGGTAGGGAGACACGACTTAGAACAAACAGACACCACGCAGAGTGTTAGAATCCGTTTCTTGTTATTATCGAGAGGACTTCAGATGGGCCGGCCGGTGTGGCCGTGCTGTTCTAGACGCTTCAGTCTGGAACCGTGTGACCGCTACGGTCGCAGGTTCGAATCCTGCCTGGGGCATGGATGTGTGTGATGTCCTTAGGTTAGTTAGGTTTAATTAGTTCTAAGTTCTAGGCGACTGATGACCTCAGAAGTTAAGTCGCATAGTGCTCAGAGCCATTTGAACCAACTTCAGGTGGAGCAGATTTTAGAATTAGTGAAGACTGAGGAACTTAACGGCGCGTATGTGCAAGAAACAGACGCCACACTTGCCACCGGAGACGACAAGGAACGTTTAACATAACGACTAACTGGACTCAAGTCTCCTGTTTTCAAGTTCGTCTGTGCGATACTTGTCTTGTTGTTGATCTATCGCGTCATCCCCAATAGCTTCTAAGAGGATTCTGCAGTCCTTGCACTCACGTTGTCCATTTATTTCAGAGCGAAAACTATAAACTGCCTATAAATACTACTTCAAAATTTTTCTGCTTGTATTTTTATGTGTGTCAACGGCCTTGCCGCAGTGGTAACACCGGTTCTCGTCAGATCAGCGAAGTTATGCACTCTCGGATTTGGCTATCATATGGATGGGTCGCCGCCAGAGTTTGTCTAGTGCTGTTGGCAAGCGGTGTTAAGTCAGCCCTTGTGAGGACAAGTGAGGAGCTACTTACTGAGAAGTAGCAGCACCGGTCACGAAAACTGAGAAAGGGTGAGAGAGCGGTGTGCTGACCACATGCCCCTCCGCATCCGCATCCGGTGACACCTAAGGGCTGACAATTACACCGCGGCCCTTGGTACCGATGAGCCTTCAAGGCATTTTCGGACGGTGTTTGTTTTGTGCTTTTATGTGCAGGATAAATAAACCTCTCGAAACGTCTTTTAAGGCGTGTGGCAGCTTTTTGAAAGAACTAGGAGTACAAAAAATAAGCGACTTCAGAACGGCTCTAAGCATTATGGAACTTAACATCTGACGTCATCAGTCCCCTAGACTTAGAACTACTTAAACCTAACTAACCTAAGGACATCACACACAGCCATGCCTGAGGCAGGATTCGAACCTGCAACCGTAGCAGCAGCGCGGTTCCGGACTGAAGCGCCTAGAACCGCTCGGTCACATCGGCCGGCAAATAAGCGACTTCCTAGGTCGGATGGGAAGTTTTATGCCACGTCTGATCTTCACTACCATTTAAAACGATGCCTCAAAGACATTTACAATGACGACGGGCCAGAAAATAAGGAAGTATGAAAACGTATCTAAAGCTTCTGATAGGAACAGAGGGTGGTGTGTAGGAAAGGGTCTTGTACATAGAAGACAGATACTTATGAACACGTTGTTTTTCTGTCGGTACTTCAGTCTAGAAACTGAGTTTTTAATCATATGAAGTAATGCGCACTAGAGACTGCTATAAGTAGTTTCAGCCATTTTATGCAGTTTTGCTGTGGTTAGACATGAGGTTGTGTTTTGAGCAGCATTTGTAAAAAATTCGAGTTCTACACATGTAAGTGCTGGATAATATATCAGAGCTGTTTGGGATACGTTGTTCATTCTGCAGGTACGGAATTTTATAATGAGTAGAACGATGTATATTTTTAGAACTATATATATAACATGTGGGCCGCATTTCGTCAGTCGTGCACAGTTTGGTACCATTAAACAGAAGATCTTTTACCATGGCCCATGTGATAGTTGCTAATAAACAGAGTGGCTTTAATATCTTAATAATTTTAAAAATCTTGAAAGTGGAAGTGTGTGGCAGTTCCCAGTAGCTTCTGTTTCAAAAGATATTTAGCTTGTAACTGTTTCTTGTTAATAATTTTTTTTAATCTGATTTCACTTAACGATTATTTGTGTGTATTAGAGTAATAATGTAACAAATAGACTATTAAATACGGTATCTACAAGATTTAATCGATTCCAACGCTTTTAAATGTCAATGGAATATTTGTTCGTAGTGGTACCTTGGAACATGTTTTCATATTCAGAAACACCTTAATTTTCCGGAGTATTTTTTGTAATTTCTAAAAAAGACTACAGCACACAAAAACGGAATGCCATCATTTAAAAACGGAGTAAGGATGTGCAGGGTGGTTATAATTAAACTTTCGCTACTTGAGAGGGCCGCCATGAAACACGAGTGATCGTAGGACAAAGGACTTCGTGGAAATGTGCGTAAAGACAAGCGAAAGAGAAATAACGAATACATCATTCAAATAAACACATATTAATTTCCACATGGAAGGACAACATTTGTTAATTATGTACCATGTTTATGTTCCATGTTACGAATGTTACACTGTATGACGACTATCTGCGTCCAAGACAGCCTGGAACCGCGCTATAGATACCATTTCACAACTGTTCTCAGCACTTTTTGAAAGGTGGACCATGGAATGTTCAGCTGTCTTCACACAGCTCATGCGCTGCTTGAAGGTGGCACATTGCTTCCAGCATTCTCAGCCATGGCAACAGTAACTTCTTCAACAATTTGCGGCGCAATTGGTCAATTGCCTCTTCCAGGAGCAATTCCCAGTTGATTCGAACTTCCGAGTCATGTTCTTCAATGCCAGTTCGGAAAGAGGATCTCTCCGTATTCCTTTAATGCGTCGATAATCACGAAGAAAAGCAGTACTACGGCTGTTGTTTTGATGACACAGTTTTACGATTAAAGCCGTGTTCACCTTTTCCAGATCCATGTTGACCGTCTGCAATTGTAATGCACACTGATGCTTGTGTTTCAACCCTACGTCGCCGTACGAATAGAAGCGCCTAACGACAGATCCTGCCAATAACACTACTAGCACAAATCCTGTAGCACACCGTCTGAATATCATTCGTAGGAAGTTTGGTACCCATGCGGTAAATAGCTTTCCGTCTACACTAGCTCAAGTAACTTAGGTTTAATTTTAACCACCCTACATATTAAACTTACAGGCCTAGCTAGAGGCGGAAGTTTGAAACGTGTACCAAGGTACCACAACAACTTCCGCCCCCTTCGCTCCCCCACCCCCTTCACCCCCACCCCCACCCCCACTTGATACAGGGTGAACCAGAACACCACCGATAAACCTATGGAAGTTGTTCAGAGATACCTTGTAATAATCTAATCGTGTATCGAAATAATAATCAGCCAGCTGCATAAAAGAAATTCCTTTTGTACAGCTAGTTGCTGATTATTTCGATATATACTGTAGTCGAATTAAGTACAAAGACAGGGTCCCACGAAAGTGCTAGTACTATATCTGAATCATACATGTATCGAATTTGCTATGAAAGTAGTAGATCCATATAAGACATAAACAGTCATGACGGAATTACAAAGTTTCTTTCATAACAATAGTAACAAAATAAGCAGTTTTTATTTGCTGGATGGAGACTGGTATAACGGCACTGACTGCCCTGTTGTGTTACTGCATTTTTAACTATCTCATAAATTCTCTGCGTCATTGATTTTGTTAGGGTTTGTAGTTCTTGGAGTGAAAATGTTGCCCACTCTTCTCGTATCACTCTATTCAACTCACATACGGGCACAAATCGCCTTCCGTTGCGATGAACACATCTTGGAAGTATTCCACAAAGGTTTTCCACGGAGTCAAATCCGGGCTAAGTGAAGGCCAGGGCAATACACGATATCTTTGTCTTCAAAGCGCATTTTTGTTCTAGCAGAACCATACATAGATGCATTATCTTGTTGAAACATTAGATTTTGGTCCTCGAGGTCCTCATACATTCTAATCAATTCTGTTTCCAGCATCTGAATGTACCTAGAATTTATTCTAGAGTTCAACCAAGAAATGCGTGATTTATCTTTAGCACAGAGGGCTGTCCAAATCATAACACTTCCTGCACCAAAACTTCTCTTCATTCTTACCTGCTGCTCTGTTCTCACAATAGGTCACTAATACCGAAATCCATCCTGCACATCTAAATTAAACATCTTCTCATCACTAAAGATCACTTTATCCCATTCTGAAATCCACGATATGCCAATCTAGCTTGTTTCTGTTTGGGTGTTATTGCGGATTTCTGCAGTCATTTGTAGAATGCAACATGTTTGTGACAAAATTTGTCGTGCACATCTGGCAGTTATTAGCGACTGTAAATCAGCAACAAGATGAGAAGAATAATAGTTTTTGGCTCAAGCTTTGCGCAAAAATAACCCTTTCTATGACTCAGATGATTTTCTACTTTGTCCATACTTTCCGTTCTGTCAACACTGTGTGCCGAGTCCAACGAAATTATCAGTCTCTGTACCTGAACAGTTCATCTTCCTGACAATTTAACGATTAGACAGTTCCATTTCCTTGTTGGTTCTGATTTTTGCTTTTTCATCAAATGATTGTTGTTTTCCACGTGTCATTATCACAGTAGTGGTTTATGTACGCAACGTTCACTGCACTGTGTCTTATCAACAGTAAACGCACGTACGCACTCACGAACCCCACATCGAGCCGACTGCTTTCATACCAAGCTCCACCCCATATCACCTGAAGCGTTGATGACATGTTATATACTGAGCTACTGACATCAAATGCGATACCATTTGACTGCATTTGTCGATATACTGAATTTCATGCTATTGCATATACGTTGCGCACAACTGTTCCAACCGATAATGTTAATTTTCCTGTGAATATATGCCTTTATGCTGATTTCCACTGCTGTATAACTACAGTTAACGGAATAATGCTTTATTCAGTTTACTGCCGCAATCACTATTCTATCTGTGGAAATACCTACACAACAGTGGCTGAAGAAGCCTGTAGTCTGCACAGTAATATGCGATAATCAAAACGTAGAACCAGGACCAGTTCGAGAATATCTTTGCACACAAGCGACCTATCTTTTGGCGACCGCTTCCCTCCCCACTTTTCCCTCGTATTGTTTCACGTGTGTCAGTTTTTGAGACTAAATGCGATACGCATGTTTATATGAATTTTGCACTTTGGCCCCCAATCTCAGGTTGGCGTGCCAAGCGGCGGTTTGTGTCGGTTGGGCCTTAAATCGGCCCTGGGTACAAAAGGCAACACAGAGTAATGCAGTAAACCTCACAAAGATGCAAAAGTACTGTGATGTGGCTGTCGTCGCTTCGGGAATAGTTCAGAGTAGCGTTACTGTGCTGCTCTTCCACTACAGTCAGTGAACCCTCGCGCGAGGTGCGTATAGGCCAACACTTAATAAATCTATCGATACTGCTCTGTATCATGGTTGACATACAACGAACACAGCAAAAAAAAGAAAAGGAAAAGAAAATACTGAGCACTGTTGAATGCAAGCCTGAGGGTGAAGAGTCGTTTGAGCATATTACTGTTGAGAACAGCAAGTACCATGTATGAATGGAAAAAGTTTGTTTCTAAAGTAGACAAGCAGCGCAAAATGTCGATATTTGCATTATTGTGCACTGTTTTCAGTGCAATATGAATACGAAGGTAATTGGGGCAAGAAATCAAACGAAATGCAGTAACTCTGTGTCGAGCCACCGTAGACCGTGGGTCCTTTATGCCAAAATACTCAGAAGGTAGCAGTGAACAACCTCTGAAAGTTTTTCGGTGCAGTTCTGTCATCCAGACGAACGGCTGCACAAAACATGCACTATACCACGGACGCAGGCTGCTTGGAGCAGTGTTATGTTACTTGGGACATTGATCTGGACCTGTGGTAGTAATCGAAGAAACGTGAGCAGTATAGTGAACCATCTACATTCCTTCATGCTTGATATCTTCCACAGTGGCGATGAAATATTCCAGTAGAATAACTACCCGTGTGACAGTGGTTTGAGCAACATGATGGTGAACTCACGCTGATGTATTGAAAAACATGTTCACCTGATCTGAATTCTACGGAACACATGTCGGATGCTATTGGGTGCCAGCCTCATAACCACAAACCACCAGCCCGTAACTTACGAGATGTGCGTAGACTTATAGACACTAACCCCAGTAATGGCAAAGTCCCACCCGAGCTCGGACTGGAACTCACGAGCTCTGCTTCAACCGGAAGCAATAACAGTCGAACACCTACACAATCGAGGCTGGCAAAATAAAAAGTTAAAAATTTTATAGTGGTCAATCTGACATGTCTAACATAACAGAAAAAGCTGTGAGCAAAGGGGTTAATGGGCGCTGGACGCTACTAGCCTTCGACAAGTTCAGAATTTGGGTCGAATGGAAAGTCTGGGTGGCCGATGCGGTTAAGGCGACCACTCACTAAAAGCGGGAAATCCAGGTTTGAGTCCAGGTCAGGCACAAATTTTCACTTGTCACTTGTCAGACAGGGCAGGCACTACACATATATAGACGAAAAAAGTACCTCATAACTCAGAATTTACTGTCGTAGTCAACGGCTTATTTGTGCATAAGGAACCAACAAAACATAATTGCGATTAGACAGTGGTACTGGACACAGGATGGTCATGAACTTTCACTGGAGGGCGAGACACCTATTTAAGCAAAACTGCTTCCCGATGAATAATACAATAGCCGTATAAATGTTTCAGCAGGTGCATATTATGCTACAGCGAAACTCAGTATCTTCTTGTTGTTATTATTTTCAAGGGAACTACTGTAACAGTTTCTTAAATGATAATACCGTCTAACAGAGTATTACAATTATAATCCATCATAAAATGGATTTTCGTTGCCTTGTCCATTACCATTCCAAGACAAGAATAGATAATTGAATTATTCATCTGTAACTGCACAAGCCTTACCTAATGCGGGACGTCACAGGCATTTTATACCGTAATCAATGAAGCCACACTGAGCCGAGGAATTCAAAGTGCTGCTCGATTTGCATAACTGAATAACATCGGGCATTTTGTTTTCTCGCTATTGACTACGGCGGTTATAAATTTTCGGATAGGGTCACGATATTGAGCGGCGGTCATTAACGCAGGAGTCCGTTAATCACTCGCAGCATTCCATACTGCCCACTCGTTGTCCTCGCGCGACCTTGGGCAGTATATGAGGCGCTCCTCACCACATTCGCCGCCACAGCCGGTACCTCCGGCCTTGCTCCTCTCGCACTCGACGCTTGGAAACCCAACGCACCGACTGCTCACACTTATTTCGTGATCAGCGGAGAAAGAGCGAACACACTCGTATTATATGGAGCCAAGGACGGAGGAAGTGCAGTTTCTCCCAGTCTCCTGGAAAATATCTTCACAAATCGAACTCGCATATTGTTCTGTTACACGGACATACGTGTCAGTTCAGCATCAGTTTGAAGAAAGCACTTTTTGTTTTATCCAAAATCACCTTACGAGTTTCGACATTTCGTCGTTTTCGAAGGCTATGAAATACAATATAAAACTGGTATTAAAATATACGAATTATGTTATATTTTCATCATTGATTAGAGGATTAGTCTCGTGAATAGAATATTATTTTTTAGCTTACCGAATGCTATATCATAATGTAAGTAATAGAAAATCGTCGAATGAATTCATTCTGTCTCGTCAACATTCTTTAACCAAGAGGCATGTGCAAACTGCTATCAAGGAACAAGATTGAAACCAAGTGGACTAAACCAGTAGGCGGCGCTGGATACGTGGTACACAATGTGTTTGTTTATTCACAACTAAGTTTTTCGTACTTGTAAAGATAATTTTCATGATTTCTTTACCGACGGGAACTGTTTGTGCGGTACAATGATGAAAAACTTAGTTGTCAATAAACAAATGTATCGTGTACAATTTAGGTAGCGCAGCTTACTGCTTTAGTCCACTTGATTTCAATCTTGTTCCTTGATAGCAGTTTGCACTTGCCTCTTGGTTAAGAATATTGGCGAGACACAATTTATCCATTTAATAATTTTCTGTGATTCACATTATGACACAGCATTTGGTAAGCTAAAAGAATCATATTCTACTCACTATATACTATGTCTCTCTTCAGTGGTAGAAATTTAACATATTTCGCATCATTTGATACCTGTTTGATATTTTAATTCATAGCCTTAGAAAATGACGGAATGTCAAAACACGTAAGGAGATTTTGGAAATAACAAAAATTGTGGTCAAGACGTCTGAAATTTGTTGAAGCGTCGCACAGAATTTTCAGGTAAATTGTAGCGGATGTTGGCTAGACGCAGATAAACCCATTTGTGTGAAATGTCAAAACTATTTCGTCATTTACCGCGAAACAAACTTTAGTCCCTTACCCTATCCCCCGACTAAGCTTAGATCATGTATACACTCGTCAGTGGATCACTGCGGGTTAAAAGGTCATATAGCTATGGACGAGGATGCAACCATGCTGAGGTATTTAGATTAAACTATCTGATTACCAGTAGAGGAAGGTGGTTTAAAGTGGCCAGGGCGGGAAAAGTGGACCAATTTCGTAATTTTTGCACTAAATAGTGGTGCCGCCTGCCGAGAAGTGGCCATACTGGTTGCAACACACACCATCATTGTTGTCGGTGAGTTTGAAGGAGGAAGCTTGTTCTGTTATTTTTAGTAAAATCTTTTTCGATTTTCAGTCGTCCGATGTGAGGAACGTCATTTACATTATTTTTGATACCTCACTTACACGCAGAGTAATACTTTTTCACCATATCACTGTTTAAAGATGTATTTTGGCCTACTAATGCAGTGCTTTTAATTTCTTTTGGTCTGATAGTTCAGTCTATGAAGCACTAATATCGACATTGTGTCCGATTGGGAAAAGTGGTCACACTCCTCGTCGGAAAAAGTAGCCAAACTGTTTACCACAGTAACATTTAGTTACTTCCATATATCACGTATAATTCTACAAATCACACTGACTTCGAAATTCTTTTATATGAAAAGCTACCATCCACCATTCTATCCCTTTGCGATGGTTTTTAATAAATTAATTAAGTTCCTTATAAACCGTGTCTGTTCTGCTATGTGTGGCCAGAATCTGCTTGAAAACGGTCTGCTCAGGCCATATGGTATTGTTACAAATACTTAAACACCAAGATGCCCAGAAAATATGTCCGGAAACCAGAACAGAAAACCTAAGATGCTGTTGCAATGATTCTTGCCACAGTACCACCTAGGTAGGGAAAAGTGGCGACTATGTGGCCAGAAAAATGCATATTGTTCTTATATACTATTTTCTTTTTCAGACAAATTATTTGGTGGGATACTTTACAACATGAAGATTCTGAGTGTGAGAGTAGCAAAAATGCTGTCGATAACTATGGTTTGGTGAAAATTAATTTTACTTAGGGTGGCTACTTTACCCCACCTTCTACTACTGAATTTATAACGTAGCAGTTGCCCAAAGTGTGAGTTATTTCATTTAAAAAATACAACGTGTTTCCAGAAGACTTGATCCCGTTATCAGGTTCTATAAATAGAGGAAACACAAATCATTATACAGGATTAGCGCAACGGTAGGACACGGAAACCAACAAAACGAGATTAAGAACAGGTTCATCAGATTTTGGGAAATCATCACATATGAGTATAAACTGGCGAGGTTATTCAACAACAAAGAATTTAAAATTGCGTTTCAGACGGATAACAAATTTGAGAAAGGAATGAAACAAAAGTTTAGCACACGTGAAGATTGGATATGGAAAGCAGGGGTATATGAAATAAAATATCAAAATTGTAAGCTGAAGACTGTGGATCGTACGAGAAGGAATTTTAAGGTTCAATGAACGTAATAACAAAGAAAATGGTTCACCAGCGGTAGGCAAGTACCTTAACAATGAGCAGAACTCTTTAAGAAGCGTCACGGACAGTTTTAATCCTTTATTTAGCATTCAGAGGGAAAATGTTATTTTTTGCATTAATTTGTTGTTGTTGTGATCTTCAGTCCTGAGACTGGTTTGATGCAGCTCTCCATGCTACTCTAACCTGTGCAAGCTTCTTCATCTCCCAGTACCTACTGAAGCCTACATCCTTCTGAATCTGCTTGGTGTATTCATCTCTTCGTCTCCCTCTACGATTTTTACCCTCCACGCTGCCCTCCAGTACTAAATTGGTGATCCCTTGATACCTCAGTACATGTCCTACCAACCGATCCCTTCTTCTAGTCAAGTTGTGCCACAAACTCCTCTTCTCCCCAAATCTGTTCAATACCTCCTCATTAGTTATGTGATCTACCCATCTAATCTTCAGCATTCTTCTGTAGCACCACATTTCGAAAGCTTCTATTCTCTTCTTGTCCAAACTATTTATCGTCCATGTTTCACTTCCATACATGGCTACGCTCCATACAAGTACGTTCAGAAACGATTTCCTGACACTTAAATCTATACTTGATGTTAACAAATTTTTCTTCTTTAGAAATGCTTTCCTTGCCATTGTCAGTCTACATTTTATATCCTCTCTACTTCGACCATCATCAGTTATTTACTACTTTAAGTGTCTCATTACCTAATATAATTCCCTCAGCATCACCCGACTTAATTCGACTACATTCCATTATCCTCGTTTTGCTTTTGTTGATGTTCATCTTATATCCTACTTTCAAGACACTATCCATTCCGTTCAACTGCTCTTCCAAGTCCTTTGTTGTCTCTGACAGAATTACAATGTCATCGGCGAACCTCAAAGATTTATTTCTTCTCCATAGATTTTAATACCTACTCCGAATTTTTCTTTTGTTTCCTTCACTGCTTGCTCAATATACAGATTGAATAACCCTGTCTCACTCCCTTCGCAACCACTGTTTCCCTTTCATGCCCTCGCCTCTTATAACTGCCATCTGGTGTTTGTACAAATACTAATAGCCTTTCGCTCCCTGTATTTTACCCCTGCCATCTTCAGAATTTGAAAGAGCTTTCACTAAGTCTACAAATGCTAGAAATGTAGGTTTGCCTTTCCTTAATCTAGTTTCTAAGATAAGTCGTAGGGTCAGTATTGCCTCACGTGTTCCAATATTTCTACGGAATCCAAATTGATCTTCCCCGACGTTGGCTTCTACCAGTTTTTCCATTCGTCTGTAAAGAATTCGCGTTAGTATTCTGCAGATGTGACTTATTAAACTGATAGTTCGGTAATTTTCACATCTGTCAACACCTGCTTTCTTTGGGATTCGAATTATTATATTCTTCTTGAAGTCTGAGGGTATTTCGCCTGTCTCATACATCTTGCTCACCAGATGGTAGAGTTTTGTCAGGACTGGCTCTCCCGAGGCTGTTAGTAGTTCTAATGGAATGTTGTCTACTCCTGGGGCCTTATTTCGACTTAGATCTTTCAGAGCTCTGTCAAACTCTTCACGCAGTATCATATCTCCTACTTCATCTTCATCTACATCCTCTTCCATTTCCATAATATTGTCCTCAAGTACATCGCCCTTGTATAGACCCTCTATATACTCCTTCCACCTTTCTGCTTTCCCTTCTTTGCTTAGAACTGGGTTTCCATCTGAGCTCTTGATATTCATACAAGTGGTTCTCTTCTCTCCAAAGGTCTCTTTAATTTTCCTGTAGGCAGTATCTATCTTACCCCTAGTGAGATAAGCCTCTACATCCTTACATTTGTCCTCTAGCCATCCCTGCTTAGCCATTTTGCACTTCCTGTCGATCTCATTTTTTAGACGTTTGTATTCCTTTTTGCCTGCTTCATTTACTGCATTTTTATATTTTCTCCTTTCATCAATTAAATTCACTATTTCTTCTGTTACTCAAGGATTTCTACTAGCCCTCGTCTTTTTATCTACTTGATCCTCTGCTGCCTTCACTACCTCATCCCTCAAAGCTACCCATTCTTCTTCTACTGTATTTCTTTCCCCCATTCCTACCAATTGTTCTCCAATGCTCTCCCTGAGCTCCATACAACCTCTGGTTCTTTCAGTTTATCCAGGTCCCATCTCATCCCTCAAAGCTACCCATTCTTCTTCTACTGTATTTCTTTCCCCCATTCCTACCAATTGTTCTCCAATGCTCTCCCTGAGCTCCGTACAACCTTTTTGCAGTTTGTGCAGTTTTAATCTACAGTTCATAACCAATAGATTGTGGTCAGAGTCCACATCTGCCCCTGGAAATGTCTTACAAAACCTGGTTCCTAAATCTCTGTCTTACCATTATATAATCTATATGAAACCTGTCAGTATCTCCAGGATTCTTCCATGTATACAGCCTTCTTTTATGATTCTTGAACCAAGTGTTAGCTATGATTAAGTTGTATTCTGTGCAAAATTATACCAGGCGCCTTCCTCTTTCATTTCTTACCCCCAATCCATATTCACCTACTGCGTTTCCTTCTCTCCCTTTTCCTACTATTGAGTTCCAGTCACCAGTGATTTAAATTTTCGTCTCCCTTCACTATCTGAATAAATTGTTTTATTTCAGCATACATTTCTTCAATTTCTTCGTCATATGCAGAGATGGTTGGCATATAAACTTGTACTACTGTAGTAGGCGTGGGCTTTGTGTCTATCTTGGCCACAATAATGCATCCACTATGCTCTCCCGCACTCCTATTTTTTTATTCATTATTAAACCTACTCCTGAATTACCCCTATTTGATTTTGTATTTATAACCCTGTATTCGCCTGACCAAAAGTCTTATTTCTCCTGCCGCCGAACTTCACTAATTCTCACTATATCTAACTTTAACCTATCCATTTCCCTTTTTAAATTTTTTAATCTACCTGCCCGATTAAAGGATCTGACATTCCACGCTCCGGTCCGTAGAACGCCAGTTTTCTTTCTCCTGATAACAACGTCCTCTTGAATAGTCCCCGCCCGGAGATCCGAATGGGGGACTATTGTACCTCTGGAATATTTTACCCAAGAGGACGCCATCATCGTTTAACCATACAGTAAAGCTGCATGCCCTCAGGAAAAATTACGGCTGTAGCTTCCCCTTGCTTTTAGCCGTTCGCAGTACCAGCACAGCAAGGCCGTTTTAGTTAGTGTTACAAGGCCAGATCAGTCAATCATCCAGTCTGCTGCCCCCGCAACTACTGAAAAGGCTGCTGCCCCTCTTCAGGAACCATACGTTTGTCTGGCCTCTCAACAGATACCCCTCCGTTGTGGTTGGACCTACGGCACGGCTATCTGTATCGCTGAGGCACGCAAGCTTCCCCACCAACGGAAAGGTCCATGGTTAATGGGGGGGCTTTGCATTAAGCGATGAACATATTAACTGTTAAACGAAAAGACAGAGGTGTCCAATGGGCACTTGTAGACCCACGTTAGCGATGTTCTTGTGAAACGCAGTGACAAACCTAATCTCTTTCGTAATAATTTGTTCTGGGGTTTTAGATTGGTTGTAGGTTTTGATCTGACAGAGACATGTAGATATCAAATGTCTTTGAAACTATTGCTGCATCGTTGGTGGCCCTGGTGTATACGTAACAAGATACGACAATTTTTTATAGGTGATTGGCAGCTGTCTTTCATTAGTCAGCGAACAGAGCTCTGTAAGAGTGGTAAGCACCACGATTAATTACGAACGTTATATATTTGAAACGGAGACTGTTATATTTTTGACATTGCATATTTGCTGCTTTTTCATTTTTGACAGTGGCTAGTGGCATAATAATTTTAAAATATCGCACATAATACTACATGGACAATACAGACAGATTTCAATTACATGGATGTCAGTATGTGAAATACAGGGTGATTCAAAAAGAATACCACAACTTTAGGAATTTAAAACTCTGCAACGACAAAAGGCAGAGCTAAGCACTATCTGTCGGCGAATTGAGGGAGCTATAAAGTTTCATTTAGTTGTACATTTGTTCGCTTGAGGCGCTGTTGGCTAGGCGTCAGCGTCAGTTGATGCTAAGATGGCGATCGCTCAACAGAAAGCTTTTTGTGTTATTGAATACGGCAGAAGTGAATCGACGACAGTTGTTCAGCGTGCATTTCGAACGAAGTATGGTGTTAAACCTCCTGATAGGTGGTGTATTAAACGTTGGTATAAACTGTTTACAGAGAATGGGTGTTTGTGCAAAGCGAAAAGTTCTGGATGGCCGAGAACGAGTGATGAAAATGTAGCACGCATCCAGCAAGCATTTGTTCGCAGCCCAGGAAAATCGACTCGCAGAGCTAGCAGAGAGCTGCAAATTCCACAATCAACTGTATGGAGAGTCTGTAACTACCTGAACGTCAACTACCCGAGGCGATGGATCGGCAGCCAGGCAGCCCGTGACAGAGCACTTCATCACTGGCCTCCAAGAAGCCCTGATCTTACCCCCTGCGATTTTTTCTTATGGGGGTATGTTAAGGATATGGTGTTTCGGCCACCTCTCCCAGCCACCATTGATGATTTGAAACGAGAAATAACAGCAGCTATCCAAACTGTTACGCCTGATATGGTACAGAGAGTGTGGAACGAGTTGGAGTATCGGGTTGATATTGCTCGTGTGTCTGGAGGGGGCCATATTGAACATCTCTGAACTTGTTTTTGAGTGAAAAAAACCTTTTTAAATACTCTTTGTAATGATGTATAACAGAAGGTTATATTATGTTTCTTTCATTAAATACACATTTTTAAAGTTGTGGTATTCTTTTTGAATCACCCTGTAATGCGAAGTAATGATATGTGTTTTCCTTATAAAACTCGTTAATGAGATCATGATTTTTCAGACCATTTTGTTCTTTTAAATTATATAAATTACGCATTTGAACTACTGGTGCGTTGCAATATCCGTACTGAAATGATGATACGGTTGCACTATGGCTCCACACAACAGATGTCTAATTCTCTTTCGGAAGACGTCATATAAGAAGAATTCCACTTTCCTACTGTTTTTTTTTTTTTAATTTCGTTTCGGCCTACTAGGGACCATCAGGCTCGTGTTAACTCCCAGCTATGGTCTTCTGCTTTTTCTTAGCCCAGTATGCCTTCATCGTCTGGCTGTGAGCCTGCTTCCTCTCATCCGTCCACTTAGGTCTGGTGGTGTCTGTACACTTCTTGCTTTTGAGAGACAGTGGGAACACTCCCTGTAGGATGGCTGTTGGTATTGAGTTCAGTTCTCGGTTGCCTTTAATGGGATTTGTGGCTCCTGTAAGTCTGACTTAACAGGGTTGATCCACTTGGCTGTGGACACCTTTCTCCTACTTGTCACTGGGAGGATCCTGTTGGTGAGCCTGGAGTGATTCAGGCGGATCATGTGCCCATAGAATGTCAGTCGCATTTTCCTCATACATGTGGCTATCTTCCTGATGATCGTAGAACTCGTTATTGTGCCTGACTCTGTAGCTACCGTTTTCCTTTATTATGGGTCCTAGTATTCTCCTCAGGATCTTCCTCTCTTTAAGTTCTAGTTTCCAGAGTGGGCCCTTTAGATTCATCAAGAGGCACTCAGAGGCATAGAGTGCAGAGGGTTTTACTACCGAGTTGTAGTGCTTCAGCTTTATGTTCTAGGATAGGTACTTGGAGATATAGATGTTCTTACAGGAATGATAGGCCCTCTCTAACTTGGTGCACCAGGCGTCTATGGTCAAGGTTTCGCTCTCGCTTGCTGACATCCATTCTCCCAAGTACTTGACTACAGGAACTTTACAGATAGTATTGTTTCCTAGTGGGACTGTAGAAGAAGCCTGCTTGATATTGGTGATGAACTCAGTCTTCTGTATGTTGACCCTCAAGCCGGTTTTTGCCGCAGTACCGCAGAGGATCTGTGGTTCGTGAGTAGCCTCCTCCATGTTGTTGGTCAGTAGGGTGAAATCATCAGCAAAGGCTAGGCAGGGTACATCGACCTTGTCTTTCTTGTACACAAGCTTCAATCCTGCATCTGGTGACAATGTGGAAGTCCATTCTCTGACGATTTTCTTCAGAACACAGTTGAAGAGGATGCAAGAGAGGCCATCCCCCTGCCTGACTCCTGTCTGGATGGGAAAGTTGGCCGAGAGTTCACACCTGAACTTCACTTCTTCAGGGTAACTTGGACCAGTCCGGTAGTCTTCCCATCTAGGCCTAGTTCCCACGGGGTAGAGAAGAGAGTCTCTCGATCAACTGAGTCATATACCTTTTGGAAGTCTACAACAATGACTACCTAGGGGTGTCCCCTTCATCTCCTATATGTGAGGATGGTCTTGAGGTTTTGGATCTGTTCTGTGCAGGACCTACTTGCACGGAAACCAGCCTGGTATTCACCTAGTTGGGAGTCTAGCTGTTTGGTGACTGTTCTGCAGGGCTTTAGAGAAGATCTTGTAGGTTATAAGCAACAAGGAGATGCCTCTGTAGTTGTTGAGGTCAGTCTTACTTCCTGTGTGGATGGATCACGGATGAGGTCCATCCCTCTGGCAAGAACTCTGACCTTCAAATGTCCTGAATGATCTGGCTGATACTGTGCAGGAACTGGTCATCTGCGTGCTTCCACATTTCTGCAGCTATGCCATCTTCGCCTGGGGCCGTGTTGTTCTTATGGTGTTTGACGATCTTCTCTATTTCTTCCCTGTTGGGTGGTATAGAGTCCTGGTTCCTGACAGCTGGCACGGCGAAAGCCAGTCTCTGTTTCGGTTGTTCTGCGTTGAGGAGTTTCTCGAAATATCCTGTAAAGGTTTTTGTGCAGTCCCTGTTATTCATTTGGAGTTTCCCATCTGGACCTCTGAGATGTAGGATTGGAGCCGTGTATGAGGTAGTCTGTTTCTTGAGTCACTTGTAGAGATCTCTTTAATTATTTTCTTAAAGTCTCCTTCTACTTGTAGTATTTGAGATCTGTTGTAGTTCCTCTTGGTTTTGCGGATGATGCTCGCTATTATTTTTCTTTGCGCCATGAAAGCATGATGTTTGGGCTCATCTTTGTGCTGATTCCTTTTGCTCCAGTCTTCACGCCTTCCCTCCGTAGCTATACTGGTTGTTATAAAATACTGTCATTTATACTATGATCAGCTGATTTCGGCTGTTTGCAAATTCCAAATGCGTCTCACATTCTCGTAAATTTACACCATTACGCTCTGTGCGCATATACAAATCTACTATCATGTTCAAAAGTATCTGAACTGAACTGTGTTCTGCCTGATTTACGTGCAGCCACATAACGTGACTTTCTTCCGGGGCCTATTAGCTCTTTTCGACACCGTCATTTGACTGCACGAAATAGTTGCTACAAGTGACCACTAGAGAACACCGTTCTGTATGGGAATAAGTCCAAATGCAAATTAATGCCACGACACTGCAAATATCAGGAAAAATGTTATTAGAGATGAGACAATCCTTAAAGCAAGTAAAATCAATTTTGTTACAAGAAGAGATATTTCTAAAACGTTACCGCTCACATTGTCATCTGTGGTAGCCGATGCTCGTAATTGTACCACATAAGTCTTTCCGTAATTCTAACTCAAAACGATTTCTTTTCTTTTTGTGAATAAGATATTTTGCAAGAATATCCGGACTTCCAAAGTTCTATGGTAATTCGAAGTATTCTTTCTCTCTAAAAGGTTTTCCAATCACCTGTTAACCGCCGTTCATTTGATGGGTGATTTTACAAAAACTGTTTAATGAAATAACCAGTAAGAACAACCGCGATTAGCAGCGACAAGGATTCTAAGGAAGCATCACCACCAACAGTATTTCATTTGTAACTTTCTGTACTCATGATGGCACATAGATCTGTGTGCAGTTCGAAAGTCATCTATCACCTCTATCTAACACAATGTGGCATTAAAGATATAAGTTATTAATGAGCAGATAGTTGTGCATGTGTCTGAACTTTAATTACGTGACAAACTCTTTTGTTCTGGGTATGTATTTAAACCCAGCACCTATAGCAAATACTAAGTAAGCAAGGATTCCGTGGCCGACCGAGGCTCGACAAGACTCTGATCATCAATGCTGACCTGGCACAAAGAAACACGAAAGTTCTAATTTCAGCCAGTACTAGTAGCAAATTTGAACTTGAAATTACATGACGAAAATTTTTGTACCACACTGGGACTTCTGTCCAACAGCTAATGTCCCAATTAACTAACCGCAAAAGACGTTAATTATGTATGACAAGTAACTAACTTGAAATAACGGCACGTCAAGTTTCATGATGGACAGAGATTGGAACCCAGAGCGTAACTGGATTGGCGACTAAGCACAATCAAAGCTCGGATGTCAATCCTAGCGAAATGGAGAGACGAAAGAATAATTCTTGCCTTCCCAGGGCTCGACCCCAGCAGCTACTATCCACGAATGGATCTTAAAAACATGTTTCATCCGCCAGTAGTGAGAGCTCACTGCTGACTGTGAATCAAACCCTGCACATATCGTCGTTGACTACACACGATAAGACGTTAACAGCCAAATTGTTTTTCACCAGTAGCTAGGAGTGCCATATTTTGAACTTGAAATGGTGTGACTGAAAGTTCCGTGTCTGACTGGAAGTTGAAAACGATACTTATTGTTATTTTCGAGAACACACGAAGGGACGTTAAATGTCAAAAGTATTTTTAAATCAGCAGAAAGGTGTGCATACGCTAGAGATTCAAAATGTGGGACCCAGACACGCCCTTTACCTGGAGACCTTACAGAATTTTGGAATCTTGAGCAAAAAAGTATTGATCGAACTGCAACACCATGAAGGTGTCAAATCCAGCGAGAAGGAAAATCTAAGTTCGAATCTCAATCCTTTACCAATATTCTCAACATTTCCAGTTAAAGTAAAATATGGAATAAGTGCCCAGTGATCTTAAATGGCGATTGGTTAATTAACGGAAATAAAACTACTGGTGTAATAAAGCTCACTGATGACAGAGTTTCTATCTGCCGGAACTTACGCATCTGTCATGGCTCAATTTAGTCTCTAGTCGGTAGCAAAGGGACAGATTGTTTAATAATAATCCGGAACCATGATTCAGTCCTACATTCTGTACTTGGTGTCATCAGTAGTGAATAGGATTTTTTCATGTCTATTAAAAACGGTCATTTCCAGTGGTGATCGACTCCAAGCCACTAAGCGTACTAACCTAGCGTCAATCCACTATCTCACTGAACTCTACATGTCACTAGATCATTTATTTCTCGTAATGGTGGTACGCCAAACTGAATGAGAATTCTGCAAAATCATGCAATTCTTACCTTTAGATCTTACCGGATGTAGATAGTTTTATGATCGAAAAATTTGCTTAAGATTTCCGTACTGATTTTCAATATGGCTGATTGTAGTTCCGCTATGGGGTCCCCCAACGTAGGAACGAGATTGACGCAAACTTTGCTTTAGATTACAATAACATGTCCACAGAGCTATTGATCAACTGGGAGGTTCAAAGCTCCTTCATTACCCTAGCGGTAACTAACTGAGAGGATTTCATTTACATCTGCATGTATACCCTGCAAATCACACTTAAGGGCCTGGCAATTTGGAATGTAAAAGACGAAATTAGTTGTATATTCTACATGGAACGATATTCCTGCTGTAAAAAAGCATACATCTTATATGTAGGTGACACCATAGGTGAAAATCATTCAGAATATTTAGTTGAAATGCCTAGAAAATATCAACATAATTTAGGAGCGTAATTTTGTATGACTCCAGGAAGTAGCTCGATTGCCACTGGATTGCGAGACGGTATTCTGAAATGTTGATAAGTCCCAATCATATGCGCAGTTGGTAATGTACTTTTCCACAGTCAAAGTGTTTCTCGAGTGATCTAACGATTCAGAAATAAATCTTACAATTCAAAAGCGTAGCAGAAACAGCCGCCAAATTGATAGATGCCTAAAATACGAGAAATGTAAGCAAATGTGTATAACTCAACCGAAATATGCCAGATATAAGAGTCGAGGGACATGAAAGGGAAACAGTGGTTGGGAAAGGAGTGAGACAGGGTTGTAGCCTCTCCCAGATGTTATTCAATCTGTATATTGAGCAAGCAGTGAAGGAAACAAAAGAAAAATTCGGAGTAGGAATTAAAACCTATGGAGAAGAAATAAAAACTTTGAGGTTCGCCGATGACATTGTAATTCTGTCAGAGACAGCAAAGGACTTGGAAGAGCACTTGAACGGAATGGATAGTGTCTTGAAGGGAGGATATAAGATGAACATCAACAAAAGCAAAACGGGGATAATGGAATTTAATCGAATTAAGTCGGGTGATGCTGAGGGAATTAGATTAGGAAATGAGACACTTAAAGTAGTAAAGGAGTTTTGCTATTTGGGGAGCAAATAACTGATGATGGTCGAAGTAGAGAGGATATAAAATGTAGACTGGTAATGGCAAGGAAAGCCTTTCTGAAGAGGAGAAATTTGTTAACATCGAGTATAGATTTAAGTGTCACGGAGTCGTTTCTGAAAGTATTTGTATGGAGTGTAGCCATGTATGGAAGTGAAACATGGACGATAAACAGTTTAGACAAGAAGAGAATAGAAGCTTTAGAAATGTGGTGCTACAGAAGGATGCTGAAGATTAGATGGGTAGATCACATAACTAATGAGGAGGTATTGAATAGGATTGGGGAGAAGAGAAGTTTGTGGCACAACTTGACTAGAAGAAGGGATCGGTTGGTAGGACATGTTCTGAGGCATCAAGGGATCACCAATTTAGTATTGGAGGGCAGCGTGGAGGACAAAAATCGTAGAGGGAGACCAAAAGATGAATACACCAAGCAGATTCAGAAGGATGTAGGTTGCAGAAGGTACTGGGAGATGAAGAAGCTTGCACAGGATAGAGTACCATGGAGAGCTGCATCAAACCAGTCTCAGGACTGAAGACCACAATAACAACAACATGAGTAGGAGAAATTAACTGTATAGCCCTCCTCGTCATAGCTGCCATTATTTTATTTGCGTTTTTATCTCTGCGTTATCATAATATTCATATGAGAATTACTGAGGAATGATCGTTAGAATAGTCTGCTACGTTAAGAGTAAGTATAAAAATAACTTTGCGTTCATTCTAATGAAGGGCTCAGTGACAGAATGTCCTTAAATAAAAAGAAATTAAGAAAGTAATGTGGAGTGGCGTTTACACACAGCGACCCCCAACAACATCTGGGGATATGAATGCGGCGGTATAGATGGTCAGGTGTGCTGAAATGAGTGGAGACTATCTATATGACGTTGATTTATTATGTCAGTCTAACATTACTCCTCAAATGTGGGCATTGTCAGCCAGATTATAACCCAAAATTAATTTCTGGATAATGACTGTCTGCTGAGAAGAAATTAAATAGTCTACAGAAAGGTGTAGGCATAGGACGTAATGCTGTGATGGACTAGCATAAAAGCGATTAACAAGAGTAACAGACAATCACACCATCATTCACCTTATACTCCCACCCCCTCCCCTCTCCCACCCATCCCCCACCTCTATTGTGGATTTGTCATAAATTAAGATGCTACACAAAGCCGTACTCGAAATTACCTTCGCCGTTCCCTGTGAACCCTAAATATCTTTATTATGAAACTGGCGTACTACTAAAAATAATTACCATGTCCTGCGTCCTTCTGGCCGCTAGAAACTACCTTCTACCTGCGACGACGAATACCCATCGACTCTTTGATTCAACGTGTTCAAAACAGCTCCTTAATTTATTTATGATCTTTGCATTTTCTCGCCAGTCGACGCTGTAGGTACAGTTTTATTTGGCTTCATGTATCACCCACGGCCTTTGCTCATAAAAGCACTAATCTACAGAACTTAAGTAACTTCCTCGCTCTAAATATTGGAATAGTTCTCTTGACGTCATGGAAAACCCTCACATTGGAAACATCCAGCTTAAATCTTCTCAACTCCTGGCTCGTTAAATTCGCTAATGCTTTTGCAGCTCGTCCCGATGCTAACACAAATCACTTTTCACCTACGAACAACAAATTGAACGAGAAAAATTCCTCCTCTACCAATTCGTTCCTATATGGTAATAGACGAAATTTTACGCAATAGCTTGGTGCTCCCGAAGCAGTCAACTACGACTACTCAGAAAGTTTTTCCAATTATGTTTGCAACGGGACTCACGAATTTCTTTTCGGTATTATACGCCACACGAGTCATTATCAACCGATAACTCTGAGATTCTGACGCAAAAGTAGAAAATACTCAATATGTCAACCCTTTAATACCTCGTCAAAAATATATCAGAATCATAGTGTCATGAAAGATTTTCTGTTATTTTCAGTTAATTCAGCAGAGCCAACAGTTGAAACAACAGAAGACCATTCTTGGCTACTCAAAACCGCACATTCGAGGCTTTCTGTTAGTTGTAGTGCATATTAATCTTTCAATACTTGGATAACATTCTCTGACTGAATTTCTTTGTCGATACTGAGATAACTCTTTAGGAATGATTGTAGATTTATGCCAACATTACCAGCTTCCTGTTAGCAACTTATCAGACAGGTTTTTCGGTTTTTAGTCTGAAATTAGATAAACAGCAGAGGTAGAGGAAGGTATTGCGTGTGTTGAACATCCAGTAGTTCCATCTTTCTTACTACACCATCTAAAAATACTAAAAGCAAGCAACATAACGGCTTCTAAGAACGCATAAATGACAATAGTAATGACTGACTATAGTAATAATTAATTATGTTTTACCCATTTCATGAGTCAGCTGATTATTATTGCAAGATGACTGTTCAGGATACACAAAAATTGCTGTACAAGCGTATAAATTTTCTAAACAATCCGTTACTGATCTTTATTCTGGTCCTTTTCGGTTGCTTTAGAGAAGGGGTAAAAACTACTGACTTAACAGATATTGCTTTTCATTTGTATTCGGCCCTTTGGCAACCGTTGAATTCGCATCAGGAAATGAGCCCTATATCACAGAGCTAGTGAGGCGTCAATGCCGTAGTACTAACTATGGCAGAAAAAATGGCAGGTTCTCGTAATGTGAAAGATGAAAGATACACTCCTGGAAATTGAAATAAGAACACCGTGAATTCATTGTCCCAGGAAGGGGAAACTTTATTGACACATTCCTGGGGTCAGATACATCACATGATCACACTGACAGAACCACAGGCACATAGACACAGGCAACAGAGCATGCACAATGTCGGCACTAGTACAGTGTATATCCACCTTTCGCAGCAATGCAGGCTGCTATTCTCCCATGGAGACGATCGTAGAGATGCTGGATGTAGTCCTGTGGAACGGCTTGCCATGCCATTTCCACCTGGCGCCTCAGTTGGACCAGCGTTCGTGCTGGACGTGCAGACCGCGTGAGACGACGCTTCATCCATTCCCAAACATGCTCAATGGGGGACAGATCCGGAGATCTTACTGGCCAGGGTAGTTGACTTACACCTTCTAGAGCACGTTGGGTGGCACGGGGTACATGCGGACGTGCATTGTCCTGTTGGAACAGCAAGTTCCCTTGCCGGTCTAGGAATGATAGAACGATGGGTTCGATGACGGTTTGGATGTACCGTGCACTATTCAGTGTCCCCCCGACGATCACCAGTGGTGTACGGCCAGTGTAGGAGATCGCTCCCCACACCATGATGCCGGGTGTTGGCCCTGTGTGCCTCGGTCGTATGCAGTCCTGATTGTGGCGCTCACCTGCACGGCGCCAAACACGCATACCACCATCATTGGCACCAAGGCAGAAGCGACTCTCATCGCTGAAGACGACACGTCTCCATTCGTCCCTCCATTCACGCCTGTCGCGACACCACTGGAGGCGGGCTGCACGATGTTGGAGCGTGAGCGGAAGACGGCCTAACGGTGTGCGGGACCGTAGCCCAGCTTCATGGAGACGGTTGCGAATGGTCCTCGCCGATACCCCAGGAGCAACAGTGTCCCTAATTTGCTGGGAAGTGGCGGTGCGGTCCCCTACGGCACTGCGTAGGATCCTACGGTCTTGGCGTGCATCCGTGCGTCGCTGCGGTCCGGTCCCAGGTCGACGGGCACGTGCACCTTCCGCCGACCACTGGCGACAACATCGATGTACTGTGGAGACCTCACGCCCCACGTGTTGAGCAATTCGGCGGTACGTCCACCCGGCCTCCCGCATGCCCACTATACGCCCTCCCTCAAAGTCCGTCAACTGCACATACGGTTCACGTCCACGCTGTCGCGGCATGCTACCAGTGTTAAAGACTGCGATGGAGCTCCGTATGCCACGGCAAACTGGCTGACACTGACGGCGGCGGTGCACAAATGCTGCGCAGCTAGCGCCATTCGACGGCCAACACCGCGGTTCCTGGTGTGTCCGCTGTGCCGTGCGTGTGATCATTGCTTGTACAGCCCTCTCGCAGTGTCCGGAGCAAGTATGGTGGGTCTGACACACCGGTGTCAATGTGTTCTTTTTTCCATTTCCAGGAGTGTATTATTGTAATTATCTAGTATCATGTCGTGGTCATTGTCACCTGTTATGTAAGAACTGTTCAGAATATTTCATCTAAATTAGAAGGAAATATTCAGCGAATTTTGAATAGTAATTCAGCCGCAGTCCCGAAGGTGAGTCGTCCATCACAGAACTGCCAAACAATTTCCGCGATGTTTCCAAGTCTCAGTCACAGCCTTTCCGCAGCAGGAACACATTTTTGTACAGCTGCCAAACTATCAGTCTAGTTCAGCTACCCAAACCTTGCAGGACCATTGGACCACCAGATACCAACATTACGGCGACGCGACGATGGGTGCCGCCTGGTAGCGTTGCGGGCGCGTGACGCGGTAACGAAAGTATGTAAGTGAGCAGACGCGGACGGGGATCACCCTAGCGAAGATACGGGCTGTATATGGGAAAATCCATTGAGATAAGCGACTTTGACAAGGGGCAGATTATTGTTACGCGGATTGGTTGGTTGGTTGGGGTTGAAGGGACCAAACAGCAAGGTCATCAGTCCCTTTGTTACGCAGAGTCTGTCAACGAGTATTTCGAAAACGGTGAAGCTGGTCGAATGTTCACATGGTATTGTCGTGAGCATCTACAGAAAGAGACTGAAGGACGGAGGACAGTCAAACTACTAGGCGCTAAATGGTTGGACGTCCATGACTCTTCACAGAACATGGAGCTCGGTGGCTCGTCTGCTGTGTAAAGGAGGATAGATGGTGATCTGTGGCATATCTGTCGAGTAGCACAGTGGTGGTTCAAATGGTTCAAATGGCTCTGAGCACTATGGGACTTAACTTCTAAGGTCATCAGTCCCCTACAACTTAGAACTACTGAAACCTAACTAACCTAAGGACATCACACACATCCATGCCCGAGGCAGGATTCGAACCTGTGACCGTAGCGGTCGCGCGGTTCCAGACTGTAGAGCCTAGAACCGCTCAGCCACCTCAGGCGGCTACAGTGGTGGTGTACGCACAAGTGTTTCGGAGCACACCATTCATCGTAATTGTTGAACATGGAGCTCCACAGCTGACCACCCCAACACGTTCACATTTTGACCCAACGGCATAGTCAGTTACGATTGCAGTGGGCATTGGAGCATCGGGGTTCGACCATCGTTTAATGATGATCTGTCGTCTCTTCGGTAAATTACATTTTTCCTATACTAGGTCGATGGTCGTTTCCAAAAACGCCTCCATAGAGGTGAATGGCGGATTGAAATGTGCAGCGCACCATGGACACAGGTTGGTAGAAGCAGTATTATGCCATGGGAGACATTCTCCTGCTCTTGCATGGGCCCTGTGATAGTAACCGAAGACACGCTGACAGCTGTGAACCAGCTACATCCCTTCATGCTTGTCTTCCCCGACGCCGATGACGTCTTTCAGTTGTATAACTGTTCTTGTCTCGGAGCCAAAACCGTGCTACAGTGGTTTGAGGAGCATTATAGTGAACTCACGTTAATGTCGCTGGGACCAAATTCACATGATGTAAACCGGCTTGTGTGGCCGAGCGGTTCTAGGCGCTTCAGTCTGGAACCGCGCGACCGCTACGGTAGTAGGTTCGAATCCTGCCTCGAGTATGGATGTGTGTGATGTCCTTAGGTTAGTTAGGTTTAAGTAGTTCTAAGTTATAGGGGACTGATAACATCATATGTCAAGTCCCATAGTGCTCAGAGCCATTTGAACCAGTTTTGAACCACACGATGTAAATTCTATGGAAACCGTCTGGGTCACCATCGGACGCCATCACTGCGAATGCAAATCAGTTGCCCGTTATTTATATGAATTACATGATCTGTGTGCAGACATCTAATGCCACATACATCTACAAATCTACAAACAAACTGTCAAATCCGTGATACGCAGAATCAGTGATGTATTTCGTTCCAATTACGGATATACAATGTAGATCTAGTGCTTCCGAAGTGTGCCACAAACAGAAATGAATCTAAAAAATAGCATATATTATTGTAAAAGTCCATAGAGTGTGAACTAACAGAGAAAAAACAGTGAAAAATAAACACTAACGTGCCAATTGCTGTAGACATGTTGCTACCAAGTAATAATTGGGGGGGGGGGGGGGCACATCCGTTGTCATCTTATGGCTGGAAGTGTAATTTCCTCATTTTAGCAAAAGCGGATAGAAACGTAGTATTGTAGTCTGTCAGACCCCACTCGTTCTTTTTTTGCTTTTCGAGAAAAAACGGATTTAAGTTGTCTCAAAATAAAAGTCAGACGTAACTGTAATTCATTGTCCCAATTTATGTGCCCTTTGAGACAATACAAGTAACTGGCAAACATTAGTTTTGACATCTATGTGACAGGACCTTAACGCCATACGACCGTCAATCATTAATTTGTACAGTGAAGCCCACATAATTGCACCTGAAGCAGAGTCCAACACCTATGGGTTCAGGTCAGTGAAATTCAGAACAACGAAGTGTTGCAGTGACATGATTATGAAACTTATCGTAAAATATAGAACCTAAGTGGAGACTCTTATTTCATTTGAGACGGTACGATTAGTTTTAGAAATATTTAGGGATTTAATATAATTACCACAATAATTAACTCTGTTGTCATTTTAATCGCATTTACAGCACACTAACTGAAGCTGACTTTCGTTACGTCAGTTTATTGAATCTGATGGTAAATACAGGAGGTATAATTTGAAATTCACCTTGTTTGGTATTTTGCAATCAACTGTAAATGACTTAACTCCAGTCTTTGCAATATTTAACTGCCATTCATTATGCAACGTTTTACATATGATGTACAGTACATAAAGAGAGCGTTATTTATATGAATAACCGCACACGTAAGGTAAAATTTACCACTACGTATGCTGTTTTGAATACTATACATTAATTACTTATTTCAAAATGCACAACATGTAAGATCTATCAGTATGCGCTACTGCTAAAACATAGTAGACTAAAAGTTTGACAACAACAGTGGGCAGTATCTGGATGGTAAGTAATTTAGAAAGATCCGCTTCAGTTGAACAGTTTGAAACCACAACCAGTTTGGGGATTTTAAAATCTCATCTTCAGGCGTATAAAACTACAACATACAAAGGAGAGGAGGGGAGAAATGTAATGCAACATATGTTATAAATACCAAAGGAGCAGACAACCAAAACAAGGCGACTTACCTATTTTATTTGGTAACACATAACAACTGGTCGAGCCAGTCAGTGCAAGAGTTCCAAATCACTGCTCCAAATCACTGCATGTTGGTGGAAGTAGAAAAAGTAGAGGGCCTAATAATCAAACTGACCTAAAAATGTAAAGTCCGGGCAGGTGGGACGAACGAAACAGAAACCAAGAATAAACACTGTACTTACACTGTCGGCCGCCGGGCAGACACAT
This sequence comes from Schistocerca serialis cubense, assembly GCF_023864345.2. Taxonomy (NCBI): domain Eukaryota; kingdom Metazoa; phylum Arthropoda; class Insecta; order Orthoptera; family Acrididae; genus Schistocerca; species Schistocerca serialis. The sequence continues at coordinate 749,365,882 of NC_064640.1, read as the reverse complement.
GGGAGGAATGGCAACCACGGCTGAGTAGAGGGCCACTCCGTAGGTGTGGAGGCGCGGGGCGGCGCAGGCAACAACGGTGTACAAGCAAGTACACTGTTGTTATCAGCGAAGATATAGAAAATCCAGACTGACTGGTCCCAGCGCTTACAGTACTTCATTTAAGAATAATTAATAGAACATGAGCGAGCTATGGTATGCTGATAGGCTAAATAATTCTCAACATGTGAGGACGCGTGACGGCAATGGTACTGTATTGGCGTGACCACGTAAGGTAGTTTTAGAGTGAATTTGCAGCGGAGGACTGCAGCCGTACCGAGATGTCAGGCTCGGGCTTCTTGATAGTAACTTTTTACACCATGAAGCAGCAAAGTACGTCGGGCCGACATGAGTGCAGGAGCTGCCTAAACGGTGCGTCCTCAGTGGGATTGCGAATTGTCGCAAACCGCCAGCGAAACCAGCGCACTGCCGCTGATCTAATGACTATCAGTACGTGACTCGAAAAGATACATTCGCAAAACATATGCGCACTGCCGAGTATAAATAGGGGACAGTCAAGTATCTTTAGTCTCACAGTTATCTCGCACGACGGTGCTGTGCTTCAAACGTGGCCACCTGAAGCTTCCGACGGAGGACCACAATTCCAGTCTGTGGCGCGACCACGCTTCGATCCTCTGAGCTCGCAAGGATCTCGGAGCTAGCCAGCAAAGGGCCAGACCAGGCCTTCCTGCAGCACAGTCGACTCCTACCCAGAGGCAGGGGAATCGCATCCCGGCTGGTGCAGGCAACATCCACCCATCAGCATCAGCCTTCCGCCGTCGAGAGGAGCGGGTCAGCCTGGCGCGAGTACCACTTGTGACCGGAGGCCGGCGCGCGCCTGTCATCGAAGAGTTCGCTGCTGAGGTAGGGTGCCTCGCCGTGGCTGTCACAACTGGACCACTGGAAAGGGGGTTGCGTCGTCAGCTACGCAGATGAACCAAACCACCGAGTGAGCGTAATTCGACATAAGCGGGGCGACGGAGACTTGTACCGCCTGAGGCACAGGAAAATAAAGTATTTGCAGATTGCTGCAGCGTCTCTCTGCAGCTGTGGGGTGCCCTGTGCTCCACCCCACAGTCTCCACTCCAGCATCCCTATGCCTCTGGCTATTTCATCTGGTGTCACAGTAGCGGGTCTCATCTGCAGTACGGCGTTTGGATCCTCAGCCTACATAATCTTCAAAAGCCCATCGGATACAGCAGTCGAAAGGTGTGGTGAGTAAACAGTCTTGTTTTGGAAAGTGTATGAGTAGGAAGCATGGGAAATGAAGTGTTACATACATGATTTTTTTTCTAAGTGGCGTGTTGTTTGTTAAGGAGGGTGTTACCGCGCGGGGTAGCAGCGCGGTCTAGGGCGCTTTGCCACGGTTCGCGTGGCTCCCCCCGTCAGAGGTTCGAGTCCTCCCTCGGGCATGGATGTGTTTGTTGTCCTTAGCTTAAGTTAGTTTAAGTTAGATTAAGTAGTGTTTAAGCATAGGGACCGATTACCTCAGCAGTTGGGTCCCATAGGACTTACCACAAATTTCCAAGGAAGGATGCCGAGAAGCATTTGAGTATTGTTTTCTTGTGAACCCAAGTGATATTTCAAGTATAAGAAACCCGTTGTTGTTTCACAGTCTCATGGGTGTAGGAATCATGATTCTTTGGTGTCTGTAATATGTAGCCAGCGTAATTTGTGAGCCGTCCTGCGGCTTGTACTGTGACGCGGCACTTTTTATATTTGTCGTTGTTTCGGCCGAATGCGAATCAGTGTTTTGAGTCGAAGTGGTAAGACGGAGGAATTAAGGCTGCGTTATTCTGCCTTGTATTTGGGTGGTTTACTGCGATAAGTGTCAGGAGTAGTGGCATGACGAGACGTTAGAGTTTTTATTTTTGTAGTTGTGCGGTTTCTGATTTGGGATGCGGAAGGGTGGAAGCAGCACAATGGTATAGTTAGGGACGCAAGGAGTGTCGTAAGCTGAGACAGTGCGGATTTTATTGGAAACGTTAGCTCAATTAACAGCTGATAATGCGCATTTAAGTAATCAGTTAGCAGCCAGGGTTGTTGTTGCCTCAGGTGCCACAGCAGGAGATAGATCCGGTTGAGAAGAAGGAGATAGGACAGAGGGAAGGTGGTGATTCAGGAATCAGTGACTGTGGACTGTCAATAGAAAGCCCATTAGCACATTCCACCAATTACCTCGAGACACCAATTAAACCTGTGAGTAGTAGATCAAACATTGTAGAGGGAGGAGAGCAAGACATGTTATTGGTGATATTAGAAAAAACTTGAAGCCATCAATAAGGAAATCAGAGCCACTAAGCAGGAAATCAAGGAAGACAATAAAACAACCCAAGAAAATATTGAAGCCGAAATTGATGCCACCAATCAGAAAATCGAGAAAACCAATAGAATAACCCAAGAAAAGCTTAACTCCGTCAATGAGAAGTTTCAGATGACATTACGAGAACAAGAAAATTTGAAGAGAGAATTATACAATTATAAGGAAAAGGTGAGGAAAGACTGTGAGGAGAGAGAAGGTAGATTCCAGCAGAGCATAAACCTGCTCCGAGAAGATACGAAGAAGATGGGAGGGGAGCTAACTGAGAAAGCCCATGAGGAGGTTCAAGAAGTTAAGAAAGAATTAGTGGGAAGGATCAGAGAGATAATGCAGATGCAACAACAATGTGAAGTAGCTATTAAAGTACTAAGCAACAAACAGACTGAATTAGCTGGAAATATACAAAACGCAATAGCGGTGCAGAAGGAAGAAGATAATAGGAAGACTGCACAGGATATGCAACATTTACAAGACGAAATTAAACAATTTGAAACGAAAACTGAGGAGATTGACAGGAAGATTGATAACGTAACACTAGCTATAGGGGAAGGTAAAGTAATAGCATTAATGAGTGGTGATAGTAGGCATCCACAAGGTCATGTGGAACAAAAATATAAGCCAAAGGGAGCACTGCACCTGACGATTTTTATGAAATGGCTGAGAGGCATTTTTCCGACACATTTTCGAGACAAAGACAAAACTCAGTTTGCGATAGATAGAATGGAAGATGATGCTTTTGCATGGGGAGTGAAGAAGAAAGACGAAGTTAATATTTATGAGCAGTTTGAAGGAGAATTTCTAAAGTACTGGTCAAAGAGCCATCAATGTGCAACATTGGAAAACCTGCTCCATCGCAAGTTTCTTAACAACTGGAGAGGTACCTTGAGAGAATTTGCTGAGCATTTATGGGAACTGAATGAAACTTAAGAGCCACCCTAAATGATGAGATAATGATTTCTGCAATCAAGAAAAGATTAAGTCATAGGATGGAAGAAACCGTGTCCGGAAGTCTGATTAAAGATTGAGAAGCCCAAGTGGAGATACTGGAGCAACTGGAGTTCACACGTGGGCAAGAGAATAGTCAAGCAGGTGAGCAGGGCCAAAGGGAAGACAATTACCAACGGAATCACTTTAATAATCAATCGTTCAACCAAGGAAGAGGAGACTATCATGGGAACAGGGGCTGTGGAAATGGACGTCGTCTCCAAGGCGATTCTAGAAGAGATGAAAATATGAGGTGGAGTCCAAAATTTTTGGGACTGGTGGTGCCACCTGGAAAGTAGGAGTAGTAAATCTTTGCACCGATAGGTGGCAAGAGCTGCATTACTGATGAGTCAGTGTGTGGAATGGCGTTCAGATGGAAGGACGTGGTGCATGTCCACAGTGATTTCTGTATTACGCTGTGTTTGGTGTGTTGTGATTTTACAATGGATCCGCAAACAGAACAGTGCATGTGTATCAAATTCTGTTCTAATCTCGGGAAAAGTGCTACGGAGACCCTTGCAATGATTCAACAAGTGTTTGGGGGACAGCGCATGAGCCGTACACGTGTGTTTGAGTAGCATGCTCGGTTCAGGGCCAGCCGTACAGACGTCGAAGACGATGCTCACACTGGAAGGCCCGTTAGCCGCACTATGCCAGACATTGTTGCCAAACATCAACATTGGTTTGCGCGGATCGACGACGAACCATTCAAGACCTTGTGGGTGAAGTGGGTATTGGTTATGGGACATGTCAACGAATGTTAACTGATGAATAGGGCATGCATCATGTCGCCGCAAAGTTTGTGCCAAGGATCTTGACTGCCGGTCAGAAGACAAGGCGTGTTGAAGTGTGCACGGACCTTCATCAGACTGTTTCTGGGGGTCCAACCTTCTTGTCATGGGTTATCACCGGCGACAAAAGCTGGATTTATGGTTATGACCCAGAGACAAAGCAACAATCCCAGTGCAAGAGCCCAGGCTCTCAAAGACCCAAAAAAGCGAGACAGGTGACGAGCAAAGTGAAGAGCATTATCATCGTTTTCTTTGATACCAAGGGAATTGTGCACAAAGAATTCGTCCCACCCTACCAAACAGTGAATTCCATGTACTACTGTGACATTTTGCGACAGCTCTCTGAAAACATGCAGCGATGACGGCCCGAACTTTGGCGTCAAGGGAACTGGCTGCTGCATCACGACAACGCACCCTGTCACACAACCTTGCTCACCAGAACCTTTTTGGCAAAAAACAATGTGGTGGTTGTACCCCACCCATCGTACTCGCCATATTTGGCACCATGTGACTTCAAGCTATTCCCAAAACTGAAATTCAAGTTGAAAGATCGTCTGTTCGATACTCTAGAGAGGATTCAAGAGGCATTGCTGGCAGTGATAAACATCCTCACAGAACAGGACTTCCAGAAAACGTTTGACCAGTGGCAGAAGCTCTGGGACCGGTGTGTATGTGCGGATGGGAGTTAATTTGAGGGTGATGGTAACCATTAGTCCAAAGTTAAGATTTTCAATAGATGGCAGCACCAGTTCCGAAAATTTTGGATAGCACCTCGAACAAGGCAATATGAGATACAAGGTGGCTGGCAAGGAAATTGTGAGGCCCAGGATCAGGAGGACAGGAATTCAGTAAACTAAACCATGCTCCTGACAAGGTCCAGTTGGGAGTGGGACAAAGGACGACCCATATAAATCTGATTAGGCATGATGATGGTAATCTGAGAGAAGACCCTCATGAAGTAAAGGAACGGAGTTCCAAAGAACCGAGATTACCTATAGTCAGGAAAACCATGTGTTGTTTTGATGTTGATGCCCTAGTTGACACTGGGAGTGAAGCGTATGCTATATCTCAAAAGCTATACGAAAAGATACTGAATACTAACGCCAGCTTACCTAGTTTTCCTGTGAATGATGTCTGAGTTGCAAGTGCTGTAGGTGCCAAAATTAAACCCATTAAGGAACAAAAACAATGACTGGATTTGAAGAAGAGGGAAAAGTATATGAAGCAACATTTTCGGTGGTGCCAAGTCTTAACATGGCAGTTATTTTGGGAATTGACTGGTTGAACGAAGTAGAAGCAATCATGAATTTCGATGAAGGCACAGTGAGTGTAAAAGGACATGAGGGAGAAAGGAGAGAACTGACCTTGGTAGAAAGTAGGAAGTCAGAAGACGAAGAAGAGTTCCAGCAGGTGAATTTGTGTTATTAGGAGGGGCCTACAGAAGAACAACCGGATGATGAGGAAGTACTGATATTCTATGAGAGATTAGCACAGGCGGATCAACCTAGTAAAGATGCTATAGGCAAGAAACTAGAAGATATGACACATTTGGGTGAAGAGATTCGGAAGAGGCTAGCAGTGATCTTACATAAGCACAGCAAAGTCTTATGTCAGCAGTCAGGAATCATGAAAGGGGTAGAATGTAAATTGAAAATTAAGGAACACAAGCCTTTCAATTTTAAACAATACTCCATCCCTCAGGCTAAAAGGCAAGCCATAAAAGAGGAAATACAAAGAATTGTTGACCTTGGAGTTGTTGAGAGAATTGAGAGCAAGTATAATAGTCCATTATTTGTGATAGACAAGAAAGATGGGAAGGTGAGAATAGTTTTGAATGCATGTACGGTAAATAAAATCACATCACTGAACCAGAGCGAGAGAAGCCAGAAACGATAGAGGAATTAATTCAAAGGTTTTGGGGTGCAAAGACACTTAGTAGGATTGACTGACTGACAGGTGCTGGCAGATACCTCTGGTCCCTGAGTCACATAAGTATACTGCCTTCACGTATGTTGGCAGAAGTTATCATTTTAGAGTGTTGCCATTTGGGCTTAACGTGTCAGTCTCGGAATTCATTAGAGCATTGGACGAGATTTTGGCTCAATAATTACTTAAGAAGGATACTGATTATGTGGATGATATATCAACTGCAAGTGAGACATGGGAAGAACATTTAAAGACACGTGAGGGAGTCTTGCAGGCGTTTGAGGAAACTGGTGTGATAGAAACTTGGATAAGTCAGAATTTGGTAAATCCCAGATAAAATATAAAGGTGGTCATGGATCACAAATCTCTAACATTCTTAATTACAAGTAAACTGAGACACAGCCGCTTGATAAGATGGGCATTGGCGTTGCAAGATTATTACTATTAAGTGATATACAAGCCTGGTAAATCACATACCATACGTGATGCATTATCAAGGCTGCCACTCAATTCTTGAGGAACAACCGTGAGCGGACCAGACGGAGGAGAAGGGAGTACAGCAGGAAGATTTTGTGATGAGGTTCTTGAGGAACATACGTAGAAAGCAGAACCAGGACAAAAACTGAAATTAATCAAGAGTAAGTATAGATGTGTAGGCGGAGAAAAGATTAGAATGTACTATTATATCCACCAGGCAATACTGTACAATAGAAGAAGAGAGGATGAAGAGAACTGAAGATTATGTTTACCAGAACATATAATAGACAAGTTAATCTGGTATAGATATTATAGCAATACTCATTATGGACCTAAGAAATGCCTTGCGAAATTTAAATTGGACTGCATCTTCAACAGCATGGGAAGGCATATACGTAAGTCGCTGAGCACTTGTGATACCTGTCAAAAAACTAAAACTACCACTGTTCAGTATAAAGGTTACCTGCATCTGGTCATGCCCGAATCAATTAGAGACATCGTGCCAGTGAACGTGTTCAGCCCCTTGCCTGCAGCAAAAGGAATTTACTCCCAAATTCTAGTTGAAGAAGAACTAGTATCTAAATTTGTGAAGTTTTATCCATTAAAGGAAGCGACCAGCAAAGTCATCTTTAATAAGTTTGAAAAAGATTACTTCAGCAATTTATGTAAACTGAAACGAATCCTAAGTGACGATGGATCCCAATTCCGACCCAAGAAGTGGAGGGAAAAGTTGAATAGGCGTCAAATAGAACAGATCGTCATCTGTAGACACAGACTGGCCTGGAACCCGGCCCAACGGATAATGAAGGAATTAAATCGTTTGTGTCGAACCTGTTGTCACAGGAAACTTGGTACTTAGAAGGGATACCTAGAAGAATTCGACCGTATTTGGAACCACCTACCACATGATTCAACAGAATTTGCACCATGCGAAATCCTAATTAATCAGGAATCTGACAGTGTTTTTCGTGAGTTGGTAGAATATCCGCAAGGAGATAACCTGACTTGGGGGAGGAAACTTGAACTAGTAGAAATGAGCATCAGGGAGAAGGCGAAAAGGAGACAGGAAAGACTGAAACCTATAACCTACAGAGTAGGAGACTAGTGTTGGTGAAAGTGCATGCTAAGTCAAAGAAGATATATTCTGAAATACATGAATTCAACCATGTATACAAAGGACCATATAGAATTAACAATATCGAACAACGCAATACTGTGGAGCTATAACATGCGCAAACCAATCGTGTGCATGACAAGGAACATGTTGAAAATATAAAGAGATACTATCCATGTGAAGATTGGGCAACTCAGAGGAGAGAAGTAATCAGGACGATGAAGTAGGGCCTAGCCAGGCATAAACATACATGTGTATGGATGTTTTTTGGTTATTATGTGTATTTGGAGAGTAAAGATCATGAGAACTGGTGTTCAATTGTCAACTGCTGTCTTTTAGTTACTATATTTGTATCTGTTCAGGATTATGGGTTTACATGATGAGAAAAAACTTAAACATTTTAAGGGATGAATTACATATAAGAACTGGCATACAGTTATCCTTTATAGTGTGAGAAGTATTAGCATTTAGAATATTGTAGTGTCTGTATATGACCTACATATGGACCATTCTACGAATTGTGTTAATAATAGACACTAAAAAGCAGGAAACACAATTTGTAACCAACGAGAAAGACATTTCTGTAGAGACTGATCTTGTATTGACCATACTGACAGTAGATTTATATATGCATTATTGTGTAGAGAGTAAAGTACTCTCATTATCTGCATTTGTATTAATTTTTATTTGTTATGTACTATACTTCTGGTCACTGGTGTATTAGGCTAAGTAGGTATTAGTCTAATTAGAGACAGTTATGTTCTGTGATGTGTGGTGCTAATATTGTAGGATTTTGTTTGTGTTCGGGATGGCAAATTTCGCTGAGGTGAACAAAATGAAAATAGTTCCTTAAATATGATTCAATAGATATCCAGAGTTGTATAGTTCATCAATTGCGGTAGAGAGGAATTTTGTTATAATCTATATGCCATAGTATTGTTTCAACAAATTACAATTTTGGGTTAAGGATAGTTTGTAATTTAGATGTAATCTGTTTTGTAGAGGCAGTGTACGACCAGAGTCAGAGGATTTACCATTCAGTTTGAAGATGTCATTTTACTTGTATTTATATGTTCATTCTCTTTCTATCACTGTGAACTCTGTCTACATTCTTTTCCACCTCCGGTTTCAAAGAAGTTCTTTTGGGGGGGGGGGGGGGATGTAAGGGGTCAACCGCCCCTTACATATTAGTACGATATATCTTTGCCTCACACAGGTCGCAGTAGGTACTATCGATGGTCGAGCGCTGAGTGCCCCAGAAAGTAGTCAGTGTTGAGACTCTGCAAAAGTAAGATGTTGAATGCTAAACGAACAGGGCGGATTTCGGCAAGACGGCCAACCACATTTACAAGTGTTTTACGGCTGTGTGTGTCACCCAATGTGGTGGGCCTGACCTCCAGAAAATACGTAAATGGCATTAATTGAGTGATTTGTTATGTGTTTAAGTGTTCATTTGTGCATCATGATTACTCGACGACCGCGCAGGGCACCCATGATTTGGATTACAGTGAGGATAGTGCTTTTAGTGCCACATGAAGAATATTGGAGTATGATAATACTAATAGGCGACCTGTGATGAGCTAACCATGATTACATTGTCAGACAAAGGAAGTAACTGCCTCATTCATGCTGTTTAGACAATAGATATACAACACTAACAACAAATATCTACCGATTATTGCTACCTGACATCCTATTTAGCTTTGTTAGATTTGATATGAAACAACTCCCATGAAAATAGTAACTGCTCACCCGTTATCAGTTGCACACGGTCAAACTATTCTAAACTGTTAGGATATAATCCCCCAGTCAATAACAGTGGTTAACTAAGAGAGTGTTTGAAGGTGTTTCACCTAAAACTTTTTCTTCTCTTCACTTAAGAGATCATTTAAGTATAGATTTTTATATGGAATGGGGTAAACTGTAAAAAAAAATACTATTTATTAGTATAAACAATGTCTAGAGCCACCACTGAGTTATAAATAACAGCTTAAACCCATAATCTTTAGTTAGGAAGAGGATCATCAGGGTCTTTAATAAGACCGATAAGAGCCACAACATTCATATGCGTTTTGTATGCATAGTGTTACTCTACAACCCAAAACACATATTTAGGAATGAAATTTAATGCCTAGAGTATCAACTTTGGTGTCTTTTTAATTCGCGATATCCCTCTCAAGTGAACGCCACGCTTCACCCAGCATTTGTATACAACAACTGAAGTGAAACACAAGGTAATTCCAGTCAGCTATTCATATCGGAAGTTACCGTAGCATGGTGGTCACTATAATGTATGGATTACATTGATATAGGTTTTAACACAAATGAGACGAGTTTTTTTCAAAAATAATACAGACAAATTAGACGTGGTAACATTATATGCAAGTAGACTCCCAGTACTCCAGTATTATCAATATGTCAGTCACATGTATTTTACTAATGCTATAAAACAATTAACTTACAACACTAACTCTACATACATATGTTTTATACTTGAGACCTTTAATAGCGAATGGTTTAAGTCTGTTTGACATATTGGTTCTTTTTCTTAAGACCTACAGAAAACATTACTTGTAGGAGAAAATCCAAATTCAAAACGTTATTGTAGCGAAAAATTCTGGATATTCTGGATAAAAAAATATGTTAGGACTCCTCTGTCACTACCATTTAAAACATATACAGGGTCAAACACAAACAGTCCATTCCATAGTTACAAATAGCAGCTTAAAAGTATATTTCCTCGAAATGGTTCCCAATGCTCCCTCTGTCAGTTTTTTCCAACATGCCTCTTGCTGCCACAAAATTGCTGCCATGTGAGAGAACTGATAGTTTCGTCTTGATATCATGCCTCTGGAATGTATCGCCGTTCCTCTATTAAAGCATAGATGTGTGATGTTATCTGTCTCTAATATATTTAGTGTTCACAGCTTTTGCCACACATCCAGATTTCGTCCACTGTGCAATGCCTTTTCTAAGTGCATCTTCAAAATCGATGTAATATTTACTAAAGTAATATGACATAAGGGGGTAGGAAACCAAAAATAACTGATACATTATGAATGGTTTGTGTAGTGACGGAATCAGATGTTTTTCCACGAAATATAGAGTATCAAGTCGTTACCAGCCTAGTGGAATGCACACGCTGCCTCTGTAGTTTTATTCTCACATTTCAGAGCACTTGTTAGCAGATTGTACAGACATGTGTGGTGTAGACCCATATTTTGATGTAGGAAACGAATTATAACTTATTGTAATGTAACTGAATGGGCTATTGTCCATGGCAAACTCCCTGCTGCAGCCACCGGTCACTACTGGAGTAGTACAGCCTGCCTCTGACGTGCTGTTTCCACATCGCAGAGCACTCATTGCCAGATAATATGGAACTGTGTAGTACAGTTCTTAGCAATAATACTGTGCAGGGAATAAAATTATTTTAACCCTATAGAAGACTGCCTTTGTCAACAAACAGTGGCACAGTCTGTCATTTCTAATTTTGACTCTAAAATGATGATTACTTAATGCTCGTCAGTGTTTCTGAAGAAAGCGTTAAGATCAGGATGTAATTATAGTTGTCATATTGAGAGGTGACCTATCTAGGTATTATTTGTCTCGATACAGAATGCTAAAGTGCTGTATATTATTTTATCAAAACCCGCTATATACTTTGGGCATATATAATTATAGAGTAATTCTTGCTAACTCTGATGTAGAATGTGTGACTGTGTAACTCTAAAGCAGTATAAACTATTCGGAATAACCAAAAAAGTCTTCTAATTTCACATGGAATAACAGATATTGTGGACAACAGGAGCAGTTTATGGTGTTTCTTGTTAAGTCCCGTGGCATAACAGGAAGCGCATTATCCAGTCCACTACATTCTGACACAATATGACCATTTTCTTAAGCTGATCCAAATGGAACTGGAGGCTTATAAACAGATCTTTCGTGTATCGCCTAATGTAGTAGTAAACACCATCATTTTTCACAAGACCACTGATGTGTGATCATACTCCACTAACATTTACAGTAGCTGCAGGTATCTTGTATCCTCATTTGTATCCAGATTTTTCCATATATTCCCTTTGAAGTAAGCCTCGTTGGAAAAGTTTTACACTTTAAATGCACATAAGAGCTTAATTTCTTTAATAGGGATCGGCCATAGTCTGTTAGATACACTGTTTTTTTTTTTCGTAATATCTGTGGAGTAGCAGTATGCACGATGCCAGTCCACCACACGTTGCTACACTATAACCACTCTGTTTTAAGTATATCCAAATGGTAAGAGGCGTTTATAAACAGTACTTTGTATATTTCATAATGTAGTGAAAATCCTTGAATACGTCAGTATTCTGTAAGAACACCAATGTACAGCCAATTTACATTAGCATATACAGTGAACGCAGATATCTTGTATTCCTCATTCGTATCAAAATGTTTTCCATATTCTGTGTGTAAGTGTACATGTAAATTAATAAAGATTTTGTACAAGAATATTTGCGTTGTTATTGGATATCCCACCAGATGTGGGTTGCTTTCTTTGGGATCCAAAGAACCCAACACCGTCAGAGTATCTACAAATTATACTTCTTCCTCTTCTTCCAAATGTCCATCCCCAGAAACTTCTGTAACCACACAATACTACCTGTCAAAGATAACCCTCGTGTAGACTACAACACATGGACTGTGGTAGAAGTGGACACCATTGCAGTATCAGCTAGCTTTCTTAAATACAGCTTTATGCTTACAGAGCCGTACAAGATCTAATTCCATGACCAACTAATAATTATGACACTCATTTATACACTCTAAGACAAAAAAGATCTACCATGGACGAAATTTCAGGATGGGAGAAAAATCGGTAGATATGATGTACAAGTACAGACGAGCAAATGTGTACAATTATTGAGAAAAATTGGTCATTTGTTCAAGGGAAACAACTCCACAAACTGAGCAAGTCAATAAAGTGTTGGTCCACCTATGACTCTAATGCAAGCAGTTATTCGACTTGCCATTGATTGACAGAGTTGTTGGGTGTCGTTCTGGGGGATATCGTTCCAAATTCTGTCCATTTGGAGCCCTAGAGCATAAAAATCTCAACATCGTTGGAGGGCCCTGCCCAAAATACTTCCAAAGTTCTCCACTGGGGAGAGATTCGGCAATCTTGCTGACCAAGGTAGGGTTTGGTGACAAGCAGTACAATCTCTTGCCGTGCGCGGGGAGGGGGTGGGGGGGAGATAGGCGGGGATTATGGATTATCTTGCGGAAATGTAAGCCCAGGATGCTTTGTCATGAAGGACAACAATTCGGGGCGTAGAATATCGCCAACGTACCGAACGTATTGCTGTGCTGTAAGGGTGTCGTGGATGACAACCAAAGGGGTCCTGCTCTAAAATGAATTGGGGTACCAGGCCATCTGGCTGTCAGGCCGAATGGCAGGCGCAGTCTGGCTTGTATCACATCTCCAGACACATCTTCGGCCTGGAACATTTATTGGAGTAGAATTGTCTTCAGTAATGAGTTCCACTTCGAACTGACCCCTGATGAATACAGAAGACGTGTCTGGAGGCGCCTCAGAGAGTGGTGGAATACCAACCTGACAGTTCGACGAGGAGTGATGGTCTGGGGTGCTATTTCATTTCATACTAGGACGCCTTTGGTTGTCATCTGAGGCATCCTTAAGGCACAGCAGTACGTTGTCTGCACATGTACATCGCATCATGTACCAATTTCCACCCTATTTGGATAAATCCTTCGTTGTGCGTCCTTTTTTTGTCCTTGAGTGTATCTTCTCCTTTGCCGATAACACAGAATGCTGTCCAGCTAAGACTGTCAGAGAGTTACATATCCACTGAAGATCCTGGACGTACACTGATGAGCCAAAATATTATGACCACCTGCTTAATAGCTTGTCCTTCCGTCTTTGGAACAAAATACATCACTCATTCTGCGTATCATGGATCTGACAGTCCGTTGGTAGATTTGTGGAGGTATGTGGCATTAGATGAGTACGCACAGGTCACGTAATTCGCACAAATAACGGAAGGTTCATTTGCGTATTCGATGATGGCGCCTGATAGCGACCCAGATGGGTTCCACATGATTTACAGTAGATGAATTTGTTCTCCTAGACATCAACTGGAGTTCATTATAATGCTCCCCAAATCACAGTAGCACGGGTCAGGCTCCGAGACACAGACAGTTTTACTGCTGAAAGACATCACCGTCGGGGAATATATCAAGCATGAAGGGTTGCAGGTGGTTCGGAGCTGTCAGCGTGTCTTCGATTACTACCTCAGCAGGTGGCTACTGTGTCCGCCAGAGCCATTATCCAGGGGAAGGAGATATTATCCAGCCTGGAGAAGATAGGGTGGTCTTCCCCTAGTCCTCAAAAATGGGTTTTGGCTTATTGTTTATGATTTCCCATGATTTCTGTTATTTTCCCACTGTCGTTGTGGAGAAATTTCTAATTTCTTGCCAGAAAGCGGCACTTTACACAAGCTCTATCAGCGAAAGCAGGAAACAGAGAATGAAAACACCCACATTCTGCTCCTTATTCTGATTGCTTCAAATGTATAAAGATTTAATATTTTCGTGCAGCGCTTTGGGAACTCATGAAATCTAGGACTGAGTCAGTGGGGAGCCCTCGTGGTCACTCTGGTATGGAAATAGTGTTTCAATAGTGTATTTTTGATATCTCGAGAGGATGATCTTTTGTGGCCAGCCTAGTTGTTTCTTGTAGTAGGAAAACCAGAGGGAATCCAAAAACGCTTTCACTTGAGGGGACGTTAATTTCGGTTTAAGCCACTTCGGTTCTCTAGGTGAGTGTTGTCGTTTAGAGAATGCCAGACGCTCAAGAAGGAGGGAACTCAAATTGGTTAGGACCCATTAGCTAGTTCGCCAGTGGGGGTTTTGTGAATCAAACGTACTTGGTGTGGTTTAATGGGAGTCAGTAAATTATATACGATTGCATAATATTTGAGGGTGGTGTTTCTGTGTGACTTTCCTCTAATAAATTTTAACTGTAGTCACGTTTAGTTGTTGTGATGAATACTGAACCGAGTTGCTAGTAGCCAGGTGGAGGCAGTGTATTGAACTGTTAGCAGTGAACATTCCCAAGTCCGCTTGTCGGATTTCGGAGCCTTTTCTGAAAGTACAATGTGCAAAACAATTAAAAGGTCACTTTTTCAATACCCTTCATTTTCCCTCGCTGCGACACAGAAGTTTTAAATTTGGCTCAAAAGTGCCTATAATCTACTTCCATAGTTGTGCCAAAGCGTGGCGATCTGCGACGTCACCCTCGGAATCATCAATACCTGAAACAGCGTGGTGTCGACACATTCGAAAAAAAAAAAAAAAAAAAAAAAAAGAACTCAGAAGGTCAAGTGGAATGTAAGGTGTGGAAATGATGTTACACTGTCACCAAATTTCGACAAAAATTTGCCCAGCACCACCGGGGACGTGTCATGCGAAGGGAGGTTGTCGCCCCTGCCCCTCCATCCTTTTCTTGGTGCCTCTGCGATGGCGATCAGAACTGCGACGCCCACCATTGAAATCATGTGATTTCCTTATGGGTGAGCGAGGAAAGCGTTTCAGAATTGATGCATAAAGGCCTCTGGAGGTTGTATACTAACTGTGTCAATGAAACCACTCGGTCTCTTGGGGCATTCATTCACACGCATTTCGTGGTCGAAAATGATAGTTTGCAGTGTGATGTGCAACAGAAAGACGTTCCTGACAACATTTGCCACTGATGCAACGACACTAAATGTGATCTCTCTGCTTTGGAGTAGAGTGTGACAACAGTTCTTGCTGTGGTATACAGGGTGGGAGCACAAGGGATGGTTCAAACCATTCAACGAAATTTGAGCATGATACAGCAAATGGTATTTATGCTTTTTAAGACATCTTGTTTCACGCCCTCTTGTGGTATCATCATGGGAGGTGACAGCACATTGAAACCTGAGTGAATAAAATGGCAAAAGGTCCTTCTAAGAAACCCCAAATCAGCAACAGCCTTAGCGCCACATCCACACTTCTGGTGAGCATTTTAAGTGTGTAGCTGTAGAGAGAGAAAATGTGATGGATACCTAGGCGCCTGTGGGCAGGCAACCCCTATGACACCACTCAGATTCCGCATGCCACAAGCAGGTGCTAGAGTAGTGGTGTAGTAAGGGCTTGCCTACTCGCAGGGTTGTCTCTGTACAGGTACGTCTTTAAAGTGCTCAACAGAGGTGTGTGGGTGGCACTTAAGGGTGTTGTCAAACTGGAGATTCTTAAAGGGTCCCTTTTCCGTTATAGTCACTCATGTTCTGAACTCACCACACTCATCCACCCCTCCCCCCTACCACCCTCCATGATTAAGCCACAAGAGGACACAGAACAGGAGGACTGAAAAAGTGTAAAAGCCATTTGCTGAGATTTCGCCAAATGGTTTTGAACAGTCCCCGGTCGTTCCACTCCATACACCAGTTTAAAAACTGCAGTTGTGCTACACTCCAAACGATTCAGATAACGTTCAGTGTGGCTGCAGACACACGATGTCCTCATAGAAGGGTTGAATCGTCAGAGGGTGACACCTGTGGCAAATGTTGTCACGAATATCTTTCGGTTCCACATAGCACTGCAATCTATCGCTTCGACCGTTAAACGTGTGTAAATGAACGCCACAAGGGATGGGGTGGTTTCATTGATGCCCTTTATGCCATGCCCTGAGGCCTTTTTGTGTCGATTTTGAGTGGCAGTGTGACTGAAATGCCTACCTCGGTCACCCATAGAAAACGAAGTGTTTTCAGCACTGGTCGCCGGAGTTCCGACCTCCATTGTAGAGGCATAAACAGAAGGAGTCAAGTTTTCTTAAGGGGGCAGGCGGTTACGACTTCCCCATCATGTGACACGTGCATGGTGGCGGTGGCGTTGTGCAGAAGTGTGGTAAAATTTGGTGCCAATGTGACATCATTGACTGACATGTACCTCACATAAACTTCTGAGCTCTGGACTTTTTTTCATATCTATCACATTTTGTTATCTGAAATGACAACGATCCATAGGGTGACGTCACAGGGTGCCACACTTTTGCACCATTTCGGAGGAATCTTTTGGGCACCTATGAACCAAATTTAAAACTTGTGCAGCGCAATGGAGGAAAATGATGTGGTTTCAAAAAAAGTGACTAATTGTATTGCGCCTTGTAGCTACAGGGCTTTTAATCAATATGGATCAAAATGTCGCTTGTAATCTTCATATAAACTATTTCGAAATACACTATCTGAAGCTCACGCAATGGATTGTGAGCACACTAATAAAGATATCTTTCTAAAATGTGGCTGAATTACTCCTAAGGCATATCCGCAAAGAGTAATACGCTATTTTTTTTGTTTGCTAGTTAGTCATTTCAAAAAACGTGACTAAAACACATGGTAAAATTAGTTCTTTGTTCCACTGTTTTATTATTTTCTGAAATTCCAGAGAACTTTGCTAGTACTCCCTGCTTAATTTCCTATAGATTACGAAAATTGTTTGTTATTTTATTTTAGATAGTATGTGTGGACTACAGGACTTCCATCATCGGCACCTCATCTCGGACATAGTAACTCCACTCCTCGGATAATATGATTAATGATGAATGAATTTCTTTTAAAGTAATCATAAAATGACGTCCAATAATGAATAAATAACGCGCAAACAGATTTACATTGATTGTTTCATTAGTTTTCCAAAAAACTCGTACAAGTAGTTTATATCACAGGTTTGCTGAGGAGAATGGGCCCTTAAGAAGAGATTTTCATTACTGCTTTTAATTTTGTGCTTATGTTAATGAGTTTTATCAGAAAGTGTCGGGATTAGTTGCGTAGTCGAAGGATTCTTGAGGGTGACAGTTCTTCACTGAGAGCAGCTGAATGGTGCTGAGAAAAATTCACTTAACTCGTCAGCTAAGAACAGAAAAACAGTTTCTGATTTTATATTACTTACACGTAGGAGACAGATATTCTTCAACAGAATCGTGGGTGTTCAATCACTGCATACACGGGAACAAATGTACCTGAATTTGATACTGCAAACTAAATGATTTACCTGTTTCGCAGCATTCTGTACTCTGAGTAATATTTTGGTTTCTGAATTGCCTTGAAACGTCTTTGAGTAGTATCCCTGTTGTTCATCATACCACATACGTCAACAGCCAGCCAGAAAACAGCAGGTATTCTTTCATAGACTATACGCGTTGAGTGTGATTGTCCTAAAGAGCCGCCAGATTTTCATAGTATCGTGAATGTTCCTATCACTTGTGGGCGATCTGATTATTTGATAGTGTTCCTACAGGCTCTGTAATACGATTTGAGATTTGGGAGCTCTGAAAAACGGACCAGAAATATTACATCATGTACTGACAGGTTGGAAACCGATGTGTGACCTACATCTATTACTTTGTCGGTCTTTTTCGTAGCGTTTACACCTATAAGACTGACTCGGAGCCGTATTAATACTCTTGTTGCAACTAAACAGCCGGGGGGGGGGGGGGGGGGGGGCGTGTTCTCTCATCAAGTCTGTGTTCATACTTCCCATTGCGATTAAGTGAATATAATTTCGACTGGTATTGTGCTGATTTTTGATGCCTTATAAACAACAGCACTTAAGCACTTCTGGTTCTGTAGACTGATTTCAACAAGTACAAATTCGGGTTGTCTTCTTTTGTTAGTGTTCAATGTGCTTAAGAAATTAGGTTTGAGTTTAAATCATATATATACCGACAGCCCCATCATGTTTGTTTGCTCTGTTAGTCCTGAGAAACGTATATCCTAGGAGATGAATCACTGACGAAGATATATGGGATTTCAGTCACGTTTCAGACAGGAAATTCATCTGAAAGTTCATTTGGTGAAAAATAATGCTCAGTTCTTCGTAATGGAGAAGAACTGAATAGTTCTTTGGTGTGCTCATGTAAGACCTGCAGGACGTTGACTGACGAATTCATACCTACTTGCAGCGAGGACACCGGCACAAATATCTATGAATCGGCACAGTTGAGGGGCCGCCAGGATTTCGCCTACCTGTGGTTGCTGAATATTCGTTGTTAGGTGATACGACCAAGATTGATGAAATTTAATTAGTGAGTTGTACAGTTCGGGGCAGAACGAAAGAGAGTGATGATCTTCAGCGCCAGTGCTGCAAGCAGAGAAAAGTAAACTTAATAACTGCAATATTAGTGAGGGAAGTCACAATTGGATTAGGAACTGCTGTAGTCACACTGTTTGTAATTTTTGTAATCAGGAATTATGAACAGAGGTAATCAAGATGTGTGAGTAACATAATACAGAAAATGATCACTAATCACACTGTGACTGTCAGAAACAGATAGAACATTTTCGTTAGTAAAATTTCCGTCATTATCGCTATTTATATTTTTATTTTTAGAAATTTACATCTCAACGCATTTAGACTGCAACAGTCATCAGAATCTGTCAGATAAACAGAACAAATTAGAAGTAAATTCTATAAAAATTACAATAATTTGTCTACAGTTTTTCTTCTATTAATGTATTAATACATATGCTATGTATTTTAATAATAAAATCATTCTGTTTTATATCCTCATTTTACAAAAAGACAAAGATGATGCAGTGTAGCTTTACACTCATAACAGTTATGGTAAATTGACATTAAGCCATACCTTGGATAATTATAGAGCTACATGTTAAAATTTTTTGTTGCCACAGTTCTCCATTCTATTATTTTAACTGGGTACTTTTTACAAAATGACTGTGTGTAACATAGACACTAGTATGAATTATTAGCTTGACAATTCCAACTCATTATTTTTATAGATTATTATTCATGAAATAAATGTATACTCAATTTGGATTTTAGAGTGACATTTCCATTTTATGTTTTATAGACTCTTTTATGAAATGACTGTATGCTCAATTTGTAGACATTCATCTGAATTTTAATGTGACAAGACCAACCGCATTAACACTACTTGTAGATAGATATTACGATTTCTGCCACAGGCCACTCTGCCGATTTCTGATCACCCAAACCACCTCAGCTTATTAAACGAAACAAAAGCAGTTTATTATAAATTTTAACCAAATAAAAATGAAAAATCTCATGCACAAAAGAAAATTTGATTTGAGAATCAAGTAATAGTAGATGTATTCTCCCAAATCTAGTTTTTAAAATCCAAAAATTATTTTTCGTTAAAAAATCTAATGGTTTACTCCTTATAAATGAGAATACAAGTAAAAAGCTTGGATGACCTTCGAGAACATTTTAAAAGAAACTACTCCACAGCTGACCATATTTAAATTATTTAAAAGGACATCATGAAGTTAATTTGATTGTAATAAAAATTAAATATTTAATAAGAAACAAAACAAAGGTGCAGAAGAATTGGAAACGATTATCTTTAAAAACAGAAAATACTGATAGTGTTTTTAAAAATAATGATAATAAACCATTAAAACAATTATTCCATTTTCTACCCATGTATTTGGGGAACAAGAGTGTAAACCATTAAAAAAACACTCCCATTCTTTGCCAAAGTGTTTGGAAAGCTAGGAACTATTGAAAATAATACAGTTCAAAAATATGTCTGGGAAAGAAGGAAACAGAAAAACAATTAGTCAATATTTCGTTAATATGGATTTTAAAAAGATAACAATTTTGAAAATAAACAGGTTTGCCTCATCCAAAACATTTCTTAAATGCAACAAAACCAAAAATTATGAAAATCTTTGAAGCAAATCTTAAATTATTTAACGATTTGAGAATAAATTAGAAATTGTTTTGTGATTGCACACTGCAGTGAAATAATGAAATTATGGAATACAGATATCAAACTCAAAATTACAGGATTTTTACAGAAAACTATTTGATAAAAAAATTTGGGAATGGGAAATACGACACACTAACCAGAAACTCTAATTTTCAAATGTGACAATCAGAATGGAATTAAATAGAATTATTGAATTGCAGTTAACAATTAATAAATATGATCCATTAAAAGGTTAATCTTACATCAAATTACCAGCAAAACTAAAAGGAAACAAACCTTGTGTTAATGTACAAAATTATGATGAAAATGCTTCCTACAGACAGTAGGTTCTGAATTAAAACCAGGAGAAATTTAAGAACCCCAAAAGAACACATAATTATAAAAATGTCGTTAAAGAGCTTGCAGAAAAAATTGTGGGTATTTCATTTCACAGTTTAAATTAAATAAAAAAATCAGACTAAGATTAATGCATTTATTAATATTTATTCCTTTGGAGGAAAACAATTGCTCCAGTGAAAAATATTATTATGAACATCCACTAAAAATGAAAAGCCTAAAACAGAAAAACTTCAATTTCTTATAGTTTCGAAAAAGGTATTATTTATCATTACTGTTGGGTAAAAGATTTTTCTTGACTTGTTTCTAGTCAAATTAATAAATACAACCATAAAAAATTTATTTGTAATTTGTGTTGGTTGAACTTTATTAATAAATAAATATTAGATTATTATACAAAAAATTGTTTAATTCATAAATCAGGAAATAGAGAATGGCCAAAAAAGATAAATACATAGAATTTAAAAGTTATAAGTTTCAACAAACAGTTCCTTTTAATATTTATGCAGATTTTGAGACTTTATTATTAAAAATGGATAACTGTTACAGTGATCCAGAATTTTTTTACTATAAAATGTCTAAGCCATAAAGCAGGTATTTTTGATTTTATATGAAAAATATAAATGGACATTATAAAAATCAAGTTGTTTATAGAGGACCAAATTGCCATAAAAATTTGCAGAATTTATTAGAAAGGAAGTTGAAGAAATTAGGGAAATTTTTACTGAAAATTACGAACTGAAAGTAACATCTGAACAACAATCAGTACAGAATAAATCCAAACTGTGTTCTTTATGTAGAAAACATTAAACAAAAGACAATAAAAAATTTCATCATCACAATCATTTCACTGGAAAATATATATAAACTATTATGTAATAATTGTAATTTCCATTTACAACCCCAAATTTTGCAACATTTATTTAAAAATGATTTATGTGGCTCTGTTTCTCATCTTTTTGTGAAAGAATATTGATATCATGAAAAAGAATATAGATTTAACATCAAATAATGGAGGTAAATACATTACTGTTGGTAAAAAAAACTGAAGGTTTGCGAATGAAATTTATTGGTACCTTTAAATTTGTAGCTTCATGCCTTGTTAACCTTTCTTCCAATTTAAGCAAAAATCAAATGGGTAATATTAACAAATATTTTCAGAAGATCTAATATGCAGTAACTAAAATAGGAATTTATCATTGTGTTTATGTAGATAGTTAGAATCTCTGAAGAGACAAAACATCCACTAAAAGGACAACTTCATAATATATTGAATGAATATCCTATCAGTGAAGAATATTATAAGCATGCTAAACTAATTTGGTAAAATGTAGGAGAAAATCATTATTTTCATTTTAAACCTAATATTTTAGTAGTAGTCGACATTTTTGAAAATTTTAGAAAAACTTGTATAAAAGTATATAATTTAGATACATATAGGTATTATATAGCATCTGGTTTACGTTTTGATATAAGTTAAAAACGACTGATCAACCAACTGAATTAACACACGGTTGTGAAATAGTTTCAATGATTGAGAAAGAATGGGAGGTGGTATAACCCAATGCTGTAAAAGATATGTTAAAGCAAATAAAAAATATATCAAAAGTTTTGATAAAAATAAAATCTCATATTATTTTGCAGATTTATATGGTAATGGTATTACTCAATATTGACAATATGGAGGATTTAAACAGGGTGAACAAAAAATTTCGATTATATATAAATAAGTGAATTTCAGACAACTCTAGAATTGGTTATATTTTTTAAATACCCAAGCATTTTACATGACTTACATAAGGATTTACCAATCGTTCCAAAAAGTAAATTTGTTCCAGAAACTAAAGAAAGAAATTATTAACTTGCTTAGATAATAAATATAATTATGTTACTCATAATAGAAATCTTAATTTATATTTATCTTTAAGGAAGAAAAGACTAAAACAACACAAAGTTATAATACAAACAATCAGATTTGAAAAAAGGTGTATAGATTTAAACACAGAATTGGAGACAATAGCAATAAATTGTTTTGAAAAAGAGTTCTATAAATTGATGATTAATTTAGAACTTGGAAAACCAATTGAAAAAATACAATCAGAATCGATATAAAATTACTCTCAGATTCACATAAATGGGATAACTTAATAGCTAAAACAGATTTTAAAATAGAACAATATTTTATGAAAATTTTGTGGCTGTTCATATGAATAAAACAGTGATTTTCTATAATAATACTATTTACATTGGTATGGCTGCATTCGATTTAGTGAAAGATGTAGTGTATGAATTTCATTACACCGTTATAAAACAAAATATGGAGAAAATATTGAACTTTATCATCAAGATACCAACAGTTATATCTATAAAATCAGAATTGAAGATTTTTTATTAATATATAAAATCAATGATTGATTGTTATGATGATAGTGGTTATCCAGAAAACAATATTTACAATATACCTCCAGCAAATAAGAAAGTATTAGGGAAAATGAAAGATCTATGTAAAGGAAAAAATAATAGAAGAATTTTATGGTTTCAGAGCGAAAACGTGTGCTTAAAAAGTTGATAATAAGGAAGAGAGAACATCAAAAGTCGTCAAGAAATCTATCATAAAGAAGAAAATATGCCTCCAAGATTACGAGGACTGTCTGATCGACAATAATGAAAAGTATAGAACAATCCACATGATTAAAGATAATAATAAAGCATGGAATCCACACAACAGCAAGAGATATAGCTTGGAAAATAAAACAGATAGATTACCTTATGGACATTAAAAGGTAAATTATCAGATTTAAAACTCACATTTCACATATTTCTCTCTTCCATTAAATAATAAATTACTGTCGAGGCTGCATGTTACTTTTTAGAATATGATTTTACATTTATTTGAATATTTATCCTAGAAACAGATTCCTTACAACAAGTTTTAATGTTTAACTTACTGACAACCTGCAAACTCTTTTGAATTAGTGTTTGCCAAATTAGACTTTTCATCATCAATTCGTTTTAATGATCTTCATAGTAATATTTAGAAATATATCTCCACAAACACAAAAACTTGATTTTTATTCCATATTTTTATGATATACATTTAAACAAGTTATGCACATAGCTCCATAACCATCGATTGTAAATTTATGTGAAGTAAAATTACTATTCGATTTTTTACAAATCTGAGATTATCCACAAAAAATTCATAAAAAAATAAAAAATAGATATTATAAATATTAATTTTAGGAATATCTTTATTTTAGAACATTATTTTTTGATATCCAGGTATTATCAGAATTACCAAATAAGTAACTTCACAAACACTTTATCATGTTTCTATTTTATAATTCTACCTGTGAATTATATATCTGCTAATTTTGTTTTTTGTAGTACTTCTTCATATAAATTTCCATTTTTATATTTTACTTTATATGTACTTGGATTCGAAAATATAATATCTTCGATTTCAAAAATTTCTGTTGACCAATTAGCTGTGAATTCATTTCCAAAATTTTCCTTAATTCACTTATTGTTACTTTATCCACTATTTTATATTTGCATCATTATCATGTGAAGAGTAAATTTTTACAAAGTTTTTTTATTGCATTCTATTGGTTTTATTTTTATTGTTGAATGCTTTGTAATAATATATTTACTGTAACATTTTGAGATTATTTCTAACCATTTATAATTTGCTTGAAGACCAAAATTTTCCACTTTTTTTCACTAAATATTCTATTAATTCCTTTCACGACAGATGCTTTTAGTTCTGTATGATTAGAGCAATTATTAATGTTATATTTTTTCATTAGTTCTTCAATTCCTTTATTATAAAACTCTTTCCATTATATGTTTGCAGATTCCTTGGAGTAC
The DNA here is from genome assembly GCF_023864345.2 of Schistocerca serialis cubense. Classification (NCBI taxonomy): domain Eukaryota; kingdom Metazoa; phylum Arthropoda; class Insecta; order Orthoptera; family Acrididae; genus Schistocerca; species Schistocerca serialis. Next base: position 749,341,256 of record NC_064640.1, on the reverse strand, counting down.
TCTCTCTAAATTTTTTTTCAGTAGCATGAGGTCCATTTCTACCTGTTTTATGTGTAACTGGAAGAGCTCAAGCAAATTTTAAGAAGTTATCGTTTACAATTAATAAATATTAAAAAAATTTTAATTTCTTTTATTTTCCAGAATTCATTTTGGCAACATCTGTTTACCATAAATAATCTTTTCCAAAATAAACAACAATTCTTCCTTTAAATTTTTTTTGCATTTGTTTATGTAATTAATTAATAATATTCAAACGATTACATATAAAATTTTTAAACACATTTTTAATCTTTTATACTCAGTAGTGACCTTCAGTCCTCTATCTTGGATTTTCAGTCGTAACTATTTGTGTATGATGAGTCTCAGTAAATTTTCTGATTTTCAAGAATCATGTATGTCTGTCCATTGATACAGATAAAATATTAATTAATTAACTTTATCATGTCATTTGATTCTAAAAACAATTCGCCAAATAAAATTGTTTTGCCATCTACTGGTAGATTTTTGACATAATTTTTTAATTTTATGGTAAGAAAACTTGGTTTATGTTCGATTTTTATTGATGCAATGTCAGTAGTCACTTGCTAAAGTTTATCATAAATACTTTATATAATATCAAATTGTTTAAAGTTAAATCTATATTTATCTTTTGACCAAAAACTTTCTAACATCTGAGGTCATCAGTCCCCTTGCCAGCCACGGTGGCGAAGCTGTTCTAGGTGCTTCAGCCCAGAACCGCGTGACTGCTATGGTGACAGTTTCGAATCCTGCCTTGGGCATGGATGTGTGTGATGTCCTTAGGTTATTTAGGTTTAAGTAGTTCTAAGTTCTAGGGGACTGATGACCTCAGAAGTTAAGTCCTATAGTGCTCAGAGCCATTTTTTTTGCTTGGTGTCTATAATAAATTTAAATTCAACTTTTTTAGTTCAAGACTAAATGTTATGTGAAGTCAGAGATACATGATGCACAGTCTGTTATAACTTATGGTAATTCTTGTTTGGTAACATAATTATTAAATTGTGTGAGAATACTTGTGAATTCAATTTCTGTGATGTCACTTTTTAATTGTTTATCTAAATGTTGGTTAGTTACAGAATCATAACCAGTTAATGGAGTTTATAGTGAGTATTCTTCTTCCTTTAAAACTAATATAACCCTTGGATGATTGAAAAATTTTAATTTATACTTTGTGAAATTGCTTAAGCAAATTTCCTTGTCAAATGATTCTATTTTAATCGAATAATCGTAAAGACTATTTTATTTTTCCTAATTATTGCGAATTTATTTCGCAGCATTTAGGGCTCACTTCATTTCCAAAAATGTCCATTTATTATGTTCAAAATATCATTAAACATATAATTATGTGACAACAGCTATAGCACAAATATACACAAATTACCACATATGGTTTCACAATAATTTTGTATTCACTGCCCATTATAAAACAGCTCACTTGAGCCAAGATATTTAATCAGTTCCTTGGGAATATTTCCTCCAAATGAATCAAACACATAATTTTTATCATAATTCTTATAATAAGATGAGTTACTACATTGCCAGAAATATCTAAGTCTACTGTTCCAGATTAAAATTTTTTTGCTTTATTAGGTTATTTTTTAGTCACAAAGACACCACGAAAGTGTTCCTTATTTCGTTGTTTAGTAAGATTTACTATATCAAAATTTTGAAAAGGTTCATTACATTTTTTGATTATTTTTTGGAAAGTTTTTTTCTCTTCACTCCAGCATCAACCAAAGCCATCTTCTAGACCGCTAAATTATGCCCTTTTTGTTCTTCTAATTCTTAATCGCCTTTTTCCTTATACATTACTGCATTTGTAATAGCAGCCACTTCACGTGTTAATGAAACAAGAGTAACTGATTATAGCAATGCCACTGAAAGTAATGGAATAAATCCTCCTTCATTTTTTATTAATCAAAAAAATTTCTTCTTTTTTGTTACATACGTGAGGCAATACTGACCTTACGACTTATCTTAGAAGAAAGATTAAGGAAAGGCAAACCTACGTTTCTAGCATTTGTAGACTTAGAGAAAGCTTTTGACAATGTTGACTGGAATACTTTCTTTCAAATTCTAAAGGTGGCAGAGGTAAAATACAGGGAGCGAAAGGCTATTTACAGTTTGTACAGAAACCAGATGGTAGTTATAAGAGTCGAGGGACATGAAAGGGAAGTAGTGGTTGGGAAGGGAGTAAGAGAGGGTTGTAGCCTCTCCCTGATGTTGTTCAATCTGTATATTGAGCAAGCAGTAAAGGAAACAAAAGAAAAATTCGGAGTAGGTATTAAAATTCATGGAGAAGAAATAAAAACTTTGAGGTTCGCCGATGACATTGTAATTCTGTCAGAGACAGCAAAGGACTTGGAAGAGCAGTTGAATGGAATGGACAGTGTCTTGAAAGGAGGATATAAGATGAACATCAACAAAAGCAAAACAAGGATAATGGAATGTAGTCTAATTAAGTCGGGTGATGCTGAGGGAATTAGATTAGGAAATGAGGCACTTACAGTAGTAAAGGAGTTTTGCTATTTGGGGAGCAAAATAACTGATGATGGTCGAAGTAGAGAGGATATAAAATGTAGGCTGGCAATGGCAAGGAAAGCGTTTCTGAAGAAGAGAAATTTGTTATCATCCAGCTTTGATTTAAGTGTCAGGAAGTCATTTCTGAAAGTATTCGTATGGAGTGTAGCCATGTATGGAAGTGAAACATGGACGATAAATAGTTTGGACAAGAAGAGAATAGAAGCTTTCGAAATGTGGTGCTACAGAAGAATGCTGAAGATTAGATGGGTAGATCACATAACTAATGAGGAAGTATTGAATAGGATTGGGGAGAAGAGAAGTTTGTGGCACAACTTGACCAGAAGAAGGGATCGGTTGGTAGGACATGTTCTGAGGCATCAAGGGATCACCAATTTAGTATTGGAGGGCAGCGTGGAGGGTAAAAATCGTAGAGGGAGACCAAGAGATGAATACACTAAGCAGATTCAGAAGGATGTAAGTTGCAGTAGGTACTGGGAGATGAAAAAGTTTGCACAGGATAGAGTAGCATGGAGAGCTGCATCAAACCAGTCTCAGGACTGAAGACAACAACAACAACATTCCATAATTTATTTCACAAAAGGTATACCTACTATTATGAGTAAATTACCACCAAAGTTCTTTTCCCTCTTTCTTTTTTGTGCATTAGTTAAAAAATTTTCAATACTATGTAACTGATTATTATTGCATTTAAATTTCATTGATTATGGTTTAATTTTGTCTATTAGGTAGTAAAGTATAATCAGTGCTGAAGGTATTCATTTATATAGTAAAAATGTTTATAAAGATTAATATTTTTGTAGTCCTCAAACATTATTATCGATGTCTAAACCCATAGCTAATTTTCTCTTTGCATACATCATTCCTCTAACTGCTGTAACAAATAATTTTTCTCCAATTGATACAGTAGGTGCATGCATTCTTTCTTTTGCAACTAGTTAAAGTTATTTATCTGCTTCATGTCTATATTCTAAATCTTTATTATCTCTATATGCAATATCATATTTTTTGCAAGCTACATATGCTGGACATATTCCTTGATCTCCTCTAGCTAATCTTTCTTCTAATTTTGTTCCTGGGCCAAAATAATTATAATGTGGGAGATGTATTGTGAATAATAGTAAAATAACTGAAGTATTAACTAATCCTTTTCCATATTTCTCATTCTTTCAAAACGTGTGTAACAAATTATTCGAAAATCTAGTCAGATATGGTATTCCGGTTGGATTGTTAATACTGAAATCACTAAATTTATGCATTAAGATATGTGTTTTTGCAGAATTTTCATTATGATAAGTTTTATTTCTGGCCAGTTCTTGTCCATGAATAATTGCTAATCTGTCGATTAAATCCTTAACATCATTCCTCCAAACATATTCAGTTGATTTTTCTTTACAGGTCTTCAATAAATGAAGTATTTCTGATTCTCTCAGTCTATATCTTCTTTTATCACTTTCATAGTGCTTAATTGTTGGTAAGTCATTAAATTCTTCAAAATATTTATATGGAATGACTTCTTGTTCTTCTCCTGTAGCTTTGAGAACATCATTACCTAAACCTTCGACTCTTTGTTTTGCATTTTGATTGTATCACCAAATATTACCAATAAGGAGATAGAGATTAATATTCATATCAGCCATGGTTGAGTTCATCCTAATTATCCACAAGTGAATATGAGCTTCAGTGTTATTGGAGCTCATGGTACCAACATATGATGGAAAATCGAATAAAAAATTTATGGACATCTATGTGCCGAAGCTGTTCAATTTTATCAGCACAAAAACAGGGAACAAAACTTTGTCTATGATTGTGAACACTTTTATTCCTTCATCTGTCACTTATGCAATTGACTTTGTCTACACCCAATGAGTTATCCATGGAAGGTCATGTCTTCAATGATAAGAAGATGAATAGTAAGAAAAATGAAGTAAGTTAATAATTTATATCTGGAGTCTTAGTGAAAAATGTGCCATTCTTTGATGTTCTGATTGTAATCAAGCTGCAGATGAAATAAAAGCTATGCTTCCTAAGGATGGTGAAATTGTTTTGGAAGCAGTGGAAATCCATGTTCCTGCATATTAGCTAGAGTATACACTCGAGCTAGAGCAAGAAAGACTAAAAAATCCAAAAATTCCCATATCTTTCTTTGAATCACAAACCACTGAGAGTGACAGATTAAATGGAAAAAGAAGTTTTGACTATATATCACCAATTACTATAATTCTGCAGAAATTGATATGTCTTATTTTATTTTTGTCGTTTTTCAAGCTAATCGAAAAAACAGTCAGCTGATGGCTTATTCTTTATTCAGTAACGTGAAGTTACAGAATATCTATACAAGGAATTGTTAAATTGAAATTTTTCCTCAAGAAATGTGGAATCTAGAGCCGCCGACAAACTTTCTCAAGGCTTATGATTCTTTCTGAGATCTTAAGTGGGTCACACATTTAAATGGTGATGCCAATGTAAGCCCTTTCAGTTTTACTGAAAATTATCCTATTTTTGTCATAAACATGTTAGTTATACAAAAAACATCTATGAAATTATGTGCCATATTCAATGAAAAAATTCCTACTCACTCTGTTATTTATATGATAATGTATGGCAAGAAAAATTTAACATTTAACACTCAACACAGATTATTAAGTGAAAATTATTAAGAAAATATTTTTGTTAAGTTTCGTATTTTTCAATTATAATCATGATCACTATCTGGAATATCTCCAGTTTCAAAAAATAATAAAAGTTTGTATTCCATATCAATTCCATATTTAAATTCATTTTTAAAATTTTCAGATAAAAATTTCATTTTTAGATATTTCATACCAACTCACTTTATGTTTAAATTTACTAATAAAATTTTCTTTTTTTTTTAGAAATATGATACCATCACAACTCTACTTCCACGTATTTTTATTGTGTCCATACTAACAATGAAACAACCTTCAAGTTATGTAAAATGGGCGCAAACGTTTTACCTGTCTTCATATCACATCTGTAACATTTAAGCAGTGTAAAGTTTATGGCTTGGCTCTCGTAGTTTCATTAGAATTAGTTATATTCAAACCATCTATGCACAACTCTACTTTGTCTTTAAATTCAAGAGTTCTCTAGTAATACTTTCTGATGATTTTCAGTGATAAGAAACCAAAGGTCAATTTACTTTATCTTTAAGATCTCTAATAAAGCCCTCTGATAATTTAGAGAAAAAACAAATTTCATCCCATTCATATTCATCTTCAAATGATTTCTTCCTTTTAATATAATCAACAATATAAATTCAGTATTTTTCATTCACTAAATATAAATTATGTAAATCTTCAAATCCCAAACTTTTATATCTATTTTCATTTATAAGATGATTAAAATTAATAAAACATTATTTATTATGATTAAAATTTTTCTAATTTTCCATTTATAAGCAAAAAATTATTAGATTTTTGATGGATATATATTTGAAATTTAAAAACGAGAATTTCTCTTTAAAAAAAATTTACCTATTTATTCTCTGTGTGAGTCCTTTTTATTTAGTTATAAATTTAGAACGAACAGATTCTCATTTATTTTTATATTTTGCTGAAATTTATAATTACTGATCTTCTTTTGTTTAAAAATCTGGGGTGGGGTTAGTGATAGGGAAATAGCAATAGTAGATGGGTATTGCTGCTAGCCCAGAAGCAGCAATATGTATATTTTGCCACCTGATGGAGACAAATTGTTATTCAAGATAGGCTGCCTCACCGAACAGCAATAGTCAGATTACAAGTGTGTACGTAGGCTGACGTGATACAGTGTACCAAAATTTAAATGTGGTATTTCAGCATTTTTTCTATAAATGTATTTCTGCAATTTTTCAGAAATTACCTCTCCTATGTTCTGTTTATATCACAGCTTCTGATGACCATTTGGCTGAAGTTCATTTAGGTGTACATTTTTAAAAATAAATGTATAAATACCGATCAAGGCAGACAATTTTATTGATTAGTGATTATGATCACACTCATACGACGATATATGCCTTTTTTAGACCCAAGGACATTTTAGGACAAAATAAAAATCCTCAGAGACATCAGCAGTAACTAAAAGAAAATAATAACTTCAGCTAAAAGTAATGTAGTAAGAACTCAAAGTGAAGGCACATGTTAAAAAGCAACTGCAAAATTAAACCAATTGAAAAGCAGTATTTCAGAGAATACAGGATATAACATTAGTCTGGTAGCAAAATGCGGCAAGCACTATTAATTTTTAATAAAAGCCCAGAAGAGGACTGCAGCAAGTCTGTCCAGATGTCAACAATTTACATGCCATACTGTTTTATAATGACACAGCCTAATAAACAAAGTCATTTTATTCAAAATGACTCTGGACCGGAAACCTATGAACTTAGATCAAAGTGTAATTTGAAAACTGTATCACTGCTATTATGGATGCTATAAAAAATATGGGTATGTCACAGGTCTTTTAGTGACTACTTTCTTCAATTACAAATTTCGATTTATATGTCATCATCAGATTAAACAAGCTTAGGGTGAACTCATCATACAGAGGTATGGAGTCATATAACTTATAAATAAAACAGTGCAAAAGATAGATGACTCCATACCTATGTATAATTAACCTGAACATGATGTATGAATCTAAACGTGTAGTCAAAGAAAGTAGTCACTACAGAACCTGCGTTTTCCATGTATTTTTATAGCGTCCATAATAACAATGATACAACCTTCAAATTACATAAAATAGGCTCAAACGTTTTACGTGACTTCACATTACATCTGTAACATTTAAGCAGTGTACAGTTTACGGTTTGGCTCTCGTAGTTTCATTAGAGTTAGTTGTATTCAACTCATCTGTGCATTTTTTAGAAGTCTAAAGCAGCAACCACCTGATGTGTGGGCTTACCATATGAGGTGGAGATGATTTCTTCCACTAAAATGTCCGTTTTTTGCTTTCATGGGTGATTCACTTTTCTCAGTCACATGCATGTCTGCAACTCGAGCTTTAATAGGACATGCATCGTTCTTGTAAATAATTTCTAAACAGCTTTGAGCCAAGAAATGGGCTTCTAATTTGAATGGAATCTCATTTTAGCCCTTTCTGGAAATAAAACTGTGTTTCGAAACTTCCTGGCAGATTAAAATTGTATGTGAGAATGGGTCTCGGACATATGACTTTTGCTTTTAGTGGGACAGTGCTCTATTGACTGAGATATTCACGTACGACTTGCGACCCATCCTAACAGTTCTACTTCCGCCAGTACCTGATTTTCCCCCTTCCAGATTTCACAGAACGAAAGTCCCGAGTTCGAGTCACGATCCGACACAGAGTTTTCATCCACCCGAAAGTTTCAAATCTGATCACAATCCGCTGCAAAGTGAATATTCAGTCTGGAAAGAATCTGTGGTGTCACCGCCAGACACCACACTTGCTAGGTGGTAGCCTTTAAATTGGCCGCGGTCCGTTAGCATACGTCGGACACGCGTGTCGCCACGATCAGTGATTGCAGACCGAGCGCCGCCACACGGCAGGTCTAGAGAGACTTCCTAGCACTCGCCCCAGTTGTACAACCGACTTTGCTAGCGATGGTTCACTGACAAAATATGCTCTCATTTGCCGAGACGATAGTTAGCATAGCCTTCAGCTACGTCATTTGCTACGACCTAGCAAGGCGCCATTACCAGTTACTATTGATACTGAATCATGTACCGTTAAGAGCGACGTTCACCATTAATGGATTAAAGTTAAGCATTCCACCAGCTACGTCCGTTTTTTCTAAATTCTAATTTCCTTGTCCTGTTCCAGACCTCACGCCAGCCTGCGTGAGTTAAAACGCGTGCCTTTCGGCTTCCTCTAGTAACACGGTGTTGGCTCTCCTGCCAACCACAACAGAATCCTCCAAGCTGTGGCTACGCCATGTCCCCGAAATATAATTTATTCCAGGAGTGCTGGTCTGGTAAGGATTGTAGGAGAGCTTCTGAGAAGTTTGGAAGATGAGAAATGAGGTACTGGTGGAATTGAAGCACTATGAGCGGACTGTTAATCGTGCTTCGATTTCTCAGTTGGTAGAGCACTTGCCTGCGAAAGGCAGAGGTTCTAGATTTGAGTCCCAGTCTGGCTCATAGTTTCAATCTACCAGGAAGTTTCAGATCAGCGCACACTCTACCGCTGGATGAAAATTCAAGCTGGATAATTATGACTGAATTCGTGGGGTGGCGCTGTCCCTTGAAAAATTTCATTACATATGGGCGCCATTGTCACAGCCAGCAAAAAACTCTACATGCAGGCAGATGGTTCCTGTTGTCTTATTCCCCCGAGATGTTTTTAGTTGTTGTGGTTTTCAGTCTGGTTTGATGCAGCTCTCCTCACTAGTCTAGTCTGCACAAATCTTTTCATCTCTGCATAACTGCTGCAACAACATCCATCTTAATCTGCTTACTGTATTCTTCCTCTACCATTTTTACAACACACACTTAACTCCATTACCAAACTTGCGATTGCTTGTTGCCTTAGCATGTGTCTTAGTCATCGATCGCTCCATTTTTCAGGTTGCCCCTTACATTTATTTATTCCCCAGTTCCATTCAGACTCTCCTCATTAATTTTTCGCTCTACGCACCTAATCTTTAGCACTCTTCTCCATTTCAAAACCTTGTATTCTCTTCTTTTCCAAAAAATTTATCATCCACGTTTCACTTCCGTACAGAGCCAGACACCTTCAGAAAACACTCCATGATATTTAGATTTACATTTTATGTTAAATTCTTCGCTTGACATATGCTTTTCTTGCTCCTCACAATCAGCATTTTATATCATTCGGTCATCATCATGTATTTAGCTGCCCAAATACCAAAGCCTGTCTATTGGTTTTAGTGTCTCAAGTCCTAATGTAATTCAGTCAGCTTCGTCTGATTTAAATCGAATACATACCATTATTCTTATTTTACTTTTGTTGATGTTCGTCTTAGAACATCTTTTCACGACACTACCATTCCATTCAACTTGTCTGTTCAAGTCCTTTGCTGTATCTGTCAGACACCAAAATTTGTATTTTCTACCCCTCAACTTTAATTCTCTTTTCCAGTTGCTCCTTGGTTGCCTCACAGCTTGTTCAATGTGCAGATTGAACAACATCGAGGTAGGCTACAATCCTGCCTCACCCACTTTTCGAATATTGGTTCCCTATAATATTCGAATCTTGCAACTGCCATGTAATTATCTTTCACTTTCTGTTTTTTACAGCTGCTGTCTTCAGAATTTCAAAGAGTGTGTTCCAGCCACCATTTTCAATAGCTTTCCCTAAAACTACAAATCCTGTTAACGTAATTTTGCATTTCTTTAAGCGTTCTTCTAAGATAAATCGTATGACCAGCACTGCCATGCGTGCTCCTGCATTTCTCTGCAACCCAAACTGATCTAGTCCAACGTTTCTCCATTCTAATGTAAATAATTCGTGTCAGTACTTCGCAACCATGATTTATTAAACTGATGATTCGTAATACTTACAACTGTCAGCACCTTCCTCCTTGGGAATAGGAATTATTACATTATTCTTTAAGTCTGAGGGTATACACTTATCCTGCATATCAGGAGGAATAGTCTTGCCATTGTTGGCTCTCTCAACGATCTGAATAATTCTGAAGGAATGTTGTTTACTCCAGGGTCCTCATTTCCGTTTAGGTCTTTAAGTGGTCTGTCATATTCTTATTATAACAAAAATATCTACCAGTCCTGATTCATCTCTTTCCTCTTCCCATTCTATAATACTGTCTTCAAGTTAAATTCCCGTGTGTAGGTTTTTGTACATTCCTTCTACCTTTCACCTCTCCCTTCTTTGCTTAGTACTAACTTCTCATCTGAGTTAATACTGACACAGATGCTTCCATTTCCCCCAAAGGCCACTTTAATCCTCCTACAGCTGGCATCTGTCTTTTCCCTGGTAATGCCTAACTATTCCTGTTATACATTTTGTACTTCCTGTCACTCTCAGTTTGTTCAAATCCTGTCTTCTTAATCTCCTACCTTTCTTCTTTTTTAATCTCCAGTCCATAACCAACAAATTATGGACAGAATCCACTTCTGCCGCTGCATATTGTGTTTCAGTTTGAAATATTGTTTTTAAATTTCTGCCTAACTGTTAAATGATCTTGCTGAAACTCCCCTGGTCTCTTCCAAGCATACAACTTTCGAGACCGATGACCATTGCAGTCTGGTCCCTTGAATCCCCCAAACCAACCAACCATACAACTTTCCTTCATGATTCGTAAACCAGCTATCTGCAATTTTGAAATTATGTTCTGTGCAAAATTCTACCAAGTGTGTCACCCTGCCATTCCTCTCTCCAGTCCACGTCCTTCTACTATTTTTCCTTCTCTTCCTTTTCCCACTGCCGAACTCCGGTCCCCCAGCAAAATTAAATTTGTTTCTCCCTTAACTATCTGTAAAATTTGTTTTATCTCATTATACAATCCTTCAATATCTTTATCATCTGCAGAGCTGTCAGGTGTATAAATTCGTACCACTGTCGTGCGTGTTGGCTTCATTCCTGTCTTGGCTACCATAATGTGTTCGCTATGTTGTTCAGAGAAGATTTTCTTATTCATTGTTAAGCCTAATCCTGCAATGGTGCCATTTAGTTTTGCATTTGTAATCCTGTACGCATATGAACAAAACTCCTCTTCTTCCTGCCACTCCACTTCACTGTTTGCCACTATATCTAACGTCAGCCTATACAGCTTCCTTTTCAAATTTCTACTCTATCTACCTTATTAGTGAATCTATCATTTCACATTCCCACTTGTTGAAGCCAGTTTTGTTTTTCCTAATGACGACGACCGTCTCAGTAGTCTTCACCAGGAGGGAAATGGTCTACTATTTCATATCCGGAATATTTTACCGAAGAGTATACAGTTATCGTTAAACCGTGCAGTAGAGTTGCATGGCCTCAGGAAAAATGACAGCTGTATTTTCCCTCTGCTTTCAGCCGTTCGCAGTACTGGCCTAGCAAGGCCAGATTGGTTGATGCGATAAGCCCAGATCAGTTAATCGTCCAGACTGTTGCCGTTGCAGCTACGGAAAAGGCTGTTGTCCCTCAACAGGAACGGTATGTTAGTCTGCCCGCTCCGCATTTGTCGACGCGTCTCCGGTCTCTATTGATGAGGCACCCAAGTTATTTAACCTTGACAAGGTCCATGATTCGTGGGAGGTGGTCGATTTCATTACAATATGCAGTTCATTTTTAGAAAATGAAATCATAAATTATTTAGCCCCAATTCAGGTTGCTTACCTTTATGTCTTGCTTGAAGCTAGCTTGGATGATGACATCCTTAGTGTCGTTCTTTGAGTAACATTCCCCTAGGTTCCTACGTTCTGTTCTCAGCTCCTGCACGTAGCAGTGTGTACTGATGACCTGTTGTCATATTCTTGTGGTGTCCCTCATTCTAATTCTGACCCCGGCTTTATTTTTTATCTGGTTTAACCAATCATTTTGATTTAATTCGCTTCACGTGAGCTACATTGTCCTGTAAATCGGCAGGTTCGCTGTAGGATTGACGTAATGCTGTTGCTGTTGTGACCTTCAGTCCGAAGACTCTTTTGATGTAGCTCTCCATCCTACTTTATCCTGTGTCAGGATGTTCATCTTCAAACAATTACTGCACCCTACATCTTGTCTACTTAGTGTATTCATCTCTTGGTCTCCCGCTATGATTTTTACTTCCCACACTTTCCTCCAATACTAAATTCATGATCCCTTGATGCCTCAGAACGTGTCCTGTCAACCGATCCCTTCCTTTGGTCAAGTTGTGCCACGAATTTCTTACCTCTCCAGTTCTATGTAGTAATTCCTTATTAGTTACGTAATCGATCCATCTAATCTTCATTATTCTTCTGGAGCACCACATTTCGAAAGCTTCTGTTCTCTTTTTATCTATACCGTTTATCGTCCATATTTCACTTCCATACATGGCTACAGTCCAGACAAATACCTTCAGAAAAGAATTCCTAACACTTAAATCTATACTTAATGTTAATAAATTTCTTTTCTTCAGAAATGCTTTTATTGCCATTACCAGTCTACTTTTTGTATCCTCCCTACTTCATTCGTCATCAGTTACTTTGCTGCCCAAATAGCAAAACTCATTTACTACTTTAAGTGTCTTGTTTCCTAATCTGATTCCCTTAGCATCACCTGATTTAATTAGACTACATTCCATTATCCTTCTTTCGTTTTTGTTGATGTTCATCTTATATCCTCCTTTCAAGACACTATCCATTCCATTCATCTGTTCTTCCAAGTCCTTTGCTGTCTCTGACAGAATTAAAATGTCATCAGTAAACTTCAAAGCTTTTATTCTTTCTCCCTGAACTTTAATTCCTATGCCAAATTTTTCTTTGATTGTCTTTACTGTTTGTTCCATGTATATATTGAATGACATCGCTGATAGGCTACAATCTCGTCTCGCTCCATTGCCACTGCCTCCCTTTCATGGCCCTTATAACTGCCGTCTGGTTTCTATACAAGTTGTAATTAGCCTTCCACTGCCTGTATTTTACCCCTGTTACCTTTAGAATTTGAAAGAGAGTAATCCAGTCAACATTGTCAAAAGCTTCCTCTATGTTTACAAATGCTATAAATGTGGGTTTGACTTTCCTTAACCTATCTTCTAAGACAAGTCTTAGGGTCTGTATTGCCTCACGTGCTCTTACATTTCTCCGGAATCCAACCTGGTCGTCCCCAAGCTCTGGTTCTAAGAGTTTTCACAATCTTGTGTAAAGATTTCATGTTAGTATTGTACAACCATGATATATTAAACTGTTAGTTCCGTAATATCCGCACCTGTCAGAACCTGCTTTCTTTGGAATTGAAATTACTACATTCTTCTTGAATTATGTGGATATTTCCCATGTCTCATTAATCTTGCACATCATATAGAAGAGTATACTCATAGCTCTCCGAAGGCTACCAGTAGTTCTGACGAAATATCGTCTACTCCCTGGATATTGTTTCGACTTAGATCTTTCAGAGGTTTGTCAAATTCTTCTCGCAGTATCGTATCTCCCATTTCATCTTCATCTGCGTCGGTTTCCCTTTCTGTGATATTGCTTCCAAGTTAATATCCCTTGTATAGAAACTCTATATACTCCTTCCACCTTTCAGCTTTCCCTTCTTTGCTTAGGATTGTTTTACCATCTGAGCTCTTGATATTCAAACAGGTGGTTCTCTTTTACCCAAAGGTCTCTTTAATTTTCGTGAAGGCGTTATCTATCTTTCCCCTAGAGAAATATTCTAAATCTTTAAATTTGTCCTCTAGCCATTCCTGCTTAGCATTTTTGTACTTCCTGTCAATCTCATTTTTTAAACATTTGTTTTCCCTTTCGACTGCTTCATTTGCTGCATTTTTTAATTTTCTCCTTTCATCATTTATATTCAGTATTTCTTGTGGTATCCAAGGACTGCTACTGGGCCTTGGCTTTTTACCTACTTGAACCCCTGTTGCCTTCATTATTTCATCTCTTAAAGCTACCCATTCGTCTTCTACTGTATTCCTTTCCTCTGCGCTAGTCAATCGTTGCCTGATGCTCCCTCTGAAACTCTCAGTAACCTCTTCTTCTTTCAACTTATCCAGGTCCTATCTCCTTAATTTTCAACATTTTTCCGATGTCTTCAGTTTTAATCTACAGTTTATAACCAGTGAATTGTGATCGGAGTCCACACCTGCCCCTGGAAATATCTTACAATTTAAGATCTGATTGCTAAATCTCTGTCTAAGCATTATATAATCAATCTGAAACCTTCCGGTGTCTCCAGATTTCTTCCACGTATACGGCCTTTTCTTATACCGTCTTGACGATAATTAAATTATATTCTGTGCAAAATTCTACCAGGCGGCTTCCTCTTTCATTCTTTTTCCCCAGTCCATATTCACCTAGTATTTTTCCTTCTCTTTCTTTTTCTACTACCACATTTCAGTTCCCCCTCACAATTAAATTTTCTTATCCTTAGCTATGTGAATAATTTCTATGCGTAGCTAGTTGGCACGTAAACTTGTACTACTGTGGTAGGCGTGGGCTTCGAGTCTGTCTTGGCTACTATAATGCGTTCACTATACTGTTCATAATAGCTTATCCGCTTTCCCATTTTCTTGTTCAGTATTAAACCCACTCCTGCATTACCCCTATCTGACTTTGTATTTATAAACCTGTATTCACCTGACCAGACGTCCTGTTCGCCCTGCCATCGAACTTCACTAATTCCTGCTATATCTAGCTTCAACCTATCCATTTACCTTTTTAGATGTTCTAATCTACCTGCCCTGTTAAGGGATCTAACATTCCACGCTGAGATCCGTAGAACGTCAGTTTTGCTGCCCCTGATGACGTCATCCTCCTGAGTAGTACCCACGTGGAAATTCGAATGGGGAACTATTTTACCTCCAGAATATTTTACCAAAGAGGAGCCATCATTATTTAACCATACAGTAGAGATGCAGGTCCTCGGGAGAAATTACGCCTGTAGTTTCCCTTTGCTTCCAGCCATTCGCAGTACCGGCACATTAAGGCAGTTTTGGTAAATATTACAAGGCCATATCAGTCAATCACCTAGACTGTTTCCCTTGCAACTAAGGAAAAGGCTACTGTCTCTCTTCAGGAATCACACGTTTGTCTGGCCTCTCAACAGATACCCGTCCGCCTATCTGTATCGCTAAGGCACGCAAGCCACCCCACCGACGGCAAGGTGCATGGTATATGCTAAAATATAAAATTCTAGCGCATGCCGTTGACACGTTGCTTTTGCTCTCGTATGCTCTTATACACGGTAAAAAAGTCGGCTGACCACCACTGTAAAACTGAGGTGTTTAGCATGCGTATAACTTGCAGCCTGTATGGGGGCTACACTATCAAATACGTCAGCACGGGACCCTCCAACATACTGCAATTAAACTGTCACACTCCTATTCTCAAAAAAAAAACTCTGTGCTGAACATGATATTTTGTGTGGTCGGTGAAGGCAGTCGGCCAGAACTCTGCTGTGAGTACAGAACCATGTAGAGATTGGAAGGCATAAATTCCATCGATGCGACTCACTAGTGTATTTGTTGCAGATCAGTAAGCTACATTGTTGGGGTATCTAAGTCTGTAAGAGTCCATTAAACGTAGTTATTGCATTAATAGTTGCAGTCCATGGTAATTAAAATTGGGTCTCTTGTCTATTTTCTTAAAAACAGAATTACAGTCGTCGGCGGTGACTCCACAGGGTGGAGTCTGGTCCTGCCATTCCCATTATAAAGAAATCTCGCCCTATTCTTCAGCGGCTCGTCCACAGTGCATGTAAACGTTAATAAACTGAATGCCAAGGCATGTAAAAGTGATATGTCGCCAGCAGCCCACCAGAGGATTCGGTGTTAATTGTGAAACCCCTCTACGCAGGAAGGCACTTTCAGCTTCCTTATCAGTACCTCAAATGGTCTCGTACCCCTGGATGCCCAATAGTTCAGTGGTAGCGATTTTCTGTATCATTATGGTGTAAGCAGGCTGTTTAGGTTTTTATATTGGTAACGTCACGTAGCGCTCTGTATGAAATCACTGGCTGTGCTGTGTGCAGTCTGTGGCTGGTTGTCATTGTTGTAATAGTCGCTATTGTAGTGTTGGGCAGTTGGCTGTTAACAGCGAGTAGCGTTGCGCAGTTGGAGGTGAGCCGCCAGCAGTGGTGGATGTGGGGAGTGAGATGGCGGAGTTTTGAGAGCGGATGATCCGGACAGAGACAGTAAATTTGTAAGACTGGATGTCATGAACTGCTATCTATATTATGACCATTGAACACTATTAAGGTAAATACATTGTTTGTTCTCTATCAAAATCTTTCATTTGCTAACTATGCCTATCAGTAGTTAGTGCCTTCAGTAGTTTGAATCTTTTATTTAGCTGGCAGTATAGGCGCTCGCTGTATTGCAGTAGTTCGAGTAACGAAGATTTTTGTGACGTAAGTGATTCATGAAAGGTATAGGTTAATGTTAGTCAGGGCCATTCTTTTGTAGAGATTTTTTAAAGTCAGATTGCGTTGCGCTAAAAATATTGTGTATCAGTTTAAGCACAGTCATGTATAATTTGTCTAAGGGGACGTTACATATGTCGACCCTTAGCCGAGGATACCTCACTGGAATCTTCTGATTTTTTTGTGTAGTTTGTGTAATTAGTGTAGCTATTGTTTATTGCTAGCGCGTAATTGTAAAGAGAATCTTCTTTGTAGTTGTAGTTTTTCATTGTTGTACAGTAAAACACTTGTGGCATGCATGTAGATTTGCACCTAGTATTTTGCAGCTGCGCTTGCAATTAACTAGATATTATTTTCGGTGCTATGTTAATGTGTTTTCTTATTTTACTTTTCCAATTGTGCTTTTCTGTGTTATCGTGTGAAACATTGTGACAATTATGGCGTGTGAAAAACGAAATACTAGACTCCAAAGTAAACTGAGAAATGACAGTGAAGCCGAAAGCAGCGTGTTAGCGCCACCGAGTAATGAATTAACTAATGTTCAAAGTAGTAATTTGGTAATTGTGCATAGGGAAATGGAGCGGGTGGCAAATAATGCTGTAGACAGTGAAACAATTAGTGAACAGGAAAGCATTATCGATCGATCGGTTGGCAACAGTTCGCCTCAGGAATCCGAAATGACAGGACACAATCTTGCAAATACAGTAGATTCAGGTTTTGCATCCTCACCGTTTTCTCAAATAAGTCAAGACACATTTTCTGCTCGTCAATATGTGAATGTTGCTGGTGCAAATGCACTGCCGAAAAGCAAAGAGGAACAGATTCCGGACACTACTACACTATTATTGCAATTAATGCAACAAATGAAACAAAATCAGAGACAAACACAGCAACAGCTTCAAAAGTTAGACACCACGCTTGAACAAACACGCGAAGGTTTAACTGCTGAGTTACATAACATCGAATCGAAATGTCCAAAAGTCTATAATGACGTAAAAACACAAATTTGTGAGCATTTCCAACCTACTTTTCGCGTCATGAAAATGCATTACAGAATCACGAAGCAGCCATAAAAGAACTGCAAACTATTGTTCATGAAAATCACGACACCTTGCAAGCTAAAACTGACTCAGTTGCATCTACCGATTCGGTTACGCAACTTGCAAAAACTCAGGAAAACTTAAAGGACACAGTAGATACGATTTCAACACAAATGGACACTCTGAAACTTGGTTCAGAAAAACACACTGAGGCAATCAGTTCACTATCGGAGAAAGTAGCCGAACTTTCGTGTCAGTTCACTAACTTATCTACACAGGTAGATGATGATCTGAATGACACAAGACCCGTAGCCTTCACTGACAAAGAAGAGTATGAACAAATTAGAAAATTCAAACAACACCAAAATCAAATCAATACACAGTACAAAAGAGAAATCCGGGAAGTACAAGATCAGTTGACACAGGTAATACAAGAATTACATATTTCAGAGGACACTCGCGCTCCAACACGGGAAGAGGGACTTAGAAATACGGAAAAGTCACAAAATAACAACACAGGGCATTTCGAAAATTATGAAAGAAGTTGGCAAGGCGCACTGAATTTTGAGATTGGACCGCCGAAACGGAGTAACAATGAGCGATATGCGACTCGCCGACATGATGATTTTGACTATAAGTTGTTCATTACTACAGATAAATTCAAAACATTTAAGAATTGTGGTAACGACATTCTTCCACAAACATGGCTTCATCAATTCTCTCATTGTTTCCCTCCCAACTGGTCATTGGAGCACAGGTTAGAATTTGTGTGTGGCTACTTAGAGAATGAACCGGCTGTAAGAATGCGATCGGTTATTCACGATTGTCACAGTGAAGGAGAATTTTATCATGCCTTCCTCTCAGCATATTGGTCTCAAGATACACAGGACCGAGTAAAACATAGCATCATAATGATGAAACATTTCGAACAATCGGAATTTTCTAGTCTTGTCAAATATTTCGAAGACATGTTACATAAGAATCAGTATCCTTCAAACCCATACAGCCCCTCAGAACTCATCCGCATTTGCTTAATCAAATTGCCTGAACATTTACGACACATTATTTTGACAGGACGTTGCAAAGACGACATTGAATCTTTTCAGGGACTCTTACAAGAATTGGAAATTGACACTGACAATCGCGGGACACGAAAACAGGAACACAACAATTACAGGTCACATCTGTCACAATTCCGCGACGACAGAAATAATAAATGGACATGACAAGGCTATTCTTATAACGTAAATTGTGACCAAAACAGACACCACCCATATGACAACCGTTGGCAGAGTAGTAATAATTATAGGAAAAGATCACCTCTCTGCAGTAATGACTATCACAGAGACAATCAGAGAAACAGACAATATGGGAACCAAAATAATTATTATCATGGGAGACGGAATAACTTCAGATGCAACGGTCCACCGTGCAGTTATGATTCCGGGAGAAATTCTCCACCACATGACCGACAAACAAGAAACTATGTAAACTACCGACAAAATTACTGACCTGAATTCCATCAGAACTGGCGGGATTCAAACAGGGCAGGGCCCTCTGGACAAGGTGAATTTGTAGAAGTTAGGTCTCCTAATCCCAATAACGACACACGCCAACAAAGAGACAGACAATGACTCGCACCGCAGGCAACCACGTGCGCCGGCTGGCTCAGAGAAAACTAACATAGTGTTAACCTTGAGAAAAATTTTAGAATTCCTTACTGACGTATACAACATGATAGTTGCTTTGAAGTTGAAACTCTCCGTACTAGGAAGAGTAAAGGATTGCACCACATTTCACATGTAAAACCGTTTATTGAAAGATAATCTGCTTTTTAACTTACTCTTTGATATAAAATTTTTCATTTCACGTTACTAGTATGCTTTGTCAGATTTAGAAACTGTTAACATGCAACAATGTTTGAAGTTAAATATCCAGTCAAGAACCAATAGAACTTATTTAGACAGTAATTACGAATGCATTGTTATAGTGAACACACGACAGTGTGTTATTGTGTGTGTACATTCTTGCTTGTTAGTTGTATGATTACATAATGACTATAAGGCTCACATACTTAGAGTATATACCAGTACTGCTAACGAGATTTTAATGCAACATTTTGGTTTACTTGAGAATACATTCTGGATTTAAAGTACTTCCTGTGAGATTAAAGATGACTTAGCATTTGGTTTCTTTGACAGCTACACGATTATCTCACGACACTACTAATGTGTGACACAATTTACATTGTTGCTTTTGCAGTGTATCTGTTTTATATCTGCACAGTTTTTCTGAATTCTTCTGGAAAGTAAAACATGTTTTAGTAGTAACTTTTGTGGTATAGCTACAATGAGACAATACGTTACAGTACAGTACTTTCTTGATACGGTACTGTACGTAATAACTACAATATCTATATGCATAGCATTTCACTTTTGTTTATTACGAGGTAAGTACATTGACTTCCACAGAACTTTGCTTACGGACGACGATAATTACGACACTTGGCATATTTTTTACCCTTAAGTAATGACATAGATTATCTTACAACAAGACGCACAGTTTAGCGCTACAGTACACGTATTTGAGTGATTAATTTTGTACTTAAAACATTTATTTTTAAAGATTTTTGAATTACGAAGATACAAAGGTTTTCCGTGATACATTTCATTCCATTGCTGTAATTTGTAACACTTGATGGTATAATTACATTAATCCTCAGGGGGTACACGACTACTTTGTGTACCATGTGTCTGGCAAGCACAAGGAGCCCTAGCTAATATGGTATTTGCTTATACAACTTTACACATCGGTACCATATTTCTCTAACACATAAATTACACAGCTATCTGATCATTTAACTGAGAGAGACAAACATTTATTTTACTACATCAGTGACCGATGTTTATGTAATTACACAGTTGGATAACTTCACACTTATGAAATTGTATTTTGTCTGTACTTTGTGAACTGTTCATATTTTTTTGGAACCTTTGTGATACTATCAGAGCTTTGAATTATGTATTTTGTATGGGTTCATGATTTTTAAAGTACATTTGAGGTAGATGACACTATTGAAATGAGCAGAGAATTTTTTTAGGTTTTGAAATTATTGCAGAAAGCTATGATGTTTTTGAGATTTGGCTGAGTTTTTATGATATTATTACTATGACGATGTGTATTATGCTGTTGAGGTATGTTTATGATCAATAAGATGATGCTACCATGTATGAGGAATGTGATTACGTGTTTATATGTATATGAATAATGAGTAGAAGTTAGGGAGTCTGGTTTGTGAAAAAGGATGTTGGAAACCAAGAATCGTACTTCAAGAGTTATGAAATGTGTGTAAATGCGTGAATGTATCACAATGCTGGCGAAAATTTTTTGGACTCTGTTATATTTACAGGATTTTGTTTCTACACATTTGTAACACAAATTCTCGACCTGTGAAATTTTTATATGAGACTGTCACTGTAGCGGAAACTGCTATCGTAAATATTTCGTTAAGAAAGGTAAGTGACCTCGAAGTAATGCGTTTTGGGCGCCCAGCTGAGAGATAGTCATCTGAAAAAAGAAAGTCATTAGGTGGGAAAAAAAGAAGCAATTAACCTCGCTATTGACATTCCTTTGTAGAAAGCATCGCAAATACTACATGCTCAAACTTGAAAACATATGATTACACTGTGGAGCACTTAATTTATGATATTTACTAAAATGCCTAATGAAATGATGAGAAACATTTTACATCTATTGTCTTTCTAGTTGAGAGATTACTCATTTTGTTTAATATCTAGCTTCTAGCTCCACTGCAGCATTGGTTAAAATAAAATTTAATAGATGTACTAATATAGTTATTTTATGCCTACAGATCCAGTAAATAATAATTTCATGATCTACTTCCATGAAAACGAGGGAACATAAATAGACATTTCCCTTCACAGGAATTGCATAAATAATTTTTTTACGATTTGGTAACTTGTCTGCTAGAGTAAGTCAAGGTGATGCATCTGTTGTGGGTTGGCAGGAGAGCCAACACCGTATTATTAGAGGATGCCGAAAGGCACGCGTTTTAGCTCACGCAGGCTGGTGTGAGGTCTGGAACAGGATAAGGAAATTAGACTTTAGAAAAACGGACGTAGCTGGTGGAATACTTAACTTTAATCCATTAATGATGAACGTCGCTCTTGACTGTACATGACTCATAATATCAATAGTAACTGGTAATGGCACCTTGCTAGGTCGTAGCAAATGACGTAGCTGAAGGCTATGCAAACTATCGTCTCGGCAAATGAGAGCGTATTTTGTCAATGAACCATCGCTAGCAAAGTCGGTTGTACCACTGGGGCGAGTGCTAGGAAGTCTCTCTAGACCTGCTGTGTGGCGGCGCTCGGTCTGCAATCACTGATAGTGGCGACACGCGTGTCCGACGTATACTAACGGACCACGGCCAATTTAAAGGCTACCACCTAGCAAGTGTGGTGTCTGGCTGTGACACCACAGCATCACTCTAATGTTAAGATGTGATATAGGTATTAGACATGGACATCTTTACTGTAATATTTTTTCTGCTTGAGCTTTGTCATGATTTAGATATAAGTTATTACATTTGCTGCTGCTGCTTGCCAGGCATAGTGCTATTAAATTTCTCTTTGTATTACTCTGTTAAGCCAGTTTTACTACTGATTTGTTTTTCTTTTTGCTGCACATTGGCTCATATTAGTGATAATGTTGCATTTACTTTGCTAACTTATATATATTGCTACTTGCTTTGCCAATTTGAATTTTTGTCATTGCTGTTTGTGTTAGTTGTTTTGTGTTGCTGCATTGCCTTGTCCCTTAGTTTAGCATCTGAGCTCAGTAGATTTAAGTTAGCTTAAGATGGGGTAGGCTATATGAGAGAACGAGTTGTGATGAATTGGAAGAAATGCACTAAGAAGCTATAAGAAAATAGTTTGCCAAAAAAGTATTTTGAAAGAGGATATGAACAAAAAAGTAGGGTTTAGGGACAACAGGTTTAGGTAGGATTTCTTGGAAATAAATGATGAGGTAAGATAATGGAAAATAAATAATGAGGTAAGAAATATGTGAACATATAAATACAGAAAGCATGCTTGGATTGGATTTTTTTGGTGGAAACAAATGTTGATATAAGACGAAAGATCTATGGAATGAAGTTTTGGGTTGGACTGCAGTACCAAATGTTACACTGAAAACAAACCCTGCCCTTTCCTCTTGTGTTATTCTGCTATGTGTTTGTGTACCCTTGTGTATTTGTGTTTTTCCTGTCTTTATGTGTTTAGCTAATACGATTTACATTGTAGAATTTTTCTGATAATATGTTATTTACTTTGTAAAGATGTTTAGACATTATTTATTCTGTTTTGTTTTAATGCTCATGTGTGAAGTTCATGTTTCAAAAGTTATTCTGATCTTTTATATACTTACTTATGTCATAATTACTGTAACATTGATGTATATGTTTATTTCGATTCTTCTGTAAAGCCCGTATTACTACAAATGTTATCTGTATTGTTATGTTCTTTAATGATGTATTTTGTACCTTTGTTATTCTATTCTCATGTTATAAAATTGTAATTGACACCAGTTCATCAAATTAAGTAACTTGTAAGTTACATTTCACTGCACAGGTTTCTGTTGGTTATAGTATGTGCACAATATGTGAAAAAAAGAGGACTGTTAGTGTTTGGATGTGTGTTAATAATTCAGCAAGGGATTGATTAACAGCATTACTGGTTCTAAGAACAATTCCAAAAACTTTGTGAGTGCACAAGTGGTGGTTTATGGACTTGCTATATTGTCCGCAAGACTCTTCAATGGTGATTGTGCACCTGCACAGTTGCAACAGATGGCTGCTGGCCGTCTCTACAAGGACTACAGTGGGTCTGCATCTTTGATGGCACACCAATACCATTATTTCTACAACGACTGCACTGGGTCTGCACCTCTGGTGGCCCTCCAATACCATAATCTCTACCAGGAACACAGTGGGTCTGCTCTGTGATGACCTACCTACCAATATTCTTCAACTTCGACTGACTCTGCTGTGCGTTTGCTCTGTTGTGGCCCATTACCTGTCTGCATGTCAAGAGTCAGCATTGTCTTTCCGTTGGAAGGACGACACTACTTCTTCAAGACTGCATGGAAATCCACTACTTCCGTGTGCATTTTCTTTTACTGCTCAGACTTTGAGAAAAACACTGCTATTTTACTGTGATGAACGATCAGGACTGTCTTTATGGACTGGGAGAAAATTTTAGCTTTTGACCAACATTGTATCAATAAGTGTGTGCATTTGATTTCTTTGTTATTGTAATCATGAAAAAATTTTTCAAATCATTATTGGCCACTGCCAAAAACAATTTGTAAAATTTTTAGTGGGGAGCATGGGGGCTATGTAAGCAGGGTGTTTAGGTTTTTATATTGGTAACGTCACGTAGCGCTCTGTATGAAAATCACTGGCTGTGCTGTGTGCAGTCTGTGGCTGGTTGTCATTGTTGTAATAGTCGCTGTTGTAGTGTTGGGCAGTTGGCTGTTAACAGCGAGTAGCGTTGCGCAGTTGGAGGTGAGCCGCCAGCAGTGGTGGATGTGGGGAGTGAGATGGCGGAGTTTTGAGAGCGGATGATCCGGACAGAGACAGTAAATTTGTAAGACTGGATGTCATGAACTGCTATCTATATTATGACCATTGAACACTATTAAGGTAAATACATTGTTTGTTCTCTATCAAAATCTTTCATTTGCTAACTATGCCTATCAGTAGTTAGTGCCTTCAGTAGTTTGAATCTTTTATTTAGCTGGCAGTATAGGCGCTCGCTGTATTGCAGTAGTTCGAGTAACGAAGATTTTTGTGACGTAAGTGATTCATGAAAGGTATAGGTTAATGTTAGTCAGGGCCATTCTTTTGTAGAGATTTTTTAAAGTCAGATTGCGTTGCGCTAAAAATATTGTGTGTCAGTTTAGTGTTGATCAGAATAGGCAAAGAGCGAAATGTCTGAGTACGTTCAGTTCTGCTCAGCTGTTTGAAAATCAAATAATGTAAGAGGTTTATCAGCACAGCAATTCATTAATTTTTCTAAGGGGGACGTTACAATGGTATCAAGATCTGTTAAATGCTCACACTGCTGCATTGTTTTGGTAACAGAATGTAATGTAGACTGACCGTGGAGATGTTGTAACATTGTCCCATGTTGAATGCTCTTACAGGTGCTGTAGCCTCTGACCAACTACACTGACGGAAATGAACACTGACGGACTGAACACTACCACACTGACTGTCCAGTATTGTGAGATACGCCGATTAAAATTTCTTCCTTATTTTCACCATTTCCAGCATACAAGAAAGCTATTTCTACAGATGATGGATGTTGTGTATACGTGATGGCTGTTGGGTGAGTCTCATGTTATTGGAACTTTTCAGCATTCCCAGAGGACGTGGACATGCCTCATATCGCCACCTTAGGTAGAATCATCGACATGAGCTACAGGGAACCTTTGTTTAATGATTAATGAACACCACAGCAGGTTCTTACTAGACATTTATTGTGCTACAACCGGTTGGATTCTTAGAGAACACCTTCAGCTTGCCGAGTTGTGCTAAAGTTATGATATAAATGGTCTAGTTGTCGAATGTAATGATAAAGGCTAAATCCAGATGAATGCTCACAACATTCTGCCGTCCCCCTGGCGTAAGAATGGCGTGCATGTACGGCATGTTGCGTACAGAGTAAGTAGATCAGACTATCACATCGACTGATCACAGGGAATGTTGGTTGTAGTGCAACTACTGCAAAACGAATGGTGACGGGATGTGCTCAGGGCAATAGAGTTGCAAGAAGAGTAGGCATGAGTCTTTAAAAAGCTACTCGGCTAGAGGATCTTAGAATTGTTTGACTGGCTATGATGGATAGACAGATAGCAACAGCTGCAATCCAAGCTGATATTGCACGCAGTGTCACTTTGGACCTTCTGGAACGAATTACTGCAAGGTGGACTGAAATCTCGATTTGCCATGCGTCGTTTTCTGCTGACACCGTATCACACACAACGCATCTCGCGGGGGGTATGCAGCTAGAGTTAAATGGGACACTGGGTGGCATTTTGTGATGATCAGTCTCGCTTCTTACTGTGGTGGTAACATCGACGCCAACGCGTTCGTATACGGTCTGATGCTACGGTGCAGGAAATAGCAACACTTGAGACTTTAATCTCTACAGTTCCTCGAATCATGGTGTGTGGAGTTAACAGATATGACAGTACGACTGATTTCGTAATTTCTGGTTTGAAGCCGAATGCTCGCCAGAACATGGCCAGTATGGTAAACCCTACTGCCATACTCTTCACCAACAGGATACCAAATGACATATTTTAGCTGCATAAACAAGTTACCAAATGATATATTCTAGCATGAGAATACAAGGCTTCACATTGGCAGGTCATTCAGCAAACCCGTAGATGATTGTACTGATCGCTGACTGGCCTCTGTTTAGTTTCAAGATTTGTCACTGATACGACAGTGAGATACGATGGAAGATATATACTTCCGAACCAACCTCCAGCCGCAGTCGTCGTGAACTGACAAGTCATGGTTTAAAAAAAATGGTTCAAATGGCTCTGAGCACTATGGGACTGAACATCTGAGGTCATCAGTCCCCTAGAACTTAGAACTACTTAAACTTAACTAACCTAAGAACATCACACACAGCCATGCCCGTGGCAGGATTCGAACCTGCGACAGCAGCGGTCGCGCGGTTCCAGATTGTACGCCATGGTTTTCAGACATGTCACTAAAGTCCTCAGAATGACATTCGGAGGCTGCTTGTTTCCGTGCCACAACGGATAAAAAAGTGTATTCTTGTCCGTGGATGATGTTACGCTTCATACTGGTACTGACGAAGAACATCGGTTCCGGATGGAATGAAAGTTTCACCGTTTAATTATGATGAACATCTCCACTAAGTCTGACAAATAACGGACTGGTACTTCGTGGTGTAACACTTTCCATTTCAGGAACTCTTTGCGTGTTTAGGCTGCAAGTTTCCGGACTGTGGACCACTGATGAGTCTCAGGAACTGTTGAGTCAGAAAAGACAACGGAACACAGACTTTTAAGGTTGTCGTAGGTATACCAGAAACACTCTGATATGCCTTCAGAGAGATCGTTTTTGACAAATGGTTGGTTTTTTAAATGGGACAAGAATATATTGCTCGAGAGAAACGATAGGCGCAAACAAATAATTTGACTGGCGCGACGAAAAATTCAAGATGTTCAGTGGAACACATGGACACACACAGAACCATTTTTGCAAAACATTTTTTGAGAGAGGAGAGTTGCAGATACATTCAGAGTGTGCGAGACGCTTAATGCGAGACCCTTCATCATTCCCTGGAAGTCATTCAATACTTTGAACGTAATACTTGACGATAAACCAGAGTCATTGCTGCTGGTGCAGTTTTGCTGGGTTGCGGTCACCCACACAACTGCTGATTACCATCTCACTTCTGCAGCATAAAAACAACGAGTACATCGACATCATCACGCTGGTTAAGTACCACCTGCCAATGAGATGCACCACCGCATACGAGTAAAAGTCGACTTTACAATGTTCTATTTGTCACAACGTAATACCGAATAGCTAGGAATATTACCATGACGTTCATATTGATATTAGTGCATAACGTAAAAATGTTATTTGTTTTGGCTCAAACACTTTAAAGTAAATTATTAGGAAATTTTGTAAACGTTGACTATGTTTTTTACAATATATTGTAATTACATTTCTTCAACTGACGCTGTTCCTTTTTTCTTGATTGTAAATGTAGAATTTAGGAGTATTGTTTGTAAATAATAGATATGGTTAGCGTAAAAAAGGTTCTCAAACTGGATAACTAAAATAATCCGTTTCAACGTAACTGGATTCATGGAGTGTACTTAAAAGTAATTCATAACGGTAAGCAATTTTTTGCTTGGTTTTCGATATCATTTGATACATTTTCAGATTCAGTAATTAATGTGTTTGGACACTGTATGGTCGAGCTCCTCTTCCTGAAGCAACGTGTGTATGACATCTGATGAAGTGGCAACATATTGGGTAGGTGCATAAGTTCGTAACGTTTTTCGATAAGTTTAATAAACACAACATATACACGTAACAGAGACTTCAGCCATCAATAATATACTCTATAATATATGGCTCTGAGCACTATGCGACTTAACTTCTGAGGTCATCAGTCGCCTAGAACTTAGAACTAATTAAACCTAACTAACCTAAGGACATCACACACATCCATGCCCGAGGCAGGATTCGAACCTGCGACTGTAGCGGTCACGCGGTTCCAGACTGAAGCGCCTTTAACCGCACGGCCACACCGGCCGGCCTCTATAATATATTCTCCTTCACTATTTACAATAGTCTGCCAACACTAGGTAATTTTTCGATTCTGAGACTGTAGAAATCACGTAGTTTTGAGGCAAAGAACTCGTCGAGCCATGTCCGGAGCGCACTTTCATCCAGAAAAGAAGTTCCTTGAAGATTGTTCGATAAAGGGAGGCCGGCCGTTGGGTCGTGCGGTTCTAGGCGCTTCAGTCCGGAACCGTGCGACTGCTACGGTCGCAGGTCCGAATCCTGCCTCGGGCATGGATGTGTGTGATGTCCTTAGGTTAGTTAGCTTTAAGTAGTTCTAAGTTCTAGGGGACTGATGACCTCAGATGTTAAGTCCCATAATGCTCAGAGCCATTTGATAAAGGGAAGAAAACGTGAAAATCAGGGGACGCAAGAGCAGGTGAATAAGGTGGTTGCGGAATGACTTCCCAACTCCTGTACAGTGTTTTTTGGCAGTCTAGCAGAATGTGGACTGACTTTATCGTGGAGTAAAATCACTTCACGCAGTCTTCCTGATCGTTGTTCTTGAACTGTATGTGCAAGACGTTTCAGTCGTTGTCAGCATTGGTGGTTACACCTCGGGGAAGCAGTTCCTAGTACACCACATCGTCGCTATTCCATAAGATGCATAACATTATCGATTTTGGATGCACGCATGTCTTTTTACTGTTATTTACTGCTTATGTTTCTTTATACTAGAATAAAGACACCATTTCCCGTCACCGGTAACGATGCAGGATATGAATGGTCGGTGTTATTCACGAGCCAACTGGCGACGAGCAAGCGGAGAAGCACATATAGCCACCTGCTGATTTTTGTGATTTTGGCTTACAGCATGCCATCGTATCTGAACACCCGACTTTTGTCGCACGATGGTGGAATGGTCGCAGTTCATTCCGTTTGCCAGTTGTTGAGTATACTGACGTGGGTGATTGTCGATTAATTCGTTCAAACGATCTTTATCAAAGCTCAAAAGTCCTCCTAAACGTGGAGAGAAAACCATTTTCTTGCCGTGCTCTGTCCAATGACATTATCCCCATACACTGTGCAAATGTTTCTGGCTGCCTCCACTGCTGTCACCCCTCCATTGAACTCAAACAGAAGAACATATTGGAAATGTTCCGATTATTTCACTTGACATTCCATTTTCGAGCGTCCACAACTCCACTCACTATTTCCAAATGACAAAACGACATTATGTAAACTTAAATAGCAACATTGAACTATAAATAAAAGATGACAGTTGATAGAATTACCAACATGCAAAACAAAAACGCTACAAACAAACAACAAATGACAAAACGACATTATGTAAACTTAAATAGCAACTTTGAACTACAAATAAAAGATGACAGTTGATAGAATTACCAACATGCAAAACAAAAACGCAGCAAACTTACGCACCAGCCTTATATGTTGTGTTGGAAGTAGGAGTTGCTGTTGGCAGCACTGCCTCTTGAGAAGTCCGATGTCGCAGACGGCCGAATATGTCCGTATGTTGACAAAATGTCTAAATGTAAACTTATACTACGGAGCAAATTTATTTACGCTTCAAGCATATTTCTGCAGTTACAGCTAATGAGACTGTACTGTGAAGAATGCGTAAGAAATTTTCAGAAGCTAACCAATACGAAATTTTATGGTGTGTAATTTACTGTGCTCTACTAGATGACATTGCGAATTTGTGGCAACCCTGACTTACTTGAAGATCTTATTTCACTTTCAGTTCTGTGTCCTATTTCAAGATCTTCTCAATAAAGTTAGCCTTTGGGTTGCAATTTAAAATATGTTCAGCATCTATGAAGGCTAACTGAAATGTTTAGTAGAAACTGCACGCGAATCTGTATTGGAGACACACAATCCAAGAGTTAAACAACAGGTTACCTACCACTCAATACAAACATCAATGTTTTGCGGCTGTGAAATTGTCCACCATCTGAGAACATCAAAAGGTTTAATGTAACACGATATTCGAAGAAATATAGGCGGAATTATTGTTGACGGTAAATCTGACAGGCAGACAATAGCGAACTGTTTGTTCATTCAACAAAAAAACTTAATGCATGGAGGGAGGATAGGTTGAGACCTTGGAGTAATAAGTTTAGAGGCAAAGTTTGATATGTAGTGGTATTTCTTAAGCCATGGAAAATAATGAATGATGACATACTTCCATTGTGGTTCGATAACACCTATAGGAGACTCTCAATGAAACGAAAATAGTTATAATACATTTACACGAGACATAGGGTGAGGAATATTCCACATGCAAAGACAACTGTTAAAAAGTGGGAAATATTTGAGTGTTATTCGCCTCTTGATGCTGTGCAGTGAATTGCAGAAAAAAGCTGAAACCTCGTATTTTGGAAACTAATGGAAGTTGTATACGTCTTTGAATGTTTGGAGGTTTCTGAGGTCTAAATCTCACTTGCGATGTCTAAAAAAATTCTAAATAACAATCAACTTTTTTTACAACGTGTTATGTGTGTAACTTCTCGTGAGTAATTAGTATCGCCAGGCGTGCGAGAAACTAGGTGTCCCTGAACACGAGTCCATGTTCCAAGGTCTCTTAAAGTAAGAGTCCAGTGTCCAATTGCTGGCTACTTCACCACACTGCCACCAACTCGTTAAACTATGCTTTATGTTGCGCTCCTGCAGATGAATTCATAGCAGCAGGCTTGTAACTGTGGCTAACTGCGAGGAAATTAGCAGTTGTCGATGGAGGTCACCACCTACCTGCGTTGCTGCATAAACAGTTCGAGCACGATGTATCGCCAAACAGTTCTTCGAATAAGGTACCCACATACACGACCACATTATTTAACGGTGTAAATCTGTTATTCACCGACAGCGGAGGCAAAGGCAGTTTCTTCTTGCGAAACCCGTTTCTTAGAAACACTTGGAATTCCGCATAACTACATCCGCTGGGTTTCTCATTTTCTGACTTGTATTTATTAGCTTTTTTATATTGGATCGTTGTTTTGTGTGCGATTTTTTCCTTTTTCGAAGGAATCTTCCAAAGGGACCGCCAGTGTCGATGGGCAAGCGTCTGGCACAATCATTCCTTTCCGGAGGAGGACATCGCAAGATGCTACAGAAGTTCAAGTTGTATAATGTTTACGACATTAAAAAGAAGTTGGCACGTACCTTAAACAAATATTTTACTCTTTTCATGTAATACATGTGAAGCCCCAGATATACGTTCCAAATTGCTATACATGTCCTCAGCTGGAACATCAATATCTTCTTCATAGTGGGCACCACAGTCACGAATTTATTAAATGAAGGTTACGTTTCTCCTCTTAGGCTACATTTATGTAGACTCCTTCGTCCTTACGCAACAATTTTCGACTTTTTAACTCATTGTCTAGAAATTTAGTTTGGTTTCTATAGAACTAAACACTCGATAATCGCTTAGAAAGCCGAAACTAATTGTAAGCCGTGTGGGCTCTCTACTCAGTCGATTTCCTCCCTCTAGGATAGTCTTTGTCCCTTAACTTTAGACCCCGCGAGTGGCGCCCTCGCTTGCGATAAAAGCGCGGTGCGTAAAGGCTTCATGATCAGTGAGGTCGGTGAGTCCTGGAGGTTTTTTGGAAGTGCGAGCGGCTCGATGGTGCGGGACCCTACGGTCAACCCTGATGATGGTGGAGAGTCTGGTTCACAAGTGGTCACTGCCTGTTCCGCCAAGTGGTTTCTGCTAGAGGCCATCCTAGCATTATTTGGAGCCGACAGCTATTTGGAGTTGTTTTTGTCCGGTCCGACGCTAGCGGAGGCAGCCCAGTCTCTTGTCTTGAGGAGCAGGAGAAAGGCCACATCCTGCCCAAGTTAAGTGAATTGCCTTTGCTTCTCGCCTCTCCTCCTCCCCTTTCACTTTCTGGTGAGTTTTGTGCTATCTTCAGGCATGAACATTGCCACTGAAATATGATTATTTGTTATACTCTTTATTGAAATCTGCTGTCTTGCCACTCTAACACTTTCAAAAATAGTTGTTTGTTGCTTATGAAAAACCTGTACTTAGTTTGAGTGTATGAAAGGTGTTTTGTAATTCATGACAGCTGTGTATGAGATATTTTTCAAAATTTATCTAGTGAAATTAACTGTTTGCTATTGTCCATTTAGTGGTCACAGACCTTGTGTAGAAATCCTAGATATTGGTGTTTAGTAACGTTATTTGTTAAAACTGTTTATTGAAGACCGCAGTGTTGCCTGCCCCCCCCCCCCCCCCTTTCAAAGATAGTTGTTTGTTGCTCTTTACAACCTGTACTTAGTTTCAATATATGGAAAGGGATTTTATAATTAATGGCAGCTGCGTATGAGATATCCTAAATTTATTTAGTTAAGTTAACTATCTCTTATTGTCCATTTAGTGGTCACTGATCTTGTCTAGAAATCCTAGGTATTGTTGCCAAATAAGGTTATTTGTTAAAACAGTTTACTGAAGGCTGCTGTCTTGCCTGCCCCTCTTCCCTTTTAGAAATAGATGTTTGTTGCTTACGAATATCTGTACTTGGTTTCAATGCATGAAAAGATATTTTATAATTAATGGCAGCCGTATATGAGAAATTTTTTCTAAGCTTGTTCAGTGTATTAATTGGTTACTTCTTCCAAATAAAAAAACCTGAACCTTGTTGCCTAAAATGTTGTTTAATAAGGTGGTTTGGTAAATCTGTTTATTGAAAGATGCTGTCTTCCCTGTCTCCTTTCGAATATTGTTGTTTGCCATTTATAAAAATCTGTACTTTTGATTTCCTTGCAATGGCAGGTTTTTTTATAATTAGTGGTAGCTGTATGAGAAAATCTCGTAAACTTCATTGCATTTAACTGACTGACTGTAACTGTTCATTAAGCGATTTTAATTCGATAAAACTGTTTATTGGAGGCTGTTGTCTTAGCTGACTCCCTTTATCGTTTGCTGCTTCCAAGAAAAAAAGACTGTTCTTGGTTTAAATGTGATGACAGGTGTTTTGGTAATTAATAACAGCTGTGTTGAGACATTCAGCTAACTTCGCTCTGAACTTACCCCTGCAGCTAACTATTCAGTCAGCGTTACTTGTTTGTTGAAGTTTTGTATCCTGATATCTGTTTGATGGTAATGAATTAAAATCGTGGTAACTTTTTAAACAATATTTGTTTGGTATTTCTCTTTAAAAAATTGTGTTTTGGTCTAAACCTGTTGAATGCTGTAGCAACCATATGGGGACTCCAGTCCTTCCATTTGGTAACCTTCTCACGCTAGTTTCAGCTATCAAATGATAGCCCAGAGCGTGGTTGATTTGTCCTCCGGAAATATTTAACAGCCTTCTCAGTACTTCTTTACCTATGTCAGCTTACACTGTATTTGGTTCATTTGATTAATTACGTTCTGTTTTACTGTTTCACAGGTAACCATTGCCAGCATGGAAGCCACGCCCTGCCCAGGTATAGGCTATCTTAAGAAGGATCTACTTCCATACGAATTATGAATCAGGCAACAATCTGGCGATGGCGCAGTGCCTGTGTTCGCTGCTCGTTTACGCCGCGCTGTCGGGAATCAGGTGCCACTCTTGAAGTAGGTGCTATGCTCAGTGATAGTTCAGCGGGGTTGGCAGGGCTGCGGGAAAACATAGGCTTCTTAAGGGACAGTCAGCCTACGCATAATCAGTTGCATAGGATCCAACCACAGGCCATACATTGGGTGAATCAGCTTGGGGGATTAAAAGCAGACATCCCTTCAGTCCGACGAAAGTACCGCCGTCGATAGCTTGATTAGTCCACTCAGAGACCTACAGGTGGATTTAAGCCTTCGCGGTACTAGGCGCTTCAGTCTGGAGCCATGCAACCGCTACGGTCGCAGGTTTGAATCCTGCCTCGGGCATGGATGTGTGTGATGTCCTTAGGTTAGTTAGGTTTAAGTAGTTCTAAGTTCTAGGGAACTGATGACCTCAGATGTTAAGTCCCATAGTGCCCAGAGCCATTTGAACCATTAAGCCTTCTCACATTGGATAACCAACTATTGTAAACGAGAAGGACCGCGTAGGTGATAATCCACGGCGCCAGAAGAGAGTGCAGGAAACTGAGGGACCAGTTGATGTAACCTCCTAGAATGCCTTTGCCAGATTGCCAAATTCTATCATGCATTTACTACAAGGGATTAATGAGCTCTCTATAGAGCAGCTTGAACAAGTTGTATTTGTGTTGTCATTAACCATTTGGTTTGAATTTCATGCCGATGCGTTACGCTTTTCGCATGCTATTGCCTTCAGTTTCTTTATCCGTTGACCCATGAGATTTTAATCAACGTTATACTGAATGAAGGGTTACTTTGTGATTTACTACAGCGTATTATTCTACTCAAGTTGTCACCACAGATCAGAGACGAGTTGAAGCGCTAGAATTTTTGGCGTGTGCAATACCAGCACGAGACCTTGCCTAAGTATACGGATGAGATCCACAACACTGTGATAGCATTGGGCTTGAAAGTAGGAGAAGGTAACGTGGTTAAAACGGTATTATAAGGTATGAAGACTGAGGGCCAGTTACCTATGGCCTTTTCTAGGAAACCTACCACCTTTGCCGAATTACCTGCATTGGTTGCCGAGATAGAGAAATTAAGATTTGATGATAAACAACTGGATGCAGAGGATCAGCCAGCTATTCCATTTCGAGGGGAACCAGAAAAGAGTGTAAGTAGGCTGTTTAGGTTCTTATATTGGTAACACCACGTAGCGCTCTGAAAATCACTGGCTGGGCTGTGTGCAGTCTGTGGCTGGTTTGCATTGTTGTTGGCCATTATAGTGTTGGGCAGTTGGATGTTAACAGCGCGTAGCGTTGCGCAGTTGGAGGTGAGCCGCCAGCGGTGGTGGATGTGGGGAGAGAGATGGCGGAGTTTTGAAATTTGTAAGACTGGATGTCATGAACTGCTATATACATTATGACTTTTGAACGCTATTGAGGTAAATACATTGTTTGTTCTCTATCAAAATCTTTCATTTGCTAACTATGCCTATTAGTAGTTAGTGCCTTCAGTAGTTTGAATCTTTTATTTAGCTGGCAGTAGTGGCGCTCGCTGTATTGCAGTACTTCGAGTAACGAAGATTTTTGGTGAGGTAAGTGATTTGTGAAAGGTATAGGTTAATGTTAGTCAGGGCCATTCTTTTGTAGTGATTTTTGAAAGTCAGATTGCGTTGCGCTAAAAATATTGTGTGTCAGTTTAAACACAGTCATGTATAATTGTTCTAAGGGGACGTTTCAAGAGTAGCAGGCCTTGCGTTGAACTGCAGTCGGATTTGCTGTGGCGCGTCAGTTTCAAATGCTTCAAATGGCTCTAAGCACTGTGGGACTTAACATCTGAGATCATCTGTCCCCTAGAACTTAGAACTACTTAAACCTAACTAACCTAAGGACATAACATACATCCATGCCCGAGGCAGGATTCGAACCTGCGACCGTAGCGGTCGCGCGGTTCCAGACTGAAGCGCCTAGAACTGCTCGGCCACAACGACTGGCGGCACGCTAGTAAACAAAATTATGTACATGTAAAGGTTATTAAGGTTAAGGCTGTTAACTACGCGGAATTGCGAATGTGAGAAATTTTACAGAAATTAATGTGCGTCCTTTGGGATGAAAACAGTAAATATTACAATTAAGAAGTTAATTATAAGTGTTTATTTATCTTTGAAATGAGTCGGGGACCTTTAGTTACACTAAGATTGACAATGCTTGGTTGGCTTCGTGCTTTCCGACTGTGAACATCTTCTGTTATTCTCTGCAAAAACCAACAATAACACCTCATCCGTTCGGATTTAAGCGGCCTGAAATCTTGCTTCCTTGTTGGACATCTCCTGGTGGAATCTTTCACCGTGCTCGTCAGTCACGGCTCCTATATTTGACGGAAAGAAGGTTAGATGCGAATACAATACGCTTTCGTGACATTCGACAACCGATTTGCTGGAAAGCTGTTAGCGAGTTGTCCACAATTTCTGCATAGTTTTCTGCCCTGTGGTTCCCAAGAAAGTTGAGCACGACAAGTACAAATGCATCCCAAGCTTCTAGTTCTCGTTTCGTGAGCTCCAATAGGAATTGTGAATCTGGAATCAACTTTCGCACTTCTGGTCCAACGAGGACTCCTGCTTTCAATTTTGCGTCACTTTTCAGCTTTCCTAACTTTTTTTTAGGTACTGAAAATCGCTATTTGTTTATCCATCACTGGAAGAAACTGTTTCATGTGACCCATTTTGATATGGAATGTAGGTACGTTTAATCTTATTACGGTCCATAAGAGGTACATGTTAAGGTTTGTGCTGTCCGACTACAGGTAAATTTCTGGGTGGCAAATTTTTCATTGTGTAGCGATTTTGTCATCGCGACTTTCCACAGGCAAAGAAAGCACATGTCTTTGTATCTTCAGTCTGCATTCCTAACACGAGGGCTACAACCTTCAAACACCGCAAATATTCCAATTACGCTCAGAGCACTTAATCAGCATCAACAAAGTATTAATTGTTTCGTAGGTTTCCTTCATTCCTATGGCAAGAGCAATAGGAATTAGTGGTTTCTGGTTGCCATTGTGCAGCTGTGCAGCTTTGAGACTGCTTAAGCTAGAGTCAATAAAATGTCGCCATTCTTCTTTTACGTATTTGTTACCCAGTTCCTTTATGATTTCTGTCACGTCATGACGGAGTCAAAATCGTGTTCAGCAGCATAGTGTGCTGCGAATTTCATGTGGCGATCTCGAAAATGCGTAACTGTAGCACCTCTCTCGAGTAAGTTCCACTCCTTCAGCCTGAAACCCAGCAGTTCAGGCTTTTCTGTCGCCAGGGACAAATCGCGAACAAGGTCGTTCAGTTCGGCTTGGCTAATCAAATCTGGCTCTTTAATGTCATTGTTGAAATCATTCCATATCTCCAGTGTTATTGTTTTTACCTTCAGTATCACTTTCTTCGTTGTTAATTGCATCGGACGATGGAAGAATTGTACTGAGTAATCTGTACAATGCACCAAAGGCTTTAGAGTAGACTGACAATACGGATACACGATTTTTGACTTGTTCTTCTTGCTGTACCTGGATATCTTGGCCAAGCGGAATTAGCAATACGAGCGGTGATTTTTCTGCTTCCGCCAAATCATGGAAGCAATAAAATGCATTCGATTTCGCTTACCGTTTAACCAATGGGCTAGGTCAGAGTAACAGACAGTGCAACAGAAACGAGAAACCCAGGATTTTGTTTGATCTCCGATTTCACATCCGAAGTAATGTCTGTAAGCTATACGTAGCTTTCTGGTCATGTTCTTGCACTGGTCGGACATTGTATACTTGCCACAAATATAGCAAAAGCATTTCGGATGATTAACACATCTGTACCTATTCATCTTTCGTTTACTGAATCACCATATACCGAATTACCGGATCGTCTCATACGTAATCACTTACATGCATGTTACTGCAACAGTTGATTAATAAATCACAGAACCACACTAGCACGAACTATTCTTAAGTCACCACCGAATCAGACTGATGGACGAACAGGAGAAATTGCATGGGAACAAATTTTATAAAGCATCTTGAAACCTGCCTGCATGTTGCAGCTCACGGGCAAGTTATAACTCGTCGCGGACCAGTTAGAACTTGTCCAAGTCTACCTGCACACTTATGTTTCCACAGACGCAAAAAGCAGAGTAACCTTGAGAATACACACACATACACACACACTCACACAATTGTATATCAAACATGTCTTGTTTATACAGCTACATGTTGATCCATGTACAGTTTTTTAATATCACATAACTTACAGCTATAACTTAAAATGCAGACGTCCTACAACATTTCTGATTGAAAAATCGGAATCAGCGCAGTCTATTACATAACACTCAAGATATTTTCACCCAGCAGCAAATTAA
Source organism: Schistocerca serialis cubense (assembly GCF_023864345.2). Lineage (NCBI taxonomy): Eukaryota > Metazoa > Arthropoda > Insecta > Orthoptera > Acrididae > Schistocerca > Schistocerca serialis. Next base: position 749,303,390 of record NC_064640.1, on the reverse strand, counting down.
TTGTTGTGTAGTGTTATAGTTGGTACATTTAGTTCATGAATTTATGTAGCTTGTCTCCCCTGTGCCCCCCATTTCAGAGATGTTGCGTGCTTAATGGACAAGAGTTACCTCTGGTAGGGGAGTTTCGGGGCAAGTTAGGCATATCGAATTTTACTTCGCCGTTCAACTTTGTTGTGCCAAGAATTAATCAATTACCTTGACACTTGGCTGTGATTTCATCGAGCACACCGGCTTGGTTCATGATTACCAGGCTCGCACCCTTAATTTTAAATTTCTTCCCACTGAGAGGATAGCTTTGTATCCGTATCGGCGTTCTCGGTCCATTAGTAATGTGCACTTGAGGTCCTCTGAGTTTGACACTGATCGTTTGGAGTCGGTGAGGCTACATAATTACAGATTGTGTTGTTCCAGTTTCCCGACGTCCTCACTAATAAATTAGGCATCACCAGTAAAATATAATGTAAGATCCGCTGGGTTGACGATATTCCTCTTTGTCAGGCACCTTATAGATTATCTCCAATTAAGATGAAAATTTTGCGAGAACTGATTAATAACATGCTCTGGGATGAGGATATTAAACCTTCAGCTTTTCTCTATACTTCGCCCATTTTTATTGTTTCTGAGGGACAGAGATGTGATTATAGACCAGTTGTTGATTATATAGGGCACTAAACCAGAAGGTAGTCCTGGGATCAGTTCCGTTGCCTAACCTTCATAAATGTTTCAGCTGGTTCGAGGCCACACGTTGATTGTCAGTACTGGGCCTCAAACAAGCTTACCATCAGATATCCTTGACTGAAGATTCCGAATCTGTAACTGCCTTTCATACATCTTGGAAACTATATGAATTTAATAGTGTTCCTTTAGGGTTGTCCACTGACGCAGCCGTCTTGCCTCGTCTCTTGGGCTATGTTTTCGGAGAACTCAAATTCAAATCCGTTTACAATTACCTTGATGATGTGGTTGTTTGCAGTGCCTTGTTTTCGGAGCACGTGTATCACCTCAAAGAAATTTTCCTACGTTTTAGGGAGACCGAGCTTACAGCAAAGCCTTCTAAGATCACTGTGGCTCTTCCACGTATATCTTTTTTAGGTCATCTAGTCTCGGCTCAAGGGGTCAGAACTGATAAGGAGCGAACACCTTCCTTGCGTGGCTTCCCCCCTCCCAAAAGCAAGAAGGGAGTGACTAGATTTATTGGAATGGTAAATATCTTTCCAAAATTTGTTCCTATCTTCGTCCAATTGGCCGTATTTGTGGATAACTTCCACAACAAAGGGAAGCCATTCCTTTCGGACGAGAGTCATCTAGCCTCCCTTGAGGCAATCAAGGATGCCGTAACAACCCTCCCGTGTTATCCATCCCCAATTATGGCAAACCCTTCAGACTGACGCATCTAGTCCTGGAGCAGCTGTGGAGCTCCTCCAAGAACACCAGGTAAGAGGGGGAGGGGGGGGGGGGGGAGGGGAGGAGCGGGAACTGACCTGTTGGCTATGCGTTGCGTTGCGTTGCTTATCTCCAGCTGAACTGAAATACTTAGTATATGTGTGGGAATCTTTGATCATCCTCTTAGCGTTGTGCTGGGTCTTGGCCCAGCCCAGTAAAACGGGTAGGATTGCTCATTGGGCGGTACGCATCTCCGCTTCTGCTTCAAGATTCATCATATCAGGTGTCCAGCCAATGGCGTGGCCAACACTTTGTGTCGCATGTGTTGAGACTGCGCCTATCCTCCATGTGCTGAGGTCGATGAACAACTAACCTCTGGCTATAATGTCTTGACTGAGGTTCTCGAATCCTCTTGTGATCTCAAGAGCAATCAGGAGGAGGATTCCTAAATTAGTAAAATAAAGAAAAGGCTTTTAAACGGCGAGCACATACCAGTGAATGTTTTTAATAAAGGTATTGTGTGTCAAAAGGGCAGATGAGGCCATACTTTTAAGGTCTTCTTTGCCGTAGGTGTTGGTTCCCATTGTTTTAGGTATTTCCATAGTTCTTTGGTGGGAGATCATCTAGGTTTTCTTGAAACCTTGGCAACAATTAGACATAATGAGGTTTTGCCAGCTATGTGTAAAGTTACATGTCGTTTAGTGGGGGAGTGTCAGCTGTGCAAACACGTGAAACCTAATTCTAACTCACACAGACGTCTCCTGGAGTCTGCTCGTGAGAACTGGCCCATGGATCGCCTCTTTGTGGACCATGTAGGACCCCTCCCACGACCCAGGATGGGGGGCAGATAAATTGTTATTTCTTGGTGGTGGTGAATGGGTTTTCCCTTTTTAGTTGGTTAATTCTCAGCCATGGGGGTCACAAACGGCCAATCTGTACAATGTCTTATCAAAATCTTTGCAGTCTAATGGTCCAAATGGCTTTGAGCACTATGGGAATTAACTTCTAAGGTCATCAGTCCCCTAGAACTTAGAACTACTTAAACCTAACTAACCTAAGGACATCACACACATCCATGCCCGAGGCAGGATTCGAACCTGCGACTGTAGCTGTCGCGCGGTTCCAGACTGTAGCGTCTAGAACCGCTCGGCCACCCCAACTTTGCAGTCTCTGGGCCACCAAGTATCCTAGTTGGTGATAATGCTCTGGTATTTACCTCCAGGTAATTCCAGAGATTATGTTTCGCCCATGATGTCAGACGTATTACCATCACGCCTTATGACCCATAACCGTCTTTTGCTTAGTGTGTAAATAGGAATCTGAAGGCCGCCTTGATAATATTTCATTGAAAGTCCAAAAAACATTGGAATTTTTCTATCCAATGATTAAATCTGACCTTTAACACTGCTCAACATGAAGCCACTAAGGCCATTCTGGCCTCATTAGCCCTAGTCCATCTAGTTAATACTCCCTTGAGTAACCTTTGGATCATTGATAACTTATTCCCTCAGCAAGTCATACGTCAAACCATCCAAGAGAACTGGGAAAAGGCCAAAGGCAATACTGAGCTCATGCACAGATGGCAGGCACGTAGGTGCAGTTATAGAAGGAGTGACTTCAAGTCGAAGGTCAGGGCTTAGTCTCTGTCTGTAGGTTCAATGTTGGAACCAAAGCCAGACCAAAGCCTTCTAGTAAACTGACTCACCGTTTCATATGACCCTAAATAATCTTAAGGTCTTTGACTTTTGTTAATCTGTTGGTCGTAATTATGTGAATGGGAAGATGTTTAGAGTCCATGTTACATAAAGGAGGGTAGTTAGCTCTTGTCCTAACTTTCTGCCACAGGCGCCGGACCCTGGTGGGGCGTCTTTGACTTAGTGGGGGAGGTAACGAAGAAGAAGTCTAATGAAATGAGGCGAATTAAATGATCAAGTCAGGGAAACTGCAATTTGCCTATAAATAAATTAAAAATTTTTTTGTAAATAGACGAGTAAAATGCAGTGGAGTCCAAAATGAAGATGGAGTGGTATGTGCAGCGCCGCTACCTCAACTTAGGTGAAGTTTCTAAGAAGTTGAAAGGGAGCGTTGCGTTAGCTTCTGTTGTCCGGTAAGCATAGTGTGGTGACATGTAGGTTATAGCAGGATGTACGCAAAAGGATTTCGAGACATGTTAGCTGTGCTCTGCAAAACCTACACCAGGCAGTATTAATAGCCAGAGTGGACAGTACAGTGCCACCACATCAGGACTAGTCCCATCTGTCTGGGGCAGGGACCAGCCAGTGTCTGACTGTCGTCAGCTAGACACGCTGACGAGAGGTGCGTCTGCCTCTCAGTTTCGAAAACTGAAAGCAATAAAAGTGTCTTCCCAATCACCAGTCTGTCGCTGGGACCCACTAGCCCACCATTCAAACCCATCAACAGACAGCAGACCTCTACAGAGTTATATCATGATAACTAATGTCACTGCCAGTGGACAGCTGAGGGTGGGCCACCCCCCACAACATGACATGCGAGCCGCAGCCTGCAGGATCTTTGTTTTGTGATGAGTGAAACTGTTGTTTGTGTTTTGTGACAGACACAAGGTCAGAAATGGATCGAACAAGCAGTTGTTGCAATTAGCGAGACTGCGCCTTTCAAGAGAAACGAAGTCCTTTATATGATGCACAGAAACACTAAACAAGGCAGCTACTTTTGAGCTGTTAAAACAGGATTAGCGCAAAGGTACAGAAGCAGAATAGTGCGCAGCTTTTTCGTGAGCAGCTAAGTGTTATTGCTAAGAGGTCTAATGAAGGAGTAGAGGACTTTTCAGACAGAATTAGGAAAATTAATGTGCATACATACGAATTAACGCAGAGTAATGAGGCGAACAATGTGTTGTTACAGGAAGCCGAGCATAGGGGACTCATTGCATTGTTGAGTGGTTTGGCACAGGTAATACCTAGCAGAGTGGGTACTTGTACACCTAAGGATCTCCATGCAGCACTGAGGCTGCCAATGGAATTTGAAGAAATTGCTGTTGCGACAGGGGTGAGATATAGACGAAGTGTGTTTACGGCTTATGTTCAAGCAAACTGTTTTAATTGTGTGTGTATTGGGCATGTTCAGAGGAATTGCCGCCAGCCACGAATTAATTAACCATCAACATTATTACAGGAATAACAATAAGGGTTTTAGGGTCGTAATCAGCACATGTTAAAATCAAAACGGGACCCAGAACCGCCGAAAGGCGTTCCAAGTAAAAACGAATGCAGGAAATACGAATGCAAAGGCTGGCTGTGCCATAGTGGATGTAGTAGGTGGAAGAAGGTAAAAATTTCTGTTGGTCGAAGAGGCGTTTGCGTCAGTGGTCTCGAGAGATTCAGTAGGTATGAAGCAATGCAATCCACCACGCTACATTTTACGTGGAGTGTAGGATAATAATATACAACAATCGCGGTCAGGATTGGTGAATTTTCAATTGCAGACAACCAAGTTTAGGCAGTGTGTAGAAGTAATGTCTCATGTAGCAGAGGACTACAACTTAATCCTAGAATTAAACATTCTGCATCAGCGTCATTCCATGACTGACCTTGGAAGATGTCTGGTGGTACTTAGTGAGAAGACATTTCTACGGGAAGCTGACGTCATTGTTGATCTGTTGCGAGGAGAGCCCATCGTAGTAGGTAGTCCAGTTAAACCATGATCAATGATTTAATTCACGTGACTGTTTGTCGAGTGGCACTGGGAAGTCACTATGGGTGAGTGTGGAACCTGACTTAGCAATTAGTATATTGTATATAGGAGAACCCTGGAGGGACGGATTTATTAGATGTAGCGTGTTGTTTATTGAGATAAAGCGTTGTACATGTACAGGAGGATGACGGGAGCAAGGTAATACCTGTCAATATGGATAATTTTGGTGCCAAGGAGGTTCAGTTTTCCAAGGGAACGCTAGTGGCAACGTTAGAAATTCTAGAAGAGGAAGAGTGCTGCACAGAAGTTGTGAGTTATGAACATACACAGAACGCCACTAAGACTGCATTACAAGAGAAGTTTAAGTATTTGACGAACAGAGAAAGCGCATATGGAAGAACTGTTGTTGGAGTTTCAGGATTTGTTTTTCCATGGTGTCCATTACATGCAATACCCATGACACAACACATGCTTCCTACACTGAGCGAAGTGCTAATGTACTGGAAGCCATACAGAGTACCACGGTACCTGCAGCCAGTTTTAGAAGAACTTATGAATCAGCACCCAGCAGGCAGGATAATAGAAGAAAGTAGTAGCGCATGGTGGGCAGGAATTGTAGCTGTGCCCAAAAAATTTACAGATAGCTGAAGGAAGGCTCGATTTTGCTGTGACTATCGTCATTTGAACACTACGGCGATCACAGATACATACCCCTTTCCGAATATCACGGAAACAGTGAGTAATCTTGGCCAGTGCAGTGATTTCTCGATGATGGATTTGATTAGTGAGTACCATCAGTTGGAGGTGATTCCAGAAGGCAGACCAAAGTCTGTGTTTTCATTGCCTTTGGGGACAGTATCAGTACAGAAGTGTGCTATTTGGTTTGAAGAATGCACCAGCAACATTTCAGCATTTGTTAGAGGGATTGTTGGAGAGATTAAAGCCTTGTCATTGTTTAATGTATCTGGATTGCATTTTTTCGAGACCTATGCAAGCACATAGGCAGCGACTGATAGAAGTTTTCAGAAGATTATGGGCTGTTCATTTAACACTGAGTATCGAGAAATGTCATTTTGCATTGGAACATGTGAATTACTTGGGACATGTCATAAGTAACGATGGTGTAAGAGCCGATCCGAGATTGATACACTTTGTGCAAGATTTTCCTGCACCAGGGACGAGCAAAGAACTGCAGTCCTTCCTGGGCTTTGTGAATCATTACAAGAAATTTGTGAGAATGTTCGCTGATATAGATCGAATGTTTACGTAAAGTCTGAGAAAGGATATCAATTTTGAGTGGTCTGTAGAGTGTCACAAAGCATCTGATGAGCTAAAGCAAATGTTGACATCCAGCCCACCGTTGGTGTTCAGGATTTTCAGAAGGAATTTATACGATTATGCAGTGCATTGACCCATGCTCTCAGATACATTTTTAGTCAGATAGTCAGTGGAGATGAACACCCTGTTCCTTTTCCATCGAGGCAACTTAACAGAACCAAGAGAAATTATTGTACTACAGAGGAGTAGATGCTTAGTTTGGTGTATGCAGTAACATTCTTTCAATATTGCCTGTATGGGAGAAAGTTTAAAGTAGTCACTGATCATGCTGGTTTTAAGTGGTTATTAGGTTAGAAAGATCCATCCAGTAAACTGACGAGATAGGCTAATGTGTTTATAGTTATGTAAATGTAACTAGTTCACACGAATGTAAAAGGATGACATGGGACATGGAAGTTAAATTCCACAAAAGGGCATGTTGAATTTAATTTCCTGGTGAAAAGTTAAAAGTTAAAACTAAAAACTTGAAGGAAAGAAAAATTCAAAAGGAAAAAATCAGGAAGAGATGAGCAGACTGCATTATCAAAGTATGTCTTTCTGATATATTGTTAATACACTCCTGGAAATTGAAATAAGAACACCGTGAATTCATTGTCCCAGGAAGGGGAAACTTTATTGACACATTCCTGGGGTCAGATACATCACATGATCACACTGACAGAACCACATGCACATAGACACAGGCAACAGAGCATGCACAATGTCGGCACTAATACAGTGTATATCCACCTTTCGCAGCAATGCAGGCTGCTATTCTCCCATGGAGACGATCGTAGAGATGCTGGATGTAGTCCTGTGGAACGGCTTGCCATGCCATTTCCACCTGGCGCCTCAGTTGGACCAGCGTTCGTGTTGAACGTGCAGACCGCGTGAGACGACGCTTCATCCAGTCCCAAACATGCTCAATGGGGGACAGATCCGGAGATCTTGCTGGCCAGGGTAGTTGACTTACACCTTCTAGAGCACGTTGGGTGGCACGGGATACATGCGGACGTGCATTGTCCTGTTGGAACAGCAAGTTCCCTTGCCGGTCTAGGAATGGTAGAACGATGGGTTCGATGACGGTTTGGATGTACCGTGCACTATTCAGTGTCCCCTCGACGATCACCAGTGGTGTACGGCCAGTGTAGGAGATCGCTCCCCACACCATGATGCCAGGTGTTGGCCCTGTGTGCCTCGGTCGTATGCAGTCCTGATTGTGGCGCTCACCTGCACGGCGCCAAACACGCATACGACCATCATTGACACCAAGGCAGAAGCGACTCTCATCGCTGAAGACGACACGTCTCCATTCGTCCCTCCATTCACGCCTGTCGCGACACCACTGGAGGCGGGCTGCACGATGTTGGGGCGTGAGCGGAAGACGGCCTAACGGTGTGCGGGACCGTAGCCCAGCTTCATGGAGACGGTTGCGAATGGTCCTCGCCGATACCCCAGGAGCAACAGTGTCCCAAATTTGCTGGGAAGTGGCGGTGCGGTCCCCTACGGCACTGCGTAGGATCCTACGGTCTTGGCGTGCATCCGTGCGTCGCTGCGGTCCGGTCCCAGGTCGACGGGCACGTGCACCTTCCGCCGACCACTGGCGACAACATCGATGTACTGTGGAGACCTCACGCCCCACGTGTTGAGCAATTCGGCGGTACGTCCACCCGGCCTCCCGCATGCCCACTATACGCCCTCGCTCAAAGTCCGTCAACTGCACATACGGTTCACGTCCACGCTGTCGCGGCATGCTACCAGTGTTAAAGACTGCGATGGAGCTCCGTATGCCACGGCAAACTGGCTGACATTGACGGCGGCGGTGCACAAATGCTGCGCAGCTAGCGCCATTCGACGGCCAACACCGCGGTTCCTGGTGTGTCCGCTGTGCCGTGCGTGTGATCATTGCTTGTACAGCCCTCTCGCAGTGTCCGGAGCAAGTATGGCGGGTCTGACACACCGGTGTCAATGTGTTCTTTTTTCCGTTTCCAGGAGTGTATTTGCAGCCATTCTTCAATGCTTGTTAGCTCATTGTTTTTTTCCTTGTAGATAAGAATAATTGAAGATTTCTGAAACAATTAGGTGAAACACGTCTGATAAAACAAAGAAATAAATTCACTTGAGAAAGACGGGAAATAATTATTCTTATCTGCAAAATAAACAGCAACGACTATTGTAGAATCTGTATTTCGTTAGAATGCCACAAGATCTGAAGTGTCTTAGTTTAATAAAAATTTATCTTCTCTCATCGAATATGGACAACTTCCAGTTACAAGCGATGGTCTTCTGACTCTAAGGTTTCATCTCACCACTTGCTGAAGGCTTGCTTGTCGCACTCTACTCAAGCTCCTCTGCAAATCCCGCAAATGCGACATTTCCAGCAGTCAGTACCTGGCCTCAGAATTGTTGACCGAGTAACATGTTTGTGTGCTGATTAGAGGTACTCATGTCAACTTCTCGGAGAACGAGCATTTTCTCAGACGTAGTTATCTGCCCACTTCCATAGTCTTACGGCTGTATCTGCTCGACGCGTCAGTTAACTCAACTCCTCCCGAATCCCTGGTCAAGGGGATTGCTGAAGGCGTCTAATTAGTGGTGGAAATGCTAGATTTCAATTAGGAAAATTCTGAGCCATAACTTTCCGACGAACCACACTATCCCAGGAGACATCTCGCTAGTACTAGGTGAAACCATCTCCAGTCTTGAGGATGGACTCAGTTAGATGAGGAGGAAAGTCCACAACTTTCTTCATGTACACCACATCTTGCTCAAACAACTCATTAATGATTAGACCATAAAGAGCTACAAAATTGTGGGGATGTTGATAGCTACATTTGAACCACTGTCAGGATTAGTCTCAGAAATTTTCTATGGGATTAAGAAACACCCTAGTTCATGTTCACGGTAACTTGAAATAGTTGACCAAAATCTTGATATGAAAAACACTCAAAAACCCTCACAAAACCACCTCCGGTCTGAGCTATATCCCCAACGTACTGCATGATAAATTCGGCTATCGATTGACTCTACGCTTTGCATCTTTTACAAGAAGCAAAATACAGTAGTTATCTGTTGGATCACACTACACGTTTAGAGTCAGCTACCATACGTTTTCAGTGTTAAACAGTCGCGCTGATACACCAAGAAATCAGGCAGATTCATTCACGTGTGGTCATGGCATGTCCAAAAACGACAACTGCTATATACCATTGTAACAGGCCTCCACGTCGATCCATCTTACGAGGGGCGTTTGAAAAGTCCGTGCAAAGTCCTAGAGATGGCACTACCGGTGCGTATCGAAGTCATGTTTCGTTAGTAGCATCTTTGGAAAGAACGCACACCAAGTTTCTGCGATATTGGTCTATTTCTTCGTGTTCGGCATTCGTGTGAATCAAGAAAGTCGAATTATTATCAAAAATTGGACGAAAAAGAATTTCGTGTGGCGATTAAGCATTACTTTATGAAAGTCAAAACGCCTCAGGAGACTAAAGAGAAGCTTGATAAGCATTACGGTGACTCTGCACCTTCGATTAGAACAGTTTATAAGTGGTTTAAAAACTTTTGGAGTGGCCATAGAGGCACAAGTGATGCTGAACGTTCTGGACGCCCTGTGGAGGTTACGACTCTAGAAATCATTGATAAAATCCATAATACAGTGATGGATGACAGAGCAGTTAAGGTGCGCGGCCGGCCGAGGTGGCCGAGCGGTTCTAGGGGCTACAGTCTGGAATCGCGCGACCGCTGCGGTCGCAGGTTCGAATCCTGCCTCGGGCATGGATGTGTGTGATGTGCTTAGGTTAGTTAAGTTTAAGTAGTTCTAAGCTCTAGGGGACTAATGACCTCAGAAGTTAAGTCTCATAGTGCTCAGAGCCATTAAGGTGCGCAAGATTATTGGTGCTGTGGGCATCTCGAATGAATGGGTACATAGTATTTTGCATAAACATTTGGACATGAGAAAGCTATCCGCAAGATGGGTTCCGCGATTGCTCACGCTTGAGCAAAAACGGAACCATGTGAAGTGTTGCAAGGATGGTTTGCAGCTGTTCAGGAATAATCTGCAGGACTTTAAGCGTCGCTTCGTCACTGTACGTGAAACATGGATACATTACTATACTCCTGAGACCAAACAACAATCTAAACAATGGGTTACCAAGGGAGAATCTGCACCAAAAAAAGCGATGACCATTCTTTCGGCTGGAAATGTTATGGCAACCGCCTTTTGGGATTCGCAAGGTATATCCTCATCGACTATTTGGAAAAGGGTAAAACTATTACAGGTGCATATTATTCATCGTTATTGGACCGTTTGAAAACCGAGCTGCAAGAAAAACGCCGGCGATTGGACCGCAAAAATGTGCTTTTTCATCACGAGAATGCACCAGCACACACCTCAGCAGTTGTGGTCGCAAAATTAATGGAAACAGGATTCCAACTCGTTTCACATCCCCCCAATTCTCCAGACTTGGCTCCCTCAGACTATTGTTTGTTCCACAATTTGAAGAAATGGCTGGCGGGACAAAGATTTTATTCAAACGAGAAGGTGATAGCCGCAACTAATAGCTATTTTGCAGACTTGGACAGTTCCTATTATTCGGAAGGGATCAAAAAATTAGAACAGCGTTGGACGAAGTGTATACGTCTAAAAGGAGACTATGTCGAAAAAGAAAAAAGGTTTACCCCAAACAAGTAACTAGTTTTTCTTTCTGCACGGACTTTTCAAACGCCCCTCGTGCTGTGCTGATGTCAACGGCGTGCAGAGGCGGATACACCGGTTCCTTCAGGTTGCCAAAGTTACCGTCAAGCATCGTCAGACGTGGCCAGTATATGCGTCCAGATACGCCGCTTGCTGTTGATAATTTTATCTTGATTTCTACGACAAAGGAGAGGGGAGGGGTGGTTGCGTAAACTCTTTGATCACCAATCTTTGCGCCAATATCCTTGGTTAAATTCCTAACCTCTCCTCATTGTCTTATAAAGTGTGGGCATGTCACACTTGATAGTGATCCATCGGTCGGACAGCGACGCTAAGCTCTGCGGGCCCCTTGACGTTCTTCGAAGGTAGTAGGCTACGTGCCGGTACCGGGTTTCACACTCTCCCTTTTCCCGTCACCTCCAACACTAACACTACACTACACGCGTCATTGCAATCATATACACTTAACAGATACTAAAAGATGGCGAAAGTCATGCTATAGCGATGTGCACATATACAGATGGCGGCAGTACCGAGTAAACACGGCATAAAGGAGTAGTACGTTGGCGGAGATGTCATTTGTACTCAGGTGACTCAAGCGAAATGTTTTCCGACATGGTTATGGCCGCACGACGAAAATTGACAGACTTCGCAAAGGGAATGGTAGTTGGAGCGAGACGCATGGGACATTCCATTTCGGAAATCGTTAGGGAATTCAGTATTCTCAGATCCACAGTGGCAAGAGTGTCCCGAGAATATCAATTTTCAGGCAGTACCTCTTACCATAGACATTTAACGACTAAGAGCAGCGGCGTTTACCTAGCAATATCAGTGCTAACGTACAAGCAACGATGCTTGAAACAATCGCAGAAATCAGTGTGGGACTTATGAGGAACGAATTTGCTAGGACAGTGCGGCGGAATTTGACGTTAATGGCCTGTGGCAGCAGACGACCGTCGCGAGTGCCTTTGCTAACAGCACGACATCGACTGCAGCGCCTCTCCTGGTCTCGTGACCATATCGGTTGGACCCTATACAACAGGAAAGTCGTGGTCTGGTCAGATGAGTCCCGATTTCAGTTGGTAAGAGCTGATGGTAGGGTTCGAGTGTGGCGCAACTCTCCGAGGCTATGGACCCAAGCTGCCAACAAGGTACTGTGCAAGCTAGTGGTGGCTCCATAATGGTATGGGATGTGTTTATATGGAATGTACTGCGTTCTCTGGTCCAACTGAACCGATCGTTGGCTGGAAATATTTATGTCCGGCTACCTAGAGACCATCTGCAGCGATTCACGGACTTCACGTTCCCAAACTATCATGGTATTTTCCCTCACCGGGCCACAAGTATTCGCAATTGGTTTGAAGAACATTCTGGACAGTTCGATGGGATGGTTTCGCCACCAAGATCGCCCAACAAGAATTCTATGGGACATAATCGAGAGGTCAGTTTGTGCACAGAAGCCTGCACTCGCAGCATTTTCGCAATTATGGACGGCTATAGGGGCCGCATGGCTCAGTATTTCTGCAGGGGACTTCCAACGGATTGTTGATTCCATGCCATGTCGAGCTGCTGCACTATTCCAGGCAGAAGGAGGTCCGACATGATATTAGGAGATATCCTATGACTTTTGTCACCTCAGTGTACACTTACACACACAGCTCTTATATTGCAAGAAAGAAAGGTGCCTGTGGGCGTGGAGGATAGGAATAACTGCCCTCCGGGGTTTCCCAGTTACTCCAGCCATACGACTTTACTGTGCCGATTCCATGCTGCCAACTGGCACATACACACTACTTCACTGCCAAGACTTAACGTCAGCAGTAGAGGGACATGTGTGCGATTGGTATTTGTTCCACACGATCTGCAGGGCTTCAAAGCAACCACTGTGCCTTTTATTTATTTTTAAAACAATTGAAAGAGTTCTGTAAGTGAGAAGTATCGCTTAGCACTGTAAAAAATGAAAGTGATTGGGCTACACTAAAATACAATTCGATAATGCTGTTGTCGCAGTATTTCGCCACTTGGCAGTATGTCAAGTCTTCAAACTTACATTTTACTAGGACATTACAGCTGTGTAGGAAGAGGCAATCAGCAGCTGTATCGGTGCAGAACTGCTGGCTGAACAATTAATAAGGCAGGGACAGTCTGACAATGCACAAAGCGGGGAGTGGGGCTCAGGCAGAAGAGGGACAGGAAATGAGGCATCATAGCGGAGAAAACTGTGGGCTAGCAGGCGCGAGACAATGATTGCCCCTCGGTGTGACACAAATACAAAAGTAACGCTTATTATATGTGCCCATTTGCGGCGTGACTCGCGTCGTGGTTTTATTTGCCATCCGTTTAATGAGGCGCTCGTGACAAGAAGAGACAATGAGGAATAAAAGCTCCGCGCGCATAACGATACCGTTCAGAATATGTTTCACAGAATGAGTAATGACCGCACGGATGCGTGTTTATTGCGGCGAGGAGGAAGTGACTGTCCTTGAGTGCGGCACATGCACCCATCTATGGGCTTCCCTGGTGCCCGACGAACCCAACGTCCAAAGCGATCCACACACAATAATAGCCTACACTGTCTTCGTGCTCATTACGGTTTATTGTCGCAGCCTGTAGAGCACCGAGACCAAAATTGTACAATGGTTCGTAACAAAACAGAGTGAGGAAATTTGTCGCAAATTTCTTCCAGACATTTTCTAGCAAATTATCTTGCTGAGGTTATAAACTTCAGTTGCCGTTTTATTCCGTGTTTGTGAACTGAAACAGTACCTCTCTAATTTATCAAAAACCCCTTTGAAGAAAATTAGTAGTCAATTAATACTGAAAATGCTCTGAAGGTCCTCAAAGAAAGCAATAGTATCTACCACAAATTAACTACAGAAGAGAACGGGAAGTAGTAATACAAAGATGAAAAGTGTGGAATTTATACACAATACTATGTTGATCAGTTGTTTATTCATCTTACAATGATAATATATATGCCAGTTAAATATAACAATAAAACAAAATTAAAAGTTTGGAGACTTACAGGATTATAATTATCTGTAGGTCTAATTAATTCCAAAAGTGATACTATGTAATTTGTTTGCTATTCATCACAAGAAAATACATTCAATACACACATATGATTACGGCTGACGTAAGGACCATGATGATACCACTGCCTATCCATTACATTCTTTGTGTGTACCCACTTGCCTCCATGAAAAACTGAATCAGCATCCCTCATTGTATAGGAGATATTGAGCTACGGAGCTGGCCGTTGTGGCCAAGTAGTTCTAGGCGCTTCAGTCTGGAACCGCGCGATCGCTACGGTCGCAGGTTCGAATCCTGCCTCGCGCATGGATGTGTGTGATGTCCTTAGGTTAGTTAGGTTTAAGTAGTTCTAAGTTCTAGGGGACTGATGACCTCCGATATTAAGTCTCATAGTGCTCAGAGCCGTCTGAGCTACGGAATGTGAAAGAAGTTTACCATCACAGATTTTGACACAGACTTCCCTCCTTTTTGTCAGCCCTAACATTTTAACCGATCCCTACTTCGTGTTATTTAACTAACCATTTACTATACGGCATGTATATTTAATGAACTCTTAAACTTCCTTTTTAAACCATTTTGCTCTTGTTATCTCTTTCATTTCCTTAGGCAACTTGTTGTACAGTGTTATTTACTGTCAGAAAATACTATTTAGAGTTTTTAGTTTAAAATTTCTGTTTACATTGAAGTCTGATTCTTATTTTATTATCATGAAGAGAGCTGTTACTGTAATTATTACAAATGACTCTCTTAATGTGTACAATGAATCGGTATATGTGTTTAGATGGTGCAGTTAGAATGTCCAGCTCTATAAGCAGATTTCTGCAGTGAGTGCGATTACACTGGTAAAAAACTTTTATTTTAGTTATGCGAACAATTTACATAGGTTATGGAACAAATTTCTCACTTAATCTAAACATAATTTCAAAATTTCTGTATCGACTTCACTTTTCACGTAGTAATGATTTTTGTAAACGCTCACCACAACCTATGTTATATAATGCATCCGTCAAAATGGCATGCTATCGTAAAAAATATCTGTTAATACTCGAAGGAAGCAAAGAAATGACTAACATAATAGTAAAGAAAAGTAAGGACTCATATCCAAAAATATTTCCTTCTCGATTTTCTGCGTTATACAGAGGTAATTTTTGGACTGTATGCATTAAGTTAACATTGAAGAACTGACTAAAAACGTTAACGTTGATGTAAGGTTTATCGTTAATCTCATTTCTTCAAGTTGTGGGGAAGCACGTACGGAAAGCGTCGATCTCGCCTCGTCCCCACATGCTCCGTCCTGTAATACTTCTTCACTTGCAATGAGTATGGCAATGTCATCAATGAATCTTTTCATTGCCATCCTTTCACTCTGAATTTTAATCCCTCTCCTGAACCTTCCTTTTATTATCGTCATTACTTCTTCCATGTCTCGATTGAACTCTAGGCTGCACCCCTGTTTCACACCATTTTCAATCCAAGCACTTCGTTCTCGGTCTTCCCGTCTTATATATATATATATATATATATTTCCCAGAATTTCGAACATTTTGCTCTACTTTACGTTCTGCATCTCTGGCGGCTTTAAAATTTCCATTCTTCTGTATATCATTCTTGAATATATAAGCTGTTAATATGATTGTGCGGTAGTTGTAGCACTTATCTGTTCTTCCAGTGTTTGGAATTCTGTGGATGATTTCTGTGCGAAAGTCTGATGTTACGTCTCCAGTGTTATACAGTCTACGTACAAAATTGAGCAGCTGTTTGATTGCCATTTCCCCCAACGATTCTAGAAACTCCAAAGCTCTGTTAAACTCTGGCTGTAATGCTGGATTCCCCATGTGTCCCATATCGATTTCCATTTCTTCTTCTATCACGCCATCAGACAGGCCCTCCTCCTCGTAGAGGTCATTGATGTACTCTTTCCATATATCCGTCCTCTCACCTGCATTTAGCAGTGGAATACCTATTGCATCCCTAATGTTGCCGCTCGGGCTTTTAATTTCACCGTAGCTTGTTTCGATTTTTATATATCCTGTATCAGTGCTCCCAATAACAATTTATTTTTCGGTTTCTTCACATTTTTCCTGCAACCTTCCGGCTTGGCTTTTCTGCACATCCTATTTATTTCATTCCTAAGTGACTCATACTGCTGTACTCTTATCTTTCGTGGAATATTTTTATACTTGCTTCTTTCGTAGTTTAACTGAATCACTTTTTTCTCTTACCAATGGTTTATTCACAATTACTTTCCTTGTACCTACGTTTATCTGTCCAACTTCTGTGACTGACGTTTCTAGAGATGTCCAATTTTCTTCAAGTGAACTACCTACTACGTTGATAATATCTAGTGAGGTTAGCACACATACCAAATACAAAACAATTTGGGTGAAGATAAGTGTTAAAGTAGGATCAAACATAGTAATCAGACGCTTTTATACACCCACGCTTTTATACACCCTCTGCATCTGGAACAGTAGTTTGCTTAACATTAAAGCGTAAATTTGGAAAATAATTCGTGTTAATTTCCTGGTAAAATTATGGTATTTGGTGGCGATTTCAACTTAACAACTACAAAATGTGAGACGCGAGTGACTGAGGCGGCTAGTATGGACAGACAATCATGTGAAACTGTTCTAAATGCCTTATCCGAAAATTATCTTGAGCAAATAATCAGAAAACCGACTGGTGAAGGCAACGGGTTCGATCTCGTGTTCACCAAGAGTCTCAAACTTTTCTACTCAGTTACCGTACATTAGGGACTCAGTGATAATAGGGCCGTTACAGCATCACTGAATATATCTGTATGTATGACGGTAAAAAAAATGTAGGAAGATACTTCTGTTTAGGAAGAGTGACAAGAAATACACTGACGGAAGAAAGATCACAACACCAAAAAATAATTAACGTAGAGTGATGAAATTCGGTGAATATATTTGTCTAGGTAACATATTTAAATGATAGGTAACACATTCAAGTGATTGCAAGATCATAGGTTAATGTAAGCACGAGATAAGCCATTGCAAACGTGCAATACTGATACATTAATAACCGTGAAACCGCCAGAATGCTGAATGCAAGCATGCAGACGGTCATAGACTGTGTTGTTCAGGTGCTGGATGTCAGTTTGTGGGATGGAGTTCCATGCCTGTTGCACTTGGTCGGTCGACACAGGGACGGTTAATGCTGATTATGAATAACACTAGGGTTTTCCTCCAATGATATCTCACATGCGCTTAGTTCGAGACAGATTTGGTGACCAAGCAGACCAAGACAACATGTCAACACTCTGTAGAGCATGATGGGTTACAACAGAGGTATGCGGGCGAGCGTTATCCTGTTCGAGAAAAGACCCTCGAATGATGTTCATGAATAGGAGTACAACAGATCGAATCACCAGATTGACCTACAAATTTTCAGTCAGGGTGCGTGTGATAGCCACGAGAGTGCTCCCGCTGTCATATGGAATCGCATCCCAGACCATGACTTCAGGTGTAGGTCCAGTGTATCTACCATGCAGACAGGTTGACACAGGCCATCAAATGGCCTCCTTCTAATCAAAACACGGCCATCAGTGACACCGAGGCAGTCCCAGCCTTCATCAGAAAACACAACAGGCCTCCACCCTGCTCTCCAGTGAGCTCTCGCTTGGTACTACTGAAGTCGGAAATGACGGTGGTTTGGGGTTCTTGGAATGCACGCTGCCGAGCGTCTGGCTCGAAGCTGTCCTTGAAGCAAACGATTTGCAACAGTTCGTTGTGTCACTGTGGTGCCAACTACTGTTCATATTACTGCTGCAGATGCAGTACTATACGCCAGAGCCATACGCCGAATACAGTGGTCTTGCCTGTCGGCAGTGCCATGTGTCCGGCCAGAGCCCAGTTTTCCTGCGACCGTACATTCTCGTGACCACCGTTGCCAGCAGTCATGTACAGTAGTGGCTACACTCCTGCTAAGTCTTTCTGCAATATCGCAGAAGGAAAATCCAGCTTCTCGTAGCCCTATTACACGACCTCGTTCAAACTCACTGAGTTGTTGATAATGCCATCTATGTTACTTCTTGACTAACATCAGCTCACAACGTCCAATCTCAAAGGATAACTAAAACTGACGACCCTTATAGCGACTATGTAAATCAAACCTGATTTTCATCCTCATAGTGGCGTGAAATTTGAGCAGACATGATCTTTCAAATGTAGAAACACCCCCACCAATTTTCGTTTATGTTGCACAACTTCTACTTGATGTTTCGTCTTTTTTTTTTTTTTTTCGTCGTTGTATGTTTCAGATTACCAGTGTGATCAACATGAAAAATTCGTTTCTAGAACCGAAATTTTTGATAATTGTTGAGCATCAAAGGACAGAGTTGAAGACTATCCTACACTGTGCGTTAGACAGTATGTGACGAACGAAGTTGTGAGGTATGGAAAAGACCCGCCGTGGTTCAACAGACGCGTTAGAAAGTTCCTAAAAAAGCAAAGGGAGCATCAGTGCAAATTTAAGCGTCGTCAAAGCCCTATAGACCAACAAAAAATGAACGAAACAAAAATTGTCTAAGTAGAGACATGTGTAAACATTCAACGAATTCGAAGGTATAGATCTATCCACCGACTTCGCAGAAAATCCCAGAGAGTTGTGGTCTTACGTTAAATCAGTAAACGGATCGAAACCATCTGTCCAGGCACTGTGGCCATAATGACTTCGAAACGGAAGATGACAAGAGAAGGCAGCAATATTAAACGTCTTGTTCCAAAACTGTTGCACTGAGATAGATTGTTATGTGGTTCCTCCATTAAATCGTCGCACGAACGTCAAAATGACAGATATCGAAATAAGTGACTAAGAGACAGAAATGTAAGTGAAATGACTCAACTGAGGAACGCAGCTGGTCCTGACAGGATACTGATACGTTTCTACATACACTATGCAAAAGAATTTGCTCATCTTCAAACAACAGTGTACCGTAGGTCACTTTAGGAGGGAAACGCTTCTGGAGATTGAAAAAAAAAAGAACATTCCCGTTCCAAGAAGGATCGTCGAATGGACGTACAAAAATATAGGCATACGTCTATGACGTCGGTGTGTAGTAGAGATAAACGATCGCTGAATAGAAAAACAACTACAATCGCTTATTAGTGGAAAGGCATCAGGACCAAATAAGATACGTGAAAGACTCTACAAACATGATGTGAAAGAATTTTCTCCCCTTCTAGCAGCAGTTTATCGTAGATCACTGGAGCAACGAAGGGTACCACCGTCTGCAAAAAAATGCAAGTCATTCCCGTTTTCAAGAACGATCTTGGGACATATGCACATAATTATATTGTTGACGTCAATCTGTTGTAGAATTATGGAAGATGTTTTACGTGCAAGAATAAAATTATGACGTTTTTTCAGAACGAAAATCTCCTCTATAAAAACCGACATGGATTCCGCAAACACAGATCTTGCGAAACTCAATTCGCTAAATTCCTCCATGAGATCCATAGTGATGTAGACAATGGCACTCAGATTGATGCCGTTTTCCTTGACTTCAGGAAGGCATTTGACACCGTCCCGCACTGCCGTTTAGTGGAAAAAAATACGAGTTTACTGAGTATCTGACGAGATCTGCGGCTGAGTTCAAGACTTCTTTGCAGACAGAATTCAACACGTCGCTGTTAACGAGACAAAATCGACAGATGTAAAGATAAATTCGGGAGTACCACAAGAGAGTGTGATAGGACCGTTACTGTTTCCACTGCATTTAAATGAACCAGTAGAAAGCGTCGAAAGCTTTTTAAGACTGATCACAGATAATGCGTTTGTCTATAAGAAAGTAGCAACGCCAGAAAACACTATCAATTGCAGAATGGTGTACAGAGGATTGATGACTGATGCAAGCCCTGGCAGCTGACCATGAACGTAAATAAATGTAATATATTGCGAAAACATAGGAACAGAACCGAGCGAGGTGGCGCAGTGGTTAGCACACTGGACTCGCATTCGGGAGGACGACGGTTCAATCCCGTCTCCGGGCATCCTGATTTAGGTTTTCCGTGATTTCCTTAAATCGCTTCAGGCAAATGCCGGGATGGTTCCTTTGAAAGGGCACGGCCGATTTCCTTCCCCATCCTTCCCTTACCCGAGCTTGCGCTCCGTCTCTAATGACCTCGTTGTCGACGGGACGTTAAACACTAATCTCCTCCTCCTCCATAGGAACAGAAATCCACAACTGTACAACTATACTATTGATGATAAAGTTCTGGAAACAGTATCAGCGGTGAAATACCTAGAAGTAATTATCCAGGGCGACTTTAGGTAGAATGACCACATAAAAGAAACAGAAGGAAAAGCAGATGTCATATTGAGATTCATAGGAACAATCTTCAGGAAATGTAGCTCATCCACGGAGGAAGTGTCTTACAAGGCACTTGCACGACTGATTATTGAGTATTGTTCAGAAATATGGAATCTTTACCAGCTAGGTCTGGTGGAAGAGATACACAACATTGAACGAAGAGCGGCGCTCTTCTTTACAGGAGCGTTTAGGCAAAAATGGTTCAAATGGCTCTAAGCACTATGGGGCTTAACATCTGAGGTCATCAGTCCCCTAGACTTAGAACTACTTAAACCTAACTAACCTAAGGACATCACACACATCAATGCCCGAGGCAGGATTCGAACCTGCGACCAGACTGAAGCGCCTAGAACCGCTCGGCCACATTTGCCAGCAGCGTTCAGTCGGCGCGAAAGCGGTACAGAGATTTTCATCTAACTCCAGTAACAGTGGTTACAAGAGAGGAGTTGTTAATCACGGACGGGTGCACTTTGCAATTTCGAGAGAAAACTTTCCGTAAAGAGTTGGACAACATACTACTTCATCCCACATCCATCTCACGAAATGACCGCGACGAAAAAATTCGAGATATTAAATCAAATACAGAGGCTTACCGGCAATCATTCTTCCCACGCCCCCTTCACGCGTGCATACTATAAGGTTAAAGCTCAAACTACCCAAAACCCAAGCGGTACTCGTTGGTCATTCTAGGCTCATTAGCCCAAAGTATGTGGAATCCCTAAATGGTATAAATAACAACTTCTTTCCTTCATCAAAGCGTCTAGGAATAATAATAGATGAAAATCTAAATTGGACTGAGCACGTAGCTGCAATGTGCAGGAAGGTATCGGCATTTCTCCACGCCTTACAAAAATGTAAAAAGCTCTTCCGTGTCGGCCTGAGAAAGAAACTTGTACAAAACTTATACTTCCAGTTATTGATTATAGCCGTGTTATCCTGCCGGGCCTCTCACAGGCAATCTCACGGCGCCTGAAACTGCTTGTGTTCGTTATATCTCTGATGTTTAACTCTTTGATCATATTTCACCGTCATATGCACAGCTACCGTGATTGCGTGCAGACAAGCGCGGAGATGTCCATACCCTCTGTCTTGCCTACTGTCTTATCAACATATGTTGTCCCTCATATCTCTCCTCAACCTTGACGCTCTTGTCTGAACAATATGTACAACAAGCAAAAACACCCTGTCCCATCAGAGCAAAATCTTTTCTGTCCCACTCCAGCAATAGCCACTACCTCGAAGTCCTTCTCAGTAGCACAACCTGACTCTGGAATAACCTCCCGCATTATATTAAGGAACTGAATGATGTCTCCAAATTCAGAAGACAGTTAATGACATATCTGCTGAAGCAACAGCAACAATATCAACAACGACGACGACGACGACGACTTCCATTGACCCTGTACACACTTGTTACGTCTGTACATTCTACTTTCTATCTAAGTCTTCCTCATTTCCCTGTATTCTTAGCTCATACAGTCTCCTTAAATTTCCTTTCCCGAGAACTCGCTATGTCATAAAACGTCTGTTCTGTACACCTATAAATTGCTTTTAAATCTACCAACTGCCATTACTTCTATTATATGGTTATTATTATTATTATTATTATTGTTATTATTACTATTAATATTATCACTGTTAGCTGCAACAGCAGCAGTAGTAGAACTACTGCCAGCATTAACTTTATTAGTTCAGAGTCAGTATTATTTACTGACATTGTCTCTATAGAAACTCAAATCATATTAATACCATCTGTCATATTAAAATTGTACTTTCTTAGAAAAGTATGACGTGGAAAAAAATACTGTACGTATGAAACGCTGGTCTGATGTAAGAAAGAGCCTGGTGGTCCCAACAGATCAGGCTAAACAGTAAAATGAAATGAAATGATCGTGTGGCTTGCTGGCTTGGAGTCCCCAACTGGGGAAGTTCTGCCGCCGATTTTCAAGTCTTTTCTGTTGATGCCACATTGAATGACTTGCCCGTCGACGGTTATGAAATAATGATCGGAACAACATAACACCCGGTCCCCGAGAGGAGAAAATCTCCGACGAGGCCGGGAATCGAACCCGATCCCACTGCATGGCACTCAGACGCGCTGCAAAAATAAGTGAAAAATAAATAAATATGATGTAGACGTAGAAGCAGAATCGTGGAAAATGTGTTATATTACCTCTCTTTGTCCACGAGACCCAGAAAGCAGCAGGTACCGGTGGCCAGGTTGCTTCAGTGTTTCTTGACTTCCCGATTGCGTTTGGTACAGATTCCTACACACAACAAAACACGACATTTATGAAAATCGAAATGCTCCAATATACGAAACAACATGGGTCCCATAAACAATGATCGTGTGAAACCCAGCTCGCTCTCTTCGTCCACGAGACCTAGAAAGCAGCAGGTACCGGTGGCCAGGTTGCTTCAGTGTTTCTTGACTTCCCGATAGCGTTTGGTACAGATTCCTACAGACAACAAAACACGAACGTGTTGTTACATCACAAAAGCTCTGGGGCAGGAATGAAGAATTTCTAACAAACAGAGCACAGCCTGTCATTCTTAGCAGAGAAAAATCATCAGACGTAAAACTGACTTCGGGCGTACCCCAAGGGAGCGTTACGGGATCATTTCTTTTCACAATTTCTGTATATAAATGAACTAGTGAATATCGTCGGATGTTCCATGAGGTCTTTCGCGGATGAAGCTGTTTTATACACAGAAATCACAATGCTAGAAAATTATAGTGAAATATAAGGAGACCTGCAGAAGATATACAGTTGGTGCAGGGACTTGGAGTTGGCTCTCAACATAAATAAATATAAGATATTGCGTATAAATAGACAGAAAGACCAATTATTGTATGGTTACATGATTGCAGGACAATCACTGGAAGCAATCGCATCTATAAAATATCTGGGAGTATGCATATGGAGTGACTTAAAGTGGCACGACCCCATACAACTAATCGTAGGTAAGGCAGATGCCAGATCCAAATTCTTTGGAAGAATCCTCAGCAAGCGTAGTCGACCTGCAAAGGAAGTAGCTTACAAAACCTTTGTTCGACCTGTACTCGAATATTTCTCTCCAGGCTGGGATCCGTACCAGGTCGATAGAGGAAGTAGAGAAGGTCCAGAGAAGAGCTGCACGTTTCATTAAAGATCCAATTCGCAAGTGCGAAAGCGTCACAGAGACGCTCAGATAAATCCAGTAGCAGATGCTGCCAGAGAGGCGTTCTGCGACACAGTGTGGTTTACTGTTAAAGTTCCGAGAGCGTACGTTCCTAGAAGCGACGATCGATGTAGTGCTTTCTCCTAAATATCTCGCGAGAAGAGCATGAAAGTAAAATTAGCGAGATTCGAGCTCACACGGAGGCTTATAACAATCGTATTTCCCGTGATCTCTGAATACAGTAAGCAGGTTCAAATTGTTCCAAGCTGCGGTAGTCATGCAAAGATACAGAAGCTTGAACTGGACAAACTAACGTGAAGAGTTGATTCAAACCAGTCTTCAGACTGAAGACTACAGCAACAACGTAATTCATATTTCCTCTGTAATATTTCATTTACATCTACATCACTGCTCTGCAATTCACACTGAAGTTCCTCGCAGTGTGTTCTTCGAACCACTTTCACATTATTTCTCTACAGTTGCACCCTGGAGCAGCGCCCAGAACAAACCAACACTTAAATATTCCCGTGCGAGCTCTGATTTCTCTTACTTTATCACGATTATCATTTCCCCATATGTAGGTGGGTGTCAACAAAATATTTTCACATTCGGAGGAAACAGCTGTTGATTGAAGTTGCATGAAAAGATCCACACCCAACGAAAAACACCTCCGCTTTAATGATTGGCACATTAATTCGCGTATCATATCCGTGGCGCACTCACCCCAGTTTCGTGATAATACAGAACTAGCTGCCCTTCTCTGAACTTTTTCGATATTCTCAGTTAATCTTCTCTGATGTGGATCCTACACCGCACTGCAATAATTCACAAGAGGACAGACAAGCATTGTGTAGGCAGTCTATTTAGTGGATTTCTTGCGTCCTCTAAGTGTTCTACCAATAAAATGCAGTCTTTAGTTCTCCTTTCCCACAACTTTCCTATTTAAGTTGTTCGTGTTATCCCCAGGTAATTGACAGCTTTAGATAGTGTGTAACCGAAATTTAAGGGTTTCCTTTTAGTACTCATGTAATGACTCACACTTTTCATTATTTAGATTCAATTGTCACTGTTTCCACCACATACATATATTATGTCTAAATCATTTTGCGACTGGTTTTTATCTTTTGACGACTTTACTAGATGGCAAATGATAGCATCATCTGCAAACAATCTAAGATGGTTGCTCAGATTGTCTCCTAAATCATTTATATAGCTAGGAACAGAAGAGCGTCTGTAGCGCTTCCTTGGGGAATACCAGATATCATTCCTACTTTTCTCGATGACCTTTCGTCAGTTACTACTTTCTGGCAGGGAATCACGAAACCAGTCGTGCAAATGAGACGGTACTCCATAAGTACGTAATTTGACTAGAAGTCTCTTGTGAGGGACGGTATCAAAAACCTTCTGGAAATCTAGAAACATGGAACCAGTTAGAGATCACTTGTCACTATCACTTATTACTTCATGAGAATACATTGCACTATAACGATATTTTCTGAATCCGTGCTGACCATGTATTAATACATGGTACTCTTCGAGGTAATTCATAATTTTCAATCACAGAATACGTTCCCAAATCCTACCGTAAATCGACGTCATTGATATGGGTCTGAAATTCAATAGATTCCTTCTATTTCCTTTCTTGAGTACTGGAGTGACCTGCGCAACTTTCCATTCTTTAGGTATAGATCTTTTGTCGAGCGAGCGTGCATGATTGCTGTTACATCAGCATACTCTAAAAGGAACTTAATTGGTATACGATCTGACCGGCAAACTTGCCTCTGTTAAGTGATTTGACTTGCTTCGCTACAACAAGGATGTCTTCTTTTAAGTGGCTCTTGTTTGTTGCAGTTCTTGTTTCGAATTCTGCAGTATTTACTTTGTCTTCTTTGGTGAAGAAATTTCGGAAAGCAGTACTTAGTAATCACGCTTTAGTGTCATTGTAATCAGTAACATTATCATCGCTAGTGTGCAGTGAAGATACTGTTTGTTTCTTACCACATGTATACTTTACGTACGACCAGAATCCCTTTGGATTTTCTGTTAGATTTCGTGGCAGAGTTTCATTGTGGAAACTACTAAAAGCGTCTGGCACTGAAATCCACCCTAAATTTGGACCTTCTGTAAAACTTTGCTAGTCATGGGGACTTTTCGTTATTTTATATTTGGTATGCTTTTTTCGTTGCTTCTGCAACAGTGTTCGGACATGTTTTGTGTACAATGGGGGATCAGTTCAGTCTCTTACTAAATTACACAACTGTTTGTAACAAGTGAATACTCAGAAGCTTTTGTTTGCAACACGCCATGTTGAGAGAACGTGTAGAGCAGCGGAGCTATAATAAGTGATTTCAGTGGCAGGAAGGTGTTCGCACGTAGGCCCAACGCCGACCTCTTTTAGTGACCAGACAGGTCAGTGTTAGGCAACGCTTAATCGGTGCGAACAAATCGCACTAAGTGTAAACATGTAACCAAGTGCCAGTATGCCTCGTCGACATCACAGGGCGCAATAACAGCATGTAAGTGCGCTCAAACGGGGCAGAACGATTGATCTCCGGGAGGTGGTGTGTCACTCCGTGGCACTGCGGCTCTTACAAGTCACGCTGCTTCAACAGTATGCTATATGTGCAACCAGTGGAGAGAAGAGGGTTCTCCACAGCGCTGACTAAATACTGGACGGCACAATGTAAACTAGCACTAGATAACTGCTGTCTTGTCCGCATGGCCGTAAAGGACAGAACAGCTTCGTTCATAGTGTTGCCAAAACGTTGGAGCACTGCAACTGGTGTGGACATGCCTGCGTCGACGGTTAGACGCCATCTTCTGTGGGCTGGACTAATGGAACGAATGCCATTGCGCCGGCCTCCATTGACAAGAACTCACTAACGCCATAGACTGCAAAGGGCACGGGGATGCCGACACTGGTGTGCTGAGTCGCAAAATGTAGTCTTTTCGGATGAGTCCTATTTCAACTTTTCCCTCAGTGATGGTCACATACGTGCTCGACACCCCCATAGTGAACGCAATTGGACAGACTGTATTCTTGAGCAGCATAGTGGACAAACACTGTGATGGTTTGGGGAGCCATTGCCTCGAACACGTGATCTAGCCTCCTACTTCTTGAGGGCGATCTGGACAACTACCACTACATCAGGAAGGTCTTACATCGCGAGGCAATGTCCCTCCTGCAAGACATTTCGTATGCCATACTTCGGCAGGACAACACCCCACCACATATGGCGAGAAATGTGCAAGACTTCTTCGAAAAACGATGGGTACCACTGCTTCCTTGTCCTGCCCTGTCGCTTCACATTTCGCCCATCGATTATGTCTGGGATATGGTCAGTCAACAACTTGTTCGTTCAGGTCCTCCTGCAGTCACAGCTGATGCTTTGTGGATGTAACTACAAACCGCATGGCAGAGTACTCCCCAGCAGCATATTCAGGTTCTCTTTGATTCCAAACCGCAATGTCCAGGGGCTATGATTTTTTTCTTTGCTTATAACGTAGTTCAATGTTTTTGTCTTCAAAAAATTGAATATCCTATCCACATATTAATTTCAGATATTTATGTGACAAAATAGTTTTAAATCCAGTACTGAGTTCCATACAAATTTTTTCTCCATATTTTGTGTTTACATAAAATTAATTATAGAAATAATATTTTTTAAGATTTTAAATTTATTCATTATACAAATATACTAAAATAAGTAATATAAAAATTAAAATTTATTCATTATGAAAAAATAAAAAGAAAGATTTTTCCTTATTGAATCTTTTTTCTATTAAATTCAGATGAAAAGTGACAAGTTTCTAACACATGGACCATGACTAATGTATAAGATGAATTTAAAACTGACAAAAATATTTTTGTTCAGAGAAACAATAAACTATAACAGAAAATTGTTCAGTGTAATATTCTCAAATATTACATTAAATTATCATCAATAATTATAGAACTTTCGAGAAGTATAAGACATAATAGTAAAACTTATATTAAATCTATTTATGAAGATGATGTATCTGAAATGGAATTTTTTAGTTATAATGATAATTTTATAGATGTTTTTGATGGAACTGAAAACTCAAATTTTCTGTTTCTTATGATTATAAAAAATATTGTATTATCATTACAATTTATAGTAAAAAACTTACCAAAAATAGTAGAACATTTTATTTGTGATTACACATTATTTTTAAAAGTTTCTCACTCAATAACCAAAAAATCTGAAAGATAAAAATTATTGTTTATTACATATATTGTCTTAAAAATTCTGAGATAATATCCTATGTTGGGAATCATATATTAAATTCTTTCTGTCATGCTTTGCTGTGTATATACATATATCAGCTGGTATATTGGGAATAAAAGTAGCATATAATTTCATTGTCATTTCTTGTATCACTACATTGTTTTTTTTATGTGCCAAGCGTATGGTCTAAGCAAAATAATTTCTAATAAAAGTATTTCGATTTATTTCAGTATTTCATTTTAATATTGTAAGTAGTTCAAAATGATGAAATGAATCATAATCTTTCTAAAAACCATGTGGTGGCTCTATATTCCACGTTTATTGTAGAAATATTTCATTCTTCCATTTTTCAAATTTAATATTTGAAATTTAAAATTATCATACAATGACAAAACAATCAACTGACTGTTTTTATGATTAGTTAGAAACACATCATGAATAAAATAAGGCATACCAAACTCAACTCCATTATAATAATTTGTGAAATCCACCTCAAAACTCTTATTGCCACTGCATCCTCCAATTTTTGTAGTCTGTAAGTCATAGAAAAAAGCAGTGTCTTAGGATTTTTTAATATCATTTCTCGTTCTTCAACCTCATAAGCTGGTTCATATCTAACAACTGCAACTCCAATTTCAATATTCTCAGCTGTAGGTCTTCCTTCTTTTGGTAAAGAAT
The DNA here is from genome assembly GCF_023864345.2 of Schistocerca serialis cubense. Classification (NCBI taxonomy): domain Eukaryota; kingdom Metazoa; phylum Arthropoda; class Insecta; order Orthoptera; family Acrididae; genus Schistocerca; species Schistocerca serialis. The sequence continues at coordinate 749,274,868 of NC_064640.1, read as the reverse complement.
CTCATTTCAACTCCAGTATAATTAAAAGTGGCCCAACGAAAAATAAAATCATTTGAACCTAAGCTACAAATAAAAATTGCTGCTAAATCTCCTTCCCACTTTATTTCTTTACAATCTTTACAAAAAATTTGCAGTTAATGTAATACTTCATTTTTATTGCTCCTTATTTCATCATATTAGTTATATATCCTATTGTATGAACTTTATCACCCACAGAAAAAGTTGAACATAATAAAAATGATAAAGTAAATTGATGTTCGACTATAGATATAATACTATTTCCTTTGTTTATGGTTATAAAATCAAATAGCTGTAATATGTAGTTACCAGTTAATTTTTTTATTACAGTTTCCTTCACATATCAGATAATAAGTTCCATCAGCTGTAGCAGATTTAAAGTTCATGTACAATGAGCACAATTTGGATGTAGCCAGCCATTGCGAATATTAATGTTAATTTCTACATCTGTATTAGGAATATTTACGTTATTTTGCTTTCCTCGTACATCAGAAAAGGTACAACCCATACCTCTCAATTTGTTCATTCATAAGACCAAAATTTACTAATTCAGTTCTAAAAGAACAGTTCCAGTAGTACCTCTGAAGACAGTCAAATTACCATTATCATCAGTAGTATTATCTGCTATAACCTGACTTTAATCATGAATTCGAATAATCAAAGGATAGTTTGGTTCACAAATTATTGATGCACTAAATTCAGTGAAGCAATAACATCAGCTTTACAACAAAAATAATAATTTTTATGAACATTCCATCAGATAAATTGCAATTACCATTATTAATTCAAATGGCATAATTTTCAGGATATTATTAATAACAACTTTTTCATTAGGTGTGATTGTTTGGTTATTAAATCCCAGCACACTTTTTACACTACCTTTTCTGTTGATACATAATTTTACATCGCTCTCAATAATAATGTTATTTAAAATTTCAATAGCTAGAATCTATATATTAGGTTTTTTTGTACCAAAAATTTTCTAAAAGCTATATTTACCAATGGTAAAATCCATTGTTTCTCAATCACAATACTGTTTAACATATTTTATGTAATTTTTGGAGTAAAAAATATAACAAAAACAAGTGTGACTTTTTTACAACTATATCTTATAGCTACAGTTAATCTGTTTTTGAGCCCTGATGAATTACCACTTAATTGAAATAAGTGACTAGTTTATTACTACTAAATTGTTACTAATTAAATGAGTCATAAAACAGATTGTGATCCAAAACTAAAAATTTGAGAAAAGAAATCAAAAAATTAAAATGGTAAATACTTACTTAATACAATTCAGTGCATGATAATTGGTCCAAACTGATGTGTAAAATCGACATTAATGATTGAGAATGATATTTTAGCTCCAGGATGGTTAAACTAGGAAAAAATCAGGCATCTATATGTTCATTCTAAAAGTTTACCCTTGATTTTTAAAAAATTTACATGGCATAGTAATCTAATATTGTATCTTTCAATTTAAGCCAAATCTGGCCTCTGGTTACCTATTTAATTTGGCAGGAATGGAGACTGTCTCTTAGGATGCCACAAGCGAATTTTAAACTAATTTTTTGAATAGATATATTTTGCACTTATTTTTGGTAGGTTTACAAGTTGCAGTATTCAGTCTTGCTACAAAAACCCTGTGGTAACCAATCCCTTTATAGTTCATAATGGTCCTTTTTTGCTTGGGATTATTTGTTACTAGGACATCAGGTATATTCTTGCAACCATTTATAGTTAGAGTGGGCTCCTGAACTAATTGTTCAAAATAATTTTTTGAGAAATCAATTAGTAAAATTTCTGGCGATGTTTCAGACCTACCACAGGCTTTGAACATATATTTTCACCAACAAATCGAGGGTAGATTGAAGTCATCACCAACTATAACCATATGAGATGATACTCATGTTTTCTTTGAACCTTTCAATAACTGTACTATCTGAATCAGAGGGTTGGTAAAAGAAAACAACTATTGGTTTGTTCTGGTTGTCAAGTTTAAACTCTATCCACACCAGCTCACAGGAACTATCTTCTTCCATTTCTCTACACGATAAACTGTTACTAACAGCAACAAACACACCGCTGCAGTTGTATTTAATCTATCCTTTCTGAATATGGTTAGGTCACTTGTAAAAATTTCCACTGAATTTATCTCCACCTTTAACCATTTCTTCAGTACCTGTAACTGAGCTTCAGCTCTTTCTCTTAGTGCCTGGATCTCTGGTTCTTCCCAACACAGCTACAACAATTTATTAGTATAATACCTATGCTTCATACATCTACCATTGACCTGTGATTGAGCTGTGTCCTTTGAGACTGAAGTACTAACCGTTCTTTCCTGATATTATTTTACCCAAAAACCACCCAGTCTACTTCACACAGTCACCTCCTTTCTGTAATGGACCCCTAACCCATTAAGTGGAGCTCAATACCCCACCACACTATGACACAAATGAAGGAATCTACAGCCTACATGGTAGAAAAACTGTCGGAGCCTCTGAGTCAGACCCTCCACTCGGCTCTGTACCAAAGATCCACACTCGAACCCATCGAAGATGTTACAGGTGGTGAGCCATGTCTTCATCTTCCAAGCAAGACTGGCAGTCTTTACCATTTTGAACAGTCGCCCAAAACAAGAGAGAATCTCTTCTGATCCAAAGCGACACACATGATCAGTACCAACATGATGCACCAGCTACAGGTGGCTGCAGGCTGTGCTCTTCATGGTACCGATTCCACATCTGGGTCACCAGCGTCTGTAAGGGGCTCTGTTATGTGCCTGACACTGTAACTGCCAACTAACAATTATCCCACACTCTATGAATGCTATGATCTTGCAAGGTGAGAGGCTTCCTCTGCAATACTTAATATCTTTGAGACATTATACTGAACTGCTCTTACACAGAATCTAGTTTTTTATTGCATTTTAAGCTCCAGAGCCCCATCAACTAAGATCCACAGACTATAACTTTTGTGTTGTTACATAGTATTAATCTCTTACATTTGGTAGTTGAGTAGAGTATCTGGTGTCACATTTTAAACTTGTCCACAGTGTCTCACGAGGTGGTAGCATAAACTTCCATGACACTTCAGATTGACAGTTTCAGCCTTGTAAGCATAACTATTTTTTTTTTTATTTGGCCTTTGTATTTCTGTACATTTACCTATGGTTTTATTTCTGTGGAAAGTATGTACTCTGTTACTACACAAGCAAGGAGACAGATGAGACATAGAATATTAAACACCTATCGGCTTCCTCTCCCCAATGTCACATTTCGACTAATCTTATCACCAGTCACATAGGAAAATAACATTCGATTTTAATCAAGCGTAGCACAAAACTGGTCTCAGAAGTACATACAGCATTGTGGACAATTTACAAATCATGAACGAAATTACAGAACAGAACAGTGACTGTGAATCACCAGTTTGACTAAGATTAATATATTTTTGAGGAATCTTCTGACTCATTTAAAAAAATGCTGCTCTAAGAGACCTTAAGAAACATCACATTGATTCAGTCCTTGTAATATACTAAAAATATATTCAAGAATGCTACATCTTCTATGATATATCATCAAAGGTTATAGAGCGACTTTTCTCAGCTGCTCTAGAGAAGTTTTCAGATTCGTAAAATGAAGGAATACGCGATTTTGGAGAAACCAAAACCTTCTTCGTTTGGCTGAATCGGTTGCGCTATTTGATTCTTTCGCCACAGCGCCTCTAATAAATACAGGAAAACGGGACAAGTGCCAGTAGAACTCACGCTCTGAGAGTTCCGTAGAAATTTCAGTATGCATACTGAGCGTTCACCTATGAGTAAGATTGTGAGTATAAAATATGTGACATAAATGGGACTATCTTTTGACTGCACTGACTTAGAAGCTTAAATTTTTTTACATCTCTAAGGGACTGAAATCCTTGATACTTGTATCAAAGATTTCAGTCCCTGCATGGCCGTGTTTCGTTGCCGCCATCTTGTTGCGCAAGGCGGGTGACATTGAAACGAGTTTCAGTCGTTGCCGCTTGTCCGCGCAGGATCGCGCTCTAGTTTTAACAGAGCGCGATCCGCTGTGAAAAATAACTTCCAGTGCGGCGACGCCCTTCTGGCGTGCGATGATTGGCTGCCGGGAGCTCTTATCAAACGCAACTTCCGCTGGGGGCCCCGTCTCGCTCGTGAGGCAACAGCATGCTCACTCTATTTGAGGCAGCTGCACGTAACACACAGCCATGCCTTACCGCAGCAGCAGCAGAAGATATACAAGAAGGAGCAGGCTGCCTGCCTACAAGAATGTAGATACCTTTGATATAACACCAAAGCCAACAGGACAACAGCAACTACTAGGAGGACCTATTACTTTTGTGGGATATAAAGTTAATTTCTCTTGTACTACCACAGAGGTTGTGAGTGGTAATTCGTGGTTGACTATAGCCATACTACGAGGAGGTGAGACACCTTTAGGAGGACTTGAGAGCTAAAATGAGAGGGATATTATAGCATTCCGTACATTTTCTATTGGTGTACTTCCTAATAAGAGTTATGGTACATGTGTTGTAACAACAGACAAGCTGTTCTCTTTGTATACAAGGAATACATCTTCTAAAGGGAGCGGGAGTTCCGACTCCTGGGGAGGTGGGTGGGTGTTCATGCATGGCTGTGTTTCGTTGCCGTCATGTTGTTGCGCAAGGCGGGTGACCTTGAAACGAATTTCCGGCGTTGCCGCTTGTTTTTTATTCCTATTAAATGTTTAAAAATGACCCAGGAGTTGTTACATATGAAGGAACGGTGGTGGTGGTGATGGTTAGTGTTTAACGTCCCGTCGACAATGAGGTCATTAGACACAGAGTGCAAGCTCGGGTTAGGGAAGGATTGGGTAGGAAATCGGCCATGCCCTTTCAGAGGAACCATCCCGTCATTTGCCTGAAACGATTTAGGAAAATCACAGAAAACCTAAATCAGGATGTCTGGAGACAGGATTGAACCGTCGTCCTCCTGAATGCGAGTCCAGTGTGCTAACCACTGCGCCACCTCACTCGGTTATGAAGGAACAAAATTAACAGTACATTTAGATTCAAATTCAAATTTAGATGAAAAATTGATCAAGGTTTTATTAAAAAATTTGTAGAAAAACCATCTGCATGTACTTGGGTGAATGATGTCCATCAATTAATCGACAGAGTAGGATTAATTCATGGAGAAGAATTATTGTAAATAAAAATTATTAGAATGGAATAGTTGCAATAACAAAAATGTTAGCAAATAAATTCAATAAATTTATTATTACTGATCCAGAAGTTATTCCTTAATTAAGTATAGTTTTAATTAATTTACATCACACATTTTGGAAATTAGAAAAATATGGAAAACATTTAGTTAATACTTTAATTAATAAATTACCATTTGAAATACCACTTACCTGTTATAGTTACTGTGGTCCAGGAGCAAGGTTAAGAAAAAAGATTAAGTAGAGGTGATAAAAGAGCACCCATTAGAGGAAGCTTGTGAAAAACATGATTATTCAAATAGAGATAATAATGATTTAGTGAAACACATGAAGCAGATAAAGAACTTCAATTAACTATAACAAAAATGACACTGAAGATGCCTAATGGTGACAGAGTTAGCGACAAGAGCAGTTAGAGGAATATGGTATGGGAAACGAGAAGTAGGAATGGGCCTCAATTATAGTGGTTGGGGATTATTAATTTTTTATTAGATTCAATAAAAAATTTATTAAATTATTAAACAAAATTTGAGAAATGTAGTTTATTCAATAATCAGCTTTTATAATTTTTAATCAAAATGTTATATAAAATTTCAATCTGAATAAGATATTTTTTGCAAATATCTTAATAAAAATTAGGTAAATTTTAATTACATTTAACAAAATGTTTTTATAGATGTTTTAATCAAAATTTTATAAAATGTTCATATAAGTAAAATGTTTTTAAAAAATTTTAATAAAATATTTATACAGTTTTTATCAAAATACATGAATAACTTTACAAGCGATTATATTTTGATGCCATGTGGTGAAACTAAGGTATAAATTTACTTATAGTATTAGTTGCTTCAATAGCAAAAAAAAATTATTGAACATCATATATGAAATGAAAAAGGAGATCATTATTATTGGCTGCATTATCATAAGTAGGTGCTGCTATTACAGAAGCCACTACATTAGGAAACACTATAATAAATAAAAAACAAAAAGATAACTCATACAATGAAAAAAACATAAGTTAGGTATGTAAAAGAAGAGAATTGGAGTAGGAAATTTGAATAATAATAAAGAATAATAAACCTTCATCTGATTCAATAAAAAATTTATTACATTATTTAACAAAATTTGAGAAATGTAGTTTATTCAATAATCAGCCTTTATAATTTTTAATCAAAATGTTATATAAAATTTCAATCCAAATAAGATATTTTTTGCAAATATCTTAATAAAAATTAGGTAAATTTTAATTACATTTAACAAAATGTTTTTATAAATGTTTTAATCAAAATTTTATAAAATGTTCATATAAGTAAAATGTTTTTAAAAAAATTTTAATAAAATATTGATACAGTTTTTATCAAAATACATGAATAACTTTACAAGCGATTATATTTTGACGCCATGTGGTGAAACTAAGGTATAAATTTACTTATAGCATTAGTTGCTTCAATAGCAAAAAAAAATTATTGAACATCATACATGAAAAGAAAAAGGACATCATTATTATTGGCTGCATTATCATAAGTAGGTGCTGCTATTACAGAAGCCAGTACATTAGGAAACACTATAATAAATAAAAAACAAAAATATAACTCATACAATGAAAAAAACATAAGTTAGGTATGTAAAAGAAGAGAATTGGAGTAGGAAATTTGAATAATAATAAAGAATAATAAAACTTTATCTGATTTTGATACAGAAAATTTTGCTGAAGATTTTAAAATTAAACATTTTAGATGTGTTTTTATAACTGACGAATTACCTAATATTTTAAAGAAATTTAATATGGTATAGTTAATCCACTTATTTCTGATAATGTTGATACTCATTGGATTTTATAGTGTGAACCAAATATATAAAAATAGTTCTTGTTTTACTTGGTAGAGATATACCAAAAGAATTAATTAGTTATTTGAAGAAAATTGTTTATATTTCAATGCTGAGAGAACACAAAATTGTCGTGAATTCCCTTGTAGTCATTCATGTTTATTTGTGTTAAAACTGTTATAATCTGATTATAAATTACAAGATATCTTAAATTTAGTAAATGCACATTTTTGGAAATAAAATAAAAGTAATATCTGAAAAATTAGAAGAATCTTAGGGTCAAAAATTAACACAAATTTAATAAACGTGAATTACAGGAAATCGACTCAAAATATAATAAAAGAATTAGAATCAAAAAGTAACAGACACAAATTAGAAAAAAAATGGAATAGATCAAAAAATAGAAATTTTAATTAAATGTATATTAGAAATATACTCAAAAATTAATGAAGATGAATTAGAAATAGCATCGGAATCAATGCCAAATGTAATAAACATGAATTAGAAAAATGAAATAGATCCCAAAATAGAAAATTTTCTTAAAAGTGAATTAGACATAAAACAAAAATTAATTAACATGATTACAATTTGATTCAAAAATTAATACATAAATTAATATACATGAATTAGAAAAGACAATTAATTTAATACATATAAAATAGGGAATTTATTCAACAATTTCATAATGAATTATGTAAAATTATTCAATTTAGTAAGAATTATGTTATTTTCAAAAACAGAGGATTAGCAGTGGTGAGTGATTCAATTACTGATCATGATGTTGTTTGCTAACGATATTTAGAAAAAGAATTAAGAAATATTTTAACAAAATTTATTAAGAATTGCAGTTTATGATAGTAGTAGAGAAGACTATCATAAAAAGACAAATAATACCAACTGAACACTTAATTATGTTGGAGATGATTGTAATGGGTTAACACTGACACCGAATGTTTTGTCTACCCTAGCGTCACTGTGACAGTTAATGGACCGGCAATGGCATCATCGTCGTCGCTGTGTAATTTCACTGAGAGTTCATCGAGAGATTCAGTAACGGTTTAAACGTTTCTCTCCGTGTCTGTTCTCGATCCAAATGTTCTAACCTTAGCAATCATAACCTCTCTCGAACAACCTTCCATACAACGATGACCTCATGCTTAGTCGACATCTTGCTGTATACTAAATTGGCTGCTTCACAGTCAGCACCTTATATACTTTGCGCTCAACCTATACAGTTAAGTCATACACTTTCTTTCAATTCCATCTGCCTTTACAGCTAAGCCATCTACTTTCTTTCTCAGAATGAAGCGGGTGTACATCTCTAGTTCCTTAACCCTGGCATCTGATTAATTTATCGGTCGTAGGAGGCCCTGGGAATACATCTCTAGCTCCTTAACTTTACGTTTTAGGGACTGAAATTTTCCATCTATGTACAGACGCATTCTCTGTCTATACACACCTATCCTCTCGGGCTGAGTGCCTGAATAAGTGCGAACTTGTCCATGGTGTGATGTATATTAACATAATCATCACTTTTTTCATAGAAACTCCTGGAAGTTCCATCTATACCTACCGTCATTCAGTTTTCTTTATTTTTGTGAAACAAGAAACCCATACTGTGCGTGATTCCAGCAACCTGAGAATATCTTTACAAAATCATTCAATGGCATGTCGCTACCTACATACGCCTGATAAATATGTTTTAGATTCAAACCCATTTGTCTGAAAGATATAATGAGATTTGCATTATCCCTCAGCAACTGTTTTGTGATTCTGGAATACGTCTGACTCAAGTAAAATACGTCAATACCCATATGACGACCAAAACAGAAATATCTTCGAAATATCGTAGAATTTTATTTTGGTTTTACACAGCTACATCGTTAAATTCGAACACTGTGTATGGCTTTACTTTTTCTGGTGGAGGGATATGACTGTTTTGACTGAATATAGTGTACATTACACTATCTACACCCTGCAATATATTTTGTAGTAGCTGGTACTGGGACCCAAACAGCATTTTTCAAAATACACATGTTCACAGTGGGCTTCATCTGGGTGTGTTAGTAGTGACATGAGAACGTTTGTGTTGCCTTATTTGGATGGATCTACAATATTATCGTTCGTATATTATCAGGTAGGTGTATCCCATTTTTCTTCTAGTTTTCTTCTGCACTAGCAAAAGACTACTCACTTACAACGAACTCTCGATGATTCACCCCCTGCCATGATACCGACTAAATCTGGTTTCGTTGTGCAACGGGATTTTATAGAAAAATGAACACCTGTAATAATAATAGCAAACCTAAGAGAATATTTTATATAGGAACACTGAATACGAACACATTACTGAAACCAGGTAAACTGAAACAAATGACTAACACTATGGATAAATTCAATATCAAAACTCTGGAAATACAGGAAACAAGATTGTGAGATGAAAACCATTTTGAATCGGAAAACTATCGAATATGCAAGGAGAAACCAGACATAACTATTCCAGGAAGAAATCTCAAACTCTTCGCAACGAAATTGTTAGTACATTAACCAATACTGAACTCTGTAATAGATGTCACTACACAATCAGAAAAAATATCGTCACTCACAATACGATCTGGATTCAAAGCATACACACTAATCATGCAAATGACCCCACAAACAACTACAACAAGAAAACCCACAGCTGATAAAACATTTCTGGGAAAATCTGGAAGAAACTACAAACAAAATCCCCACGAAGCACGTGAAAGGTTTACTACGTGATTTTAATGCCCCATTAGCAAGGGAAAGAAAATTCAAAGAAACAACAGGAAAACACACGGCCCACAAGCGAACAAAAAAGAATGCAGGGAACCTGACGAACTTTTGCAAGAATTTCGACCTCAGAATCATGTCTAAACAATTCCAGAAACCACACAAAAAGCTACAAGCTTGTAAATCCTCCAGCAACTCTCTAGGAGAATTTCATAGAGACCACATTGCGATATGCATGATAAACACTAGAGAAATTATGAATGTAAGAACAAGGAAAGGATGTTCCGAATCCGACCACCACCTACTTCAAATTAAAGCAAAACTTATACCCAACAGTCAAATCAAGAGAATCAACAGAAATTTCCGAACAGACCAGAGTACCTACAATCAAACAAGGATGAAATAATAGAAAAATTAAGAAAAATCTACAGTAATGGGCGGACAGAACTGTCAGAAAAACTTAAGGAACCGATAAAATTGGGATTACTACGGAGAAAAAGGAAACACAGATGTTGGAACATGACATGTGAAAGAGCCATAGAAGACAGAATACAAGCCTGGAAAAAATTAACAGTCACAGAAAATGGGAAGAATTCAACAGGATACAGAAGAGCACTTCGAAAATAATCCGTAGAGAAAAAAAGAGATTATGAAAAAAAAAGATTGACAGCGGCAGAAGAGGACTTCAACAAAGACAACACACGAAGGAGAACGTTCTGAGAAAATATGAGAATATACCAATCCCCGAGCTCTCGCTTCAAAAGTCAACACGGAACACTGGAGATAAACCCGAAAAATAACTGTGAAATACCAGCGCAATACTTTGACACACTATTAAAATGCGATAAACTGATGCAGATCCTACAGTTCGAGAAGCCAGAACCCAGCCTTGATTCCAAACCGCCAACACACGAGGTGATCGTGAAAATACAAAAACCACTGGAAAATAACAGAGCACATGGAGAATATGGACTGACTGTGGAAGTTAGATCATGAACACATCACACTCAAAATACACAGAATCATCAGAAACATCTGGGAAATAGGAACGGTACCAGAAGAATGGAAGTGAGAGTTAATACACACCCTCCACAAGAAAGGAGCAAAACAGACCCTAATAACTACAGAGGAATTTCACTACTGCCTGTGACACACAAAATTCTATCAAAAACGCTGTTAAATCGACTATAGCCTCAAATAGATCCACAGATATGAGAATACCAAAGAGGGTTCAGAAAGGGAAGATCATGCAGTGAACAGATAATGCCTGAGAACAATACTGATAACAAGAAAGTCCAGGAACATCACAATAACATTCGTCAACTTCAAGAAGGCCTACGATTCCATAGGTAAACACTCTTCAGCACACTGAAAGAAATGAAGATGGAAAACAAAACTAAAGAGCTAAGCAAGGAAACATTTTCAAATACAACATCCAAAGTGAAATTTATGGGAGAGATCTCGGAACCATTCGAAGTTAAGACAGAAGTGATGTCGGGAGATGGCCTGTCACCCATTCTATCTAACTTGGTTTTGGAGAAAATAATCATGACGTAGGACAAAAGAGTCAGTTGAGTAAAGATGGGGAGACACAAGGACATAACTGTCAACATAAAATGTCTTACCTTTGCCAATGATATAGCCATCATAACAAATAACAGAAAACAAGAGACACAACACGAAATCTCAGCCAAAACATGACCACAAATCTCGCATGAAAAAACGGAAGACATGCATACAAAATCCACAGACACCAACTGCAACAAAGTGTGGAAAGATAACACAAGTAGATAGGTCCAAATACCTGGGACAGATTGTACACAAACCACCACTGAACGCAGCATCTAATGAAGAAAGGATTACAAAACTACAAAAAGCATACAAACTTTAATGGAACAATTACAACAAAATAAGTATTTCCATCAATGCCAAATTAAGACATTACAGTACAGTAGCCTTACCAGAGGCCCTGGATGCCTCAGAAACAACAAAAATCAAAGGAAGAACGAAAATTAAGGAGATGGAAAGAGAGGAAAATACTGAGAAAAAACTATGGGCCAGTTCAGAAAGAGGGGAACTGGGTAAAGAGACCGATAAAAGAACGATACGAACAAACAGAGGAGATTACAAACAACATCAGGAAAAGATGGGCAAAGTTCTATGGATACATACAGGGTTATTACAAATGATTGAAGCGATTTCACAGCTCTACAATAACTTTATTATTTGAGATATTTTCACAATGCTTTGCACACACATACAAAAACTCAAAAAGTTTTTTTAGGCATTCACAAATGTTCTATATGTGCCCCTTTAGTGATTCGGCAGACATCAAGCCGATAATCAAGTTCCTCCCACACTCGGCGCAGCATGTCCCCATCAATGAGTTCGAAAGCATCGTTGATGCGAGCTCGCAGTTCTGGCACGTTTCTTGGTAGAGGAGGTTTAAACACTGAATCTTTCACATAACCCCACAGAAAGAAATCGCATGGGGTTAAGTCGGGAGAGCGTGGACGCCATGACATGAATTGCTGATCATGATCTCCACCACGACCGATCCATTGGTTTTCCAATCTCCTGTTTAAGAAATGCCGAACATCGTGATGGAAGTGCGGTGGAGCACCATCCTGTTGAAAGATGAAGTCGGCGCTGTCGGTCTCCAGTTGTGGCATGAGCCAATATTGCAGCATGTCCAGATACACGTGTCCTGTAACGTGTTTTTCGCAGAAGAAATAGGGGCCGTAAACTTTAAACAGTGAGATTGCACAAAACACGTTAACTTTTGGTGAATTGCGAATTTGCTGCAAGAATGCTTGAGGATTCTCTACCGCCCAGATTCGCACATTGTGTCTGTTCACTTCACCATTAAGAAAAAATGTTGCTTCATCACTGAAAGCAAGTTTCGCACTGAACGCTTCCTCTTCCATGAGCTGTTGCAACCGCGCCGAAAATTCAAAGCGTTTGACTTTGTCATCGGGTGTCAGGGCTTGTAGCAATTGTAAACGGTAAGGCTTCTGCTTTAGCCTTTTCCGTAAGATTTTCCAAATCGTCGGCTGTGGTACGTTTAGCTCCCTGCTTGCTTTATTCGTCGACTTCCGCGGGCTACGCGTGAAACTTGCCCGCACGCGTTCAACCGTTTCTTCGCTCACTGCAGGCCGACCCGTTGATTCCCCCTTACAGAGGCATCCAGAAGCTTTAAACTGCACATACCATCGCCGAGTGGAGTTAGCAGTTGGTGGATCTTTGTTGAACTTCGTCCTGAAGTGTCGTTGCACTGTTATGACTGACTGATGTGAGTGCATTTCAAGCACGACATTCACTTTCTCGGCTCCTGTCGCCATTTTGTCTCACTGCGCTCTCGAGCGCTCTGGCTGCTGAAACCTGAAGTGCGGCTTCAGCCGAACAAAACTTTATGAGTTTTTCTATGTATCTATAGTGTGTCGTGACCACATGTCAATGAATGGAGCTACAGTGAATTTATGAAATCGCTTCAATCATTTGTAATGGCCCTGTATATAGGGTGAACGAAAATAGATTGACCAAGAACATTTTTAATATAGTGACAACTAATACAGTGAAAACCAACTAGATAAAAACCATGGAAGACCTCAAGAAACTGAACATCTCCGCAGAAGACATGACAGACAGGGAAAATTACATCGAGAAAATCCGATAACAGAAATTTCAGCTAGTTCCCAAAGAGAAGAAAACAGGAAAGAAGTGGTCAAAAAAGATGAAGAAGAAACACAGCGACTATATGAGCGGTTTTTGGGAAGAAAGAGGCAGAAAGAAATGCCATGAAAATTGGTTGTGTTTTAGCGCTCTTCTTAATGTGGAATTACCGTTAATAATAATAACAATAATAATAACACGGGTAGCCACCATATACCAATTATCTTACCGACTAAGTTACCATTGCTACATTATAATGAGAGGGTTATGAAGTAAGAAATAACACATTGGATTTGCGATAGCATATATTGCACTAACTGACTGTGACTGATATAGTATATCCCCCAATCACACGGTCACGTGGCTCCTAGTTTTCAGATGTGGGAGGGAGTGAATGCTGTGTTCCTGTTGGTTCCTAAGGGAAGTGGTGGTGGAGAATAAACCTGTTTCAAGTGCCCTCTGCAGCAGTTTTGTGAACTAGCTCAGTTGAAGCCCATATATCACGATGCACACTTTTGATTCATTCCGGCTGGGGTGTTGGAATAGGATGAAGTAGTCTCTTGCACTGTGGGGCTCCCTCTTGACCTGAAAGTGTAGGAATACACGAAGCAGTCAGCATGTCTGCACTGTGTTTGGTGCAAAGGCATCATTGGATTTTTAACAGTGTAATTACGTTTGGTGAGTTATACTGACGTCAGTTTCGTGACGGTATTCCTTGCGCGATTGAAGAAAACGATCTATTTACATATTTAATTACTTTTTTTCATACATTTTGCAAGACCTGCATCTTCCAAAACAGCAGAGAATGATGAGTTTTTCCTGCTAAATAAAAAAGAAGTCCCGCTCCTGCAAAATAAATTTTATACATAAACAATACATTATTATACCCTCAACAATGTAGTTGAATTACCTGTCGTTGGATCCTTCCAGTCCACTCGCTCAGCGATTTTTCCAGCCAATTTTATTTCTGGGAGGGGTGGGGAGGGAGGGGACAATAGCTGGGATGTGTTCTGGTGGTGGTATTGTGCACTAGCCCAGTCCATCCCTGCACCTGAAGCTGAGCCTGTGTGCGAAAGTTTCCAATCAAGACAACACATCCAATCTGAGCACTGTAATTACGTAATTAGGACATGTAGATGTTAGACAGGGTAATACTTCCACCACCCACACCAACAGCTCTGCACTGACTGAGCGATTTTCCTGCCAATTTTTTTTTTCAGTGGGGAGGAGGGAAGTGAAGGAGGGGAGGGAAAGGCTGTAGGTTTTCCAGATGGGGATGGTTAATTAATTGATCAATTTAATTAATTGCGTAATTAATGTGATATCAGAAGAAGGGGGAGGAGGGAGAGTTGGGGAGTTCTCAGAGGGGTGGGGGAGCTGGAGGGGAAGAGAAGGTATGAGGGGTTTCTGAGAAGAACAAATTATCCAATGGGAATTAAAAATCAACACCCATGATGGTATAAACGAATTAATCCCCAGAGGGTCATAAATCAATCAACTTTGACCCTGAATGTATGCAATCCACACAAAAATGTGGTGTAAAACCGGTTTTGCCCCACTAATCCCCTTATGTAAAGAATCCCCTCTATTGGGCCCATGTCTTGTTTGTTCAGGACATAACTAATGGACAATAGCTGTCATTATAAATATAATTAATGATCTATAACTGTAACTGTATCTCTGTAATTTATAGGCTAATTGGGAGCCAAAAACCGCACTTGCATTTACGCTTACCAAGGTGTTTGAATGCTTAGTGATAACTTTCATCATAAACATGGATATGTATGACCCACAAATGACGTTTTCTCCACAACGAGTGCAGTGTGCTCCTACTGGTTCAGTTGCCACTACTTCCCCCTTAGTGTTCCCAGCATCCTGAGAGGGGACTTGGCATTCTTAGTCTGTACCTCACTCGAGCAAAACCGGCATCATGAAGCATTGAGATCATCCACTACCTATGTGGAGAATAAAAAGAAGAATATTATTATTTTTTATTTAGTAATATTTTCTTTCCCCTATAGTGTAGTGGACTCCTAATGATAATGCAGATGACCAGTCTGATTTATGGGAGCCATTCGTTTTTCCTCCAAATTTATCAGATTTGTTGGACTTCAGGATTTCACAGCTTGTTTCACCCAACTTTGAGCCTCCAGCACAGCACCAGTGGTCCACCAATGACATATCGCAGAACAATACAAAAGAACTGTTCTTCTATGACAGTGAGTTACTGCTAACAGCTATGTCAGCACTAAAACTGCTGCTGTTACAATGGCATACTTCATATATTAAAGTGTTCCTGTTCACTGTTATGTGCAGTTTAAATGAGATTGGTATTAAGCTTGTAGTTGTCTACTTGTCCTCTGGCCATGAGTTCAGTACTCTAATAGTGTATGAAAATCTGATATTTAGGGACAAAAATTTTATACGTTCATTCTATGAATGGTGGCAGTTACACGAGAATTTCTCAAAGGTAGCTCCTCTGTTCAATGATCAAACTGCAACAGCTGTGTTAATGGGCTGTCACACAAAGTCTGTAAGTGACATCCAAAAATAATTAGAATTATCAATGATGAGGATAGGTTAGAGTGCACCTACTGACAGGAAATAATATTAAGAAACTTGGTGTGCCACTTCTGCCATCCATTGTGCAGTGAATGACCATGTCCAGTCCTGGGATTACGTGTACAGACTTTATGACAATGTTTGGTACACTCCTTCAAAGCTGACTAATGAAACCACTTTTGAGGTTGTATTCACAAAAAGATTTGAAATTATGTATGCAGCATGTATGGTGCATCACTGCTGCCGCTGCAAAGAAATACGCGCATTCTTATACATATTCGTCTTAACCACTACGTTATCGAAATGAAAAAAGAAAATAAATAACTTGTAAAAGAAATTTTTGGACTTTATTTCAAGTAAAGATGCTATGAGGTTGTAGTTGAGTCAGTAGCGTATTTCAATAAGAGAAACAAAGTCAGTGGTTCAACTATCAACTCGCTCTAAGCTATATAGCTATGCGTTTTTAGATGCAGTGAAACTATCCAGAACTGTGAGACAGATATTTTATAAATAAAAAGATCAACAGAGTTACACACACACACACACACACACACACACACATATATATATATATATATATATATATATATATATATATATATATATATATGTGATGGTTTCTTGTTTATTCACTAGATGTACAATAATTCTTTTGTGCATAGATACACAGCATCGACTAGTAATACAGGGATATGTGTTTCTTTGATAGGTAGGTTAATGACTCGAAAATAAATATTAGATATATACAGTATACTTCATATGCTTTAATGACAATAAACTTTTATTTTGCACTGCTATGTCTCTCATGGCAGTCTAAAATAACTGCCATGTATTTTTTTAATTCAATATTACAGAGAGGACCTTTCATCATATAGCTGATATAATACTTTCTTTATGTTTCAAAGAAACCTTGGTATTTTAAAATGGAAGATGAACAAAGAAATATACATTCATAACACTGGGAGTAGTATCAGTAGTTGAAGGAAAAAGACTATACATCTTCACTAATGATTCACTCAAGTACTCCACATACCAAGTTTGTTTTTGCATGGCCATCATACGCAGAAAACACAGAAATATTCGTTTTAGAAATATTAGATTGGTGCATAAGTTTGTTGACTGCAAACTACGTAGCCCGCACTACGTTCTGTTCAGTTGTTACTTGCTGTGATATTAATGACACACAGAAGTAACAAGCTTTCTTGAAAGCGTGTCACAACGCCCTTCAAGAATGGTTGTTATTTGTAGCAATGTATATAAATTGAAATTAAACCCACATCTCAACGTATAACAGTAAGCAGTTCACATATTTAACACTCATGTTACGGCCAAGGAAGAAGAAATGTTTGAGGGAGTAGAAAATGCTGTTCAGAAAAAGTCTTCAATGGAAAACTTTAAGGTGTGTCTCAACTGATGTGGTAAAAACATGTGTGGAAAAAATAAACACGTCATTGCTCTTGTGTAAAAGGCGGTAGAGAATGACGGTCGATCAAAACCATTAATCGTACATTGCATCACGCAACACCAGTCTTTGTGCGGAAAATAGCTGGATATCTCAGAAGTTCTGAAGCCAGTCATGTCACCTGTTAATTATATAAAATTACGCGCTCTTAATAATCGTGATTTCAACGTGTTTATTGAAGAGATTGGAGAAAATGACCACCATATTACACAGCAGAACGCTGGCTTAGCTACAGAAATGCTCCGATTAGCTATTTGAACTCTGAACAACAATCGACATTTTATTGAATGAAAGGAATCGTCCTCTGGCTGAGTTACAAGACGATCAACGGTTATAGAAGTTATAATTTTATACAGATTTAACTAAATATATAGAGGAACCTAATTCAAAATTTCAAGGAGAAAACCAGCTACTATCTGGTTTGTACACTCCTGTTAAATTATTTCGACAAAAATTGTTTTGTTTCAGTCTCCATTGAAAAAAAATGTTTCAGGCATTTTAAGAGATGCCAAACATTCAGTCAGCAACCAAAGACTAAATTTCCGGTAGATTTCGCAACTGAAACTCTGAGTACCTTAAAAATCAAGTTTGAGTGTCGTTTTTCACATATTGATGTAATTGCAAAAGATATCAAGATTTTTCAAAATTCTTTTAACAACGATATACAAACTTTTGCCCCAGAACTCCACATGGAAATGGTTCCTTTGTAATGCAGCGATGTTTATAAAGATACATATTTTAATTCGTCATTGTTGGAATTTTCTAAGTCTTCCATTCACACAATCCAACCAGCTGAATAAATTTTCTCTTGGTTTTTTCTTCTCTTTCAGCATTACTTATCCGTTCTCCAAAATGAAATGTTAAAAAAGTATTTACATGTCTCAACTAACTGATCAGCATTTGAAGACAATACTAATAATTTCAACTAGTAAACTTGATCCGCAACTGCAAACAATTGGAAGTGGGAAGTTACAGCTATATAAATCTCATTAATCATAATTGAAATTCTTAATTTTATCAAGTGAATTGTCTTTGTACCTGTATATCACTTAAGTAGGGTAAATTTTCAGGAAATCTCATACAATTAATTACAGTTATAATGTTCAATTATATTATATATGTCAGTTAATGTTTATCTTAATTGGTCACAAAATAAATACAACAGATTTTTGTACGTACTTTCGAAGTATGCTGATGTATTAGCTCCATACTTAACAATTATATACAACCGTTAGCTCGACGAAAGATCCGTACCCAAAGACTGGAAAGTTGCACAGGTCACACCAACATTCAAGAAAGGTAGTAGGAGTAATTCACTAAATTACAGGCCCATATCTTTAACGTCGATATGAAGCAGGATTTTGGAACATATATTGTGTTCGAACGTTATGAATTACCTCTAAGAAAACGGTCTATTGACACACAGTCAACATAGGTTTAGAAAACATCGTTCCTGTGAAACACAACTAGCTCTTTATTCACATGAAGTGTTGAATGCTACTGACAAGGGATTTCAGATCGATTCCGTATTTCTGGATTTCCGGAAGGCTTTTGACACTACCACACAAGCGGCTCGTAGTGAAATTGAGTGCTTATGTAATATCGTCTCAATTATGTGACTGGATTTGTGATTTCCTGTCAGAGAGGTCACAGTTCGTTGTAATTGACGGAAAGTCATCGTGTAAGACAGAAGTGATTTCTGACGTTCTCCAAGATAGTGTTACAGACCCTTTCCTGTTCCTTATCTATATAAACGATTTGAGAGACAATCTGATCAGCCTTCTTCGGTTGTTTGCAGATGACGCTGTCGTTTATCGACTAATAAAGTCATCAGAAGATCAAAAAATACTGCAAAACGATTTAGAAAAGATAACTCAATGGTGCGAAAAGTGGCAGTTGAACCTAAATAACGAAAAGTGTGAGGTCATCCACATGAGTGCTAAAAGGAACTCAAACTTCGGTTACACGATATATCAGTCTAATCTAAAAGCCGTAAATTCAACTAAATACCTAGGTATTACAGTTACGAACAACTTAAATTGGAAGGAACACATAGAAAATGTTGTGGAGAAGGCTAACCAAAGACTGCGTTTTATTGGCAGGACACTTATAAAATGTAACAGACCTACTAAGGAGACTGCCTACATTACGCTTGTCCTTCCTCCTTTAGAATACTGCTGCGCCGTGTGGGATCCTTACCAGATAGGACTGACGGAGTACATCGAAAAAGTTAAAAAAAAGGCAGCACGTTTTGTATTATCGCGATATATGGAAAAGAGTGTTAGAGAAATGATACAGGATTTGGGCTGGATATCATTAAAAGAAAGGCGTTTTCCGTTGCGACGGAATCTTCTCACGAAATTCCAATCACCATCTTTCTCCTCCGAATGCGAAAATATTTTGTTGACACCGACCTACATAGGGAGGAACGATCACCACGATAAAATAAGGGAAATCAGAGCTCGTACGGAAAGATATAGGTGTTCATTCTTTCCGCGTGCTACGAGGTTGGAATAATACAGAATTGTGAAGGTGGTTCGATGAACCCTCTGCCAGGCACTTAAATGTGATTTGCAGAGTATCCATGTAGATGTAGATGTAGATGTAGATGTTCATCAAACCCTGAAGGTATTCCTGAACGTAGAGTCACTAATGTCAAAACGATCGTCCTTAAAACAAGAAAACCACTTTCTTGACGTACTCTATCCAGTGGCATTATCCTCACACATAGCAGAAATGTTTTCACTGCCTCTGACACTGTCACCCTTCTGCTGATCTCAGGCAGCATAATATGTCGGAAACGTTGCGATTTCTCCACTTGCCACTCCATTTTGTAGAGTCCACAGCTTCACTCACTATCTTCAAAGAACAAAGCGAGGATATGTAAACACAAATACCAACAGTAAGCCACCAACAAAAAATTACAATTGCTAAGTAAACCCATAGCAACTCGAATACCAACATGCAAAACAAAAGCGCTACGAACTTACGTGTCAACCTAAAACAAGTCACCTTTTTCTTGCTGCAATAGCACTTTATTCATTCCAGTCACGTTTCCACTTTTTACTTTAAGGCATTTCCAGGGTACAGGCTTGCAAAGAAAAATTAATAGTGGCCCTCAACTACGTAACCTCAGACTCAGAGTTAAAATATTAAAAGTTTTGGCTGGTTTCGTTGTCTAGGGGCTGGGATACGTAGTTGCCGCATTGCAAGCCAAATACTGCTGAGTCTACAGTATACAATATGAATATACACATGAAACGAATCGTCCAAGGTTCCCATCACTTGGCAATAGCGAATTTTTAATGTAACATAGAAATTTATAAATGAAAGTTTGGAATTAAATAAAATCTGCAGGTACTATTTTAACGACTGTAAATGATGAGTACGATAGCATAAGTACCTTTAAGAATGCCGTTTATTGCTGCAAAACACTTATTGGTGTCGATGGTCTAGAAATTAAATAAAAAAAAGTTGAATAACAAGGAAACAATAGATTCCTACTTCACGTAATTAGTTATGAGCAACAACATAACTCGCGAGATATTCACTTCTAAACACATACTACGTCTTCACTGCAGAAGCCCGGAAATCTCACAAGTGCATCAGTCGGCACTACAAACTACTTCTATCTCCCGTGACCACGCGCAAACTGCTCAACACTCTCCAAGTATTTCCTGCGACCGTCCATCGCACCTTCCTGTCCAGCACTCTCCCATCTCCTATGCGACCCGATGCTCCTCCCTCACTTCCATACAGTCTCTCTATTGACTTCGGTAGTAACGAGCGCTGTGATTGGTTAGAGCGTTCTCGCCATGTCTCCAAGCCAATGCACACTCACAAATATATTGAAACACATACAAAGTACTGGATTTACATTTAAATAACTTGAAATTAAATAAATATTCCTACGGCTGGACGATAAACACGCTCTAACACGCATTATTAAATACATAAACAAATTAAATAAACATATATCAAAGGAATAGAAGCAAAAATAGGCCAGTAGACTGATGTCTCTGTGCTTTCTAAAACACAGTAAATATTTGACTAATTTCTTCATGAATAGTATGGCACAACATGAATAGTATACATCGAATATAAACAAAGACATAGACGAATAAATATATATTTATAAGCATGCTGCTACCGTTTTTTTGCGTAACTGTGGAGCACTTATGGCCAGACACGATCGATAGTAATCGGCCACTTCGACGTCCAATAATTAATGTACTATTCAAGTTACATGCCTGTAATTCATACCAATTTAGGTTTACACTAATAGCTTTCTAGAGACATGTCGATCGACAAAATCGGATGAACCGTTTAGATTTTGGAAATTCGTTGCTGGGTGTTACTTGTATAATTTACAGTCAGGTAGTAAACTTTAAACTAATAAAGATATTGAAGATCTGATTACACCATCAGAATCGTCGTGCAAATAATGGTGATGTAATTGTTTCTTTTTGAGGTATCATGATTCCTCTGGCTACTATTAATTTCTACATGAACTGTGAAATATCTGCCATTATAGTTTCACAAAGTCCAGCATCTTTGGCACTCCCAGCATACAAATTTCCTTCATCGACACAAAGCACCTTCCTCGACACAGTGTCAACATGGAATTCCCATCCACGCGGTCGGCCTGGACTACGCGTTGGGGTTACCCCTCTTGCTCTGGCTAATGTTCGGCACCACGCGGTTGCTGACGAGCCCCGGCTTGGCGAGCGGCCAGTGCGACCACGCCAACTCCAAACTTAGAATATTTTCAGGATGCCACAAATCGCCCGTTACCTCACAATGGCATCTAGAATGATACAGTTTTTTTTATATGCGACCTTTGTAGATTGTAAAAAAGTTCACATCTCGTTTTTTATAAAAATAAGTGATTTCTTACAGTTATTCGAGTTTTTGGCTGGCATCTGCGTTTCCTCTCATCTGGTCACTTGCTGGAGATCGCACTATAACTTCACTTACGAAACATAAGTACACTGTCAAGTTAGGAATTTTTTTATCTCATACTTTTCATGTTCTTCTTGCTGACTGCTTTGGAGCACTATTAAACTCCTGTCGCTAGATGCAGTAATTTTACCGAAAACTGTGAAATGATTTCGTAACTACTGGATGTTTATTTTATATCTCTTCCTATTTGATTTATTTACTTTCATTTTGCCACCCTAACGGAGTATATGATAAACTAACAGTTCAGTTTTGTTCTCTTTATATCTGAATGTGAGTGGGTGGGTAGGTGGGAGGGAGGGTGGTTGAGTAGATGGCTAGTCAGGGCGAGTAGTAGAAAGTTGAATGTGGGTGTAATAACTGTTAGAGAGCGGTTGAAAGATCAGCTGATTTGAGTTTTGGTTTAAATGTTTTGTGGAGGGTTTCATGGAAGAGTGAGCAGGAAGGAGTTGGGTGGCATTATTATGATAATAATCCTCTGTTTGAGTGTTCATCTGTTATTTTATTTATTAATGTTGAGCTTGTGTACTGGATCGTTCAACAGGTTTTTCTTCTCTGCTTTGGTTTTTTTATGTGTTTCTGTCGGAGTTAGGAGGTATTTTTTATTGTTGATTCTAATTATTTTCATGTCTTCTTCTCAAGATGTTGGCTTGTGACTGTGTTATCTTAGGTGTTCTGCAAATGTGGAGTGGTTTGTCTTATACATACCAGCTCTCTTGTGTTCTTGGTATCTGCCATTAAACATTTTGCCTGTTTGTCCTACGTATCTGCCATCACAAGTGTTACACTGTCTATGTCTTTTGTCAGTTTTAGAGTGTATTTTTGGAAAGTATTGTCTGTTGTGTATGCTATCTTTTGCAATATTTTTTGAAAATTTGGGTGATTTTATGTGTGAGTTCATTATGAGTGTCGTTGTGTACTATCCTGCGTCTTCTCGTATCTTTTTGTGATTATTCTGTGTTGTTATTATGTTACTGAGTGTATGTTACTGTCTTTGGTTCTGTTGTGTTGTTGGTTGTGGTATTGTGTTTTCTGATTTTATTTTATTTTAACTTTGTCAATACCTTTTTGACTGTGCTGCTATTGTAACCATTGATTTTGGCTATCTGCATTAATATGTCAAGTATTTTTTGGTACTTGTCTTTGTTGAGTGGCACTATATCGAGTCTATGGAGCATGTGCTGAAGTGCTGCTTGCTCTTGTGAACCACCCGCACTCACCAGTGCACAGCTAAAAACTAAAGTTACAATAGTCATATAATCATAAAGTTAAACAACAAAATTAGAAGAAAATAAAATCAGAAAACACAAAACCACAGACAGTAACGCAACATAATCAAACACAATCGCCAACACTTAGTACTCTAACAACTTCACAGAATAATCACGAAAATATAAGAGAAGACACAAGATAGTACACAATGACTGACAAACACGGATTCTCACATAAAATCACCAACAATTTCAAAAGGTAGGTCATAAACATAGCGTACGCAACATACAGCTCTACCCAAAAATACATTCCAAAACTGACAAAAGACAGAGAAATATACCAGAAAGCAGGTATACATCAGTAACAGTGAAACACTTGTGATGGCAATTATTTAGGACAAAAAGGCAGAACATTTGATGTCAGATACAAAGAACACATGAGAGCTTGGAAGTATGGGACAAACCACTGCACATGTCAAGAACACCTAAAAGTACATAATCACAAGCCTACCTGTAGAGAAGAAGAAATTGAGATAATTACAATCAGCAATAAAAATCACCTAACCGCTCAAGGAAATTACCACATACAAAAAACAAAACCAGAATTGAAAATCATGTTGAATGATCAGTTGTACATGACAAACACTCACTGTTTACATTAATAGTAACACTCCAACAGAGGATTATTATCACAATAATATCACCTAACCTCTGTCTGCTCACTCTTCCATGAACCACTCCACAAAGTATTTGAACCAAAACTCATATCAGCTGAACACCAAAATTACCACCGCCCTCTTACAGCTATTAAATTCTCATTCAGCTTTCTGCTACTTGTCCTGATTAACCACCCTCCAACACACACACACACACACACACACACACACACACACACACACACACAAAACACAAAAAGACAAAAAAGACCATACATATACGCAAAGAGAACAAAAATGAACAAATATTAGTTTTCTGTATATGTCCCGTTAGGTTGGCAACATGTATGTAAACATATCAGACAGGAAGACATAAAGTGGATACAGAGCAGTTAGACTTTAAATCAGTTTTGATAAAATATATACGAGTAGTGACATAAGAATAATAGTGCTCCACAGCAATTAGCCGAAAGAACTTGAAAACCGTGATGAAAGAACTTCGTAACGTGAAAATTTGTTTATGTTTCGTAAGAGAAGTTATAGTGCGACCTCCAGCATGTGACCAGATGAGAGGAAACGCACATTCCAGCCAAAAACTCGATTAATTGTAAGTAATGACTTATTTACACAAAAAACAAGAAGTGAACTACTTTGTAATCTACAATGATCGCACATCAAAACAAAATTGTATCATTCTAGATACCACTGAAAAGTAAAAAGGCGAAACGTGTGTTGAATAAATAGAATCGAATGCAGCAGGAAAAAGGCGGTTTTTATGTACAAAACGAGTATTCCACATACACTCGCACGCAAGTGTTTATGACAGAGTGTTGCAAAGTAATGCCGCCGAAATTTTTATTTGAAACCTCTTGAACCTTTCTTACATAAAATAAACCTTACTAAAATTCAGTATCTTAATTCATGTTAACGTATTTGCAGCCCTCTGTCACTGTAAGGTTCCGAATTGTAGTGCGTAATACGACAGTGTGTAAAGTAACCATTTCGGTGTGCAAGAAACACCATGTTGTACTCGATTTCGAATTCTAAGAGTTCGTCCACACATGGAGGACCCCCGTTCTACAGCATAACAATCCTGTGACATCTACAACAATCAGACAGATTTGATCCGCTATCGTCGATTATCTCCCATACAGTCTCGACTTGGCCCCATTCGATTTTCATCTGTTTCCAAAACATAAGAAACACCATTGAGGATTTCACTTAGATAGTGAAGAGGCGGTGGAAGCTGAGGTGAGACTGTGGCTCCGTCAACAGAGTCAAACATTCTACAATGAAAGTATCAACAAACTTGTCTCTTGTTAGGAGAATTCGTTCGTCATCACGTTGACTATGTTGAGAATTTAATATATATACATGAAGAATAAAGATGTAGAATGTTAATAACGTTTGTTTTATTTAAAAATCTTTCAGAATTTTCACATAAAAAAATCTAAAGCATTACTTTACAGCACACCCTCAGACAAATAAATACCCATTCACACATGTTGTCACTCAAGTGAATAGTGTGTGTATGAGAGAGTCTTGTTACCATCCGCACAGATGAATCACTTGTCGCTATGACTCAACAGACCGATTTTGCGTTGTGAAACAGTATACACATAACGCTCTCGCGACTGAATACTCAATTAACACGTCATATGCGGAGTAGAAGAAGAATCCTCCCAGGTAGCCGGCACTCCAAGTAAGCATCAACCGCGAGAGCCATGATGCAACAAAATGTACATCCTTAGTCTGCCTTTGGGTGGCATCTGTTTCTGCAAGGTATGCACACATTTTGGATCTGAAACCCACAAACTCTACAATCTGTTAAATCATTCGTCTGATCTTCCATCAGGCCAATAAGCTTCTTGTTTTGAGCTGTAACACTGCACGGATTAAAGGCTGCATATCCACATGTGTGGAATTCTTTGGGCTTGTACCTAATTACTTCAAACGTATTGTAGCCTTTCACCCCATAGATGTCCGCCCCTGGTAGCTGAGAGGTCAGCGCGACGGAATGTCATGCCTAACGGCCCGGGTTCGATTCCCGGCTGGGTCGGAGATTTTCTCCACTCAGGGGCTGGCTGTTGTGTTGTCCTTATCATCATCATTTCATCCCCGTCGATACGCAAGTCGTCGAAGTGGCGTCAACTCGAAAGACTTGCACCAGGCGAACGGTGTACTCGACGGGAGGCCCTAGCCACAAGGCATTTCCATACCCAGTAGATGAAAATGTCTATATATACGTAAAGTAATTTCGGATCATCTAAATTTGACGTCGCAGCTCATATTGAAACCGGTGCATAAGGAATTTGGAAAGGACCAATATATATATATATATATATATATATATATATATATATATATATATATATATATATATAACAGGTTTTGTGAACACTATCGGAACCTCAGATATCAACACAGCAACTAATTCTTAGCAGAATACTGTGGTTCATTTCAAATTTAGCGCTGAAGATATAATCTTGAGACCTGTAATGCCCCTCCCAGTAATAAATTACACGAATTTCGGAGTGGTTTTTTTAAGTTCTTTGTGGTTTCCCCAAAAATAGCATTAGTAATTAATTAAAAAATCTCTCTCTAAGTCCCACACTGCGAGAGCCCTGTGTTTGGTATTAACATCAGTCAACTCGTTCAACCAGCATGACTCCACGGCAGCACATAACTATGACAGTTGACAGTTTTCTTGTGTAACGCATCATTCTCCCGTGAGTTGGTCATGGAAATGATGGTGTCATAAATGCGGTAAACATGCCACACAAGTTTTCTGAACTCATCGAACAATCATCTTGAAGGATTTTTTTCGACATATGATTTGAAACGATTGCGACTTGAGTCACCTGAACATACAACTTCATATGTGATTTGTACCACTCTGTGAGGTTTGTATGTCAGGCATTGGGATCTTCTGGACGGTGCTCTACAGGAGCAAGTACTCACTCAAAGTCAGCTCATACTATGAAGGGCAATGCTCTTAGTAGCTGAAATTCTTAAACTTCAGAAACTTGTTTTCCTTGGTGGGCATGTCCACACCTACTGGTTCCTGCCAACAACAGTCAGTCATTAGCTTCTCTGGTAATATGGTTCAGGCATCTACAGCAGAACAGTAGTGATGCCCATGATTGTGCTTACTCTGTTGTGTGTATATTTAGTGGGACATGTTGTTGATCCATCCTAGCGCTGTTTCTCACCTTGTAGAATAGCAACAAATCTACATGTGTTGCATGCTGACCTGCTACTTTATTAAGGTAAAAGGCGCTGTATCAGGCAGCTACCCCTACTTTGCTGGCAATCCACAATACAGCAAAGTTATGCCTAAGAGCTACCATGCTACACATGGCCACCACAAGCTGACCGAAGTGCCAGGAGAGGTCACTGATCCCACAGACCTCTTTCCTATGCCGACCACATCACTGAAAGCAAGACGGACTGTATCCTGGTTCCAAGGGCTGTACTTAGGCTGACGCATGGGCCCTGAGGTGCAGTCCGCTGTGAGTGGGCTTCCAGGGCCAGGCGCCAAATGCTTATGCATTTATTCAATGAGGAGCTCACTGTGCAGCCAGCACAACGTCGTCACCACCATCTGAGCGAACGTTTGCATCCTGGAACCTGCACCGTGGTCTTCCAGAAGAAGACATGACCTCCAGTTTAGTAACCAATCAGGAGACTTGTAACATTTTAGTGTTTCTCTTTAACTCGAATTTCCATTGTGAACTTTGACTCCAAACAGTCCATTCAGGACTTCTTTTTTACACTAAATGTGCCAAACCCTTTAATTCAGAACTCTTTGTTTGTTCATTTCTAGGCCTTCACCTAAGGTACTTATTTGTGTGAAAATCATGAATTTTTTTATTACATTACCGTTTCAAGACTTGTATCCTCGAAGTAAGTTCATTTTCTCTTATTGCAAATAAACTTGGTTTTCATTGTATACCTGGGCCTTTACTTTTTGACCACCATACTTTAGAGGGGTATGACAACTTTAGTATGCTTTGCTGCTTTCTTTTCCTGCACAGTGTGGCTGGCCTTCCTTCTTCCGCCTGAACTGAGTAATGCAGGTTCTCTCTCACAAATCTGGGTATGTCCTGAAAGGTCACATCGAATAAAATGGCATCAAAGATAAAAAGTCAACAAATATAAAACATTCTGTACGCAGTCAGATGCTCATCATGTTTCACATAATTTCTTTTGCAAGCCAGTATTGACCAGGCAAAGCAGAATTCGTCTTTAAGATGTTGGATATTAATATTTGACATTATATATGGTATACCATTTGAAAGTTTTTGCATCTAAACCCCCATTTAATGGGTCAGAAGTACAGTTATGGCCATTTAAGTAGCTTATATGGCTGAGTGCCTTAGCAAACCCTCTTTTCTGCATTTCAGAAAACTGGCCTAGGACGGCACTCAAGATGAAACCACAGAGCCCCTCAGTAACTGAGTCGCCCCTACAACATCACATAAATTTCCCCACAGCTATTGATGGTAGCTTTCTCTTCCACATAACCTCCGTGCTTGTGGGAGGTGGTATATTAGTTCACAGCATAGTACTGTGCCACACTTAATGGCTAGATGTTGTAGACCTTTTAAGATTTTAGGGAGCTCCATTTCCAGAATGGCTATACAAACACAAGGGAAAAGCCCAGGGTCTGTGCAGCACACAGTAGAGTTATCTGTCTGGGCATACAGTCCCAGTCCAATATGATGGGTGAATGAGCAGCTGCTAGATACCTGGTAACTGTAACTAGACGACCCCAGGCGCTGAGATGGCGCTGAAGATGAATGATGCCATGATGGTCCTATAGACTGCATCATAGATGGAGACCACAGACGTGATGGCCCTGGGTGAGGTGACAGTGCTGAAGATGAGGAGCGCATCCAGGAGAGCCCTGCACATAGGGACTGCAGCTTTGACGAACATGCAAGTGGGGAGTGCATCCATGAGGGACACGGCTGTGATGATAGTGTTGTAGACAGTCACACACATGAGGAATGCATCCATGAGGGGCTTGAACGTGGTAAGGATGTCGGACACATCATCGGTGTGTTAGGGGGTTGTCTTGTTGCTGCCTCAAGTTCACCTGCAGACAGTTCTCTCAAATATGCTGAAAGATGAATGACAATGATAACTATCTTGTATTTGTAGAAATTTAAGAAACAAAAAATACCATATATCAATAATAATGCTTTCTGGTACTTAATCATGCATTCATCTGTGCCACAACAGCTCTCACATCATCATCATCTATTTGTGGGCCACTTTGTAGCAGTGTCTCGAGATCATTATCACCATCATCATCATCATAATCATTACTGCTCACCATGTTATCGTTATCAAGTACACCTACAAACAATTAAACACATCAGAAGCATTGGATGTAACTGTGGAAAGTTATTACAGAAGCAGAAGAAGCATTGCTCATTCATCTTCTCGTCTACAATGGGGATGATTCATTGCTTCGGGCTCATAGAATCACAGGCTGAGAGAGCTCATTCCTCTCAAGCGCTACTGTTGCACCCTTCATCCATTCCCTCATGGCCACATCGTTATCGATAACACCTATAAACAAGAAAAACTCCCTATAAGCAATGCACGTAAATAAAAAAAAGTGTGAATTATTATTATCATAGAATAATAATGTATTCTATTATATATGAATGTATTCATCTATTATGGTGTCCATCTCTGCAAGGCAATGGACGAAAATGGTGTCATGGCCTGGGAAGGACCAGTTTTTGTATCAATGGGATCTGGAAACAAGAAGAAGAAGAACTCATTGTATGTACTCATTGACAATCTGCGTTTTCCTTGCTAACTCAGAACCAAAACTGGCGTCATGAGAGCATAATCCACATGTGGTATTTCAATGAAAAAGAAATCATGTGTTATTGTATAAGTATAAAATAGAAGAAAAATTGAACGCAGAAGAGGAAAGATGGTATTTGCACTCACTATGTTGTGGAGCCAGTGGACTGCCTACACACAAGGCATCCACTTGCAGGGCGAATATGCCCTGAGAGTAAACAGCCGAAGGAGGGTTTAGTTTAACGTGGTTCATATTCGCCCCCATAACATCACTGAAAAATCTAAAAAGTAGCGAAAGAAATACTCAAACTAATGGTACTATTATTCACACACATACACACACACACACACACACACACACACATAACGGTATGTACATTAATTACCAGTGTAATCGCCAGAATGTTGGATTCAAGCATGCAAATCTGCGTGCATTGTGTTTTACAGCTGCCAGACGTCAGTTTGTGGCATGGAGTTCCCTGCCTGTTGCACTTGGTTGGTCAGTACAGGGACGGTCAAAGCTTTTTGTGGATAACGCTAGAGTTGTCGTACGATTATGTTCCGTACGTGCTCGACTGAAGACAGATCTGGTGATCAGGCAGGCCAAGGTGACATGTCGACACTCTTTAGAGTATGTTGAGTTACATCAGCGGTATGTGGGCGATTGTCATCCTGTTGGAGAACATCCACTGGAATGCTGTTCATGAATGAATTACATGAATGACTGAATTAGCAGACCGGCGTACAAATTTGCAATCAGGGTGTGTGGGATAACCACGAGAACGCTCCTACTATGATACGAAATCGCATCCCAGACTATAAGTCCAGGTGTAGTTCCAGTAACTCTATCATGCAGACAGTTTTACCGCAGGCCCTAAACTGGCCTCCTTCTAACCAGCACACGGCCATCACAGGCACTGACGCAAAACCAGCTTTCATCAGAAAACACAACGGACCTCCACCCGGCCCTCCAATGAACTCTCGCTTGACACCACTGAAGTCGCAAATAGCGGTGGTTTGCGATCAGTAAAATGCACGCTACAGGGCGCCTGGCTCAGAGCATTCTTTGAAGTAACCGATCTGTAAAAGTCTGTTGTGTCACCGTAGGGCCAACTGCTGCTCAGATTTCTGCTGCAGCTGCTGTACGATGCGCCAGGGCCATATTGCCGAACATGAAAGTCTTCCATCTCCATGGTGCCACGTGGCTGTCCAGAGCCTGGCCTTCTTGCGACCGCACCTTTCCGTGACCACCGCTGCCAGCAATCATCTACAATAGCTACATTCCTCCCAAGGGTTTCTACAACATCACAGAAAGAACATCCAGCTTCTCATACTCCTATTACACGACCTCGTACAAAATCAGTGAGGTGTAGATAATGGCGTTTTTGTCACATTGAAGGTATTCTTGACTAACATCAATTCACCACGTCCAACCTCAGAGGTAACTAATGCTCACGACCGTTACAGCGTGTATTTAAAGCAAACCTGATTTACATACACATAGTGGCACTAGTAGCGCCAATCTTATGCGACTGGTGCATAATTTGAATAGACATCATCTCTCAGACGTAGAAACACGCCTACCAAATTTTGTTTATGTCGCACAACTCATACTTGGTGCTGTGATTTTTGCCTGTCAGAGTATAAGGATCTGCAATCACCATAAAAAATCTCAATTAATGGTTCTGGAGCTAAAGGCCCAATCCAGCTAGTTCCCCCTCTGGATAATCAGAGAACGGAAAACCGAGCACCCATTAATGGCGACAGCATACTTCTCCCATATACAATAAAGGGAAAGAGTCATCATGATTAGATTTCGTCTATACAGCATGAGCGAGTACATAGAAACACATTAAGTTCATAATACATACCATCATCAACGTGAGCTTGCTTGCCTAGCTCCCCATCAGAGGAAGAACAAGTAGCTCCCTGATGCTTCATTACCCCAAGCGGTTCTGATGTCTGTATGACCAGAATGGAGGTGTGTTCCCCTAGTGTGAACTATGAATACTCCACTGGGGCTGCGGGGGGGGGGGGGGGAGGGGGGGGATCAAAGCTAGCGTCTGCTGTGGTTGGTGTAGTCAGATGTGACTAACAGAGCTGCCCCACCAACATATCCCTTTCAGATCTGATTTTTTTTTCTAGAGGAAGGAAACTTTTTCTTTATGTGATAATGCTCTTAGGTGATTTTCTTAATGATTTTAGATGCAACATTTATACAAAGATACTTGGCTTCATTCTATGGGCTAAAATAACTAATTACGAAGCATCCTCTATTGTAATAAATAGTAAAATGACCGTTCAATAATTACCATGCAAAATAACAATAACAATATTCGATTATACAGTGGAATATAGCGAATCAACCACACCCATTTTTCCTGATGGTCACGAGATGCTGTGAAGTACTGTAACACTGTTATTCAATCAGTCATCTAGTTTATAAAAATTTTTTGCCTTTAAAGCTAGTCGTTATATAAATGTAATATGCAAAGACTATATGGAAAGTGTGACATATGTGATGTTAGTGTGCTTTGTTAATGTACGTTTGTAACTTATGCAAAAAATATGTGAAATGTTTAATTTACTAAATAATATTTTGTCATTCATTAATGAAACGAAAATTTTCCTGTATGTAATTTTATATATTTGTGCACGTAGTCATTCGTATAAAATGGTACACGCTTAGAGACAATGTGTAGGATATGTGTTATGTAAAAGACTGACTGCTTTTGTACTGTACGGAAGTTACTGTGGGAAGCGTAAAAGGTGGCTTGGGTTTTTGGCGCGCTACCTGTAGAGCGAGCGGGAACGAGAGACACAGTCTGTAGGCAGCAGTGAAAGAGGCAACACTCGGACGTAACAGGCAGTGCCTTGCCTGGAAATTGTTTGACAATAGCCGCGGATAACAACTCCTGAATTATTACGGCTTTGGTACAAGTTGTTGGGCTATATTATGGACGTTTAAAGACTACAGGAAGAATAAATTAGCCCATACTTCACGAAACTTGTACGCCGTAACATGGGTAGTGTAGCATCCATTACTATCCGCCACACCCAGCAACTACAGCCAACAGGCTATGAACTGTGTAGTTAGAACTGTAGAAGCGTGAAACATTGATTCAAAATTAACTTTTTTGAATAATTATTGTGTTAAATATAAAATCTGTTTCGCCCTGTTCTTTTATTCCTAATCATTCACTTATATAGGGCCCTTTCCTGGTGTTTGATTATTCCGAGTAAACCTGATATAAAAACATTTTAAGTGCTTTGTTCAGTATCGACAAGCATTAGTTTTCATTTTTGAACAAATGTTTGAAAAATAATCGTTGTGGACTAACCTTTAAAGTGCAGGTAAAAGCACTGTACGATTTACGTAGTAGAAGTGCTGAAGTGAAATTTTGCTTAAGTACTGAAGTAAATGTTTCCAGACAAGTTTAACGATTTTAATATTCTTACTCTCTTTCTGGTAATATGTTAAGTGAAAGTGAGTAAATAAGTTTTGCTAAAAAGATGAACTTGTTATGCATAAATACTGAGGTTTTGCATCAATAAATTTAAATGCATTTATTAGGCCATTAAAATATTTAAGTATTTAATTTGTTGATTACACAGAGTGCAAACATAGAAGTCCTACCTGCCCAATTTTTTTAGCACTTAATGAAGATTAAAAATTCGTGGCCTTTATAGATCAAGACTATATATGTATATGGGTGTACTAGCTGTAAGATTCCTGTGTCTTTCTTAGAAGCATATGCTGAAAAGCTATAATGATTTATGAAGTTATGTTAGGGAACAGCTGGAAAGTAGGCCAAATTTACTTCTTCGGGTTTTCCGAAACTTAACCATTTATTTGCCTAGATAGACTGGCGACCATAAATCCATTAGACAAATCGCTTAATGAACTTGGTACAGAAAGGTCCTAGGTTCAGTATTATTCCAGTTTCACTGTTTTTTCTAACAGCTAGAAAACTCATAGGAAAAGGAACTAATAGTCTGATTTAAATATCCATTAGTTTTACATCACGGTCAAATCCTCTAAAATGGGTAATATTATACGACAGTTCTGGAAAGTAGACACGTTTATGACGTGTATACTATATGCACAGTTCCTCCTAAAATAGTGTGCTATATGTGGCTTTTCCCGGGACAGTCTATTTGTTCTGTTGGGGTATAGCGTTAAGCTCCTTTCCGATATCAGGTTTCCAGTGGGAAAAAATACTTCTGTTGCAGCTACGACCCAGTAAAATTCAATGTACACAGTTGAGGGCAGAGGGTCTCAAAGGCTTAAATTAAACCAATCAGAACAGACAACATTGACGTTATATTTCTCGATCAATCAGAAGAGAGAATGCTGATGCTGTTGCAGGCCGAAACAGAAATTATCGCATCACCGAGCTGGTGCTGTATGGTGAGCTGTCTCCAGACATGGGCTTCCTTTTACAGAGTTCATTCTGCGCTATATAGTAAATTTGTGTACCAGACAAACATTGTTTGGGAGTGCAGACGCATATGGCGCTGATACAGCGAGTACGATTTATGGTATAGAATAAATTTTATAGCTGACAGTGTCCACCAGAGCAAACGTTGCCCCACAGTTAAGTCCTGTGCAGTGTACAATAAATTTTTGTAACATACAAATATTGTCTGCTAAGCAGACGCAGCTGTCACTCATACACCCACAGTAGAGTACTGTGTGCTATATGATAAACATTTTTACCACACAATGTCTGCCGGAGCAGATGCTGTTCCCAGCTGAGGCCCATGCTGTATACATAATAAATTTTGTGGCAGAGAATGTCCACCAGAGCACATTGATATGAACAGAGAAGTGTTCTCCAATAAATTTTTGTATCACACACACACACACACACACACACACACAACACTGTCTGCTGGAGCAGACGATGCTCTATAGAGGGAGTCGGCTGGGTTTCTTATACAGGATGTTACAAAAATGTACGGCCAGACTTTCGTGAAACATTACTCACACACAAAGAAAGAAAAGATGTTATGTGGGCATGTGTCCGGAAACGCTTAATTTCCATGTTAGAGCTCGTTTTAGTTTCGTCAGTATGTACTGTACTTCCTCGATTCACCGCCAGTTGGCCCAATTGGTGCTTGTGTTGACATGCGACTCATTGCTCTACAGTACTAGCATCAAGGACATCAGTACGTAGCATCAACAGGTTAGTGTTCATCACGAACGTGGTTTTGCAGTCAGTGCAATGTTAACAAATGCGGAGTTGGCAGATGCTCATTTAATGTATGGATTAGCACGGGGCAATAGCCGTGGCGCGGTACGTTTGTATCGAGACAGATTTCCAGAACGAAGGTGTCCCGACAGGAAGACGCTCGAAGCAATTGATCGGTGTCTTAGGGAGCACGGAACATTCCAGCCTATGACTCGCGACTGGTGAAGACCTATAACTACGAGGACACCTGCAATGGACGAGGCAATTCTTCGTGCAGTTGACGATAACCCTAATGTCAGCGTCAGAGAAGTTGCTGCTGTACAAGGTAACGTTGACCACGTCACTGTATGGAGAGTGCTCCGGGGAACCAGTTGTTTCCGTACCATGTACAGCGTGTGCAGGCACTATCAGCAGCTGATTGGCCTCCACGGGTACACTTCTGCGAATGGTTCATCCAACAATGTGTCAATCCTCATTTCAGTGCAAATTTTCTCTTTACGGATGAGGCTTCATTCCAACATGATCAAATTGTAAATTTTCACAATCAACATGTGTGGGCTGACGAGAATCCGCACGCAATTGTGCAATCACGTCATCAACACAGATTTTCTGTGAACGTTTGGGCAGGCATTGTTGGTGATGTCTTGATTGGGCCCCATGTTATTCCACCTACGATCAATGGAGCACGTTATCATGATTTCATACGGGATACTCTACCTGTGCTGCTAGAACATGTGCCTTTACAAGTACGACACAACACGTGGTTCATGCACGATGGAGCTCCTGCACATTTCAGTCGAAGTGTTGGTACGCTTCTCAACAACATATTCGGTGACCGATGGATTGGTAGAGGCGGACCAATTCCATGGCCTCCACGCTCTCCTGACCTCAACCCTCTTGACTTTCATTTATGGGGGCATTTGAAAGCTCTTGTCTAAGCAACCCCAGTACCAAATGTACAGACTCTTCGTGCTCGTGTTGTGGACGACTGTGATACAATACGCCATTCTCCAGAGCTGCATCAGCGCATCAGGGATTCCATGCGACGGAGGGTGGATGCATGTATCCTCGCTAACGGAGGACATTTTGAACGTTTCCTGTAACAAAGTGTTTGAAGTCACGCTGGTACGTTCTGTTGCTATGTGTTTCCATTCCATGATTAATGTGATTTGAAGAGAAGTAATAAAATGAGCTCTAACATGGAAAGTAAGCGTTTCCGGAAACATGTCCACATAACATATTTTCTTTCTTTGTGTGTGAGGAATGTTTCCTGAAAGTTTGGCCGTACCTTTTTGTAACACCCTGTATTTACAGACATGCTGATCTTGGGAATGTAGGGTGCAGTAAGTATTTAAGGCAGGCACTGTTATATATTTACGCACAACTGTTCCTCCCTTAACGCTTCACTGTGCATGTGATCTTAATGGATGTGCTAGTTATATTTACACTTGGCTCTGCTGGAGGTAACAAATTCAGTGCACACGTCGTCATTATTCAATACGATCATATCAGCAGGATGCGTCTCTCCTTAATGAGATTCAGATGCTGTGAAAAGTGAAAGCTATACAAAGAGGAGCAGTCAGTGGGCTTCAAACTCCTTGCACCACCCCAGCAGTCTATACCGCTCTGATAAATACCCAACCATCCTAAACGGTCGAGCGGTTCTAGGCGCTTCAGTCCGGAACCGCGCGACCGCTACGGTCGCAGGTTCGAATCCTGCCTCGGGCATGGATGTGTATGATGTCCTTAGGTTAGTTAGGTTTAAGTAGTTCTAAGCTCTAGAGGACTGATGACCTCAGATGTTGAGTCCCATAGTGCTCTGAGCCATTTGAACCACCCTAAACACCCACACAAAGCCGCCTGACACGGCCCTCCACCACTAAAGAAGGGGGGGGGGGGGGTCATGAGCTGGACCAGGCACTGGCCACATGGTTGGATGCAATGAACGTGGACAAGCCACTTGTTCGAATGTATACATCATCAAATGATTCCTTCGTTGCATGTTTACCAAAGAGCTTATGTCAGAATGTGGCAGATACATGCATTTCACTGGCACCACTTAAAAAAACTTATTACAGAGTTGTCTGAATTTCTGTTTCCAGCCCCGGAACCAAACTACAGGGTGCATCTGTGGCTGATGTTACATACTCATCATTGAAATCTATTGGTGTACAGAGGGTGAGAGAATAAGTCAAAGGCGTATCTTTATTTAAAACAACTATTTATTAGTCACCCAACTTAATAGTAATTTCACATTATTTGAAGCGGAAGTAAAAGCATTGATTCTTTCTTCCTCTTTTTCTTCTCCTTCTATGTATATCTTCTTGAGTTAGCAGATTTCTGGGTAATTATATAACTCAAGATCACTGATTGAAGCGTACTTGAATATTTTCGTCACCAACATGCTTTTTCACTGCCTTTGACATACATGACACTGTCACTGTGGTCAAACTTCCGAAACTGATGCCTGCTTTGTGTAATATCACACACAATTTGAGTAAGCTACCACCAGTCTTTCTGAGTGATAAATTTATTTCCAAGTATGACTATCGTAATAAGCTTTTGTAGTTTGATGGAGATTGTGAGGCTGCTGGCGCACCTCCTATTAAAATACATTATGAAATTGGTGAAAAGAGGGAGCAAATAAAATAAGTGGTTTTTAAAACATCTTCTTTTTCATATAATATGTGTGACTGATTTGGCACAACCAGTTTCACTCCTTTTTTCTGTCTCCAAGTACTATACTGATGTTGCAAACCAGCAGTACAATTTTAAGCAGTATGAATTAGATGCGTTTCTTGCACAGACAGAGCCTTGGCTTGCTGGTCGATGTGTGTGTATATCTGTGTGTGGGTGTGTGTGTGTGTGTGGGTGGGTGTGTATGTGTGCACATGTGCACATATGTGTTTACTCAGGCGCCTGGGAAGGAGAAGGAGAGCACACGGGGTGACTGCTAGTTGTCCACCCTGCCTCTATCAGGCTCACTTCAGTAGCTACCGGTTGTGCGGAGTGGAGCTACCCCCACCCCCTCACCCCACCCCACTGCCACACCGCCACCCCCTTGTTCTCTGTCCAAATGCAATGCCTGTGTGTGTGTGTGTGTGTGTGTGTGTGTGTGTGTGTGTGGGTGGGTGGGTGGGTGGGTGGGTGGGTGGGTGGGTGTGATCGAGTGAGAGAGAGAGAGAGAGAGAGAGAGATAGTAAAATGCTTAGCTAATCTTGTACCAGTGTTATTTACTGTAATAATATCGTCTCAGAACAGCAAGAGAATTTTTATGTGTAACTGTAGGTTATGCGCTGTGATGTTAGTTGCTAGGTCCTCTATTGTTGTGTATGAATGATATTTACTATAATACGATCTAAGAGAAGAAAACGATGCAACATGAAGGAATTATCAGAATGGGATG
This sequence comes from Schistocerca serialis cubense, assembly GCF_023864345.2. Classification (NCBI taxonomy): domain Eukaryota; kingdom Metazoa; phylum Arthropoda; class Insecta; order Orthoptera; family Acrididae; genus Schistocerca; species Schistocerca serialis. The sequence goes on along the minus strand of NC_064640.1, from coordinate 749,236,095 downwards.
GAAATTGGTAGATCTGATCAAGCTGAGTAACTGCTTGCATAAGGGCCAGGCGTGGACCTACATGTTATTGACTAACTCAATTTGTGAAGCTCTTTCTCTTGAATAAATCATCCAGTTTTTCCGAAATTGTAACCATTTCTTTATTTGTGCATGTATATCACATCTACCAATTTCCATCCCATTCTGATAATTCCACCACAGTGCGTGTTATCTTTTTTTGTATTAGAGTGTGTCAGAGTGTCATAGGGTCAAAGCAGTAAGAGAGTATTTTTCGTGGAGTGTGGCATTAAGTTTCACATTTAGATGTGCATTCTTTTTTAAAAAAACTGTAGATAGCATCGGGGTGCATTACCATGCTGAAAATTGCATACATTTCAAGATGTTGCTCAAGCAAGGGACACAAGGGACATACTCAGAATGCCAAATCCTCTCCCAGAATACTGTTGACACTAAGTGGGCTGCACCAATAGGGACAAACTGCACCAGTGGGGGAGGGGAGACGCCATTTTAGGTCATAAATTAGCATCTTTATGGTGACAGTTATCATTATGCAGCCGGACACCTGGGTAAACATGAATGCAAATACATTATGCCGTCATCTTGCCTATAAATTACGTTAATTATAATGTCAGTTATAGACCGTTAATTGTAATTACAATTACAGTTATTGCTCAAAAATTACGTTCTAAATAAACAAACTAAGTGCCCAAGTAGCTGTTTGTTTACGTACAGGGAACTAGGGCATGTGACTGGTTTGTTTACATAAGTAGAACGAAGGTCCCTTAGAGTTTGGACTGGCACAGCTCCACTGCTATGCTCAACAGACAGGTAACTTAGGCTAAGCCTCCTGCAAAAAGGTCGCTAATCCAGAAAGTGTCCTGTAAGAGACAAATCGAATGCTCAGCTTTCCCTAAAAATAACCCACAAACTTTTATAGCATACAGATCAGGGGTCTTAAGACGGCACACGATGCGCTTTGCATTATCATTTTATTCATTAAACCAGTCTCGGACAACTCCAGAACTGTGTCTGGAAGCATTATTGTCTTGATGCTCATGGTGTTGACCAACGAACGCATTAGTCACGTCATTTTTCCCCCATTTCTCCATCACCTGTGTTCTATCACATTCCTCTTTGTGCCCCTATTCCACCCCTTCTCTTACGTCCATTCCTGACGGTGCCGTAAGTTCAAATCTCCCTGCCTGCAATTAGTCTTTATTATGCATTTAATGATGGAATGTAAATTGCGTTTCCTCTCTGTTATAGATACTATTATTCCCACTATTAACGTTATTTCTATTTTTCAGTGTTGGATTACATATTAAATGTGAGGCCCCACTTATAACATATACATCATAATGGGCATAATGTAGAATACATAGAATATCTGGTTAGATGTATGAGAAGACCTAATGGCCTTAATCTTGCCATGATAAATATGTCGCTAAATAAATAAACAGATATTTCCGACCAGTAACTCACCCACGCAAGACAGTAACAGGGAAACTATCATGCTGTGACATCGCCCCCACAGCGTCACTAAACCATAAACACAAACTACGGTCGGTAGTAACGCGAAGGACGGGTTAGGCAGGTTTCCAATCACCCACTATTGTTGTGCCAAATATGAACTCCCGAGATACCAATTTCATTGTTCCAAGGCATACATTGTGTAGTCAATGAATTCGAAATAGCTGCTATACCATGAATTATTGGAACATACAGTTCACGTCGGATAGTTTTTGCTGGTACAACTTCCTGTAGATATCGTCATTTTTCTGTTTTCCGTCTTCCCTTAGTTGCTTTTAATTTGTGGAATATGTTCCGTCTATGCAACTAATTGAAGGCAGTACGTTTATTGCCGTACTCGTTTCTCTTCTTTTATTTGGGAAGCATCTTCAGTAGATAGGTAATCATTTCAGAGATTATCCTGGATGGTGTTGTGTGATGCTTTCTGGCTACAACCCGCTTCAATGTCTTCTCTCTCTGTCAGTAAGCGTTACTGCTCTGCTTGTCAGACGAAGTTGTTCCCCAGTTTGGTGTAGGCAGTCATTACAGTAGCCAAAGTTCTTTTTGTAGCAGCAGTTAGGCTGGTCTTTCATATCGAGGATCCGTAAGACGGGCCTCAGTAATTCACGCCTCACATAAAATCTAAAAGAAGAGCCAAAAGAAAGTGTTAATACTACAAAGTTTTAAACATGGCAGCCCTCTTTGTAAATCTATAATGGCGTTTTTATCCTGTAAATTGTACTTTTATGCTCTTATGTAGACAAACAGTTACCATGTCTGCTGCTGTCAAATAAAAATTGCCTGTTACTTCATGTACTAAATAATGTCCATCTTAACATTCATCTGTCTATATTTTAAATGTTAAGTAGCCTACTTATACATATACAACCGTACAAAGTAATAATATTCCCTGCACCTAAGGAAAGACTACATAGTGGATTTTTTTTCTTAAGAAATCGCGTTTCAGAGTTTTTTGTGTATGAGAAGATGGTGTTATGCTTCGCCTAAGAGGAAAACTTATATAGATGGCACTCCTGGTGTAATGTTCACTTGTCCGCAGTTGCTAACGTGGGCACCTCAGTCTGTTACTACCTGTGGCATAACATACACTCCTGGAAATTGAAATAAGAACACCGTGAATTCATTGTCCCAGGAAGGGGAAACTTTATTGACACATTCCTGGGGTCAGATACATCACATGATCACACTGACAGAACCACAGGCACATAGACACAGGCAACAGAGCATGCACAATGTCGGCACTAGTACAGTGTATATCCACCTTTCGCAGCAATGCAGGCTGCTATTCTCCCATGGAGACGATCGTAGAGATGCTGGATGTAGTCCTGTGGAACGGCTTGCCATGCCATTCCCACCTGGCGCCTCAGTTGGACCAGCGTTCGTGCTGGACGTGCAGACCGCGTGAGACGACGCTTCATCCAGTCCCAAATATGCTCAATGGGGGACAGATCCGGAGATCTTGCTGGCCAGGGTAGTTGACTTACACCTTCTAGAGCACGTTGGGTGGCACGGGATACATGCGGACGTGCATTGTCCTGTTGGAACAGCAAGTTCCCTTGCCGGTCTAGGAATGGTAGAACGATGGGTTCGATGACGGTTTGGATGTACCGTGCACTATTCAGTGTCCCCTCGACGATCACCAGTGGTGTACGGCCAGTGTAGGAGATCGCTCCCCACACCATGATGCCGGGTGTTGGCCCTGTGTGCCTCGGTCGTATGCAGTCCTGATTGTGGCGCTCACCTGCACGGCGCCAAACACGCATACGACCATCATTGGCACCAAGGCAGAAGCGACTCTCATCGCTGAAGACGACACGTCTCCATTCGTCCCTCCATTCACGCCTGTCGCGACACCACTGGAGGCGGGCTGCACGATGTTGGGGCGTGAGCGGAAGACGGCCTAACGGTGTGCGGAACCGTAGCCCAGCTTCATGGAGACGGTTGCGAATGGTCCTCGCCGATACCCCAGGAGCAACAGTGTCCCTAATTTGCTGGGAAGTGGCGGTGTGGTCCTCTACGACACTGCGTAGGATCCTACGGTCTTGGCGTGCATCCGTGCGTCGCTGCGGTCCGGTCCCAGGTCGACGGGCACGTGCACCTTCCGCCGACCACTGGCGACAACATCGATGTACTGTGGAGACCTCACGCCCCACGTCTTGAGCAATTCGGCGGTACGTCCACCCGGCCTCCCGCATGCCCACTATACGCCCTCGCTCAAAGTCCGTCAACTGCACATACGGTTCACGTCCACGCTGTCGCGGCATGCTACCAGTGTTAAAGACTGCGATGGAGCTCCGTATGCCACGGCAAACTGGCTGACACTGACGGCGGCGGTGCACAAATGCTGCGCAGCTAGCGCCATTCGACGGCCAACACCGCGGTTCCTGGTGTGTCCGCTGTGCCGTGCGTGTGATCATTGCTTGTACAGCCCTCTCGCAGTGTACGGAGCAAGTATGGTGGGTCTGACACACCGGTGTCAATGTGTTCTTTTTTCCATTTCGAGGAGTGTATGTGAGCATCCCATAGTGGCTTGCCTTCCATGTATTCTTTTTAAAAATTTTATGACCTCAGCTTTATCGCTTGATATTTATTTTTATACCTGACATGTAAGTACTTTTCTTTCTTGTACTGTTTGTCAGTACTTACACTTTTATAAAACAATTTCCCATAATCTTTGTACTTATGTTATAGGAAAATTTGAATGTTTAATTTTCTGATGAAGGCACTCATAGAAGTGTCAAAACTAGGCTAAAAGGCTTAATTTTTGCGATTGAGGGCTGTAATTGCTTTAATGTTAATGCTGCAATATAATTCGCGTCCAACTGCAATGACTGGCCGTAAATAAACTGGCGTATGTACATTTTTGCCTGCTTGGTGGCATTCATCAACAGTCGAGGCTGAAGACTATTATAATTTCAGCACCATGAAGGAGGCACACAATGAATGTTAAATTGACACGGAATGCTTGGATATGAAAATGATTAGCATTTCAACACAACCGTACAAAGTAATAATATTCCCTGCACCTAAGGAAAGACTACATAGTGGATTTTTTTTCTTAAGAAATCGCGTTTCAGAGTTTTTTGTGTATGAGAAGATGGTGTTACGCCTCGCCTAAGAAGAAAAAACGTCTACCAACATGTGTCGAAATTCGACAACAGTAACACTGTGGCCTATGGAGACTGCGGTTTATTGTTCCGCAATATTGATTCTCGCCGTGATTGGGATCGCACGTCTGTGTTACGAATATTGAATCCATGGGTTCAGGGAGGTCCTATTCAGCGTCATGCGTGATCTCAACGGCCATATGCGATTAGCGCCCCGGGGGATAGTCATATTGTGCGTTCAGCCATGCAGGATCGTGCAGTCATGCCACGTACCTTGAGCCAGTGAACGGGCTTCCTTACAGCAATACAATTATCTGCATGGACAGTGCAACGACCTCTGGAGCTCTACGGATTGTCAGCACGGCTTCCCTTGACGCCTCAGCAGAGACAGGCGCGCCAACAGTGATGCGCCCGAACGACAAAACTGGACGAAAGTGTCGCTCTGTGTCGTCTTCTCATGTGAGTTCCCGTTCTGCATGTGGCATCACGATAGACGTTCCCAAATGCGGAGGTTCCGTGGACAAAGATCGCTGCCACATTACATTTGTCATCGCCATATGGATGTGACAGTATGGGATGCCATCGGCACACAACATGATCACCTTGTAGCGTGGCGGTACAGAAACACTGCGTGTGCTCGGGTTAACACATGAGCAACGGCTGGACCATGGGGAAAAGGGGGGGGGGGGGGAACTGAGCATAGCATTGCCCGCTTAAAACATTTTTAAATTTATTTCGCCACAAAATTATTATTATTGCAAATACATATTGAGCACCAGTTAATTAGTGTGAATTAAAATGATTATAACAAGGGAATCACTATCTCATTAGAAAGAACATGAAATAGAACCATTAAAATTTACAATATAGGTAACAGAATTTGGGTGCTCTTTCGAGACTCATCTAAGTTTTATCCGAATGTCCTAATAAACAGGTTTAAGATTCTTTGGTTAAGAAAGCGCACACACACTAGTAAGCTTTACAAACGGTAAAAGATAAAAATACCATATATAAGGAGCAGAATACAGGCTAAAGAGGTGCCTGCAAGGCTTTATCACCAACACCATGTCCTAAGAGCGGTCAAGGCTCCCAGCTGACACGTCAACCAACACAGGCAAGCACAAGGTCTGCCAAGGACGCGCAGGCACACACAGAGGCTGACGAGAAGGACCAGATTATAACTGACTTCCATGACACACCAAAACTCTTTACGACAAGTGAAGAACGCATATTACAACCGCCCTTTCTAATGCAATTAAAAAAATGGGTGCCTCGAGAAAGGTTGCAGCTTTTAACAAATTCAAACATGAAATACCAAAAGGTGACTCAAATATCCAAACATTCTTCAAAAATACTTACAGTGGGTGCACTAGCTCGCACATGATAACATATAAAACCCAATCAACAGCTGAACACAATAAAACAGAAATTCTTGGCAATAGAAGTCAAAAGGGAAAATAAATTAGATCCAAGAGGGAGGCTGAGCATAGCGTTGCTAGATCGACTTGAACACGTCAAAGGTGCACTAAAACAGCAATACGGACACGTGTCGAAGTAAAGAGCAAAGTGGTGCACTACAACAGGGCAAACGGGCAACCTGCAGAATAATATTCCAAGAACTGTGCTAATTCCTCCGCAGCCCGGATCTGAGGAAAACTACCAACGCACGAGGATAATTAGTGTGCTCACCCTGTCTTAATAAGTCCAGGAGCAGCAAAGTTTCGTCCTCCGGATAAACCAGCACCAACAGCGAAATCTGGAAAACAGAAGCTGCTACAGGCTGCACTTCTTCCGGTCGTGGTACGTCCTCCATGGCGTGTTTACGCTATGTCTCCTTAGTCACCCAGCGAGATCCAGAGTCCTTCCGTACCGAGCGCCTAATAGCTGAAAACAGACTACCAGCGACCTCTTTCAAGGGCAGCCACCAACAATCTCTCCCCGCGTGGTGCTCCATCCTGCTCTCTCTAAGAAAACTAAAGAGCTTCACATCGAGCACCACAGGCATACTATAGAGTCGGGTGCGGCCTTGAAGCACAGGTTCGCATTGCGGGTAACTTGAACAATACTATATTTCTGATTTGTAGAAAACCATGCTGCGCTTATCTTCGAGATCTCCGTGACGTTATCATTCAACTAGATGACACAAGACCGCTTGTTGCAGGCGCTGTCCTGACCTACGTCGATACGGAGGCTGTTTGACTGTTGCCCTGGGCAGCCGGCCGAAGTGGCCGTGCGGTTAAAGGCGCTACAGTCTGGAACCGCAAGACCGCTACGGTCGCAGGTTCGAAACCTGCCTCGGGCATGGATATTTGTGCTGTCCTTAGGTTAGTTAGGTTTAACTAGTTCTAAGTTCTAGGGGACTAATGACCTCAGCAGTTGAGTCCCATAGTGCTCAGAGCCATTTTTTTTTGCCCTGGGCAGCACGGTCTCCAGATCTCTAACCCACTGAAAACATTTGGCCTTGGTTCGCCGATAGATTGGCACCTTACCACTCGATAGTCACCCTGAATGATAAAGGCACAGAATAGAAGCATCATGGAACTATGTACCGCATCTGTCGTCCAAGCTCAGTTCTACTGAATGACCAACAGAGTTAGAGGCACTGTTCTTAGCAGGCGTGGCAGCCCTGTGAACTAAATTGTCAAACACTATATACGCCCAGATCACCTACAATTTAATCATGTGGTCTTCCTACTACACTGTATAGGTAAAATAACTCTATTTACTGTCTTTCCTCGTGTTGTTTAATGGTCAACAGCGTTTCTTTTTTATTTTTTATCATCTGTATATCCTATTCTAAGAGTACGAAATATACGTAGTAATTACCTGTCTCAACCTACGGTAAGTTATTTAAATCTGTACTCATCTTCCACTAGTCACTTTAAAGAAGATGGGGTAAGGTACTTGGCACTAATATCAGTCACTCTTTGTCCTATTCCTGTTTAGTTTAGATTTTGCCATAAATTTCTGTTTCTCCCAGTGCGAGTCAGTACCTCCTCATTAGTTATTCGATCGAGCCATGTATTCTACAGTAGTCTCCTGTAGTATAAAATTTCAGAAGCTTCTATTATTTTCTTGTCTGAACTGCTTATCATACGTATTTCACTTCCGTACGAGACTACACTCCACACAAACACCTTCAGAAAGGACTTCCTGACACCTGTATTTACATTCTGTGCCAATAAATTTCTCTTTTTCCGATAAGCTTTACTTGCTACCGCCAATCAGCATTTTATATCCTCTTTACTTTGGCTATCGTCAGTTACTTTGCTGGCCAAATAGCAAAAGTTGTATACTATTTGTATTGTCTCATTTCCTAATCTGATTCCTTTAGTATTTGCTGATTAAATTTGACTACATTGCATTACCCTTGTTTTAGTCTGTTGATGTTCGTCTTGCAACCTGTTGTCCACTCAGTTCAAATGTTCTTCCAAGTCATTTTCTGTCTCTGGCACAATTAGAAAATCATCGTCAATTCTCAAAGCTTTTATTGTTTCTCCCTTCCTTTTCCAAATACCTCCCTCGCTTCCTTTATTGCCTGCGCAATGTACAGGTTGAATGATATCGGACTATCTTACAGCCCCGTCTCAGTACTTCCACTACTGCTGTCCTTCCAGGTCCTTTGACTCTTATGAGTGATATGTGGTTTCTGTGCAAGGTGTAAAATGATTTTGCTCCCTACATTTTATCCCTACTACCTTCAGAATTTCATAGAGTGTATTCCAATATTTTCAAAAACCATTTCTGAATATACAAGTGTAAGTTTCACCTTCTGGAATCTATCTTGTAAGATAATTCGTAGGTTCAGCAGCGCTTTGCGTTGGCCTAGATTTCTCCGGAACCCAAGCTGATCTTTCCTGTGGTCTGTTTCTATCAGTTTGCCATTCTTCTGAAAATAATTCCTGTCTTTGTGCGTATGTGTGTGTGTGTGTGTGTGTGTGTGTGTGTGTGTGTGTGCGTGCGCGTGTAAGTGTCTGTGTGTGACTGCGACTTAATAATATTCACGCCTGTCTGCGCAGGGGCGGATTAATGAAGTTTTGTGGGTGGAGGCGGTCGCCTAGAAGAGAAAGAAGACCCAGGAGTCTTCCCGTTGAAAGTTAAGGAAAAAAGCTTTCAAAAACTAATGTTTTAAGCTTCTTTGATACTTCAAAATATGAAACAATTGCAAAAATGTGTTTTAATTTAGACAACAAGGTTTTAAATTTCTTGAAATGTGTAGCATTCGCAGCCTTTTTCTAAGTAACTTCTTTTATATATTTATTAACACACAGCAACAAGCTCATAAGCCTTTTGTTAAAACAGACTTGCTAAGCAAATTAAAAGCAAATAAACTGAAATTAGAATAAAATACTTTTAAAACTGTAGTTCTTAATTTGTTGACAGTTACATTTTTGCGAGTTTAGTTCATAAACATATATATATACACTTTTTTATTTTCAGTACAATTCACAATGGTACTCATTTTTAAACAAATATAGGGGCAATAAAAATGCAATATCCATATTAATTATGTTATCAGAACAATGTACTTGAGACTAATACCTCCAAAGAAGTGTAGTGTAAACAGTGAGAATTATATTACATCGCTACAGTAGCTCAAAACTTACTTGCAGGTAAATAAAACCATGGTTTTGAATGTGATATTGTGTTTCTTTGATTCACTTAGTAGTTAAGATCTGATCTGTACTTAAGAAAACATATCTTTTCTGCTCTTTCCGCCCTTCTCAATATACTAATCTATAATTTTTTCTTTGTTAATAATGATCTCCCTATGGACACACAACAAAGCAAGCCTTATTAAGCGGTTTTTCCCACAACAGTTTCTCAATGAATTTGAGTGCCAAGAAAGATCTTTCTGCTGTTGCATTTGATACAGGAAGAGAGGAAAGGTCAACACCAAAGATCTAATTCTAGGAAAAATTTCTGGAGCGTAAAACTGCAAACAAGCAAATGCATAGCCTGGCAGAAGTGTTTTGCTTGCGTCTTCCATTCTCCATTTTTCAAGTCGTCTTACAATAGTAGCAATGAGGACTATGGGCACAGAGTAGACAGTGCCCTAAGGGAAACGTGAAGCGCAAGCTGCTGCGGCAGATCGGGAAGTCCTGCTAATATTTGGCGCCCACAATTCGAACAGGAGGAGGAGCACAAGTCACTGCTACAAGCACACAAGTTAAGGTGGCTTGGGGAATACTAAATTAAATGACTAAATCCACTGACCAAGACTCTAAATTCGCGTGCTTAGCTTTGGGGCAGATTACAAAAATTGCCTTTTGATTTTAAGTTAGTTTCAACTTTCGAAAGGGGAGGGGAGGGGGGGGCGATCTGCCCATCAGCCCCCTCTTTTAACCCGCCGTTGTGTCAGTGTCTGCCTTCTTTGGAATTGGAATTATTACTTTCTACATCAAGTCGGACGTATTTCGCCTGCCTACAAACAGGTGGAATAGTTTCGTTACGTATGAGAAAAAGTAGCACCACAGCTATATCCTGAGAACGTCTTTATTGTTGGCATTGGGGACAACACGGTGTCGAGTAGACTCCTGAGGAAAGTTAGGCCACGTGTACTGGTAACAATGACTCCACAGTAAATGCACCAAGGAAATTTAATACTCTTTTGGCAGTGATGGGGCCTGAGGATGGCGGCAATGTGCCGCCGAAACTAGTCGTGTAAGACAATAAAGACATTCTTAAGATACAGATGTGGTGGTACTGTTTCTTATATATCATCAGTCGAAGTCCCTCACCCATGAAATAGGATGGACATCCATAAATTGAGTTTTGTTATGCTATGTTCTCCCAAGGATCTTAATAATTCTGAGCAAATGTCGTCTATTCCAGGTGCCTTGTTTCTACTTAGGTCTTTCAAATTTTTCTCGCACTATCATACCTCCGATCTCCTCTTGATCTACTTCTTTTTCCCTTTCTATAATATTGCTTTCAAGTTCAATTATCGTTTTACAGCCCTTTTTATTCCTATTTATGTTTCCCGGTCACCACTGCTCGCGACTTTGAATTCATTCGAAGTCTGCTATCGTGTTCACTTGATACAGAATACATACGTCGGACCAGTACTCCAGAAAACCTCTCATATGAGACTTCCTCAATAAAGGCATTGTATTTTCCCAGACGTACACCAACGAATCAGATATTCCTTTTTTTTCCTTTTTTTTACGAATACTCACCGACTTTTAGAAGTTTTTCTTTAGTCTTGCAACAGGTTACTACCGGATTATTTTTCTTGTTTTGCGAATTTTGCCATGCACTTATCCACATTTAAAGACGGCTGTCATTCAGTACTCCAAGTTGGATTATTGACCGTATCGTTCCGTATCTCTTTGCAGCATACCTCATTGGTTCAGAGAAACCGAAATACAAAGCATCGCAGGTCATACAACAAGTGGACAAAATATGGAAACACCGCGTAAACTGCATGCTTGAACATAACTACTGACGTAAGCAAAGCCTGCTGGTTGCGCTGTTGTATTTGAGCACTAACGGTACCTCTGTCTGCAATGTCCTCAACACATTGCAAATGTCATTGTTGGTTAGAACAGTGTCTTGCGTAATCGTGAGTGCATTATGTCGGAGCTAAGTGAATTAGAACGTGGGCAGATTGTGGGTGCTCGTATAGTGCTTCCGTAAGCAAGAGAGCCGTTGGCGGCGAGCACCGAACTAGTATAAAGTACTCTTGTAGTAGCTCTTCTTCCTTTAGTCTGGATTACTTTACTAAATTACTTCCGTAATAATACACTCTTTTAGTAACTACTGAAGTGCTCAATTTCTATTTACTTTTTTAGTTGTAATTAAAGTAGTAACGACTTTTTACTAAAGAAGTAAACAAATTCAGCATACTGCTGCACCATGCATTTCATTTCATCTCGGAAAATATTTATTGTCGACAGACATTATTGCATCATTTTTTGACAATAATACCGTGTTGGCGCAATCTACAATTACCATCGTCCATTACTGGTGAGTGACACGTGTTTACTTAAGCAGCTTGAGATACGGGCTAACAGCAACGCGGAGGTGGCCAAGGACAATTTAAGTGTTAAGAAACGTTCAGAAAATATATCAGAGAGCGAAAAAGAGCGGTTTGCAGAAATAATGAAAAAGTACATAACTACTATTGAATCTAAAAAGCACGATGTGAACATGCTAAAAAGGAAAAAAAAGATGTTTGGGACAAATTTACATTGAATACAACGCAGGAGTTGTTACACAAAGGTCTCATGAGCAGTTTAAAGTAATTTGGAAGGACATGAAAGCGAAAGCAATGAAAATGAAAGCTAAATGTTGTTGAGAACATCTCCAAAAGTGGTGGTTGTGGTGGTGGTGGTGGTGGTGCTGGTGGTGTAGCTGAGACGAAGATAGACGATGTAAGTCAAATGGTTTCTTATATGATTCCACAAGTTTTCGAAGGGATAACTGGAGTTAACGACAGTGACATCACTATAGATAATGTGGTCCTTTCAAGCAACATCGATGATGATAACTACTCTGAAAATGGCAGTGAAACTGCTGAAAGTGAAACTTTATCCCGTAGTCATGTACCTCTGCTTCCGTTCTATAGATGGAGCTTACCAGAAGATGCGCTTATGAAAAGAGACAGACAACATGTGGTTGCAGTGAAGAACATGATGCTGTTGTAAAAAGCAGACGAAACCAAATCGTTAAAACTGCGTTTAATACGAGAGGAATATAATGTAAAAATGTTGTTAATTGAAAGACAAAGAGAAATCATGGAAGAAAAGCATAATCTTAAAACGGAAGTTACGGATAAGTTCAAGAACAAAATGGATTAAACTTCAGGTTCCTGTCCTCCAGCCAATAAGCTCGAAAAATTTAGGTTTTTCTAAATGAATATAATATGTTTTATATGTACAATTTCATTTGCCTGATATTTTTTAGAATGGTTAATATGTTCTATTTTTCCGCACGACATAATATTTGTGTTCATTACTTCAGTATCAGCAGATTTAATTTTTGTAATTACCGCATTCTAACATGTGTTTGTATTACCAAAATTATAAAAACAGACATCTTTTGCATCGTAGAAATAATCTAAATATCTTTAGTGTGTAACTCTGTGCACTGAAATAAGAAATAAAATTAAAATCTTAATCCCCTAACTGAAAAAAAAAACAAAGAAAAAAGAGGTAGAGAAACAAGTATCAAGTAGGTCACATTTCATTGCAGTAATGACGATGAAGAACCTTATTTCTTCGTTTAAGAAGACAAAGTCTTTATACTAACTTGTTATTTTGCTTTAAAATTATGTACAATTTTAATTAAAATAATTAAGAATAACAGCGCTTCTGACAGCTTGGACTGCAGCATCTGCTTCTGGCTGAAATGCACATTGATCCATGTCATTCACCCCCTCAGCATCAGGCTGGAACACTTCTCCAACTTATATTCCTAAGTTGTGCAGAACTGCAAGTCACAATAACATTTTCGCACTGTGTTGTTTATATCGCATTTTTAGTGAGAATTCGAAAACATTTCTTCCAAACACAGAATGTACACTCTAATACATATATTGTAGCCATATGGGCTCTATGGTAGCACACTTCGGCACCTGTATGGGTTCGAAACACAGAAGTCCTAAGGTGTTTGGAAAGAGCATATCCACACCTCTAACAAGCAGTCCGTCATATTGTCCATTTGCAAATTCTGCAGCACCTGTACCGTCCGAAATGCGTGCGTCACACGTGGAACCCGGACAACGGCATACCACGTTCAAAACTTTCATATTGGCATCACAGATCATTTGTGTATTGATAGATAAGAAATTTTTGTTATTTCTGTATAGTTCTGCTTGTGCTCCAGAAAGACATAGTATGAGTATACGTACCCAATCTATGGTCCCTATGACGTTAGGGAATCCACCAGTCGATAGAATTCCCTTGTTCCTTGATATATTTTCTTTGCTCTGTGGCATACACACACACAGCGGCTTAAAGTCAATTAAACTGTTTATCAGACTGTTAAAAAGCTCTTCCAGCAGTAGCACTATGGATGTTAATGCAATTCCCTGCTGTGATTTAATAATTACTAGTGCGAAAGATTCGCAGTCCACAAAAAAAGTTACAGCCTAGGAAACAAAGCACGGTTCTTGTCAGACCACTCTTTGAAATCACTGTCACTATACATCGCAAATGTGTCCCTTCTCTCCATTAAAACCCTTATTCTTGGGATGTAGCAAATGTGACTTTGTCTCCATCAGAACACTCATTCTTGGAATCTCTACGTCTTTCTCCATTTCCATATATTCTTCACAGTTGAGGCAATCCATAGAATTCGATATTTAACGAGCAGAAACCAAAGAATGCACCTTACTCTCTAACTTTACTCCTACTACCGCTTAGGAGCAAATTTTGGCCTTATTTCCTCCTTAAGCTACTAACGTAGTAGCCTGCTCTTTGACGACGCACTCCACCAGTTATAGAGTAAATAAATTTACTTAGAGAGCAAATGAAAAATTAACACCTGTTGTAATTTACTCCCTTAGCTCAGTACTCTCGACTGGTTCTCTCTTAGTAACTTGCTATTTTAGTTTCTCTTACTCTTGGTTAGTGCTTGATACCCCAAGGGTTTAATGTTTCATGAGGCACCTTATCCGCCAAGTCACAGCTCGGACGAAAGTGTATGTTGAGTGATCGTGCCCGCATCTCGTGGTCGTGCGGTAGCGTTCTCGCTTCCCACGCCCGGGTTCCCGGGTTCGATTCCCGGCGGGGTCAGGGATTTTCTCTGCCTCGTGATGGCTGGGTGTTGTGTGCTGTCCTTAGGTTAGTTAGGTTTAAGTAGTTCTAAGTTCTAGGGGACTGATGACCATAGATGTTAAGTCCCATAGTGCTCAGAGCCATTTGAACCATTTTTTTTTAGTGATCGTAACGGACGGTAATTGAAGAGAATTGTGACGAAAAACAAGTTGACGACAGCTGCAAAAGTCACTGCACAACTGAATGTCGCTCTCGCGATTCCTGTCAACGCCAAAACATGAAGGGAGCTCCATAAGCAGGGGATTGCAGGGCGATATGAAATTCCAGAATCACTAATTAGTGATGCAAATGCCCTTAATATGGAAACGTGATGCCGAAGCCATAAAACTTGGCCTATGCTGAAATGGAAGAATGTCATTTGGTCGGATGAGTGTTGTTTCACACTATTTCCAACATCTGACCGAGTTTACGTCACAAGAGTGAAATAATGAGGGTGTTCGGTGATTATTTGGGGAGCCATATCGTGGTATTCCATGGGCCCCATGGTTACTCTTCAATGTTGTATTACTGCCAAGAATTATGTGACCAGTTTTACTTATCAGGTCCATCCCATAGTACAATGTTTGTTCCCAAATCGTGATGGTGTGTTCCAAGACGATACGACCCGAGTTCACACAGCACACGTAATTCTGGACTGGTTTTGTGAGAGGAGAATGACTTGTCACATCTCCAATCGCCACCACAGTCACAAGATCTCAGTATTACTGAGCCTTTGTGGTCTACTTTGGAAAGAAGAGCGCATGATCAATATTAACCTCCATCATCGTTCCTGAATTTGCCACTGTTTTGCAGGAGGAACGGTATAAGGTTCCCTTATAAATAAAAAATGTCGTGTGACTAGGGCCTCCCGTCGGGTACACCGTTCGCCGGGTGCAAATCTTTCTATTTGACGTCACTTCGGCGACTTGCGCGTCGATGGGGATGAAATGATGATGATTAGGATAACACAACACCCAGTCCCTGAGCGGAGAAAATCTCCGACACAGCCGGGAATCAAACCCGGGCCCTTAGGATTGACATTCTGTCGCGGTGACCACTCAGCTACCGGGGCGGACAAGGTTGCCTTAAAAACCATACAGGTATGTATTTTTCCATTCCGAGAGGACTGGAAATTGGTATGAATGCCAACGGTTTCACTAAACCATTTTAGGCATGGTAATGTGTTATGTTTTTGCTGTTTTCCTGTTTTTGGCCACCCCTTCTATCGTGCAATGCACAATAACACGAGCAGCGAAGCTTCGCAGCGACACCTAATTTGTACAGGTGTCTTATCCTGAGCAAACCCGCCAACGTTCCGTGTGAGTCACGTCCGCCTGACGCATCGCCGCTTGAAATCACAGTAGCGCCGCATCTGCGGGGGCGAAGCATCCTTGACTGGTGATTATTTACGCGTTTTACTCGCTGCAGCGCTCACTCGATCTCAGCACAAAGCTTCCTCTCTCAACGAGCTCGAGTTTGTCAAGCAGATGCTCTTGTTAGGGAGAGCGTATCGTTCACCACCGCCGTCAGAGGTCCGTGCAACACACGCCTCAATAGATAACTGGGCCACGAAAAGTGCTGAGTCTTCCCACAAACCATAGACCTTGTCGCTGTGGTTGTCTTGCGTGCTTCAGATAAACAGATGGCTGTACCGTAGATGCATCCACATTGAAGGGGTATCTGTGGAAAGGCCACACTAACACACGTTTCCTAAAGAGGGGCGGCATCCTTTTCAGTTGTTGAAGAGAAAACAATCTAGATGATAAAAGCTGTAAGACTGATCTGGGATTGTAACATTAGACAACAGGACCTTGTTATATTGGCACTGGGAATGGCTGAAAGCAAGGGGAAACTGCAACAGTTATTACTTTTAGCTAGGGACACCAGAGTGCAGCAGTTATTTTTCCTGAGTACATGCAGCTCTATTGTGTGGTATAATAATGAAGGCAACCTCTTGGATAAATATTCCTATGGTAAAATAGTCTCTCTTTAGAATCCCCAGACGGGTACTGCTAATGAGCATTTTGTCATCAGGAGAAATAAAACTGGAATTCTACAGGTCGCAGAGTGGAATGTTAGATACCGTAATTGCGTAGATACTTCGGAGAATTTAAGAAGAGAGGTGGAAAGGATGAAGTTAGACATATTGGGAGTCAGTGAAGTTCGATGGCCGCAAGATGAGGACTTCTGCTCAAGTGAGTAGTAGGTTATCAACACAAAATGAAATAGGGTTAATGCAGAAGTGGGTCTAGTAACGAATAAGGAAATAGGAATGCGGGTAATCTACTATGGACAAGTGAATGCGTTATTGAAGCCAAGATGGGCACGAATCCTACATCCACAAGAGTGGTACCTGTTTATATGACCGCTAGCTCTGCAGATGAAGAAGAGATTGAAAGAATGTATGATGAGATAAAAGAAATTATTCAGATAATTAAGGTAGACAGTAGTTTAATTGTAACAGGGGATAAGAATTCGACAGCAGGGAAAGGAAGAGAAGGGAAAATATTAGGAAAAGATGGACTGAAGGAAAGGAATGAAAGGGAAGCTCCTTGGCAGAATTTTGCACAGTGGTTAATTTAATCATTGCTGACACTTGATTTAAGATACATTAAAGAAGGTCGTATACGTAGAGGAGACATGGAAACACTGAAGTTTTCAGATATAGTACATCATAATATGACGGTGATTTGGAACATAGATTTTAAACTGCAACACATTTCCCGTTACAGATGTAGAATCTGATCATAGTTTTATTTCTCATGAACTGCAGATTAAAACTCCAGAAATTACAGAAAGGTAGGACATTAAGGAGATGGGACTTGGATAAATAAAAAAATCGGTGGTTGTTGAGAGTTTGAAATGGAACGTCAAGCAACGTTTTACTGAAACTGGGGAAAGGAGTATGATAAGAGAAAACAGAGATGAAATAGTGAACGCAGCAGAGGATCCAAAAGACGAAAAGACAAGGACCAATAGAAATCATTGGGTAACACATCAGATACAGAATTTAACTGACGAAAGGAAAAAATATAAAATTGCAACAAACAAACCAGGAAAAAGGGAATACGGACGTCTAAGAAATGAGATTAATAAAAGTGCCAAAAGGCAAAAAACATATGACTAGAGTTGAAATGCAAAGCTGTAGAAGCGTGCAAAACTATTGGAAAGGTTGATGCCGCCTACAGGAAAGTTAAAGAGACCTTAGGAGCAAAAATAAGCAACCACATGGATATTAAAAGATGCCAAGTCAGAGCTGAGGGATTCAGCCAGAACTAAGCAAAGAAGGAAGCATGAAAGAAGGAAGAAATATATAAAAGGGCTGTACAAGGGAAAGAACTAGAAGACGATACTATAGAAAGCGAAGAGGAAGCAGATGCAGATGAGACGAGAGATATGATACTGCTATAAGAATTTTGTAGAGCACTGAAAGGCTTAAGTCAAAACAAGGCCACGCGAGTAAACGACATCCCATGAGAACTGTTGATATCCTTAGAAGGACAAACCATGCCAAACTATTCCATCTGGTATGGAGGCTAAATTAGACAGGGGAAATACCCCCAGACTTAAGGAAGTAAGTAAGAATTCCAAATCCACAAAAAGTGTGAATATTAAAGCACCATCGGATTAATGAGTCATGGTTTTGAATTACTGACACGAATTATTTGGAAAAACTGTATAAGCCGATCTCAGGAAAGATCCGTTCGGGTTCAAGAGAAATTTAGAAAACGCGATATACTACTGAACCTACGTCTTGCCTCAGATGACAGGCTAAAGAAAGACATTTGTAGGTTTAGAAAAAAAAGAGTGCGGCGATTTTGAATACTGGGAGCGAAGGATTATTTACAATTTATGCGGAAACTATACTGCAGTTATAATAGTCAAGAGATATGAAATGGAAGAAGTAGTTGGGAAGGGAGTGAGACAGGATACATGATAATAGCATAATGTTCTTACTGTTGCTGCTGTTATTCCAGTTGCAGCTTTAGTTCTTCCTGATGCTGTTGCTGTTGCTGCAGGTTGTTCCTAAAATTAAAAAAACTGCGAATCCATAGTACCGGCACTGAGGGCAAATGCTGCACTAGAGACTCGATGGTACTGATGGCCGTAACAGTGTAAACCGAAAAGAGAGCAAGAGCCATTTGAGCTCCGCAAGTAACTTATACCAATATCAATAAAAGCAGGTTCGTTGTAGGCGTGGTGATATGGTGATTGACTATACACTCTATATAGCATGGAAGAAGTGCTGGGGCTGTTCGCTGGCCAGTTTGCACCCGGATGAGCGATTCGCCCAAGTGACACGATGGTTCCACTTCTTGCGGCTGGCTACAGCAAATCTCCTGCAAATGACTTGCAGCATCTCTAAGTCGCTGCTGCTGTCTCGACCTGGTGTAGGCATATCAGAACGCACGTTGATAGAAAATGCCACCAACATATCGATTCCACCTCCATATACCTCGCGAAAAGACCATGAAGGTAAAAAAGGTAAAATTAGATTCGTGCTCATATGTACACTTACCAGCAGTCGTATTGTCCTGCGTAAACTTTGCGGGTTTTGTGACTGGCACAGGGAGAGGGGGAGGGAAGAGGAATGGATGAGGGCGGTACGCAAAGAGTCCTCAGCCAAAACTGTAAATTAGTATCTATCTTGTTGTGTATATACAAGGGGCGTTCAGTACGTAATGCAACACAGTTTTTTCGGAAAGCAGGTTGGTTTTGTTTAGGATTTCAATACACCATGTTATTCCCAACACTTCTGGCTATGAGACCCCATTTTTCAACGTAATCTCCGTTCAATGCAACAGCCTTACGCCACCTCACTGGGAAGGCCTGTATGCTCATATGGTACCACTCTACTGGTCGACGTCGGAGCCAACGTCTTGCTGCATCCACAACATCTTCATCATCCAAGTACTGCTTCCAGCGGAGTGCATCCTTCATTGTTCCAAGCAAACGGAAGTTAAAAGGTACCAGATCCGGGCTGTAGAGTGGGTGAGGAAGAAGAGTTCAATGAAGTTTTGTGAGCTTCTCTCTGGTGCGCAGACTTGTGTGAGGCTTTGGTTTGTCGTGGAGAGGGAGAAATTCGTTTGAATTTTTGTACCGACAAACTCAATGAAGCCGTTTCTTCAATTTCCTAAGAGTAGCGCAATGCACTTCGGAGTTAAATGTTGCACTGCGAGGGAGGACATCGTACAGTATAACCCCTTGAGTCCCAGAACACCGTCGCCATGACTTTACCGGTCGATAGTACAGCTTTGAACTTTTTCTTCGTAGGAGAGCTGATATGGCGCCACTACATGGATTGCCGTTTTGTTTCCGGTTCGAAGTGTTGAACCAATGTTTCATCGCCTATGACGACGTTCCACAAAAAAAGTCACCTTCAGCTTTGTAACGCGCAAGAAATTCTGCGCAGATGGTCCCTCGTTGCTTTTTATGATCTGTTAGGAGGCGAGTAACCCAGAGGGCGCACACCATAGAGTACCCTAGCTGGTGTCCGAGTGTGTCAGCAATGTAAACAGAAAGGTCCAGTTGTGTAGCGAGGTGTTTGACTGTGATTCACAGATTACCTCGAATGAATGTGTCCCCACGTCCATCACTGCAGGAATCACAGCGGTGTGCGGCCGGTCTACACGCGGGACATAGGACAGGTTTGCAGTGGAGATCGGAAATGCGCTCCGTGTACTCGCTTGAGGCTCGCCGGCGAGTCGTGTGACGTCACTCCGAACCCGCTCGAGACCTACAGGCCGCGGCGCGTACTTCACGAAGGTAGTCCTGTGCTCGCTCGCTCGCTCAAATCAGCAGACAAACTACGTTTCTACACCTGTTAACTCGTAACTAGGCGTGTCCGTACAAACGAAAACTGAATCTTCTAACTGAATCCGCTATTATGGAATCTTACTGTTATTATTCCTATAATGATGGGAAGTCCATGGGCCTACTTATAATTTGTTACGTCCATACTGGTGTACAATAAAATAAAATCATGCTAAAATGATTATCAGTTGCATAAGGCACCACTTCTAGCATGTAATGAGTACTGTTGAGTACCGTTATACCATTTACATCGAGTATTGATCTTCAATTAAATTTTCCTGTAGTACTGTTAATCAGTAAGACTTCATAATAGCAGATTCCAGTGAAAGATGCAATTCTCGTTAGTACTTACACGCCCAGCTGGGAGTTAACAGGTTCAGAAACGCATTTTGTATGCTGAGATGAGCGAGCGAGCGAGTTCAAGACTACCTTCGTGATGTACGCGCCGCGGCCTGTGGGCCTCGGAACCCGCTCTCTCTGTGTGTCCGTACACTCGACTCGTGAGTCTCCGTCGCAGCCCATTCGTCGCCTTTGAATGTTATCGGGTATAAATGCACTCGACTCGCTCAGAAAGGAGAGCGTGTACACGAGTTCTCAAGTATAATCGAGGACTTGCAGCATTTCCGCTGCATATGCAACAGTTGTGAAAGAAATTTTCGCCATTAAACTGTGAATTATTATTCATTTATTTCGCGCAGTCATGATTCTGCCTTTATAGTTATTCTCGTGCAAGTTGAAATGTCACAAAATGTCCGACCTGGCTGATTGACAGAAACAGATTATACGCCAATATAACAACTGATCGGTTAGCAGTGAAAACGTACATTTATATAGATAAAACTTTTCCAAAGACTACTGTAAATTTATTTTAATATTTAATATATATTCATAGAATGTCTAACAATTACATTGACATACACTTTCGAGACGTTAACGAGTCTGTAGCGACGGTACCAGGAAACATGACGTGAGGACGAAGCGCAATGTCTAAATGGTGATTAATTAGTAAAATAAATTACAGAAATGGATGATAAACTACACAACTCGCTGTTGCTCCATAATCTCAAGTTGCCATTAACAAATGAATACAGAAATTTGCGAGATTTTTTGTCGCAGGGATATAGCAGTGACGTTTCTCTGTTCCCAGTTTTCGTTTGGGGCAGCACGCATGTTTTCTCATTGTGGTGGTGTAATAAACAAGAATACAACCATTTTGTTTGCACTAGGCGAAATTTGTATATTTTTCGTCTGAAGCGAGGTCTATAGTACGAATCTCATTCCAAATATCACTCTTCCTTCTATCGAATACATTAGCAATTGTGTACTTTCCACCAATTAATTTTCGTGTTACGCCATTCACAGTCTCGCAAAACACAGCTTCGTTTAAGGCCATCTGATCCCGACAGTTGGTGACCGCAGCTCCGCAATTCTCAGACTCGTCGTACTCTCGGAACTACAGTGAAAACGAAGAAAGTCCGTTAGCAGTGTTGGAACAGCGGCGCCTTGACCTGTGAAATATTCAACCCGAAAATTGGACTCGTACGTGCTCCGTTTCTGATATCTGGTTTACGTGCCGCGGTTCGATGAGGACAGATGCCTCGCCGAACGACACACTGTGCTTTTGTTCAACGTCAGGCCTCCGTAGAAGTTCTGCATTCGCCATTTTGAAGGCTGCGTATAGTCTCACAACCGATCGTAACCTCATGAAATAATAGGGGCTGATGCAGGAATATTTTGCGATATCCCACAGCAAGTTCCGCATTTCTTCAACCGAAATTGGGCGAGAAGAAAAATGTGTTGCGTTACTTATTGAGCTCCCCTCGCACATTGCCTGACAAA
Source organism: Schistocerca serialis cubense (assembly GCF_023864345.2). NCBI lineage: Eukaryota > Metazoa > Arthropoda > Insecta > Orthoptera > Acrididae > Schistocerca > Schistocerca serialis. The sequence continues at coordinate 749,214,044 of NC_064640.1, read as the reverse complement.
CAGTAAAGCACCCGGAAGACATGGTCGTATGTCAATATAACTTCGTACTCGTACACGCCATCTACAGGATTGTAAATTATTAGCGTTGCAATGCTCTATGACAGGTAGAACGGAGACCAAAGTGCATTACTGTTGCTCGTGTTGTTACCAGGCCTGGCAGAGTATGTAAGTGGCGTAAACAGCGTTAGATGTAGGGTAATGACTGTGACAGACACGAATATGTAACATAATCCTGTGAGACAGTGTTATCGCACCTGACAGAGTTTGAGAGGGATCTCATTGCGCGTCTCCAGTCGGAAGGCTGATCTAATCGTGCTATATCCAGATTTGTGAGGTATCCGGATGTAACACTGGCCAAATGTAGGACTGCACGGGAACATGTGACCAGGCATACTCATCATCAAGGGTGCAGTCGACCAAGTCCGACCACCACAAGGGACACGGGCGTCTTGTGCACCAAGTACGTCGTATCGCCTACACATCTGCGCCTGCCATTCAGCAACAAGTAATGGACTCCCTGCGACATTCTCTCTTATCCCGCACCACTGGTCGAAGACAAGCAGCAACCGGATGAGGGAAATATCGTCCCATGCATACTCTGTCGTTAACAACACAACACAAACGGCTGCGTTTCGGCTGATGCCATGACCGAAAAGCATGAACAGCTGATGAATGGCGCCATATTATGCTCAAGGATGAATCACTGTTCGTGCTATCCCGGATGACCATCGGCGAGTTTTGGAGAGGCACAGTGGTGTTACTACTGGCGTCATGGCGTGGGGAGCCATCGAGTATGACTTCAGGTGAAGGCTCGTAGTGATTGAGAGAGCTCTTATGGCACAAGGCCTTTATGATACCTTTTCCATCCTAATCAGTCCATGCATCCAGGCGAAAGTGGGTACAGCGTCATAAACATAAATGGGCTCGTAACGTCAGGTTCTTTCTAAACGAACTAGATGTTGTAGTCACTGCAATAATATTACATACCCCCTCAACACATGGTGTTTCATTTCGTTTCCTACTCGTCCAGGGAATGCTTCATTTTTATGGGGGAAGGGGTGGAGGCAGGCAGTGTATATAGATGTAAATTTAGAATTTGAGAATATGTGCTGGCAGCTGCTTGTTCTAAATACAAAGTTAACTATTATCTTTTTTTCAGTTAACAACTCAACCAAAAAAAATCTCAACCACATGTAACTGATTCATCCGTTCACCCAGTAAGTCCAAGGGAAAACATATCTGACTACTAATTATGTGTTGATAACAGTGAACTTCCACAAGTGCAGCAGAAACAGACTCATTTATCTCAGAAGGAAATTATTATTCAGTACTGCAAGGGAAATAAGTGGAACTAAGTGGGTGCAAAAATTATGAAACTTTGAGTGTAATGGACTCCACCTTATACACGATCTTCGGTGCAATGAATATGTTGATAAAGTTTCTATAGTCTTAAACAATTATGAACCTTATCTGATCTCTAAATACACAAAAGAGAGCTTTTCTCTGAGCATTAGGTAAAAGTGATCCACAGCGCGTGCTGGCGACGCAGTGTGCTGTACATGCACTTTCCTAGACATGCTGGGAAATCACACAATACAAAATAAACTCGTGGTGTGGCGAAATGTACCAGATATTTATGAAGGTCAGTGTAATTAAAAATGGGATGTAATCATTGTATGACCTGCTGCAGATCGTGAGCTTTTATAACCACGAGGTTGCACATCGAAATAGGAAGGTTTGAAGAGGAATGGGCAAATTAACGCCAGATTAGTTAATAACTAACTCTATTATCTTAAAACGACCTCTTTAACATGCCATGCAGACATACACTTAGCCCTTTCAATTAACATAGAAATTCAGACTGAATTCAAAGGAGATTAAGTACTTTACATTATATACAAATAATGATATCAAAGAATCGCACTGACTTGTTACTGAACGAGAGCACTTTTAGAATCTAATATGTTGAAGGGTGGCAATAGCATGTATGGATATTCTGGTCCACGTGGAAACGCGACTCATCCCGTACAAAACGAAACTAAATTCTATTTCAGATCAGAAAGCCACGTAATGACAAGAGACTTGCTGTTCTTAAGCTCGACATCGGAAAGCAATCTTGTCCTGCATGTGTGCAGCCCATAAAATCTGCAACGTATTGTGTAATCCAATAGTATCTAGCGGTCTCACCTACAGATTTGCAATAGCATGACGCGAAAAAGCAATTTGCTACCACACGACTGAGCAGAATCAAAACCTTTTAGTAGCATAAACTGTATTGTGCGCTGCCATCATTAGCTTGTTTTCTACGCACCAGTTACTTAGTCTTTCAAGAACTACCTTAGTATTTTTCTCTAATTTAGCCCTTGTGCTAGCAGATATATAATTACCAGATAGTCTGCGTCGGCGATGCAGCCTCTAGTGTTTGTTATACTCTGAAGCTGGTTCAGTAGTGGCTCTATGTCAACGTCCCAGAATTCTGGACCACATGCAGAGCACTGTGATCAGCCTTTTGTGATGCCTTTCACAATTATCTTTCCAGGATATTCTAACTACACTTGTCTGTCTGTACCATAATCTCCTAGACTGTTATAGAGACACCTGGGACAGTCCATCTGTCTCAGTCTTTTGAACAGCGCAGGCCACCACAATTATCAAACACCCCAGCTATATCACTCATTGTGCCTACAACGTACTTGTCGTCTGAGGTGTTCACAATATTCATTGCATGATTTATCGCATCCTCGGTAGGTTCCCCTTTTCAGAAACATTCCTGCAGGGGCTTATGCCTACTACCTATCTGTGGTCCCTCTATTTCTGAACTCAATAACGATGACGGATTTGTTATTGACAGCAGGTACTGTCAGCCTATGAGCAGGCACCTTGATCTGACTGGAGTGTTATACGCAGCAGGTCGTGCTGCAAGCCCATCCACAGGGGCAGGCCCTCAGGTATGCAAGTGTCCTGTGTTCAACATAGCTTGTAAATTTTATACAGCTCTTGTCATTTTAGAGAATAAATGTTTTCGTGCTATTTTGTTCTCCAAAATTTCTACTTTTTCTTTTTCTTCGTCCTCCCAGACCTCTGACTTTGTAACGTAGTCTCCCACTGCTCATTCCGTCGAGATGTTCACTCCACTTCCTTCTGATGTCTTCAGTTTTCGTCCTTACGTTAAGTGTTTAATTCCTTCTAGATGTCACTGTTTATTAACCTGACTGCTCATAGATCTGTCAGAATACTATCAAAATAACTTCATTAAACCGAGTCCTTCGAAGACTCAAGCAAGCGCTTTCCACCTTCGATCTCGGCAAGCAAAGCGAAAGCTCAATATTTCCTGAAATGATACCACAAGAGAACACAGACATAAACCTACCTATCTGGGTGTGATGAGTAATAAATCTCTGACATACAAACACCATTGTGAAAAGATCTGTCAGAAGGTGGCCTCCAGAAAAATTATTTAGCGAAGCCCAGTAAATAGCAAATGGGGAGCAAAACCTACTAGCCTAAGATTCAAAAAATGGTTCAAATGGTTCTGAGCACTATGCGACTTAACTTCTGAGGTCATCAGTCCCCTAGAACTTAGAACTACATAAACCCAACTAACCTAAGGACACCACACACATCCATGCCCGATGCAGGATTCGAGCCTGTGGCCGTAGCGGTCGCGCGGTTCCAGACTGTAGCGCCTAGAACCGCTCGGCCACCGCGGCCGGCGCCCTAAAATTCACCGCACAAGCATTATGCTTCTCTAACGCTGAATACACCTGCTCATTATGGACCAAATCAATCCACGCGGAGAAAGTCGACATAAACCTTAATGTAAGATGTCGAATAACAACTAAGTGTACGAAATCGACGCCCCTATCAAAGCTTTACAGAGCTGCTGGTCTTGCGAGTCCCAGCTCCCAAAAAACATCTCACAAATTCACAGAGAGGCTCAAACAAACCATCGATGATCGACACCCTCTCTTTGGGACTGAGTGCGAGCCTGGATGACTGATATTCCGTACAAGGTTCTTGAACATGGCCATCGACGAACCACCACCTGACTATACAATAGCACAAGTAGTGCCTGGCGGCTTCACAACAAATTGGAAAACATGGAGGATACCGAACCGTACAAGAAAAGTGGAGGTCCTAGTGAAAACAAATATGATCAGGTGGGTTTAAGGTAACGTGGATGACAAATGAGATTGTAATGCTGTGCAAGACATGAAACATCTCCTGGCCTGTCCAAACTGTCCCCTCGGCGATGTGTGACTAGACAAGAAAGAAGCTCTGAACAGGACACAAAACTAAGCTCAAAGATATGATTTGGTTTCCGGACACGAAAAAGTAAATTAAAGTAAGTACCCAGGTACAGCCAACACAGCCCTAGGAAATCTCATTTCAGCTGCCTAGAGCTTACTTTCGTGGCGTTTGTAAATGACCCATGACTCCCATCCGCATGGTAGTGTGGGGACTGCCCTTACTTTGCTGAACTTCCTTCGTGGTTTTTTTTCCTGGTTTCAAAGTTCCTGTTTATAGTTCCAGTTATATTTCCGTATTTTGCTACTTTCTTGCCTATATCTTTTTCATAGTCGTATGTGACATCACATCCCAAATAATTAAAATGGCTGATATTTTCTACAACTGTATTATACACAACCATTCCTGTTCGTGTGGTGTCTCGTCCTATAAGGCCACTATTTTAGTTTTCTTTGTGGACGTAGTCATAGTGTAGTCTTCGATTATTTTGTATAGAGAGTAAATCCCTCTTTGTAGGTAATTCTCTTTCTCTTTTAAAATTGTGGCTTACAGAAAAGCATAACCGCTTTTCGTAAAATGTTGCTGGGGGGTGTGGAGGGGGGCCGGGGGGGGGGGGGGGGTGATGGGAAGGAGGTTCATTACCCACTCCCACATGAATCCGCACCTGTTCCAATAGCCAATGGAAATCTTACTTTCTAGGCGTTAACGTTCGTCTTGGAGAACCGTGACAGACTGGAACCAGAGGGGCTGCGAGAAGGCGGAGGACTCGGTAGCTCGAGGCACAACAGCAGGAAACACTCGCATCGCTATGAATTTTAAAAGTTATTTGAGCATACATGGGAGGAGAAAGCGGCGGTTTAAATATATGCTCGCCAGCAAAATGAGCCTGTGAGTGCGGACTCGAACGCGCCTAAGATTCCGAACCCACGCGCAATCTGCGAGAGTAATTGGCAACAGGAAACGGCGGACACGGCCGATAGATTTAGGAGCTGGCGGGGTCCTCCGGCGGCGCGAGGCGGTTTGTCAACGCCAACCCAGGCTGCCGCCCACACTCACCCTACCAATACTCGCTTCACCTTTCTTACAACTTCGTCAAAATCGTTCCATACTTCTACTTTCAGTACAAACACACGGATCCACATAGTTCGTTATAGATTTACCTCTACGCTCCGCAAGCAACCTTACAGCTTTTGATGGTGTTTGTTCCTCGCACCCCCATCCCCGTTCAGTTCGCGAATAGCACGCTGGAAGAATCACTGTTGAAAAACCTCAGTATGAGCTCTAATTTTTCTGAGTTCCTCGACGTCGTCATTTCGCATGTTCTCCGAATTTCAACAGTAGCCCTCTCCGTGATACATAACGCCTTTCTTCTAACGTCTGCCTCTGAAGTTCGTAAACTGTCTCCATAACGTTCTCGCAGTTTCTTAACGATCCTGTGACGAAACGTGCCGCTCTTCGTTGAATGTCATCTATTAATCCAATCTGTTAAGGGTCTCAGACTGATGATCAATACTCAAGAATCGGCTGAACAAGTGTTTTGTAAGTCACTGGTTTGGTAGACGAATTACATTTCCGTAAGTTTCTCCCAACGAATCCCAGTTTGACATCTGCTTTCCCTACGACTGGTTTTATGTAGTTATTCCACTTTCGGTCGTTCTGGGCGGGTACTCCAAGGTATCCTCAGGTTGTTATTATTAGTTGTAATTTATCGCCATTACTGTAATTGAAACGTTAAGGCTCTCTTCTCTTTTGTGCAATACCTTACATTTATTTACGTTTCTTATCAACTTACAGTACCTGTACGAATCATCAATCCTTTGCAGGTCATCCTGCATTTCGCTACAGTCTTAATGCATTACAGCCTCCCTGTACACTACGGCATGTCCTCGAACAGCCTCATGCAGATTCAGACACTATCCACTAGATCACATATATATATATATATATATATATATATATATATATATATATATATATATATATATATATATGTATATATATATATAGGGTGTCCCAGCTATCTTGTCCACCCAAAATATCTCTGGAACAATAACAGCTATTGGAAAACGACTTTCACCGGTATCAATGGAGGGCTGGGGCCCATGAATGTACATATTTGGAAACATTCTAAAACGAAAGCATATGTGTTTTTTAACACAAACTTATGTTTTTTTAATTAGACCTCCTATATTTTTTCTTCAGCAATCCATAGCATGACAAAGCACAATGACGTTGATTGCATCGCAATATTCCCATTACATCCCGAGATATTGAGACGCGAAGTTGACGCTTGAAACACCCGACATGCGCTGCTAGCGCACGCCCTGAGGCTCAGGCGTGAACCTCATGCTGCCCGTAATCGCGATGTGATTGACATGTGTAATCACACCTCCATACTTATCAAGAGGTCCGAAACGAATAATACGGTCTGCTGCCGTCAACTCTCATAAGCACATAATGGTTTCCCTCTTGCACGTTTTACGTATCTACGTACACAATATGAACCAGTACCGATCGGTGTACACCCGTTAGGTTGTCTTATTTATCCTGCACACCCAAAATAAGGTTTTTCTAATGCGTTATATGACCCATTGTGCCTGTCGCGCAGGGCCTGGCTCTACCTAGTCAAGTGTCCAACGTAGTTCCCGCTACTGCCACAGTTACCACTTCGCCTTGTTTATGATCTGCGACCCATGCAAACTCCTGTACTCCACCACCCTCCAAGCATCCCATTTGTTGTTGCCTTGGCGTGCAGTACACCGCTTGCCAGTGTAGTCGTGCATCAGAGTAATCTAGTGACGGCACGGAGGTAGTACACATTGTGAATAAACGTTGTGTTGTGGAACTTATACTGTGCAGTATAATGTACACACATGAAGACATGGTATAAATGCTGCTGATCTATGGAGAATGTACGTTGACGGGAAATACGTTATGAGATTGCTTGTTTGTTGATAGTACTGTTAGCGAACATTATGATTATTAAGTTAATATGTCTGTTTTCTACCCTACTCTACATACATGTACTGTACCCTGTTGTAGGTGGACTAAATGCTGTTCAGGCAGAACGACTGTACAGAAGACGATTCCCTGACAAGCGATCGCCTTCGCGCCGGATGTTTGGTCGTCTCACATCTCGTCTACGTGAAACGGGAAGCTTAAATCCAAGACCTCCACATCGTCCTAGAACACGCACAGATGAACGTGCTGAAGTTGCTGTGCTCGCTACCATAGCTGTGAATCCTCAAATCAGCACACGTCAAATTGAACGTGAAGTTGGTGTGTCGAAATCAGGTGCACAGCGTATTCTTAAACGTCATAAATTTCATCCTTACCATGTTCATTTACACCAGGATCTTCATGGAAATGACTTCCGCAATAGGGTAACATTTTGTCGGTGGGCTCAGCAAAAACTTCTGACTAATCCAAATTTTTTTGCAGATGTTCTCTTTACCGACGAGGCATCATTCTCCAACAAAGGAATTGTCAATATGAGGAATATGCATTATTGGTCCGCAGACAATCCAAAATGGCTCCGCCAGGTAGAGCATCAACGTCCGTGGAAAGTTAATGTTTGGTGTGGGATTATTGGAGATACCATTATCGGACCTTTCTTTATAAATGGCATCCAAAATGGCAGACAATACTCCAGATTTATACGACACAATCTTCCTGTTCTCTTGGACACCGTACCTCTGAACCGGAGAATGGTCATGTGGTATCAGCATGACGGATGCCCTGCACATAACGTCTTACTAACACGACGACTTCTGAACCGTAAGTTCCCTGGTAGGTGGATTGGACGAGGTGGCCCAGTTAGGTGGCCTGCCCGATCTCCGGACCTTACACCGCTGGATTATTTTCTTTGGGGAGCAGTGAAGGATGCTGTTTACCAACATGAACCAACAACACCAGAGGACATGAAGCAACGCATTATTGATGCTTGTAAAGCCATCAAAGAGGAAACAGTAGCACGAAGTAGGGCATCCTTCATCCGCAGAGTGACCCTATGTATGCAAGCCAATGGCCATCACTTTGAGCATGAGATGTGAACGCTATGTTTAGTATGTAGTGCTGGTATCACAGTGGAAGTTTCTACAAAGGGCCATTTTACCCAGTGATGTTAAGAAACATTTGTTTGCAACAATTTGTCATTTAACGCATTAAATAAACATAACATTGATAATTATATGATAATGAAACTAATTGGTCAAACATGTTTACATTCATCTTCTTTGTCCCACTTGAACTTCCCAAATCAAAACATTTTTACCTAAACAACGGTAAAACTTTTAATCCACTTGCTCGTTTCACTAAAACCATCGACATGAATTTTACTATTACGAGTGAATGATTAACTGTCACTTGCGCTAGATCTACAGTAAAGTAAAGTTTTAACGTTGAACGGCATTACCTTTTTAGTAACTGATTAAAGATAAGCGAAGTTAACTTTGTGACTAACGTTGCGGTACACAGAAAAGTTACAGAACCGCATCACCCATAGCCTATGGGATAAATACCTGCTGCAATGTACGACGTTAATGCAGGATGGCAGCAGACCGTATTATTCGTTTCGGACCTCTTGATAAGTATGGAAGTGTGATTACGCATGTCAATCACATCGCGATTACGGGCAGCATGGGGTTCACGCCTGAGCCTCAGGACGTGCGCTAGCAGTGCATGTCGGGTGTTTCAAGCGTCAACTTGGCGTCTTAATATCTCGGGATGTGATGGGAATATTGCGATGCAATCAGCGCCATTGTGCTTTGTCATGCTATGGATTGCTGAAGAAAAAATATAGGAGGTCCATTTAAAAAAAACATAAGTTTGTGTTAAAAAACACATATGCTTTAGTTTTACAATGTTTCCAAATATGTACATTCATGGGTCCCAGCCCTACATTGATACCGGTGAAAGTCGTTTTCCAATAGCTGTTATTGTTCCGCAATAACGGCCCTCTAACACTCCCTTGCCGGCCGCTGTGGTCGAGCGGTTCTAGGCGCTTCAGTCCGGAATCACGCGGCTGCTACGGTCGCAGGCTCGAATCCTACCACTGGCATGGATGTGTTTAATGTCTTTAGGTTAGTTAGGTTTAAGTACTTCCAAGTCTAGGGGACTGATGACCTCAGATGTTAAGTCCCATAGTGCTTAGAGCCATTTGATTTTTTTAACACTCCCTTGTAGTACTCCCAGATTACTTTTACATCCGTCGATTTTGTCAATGTTTTTATTTCTAGTTGCTGGGAAGTACTGAATCAAGTCAACAATTTGGTCCGATAGTCGGTACGCTCCTATTTTGTTCACTAAACGAGAGTGCGGAACTCTACGGAATGCCCTCCGAAACTCATGGAACACGGCATCAGTTCTATTGTTATGTATTAGCTTTCGTGGGCCTAAAACAGCAGGTGCGTTCCAACGGGGTGTACAAAGTTCGAATATCGTTACATTCTTCCAGATTTCACCGACAGGATGGTGGTTGGTAGGAGACCTTTTAGCCAAATCGCTTATTGTTTTCCGTCGACTGCCCCCGAACTATAGGCACACATTCGCAGATCAGTCACTCAAACAACTTGTGATCGATATTTCCAGGAGAGCGGAATACTTCAATGTTTTTTGAACAGAATAGAGCGCAAATGTGTGATAAAATTAAAACAAGAGTTGTACACCTACAACTTTCGAGGACATTAAATGTCCTGCAATTCCATTTTCCTACGCGGTGATAAGACCATGTGAAATTCAACGAATCTGGAAACTCTTTATAGTAAGTAAAAATGTTCAGAATTAGCGTTTTGAGCCTCTGGTATGATATTATTAATAATAAACAGATGAACGGTACTTCATATATTTGATGGCTTACATATGGTTCAGGAAGGCAGAAGTTTTTGAAACTTCAACTCCTGAAAGTGAGAAAATGGTTTGCGGCGCTATAGTATTGCTGTTTGGTAATCTTCTATGTGTGTTATGTCGCTGAATACGTATATAATTCCATTTTTTTTAAAACGGTGTGATAATTCGGGAAGTATAAAATTTATAAATTGTTTACGTTAGTCAGGAAATCGCCACATTGTCTGCTACAGCTGAGCGAAAAGCTCACCTCTTATTTGTTCTGCATATATTTGTGTTACTCTGTCTTGCCTACCGCATCTATACATACCACAAATTAAAGCACTCCTCTCCCCCCCCCCCCCCCCCCCCCCCCGTTTTTTTGTTGGTGGCTTGGTGGCCAGGCTTGCGCGACCCAGCGATACAGATAGCCGTACCGTAGGTGCAACCTCGACGGAAGGGTATCTGTTGAGAGGCCAGACAAACGGGTGGTTCCTGAAGAGGGGCAACTGCTTTTTCAATAGTTACAGGGGCAACAGTCTGGATGATTGACTGATCTGGCCTTGTAACATCAACCAAAGCGGCCTTGCTGTGCTGGTACTGCGAACGGCTGAAAGCGACTGGAAACTACAGCCGTAATTTTTCCCGAGGGTAGGCAGCTCTACCGTATGGTTAAATTATGTTGTCATCCGCTTGGGTAAAACATTCCGGAGGTGAAATAAATCCCCTTTCGTATCTCCGGGCTGGTACTACTCAGAAGGGTGTCGTTATCAGGAGAAAGAAAACTGGCGTTCTACGGATCGGAGCGTGGAATGTCAGATCTCTTAATGGGCAGGTAGGTTAGAAAATTTAAAAAGGGAAATCGATAGGTTACAGTTATATATAGTGGGAATTAGTGAAGTTCGGTGGCAGGAGGGACAGGACTTCTGGTCAGATGAGTACAGGGTTATCAATACAAAATCAAATAGGGGTAATGCAGGAGTTGATTTGATAACGAATAAAAAAATAGGAACGCGGATAAGGTACTATGAACAGCATAGTGATCGCATTATTGTAGTCAAGTTAGACACGAAGCCCACGCCCACCACAGTAGTATAATTTTATATGCCAACTAACTCCGCAGATGAGGTAGAGATTGAGGAAATGTATGACGAGATAAAAGAAATTATTCACATAGTTAAGGGAGACGAAAATTTAATTGTCGTTGCGGACTGGAATTTGATAGTAGGAAAAGGAAGAGAAGAAAAAGTAGTAGGTGAATATGGACTGGGGGAAAGGAATGAAAGAGGAAGCCGCCTGGTGGAATTTTGCACAGAGCATAGTTTAACCATAACTAACACTTGGTTTAAGAATCATGAAAGAATGTTGTATACGTGGAATAGACATGGAGACACGGGTAGGTTTCAGATTGATTATATAATAGTAAGACACAGATTTCGGAACGAGGTTCCAAATTGTAAGACATTTCCATGGCAGATGTGGTCTCTGACCACAATTTATTGGTTATGAACTATAGATTAAAACTGAAGAAACTGCGAAAAGGGAGGATTTTAAGGAGATGGAAAGTGGATAAACTGAAATAACCAGAGGTTGTAGAGAGTTTCAGAGGAAGCATTACCGAACGATTGACAAGAACAGGGGAAAGGAATACAGTAGGAGAAGAATGAGTAGCTTTAAGAGATAAAATAGTGAAGGCAGCAGAAAATCAAGTAGGTAAAAAGAAGATGCCTAGTAGAAATCTTTAGGTAACACAAGAGATATTGAATCTAATCGATGAAAGGAGAAAATATAAAAATGCAATAAATGAAGCAGGCGAAAGTGAATACAAACATCTAAAAATTAAGATCGACAGGAAGTGCAAAATGGCTAAGAAGGAATGGCTAGGCAAATGTAAGGATGTAGAAGCATATATCACTATAAGATAGATGCTGCCTACATGAAAATTAAAGCGACCTTTGGAGAAAAGAGAACCACCTGTATGAATATCAAGAGCTCAGATGGAAAACCAGTTCTAAGCAAAGAAGGAAAAGCAGAAAGGTGGGAGTATACAGACGGTCTGTACAAGGAAGATGTACTTGAGGGCAATAATATGGAAATGGAAGAGGGTGTAGGTGAAGACGAGAACGGAAATATGATACTGCGTGGAGAATTAGACAAAGTACTGAAAGACTTAAGTCGAAACGAGGCCCCGGAGTAGTCAACATTTCATTAGAACTACTGATATCCTTGGTCGAAGGATATAAAATGTAGACTGGTAATGGCAAGAAAAGTGTGTCCGAAGAAGAGAAATTTGTTAACATAGAGTATAGATTTAAGTGTCAAGAAGTCCTTTTGAAAGTATTTGTATGGAGTGTAGCCATGTATGGAAGTGAAACATGGACGATTAACAGTTTAGACAAGAAGAGAATAGAAGCTTTTGAAATGTGGTGCTACAGAAGAATGCTGAAGATTCGATGGGTAGATCACGTAAATAATGAGGAGGGACTGCATAGAACTGCGGAGAAGCGAAATTTGTGGCGCAACCTAACTAGAAGAAGGGATCGTACGGTAGGACACATTCTGAGCCATCAAGGGCTCAACAATTTAGTACTGTAGGGAAGCGTGGAGGATAAAAATCGTAGTGGGAGACCAAGAGATGAATACAGTAATCAGATTTAGAACGATGTAGGTTGCAGTAGTTACTCGGAGATGAAGATGCTTGGTCAGGATAGAGTAGCATGGAGTGCTCCAGCAAACCAATCTTTGGACTGAAGACCACAACAACAACATGTGAAGGCTTACTTCAGGAACTACTGTAAGGGTTTTGATGTGGTTTTTACTAATAGGTAAATTGATTCACAAGGATGGTTTCTGTATCGGTACATAATTTATTACTGTTTCGCCAGGAAAGTCGCCCGGCCCTGGACACATAGTGCATCCCGTGTGAGGCTAGTCTTACACAAATGACCTGGAAGGTAGCGTCTGCGACTCTATGAGGCTCTTCGCAAGCGATGCAGTACTGCATTTGTAATAACATAAACAGGGAATTTTTACAAAACGCAGAGGGAATTGTAGATGCGCAGCACCTCGTATACACATTGTCAGCTGCGTTCCAACGGAAGTAATTCTCGTAAATAGACGATTAGACCCGTTATTGTGTTACCAAATGATCAACGCTCGTTCGCTGGAATCAGTCATAATCGTTAACTGTCCAGGAGCATCAGCTGCGGAACGATTTTAGAAAGAACATGAAAATAATTCCGGTCGTGCGGAAAGCAGGTGTCAGACTGAGAGTTACTGGATGACCCTGGGGGAGTATACGGTACATACCAAAGGAGTCACTTGCAAATGCCTTGTTCAACTTCTTCTCGAGCAAATTTTTAGGGTGCAGAACCCATACTAATTTGGATTAGCGGAGGAGATAATCTTATTCGAAGTAGATGTGTGTGCCTAGCCATGGGTTCATTAGGCAGTGTGAGAATTCCACAGAAACTGTAGCATTTCTTTCAAGGTTGCACGCAGACTTTGCAGGTTCACTACTGTGGGCACCAGTGCTATATGGAGAATGGGGCTTTTAGTCCAGCCAGGATATGAAGAACCAGTCTTTCCGTAATCCTTCTAAATGGGTCGTCATTGGAGACTACTACGATGCCTCACACTGTAGTAGGTGTTTTCCGGCTCCTTTTGGAGACAAACTTGAAAAGCCCTGTCAGGAAACAGCACTGTCACTTAAGGTTGCCATTAACGTAAGCAAGCGAATGAAATTTCTTGCATTCTGCTCCAGAGGTTGATTATAGGAGGTGGAGTAGATTAGTGCTTAACGTCCCGTTGGTAACGAGATCGTTAGAGACGGAGCACAAGCCGGATTAGAGGAGGATACGGAAGGAAATCGGCCGTGCCCTTTGAAAGGAACCATCTCGCCCATTTGTCTGAAGCGATTTAGGGAAAACACCGAAAATCTAAATGAGGATGGCCGCACGCGGGTTTGAACCATCGTCTTCCCAATTGCGAGACCAGTGCGCTAACCACTGAGCCACCTCGCTCGGTAAAGGTTGATTGGCAGAAAGGCATGGATATTAAAGTAATATCGTAAATCGCTTTCGAAACCCGTGAAAGGCAAGTTTTGTGCCCTCTGGAGCGGAGGTGGTGTTTCAAAGTGTAATTCTGAGGCCGGCCGGCAGCCCTCACAAGGGTAAGTAGCGAGTCGTGCGCTGTGTGGGGCGGTCAGAATGTTTCAGAATTCTGGAGTGATTGATCTCCACTGACAGGCTACGTTGTTCATCCGTTGTAGAAAGCTTTGGAAAAGTTGGCTAGTGTTTTCCCATTGCGAGGTGTCGGTTGAGCTGTTTGGGATATCCCTGAGACGTTACATATCTGAACCCCCAGTGACCTACAGGGAAGGGAAATTCGGAGATCATGCAAATTTAAGAAACACAGTGTCACGCTACGGAAACGTCTTACTGAAGGAAAACTACAAGGAGTGGCCCGATTAAGCATGAAAGTACGTGTACCACACCAGATATGGATATGTAAACGAATGGGATCATCTAAGTAAAAAAGAAACTAGCGGTCACTGTAACAGTTTGATTTACTACCATAAAACATCAAACAAATGAATTACCCTCTGAATTAAGCATATAAACATTTAATAAGTGAACAATATTATTGTAATTACGAAATGCAGCCTTGGCACAGGTGGGTGGACACATGAAAGCATAGCATGAAGTTATATCGCAGATACAACCAATGACTGCAAAAATGGTTAGCGGTTTAAAGAAAGAACACGTAAAACAAGTACGAACACCACTAGAATCGCCCAGTTCCGTGATGGAAGCAACTAGGTGGCTGCGAACGCTCAAACTGTACAATTAAACCTTGATGTAAGGTAAATAGCCTTGTGCCTCCTTGATTTGGTGATTGCATCGCCAGCTCATTCCTACCACTCTCATACAGTGTGAATGTGGAAGACGGTGGCAGTACGGGCTGGAAATTCTGAGTACGGCTTCCCCTCTGTACTTAAGGTGGAGACATCCCTCTGTGCGACCTTCGGCAACAAGTATCTGCTCTTCATTCACATGATTTTCCCGCTCTATTTTGTCTCACCGGGCTGGATTGAGTTCGCACCATTTTCAGTACCTTCCCATTAACTCTCCGTCCGTTAGCGTCAGCTATCATTGTCTTTCAGTTACACACAGTTGCATTGTTTATGAAGTACTGTTATAGCTTCGAGGATACTGGGTATCTGCGAGAGCACTATTACTGCAATCCGAAACAAAGTAAGTCTGTGTTCTTTCTGCTTTGCTAGATTCAATCCAATTTCCATGTGCGTAATTTGAGGCATATTGAAACTAATTACAGTTCATTTGCTTTTTACCAAGAGTACTTAACTACGAAAAGTAAAAATCCTCTGTACTTGTATTTTGTGGAATAAATGTAAAAGTTAAACACACCTAGGACAGAGTCTAGCAGAAATCCTGATGTATAGTCGGAATGGGTTCTTGAGCTTTGTGATGAAGATCCTGACAGTCGATTCAGAAACAGAGCAAGATGTGTCAGAAAATGATGAATATGAATCACAGGAAGAAGCAATTCAAGAGGACGTATTTCTTTTAGGAACAGATGGAATAGCTAAACGGAGAGAAAGTAAATATCCTACCAATCTTAGAACAAGACCTGGTAATATGATTATGCATTTACCTAGACCCAAAAAAAATGACGTTCGTATAACGAAGGCAGAAATAGATACTACGAAGTTATTTTTGGATGAAAATGTGACCCCCATTATTGCAATACGTGCTAATATTTACATCAGTGCAGTTAGTGGTAACTTATCTAGGGAAAGGAATGCTAAAAAAGCAGATGTTATAGAGATCAGGGCTGCCATTGGTTTGTAATATCTGTGTGGATCTCTTTTACATTCTAGAAAGGTTTTATAAAACTTGTGGGATAATGCAGAGTGCAACGTACTTAAATCACGCTGCTTATCATGAAAATGAATTCGGATTGCACTTGAAATCTCTGAGTTTTGGGTTGGGTTGTTTAGGGGAAGAGACCATGCAGCGAAGTCATCGGTCTCATCGGTTTAGGGAAGGACGGGGAAGAAAGTCGGCCGTGCCCGTTCACAGGCACCATCCCGGCATTTGCCTGGAGCGATTTAGGGAAATCACGGAAAACCTAAATCGGGATGGCCGGACGCGGGACTGAACTGTAGTCCTCCCGAATGCGATTCCAGTGTCTAACCACTGCGCCACCTCGCTCGGTCTGAGGTTTAATAGTATCCTTGGCAGAGATGTCCGCAGAAGGAATGACAAGTTAGCTTCTATCTCAGGGATACTGGAGCTATTTACTAACACCTGCCAAAAATATTTATCACCTAATTTATACCTCTTACTGTATTTGTGTATTAAGCGCGGTATATTTAGATTTCAATAAAACACTATTAAAATTGTTATATAGCGTTCAAAGTGTCCAAATACACCATTTAAGTTGTGGATGACATCTGACTTCTGTGTAAGTAACCACGTCAGGAATTAACAAATTCCTATTCGTAAGATTTTGTCGCGGTCAGTTAGTGATTGTCTGGTACGGGGAGAAAACCGGAAAACCTCGCCCACTCCATGACAGGTTTCTAACCCCAGCCGATGAAAGGATTTGCACATAGATACGTGCACGAAGATGTGCCATCTGCTGAAATAACTATTGTTAGCTCTTCAGAGTCCCTGTTACGTGGATCTAAACGAACATTTCTTCATGGTGTGGCAGCACGGAAATGGCCAATCTTATGTTCTTTACAAACAAGATTACTCCCAGTGACTTGCACAATTCAGTTTTGCGGAACACAGACTGCCCTTGAGGTGCCTCCTGTATGGAGATGGGATATAGAGAGTTCTCTCTGCTCTACCTGCCTCGGGGGGCTGCTTTCAGTACCGATCAAGTTTATGACTCTCTGATCCTTTTAAGTTAACTTCCAAGTCCTGAGCCAGCTAGAACGAGCTTCCAAGGCTGCAGAAAATAACCGGTTACCCTCATCGTAATAAAAGGAAAGGAAGAGAACAACTAATTAGATTTGCACTTATTGGCAGTAGGGATTGCTGTCTGCAGTTATCACGCTGCTTTAAAGGATCGACTAAACTGACTATCGGGATGTGCATACTACAACATAAAACAGATTGCGTAACAGTTTAGAAATAAACTGCCATGTAATACCATGTACAGGAGTGGAATTCAGCTTTGTTATTTGCTGTTTCTCTGGGCGATTGTTGTAGTTTAGGGTGTGGACACTAACTAAGTAGGAAAAGACCGCTTAGCTGAATGAGGAGCCATTAGCTAGCCGGAGGGGTTGTTCGATGTACAGACTTTGTGAGGTCTAACAGAAAACAATTAGTTTCTTTTACAACTGTGGAAACTTGATGTATGGAGTTTGTGTGGGTACCCATTTCCTTTTCGAATTTAAACTGTCATCCTCCTTTTTTATGGAGGTTATCACTGGGAGTTGCTAGAAACCAGTCGTACACGGTGCAGTGACTGACTGTAGTTTTTGTTTTCCAATCTAGTGGTTGGATCTGACAGTCTTTAGAAATTAGTAGCATTGCTGTAAGGCATTTATTAGGGCTATAGGAGTAGTGTCAGTTTTAAACCTGTCTTGTGGTTTAAAGCGAGGCTGGCAACACTTATCTTGACAGAATTAATATTGTAGCGGTGTTGAGAATTGATCTGAGTATGCCAATAAAATGTTCTGAGAAAATCGTCGAAAGTGCGTCATGTTGTTTGTCTTGGGCGTTGCACATCACAAAGAATGCGTGGATTCTGGCCGCGGATGAAAGTGGGACTTCACGTGACGTCACGGAAAACCTGAGGACAAGAATGATCAACAAACTGCATTGGAAGTCGCTCCGACGAAGACGTTGTGCATCAATCTAAAACGAATCAGAAAAACATTACTTCCTCCAAATAACATTGCTTTAATATCCATGGCTGTAAAATTAGTGTAATACAGCTTATGCAAGTAGCTACCAAACATTTTCCTTTGCACATACAGTCCCAAATGGAATGGGAAGAGGGACAAATGAATCTAGTACCCTATATACACCCCAGCGCACTCCATACGGTAGCATGATCCACATCTACTTCTTCAACTATTCTCCAGAAGCCCTCTTACGGTGTGTGGCGGAGGGTATTTCTGGTATCACTATCTGTCCCCCCTGTCCCCTTTCCCTGTTTCGTTTGCGGATGGTGTGTGGGTAAAATGATTGTCGTTCGAACTTTGTATTAGCTCTAATTCCTCGTATTTTCTCCTCATGGTCGTTTCGAGAGATGTATGTAAGAGTAAATAATATGTTGTCTCATTCATCCCATAAGGTGCTCACTCGGAACTTTAACAGTAGACTTCTGCGCGATCCACGCCCCCCATCTTGCAGCGTCTGCTACTGGAATTTGTTGAGCATCTCCACAAGGCTCTCGTGCCAACTAAACGATCCCGTTACAAACACCCCGCACTTCATTG
Source organism: Schistocerca serialis cubense (assembly GCF_023864345.2). Taxonomy (NCBI): domain Eukaryota; kingdom Metazoa; phylum Arthropoda; class Insecta; order Orthoptera; family Acrididae; genus Schistocerca; species Schistocerca serialis. Next base: position 749,195,491 of record NC_064640.1, on the reverse strand, counting down.
ATTCTTGTGTATCTCTTACATTAATCCGAGCTGGTAAGGGTCCCTGACTGATGAACAATACTCAAGAATCGAGCGAACAAGTGTTTCTAAGCCACTTCTTTCGTGGGTTTATTACATTTGAAACGTGACTGTTTATTCAGTCACCCTCCAATTGGATCACGTATTTTTCGCGTCGATTACACGAGACCTCTTTGCCTTCATTTTTCGATCGTACGCTGATCGTTTTCGATATTTTGGCCGAGCGGTTCTAGGCGCTGCAGTCTGGAACCGCGCGACTGCCATGGTCGCACGTTCGAATCCTGCCTCGGGCATGGATGTGTGTGATGTCCTTAGGTTAGTTAGGTTTAAGTAGTTCTAAGTTCTAGGGGACTAATGACCTCAGAAGTTAAGTCCCATAGTGCTCAGATCCATTTGAACAATTTTTTTTCGATATTTATCTTTGCTTCATGGAAAGAACTTAAGTTTTACTTGTGGTCTTTGGAATGCTGGTCGTGGTCGTAAGGAAGAAGGAGAGGCAGTCGTACAGAGTTAGTCAGTCTGTTGTGATCAGATGTGGGCAGTCTTAACTTGTGTCGGCATATAATGTAGTGCATGTTATTGTTTGTGCGTGCAGGCAGCGCTGAGCCGGAAGAGGCCGTTCGAAAGTTGTTTGTAGTAGACAAGCCGTGGTCTGATAATCCTACTGCCACTCAGTTGAAGAGAAGAAGGGCATAACATTGGAGCTGGTGTTGATAGTGGCTACACTGTTGTCTTGAGAGAACTAAATATATTTTTCTCAACCGATTACGACAAGCATGTGTCGCTCCTTTCCTTTTATTCTGTTCAGCGATAAGAGGTAAGATACGAGTTATTAGGTAAGGTCTACCATTTCTTTACCTCACTGTTTGGTGTGTTATGTAGAAACAGTATAACTGATTGGGTATCCCTACGAACCATTAGCTCAGTGACGATCTTAGTGAGATTCTGCGAAAATATCGTAATACAAGAAAATAAAACATTCTCAGTGATGTGGGCCTATAATTATGTACGTCTGTGCTGCACATGAACACACATTTAGATGTAGATAGTGACGCCGTATAATCACGTGCCGTTGTTGTCATTGCACATTGATATATTTTATCTACTACCGCAATAGATCAAGTGCTAATAATTGCTTTTTTCATATGAAAAGACACTGCGTTTCACATTTTGGTAACCCACAGCCGTACTGGGTACAAAGAATTTACAAAAGGGTATCAAGCATTTGCGAGAAGCTGTAAGGGGGAAGAGGTATGGGCAGTGAGAAAGTAATTGTGGCCGAAACCTCACCGGCTAACGCATTTTTCTGATACGCAGTTTTCTGGTAAAACGCCGCAACTCACCTATCCTATCCTCCCGACGTAACCCGAGCAGACTTTTTCCTTTCTTCGAATTCCAACGAAGATAGTTATTGTACCATAGATGAGAGAAATGAAATTTGTCTGGAAAAGGCAGTAACTAAATACTGCAAGGCAAATCATAAAATATTTGTAGCTCAATTTTTAAACACAATTTATATTGCCATAGACACCATGTTAGAATATGCGGGAAAGGGTGAGCGATCGTCTTAGAACAACCTGCACACCCGCTACATAAACTCCACAGCAGGCACGCATCTTCTTCTAATAAGAAACTTACTTGGCAGTCCATACACCAGAAATACTACCAATTTTTGGGTTGATGGAGCGTTCACTCGTTCCTTAGTAGTTAAAAATGGTGATACGTCGCACTTAGGGTACCACTGTTCCAAGCACTAAATTAATCTACTCGAGCTTATACACTGATGAACAAAATCACTTTTTTTTTTTTTTTTTTTTGGTCATCAGTCTACTGACTGGTTTGATGCGGCCCGCCACGAATTCCTTTCCTGTGCTAACCTCTTCATCTCAGAGTAGCACTTGCAACCTACGTCCTCAATTATTTGCTTGACGTATTCCAATCTCTGTCTTCCTCTACAGTTTTTGCCCTCTACAGCTCCCTCTAGTACCATGGAAGTCATTCCCTCATGTCTTAGCAGATGACCTATCATCCTGTCCCTTCTCTTTATCAGTGTTTTCCACATATTCCTTTCTTCTCCGATTCTGCGTAGAACCTCCTCATTCCTTACCTTACCAGTCCACCTAATTTTCAACATTCGTCTATAGCACCACATCTCAAATGCTTCGATTCTCTTCTGTTCCGGTTTTCCCACAGTCCATGTTTCACTACCGTACAATGCTGTACTCCAGACGTACATCCTCAGAAATTTCTTCCTCAAATTAAGGCCGGTATTTGATATTAGTAGACTTCTCTTGGCCAGAAATGCCTTTTTTGCCATAGCGAGTCTGCTTTTGATGTCCTCCTTGCTCCGTCCGTCATTGGTTATTTTACTGTCTAGGTAGCAGAATTCCTTAACTTCATTGACTTCGTGACCATCAATCCTGATGTTAAGTTTCTCGCTGTTCTCATTTCTACTACTTCTCATTACCTTCGTCTTTCTCCGATTTACTCTCAAACCATACTGTGTACTCATTAGACTGTTCATTCCGTTCAGCAGATCATTTAATTCTTCTTCACTTTCACTCAGGATAGCAATGTCATCAGCGAATCGTATCATTGATATCCTTTCACCTTGTATTTTAATTCCACTCCTGAACCTTTCTTTTATTTCCATCATTGCTTCCTCGATGTACAGATTAAAGAGTAGGGGCGAAAGGCTACAGCCTTGCCTTACACCCTTCTTAATACGAGCACTTCGTTCTTGATCGTCCACTCTTATTATTCCCTCTTGGTTGTTGTACATATTGTATACGACCCGTCTCTCCCTATAATCTACCCCTACTTTTTTCAGAATCTCGAACAGCTTGCACCATTTTATATTGTCGAACGCTTTTTCCAGGTCGACAAATCCTATGAAAGTGTCTTGATTTTTCTTTAGCCTTGCTTCCATTATTAGCCGTAACGTCAGAATTGCCTCTCTCGTCCCTTTACTTTTCCTAAAGCCAAACTGATCGTCACCTAGAGCATTCTCAATTTTCTTTTCCATTCTTCTGTATATTATTCTTGTAAGCAGCTTCGATGCATGATCACTATAACCTGCTTAACAGCATGTTGATCCAACTCTGGAACGGAATACAGCAGGACAAGTCCTTATAAGGCTACTGGAGATATGTGGCACCGGGTATCTACGAACAGGTGCCGCAATTCCCGTAAATAACTGGTCGGTGGGTAGCGGGGGCGGAGCTGTCGTGCGACACCGTTCCAAATGCTTCCCTCGGGTTCAGATCAGGCGAATTCGGTGACCAAGACATGAGCGTCAGTTAAATTATCATGTTCATTAAACCTCTGCACCACGAGTCTGGTCCTATGACGTGGGCAGATATCCTGTTTCTATTGATCCATGGTACAGTCTCGATTATCTCATTCGGACTGCAGTCTTAACTGACGATGTCGTTGGGTTAACAGGGGAACATGTAGAGGTCACCCTTTCTTTACCATTATACGACGAGCAATGTCCTCCAAAACATTTGTGCCTGCTTGACCTCCGACTTCCATTCTCTGTGATGACGTCCTATATCTTTCACCTACAGGTAGTTTCACAATCCTTCAACCACGTTCCATAGAAGCTCACGACAGCAAACAGCCTACCAGTTTCTCCGTTTCCGATATGTTCATTCCCAGGTGACGGGTCATAATCATCCGTCCTTTGTGACAGTAGTTTATGTAACTGTATTTCCCCATTTTCGGCCTGTAATATCGTTAGAGTGATTCCTGATTCTTCACTGCTCCACTTAACAATAGTTTTCTTAAGCCGTCACTCGCCCGCAACGTCACCAGGTGGCATTCAGTCACGTGATCGGTAGCGGTCATGATCAGAGCCTTGCGTAGAGATAATAAGATAAGAGAGATTAGCGTATGACAGGTCTTTTTTCTGTCGCACATAACGCGACTGGAATAGGAAAAAAACCATAATACTGGTAAAATTTAGCTTTTGCCACTCAGTATACACATATACACTCCTGGAAATTGAAATAAGAACACCGTGAATTCATTGTCCCAGGAAGGGGAAACTTTATTGACACATTCCTGGGGTCAGATACATCACATGATCACACTGACAGAACCACAGGCACATAGACACAGGCTACAGAGCATGCACAATGTCGGCACTAGTACAGTGTATATCCACCTTTCGCAGCAATGCAGGCTGCTATTCTCCCATGGAGACGATCGTAGAGATGCTGGATGTAGTCCTGTGGAACGGCTTGCCATGCCATTTCCACCTGGCGCCTCAGTTGGACCAGCGTTCGTGCTGGACGTGCAGACCGCGTGAGACGACGCTTCATCCAGTCTCAAACATGCTCAATGGGGGACAGATCCGGAGATCTTGCTGGCCAGGGTAGTTGACTTACACCTTCTAGAGCACGTTGGGTGGCACGGGATACATGCGGACGTGCATTGTCCTGTTGGAACAGCAAGTTCCCTTGCCGGTCTAGGAATGGTAGAACGATGGGTTCGATGACGATTTGGATGTACCGTGCACTATTCAGTGTCCCCTCGACGATCACCAGTGGTGTACGGCCAGTGTAGGAGATCGCTCCCCACACCATGATGCCGGGTGTTGGCCCTGTGTGCCTCGGTCGTATGCAGTCCTGATTGTGGCGCTCACCTGCACGGCGCCAAACACGCATACGACCATCATTGGCACCAAGGCAGAAGCGACTCTCATCGCTGAAGACGACACGTCTCCATTCGTCCCTCCATTCACGCCTGTCGCGACACCACTGGAGGCGGGCTGCACGATGTTGGGGCGTGAGCGGAAGACGGCCTAACGGTGTGCGGGACCGTAGCCCAGCTTCATGGAGACGGTTGCGAATGGTCCTCGCCGATACCCCAGGAGCAACAGTGTCCCTAATTTGCTGGGAAGTGGCGGTGCGGTCCCCTACGGCACTGCGTAGGATCCTACGGTCTTGGCGTGCATCCGTGCGTCGCTGCGGTCCGGTCCCAGGTCGACGGGCACGTGCACCTTCCGCCGACCACTGGCGACAACATCGATGTACTGTGGAGACCTCACGCCCCACGTGTTGAGCAATTCGGCGGTACGTCCACCCGGCCTCCCGCATGCCCACTATACGCCCTCGCTCAAAGTCCGTCAACTGCACATACGGTTCACGTCCACGCTGTCGCGGCATGCTACCAGTGTTAAAGACTGCGATGGAGCTCCGTATGCCACGGCAAACTGGCTGACACTGACGGCGGCGGTGCACAAATGCTAGCGCCATTCGACGGCCAACACCGCGGTTCCTGGTGTGTCCGCTGTGCCGTGCGTGTGATCATTGCTTGTACAGCCCTCTCGCAGTGTCCGGAGCAAGTATGGTGGGTCTGACACACCGGTGTCAATGTGTTCTTTTTTCCATTTCCAGGAGTGTATAATTGATATGCAAATTAAATAAATTGTGACAGATGATTGATTTATGACCTTAATCTATTGTTCTCCTAAATGATTTATGATCGCCTGAGGGTTGATTTAAGATCCCCTTGGGACAATCTGTCCTTCTGAGAAACCCCCACCCCATCCATCTCCCGCTCCTCCTCTCCCACTCCTCTGCCAAATCCCCAACCCTTCTCCCCTCCTCCTCGCCAATACAAGCACATTTTTGATATTAAATTAATCGACCAATTAAGTAAATCGATAAATTAATTAACACCTCCCCCTCTGGGAAATCCCCCAGGCCTCCTCCCCTCCTCCACATCCCCTCCCCCACATCCCCGCTCCTCCCCACCTGGAAATTGGTGGGGAAAGACTCAGTCCGTGCTGGAGAGCTAGGATCTCATGACAGGAAATTCAGATCAGTGTCAATTACGCAGTTTATTTACAAAATTCAGTTCACAGGGTTGGATCTCTCTCTCTCTGTTTTTTTTATTTTTTCGGGAAAAGCTCATCATTCTCTGCTGTTTGCACCTGCGCAACTCCTTTACTGCACTTCTCTGGGGCTCTCGCTACAACACGTCTGCTTCTCACAGTGTCTGTAAGCCTTGCTCCCAGGCCCACGGACAACTGGTGAGCAATTCCAACGCCCTCAAGAGACATCGCTGGCAACTACTGCCTGGTGATCAGATCACAAAGAGTGACGTGGTACATCCCCATGTGTATAGACAGACGAAAGCAGATCAAGTAATTAAATTTCAAGAACACTCGCCATATATGGGGAGTTTTGTATGCTGACATGTTTGAGAAAACAAGCACCCTTCCCCACACATTGTCCATAACCCACATGTTCACGAAGGCAGTCAAACACATACTGAGCAGTAGTTCACTATTCACCCACTCAACGGGCGCCTCGAGTGCCTGAACAGTCCAGCAACCCCAGACCAGAAGTCCGAATCCATTTGATACTTGATACATGGGAAACGACCTCCGTTCTCTCTCAAGAAGCTACTTCCTGTTTGTGTGTGAACCAATGTGTCACGCAAATGGAGGTTTTCATCCCTCCTCAGAATATTGGATTCCTATTGGCTAATGCTGAACCCGGGCCGCACGGGATTAGCCGAGCGGTCTTAGGCGCTGCAGTCACGGACTGTGCGGCTGGTCCCGGCGGAGGTTCAAGTCCTCCCTCGGACATGGGTGTGTGTGTTTGTCCTTAGGATAATTTAGGTTAAGTAGTGTGTAAGCTTAGGGACTGATGACCTTAGCAGTTAAGTCTCATAAGATTTCACACACATTTGAACATTTTTGCTGAATCCGGGAAGGTATATAAACACTACGCTCTCCACCCCCGTCCTCATTCTGTGTTGTCTGCGCTGGGATCATGTCGATTTGATTCCTTCCTCGTGTATTACTAATCTGTTTGCTTCGTCGTCGTCTTCTCTCTACCAACGTGAAACCTTCTGCAGCGGCATAAGGCAACAGCAACGTCAGTGGCATTGGCGGTAAACGTTCAAGGCAGTCACAAGAATGGGAATTACCTGGTAAGTTTATATTCAAATCGGCAACTGTATGTTTTTGTTCCACTAAGAATTTCGTAGTAGCACTATTAAATACATTGCGTCTTATTGTTTCAGCGTATATCCAACCAAATTGTGGATGAGCAGGAGGTGGAAAGGTTGCAGTGGCAGAGCAGCATCTTAAGTAATATATACATATATTCATCTCCATATACGTCATGTGCTGCTGTTATTTAGTGGTCAGTCAGTGAGTCTTTGTTGTTGTACGTGATATCGAATATCAAAATCTGTAACTGTAACTTTTTTTCTTTCACAAAGAATTCCGTAGTATTGAATACAAGTTATCTTATTGTTTCAATATATGTACAGCATACAACTGGTGAGCTGGCTGCTGAAAGCTGGCAACAGCAGCAGCAACAGCATTGTAAGTAGTATATATATGAGGTTCATTCAGATGAAACCTAGTCTGTGAGTCTGCCTTTGCCTTACACGTAAGGTGGCACCACGAAATTGCGGGTATGGTGGCACCATGTATTGGTAGAGAGACTAACGCGTGCGCACCGTTTGATGTTGCATAGCACCAGTGTGGTTTCACGCCGAAAAGAAGGTGGTCTAACAAGTTATCGTCCACTGCTGAACATGCAGGCGAGTAAGCAGGAACAACGAAGAGTGATTCGATTTTTGGCGGCAAAGGGAGTTAGAGACCGTGAAATGTATCGACAGATAAAGGCTGTGTATGGTGAGCACCGTCTGAGTCGTTCAAGTGTTGTGGAATGGCGCAAACCATTCCTTGAGGGGCACGAATCACTGGAAGACGATGCCCGTCCTGGACAGGCTCATCGTGTCATCATGCCGGAAATGGTTGCGGAAGTGAAAGCTTTAGTCTTGGACAACCGCAGAATCACTGTGGACGAGGTCCATCGGTTACTGAGTATTAGCGTGGGCACCACCCACACCACAACGCATCAACATTTGAACTTTTGAAATATCTGTGCGCAGTGCGTTCCCCACCAACTGACCGCCGAACAGCGCAATACTCGAATGGCGCCGTCTTTGAGTCATCTACAACGATATCACGAGGAGGAATACGGCTCTATGTCGCGTATTGTCACAGGTGACGAAACATGGTGTCGCCAATTTTAACTGGAAAGCAAGCGTCAGAGCAAGCAATGGAAAAATGCGGCTTCATCACCCCCAAAGAAATCAAAGGCCGTGCACACCAGTTCTGGTAAGGTCGTGATGTCTTTCTTTTTTGACGACAAGGGCCCACTGCTTGTCGAGTTCTTGGAACGGGGAACCATCATCAATGCCCAGCGTTATCAAGCCACTTTACAGGACCTTAGACGAGCCATCAAGTCGAAACGCCGAAGCATGTTGTCCAGTGGCATTATCCTCCTGCATGATAATGCCCGCCCACACGCGGCCAATGCGCTGAAGACGACATTGCAGCATTTTCGGTGGGAAACGCTGGAACATCCACCATACAATCCCGACCTTCCACCGTGTGACTTTCATATGTTTGGACCTCTGAAACAAGCTATTCGCGGACGTCGATTCGCAACGGATGACGAAGTGTGTGACTGGGTACAGGCTGGGATCCGACAGCAGCCCACTAGCTTCTTCAAGGATGGAATCGACCGACTTGTGTCGCAATGGGATAAATGTGCCAACAGCTTTGACGACTATTTTTGAGTACGTGTACTGCGTATAACTACATTTTTGAGTTAATAAAATCGGTACCGTTACTTTACACTAGTGACCGGGTTTTAGTTAAATGTCCTTTATACATTTCTTCTTATTAATAGTGCGTATACGTAATATGCTGCTGTTTCATAAGAATTTCATCTTATATGTAATATTGTGCATATTCTTTGTTGTTGTAGACCATTTCCTGGCAGAAGAAGAGGAACAGGGAGGAGCATGTGTCGAGGATAAGCAGGAGCTATCACAGATCTCCTGTAAGTGCACATTCTAAGAAATATTTTTTTCTCATAGTTTTTTTCTTATGTATATGTTTTCATTAACTGCAACGGCCTTGCCGCAGTGGATACACCGGTTCCCATCAGATCACCGAAGTTAAGCGCTGTCGGGCGTGGCCGGCACTTGGATGGGTGACCATCCAGGCCGCCATGCGCTGTTGCCATTTTTCGGGGTGCACTCATCCTCGTGATGCCAATTGAGGTGCTACTCGACCGAATAGTAGCGGCTCCGGTTAACGACAACCATCATAACGACCGGGAGAGCGGTGTGCTTAACACACGCCCCTCCTATCCGCATCCTCAGCTGAGGATGACACGGCGATCGGATGGTCCCGATGGGCCACTTGTGGCCTAAAGACGGAGTGCTTTCTTTATATGTTTTCATTATCAAAAAAATTAATATGTGGTTTTAGGTGATATCAGTGAGATGAACAGATGGCTCTTCCCCAATTCAGGTGCGGATGAGCTGTCACAATGGGTGGAGGAGATTGAGAGAGACCTTCGTCGGCGTGAGGATGTGCTGGATGACGTGAGGGAAACGCCAAGGAGCCAGAGCGAAATAGGTAATTGTTAAGCATGTACTGATTGTAGTTACAAATAATAATTTGTGTTCTCTGTTTCCTTGCAGCAGCAGCAGCTGTCGATGTCTTGGAACGTTGTAGTTAATTTTCGTTGGCCTCTCTCACTCTCTCTCTCTCTCTCTCTCTCTCTCTCTCTCTTATACAGTAGCTGTGTCAGGGAAACACTTCCCACAATACGCTGTTGCGCTGGTACGGGGAGAGGTGAAGCCTGCGTCGCCAAAGCGGGATCTGGTGAGGCATTCCTCACCAGCAAGGACGCCGCTAGTCGATGTGCGAGAAGCCGCTGCTGCTGCTGCTGCTGCTGCCGCTGCCGCCGCCGCCGCCACCGCCGCCGCCCCCGCCGCCGCCCCCGGCGCTGCCCCAGCACCACTCTGGCGTCCACGTGCCACACTCCCTCTGGCAAATGGTTCAGGGCTGCAGCAGCAGCAGCAGCAAGAGCGACAACCAGGCTGCACGCACTGGCTCGATACCACAGCGTCTCCTCGTCTGCCAATTTCTCGTCCTCACCGATCTCACAAGGTACGTGCATCTCGATGCATAAACCTCAAAACCTCATTGCAACCATCTTCGCCAACAGGGTGGATGCAGTCATCATCTCGTTATTGTTTTAGTAACAGTAACAATACCGTGGCAAGCGGCAGTTCCCTTTCCCGTCAATTTAGTGAAGGACATCAGATCAGTGACACCATACAGCAGTTAGAAAGCTCGGTCATTGTGGATGTCCTTAAGTAGCGAATGTCATTCACTAGAATCGAGAATCCAGTAGGAGGGTACCGTGACCCTGTTGGGTTTCTAAGAGCGTGCCTTCCTGTCATGGAAATGGAGCTCCTCAAGGTTGTTAATGATCCGCTGTATCCCGCCTTTAAATGCGGTGCAGTGCTGTGCATTGAACTGTTGAACCACCCCAATAACTGCCTCTGGCGTTAAAGAGGCAGGTCTTTATTACCTTTCAGGTGATTGTGCCGTGATAACACAGAGCACATCAATTGTCGAGTGTGGCCACGCGGGATTAGCCGAGCGGCCTAAGGCCCTGCAGTCATGGACTGTGCGGCTGGTCCCGGCGGAGGTTCGAGTCCTCCCTCGGGTATGGGTGTGAGTGTTTGTCCTTAGGATAATTTAGGTTAAGTAGTGAGTAAGCTTAGGGACTGATGACCTTAGCAGTTAAGTCCCATAAGATTTCACACACATTTGAACAATTGTCGAGTGGTTCCATGAATCCACTTTGAGAGCTATACTGGCCCAGTTTTCTGAGGTGGAAGTTAGGGGTTTAGCTAAAGCACTCAGTCGAATACTACACCTGGACATCCATACACATGTCTGTGATCCAGTAAATGGAGTGTCTAGCTATACGAAGCCCCCTAAAAACATAGCTCATAAGAATGCGTGTATTAAATGATTCAAATGGCTCTGAGCACTATGGGACTTAACATCTATGGTCATCAGTCCCCTAGAACTTAGAACTACTTAAACCTAACTAACCTAAGGACATCACACAACACCCAGTCATCACGAGGCAGAGAAAATCCCTGACCCCGCCGAAAATCGAACCCGGGAACCCGGGCGCAGGAAGCGAGAGCGCTACCGCACGACCACGATGCGTGTATTAATGTTAAAAACAAAACTGACCAGGCTTGTTTTGCATGTTCAGTCCTGGCTTGCATAACAAATATTAAACAGAATCCAGTGCACATATCTCGATACGGCATAGGTATTGATTTTCTTAAATGTTGTAACTTTGATGACATCGAGTTCTCCGTTAAACTCCTGGACATACCTAAATTTTAGGAGCAGAATACCAGAATATCGGTTCATATCTATGGCCTGAAGAAACACAAGTCAGATGAGCATAGCGAGCATATAGTCGTTGGACTCCTCCATTTCTCAAAATCTGCCAGTGAGCGTAAGATGCATATAAACAGGCTCTTATTCTCCGATGAGAAAAATAAAGAGAAAGGCAGTTATTATTACGTTTGGTCAAAGACATGTACCGGCTTCTATTTCCTCAACTGAGTAACAATAAGTATCAAAAGCATATTTGCTTAAGTTGCAACAGTGCCTTTTCCTCAGAGAAGTTCCTAGCAAAGCATCTATTAGACTGCGCTTCCAAGGACCAGGTATATGTTATTAAGCCTAGTGAGGAAAAGAAATTCATAAAGGTTAAAAATGCTCACCATCAGTAGCAATGCCGGTTTCTGGTGTATGCCGACTTTCAATGCCTCCTCGTTCCTGTGACCTGCTGCGAAGGTGACTCTACCGGCCTCACATACTACCTTCACAGAAAAACACGTACTATATGTGGCTGCGTTCCAAATCACATCGTTCTGCGATTCAGATCTTATGTTGGGGATAATCCTGTGGTTTGTCTTCTCACTGAGCTTGAAGATGTTTCATGGGAGTTTGATAAGCTTTACAGTGAAGCGTTCCCATGACCAAATCGAAGAAGAATGAATATTTGTACTGTAACGTAGTTGACTGTGATATTTTTGGGCTGCCGTTAGATAGACAAGCGGAAACTCCTCACAGGGACCACTGTCATCTTACGGGGAAGTTCCGTGGGGCAGCTCACAATATGCGCAAATCGAGGTACCAGTTACCAAGGCACATGCATATTTTCTTCCATATTTTAAGCTGGTATGACGCTCACTTTCTTGTTGAGCACTTGGCTAATTTCGGCATGAAAATAGATCATCACGTCAGTGTCCTGCCTGAGAATGTCGAGAAAACATTTCGTTCTCCAAACAAATGACGCCGAGAACTACGCTCCGCTTTCTTGACTTGGTACCTTTTATGCAGGCGCCACTCCAGAAACTCATTGAAAATCTACCTCAGGAGAATACGCACATTACTCGAGCTACATTTCCCGACGAGGAAATGTTCCAGCTTGTGACTAGAAAGGGGATTCCCCCATACGAGTGTGGATAAAATGGCAAAACTCAACGAACCCAGGCTACCCGACATAACTGCGTTCTCCAGCGACCTTACAGGCGATGCCATAACGGAGGCACAGTATGAGTACGCCGTGAATATCTGGCGGGAATTCGACATCTCCACTGTAGGAGAGTACGCACTGCTTTACTTGGACACAAACGTGCACTTGCTTGCAGACGTTTTCGAGAAATTCCGGAGTCTATGTAAGAGCACATATTCTCTGGATTCCGCCTTTTATTAAACGCACCTGGGTTGTCTCGGGACGCTATTCTCAAGAAAACGAAGCGCAGTATCTAATTACAGACTGATGCTGACATGCTTCTTTTCTTTGAACGGGGGATCCATGGGGGACTTTGCCAATGTGTCCATAGGCATACCAAGACAAATAACCACGGATGGGTGACAGGCTCAGCGCATCCCTTGATTCGAGCTACATCATGTAACTCGATGTAAATAACTTATACGGGCACGCCATGCAACAATCACTTCCGATTGACGAGACTGGGTGCCCGAAGATGAATGCAAGGGATTAGGTGGAAAAATCAAGGATCTGGCGGCTGATCCTGATGTGGGGTATGTGGTGGAGGCAGACCGCACATACCCTACTAGTTTGCATGATGCGCAAGCCGATTTTTTGCTGTTTCCAGAGCAATTACTTCCGCAATGAGGTTTCACTCCGGAACCGATGACAACACTGGAGAATAATCGGACATATATTATTCATTATTGTAATCTCCAGCAGTGTCTCAGGTTGGGAATGGAGCTGGTTAGAATCGCCAGGGTTATCTCGTTCAAGCAGTCCCTCTGGCTAAAGGAGTATATTGATCTGAATAAGAGCAGAGCACTTCTGCGACGTGTGACTTTGAGAAAGATTTTTATAAATTGTGAATAATTCTGTTTTCGGCAAAACACTGGGCAATTTGAGTGAACTGCTTAAATTTTGATTATAACTAATGGGATGGGCAATGGGGCACACGAAAATGCATTGCAGACCAAATTTTAACCAGGTCACCATATTTAGTAAGAACTTAACTGCTGTGGAGATGGAGAAAGTTGCACGAGAGTTTACGAAGTTTGTTTATTTGGGGATGTGCATACTAGACTTGTCAAAATTCCACATGTACCACTTTCATTATGAGTTTGTCCACCCCCAGTAGCTGAGTGGTCAGCGTGACAGAATGTCAATCCTAAGGGCCCGGGTTTGATTCCCTGCTCGGTCGAAGATTTTCTCTCCTCAGGGACTGGGTGTTGTGTTGTCCTAATCATCATCATTTCATTCTCATCGACGAGCAGATCGCCGAAGTGGCGTCAAATCGAAAGACTTGCACTCGGCGAACGGTCTGCCCGATGGGAGGCCCTAGTCACACGACATTTATTTTTATTATGAGTTTGGAAAAACTCATTTCGCAGATCCAAAGTTATGTATACAGTTATATGGATACAGTGAGCTTATCTATTGGGTGAAGAACTATGAACCATATGAAGTAATGAGGTACCACGGTAATGAATTCGACACACCCTCATACACACTCGACAATCCTTATGGCATTGTTCCACAGAACAAGAACGTTATCAATGAATGGATTGTCGATTGTGGAGTTTGTAGGTCTGCAATCAAAAATGTATGTGTATCGCATATTGGAAGGTGCCATTCAGATGCAGCCTAGGGGTGTGCGTTGCATGGAATCAAGAGCCCTCTGAATCAAACACTATTTGCAGTGCCTCTACAGAGGTGTTCGTGGTGATGCACCGCAGGCACCCCATATGGTACAGCAAACTAGTATTCGATCAGGACACAAGGTGTTCACTACGCTGCAGTCTAAAATCAGCCAGTCGGCTCATGACGACAAAAGGGTCATTTGTGATGATGGAATTGAAACCTTCCTGTGCTCACACTAATCACCTGTAGCGAGGAGGAGGGCTCTGATCGAGTGTTGAGTGAGAAGGAGAAAATGTGTGAGAGAGAAAGGCTGTATGTCTGCAACGTAAGTAATTTTTGTGTGTGTGTGTGTGTGTGTGTTTGTGTGTGTGTTTGTGTGTGGGGGTGGGTGGGTGGGTTGTGTAAATATTTTTTTATTTATGTGTGTGTACTGTATATATACACACACACACACACATATATATATATATATCGTGTGTGTGTTTGTGTGTGGGGGTGGGTAGGTGGGTTGTGTAAATATTTATTTATTTATGTGTACTGTATATACACGCACACACACACACACAATATATATATATATATATATATATATATATATATATATATATATATATTGTGTGTGTGTGTGTGTGTGTGTGTGCACAATGAAAAAAGTAAAAGAAGTTTAAAAATGTAAAAACCATAAACAAATGCATGCCATCTAAATATTTATTTATTCATAAACAGTGTTGTGTACACATATGTCAGTATATCAATTCACCAAGTGCATCATGTAAATAGAATAGTTTTTAAGTTTCAGCTGTCGCTACCTGTCAAAAACTGATTAGTTTTTAAATGTATATAGTTCACAGTCGAGCAGAATTATTGTAAAACATGTGCTATTGGGACTGTGGAATTAAGTTGTGATAAAAAAGTATCTCTGCAATATTTTTTAGGGTAAATATGTAAAAATCGTAAAATATTCTCACCCAGTGCCACTGGAAAAAATTGTAAAAATATTCTCAACCAGTGTTACTGTTGGGAGGTTCTTTGTTTTTCTAGTTGTTAGCAATAGCGTGTAAGTTAAAAGTACCTCTGCACGGAAATATCAGCGCAAAATTGCAACTCAAGAACTGAAATTTTCTTCAATAACTGATCTGACCTCTAGAACTAATTTGTAATGTGAAGAACTATGTTGTACCTCAAGTACTGAACTGTACCTCAAGAACTGAACTGTTTCTTAAAAATCACATTGTATCTGTGTGGACTGAAAAAAAAATTGTTACCATATGTCTTTCCTGCTGTTGTTATTTACAAAAAACCTTTGACCTACTGTATTGAGTATATAAGTGTGCAGCACGTATTGGGTTATGGGGGCAAGTAGCAGGTGACTGTGTCCGTCCTAAGACTTATAGCAAACATGTTTTGTATTATATCACCAGTACCTGAAGAAAACCAAAGACATAGTATCTGGGTAAAACTGTATAATGTCAAAGTCAAAACACGGTGAAGATAAATCACACATAGATTGTGAGGTAAAAGAATCATTTATTTTTCATCCAAATTCAAAGTAATTTTACATTTTCATAATCAGACACAACACTATTTTCACACATCTTCTTCTTCATCTTGAGTCGATGGAGAACAGGTTGCTTCAAATGGCTCTGAGCACTTTGGGACTTAACAGCTGTGGTCATCAGTCCCCTAGAACTTAGAACTACTTAAACCTAACTAACCTAAGGACATCACACAACACCCAGTCATCACGAGGCAGACAAAATCCCTGACCCAGCCGGGAATCGAACCGGGGAATCCGGGCTCGGGAAGCGAGAACGCGACCGCGAGACCACGAGATGCGGACGACGGCAGGAGTCTCAACGATCTTATACCCTGTTTCCACTGATGGGAAGAATCCGTAAATTGTGTGAATCAGTCTGCTATGAGATAAGAGTTTGTTGCAATGTTGCACTCAACACGGATTGTACTGACAGGAAGTATATCTACTGAATGGTCGGATCTGCAAAATTTATTAGAATCCTTCTTGAGAACCTGCCCTTTCGTGAAAGCCAGTAGCCGTCCCATTGAACTTTTCTGGTTAAATTCAATCGTTGCACTTGCCTTTATTTCAGATTTGTGTGTGTTGATATTTTCGCATGGCGAAATCCACTTTTCATGCCGTTTTAAAACTTCGTTTAAATCGTCAGTATCATATGCGCCAGGTTCTGTTTCCACAATTTCTTTTCCACCATTAATTTCCAGATGACGTTTATTGTTAGCCTCTGTGATATTCAGAATGCTGTTGTCTCCAGTCTCCAGTCCAGTCAGCGCAATACTCAACTCCTCTTTGCTTAAGTCAGTCGATGGAGAGTAATTTGCTCGTCCTTTTAAAGTCAGAGTATATGACATTACATCTGCAGTTCAACTGACGGGTGGATGCGTAATGTGTCTCCTTCTATATATGTATGCTTCTTCGGAAATGATAGGAGGAACATGATGCACAGATGCCCGCATAAGTAGGTTTTAAGGCTTGGTAGCGATGAAAGTTATAGAACGAACGTGTTCTGTTGGTGAAGTATCGTTGTAACTCTTCTGCTGGCGGCTACAAGTCTCCTAACGAGTCGAAATATTGTGTTTGTATTTTTCTTAACACATGCCACCCAGTGGGTTCTTCGTCCGCCAGCAACATCTAAATTCACAATTCCACATTCTCTGGATTTCCACATAGTCGTAGGTTATGTAACCCGCATAAACGCACCAAGGAATCTTGGAATGCTGATTTTTTTTCCTGACAATCTTGAGGTGATCTGTACTTGTAAGCAGTCTATCCTGTGGGATAGCTAATGGGTCCTTTTTTTGTTTGTTTATGAAGAGACCTGGTCCTGTCTTGTATGGTTTCAGGTATAGTCCTTTTCCGATGGCTGCTGTTTCCATGATGCGGTTATGTTTTCTTGCTTGCTGTAGCTGCTCCTGAGAGTTCTGTGCGTTCTTCACTGTTCCTGCAATACCCGCAGCACCACCAGCCATAAACCCGCGCTGAATGACTTGCGAGGGCAGGAACAGGGAAGGGGAGAATTCCACCTGATGCCGTGGATATCGGCAGAACATTGGGTGCTTTAACGGGTCCTTTATGCTTCAGTGCACTTTTAGCTGCATACATCGCTGACAGAATTCAGTTTTATAAACACCCCTGCACTGCCTTCTTCTTCTTCACTGTTATCTTCTTCTTACTCAACGCACGACGTGCAGCGTTCTTAACTTGCTTGAAATTCACCCCCAAACCCAACTTAATCTTATCACACATGGTTTTGTCAACTACAAATGCTGCAATGCGCTGTCCTATACCAATATCCTTCCTCGCGCGTATTGCCTTTGCTTTACCAACTAAAATTCGAGCTAAAGTGACGTCCTTGGAAATCTTTATGTTTTGCGTATGCAATGTCATGTTCCAAATGTGGTGTCACCGTCAGACACCACACTTGTTAGGTGGTAGCCTTTAAATCGGCCGCGGTCCATTAGTATACGTCCGACCCGCGTGTCGCCACTGTCAGTGATTGCAGACCGAGCGCCGCCACACGGCAGGTCTAGAGAGACTTCCTAGCACTCGCCCAGTTGTACAGCCGACTTTGCTAGCGATGGTTCACTGACAAATTACGCTCTCATTTGCCGAGACGATAGTTAGCATAGCCTTCAGCTACGTCATTTGCTACGACCTAGCAAGGCGCCATTATCATTTGTTATTTATCTTGGGATGCATGTACAGTCAGACCGATGTTCACCAATTGTGGATTAAAGTTAAGTATTCCAGAAGCTACGTACTTTCTTTGCTAGTATTCATTACTTGACCTGTTCCAGACCTCACGCCAGCCTGCGTGAGCTTAAACGCGTGCATTTCGGCTTCCTCCAAACCCTGTGGATTGGCTCCTGCCAATCCACATCACCAAACACTCCTCGTCAAGTAGGTTTACCCCCCTATTACCACGAGCCAAACGTTTTTAAAGCTTTGTACGAGGTCCACAGTAATTATGCCCCTGAATATGCAGTTCGACGGGAAGTTTGTCGAGAACACCACCGTCTCCTATAATGAGTCTCCTATCACGCATGTTATCCTACTGTGCTGGTTGTGTTATGTGCACCCCGTTATACAGCAAATCGTCTGCGCCAGTCCAACTGTTTTGTGTTGCAGAAAAACAAAGCCATTTAACTAGTGCTCTGTTCCCTTCACGACTTATGACACATTCTATGAGAAACACACGTGATTATGAGCTCTTCTGCATTTCCTCGGTTTAAAAGCATCTTGAAATTTCAGTACTAGTGCTATCCTTCAAGATGAAAGTTCTGGGATTCGTTATCTGCTCAAAAATGGCTCAAATGGCTCTGAGCACTATGGGACTTAACATCTATGGTCATCAGTCCCCTAGAACTTAGAACTACTTAAACCTAACTAACCTAAGGACATCACACAACACCCAGTCATCACGAGGCAGAGAAAATCCCTGACCCCGCCGGGAATCGAACCCGGGAACCCGGGCGCGGGAAGCGAGAACGCTACCACAAGACCACGAGCTGCGGACCGTTATCTGCACTTTGGAAACAGTGAATATCTCATTCGACCAGTTTAGGAGGTGAGACTTCTCAAATTCTGTTTTGTGTATTGAGATACGTACCAAATCAACCAAATTAAATTTCTGTTTACGTGGATCGAACATTTTAATACGATAGTACACCGTATCCATGAGTCCATTATCATGAACATCGATTGCTCTCATTTTTGTTGTGCTATGTTTGGTTCGGTTATACTGTGCAGTTATTTCTGAGAGGGTATCAGTCCATTTGTATGAGCTGCAAAGATTAAAACGCATACACATTTGACCTTTTTTGTTCTGTTCAGAGGTTCCACGATACTCGCCTTCAGGTGGATGGATGTTGAGTAGTGATGTATTCAGTACTACTGCATTACGATCTTCCGAACACCTATTGTAAAACTCTCCACCGTGATCGATTTGGCGGTTGTCTGGACATCGATTGGTCCCTGTCTACAACAAACGCTAAAAAAACCTCCGTGATATTTCTCCCAGTTTTTGTTTCAACAGGCAAATTTGGAGTATGTACGTACCAACAACCATTAAAATATATTTGACTGCATTATTTTCATGTGAATATTCCCTCATATCTACAAGATCTACCTGCTGTAAGTCATCCAAACCTTTAAACATAACATGCCTACAAGGGTATGTTTTGCGTACTGATTTGCAGTTCTCGAAGTATACCGTCTCCATACTTATTCGATTATGCCTCTCTCTCTAAGCTCTGAAATTATTGAGACAACCTCATTCGAATAAGCGGTATCCTACTGCAGCTGATGCCATGAGCAGTCGTAGTCAATCTACTATATCACTGGGGTCGTCGTAGTATACATACTGAGAGGGGTGATTGCTGACTCTTTTGTGCCGAATGTCAACATGATACCACTGCTATATCGACCGTCTAGTAATAATGGTTTTATAACGTCTCTGTATTTAGCACTGTATTGGTTTCCTGCTTTTCTGTGTACACCAGTCAATTGTAGTATTTCACCATGCATCTCCAGATTTTTGGGTGAAAATTTTACTGTTTTTGAGGATTTTAGAAAAGTGAAGTTCAGTAGGGTGGTGTTCCTTGAAATTCCCTGTCCCCTATTTGTATTTTATTTTTAATTTGAAGTTTGTGATAGTCAGTAATTGATTTATAGGTATCTCTCAGTGTCTCCTCTCGGTCGAAATATCCTAACCTTAGCAACCATAATTTATCTCGAACAGGCTTTCGTGCAGTGATGACCTTATGCTTGGTCTACATCTTACTACATGCTAAGCAAGCTGCTTCACAGTTTGCACCTTATATACATTTCGATCAACCTTTATAGTTAAGTTATAAACTTTCTTTTCAATTCCATCAATATTTAAAGCTAAGTCGTCTACTTCCTTCCTCAAAATGATGTGGGTCTATGCACACCCATCCTCTAGGGCTGAGAGCCTGTGTGTGAACTTGTCCATGGTGTAGTGTATATTGACATACTCATCACATTTTTCATAGATATATACCTAGAAGCTCCTGGAAGTACCGTTTATACATACCGTCATTCAGTTTTCTTGACTTATTGCAAACGAGACACCTGTACTGTGTGTGATTCTGTGTGAGTGACATGTCGGTACCCAGATGCGCCTAGTAAATATGTTTCACATTCAAAATGTTTTAAATTCAAATTGTTTTGTTTTGAAAGCTATAATGAGATTTGCATTATCCCTCACCAACTGTTTCGGGATACTGGAATATGTCTGACTCGAGTAAAATACGTCAACACCCATACTACTACCAAAATAGAAATATCGTAAAATTTGATATTGGGTTTCCAATGCAACATCGTCAAATCCGAACACTGTGTCTTTCTTTACTTTTTCTGGTGGGGGATTGACTGCTTTGACTGAATGCCGTGTATGTTACACCATCTACATCTTGCAGTATCTTCTGGGGTAGCTGTCACTTGGATTGAAAAAGCGTTTTTGAAAATACAGATACATGCTCAAAGCGGACTCCATGTGAGTGTGTTAGTAGTGACACGAGAACCCTTGTCTTTCCGCAGCTGGATGCACCTACAATTAACGCTCGCATATTATCGAGTAAGAGTATCCCGTTCTTTTCCTTCTTCCTCTTCCTCTTCTTCTTCTTCCGCTCCTCTTCCGCAACGTCACAGGACCAGTCACTTACAACAAAGTGCTGATGCTTCATCCATCCCGTCATGATACCAATTACATCAGGTTTTGGTATGTAATGGGCTTTTATAGAAAAATTAACGCTTGTAAAAGCAACATATAAAGCCACTATAGCGCAATCATCTTACTGACTTAGCTACAATGGCTACACCTTATATTATATAATGATGGGGTTGTAAAATAAGATAACAATGTTTTTATTTACACATCAGCAATGGTATACATCAGTAAGAATTCACTGGTTCAGTCTTCACAACAGTACAGTATTTTGCAAATAAAGGTATCTTGTATGCGCAGAATTCAGCGTGTATTTCTCTCAAACTGATGGATTTTTCCCTAGCTTCTTCTTCCGTATTGATGCAGTGTTTTAAATCTTCTGCATGCACACTATACGTACAGAGATAGTTCACAATGTTTTTGTTCGCAGTTTGGACATGCGACAGCCCATGGTTCAGTCTTTCCAACACGAGGGATAACACCATCCATAGGCCACAAAAGTTTGTAACTGTGGAGTGTTGCATATAAATGGATCGACCTCCAGTTCTCACCATGAGTGTCACGCTGTCGGACAGTGATGTTACAGTTAGCGTCAGGCCAGCACAGTCAATGTCCAGAGATGGAGAATACTCGGAGGTCGCCTGTTGATTGATTTAAGGTTCTACACGACACATTCCATCCCATTCCAACTCTTTAAATCGCACTTTAATGCTTCTCGATGCATTTTCAATCTCTACCACAACACGCCAGTCGTCGTCCACTGATGCTTCTACATCAATATTTAAGCACTTTGAGCCACTAGCTGTTAAATTATAAGCTGAAGTGAAAAACAGTAGAGCTCTGGGAGAAACTGACAGCTTCTCATCCACCACATCAACACTCTGTCCTTGCAGTAACACTGGAATGTTCTGGGATGGTGCGTATGTCAGAGACCTGTATTGACCTTTACCGTGTCGTGTAAGATCTCCAGCACAGTTCTACTGAGAGTCGGGGACTTGCTCGGTGTCTTCATTAGACATATCAGTGAGCGGGATGGATAACAGCAGCTCGTTTTCCTGCTTCAATATACTGGTCAGATGCTCTACAGGATCCGACGGTGTTGTTGCCGCTGCTGGTCCTGACAGACCCGCCGAGTTGATGGTAGCTGCTACTGGTCCACACGCGCTGGGTGTCTCTACCACTGAACAAAGAAGAAGGAACAATAAGCATCCATAGGCAATGACGTGTAGTTGAACAAAGAAAGGAAACTTGATGAAGAGGAGGAACTGCTACATGCGGTAATAGTAGCAACGATATGTAATGAGTACTTACTTCTAAGCTTCTTCTACAATGCAGAAGCTGATGAGGATCTCGGCTGCTGTTGACACTTCATGGTTCTTCCACTGACTGTGAGAGGATCTGTCTTAGACCCTCTGGCATCACAGTCATGTAACCGGATGTTTCTCCAATTTTCAAGTGAATGCTACGTTTCTACTAGTTTCTGAGGGAAGTGGTGAGGAAAAAAATGCATTTCAAGTGTCCTCTGATGCTGTTTTGTGAACAAGCTCCGTCAAGGCCCATACATCAAGGTGAACACCTCTGGTTCACATCTGCCTGGGTAATGGAACAGGTCTAAGTTGTCTTCTGCACTATGTAGGACCTCTTTACCGACACGCGCGCGCGGGTATATGAGAGGCTGCTCTGTGGTCGGTGCGAAGACGCGATCGGAAGATTTTTAACGAATGGTTGAAATGGCTGTGAGCACTATGGGACTCAATCTGAGGTCATCAGTCCCCTAGACTTAGAACTACTTAAACCTAACTAACCTAAGGACATCACACATCCACGCCCGAGGCAGGATTCGAACCTGCGACCATAGCGGTGGAGCGGTTCCAGACTGAAGCGCCTAGAACCGCTGGGTCACAACAGCCGACCGATTTTTAACAGTGTAATTACATGCCGTGAGATATGTTGGCGTCGATTTCGTGACGGTGCTACTTGCGTCATTGGAAAAAAGTGATCCATTTAATTAGTTCTTTTCGACGTATTTTACAAGATCTGGATATTCCAAAACAACAGACAGTGATGAGTTTTCCCCCGCCAAATAAAAGAGAGAACCCCTGTGAAATAAATTTTATAAATAAACAGTATATCTTTTGCTGTGTAATTGCAATTGATTTGAATTTCCTGTCGCGAAATCCTTCCTCTCCATCATAGACCGATTCTTTTTCCCACAACTTTCCAGGTGGGGTAGGGGAGGCGGAGTGGGTGAGGGGAAGGGAGGCTGAGGGGATTTCCCAGAGGGTAAAGAATAATTAATTTACCGATTTAATTAATTAGTCAATTAATTTAATATCAGAAGTATGTAAGGGAGAGAGGAGAGTGGTTGGGAAGTTCACAGAAGGGTGGGGGAGGAGAAGGGGTAGAGGGATGGGGTGGGGAGTTTCTCAGAAGGACGGATTACCCCCTCAGAGGATCGTAAGCCACTTAGCAGCACATTACGTAAGGTCATCAATCAATCAGCTACCACAATTTAATTAATTTGCGAATCAATTTGATATCAGAAGTGCACCAGATATCCTCTCATCCCACTACTGATATATATCTTTGCGCTGCGCTGGTATAGTTTCATGTCGTAAAAATGTCATCGATTTCCTCCCCATCGATTCATTAATTTCATTTTAGTGCATTTTATTCAGTTGGCGGATGTACGTGATGAGCCTACCTCTTGCAGCGGCGAGGATTCTTTCGTCCTTCACCTGCACCTAACTGTGAACTCGTTGCAGCAGGTCGCCGATAGGAAAGCCGAGCAGAAACCGACCGTTCTGCAACTCGCAACAGGCTGCATACAACGTAACTATTCCAAGAATCGGGAAAAGGTCTTAATTTTGAATGACAGGTGGAAATACTGACAAAATTTCGGTATATTCTGAACCTTGATAATGTACACGTTCACTGCCAAGCCCGTGCTAATCTCAACACAGTCATTCACAAACCCTTTCATTCACGTTGGAAAGTTTATGGTAGCGTATTTCCCGAAACCTGAACAGCTACTAAGCGCGAATTGCTCTTAAATAAAAATACTCGCCGTACTATTAAGTTTATCGGCGTCTAATGCACTCAAGTTTTTAGTCACCGAGCTGCAATATGCCACGCTGAATTACTGTCTTTTACCGTACACAAAATTACTTAAAAAATCTGTGTTTTCTAAAAAAACACACCGGAATATAATGCCTTCACTTTAAAACACTTTTGAAACATGTAGCACAACTAAAATCGGCAAATTATAACTTCCTTCGAAGCTCATATTACACAAGACCGTACCATTGAAAGGCTGGGCTCCGACTCCTTTAGACTGCTTTAAGCATTCTACATCTTCAAGAGAAAGACGCGCGAAGAACACTCTGTTCTGATTGGTCAGTTTTCTTTAAGGCCAATACAAAAACATTATTCTCCCGCGTTAGTCCTCGCTTTTTATGGCTAACCAATCAACAAATAACACTCTTTCGAACTGTACTTTTTCCCAAAATAAATAATTAACATTCTGATATTTTGTTTAGACTTGACGTTATTAACAATTTCCATTTGCACTCGGATTAGCTTTCCTTTAACCATAAACGTATTTAACGTATTATGATACAAAATGTCCCGTCGTTTGCATTCACACTGTCTTAAAACTTTCTCACACCAGTTCGTACAGCGTTCATCAGTAGAACAATGATCTACATATTTACATTAGACCACATTCACGCATCATTCACACAACTAAAAGCATATACAAAACTGTACAAACATAAATAAACAAAAAATCCTTCAAGAAATAAATCACAAAAACATTCTCCTGGCTTGTTTCTTCAATGTCTCTGTCCTCTGGCAGATGAAAATTAGAACTACGTACTCGACTGAACCCGCTTCAGGCCATCTGTCGCTGTGCACGCATGAGTTATTCTCCCGATACACAGGCTCTAGTCAGGAGCGACTTATGGCGCCCCGCCTCACTCTCCCTTGGTTTGTATTGCACGATTAAGAAACCGGAGCTACTGCTTCTTTTTCAATTACCTTCACTCCTTTCCTCCGGTTAATCCAGAAAAGAAAACCTTTTGCCGAAGCCGAGGGTCAAAATCCTTTTCCTCCTTGTGTGAAACAGGCAAACCGCTTGGCTACAAAGGCAGACGGTGACAATAGACGAGCTGATTTCACTACATTCCTTTTCCTACTAGAAATCCATCTACAGAGGAC
This sequence comes from Schistocerca serialis cubense, assembly GCF_023864345.2. Lineage (NCBI taxonomy): Eukaryota > Metazoa > Arthropoda > Insecta > Orthoptera > Acrididae > Schistocerca > Schistocerca serialis. The sequence goes on along the minus strand of NC_064640.1, from coordinate 749,170,461 downwards.
AACACGATGACGCCAGCTGCTGGTAACAACTACCGCTACGCGCTGCTCGTCTACCAACTGCGCCAAACGAAAATCAGCTGCATGGTGTAACTTGTATTCCCCTTACTGTCTACTCCATACATCCAAATTTGCAGGATTTTCAACACCCAACAAAGAATCATCCCTATGAGTGTCTGGTCATCTTTTTAAGTCGTAGATGGCAGCTACTCTAGCAAGCGTTGAGGACGATCTATTGCTACTAAACCAACAAAAATATACAAAATTCCGAGTTAAGGTGGCGAATGTTATATAGGATTGACCACACCCAGCGTAAAAGAACGATGGTTCGAACACAAGCGGCACACCCACTGTGGTGTCACCGCCAGACACCACACTTGCTAGGTGGTAGCTTAAATCGGCCGCGGTCCATTTAGTACATGTCGGACCCGCGTGTCGCCACTGTGTGATCGCAGACCGAGCGCCACCACAAGGCAGGTCTCGAGATACGGACGAGCACTCGCCCCAGTTGTACGACGACTTTGCTAGCGACTACACTGACGAAGCCTTTCTCTCATTTGCCGAGAGACAGTTAGAATAGCCTTCAGCTAAGTCCATGGCTACGACCTAGCAAGGCGCCATTAGCCTTACATAGTTTGATAGTTATCGTATGAAATGTCTCATCAAGAACGTTGTAAACCAAAGGACTATATAAAAGTTAAGTATTCCCAAAGCAACGTACTTTTCTTGCTACCATTCACTACTTATCCTGTTCCAGAATTCACGCCCTCTGCGTTAGATAGCGTGCATTTCGGCCTCCTCTATCTACAAGGTGTTGGCACATTTACCAACACATCACCCACCATCTTCAATTTCGATATCAATTTATTCAAAAAAGCTGTCATCAATCCGAAGGTTGTTCCGAACAGTGCGATGATTTACCAGACATGTTAACGTTAAAAGAACGATCACAGCTTTATTAAGGCACATTTATTATGACACGACCGGTTTCGTTCAGTGTGCGTTATTACGTTAACTGCAGTTGAACAAAACAAAAATTAGGCTAGAAGCTACAGTTACTTACACATAATGATACGCATCTCACACAGCCAACAGCTTTCATAACAAATTCTCAAAGAATTGAGCCGATGTTATGTACTAGTAAGTGCAACCGTCTCACGTACCGTCGAAGGCACATTCTGGAGCATGATGAGCACACGAACACTTCGCCGACCGCCTGGCAGAAGCACAGCGAGCAGTGAATCTAGGGAACGGGGCATGCCGTGTGCACCAGACTGACCAGAGATGGCCGCTCAACGAAAGGAGTAAACACATAAACATCCTACTTGGCCCGTATCGAGTACAGTACATCGATTGTAGGATACCATAATCGTTATATAGATATCAAACTTAATTACAGAGATCGCATTCGAGTGTAAAAGGTATTATACACTACTGGCCATTAAAATTGCTACACCAAGAAGAAATGCAGATTATAAACGGTTATTCATTGGACAAATATATTATACTAGAACTGACATGTGATTACATTTTCACGCAATTGGGTGCATAGATCCTGAGAAATCAGTACCCAGAACAGCCACCTCTGGCCGTAGTAACGGCCTTGATACGTCTGGGCATTGTGTCAAACAGAGCTTGGATGGCGTGTACAGGTACAGCTGCCCAAGCAGCTTCAACACGATACCACAGTTCACCAAGAGTAGTGACTGGCGTATTGTGACGAGCCAGTTGCTCGGCCACCATTGACCAGACGTTTTCAGTTGGTGAGAGATCTGGAGAATGTGCTGGCCAGGGCAACAGTCGAAAATTTTCTGTGTCCAGAAAGGCCCGTACAGGACCTGCAACATCCGGTCGTGCATTATCCTGCTGAAATGTAGGGTTTCGCAGGAATCGAATGGAGGGTAGAGCCACGGGTCGTAACACATCTGAAATGTAAAGTCCACTGTTCAAAGTGCTGTCAGCGCGAACAAGAAGTGACCGAGACGTGTAACCAATCGTACCTCATACAATCACGCCGGGTGATACGCCAGTATGGCGATGACGAATACACGCTTCCAATGTGCGTTCCCCACGATGTCGCCAAACACGGATGCGAGCATCATGATGCTCTAAACAGAACCTGGATTCATCCGAAAAAGTGACGTTTTGCCATTCGTACACCCAGGTTCGTCGTTGAGTACACCATCGCAGGCGCTCCTGTCTGTGATGCAGCATCAAGGGTAACCGCAGCCATGGTCTCCGAGCTGATAGTCCATGCTGCTGCAAACGTCGTCGAACTGTTCGTGCAGATGGTTGTTGTCTTGCAAACGTCCCCATCTGTTGACTCAGGGATCGAGACGTGGCTGCACGATCCGTTACAGCCATGCGGATAAGATGCCTGTCATCTCGACTGCTAGTGATACGAGGCCGTTGGGATCCAGCACGGCGTTCCGTATTACCCTTCTGAACCCATTGATTCCATAATCTGCTAACAGTCATTGGATCTCGACCAACGCGAGCAGCAATGTCGCGATACGATAAACCGCAATCGTGATAGGCTACAATCCGACGTTTATCAAAGTCGGAAACGTGATGGTACGCATTTCTCCTACTTACACAAGGCATCACAACAACGTTTCACCAGGCAACGCCGGTCAACTGCTGTTTGTGTATGAGAAATCGGTTGGAAACTTTCCTCACGTCAGCACGATGTAGGTATCACCACCTGCGCGAACCTTGTGTGAATGCTCTGAAAAGCTATTCATTTGCATGTCAAAGCATCTTCTTCCTGTCGGTTAAATTTCGCGTCTGTAGCGCGTCATCTTCGTGGTGTAGCAATTTTAATGTAGCGTAGCGTAGTATAGCTTGGTGTGTATTTGTGTAAATCATTTATTAAGAGAAGTGACTCAAAATTCCCGCATGTTAAACGCGAGGTGAATGACCATTCCAACTGTTTAAAGGACTTTTTTCAAATCCATCGTGAAAAGTTTTTACCGACTGCGTAAGCGCGCAAGCCGCTCTGTTACTGTAGCGCTTTTCCTTGGAGGGCGAATCTATTAGGTTGGTACGTAGCTTCAAAGAGTTTTTGTTTGGCGTGTTAGTATTCCGGTCGCTATGGGTTTATGTATCTATTGCCATTTTCTTATTTGTAGTTCAGTTTTGTTATTTGGGTTTACATGTCGTCATTTTTTTCATTTGGAGATAGTAAGAGAAGGCTTGGACGCTGGAAAATAGAGTGCCAAGTGGAGAAATAGGAACATTTCCAACGTATTCTTCTGTTTGAGTACAGTAGAAAGTTGATAGCAATGGAGGCAACCACAAATATTTCCGCAGGCTATGTAGATAATAGTAAAAAGAGTATGCAACGATTGTAACTTTACTTTGATTTGGACACTCAACGAGAACGATTGCATATATAGTGATTAACGGCAATTTTGTTAAATATGTGTACCATTGTTACCCACCATGACGGCTTGTATTAATTTAAATTCATTTACACAGCAAAACTGGTGTCCGATAAATAGTATTCCTATTTCTTCTGAGTGAATGACGTTCAGGAGAGTAGAATATCTGAATTTCAAGTTTTATAAATTTGTTATTTACCCAAAAGTTACTGGTGTGAGTTTGTGCTTGTTGGGTTTGCCATAGGACTTTCGGAGACTGATTTCTGGATGTTTATCGGCGAACCTGCTATCACAGTCATTTCATCGGGAGAATTATTAACTCGTTGTTATCTTTGTGAAAATCTAAGTATCCAGCAAGGACATCTGTGTATCAACTGACTAGTGTAACTGCACTTTACAGACTATGAGGATTCTATGTCTGATGAGAAACACAAAATTAAATTTTCAGGGGACCTAATATTATTAAGCGGAAAGATGGATGCATCAACTATTTAAACATCATCGTAACATGTTGAACCACGTAGGAACACCTTCGCAATCTGAAATCTTTATTCAGCGTCTTAAAGGAGGCTGGCTTAAAATGCAGTAAAGAAAACTGTTGTTTTTACCATCCTGAGATTGAGGGCCTCGGCCACATCATTTCCAGCTCGGAAATTAGTCGTCCAGATAATTTTGTCGAAGCCATAATCAAACTTCCCACACCAACAACGCTTAAGCAACTTCATTCTTTACTGAGGAAGATATCGTATTACCGATAGTTCTTACTGGTAGCAGCAACAGAAACCGTCCCCTTGTCCCAGTTATTCAAAATTAGGCTGCCTTTCCTGTGGACACCAGCTTGCGAGGGCACCTTCCACAGGTTGAAATCCCAGTTGTTGACGGCCCCGTACCTAGCTCGTTTTGATCCAACACAGCTGATAGTTATTGCAAGAGACGCATCTCATACAGGCGTCGGAGCGGTCCTGGCTCACAGGCAGGCGGATGGCTCCGACCACCCTGTTGAAAGGTATGTGCTGAGATTCGATCAGGATAGAGCCAGTCAAAAATGTCGATAGTTCCCAACCGCAAGGTTGGACGAGTAGTATATCGTCGAGTAGTAAGATCTTTGACAGCTAACAGAGCTAGGTGCACGCGGTAAAAGTTTGAGAAGTGGTGAGGAGATGCGCACAGACAGCAGACGTGTTTCGAGTCGGAGCTAGATGCCTGCAGGAGGCAGCCGGGTCGTGACAGCATCAAAGTAAGAATTTGCGCTACGCACATAATAAGCTATATATTGAGCGAAACTCGGCACATACCTGGGGAAACTAGAAAGAATAATTAATAAAATAGGTTTTCTTTGGTTAAATAATGTCTAAAAGCTAGATAGAAATCCCATTGTTGATGCAATAAGCGTTTTGTGAAACTTTCTCGTAAATCCATGCTATAGAAGTTTTTCTTTAGTTTTTCACATGTGCCTTAAAAGTTTGAACAATAAATATTTTTTAGATAAAATTAGAGTTTCATCTCACACCTTATGTCGTTCTCCGCATCCTGTGCTTGCATTGAACCAAAAGGTACATTAAAGTAAAGGTCCCATTAGTAAAGCTAATAATTTCATTTATCAGAGTAAAATAATCTATATGCCATTGCACAGTTGACAAATTATTCAGATCAGGACAAAGTTTTTATTAAGTAACAAAGAGGGCCAAAATGAGTAAAGTTATTTAGAATGACAATTTTATGCCATTGCACTACGGCTGAGTTGAATATATGTTTTACTATTGGCTAAACGGCAAGGAGTGCACGAGCTAAGTCCACAGACGCAGTCAGATGCAGGTTGGTGACTTTCATTTATTTTTACCACTAAACTTTCATGCAATCAGATGTGTATTTTGAGTATTAATTTTCCAACAATATTTTCATGCAGTCAGATAAAGTTCAGTTCAGTTAAATACGCAGTCAGATGCAAGTTTTATTAAAGACTAAAGCAGTCACATGCAGTTCAATCTAGTTTAAATAGAGAAGTTTTATTAACAACACTTTCACTGTGACCTATACATCGAAAACATTGACTGACACCCAACGCAGGTACTCCCAAATAGAAAAAGAAGCGCTGGCCATCATCTTCGCATTAAAGAAATTCCAAGTTTTCGTTTATGGGACAAAGTTTCACCTCGTCGCAGACCGTAAACTGCTGATCTCCTTATTCGATCCAGCAGCAAAGATCCCAGACAGGACTGCTCACCGCCTCCAGCGCTGGGCTTTATTTTTGGCGCGTTACCAGTAAGAGATTCACTTCCACAACACGACTCGGCATTCCAACTCTGATGCCCTCTCCCGCCTTCCATGGGGATCCGATACAGGGTTCGACAAAGAAGAAATTCTGTGTTTTCACATCGATGAAGAAGCAGAAGCCGCTGTAGATTCTTTTCCCATTACCAGCTCCCAGGTCGCAGACGCAACCGGTAACGATGAAGTTCTCCAAGAAGTCCGGAGTCACAAACTTCATGAATGGCCTGAACGACAACCTCCAAAGGCTTCCGTGGCATACCGTCAGATCTTTAATGCTCGCCATTAGCTAATGTTGATGGATGGAGCTATTCTACTCGTTTCTGACGATGGACACCCATGAGTAGTCATTCCTCATTCTTTACGTCAGCACGTCCTGCAACTATTGCATCAAGGTCACTGGGGTAATCCCAAACTAAGCTGCTGACTCGCAGGTTCACTTACTGGCCTAGCATGAACCAAGAGATTGAACGACTCACCCAAACATGTCTACATGCCAAAGTCAGCAGGCAGCCCCACGACATTCAGTTTCATCTTGGCCACCATGTGCCCACCCTTGGGATAGGGTACACATTGATTTTGCTGGGCCAGTGTTTAACGATATGTTCTTGATAGTGGTTGATGCTTACTCCCCATTTCTGTACACTGTCCGCTGCAGTGCCACATCGACCACCAACACCATTAGAGCCTTAGAAAAAAGTTTTGCGATAGAAGGTCGGCCGGAAGTCCTCGTAACTGAGAACGGTTCACAATTCCATAGTGAGGACTTTTGTGGCTTTTGTGCCCAGCATGACATTCGCCATATTCCAACGCCCCCCTTCCATCCACAGTCTAATGAAGAACTCTAGAAGATGATCCGCACTTTCAAAACTCAGATGAAGAAATACTCCAGGATCACTCCACCGATGCAGCACTAGAATTTTTTTTCTTTTTTTTTTAGCTGTTACAGGGCCACACCCAATGAAGACAAAAATCCTGCGGAACTTCTCCACAGATGGCAGCCCTGGATCCTCATGAGCTTGCTCATGCCGACGCCACAGCCAACACCACCACCTCCTACTTCCGAATTCCGCCATGGGAGCTTGGTATGGGCGAAAGGATTTGGCCAGCAACCAGCCTGGATTTCGGGAACAATCGTCCAGAACTGGAGCCATAGGGTTTTCTGGGTGTAGCTTCCAGACCGGGAGGTGCTGCAACATGCCACTCAACTTCGTCCCCGCCTAGTTTCCCAACAGCTTTTTCTACTCCCCTCTCCACACCACCGTTACCAGTCACCTAGCTCCCATCCTACCCCAAGCCACGCAGCCAGTGTAACACCAGACTTATACAGGCCTTTTGCCTACACCCCAACAAGAGCAACGTACCCCAGACAACGTCCAACCCCAGATGCTGCCCTTCCTGGACAATGAGATGTCGAACAGTCACCAACTACGAGTAATTCTGGACGAAGATGAAGACATGACGCTGGCCCCTCCTGCTCCACCTGCTCCGCTGCCGAGGTCAACGCCGTACAACCTTCGCCCATGGCCGGGGCGTTTTCGTCTTTATGTTCGTGTGCTCCGAGTCATTAACACCGCTAATAACTCGGAGGAGGACTTCATGGATGTGGCGTTCATTCGTAGCAGATGCTTCCTCGCTTCACCAAGGGAGAAGGGATGTGGTATCCACCACTATTACTCTTCGCACCGAGCAGAGGCGCGCTATTACGCACGGCCGAGAAACGCAACGTTGGCCACAGGTCTCCGTGCACGGCCCGCCGCTAGCATCGCAGGCCGCCTTCGCGCACGCGCACTTCAAACCACAGCTATTGGCCGCTCAAAATATACAGTGACCCCAGCCTCCGGCTCCGTTAGCTGTGGAGCCTTATTTAACGCCGCTACTAACGCCTACAAGCCAATTGTCATCGTGCTGTGTTCTAGTCCACAACTAGGAAGTGCTACGCTGTGGTGGACCTGCTGTTCGATGTTGATTTGGCTGAGCTCTGGGCTTAGAATCCGAATGCTATACTGGAACTTGGGCTTCAACGTTCAGTAGACTTAGTAAGTCAACGGGCTTGTGATTTACACCGGAATTCTGCATTTCACTCGCACTTCCTGGATATTGGTATAACCGCCATCGATTTATATAATTTTCCATAAAATTTTCATCTACAACTTGGCGCTTTGTAACAAAATTATTTTGTATCAGTGTTGTGTCAATAAACCATTGAACGGTAATATACTCGTATTTATTGTGTTGTTCCTGGTTATAACTGTATTCAGTCAAGCACAGGATACGATATTAGGGCTCACTAGCCTGTACCATGTTATCTTTTGTAAATAATCCTCAGTAAAAGTAGAAACTAATTAGACTTTGAGTTTCCCTATCCTGTAGCTAGAGACTTCAAAGTAATTTGTAAGTGAACTAGTAATTCTTTCAAGTTTTTTATTGTGAATATAACGATTTTAATAATTGCGTTAGTATTATGTGAGTGCATTCCTGAGACCTGGTTGGTAGGTACTCAGAGAGCGCACAGGATAAGGTTACGATTGTGGATGGGGCCGTAAACAGTTACTGTGAGTTGCACAATCGAACAGACAACTTTATTTTTCTAATAACCACTTATTTACACATTGCTTTAAAAGATCACAACTAGGCAATACGGCTGAAGGCCTAGTTTAAGAAAACTTGAGATGCTTTCTGGGCTGAAGGCCCAAAACCACACCAAAAACAAGAACGGCTGAAGGCCTGGCTTATAAATCAAAAGGAATTATAAATAGAAGGTAATTTTTTAGAAAAAAAAAACATGCAATTGAAAACAATTAGTGGCTAAAGGCCTACACTTCACGTCTGAAGGACAACTATAATTAAAACACATTAATAAACAATTTTCCTAACCAAGAAATTTCTTTTTAAACTTAAAACAGAATGATCGAAAGCCTAATTAAGAAAATAGTAACTTATTGCATGGATGAAGACCACAAACAAATTTGAAACAACGGCTGAAGACCTGAACAACAAGTCACCTAACATTTTAAAAAATAAATCCAATCCTTCTTACAACAAATTTTTCTTTAAAGAATACACACGGCTGAAGGCCTTATTAAAAGGGGTTCACGTAAATCCTTGGCTGAAGGCCACACATAACACATCGAACAACTAACAGCTTAGGGCTTGGATTACAAATAATTTCAGATAGAACATATTTTAAGACCAAATTTTTTTAAATAAAATCAATCTTCGAAATTTTAATTTAACACAGCTGAAGGCCTTTATGTAAAATTTAAAAAGAACTGAATTGCTCCACGGCCTAAGGCCTCACACAATACTTCAAACTAAAATGAAAATCACAATCTAAAACAAACAGAACAAGTGGTGCTCAGAAGTGTTCCAAGGGTCGACCTGAGAAGGTAGCTCAAATGTAAAGTGAGGTGAGACAGGCAGCCAAGAGTTGAAGTAAAATAATCGGATGGCAACCCAAACTAGGGACAATTTTACCAGTTCCCTTCTGTCCGATCAATGCCACAATGATGGATAATATCGGTCAAGGACGAGGATACGAACAGCACTACGTCTTCAGGAATTGGCTTCTAAAAACAGCCAAGGGAACAATAACCACTCTAAGCAAAATATGAACCAAACCACTTAAAAGGCTGTCGAACTACACGCCGTGCCAGGCAGCATCAACAAGACGAGGAAAGGCACACTGCCGGAATATTACGCTAACGACCAGGGCAGGTAACTGGGACGTTAACGGCCACAGAGCAGAAAATACCGCTGGTGTACTTCACTGGCAAGTAACACTCAATTTAATAATTAATCACAATATAGGAAGACGGCTGCAAGATTTTGCCAACTCCAACACATTATATGTTGCTGCTGCCCGAACGGCCCAGGGAGCAACAACCCGCAAATGAACAAAGAGATGTCAGAATAGTTGAGGTTTCATAACAGGTGAACTGATCACTCAACTTCAGCGTCCAGGTTCGGTGGGCAACAAACTTAGTCGCTCTCGCAGCTAGCGCCTCATAATCCAACAGCGCATGCACGCCGCCAGCGGTCCGGGCCTGGCCACATGCTGTGGAGACTTCCTTTGTTACGCCAGTAAGTAAGGAAGAAACAAGACGCTACTCGATGTGACAAAATGCCAAAGAACAAACGGCATGAACCCGAGCCATACACGACTCAATTCCCAGTAGGGAGACGGATAAGCTGAAGTAAAATATAGTAGGAATTAGTGGAGTTAGGTGCAAGGAGGAACAGAGGAACAGGAACAGAACAGGGTTATAAATACAAAATCAAACAGGGATAAAGTAGGCATAGGTTTAATACTGTATAAGAAAATAGAAATGCAGGTGAGCCACTATGAACAGCATAGTGAACACACTATCGTAGCCAAGAGAGACACAAAGACAAGTCAGCACAGTAGTACAAGTTCATGTGACAACTAGCTCCGCAGATGATGAAGGGATTGAAGAAATATAAGATGAGATAAAAGAAATTATTCAAATGATTAAGGGACACGAAAATTTAATTGTGATAAGGGACTGGAATTCGATAGTAGGAAAAGGAAGAAAATGAAAAATTGTAGGTGAATATGAAAAAGAATGAAAGCGGAAGCAGCCTGGTAGAATTTTGTGCAAACCATAATTTCATCACCGCTAACACTTGTTTTAGAATCATGAGAGGAGGTTGTATACGTGCAAGAGAGCTGGGGTCATCGAAAGGTTTCATATTGACTATTTAATGGTAAGACAGAGATTTCGGACCAAGATTTTAAGGTGTATTATACTTCCAGGGGCAGGCGTGGACTCTGACCACAATTTATAGGTTATGAAATGTAGATTACATCTAAATAAATTGCAAAAAGGTAGGAAATTAAAGAGATGACACCTGTATAAGTTGAAAAAACCAGAGGTTATTGACAGTTTCAGAGAGAACATTAGGCAACGATTGACTAGAACAAGGGAAAGGAATGCAGTGGAAGACGGATGGGTAACTTTGAAAGATGAAGTAGTGAAGACAGCAGAAGATCAAATAAGTAAAAAGGCAATGGAGATAATGAATTTAATTGCCAAAAGGAGAAAACACAAAAAGCACCAAATGAGCCAGGTGTAAGGGAATACAAACGTCTAAAAAATGAGATTGACAGGATGTGCAAAGCGGCTAAGCAGGAATGACTAGAGGACAAATGTGCGGAAAGGTCCTGAGCAAAGAAGGGAATGCTGGAAGATGGAAGGAGTATATAGAGGATCTATACAAGGGAGATGAAGTTAATAGCAATATTGTAAAAAAGGAAGAGGACCTAGATGAAATCAGAGGTACGATACTGCGAGAAGAAATTGACAGAGCACTGAAAGATCTCAGTTGAAACAAGGCCCGGGAGCAGACGAGATTTTGGCTGAACTACTGATAGCGTTGGGAAGCCAGCCATGATAAAACTTTCGAATAAGGTGTGCAAGATACATGAGACAGGAGAAATACCTTCAGACTTTATCAAACCAGTCCGAAAGAAAGCAGGTGCTGACAGGTGTCAATATTACTGAACCATCAGTCTGATAAGTCAGTGTCGCAAAATACTAACACGAATTCGTTACAGAAGAATGGAAAAACTGGTAGAAGCCGACCTCTGGGAAGATCAGTTTGGAGTCCGAGAAATTCAGGAACACGTGAGGCAATACTAACCCTATGACTTATTTTAGAAGCTAGGTTAAGGAAACGCAAACTTACGTTTATAACATTTGTAGACTTAGAGAAAGCTTTTGACAGTATGACTGGAATACTCTCTTTCAAATCCTGAAGGTAGTAGGGGTAAAATACAGTTTGTTATACGTATATGTTTGTTATCTTGACATAGTTCTTACAATTTAAAAAAAAAGTTTTGACTCTCGGTATTACTTTTAAATAGATCCCTATCCGAAACTTGTGATCAAGTAAACAAAAGTGAAATCTGCAGCTATAGCTGTTTTAGGTTGTATTGATTAACGCAGGTTGCCGCACTGAAATTACTCCAGCGCGCTGGAAGTTCTTAAAAACTTTGATTTTTGCCGATGACATTTTAATCCTGTAAGAGACAGCAAAGGATTTGGAAGAGCAGTTGAACGGAATGGACAGTGTCTTGAAAGGAGGATATCAGATGAACATCAACAAAAGCAAAACGAGGATAATGGAATGTAGTCGGGTGATGCTGAGGGAATCAGATTAGGAAATGAGACACTTAAAGTAGTAAATGAGTTTTGCTATTTGGGGAGCAAAATAACTGAGGTTGGTTGAAGTAGAGAGGGGATATAAAATGTAGACTGGCAATGGCAAGGAAAGCGTTTCTGAAGAAGAGAAATTTGTTAACACTGAATATAGATTTAATTGTTAGAAAGTCTTTTCTGAAACGATTTGTATGGATTGTAGACATATATGGATGTAAAACTTGGACAATAAATAGTTTAGATGAGAAGAGAACGGAAGCTTTTGAAATTTGATGCTTCCAGGAATGCTGAAGATTAGATGGGTAGATCATGCAACTAATGAGGAAGTACTGAACAGAATTGGGGAGAAAAAACAATTGTCCTGACTAGAAGAAAGAATCGGCTGAAAGGACATTCTGAAATATCAAGAGATACCCATTTTAGTACTAGAGGGAAGTGTGTGGGGTGTAAAAGCTGTAGAGGGAGACCAAGAGATGAATACAGTCAGCAGATTCAAAAAGATGTAAGTTGCGACCCTTATTTGGAGCGAAGAGGCTTGCATAGGATAGAGTACCATGGAGAGCTCCACCAGACCAGGCTTGAGACTGACGACCACAACAACAACAACAACGTTCCCAGTAACAGCATTTCCTTTGAGATGGTGATTTTTATTAGTCAAGACTAGATCATATTGCAAACTGCAGTATGAACAGAAATCTAATGTTCAGTCTGTTATTCAGGTACATGAAGTAGAACAGCCTGCAGAATCAAATAAAATTGTTGTAGATTGCATGGTAGAAGTGCTGAATCAATTACGACTTTTGTCAACGACAGTTAGCAATGTAGCTACTCAGCAACTGGCGTTGTCTACTCAGCAATCGGAGTTGTTTACTCAGCAATAAGAGATGTTGTTATAGGTAGAGGACCTTCCAACAAAGTAAGATTTTGAAAATGTGCGGGCTGAAGTGGATAATACCAGACAGCAACAATTTGAAATTTCTAAAGAGATACCTCAACATTGGAGAAAACAAGAAAAATTTCCCCTGGAATTATCAAAACTTCTTCACGAAGTTGAAACAACTGTATGTCAATTGGCAGAAACAGTAAATGAGTTATCCGCGGGTTGCAATAAGCCTATAGAAAAAAAGTTTCATGAATGGCAGGAAAAATTCTCAACTCATCTAGATAACTGGTCTGAACATAAGGAACAGCAAGTAATTCATTGCATCAACAAGAGTGTCATGGAGTCTGTTGAACATCTTTCAGTTGTCAGCTTACCAGTTTCGGACCAACTGAAACAAGATTTGCAGGGTGTGCATAAAGAGATAGGCCCTGACTTTTTGCAGTGGAAAACTGAGGTTATGCAGTCTATGGAACCTTGCTCTAAAGGTCCAGAAGAGGTTTGGGAGGCTATTAAATAATGCTGTACTAAGATTCAAGAGGAACAGAGGCAACAGACCTTCGGGCTCGAATCAGCCTGTGACAGTTCTTACGCCTGTAACAACAATCATGGCTATGGTTTTGATATTGCACATACAAATGTTTCACCATCGAATGTGGAGCGAACATGTTGATGGAGGAAACATTATTAAAGCATCAACAGTTCCAGTCTTTATCACCAAACAAAAAGAAAGTTAACCCAATGATATTTATTAGAGAATTTAGGAGTGTACTACTCAGGTACTACCCAGGTCATCGACTGAGTAGCAGATAATCAGCTATGTCTCAGGATATATCCAATTGGTCGGAGCCCTTTGGGAAACTAATATGATGGATGTATGTCAAACATATGAACATTTCGAGAAGCACTTACTCACCAAATATTGATCTAAAGGTATTCAGAACTGTATTAAAGAGGAAGTTCTCAATACAGAATACTTCTCATTTAGGTCAGGAAAGTTGAGAAGATGTTTTGAGAAATACCACAATAAAGACAAATATTCGAGTGAACCCATGCCCGGTACGAATATCTGGCAAAATGTGTAAGAGAAGTTACCAGTCAACATCTGAGTAAAACTTATACACACTTTGGAAGATAATTTAGAGGTATTCATGTCCATCCTTGACTCTATCAACCCACTCCAAGAAGATTTGTGATCGAGAACAAACCACGCAATTTTTATGAGCAAGCTGCGTACCAGTACATCTACATCTACATCTACATCTATACTCCGCGAGCCACCTTACGGTGTGTGGCGGAGGGTACTTATTGTACCACTATCTGATCCCCCCTTCCCTGTTCCATTCACGAATTGTGCGTGGAAAGAACGACTGCTTGTAAGTCTCCGTATTTGCTCTAATTTCTCGGATCTTTTCGTTGTGATCATTACGCGAGATATATGTGGGCGGTAGTAATATGTTGCCCATCTCTTCCCGGAATGTGCTCTCTCGTAATTTCGATAATAAACCTCTCCGTATTGCGTAACGCCTTTCTTGAAGTGTCCGCCACTGGAGCTTGTTCAGCATCTCCGTAACGCTCTCGCGCTGACTAAATGTCCCCATGACGAATCGCGCTGCTTTTCGCTGGATCATGTCTATCTCTTCTATTAATCCAACCTGGTAAGGGTCCCATACTGATGAGCAATACTCAAGAATCGGACGAACAAGCGTTTTGTAAGCTACTTCTTTCGTCGATGAGTCACATTTTCTTAGAATTCTTCCTATGAATCTCAACCTGGCGCCTGCTTTTCCCACTATTTGTTTTATGTGATCATTCCACTTCAGATCGCTCCGGATAGTAACTCCTAAGTATTTTACGGTCGTTACCGCTTCCAATGATTTACCACCTATGGCATAATCGTACTGGAATGGATTTCTGCCCCTATGTATGCGCATTATATTACATTTATCTACGTTTAGGGAAAGCTGCCAGCTGTCGCACCATGCATTAATCCTCTGCAGGTCCTCCTGGAGTACGTACGAGTCTTCTGATGTTGCTACTTTCTTGTAGACAACCGTGTCATCTGCAAATAGCCTCACGGAGCTACCGATGTTGTCAACTAAGTCATTTATGTATATTGTAAACAATAAAGGTCCTATCACGCTTCCCTGCGGTACTCCCGAAATTACCTCTACATCTGCAGATTTTGAACCGTTAAGAATGACATGTTGTGTTCTTTCTTCTAGGAAATCCTGAATCCAATCACAAACCTGGTCCGATATTCCGTAAGCTCGTATTTTTTTCACTAAACGTAAGTGCGGAACCGTATCAAATGCCTTCCTGAAGTCCAGGAATACGGCATCAATCTGCTCGCCAGTGTCTACGGCACTGTGAATTTCTTGGGCAAATAGGGCGAGCTGAGTTTCACATGATCTCTGTTTGCGGAATCCATGTTGGTTATGATGAAGGAGATTTGTATTATCTAAGAACGTCATAATACGAGAACACAAAACATGTTCCATTATTCTACAACAGATTGACGTAAGCGAAATAGGCCTATAATTATTCGCATCTGATTTATGACCCTTCTTGAAAATGGGAACGACCTGCGCTTTCTTCCAGTCGCTAGGTACTTTACGTTCTTCCAGCGATCTACGATAAATTGCTGATAGAAAGGGGGCAAGTTCTCTAGCATAATCACTGTAGAATCTTAAGGGTATCTCGTCTGGTCCGGATGCTTTTCCGCTACTAAGTGATAGCAGTTGTTTTTCAATTCCGATATCGTTTATTTCAATATTTTCCATTTTGGCGTCCGTGCGACGGCTGAAGTCAGGGACCGTGTTACGATTTTCCGCAGTGAAACAGTTTCGGAACACTGAATTCAGTATTTCTGCCTTTCTTCGGTCGTCCTCTGTTTCGGTGCCATCGTGGTCAACGAGTGACTGAATAGGGGATTTAGATCCGCTTACCGATTTTACATATGACCAAAACTTTTTAGGGTTCTTGTTTAGATTGTTTGCCAATGTTTTATGTTCGAATTCGTTGAATGCTTCTCTCATTGCTCTCTTTACGCTCTTTTTCGCTTCGTTCAGCTTTTCCTTATCAGCTATGATTCGACTACTCTTAAACCTATGATGAAGCTTTCTTTGTTTCCGTAGTACCTTTCGTACATGATTGTTATACCACGGTGGATCTTTCCCCTCGCTTTGGACCTTAGTCGTTACGAACTTATCTAAGGCGTACTGGACGATGTTTCTGAATTTTTTCCATTTTTGTTCCACATCCTCTTCCTCAGAAATGAACGTTTGATGGTGGTCACTCAGATATTCTGCGATTTTAACCAACTTTCCGTTCCTAATACTATATGCGCACTATTTCCTTCAATAAGAGATACTAATTCAGGAACCTTGCCCTGGATACTCCTGCAGTTTACCAATATTACGTTAACTTTTCCTGTTTTTGGTCTCCGAGGACGGACATTCTTTATCAACGATGATAATGTCCTCTCTGGTAAGCCGTCAGGTATTTTATCGTTTCGCCCAAGGGGGGGTCCCTCTAACCTAAAAAACCCCCGTGTGCACGCCACACGTACTCTGCTACCCTAGTAGCTGCTTCCGGTGTGTAGTGCAATGGTTACACAATTAATAATAACGATGACAATGAACAGTACTCCATCCAAAGGCAACGGGAACAGATTAAACCAGAATAAAAACAAGCAAGGTAGATTAGATATGAGCATAGGTAAAATCCTAATTATAACTTGAACTGTAATCAAGCACAATGAAATCAAAATTTGACAATCCACAGCTATCAACTCATCATGACTGGAGGGAACAGATGCCGACAATTTCAGAACTAGTAAATAATGTCACCCATTCAGGTGAACAGTGTCAGTAAACTGAAGCCGGCCGAAGTGGCCGTGCGGTTAAAGGCGCTGCAGTCTGGAACCGCAAGACCGCTACTGTCGCAGGTTCGAATCCTGCCTCGGGCATGGATGTTTGTGATGTCCTTAGGTTAGTTAGGTTTAACTAATTCTAAGTTCTAGGGGACTAATGACCTCAGCAGTTGAGTCCCATAGTGCTCAGAGCCATTTGAACCATTTTGTCAGTAAACTGAATACAACTGAATTGTGCTCTGGAGGACGGCCGACGAATTGAATAGCGGCTATGTGCGAGAATTTCAGTTCCTTATGCATAACTATGGAAAGGATACGATCGAAGAACTCACTGTAGATGTGCATCCATGTACAAAAAGTTACCCCTCAGTACCAATTTAAGCAATCTATACTATGGTAGACGACATTCCAATAAAGTTCGTACTCGACAAGTGTGTGTTGGCTAAAGCTAAATCCAGGAATTTATTTATCACAGAAGACTATATTTCCTATTCAGAATGACAAGATCGAAGACGCAATTGGCAAGTGCTCTCAGAATATCCATATACAGACTATCAAACAATGGAAAATCCAGGATGGAATGTAACAATATTATAAAAAGGAAAGTCGCTACTCACCATATTTGTTACAGTCTTTTTGTTGTGCATATCTGCAACTCAGCATCTCCGCTATATCGTGGGTAGCAACTTCCCTTTTCATAATATCGTATGCAGACTATGTTAGAGTTGAAGACAGGGACTGCAGTGATAAAATGTGCATTCCTCATTGTGGATAAATTAATGGTAGAATGAATTCTTGGAGTTGAAATGATCTGAGAGAAGCACATGCTAATAGCCTTGTCTTTGGGCAAAGTCAGTTTATGCATTGATGGAGCCGTAGCTCATGTAGACTTGATAAGGGAAGAAGGTAACCACGATCAATACTGCTGAGGGGCAGGAATACAATTATTAATAAGCGAGAAGTGGCAGGCCTACTTGTCCCAAGTAGACAAAGTAAAATTACTCGGACTATCCAAGTAAGTGCAGCATAAGTCAATGGAATTGGAACATCTTACACCAGAACAAAGGAGACAAGTGTCTGAATTACTTAACAATTATTTTTGAGCGTTTGAGGAGACACCTGTTATTGTACATGGATTTGCCTACAACTTAGAAGTATTCTCTCATTGTATATACTGCCATAGCTTCTATCTGATTCCCTGGAAGCAATGACAAGCCATTATCCCCACTGAAAAAAATACAATGGGAGGATAAAGTGTGAACAGCGTTCGCAAATATGGCGGAAAAGGCAAGAAGAAGGAACAGTAAATATGACAAGGCTGGGAAAGGAATAGAGAATTTCCAAATTGGAGAGAAGATGGTATTGTGCACAATCTTCATCAATACATAAACGTTGCTGCACGTCGGTCCCTTTGAAATACTATGAATACCACATCTGGGGCTGTATCATCTAGGGTACCCTGGAGCACATAGAGTGAAAGCGCTGTGTCCTCACCAAGATATCAGGAAGTATTGAGCAGATAATTGTGTTTCTTTCTGCACTGAATGTATTTTGAACAGTGCTGATCTTCAGGAGGATTGGCAGGAGGAATGGAAAAAACTGACTGCAAGAGATAAGATTTCTGATCCTAATGTAAATATGCATATATGCGATTTTATCATAAGTTTTCAATTTATTACAGTTGAAGGTGAAAAAATAATATGAATGCTAGATATAAGATAATCTTTCCCCTGAGTTTTCACAGCATTGATTATCTGTGGCCTTAATGAACATGATGTCCATTCTAAAGATGTCTTTTGTAACCTTTTCTTATAATACACTATTAATTTTTTCTTACATATAGTGTATAATCAATTGATTCATGTCTGTGTGCTGATCTGTTGAAATAGTAATGATACCCTAATCTCTAGTAAGATATATATAGAAATGTTTCATACTTATAATGAATTTACAATTTGTATCTAATATTAATGATTAGAAGATCCATAGTATTAAGATTTTTTTATATACAACAGTGGTCTTGATTTGTATTAAATTATTGTTTCTCAGCTGAGACTAATCCACATAATATCCCACATCAGCTGAGAATTTAAATATGCAGCTGATGAAACCATTTAGTATACTCCCCATTGGAGAGTTTTACAGGGAAATACACTCCTGGAAATTGAAATAAGAACACCGTGAATTCATTGTCCTAGGAAGGGGAAACTTTATTGACACATTCCTGGGGTCAGACACATCACATGATCACACTGACAGAACCACAGGCACATAGACACAGGCAACAGAGCATGCACAATGTCGGCACTAGTACAGTGTATATCCACCTTTCGCAGCAATGCAGGCTGCTATTCTCCCATGGAGACGATCGTAGAGATGCTGGATGTAGTCCTGTGGAACGGCTTGCCATGCCATTTCCACCTGGCGGCTCAGTTGGACCAGCGTTCGTGCTGGACATGCAGACCGCGTGAGACGACGCTTCATCCAGTCCCAAACATGCTCAATGGGGGACAGATCCGGAGATCTTGCTGGCCAGGGTAGTTGACTTACACCTTCTAGAGCACGTTGGGTGGCACGGGATACATGCGGACGTGCATTGTCCTGTTGGAACAGCAAGTTCCCTTGCCGGTCTAGGAATGGTAGAACGATGGGTTCGATGACGGTTTGGATGTACCGTGCACTATTCAGTGTCCCCTCGACGATCACCAGTGGTGTACGGCCAGTGTAGGAGATCGCTCCCCACACCATGATGCCGGGTGTTGGCCCTGTGTGCCTCGGTCGTATGCAGTCCTGATTGTGGCGCTCACCTGCACGGCGCCAAACACGCATATGACCATCATTGGCACCAAGGCAGAAGCGACTCTCATCGCTGAAGACGACACGTCTCCATTCGTCCCTCCATTCACGCCTGTCGCGACACCACTGGAGGCGGGCTGCACGATGTTGGGGCGTGAGCGGAAGACGGCCTAACGGTGTGCGGGACCGTAGCCCAGCTTCATGGAGACGGTTGCGAATGGTCCTCGCCGATACCCCAGGAGCAACAGTGTCCCTAATTTGCTGGGAAGTGGCGGTGCGGTCCCCTACGGCACTGCGTAGGATCCTACGGTCTTGGCGTGCATCCGTGCGTCGCTGCAGTCCGGTCCCAGGTCGACGGGCACGTGCACCTTCCGCCGACCACTGGCGACAACATCGATGTACTGTGGAGACCTCACGCCCCACGTGTTGAGCAATTCGGCTGTACGTCCACCCGGCCTCCCGCATGCCCACTATACGCCCTCGCTCAAAGTCCGTCAACTGCACATACGGTTCACGTCCACGCTGTCGCGGCATGCTACCAGTGTTAAAGACTGCGATGGAGCTCCGTATGCCACGGCAAACTGGCTGACACTGACGGCGGCGGTGCACAAATGCTGCGCAGCTAGCTAGCGCCATTCGACGGCCAACACCGCGGTTCCTGGTGTGTCCGCTGTGCCGTGCGTGTGATCATTGCTTGTACAGCCCTCTCGCAGTGTCCGGAGAAAGTATGGTGGGTCTGACACACCGGTGTCAATGCGTTCCTTTTTCCATTTCCAGGAGTGTAGATTTGTTTTCACATGTCTACTGGAAGCTATAATCAGCCGGTATTGGCAGTGAGTTCTAGTATTATTAGTTTGTGTTCTACACTGGAAGTGTATGTTGTTTCTTGGAGTTTATATCATGCTTCTAAGTATCGATCATGGTGTAATTGATGTTGGTGAACCAACTAGCCCCTACGTGGGGCCTCAGAGGTTCCCTGCCTTGTGTCCTTCAGGAATTTTTAAATGACAGAGTTTTCAAAGATATGTGGGTTCTAGCTCGGTGGACACCTTTATCTTGAGTGTCGTCCTCTTTGCTATCACAATTAACTCTATTGTGGCCTGCCTCCCGCCGAGCATCTCCGCCTCCCTTTTCGTTGACAATTTTGGCACCTGTTGCACTTCTCCATAGACTTGCCTCCTTGAGCGGCATCTTCAGCCTTGTCTTGATCATCTTTACTGTCCACAGCTCGTGGTCGTGCGGTAGCGTTCTCGCTTCCCGCGCCCGGGTTCCTGGTTTCGATTCCCGGCGGGGTCAGGGATTTTCTCTGCCTCGTGATGACTGGGTGTTGTGTGATGTCCTTAGGTTAGTTAGCTTTAAGTAGTTCTACGTTCTAGGGGACTGATGACCATAGCTGTTAAGTCCCATAGTGCTCAGAGCCATCATCTTTACTCGTGGAGCATTGACAATGGCTTTTGCTTTCCACAGAAAAAACAGTTTGTATGAATTTGTGGTGGCACAATGGATTTCTTCCACCATCTTTATATCTTGGGCCTGTTGCTCTTCCATTCATTGAAACTTAAATTCCTGGGGCTCACGCTTGATAGGAAATTTTCTTGGTCCTCCCATGTGTCTTACCTGGCTGCCCGTTGTACACGGTCCCTTAACGTCCTCTGTGGTACTTCCTGGGGAGCGGATCAGCCCACCCTCGTCCATTCATACTGCCCCTCGTCTGCTCGAAACTAGACTACGGGTGTTTCGTTCATGCATCTGCGCGTCTGACCATCTTGCACTGTCTCAATACACTCCACCATTGTGGCATCCATTTGGCTACCAGCACCTTTTACACTAGTCCAGTTGAGACTCTATGCAGAAGCTGCCAAACGACTGCTGTCATACCGATGTGATGTTCTCCTCAGCAGATACATGTGCCGTTTGTCTGCCATACCTGGCCACCCATCCTATGCCTCCTTCGTCGATGATATCCTTATGGGGCGCGTCCCTCTTCTCATGACTCGCTTGACCGTCAGTATGGGACTTGTCCCTCTTCTCTGTTCCACCCTGGAGTTTGCTTTCAGCTATTGCTCCGGCAGCTTAAGTTCACCCTACCTACCACTTTCCCAATGAATGTAAACCCTTCACCACCTTGGCTCCGTGTGACGGCCCATGCTTACCTTGGACTTCATTCGCTTCCGAAAGACACTAATCCAGACTTGCTCTATCGTCCTAAGTTTCTCGACCTTCGCGTGGAACTTTGCGATAGTACCTTTGTGTACACTAATGGCTCTCGGACTACCGTGGTGTTGAGTGTACCTTCGTCATTGGCACTGACGATTTTTGGTATTGGCTTCCAGAACACTGCTCAGTATTTACAGTGGAGCTCTTCCCCCAATATCAGGCCACGCAGTGCATCCAATGACACAGGCTTTGCAATTGTGTCATCTGCTCCGACTCTCTCAGTGCCCTTCACAGCCTCTGTGTGCTGTACACCATCCATGCCTTAGTGCAATGGGTCCAGAAAAGCTTTCACTTGCTCACTCTTAATGGAGCCACTGTGATGTTTATGTGGGTCCATGGTCACGTCGGTCTGATGGGAAACGAGACTGCTCATGCCGCTGCCGAAGCTGCAGTCCTCGTACCTAGGCCTGCAAGGTGTTCCATTCCCTCTGATGATCTCTGTGTTGCTGCCTGTCAGCAGGTGGTGTCAATTGGCATAACCACTGGTCTTCCCTTCATGGGAACAAGCTCCGGGGACTCAAACCTCTCCCAGAGGCTTGGTCGACCTCCTCTCGGCCCTCTCGCCGCAAGGAGATCGTTTTAGCTAGGTTGCATACTTGACACTGTCGCCATTTGCTAAGTGGTGATCCCCCACTGCTTTGTGCTCATTGTCACCAAACTTTGACGGTTCGCCGTTTCCTGGCGGGATGCCAATTTTTTAACCACTTACGTTCTAATGTATGTTTGCCGTCTGAGTTATCGGCCGTTTTAGCGAACGACGCGCGGGCTGTCGACAGCGTTTTACTTTTTATCTGTCGTACCAATATGGCGAAGGACGTTTAATGTGCATTTCAGTACCACCTTTTTCTTTATGGTGTATTTTATGGCCCTTTCTCCAAGAGAAATTCCCTGTTTTTAGATGTCTTTGCTTCCGTCGATTGGGTTTAACGTGTAGTCGTTCTTAACTCCTTCTTTGCCTTCGTTCTCTAGGGGCTCTGACATGGGCGCGTATGACTTTAGTTGTTTTTGCGCCCTAAAAAAAATGGCTCTGAGCACTATGGGACTTGACATCGGTGGTCATCAGTCCCCTAGAACTTAGAACTACTTAAGCCTAACTAACCTAAGGGCATCACACATCCATGCCCGAGGCAGAATTCGAACCTGCGACCGTAGCGGTCGCAGACTGAAGCGCCTAGAACCGCTCGGCCACAACGGCCGGCCTTTGCGCCCTAAAACAGAACAACAAAACAAATAGTCCGTGAACTGAATGAAGTGAGATTCAGCGGTAGTTTCACCATCAATTATTGTGTAATGACTTAAAGGAACTACAGTCTATGAAGCCGCCACACGTAATAAATACCAACAACGAACTGCAAATGAAAAATTGTGTGACTTTATAATGAACAATGTAAGGTTGTGGGAAATGTGCATTAAATGTTAAAATTAATATAGATGTGTAGACACATTAACCGTGAGTTATTCCTGCTTAAATGCATATCATTACATAATTGTTGGCCTGTTCAATTATAGATATTGTCGCCAATAGTGACTAAGGGATGTGTCTGTCAGGTTTGCAAGGACAATGAGAGATAGCTCTCTGCGGTTCACGGTGATGAATGACTAGAACTTTGGTGTTCTTTTCAATAGTAACCGAAGTTAAATTTAGAATGATCTATCTCTGTAACCACTGCTTTCAAATCCTTTCAGATAAAAGTTTTACAACCGGATGTGCTAATCCTATTCTTTTGCAAGAAAATTGCCAGTAAATACTGATAATATATGCATGCTATCCTTCGTGTTCACAAATCATTGCTGTAACGGTGTCTGAGGGCCAGCCCCATTCCTGTCCCTCTCCACCATCCACATCTGATCCGGTCTGAGGAAGGACATCCCTCATCATCCTGCATCGATCGTGTTGAAAGATGCCATCGCAGTATTGCTTTTCAATAGTGGGAAGCAAGAAGGCGTTTATAACATCATTGTAGACCTGTGCTGCGATAGTGCAAAGCAACAACACCAAAGACAACAACACCATGAACCGCCTCCGAATTTTACTGTTGGCGCTACACACGTTGGTAGATGACGTTCACCGGGCATTCGCCATACCCATACCCTGCCATCGGATCGCCACATTGTGTACCGTAACTCGTCACTCCACACATCGTTTTTCCACTGCTCAATCACCCAACGTTTACGCTCCTTACACCAAGAGAGGCGTCGTTTGGCATTTACCGGAGTGATGTGTGGCTTATGAGCAGCCGCTCGACCATGAAATCCAAGTTTTCTCACCTCTCGTCTAACTGTCACAGTACTTGCAGTGGATCGTGATGCAGTTTGGAATTCCTGTGTGATGGTCTGGATAGATGTCTGCCTATTACACATAACGACCTTCCTCAAATCTCAACGGTCTCTATCAGTCAACAGACGAGGTCGGTCTGTAATTTTAAAGACCTATTCTAAAGTTATTTCCTGCACATGTCAATTGTTTAATAGTTATATCTTTAGCATTAAGAATAATTTCATCTTTGACAACATCATGTACAAAAACATCTGTGAAGTGTTTACAAATATGTGTGTGCAAATGTGCCTCTTATATGAAGTGATATGTACGAAAACGACGGAGAAAAGATTGTCTGCTGGTGCCAAAACGTTAAAAACGCTTTTCTTGGATGATGTGGTAAGTTT
Organism: Schistocerca serialis cubense; assembly: GCF_023864345.2. NCBI lineage: Eukaryota > Metazoa > Arthropoda > Insecta > Orthoptera > Acrididae > Schistocerca > Schistocerca serialis. The sequence continues at coordinate 749,146,200 of NC_064640.1, read as the reverse complement.
ACAGTGGTCATCTTTTCCACTACTTTACACATGTTTTCCGCGTTCGTCTTACGAAATTGCGTGATAGGAATATGCATTTCACCTCATTCAAGAGAAGAAATAAAATTTGCATCGTGTATTTAATAAAACACGAAAAGTTGTGACTGAAGGATTTTTTTAATTCATACCTCTAGTGTATTGAATAATCACGTTTGAAGCTGCAAAATATGGATAAAATTTTCTTAATACTTTCCTTCCGAATGTCAATAATTTTTTATGTTTTTTTCCTGGATATTGAATCTTTATGTCCGTATCATAATAAAGGGCTAATAGTAGACTGATATAGGAGAATTTGGAAGCTGGAGCTGAGAATTCATTTTAGTATGAATCTGACACAACTATAAAGCATTTAGTTGGGAACTCATGCATGTGCATCTCTTCTTGTATCCTTTCTACGTCGTTTCTGAAAAGATTCCCTAAATACTTGAAGCGGTCACCTCTCCTGAATGTTTCCCGTCTTTTCCTCCATAAGCGATAACACCTTCCCGAATCTTGCTTCTTTTGTGGATCAACTTCTCGCAGATAAAAAAAATACTCATCGTATAGATTGGCCTACGACGTCCTCGGAAATCATTCTTGTAGAGCATGTTTGATATTATCAGGCAGAATCACCAGTGACGCTTTCTGACCTCGGCATAATGTTTTTCTCAGAATTGAGAGCAACTGGCAATAACTCTCTAAAACTAATTTTAACAGAACAGGCCACGTTGCTGCCAAGAGCTTGTGGCAGCTTGGAGTAACCACATTCCGTATTACCTACTTGATATTGTTGACGTTATTTCTTCCCTTGTCTGTTTTCCCCTGTTCTCATTTTTTAAATCTTTAACTGCTGTTTCAGAACTTTCAGACTAACGTGCTTTGGACAGTGCTGTTTGCCAGATGTGTTGTGAGTAAGCTTTACATTATCCTGTAACTATCCCGAAACCCTATTCAGTAAAATATTCTCATTCCTTCATTGTATTTAACTTCCGAACAATGTACGCCGCATCACGTAGTTAAGGGGTACCAGAAAAATCCACTCACTGCTTTATTGTAACTGAGCGAAACTCCGATTCACCGTTGACGGAACATTAAGCACTAACGAAAAGAAATCCCGCAGGAAATGAAAGGAAGAGGAAACAGCCGACCCTGCAAGTTTCCGAGACGCATTAAACAGTGAGTATGTTGCGGATGCAGATGCAAAGGTAGCAGTATCTCTTCGCTCTACGTACACCCAGTGCTTTTTACTTAAAAGCAGCCCATGTTTCCTCATTCAGTGCACGTAAGGATGAGCAGTGTTGCAGTAAACTGACGGTCTACTGGTAATCAAGTGCTTTGATGCGCGTTTTTGTCGGTACGATTCTCGTTAACCTACTCTGTCGCAGAGAACTGGAACATCCTGGGGAAGTGACAACGCTTGCAGGGAGGCCTTTTTTTGCGTCCTTTGAGGCGTCGGCTTTGCAATGCAGTGCCAGCGCCGCCTCCACTCCCCCCTGGCTGAGCTTCGCTATTTAATAGCCATCACACATGCCGTGCCTTTTACAAACTACTTCGTAAATGAGCAACACTGTTGCGTCACATATTGCAGTAACTCAAGCGGCTCAACCCGACGACAGTGAAAATTTCCGTGCAATCACAAACGGGAGGAAAAAGATTAACTGAATAACTATGTAAGTTGGTTATGTTCAGTACTTATCGGTATTTATATACTGGGTGATCAAAAAGGCAGTATAAATTTGAAAACTTAATAAACCACGGAATAATGTGGATAGAGAGGTAAAAATTGACACACATACTTGGAATGATATGGGATTTTATTAGGGAAAAAAAAAACAAAGTTCACAAAATGTCCGACAGATGGCGCTGGACAGCAAAACGTCATTGACTGCGCATGACAATCGTGTATAAAAGGAGCTGTAATGAGAGAGAGAATCAGATGCGCCAGCAGTCGCAGCATGTTGACATTAACTGAAAAGGCGCTTTTAGTGAAGCTGTATTATCAGAATGGGGAATGTGCTAGTTCAGCGTTACGATCCTATCGCCATAGGAAGGGGATTCGAACGGGTAAAGGTCAGTTGACAAATGCAGCTGTGGCGAGAATGATTTCGAAGTTCGAAGCCACGGGTTGTTTAGACGATAGACCCCGTAGTGGCCGACAGAGCACAAGGCGTAATGCTGCTGAGACAGTTCAGGAAGAATTGGAGACTGTAGTGGGTTCGTCTATGCGCGGGGAAGTCAGCGCTCGTGCAGTCGCACGTCGCACCGGCATTCCATACACTACTGTTTGGTTGGCACTGAGGCGTACCGTCCAATGCTATCCATACAAAATCCATCGGCATCATGAACTGTTACCTGGCGGTTTAGGGAAGCGGAGGGCATTTGCGGTGTGGGCGTTTCAAAGGATGGCGGAAGATGACGATTGGTTGAGTAACGTGTTGCGGACCGACGAAGCTCATTTCACGCTCCGAGGGGCTGTCAACGCCCACAACTGCCGAATTTGAGCTACCGAAAATCCTAGAACTGTCGTGGAAACTCCATTGCACGACGAGAAAGTCACGGTATGGGTTGGATTTACCACATCTACCGTTATCGGGCCTTTTTCCTTCGAGGAAATGGGTGACTCTGGTTTTGTAACTGCTACCGTGACGGGTGAGAGGTACGCCAATATGTTACAGAATCGCATCATCCCCAGATTGGCTGATAAACACCCGCTGAAACGTACGATGTTTATGCAGGATGGCGCTCCATCCCGTATTGCTAGACGCGTGAAAAGTCTCTTGCGCACGTCGTTTGGTGATGATCGTGTGCTCAGCCGCCACTTTCGTGATGCTTGGCCTTCCAGGTCCCCAGACCTCAATGCGTGCGATTATTGGCTTTGGGGTTACCTGAAGTCGCAAGTGAATCGTGATCGACCGACATCTCTAGGGATGCTGAAAGACAACATCCGACGCCAATGCCTGACCATAACACCGGACTTGCTTTACAGTGCTGTTCACAACATTATTCCTCGACTACAGCTATTTTTGAGGAATGATGGTGGACATATCGAGCATTTCCTGTAAAGAACATCATCTTTGCTTTGTCTTACTTTGTTGTGCTATTTATTGCTATTCTGATCAGATTAAGCGCCATCTGTCGGACATTTTTTGAACTTTTGTATTTTTTTAGTTCTAATAAAACCCCATGTCATTCCAAGCATGTGTGTCAATTTGTACCTCTGCATCTACATTATTCCGTGATTTATTCAGTTTTCAAATTTATACTGACTTTTTGATCACCCAGTATACTGAGTGACAAAAGTAGTGGGATAGCGATATGGACATATATAGATTGCGGTAGTATCGCGTACACAAGGTATAAACCGGCATTGCATTGGCGGAGCTGTCATTTGGTTCAAATGGCTCTGAGCACTATGCGACTCAACTTCTGAGGTCATCAGTCGCCTAGAACGTAGAACTAATTAAACCTAACTAACCTAAGGACGTCACACACATCCATGCCCGAGGCAGGATTCGAGCCTGCGACCGTAGCGGTCGCTCGGTTCCAGACTGTAGCGCCCAGAACCGCACGGCCACATCCGGCCGGCAGCTGTCAAGTGTACCCAGGTGATTCATATGAAAAATTTTCCGACGTGATTACGGCGGACGATAGAAACACATCTTTGAACTCGGAATGTTAGTTAGAAATAGAAGCATGGGACGTTCAGTTTCGGAAATGTTAGGGAATTCAATATTCTCTGATTCACAGTGTCAAGAGTGTGACGAAAATGCCATATTTCAGATATTACCTCTCACCACGGGCAACACAGTGACCGACGGCTTTCACTTAAAGACCGTGAGCAAAGGCGTTGCCGTGGAATTGTCCCTGCTAATAGACACTGGTAACAGCACGACATAGCCCGCAGCGCCCCTCCTCGGCTGGTGACCACAACGGTTTGACCCTAGACGACTGGAAAACCGTGGCCTGGTCGGATGAGTCCCGATTAAAGCTGGTAAGAACAGATGGTAGGGTCCGGGAGTGGCGCACTTCCGGACAAGAGTTCTCTCTTGAAAAATTACCAATCTTCCACCCTGAACAATATACTAAGCGCTGTCGTCTCTTTCTCTTTCTTTTTCTTTTTTTTTTACGTGCCCTTTATAACTTTTTCTATGGAAGAGAATGCGAATAGCTAACCTAAGAGCGATATTTTGCTACGCGATGAAGATTAGGAAACTTCTGTCATTATTTAGGTATTGCTCTATACGAGTATAGACTACATTTCGGAACATCAGACCAAGACAATGACTATGGAGGAGGTAGAGGCTGGATCACTGGAAAGTCCTGGAAATTGTAAAATGCAATATCTGCCCGTTGTACATGTAACGTCAGATTTCGTGAAAAAATAACCAGAATATTCCTAAAATTCGACATAAGATATAAATTAATCGAAAAGTAGTGTATTTATATTTCTGAGATTGTGATCAGACTGATGGCGGAGTGCCGTGTTATCATCTCAACATTAATGATATATGCACCTATTTGCTCTTAAAAATCAAACGTATAACGTAACTGAGGCACCAGAAAAGATAACAGATCACTGAATTGAAAGAAATAAATGAAAAGTGATAACTTGAAAAAGTAATTCCAGCAATATGAAATGTATCTTAAGCACATACGCTATCGGTAGTTTCGTCAAGTATCATTACACCTGAAACTCGACATATGAAAAATGACAGTGGAAATTGGTTAAGGCAAATAATGAAAGTTAGCTACACTCTCGTCAATAAGTATTGAGGAATAGTGCATTGCTGTCCTGAGTCAGATGCTAATTTAGGGAGGCAGGCTCTCCTTTTATAGAGTGCTTCCGAGAGAGTGCTTGTGAACTGCAGTATTGTGTTTTCCTTGTTACGTATGGAATGGACAGAGAGTGTCAAAGTACATGCCAGCATAATGTAACACTCCAGTATGGCTGTTAAGTTAGTTTATTCTGGGTTTTAAAAATAAGTATGTAACATGTGTGTATAAATTGCTTTTGAATCAAGTTTTGTCACTTATATTCAGTAGACGGTCCACTTATATTCAGTAGACGGCTACATACCACATGTAGCTTTCCGATGTCAGATAGCCACATGCTAAGTGCGCAGCACAAGCAAGCCTTTTTGACCGAATGCGACATTGGAGTCGGTCTCGGTGAAATGAATGTATGATTGGGAGCCGTTTCGAGTCGTACAAGGATGGATGCATAGGACTGATAGATAAAAGAGGATCATAAGAAACTAACTGCGGCGCCACACACAGTAATTATAACACGGAATGAGGGCCATCTTGTCCGACGGACCGTACAGCTTCGTCTTCAGGGTATTATCGTTGTCGGATTCTTACGACGGGTGTTACAACGTTGATTTGACTTTGTCTGCTGCTGGATGGACTTATGACTTGCATTTCTTTCTGTCCGTTTCCATTCCCCAGAAAACTAAAATCAATATTCACGTCACTAGCGTGCAGAGTGTAGGATTTTTGAACTATTCTCTCTCTCTCCCTGATTCGTACTACAGTGATGGCCGCTACCATGGTGAGCATAGTACGAATGTGCTGCGCTCTAGACAGAAGTCAAATTCTGATAAATTCTGTCCAAGATAATTTTTAATATTAAAATCACTCCATCGTGTCAAATATTGCTTCTATTTGATGAGTCCCCTATCACTGCCATGCATACAATTTCCTATGCTTAATGATTGAGTAATCTCTATTCTTCTACTCAAATCGACAATAGTGCGTTATATCCGCAGCATAAACCTCCAGCCACTTGACTGCCAGCCGCAACATTACGACTGCTGGCACCTTCACCACCCATGGTAGCTTCACCTCCTCTGGCAGCTTCACTACTTCTGGCAATTTCACTGCCCCAAGCAGCTTCACTGTCTCCAGCGGCATCACCGTCCCCCTCAGACTCACCACCCCCAGTAGCTTCTTTACCACTGGTAGCTTCACCATCCACAACAGCTTCACCACCTGTAGTAACTTCACTGCCCCAGGTACCTTCTCCATCTCTGCAGCTTCACCTCCTCTGGCAGCTTCACTGCCTCCAGTAGCTTCACTGTCCACAGCGGCTTCACTGCCTCTGGCAGCTTCACGGCTACTCCCAACTTCACTGACACTGCCAGATTCACTGCCATCAGCAATTTCACTGCCACCAGCAGCTTCACCATCCCCAGCAGCCTCACCACCCCTGTAGCTTCACTACCCTTGGTAGTTTCACTGTCTCCAGCGGTTTCACCTTTCCTAGTAACTTCACTGGCCCAGGAAGCTTCACCATTCCTGCAGCTTCACCACACCTGGTAGCTTCACTGCCTCTGGCAGCTTCAAAATTGCCAGCACTTTACCGCCCACAGCTGCTTCAACACCCCTGGCAACTTCACTGCTCCTGGCAGCTTCACCTCCACCGAAAACTACACCAGCATTGGCAGATTCACTAGCTCTGATACCTTTGTGATTCCTGACAGCTTCACCACTCCTTGGAACTTCACAAGCCCCTGCAACTTTATGGTCTCTGGCAACTTCACTGCCCCTGACAACTTCACCATCCCTGCAGGTACATCATCCTTGGCATCTTCCTTCCCCATCATCTTTACTGCCACCAGAAACTTCACCGCCCCAAGCAGTTTCAGTACTCCCAGCAGCTTCATAACACATTGGCATTTAATATATGGTATCCTGTTTTGAAAATACACCGTCTTATCACTGAAAAGCGTCATGTTATATACTTACAACACACAGTCCGTGCAGGGAATGAAAAAGCGCTAAGGAATTAGAAGGTATGGAAGTTCGTTTATTATGTTAATATCGATAATTACTGTAAACAGGCAACTTATATACACTAAAGTGACAAAAGTCATAGGATACATCGTGTTGGATCTTGTTTTGCCCGGCGTAGTGCAGCAACTCGACGTGGCATGGAGCCAAAAAGTCTCTAGAAGTCCCCTGCGGAAATACTGACCCATGCTGCCTCTACAGCCGTCCACAATTGTGAAGGTATTACTGATACAGAATTTTGTGCACGAACTGAGCTGTCGATCATGTTCCACAAATGTGCGATGGAATTCATGTCAGGGGATCTGGGTGGCCAAATCATTTTCTCGAACTCCCAGAAAGTCCATGAATGGCTGATAATGGTCTTCAAGCAGCCGAACATCCAGAGGACCCAGTTCATTCCATGTACCACGTGTAGCAGTATGAAACCGGAATTGCCTATAGATGGTGCTAGCCGTTAGTATAGGGCACTTGAGATCGTGTTGCAGCGCCATATGCTTCCTGTAACGACTGACGACGAGTGTCAACACACAGTAACCCAAATTCCATACATCGGTATATGTTTCACACCTGTAAAAGTGTCGAGTTTTGTGCTGACGAACTACGATCTGCGGACAGCATTGGCTTTCTGTTATTATTTGAAAAAATTGCTACAGAATCGAATCGAATGCTTGTCGAAGCTTTCTGCGAACATGCTCTTGGGAAAACACAGTGTTTCGCGTGGTTCAAAAAATTCATAAGTGGTGATTTTGACGCGAGAAACGACGAGCGCGCGGGAAACCACCGTAGAAGTTCGAAACAACGAATTGTAGGCCTTATTGGATGAAAAACTCAACAGGAACTCGCAGAACAATTTAATGTGACACAGACAGCCGTTTCTCTTCGGTTGAAAGCTATGGGAAAGGTACAGAAAGTGGCAAAATGGGTTCCGCATGAACTGAATGAAAGACAGCAAGCAAATCTAAACACCACTCGTGGTATGCTGCTAGCCAGATACAAAAGAAAGTCGTTTCTCCATGAAATAGTGACAGGTGATGAAAAATGGATATATTTTGAAAATCCTAAGTGTCGTAAATCATGGGTGAATCCAGGCAAACCGTCGACATCCACTGCAAAGCCAAATCGCTTTGGAAAGAAGACAATGTTTGATGGGATCAGAAGGGTGTCATCAATTGTGAGCTGCTAGAACCTGGTGGAACCTTTAACACCGATCGCTATCAACAGCAACTGATCGATTTAAATCGAGTATTACGTGAAAAACGACCGAAATATGGAAAAAGGCAACACAAAGTCATATCGCTCCATGATAATGCCCCATCACACACAGAAAAACGGGTCAGGAAAGTACTAGTGCATGCGGCTTATTCTCCAGACTTGGTCCCTTCCGGTTATCATCTATTTGCATAATTGGGACACGCTCTCGCTGAATAACGCTTCAATTGGTATGAAAATGTACGAAAATGGAACGCTGGCTGGTTCTTTTCAAAAGATGAACAGATTTTGGCGTGGCATTCATAGCCTGCCAGAGAGGTGGGAGAAATGTATAAATAGCAATGGAGATTATTTTCAATAAAGTATTGTAATTATTGCAACCCAATTTCGGTTTCATACTTCTGCACCTAGTAAACACAACCCACACCATTACGGAGTCACCACCAGCTTAAACAGTGCCTTGTTGACAACTTACGTCCATGGCTTGTAAGTATATAACATGACGCTTTTCAGTGATAAGACGGTGTATTTTCAAAACAGGATACCATATATTAAATGCCAATGTGTTATGAAGCTGCCGGGAGTACTGAAACTGCTTGGGGCGGTGAAGTTTCTGGTGGCAGTAAAGATGATGGGGATGGAAGATGCCAAGGATGATGTACCTGCAGGGATGGTGAAGTTGTCAGGGGCAGTGAAGTTGCCAGAGACCATAAAGTTGCAGGGGCTTGTGAAGTTCCAAGGAGTGGTGAAGCTGTCAGGAATCACAAAGGTATCAGAGCTAGTGAATCTGCCAATGCTGGTGTAGTTTTCGGTGGAGGTGAAGCTGCCAGGAGCAGTGAAGTTGCCAGGGGTGTTGAAGCAGCTGTGGGCGGTAAAGTGCTGGCAATTTTGAAGCTGCCAGAGGCAGTGAAGCTACCAGGTGTGGTGAAGCTGCAGGAATGGTGAAGCTTCCTGGGCCAGTGAAGTTACTAGGAAAGGTGAAACCGCTGGAGACAGTGAAACTACCACGGGTAGTGAAGCTACAGGGGTGGTGAGGCTGCTGGGGATGGTGAAGCTGCTGGTGGCAGTGAAATTGCTGATGGCAGTGAATCTGGCAGTGTCAGTGAAGTTGGGAGTAGCCGTGAAGCTGCCAGAGGCAGTGAAGCCGCTGTGGACAGTGAAGCTACTGGAGGCAGTGAAGCTGCCAGAGGAGGTGAAGCTGCAGAGATGGAGAAGGTACCTGGGGCAGTGAAGTTACTACAGGTGGTGAAGCTGTTGTGGATGGTGAAGCTACCAGTGGTAAAGAAGCTACTGGGGGTGGTGAGTCTGAGGGGGACGGTGATGCCGCTGGAGACAGTGAAGCTGCTTGGGGCAGTGAAATTGCCAGAAGTAGTGAAGCTGCCAGAGGAGGTGAAGCTACCATGGGTGGTGAAGGTGCCAGCAGTCGTAATGTTGCGGCTGGCAGTCAAGTGGCTGGAGGTTTATGCTGCGGATATAACGCACTATTGTCGATTTGAGTAGAAGAATAGAGATTACTCAATCATTAAGCATAGGAAATTGTATGCATGGCAGTGATAGGGGACTCATCAAATAGAAGCAATATTTGACACGATGGAGTGATTTTAATATTAAAAATTATCTTGGACAGAATTTATCAGAATTTGACTTCTGTCTAGAGCGCAGCACATTCGTACTATGCTCACCATGGTAGCGGCCATCACTGTAGTACGAATCAGGGAGAGAGAGAGAATAGTTCAAAAATCCTACACTCTGCACGCTAGTGACGTGAATATTGATTTTCTGCCCCTGACAACTTCACCATCCCTGCAGGTACATCATCCTTGGCATCTTCCATCCCCATCATCTTTACTGCCACCAGAAACTTCACCGCCCCAAGCAGTTTCAGTACTCCCGGCAGCTTCATAACACATTGGCATTTAATATATGGTATCCTGTTTTGAAAATACACCGTCTTATCACTGAAAAGCGTCATGTTATATACTTACAAGCCATGGACGTAAGTTGTCAACAAGGCACTGTTTAAGCTGGTGGTGACTCCGTAATGGTGTGGGTTGTGTTTACTAGGTGCAGAAGTATGAAACCGAAATTGGGTTGCAATAATTACAATACTTTATTGAAAATAATCTCCATTGCTATTTATACATTTCTCCCACCTCTCTGGCAGGCTATGAATGCCACGCCAAAATCTGTTCATCTTTTGAAAAGAACCAGCCAGCGTTCCATTTTCGTACATTTTCATACCAATTGAAGCGTTATTCAGCGAGAGCGTGTCCCAATTATGCAAATAGATGATAACCGGAAGGGACCAAGTCTGGAGAATAAGCCGCATGCACTAGTACTTTCCTGACCCGTTTTTCTGTGTGTGATGGGGCATTATCATGGAGCGATATGACTTTGTGTTGCCTTTTTCCATATTTCGGTCGTTTTTCACGTAATACTCGATTTAAATCGATCAGTTGCTGTTGATAGCGATCGGTGTTAAAGGTTCCACCAGGTTCTAGCAGCTCACAATTGATGACACCCTTCTGATCCCATCAAACATTGTCTTCTTTCCAAAGCGATTTGGCTTTGCAGTGGATGTCGACGGTTTGCCTGGATTCACCCATGATTTACGACACTTAGGATTTTCAAAATATATCCATTTTTCATCACCTGTCACTATTTCATGGAGAAACGACTTTCTTTTGTATCTGGCTAGCAGCATATCACGAGTGGTGTTTAGATTTGCTTGCTGTCTTTCATTCAGTTCATGCGGAACCCATTTTGCCACTTTCTGTACCTTTCCCATAGCTTTCAACCGAAGAGAAACGGCTGTCTGTGTCACATTAAATTGTTCTGCGAGTTCCTGTTGAGTTTTTCATCCAATAAGGCCTACAATTCGTTGTTTCGAACTTCTACGGTGGTTTCCCGCGCGCTCGTCGTTTCTCGCGTCAAAATCACCACTTTTGAATTTTTTGAACCACGCGAAACACTGTGTTTTCCCAAGAGCATGTTCGCAGAAAGCTTCGACAAGCATTCGATTCGATTCTGTAGCAATTTTTTCAAATAATAACAGAAAGCCAATGCTGTCCGCAGATCGTAGTTCGTCAGCACAAAACTCGACACTTTTACAGGTGTGAAACATATACCGATGTATGGAATTTGGGTTACTGTGTGTTGACACTCGTCGTCAGTCGTTACAGGAAGCATATGGCGCTGCAACACGATCTCAAGTGCCCTATACTAACGGCTAGCACCATCTATAGGCAATTCCGGTTTCATACTGCTACACGTGGTACATGGAATGAACTGGGTCCTCTGGATGTTCGGCTGCTTGAAGACCATTATCAGCCATTCATGGACTTTCTGGGAGTTCGAGAAAATGATTTGGCCACCCAGATCCCCTGACATGAATTCCATCGCACATTTGTGGAACATGATCGACAGCTCAGTTCGTGCACAAAATTCTGTATCAGTAATACCTTCACAATTGTGGACGGCTGTAGAGGCAGCATGGGTCAGTATTTCCGCAGGGGACTTCTAGAGACTTTTTGGCTCCATGCCACGTCGAGTTGCTGCACTACGCCGGGCAAAACAAGATCCAACACGATGTATCCTATGACTTTTGTCACTTTAGCGTATATAAGTTGCCTGTTTACAGTAATTATCGATATTAACATAATAAACGAACTTCCATACCTTCTAATTCCTTAGCGCTTTTTCATTCCCTGCATGGACTGTGTGTTGTAAGTATATAACATGACGCTTTTCAGTGATAAGACGGTGTATTTTCAAAACAGGATACCATATATTAAATGCCAATGTGTTATGAAGCTGCTGGGAGTACTGAAACTGCTTGGGGCGGTGAAGTTTCTGGTGGCAGTAAAGATGATGGGGAAGGAAGATGCCAAGGATGATGTACCTGCAGGGATGGTGAAGTTGTCAGGGGCAGTGAAGTTGCCAGAGACCATAAAGTTGCAGGGGCTTGTGAAGTTACAAGGAGTGGTGAAGCTGTCAGGAATCACAAAGGTATCAGAGCTAGTGAATCTGCCAATGCTGGTGTAGTTTTCGGTGGAGGTGAAGCTGCCAGGAGCAGTGAAGTTGCCAGGGGTGTTGAAGCAGCTGTGGGCGGTAAAGTGCTGGCAATTTTGAAGCTGCCAGAGGCAGTGAAGCTACCAGGTGTGGTGAAGCTGCAGGAATGGTGAAGCTTCCTGGGCCAGTGAAGTTACTAGGAAAGGTGAAACCGCTGGAGACAGTGAAACTACCAAGGGTAGTGAAGCTACAGGGGTGGTGAGGCTGCTGGGGATGGTGAAGCTGCTGGTGGCAGTGAAATTGCTGATGGCAGTGAATCTGGCAGTGTCAGTGAAGTTGGGAGTAGCCGTGAAGCTGCCAGAGGCAGTGAAGCCGCTGTGGACAGTGAAGCTACTGGAGGCAGTGAAGCTGCCAGAGGAGGTGAAGCTGCAGAGATGGAGAAGGTACCTGGGGCAGTGAAGTTACTACAGGTGGTGAAGCTGTTGTGGATGGTGAAGCTACCAGTGGTAAAGAAGCTACTGGGGGTGGTGAGTCTGAGGGGGACGGTGATGCCGCTGGAGACAGTGAAGCTGCTTGGGGCAGTGAAATTGCCAGAAGTAGTGAAGCTGCCAGAGGAGGTGAAGCTACCATGGGTGGTGAAGGTGCCAGCAGTCGTAATGTTGCGGCTGGCAGTCAAGTGGCTGGAGGTTTATGCTGCGGATATAACGCACTATTGTCGATTTGAGTAGAAGAATAGAGATTACTCAATCATTAAGCATAGGAAATTGTATGCATGGCAGTGATAGGGGACTCATCAAATAGAAGCAATATTTGACACGATGGAGTGATTTTAATATTAAAAATTATCTTGGACAGAATTTATCAGAATTTGACTTCTGTCTAGAGCGCAGCACATTCGTACTATGCTCACCATGGTAGCGGCCATCACTGTAGTACGAATCAGGGAGAGAGAGAGAATAGTTCAAAAATCCTACACTCTGCACGCTAGTGACGTGAATATTGATTTTAGTTTTCTGGGGAATGGAAACGGACAGAAAGAAATGCAAGTCATAAGTCCATCCAGCAGCAGACAAAGTCAAATCAACGTTGTAACACCCGTCGTAAGAATCCGACAACGATAATACCCTGAAGACGAAGCTGTACGGTCCGTCGGACAAGATGGCCCTCATTCCGTGTTATAATTACTGTGTGTGGCGCCGCAGTTAGTTTCTTATGATCCTCTTTTATCTATCAGTCCTATGCATCCATCCTTGTACGACTCGAAACGGCTCCCAATCATACATTCATTTCACCGAGACCGACTCCAATGTCGCATTCGGTCAAAAAGGCTTGCTTGTGCTGCGCACTTAGCATGTGGCTATCTGACATCGGAAAGCTACATGTGGTATGTAGCCGTCTACTGAATATAAGTGGACCGTCTACTGAATATAAGTGACAAAACTTGATTCAAAAGCAATTTATACACACATGTTACATACTTATTTTTAAAACCCAGAATAAACTAACTTAACAGCCATACTGGAGTGTTACATTATGCTGGCATGTACTTTGACACTCTCTGTCCATTCCATACGTAACAAGGAAAACACAATACTGCAGTTCACAAGCACTCTCTCGGAAGCACTCTATAAAAGGAGAGCCTGCCTCCCTAAATTAGCATCTGACTCAGGACAGCAATGCACTATTCCTCAATACTTATTGACGAGAGTGTAGCTAACTTTCATTATTTGCCTTAACCAATTTCCACTGTCATTTTTCATATGTCGAGTTTCAGGTGTAATGATACTTGACGAAACTACCGATAGCGTATGTGCTTAAGATACATTTCATATTGCTGGAATTACTTTTTCAAGTTATCACTTTTCATTTATTTCTTTCAATTCAGTGATCTGTTATCTTTTCTGGTGCCTCAGTTACGTTATACGTTTGATTTTTAAGAGCAAATAGGTGCATATATCATTAATGTTGAGATGATAACACGGCACTCCGCCATCAGTCTGATCACAATCTCAGAAATATAAATACACTACTTTTCGATTAATTTATATCTTATGTCGAATTTTAGGAATATTCTGGTTATTTTTTCACGAAATCTGACGTTACATGTACAACGGGCAGATATTGCATTTTACAATTTCCAGGACTTTCCAGTGATCCAGCCTCTACCTCCTCCATAGTCATTGTCTTGGTCTGATGTTCCGAAATGTAGTCTATACTCGTATAGAGCAATACCTAAATAATGACAGAAGTTTCCTAATCTTCATCGGATAGCAAAATATCGCTCTGAGGTTAGCTATTCGCATTCTCTTCCATAGAAAAAGTTATAAAGGGCACGTAAAAAAAAAAGAAAAAGAAAGAGAAAGAGACGACAGCGCTTAGTATATTGTTCAGGGTGGAAGAGTGGTAATTTTTCAAGAGAGAACTCTTGTCCGGAAGTGTATAATTTTAGGCGCTGTGAGACGTCGAAGTCAGAACTGTGGCGTTCAATTTTCTTCAGATTACGTTTGGTAGCCTAAGAAATTGTGCAACCGATTAATCACCATTGAAAAGTGGTTGAACGAAATGTGCCAAATAACCTTCCTTCACATAAGCCGGTTTCCACAGTCCTTTGTTCTCTCACAGAAACGCTGTTGACGGCGTTACATCATCTCGCAGTACAAGCATAGAGGAATGATTGATATGCTGCTTACATATGGTTAAGCTAACATCCACAGGAGAGCTGCTCTACGATTGTATGCTGAAAAGTTTCACGGCTGAAATACTCTACGTCATTAGACGTTCAGAGCAATTGAGAGAAGACTGAGACCGGGAAGCTGTAAATGGGAACAGTACTTTCCACCCGGAGTTGCTAAAATTGTAGAGTGTATGTACATGATAATCCATTTTCTGTCCTTGTTGCAATTTACTGTAATCTAAGACGTGTCACTGAAAAATTTGCTGTGCATGTTGCACGTAGTCTGAACACTGTATCAATTATTCTACGGTTTTCTCCATGTTAGATGTGAAAAATAGATGCCGGGCATCTATACTCTCTTCTAATAGTTGCCTTTGAGGACGACGTTTTGATACACTTCAAAGGGAAATCAGTCACCACCAATCGCCCAGTGGCGTAAGGGTTGAGCTCTGTCATGCTGACGTATACAGCGCTGTCCATGACCGACAGTTACACCTAAAACACTTGCAGAAAGCCCAGGCAATAGTTAGTGAATGATGGCCGAAGATGAGTACAGTTTGTGCAATTGTAAGCATACTAGACAAAAAATTAATCAACCTCAGCAGACATCATGCTAATACCATATAAAACTGCCTCTAGCATTAACGGTGGATCAATTCAGCGAGGAAGCAAGCCCAAATTCCTTTTAGAGATGGCTATTACAAAGGGGGATGTTATTTACTCCTCAGTTTCTTCTTTTTTCGTCTATGATCATTAAGTGATATACCAATCGAGCGGAAACTTCCTTCTGGAATGGTGAAATGATTTACTTCAGTTGGGCTGCTGAGAAGCATATCGCTCCCCGAAAAATTCAGATACTCAACAAAAATGTTATGCAGTGGATTTTAATTAACGTTGTTAATAAAAAAAGGTGGCTCTAATATTGAATCTTTGGCATACACACTTCCATCTGTTGTATAAGGGGTGTCCCACCTAACTTTGACACCTCAAACATTTCCAATATGGAACAAAATGTGAAAAATATAATTGTCCAGGGATGCACCTATGTCAGATGCTCACACAATGAGTAGGAATGCGCAATCTCTACAAGTAGAGAAACATCACTTTCAACACAAGGTTATATTTTTTAAATGGTTCATGTATGTTTTTTCTACCTAAATGAGAACTAGAGGTACAATTAGTGATGGCAGACTTGGTTCAACTGCTCTAAACCACATACAGTGTCGGATACTTAGACTTAAAATAATGGAAACGATGGTACAGTTTCTGCAGTAATGCTGCAATAGCATAATGTGGATTGCCTGCACTGGTCTGAAACCTGATGTAGTAAAGACAATCTCTGTTCTGTGAATTATGGCAGAAACTGTGACGCCATTGCTATTTTTTAAAGTCTATGTATTTCAGGAGGTATGAGGTTCAAAAATGGTTCAAATGGCTCTGAGCACTATGGGACTCAACAGCTATGGTCATCAGTCCCCTAGAACTTAGAACTACTTAAACCTAACTAACCTAAGGACATCACACAACACCCAGTCATCACGAGGCAGAGAAAATCCCTGGCCCCGCCGGGAATCGAACCCGGGAACCCGGAGGTATGAGGTTTAGAACAGTGAAAACAACTCTGCAGTCACTAATTGCACCTCTAGTTTTCATTTCCAAAGAAAAAACGCACATATGACTTTTTTAAAAAAATGTAACTTTGTGTTAAAAGAGATGTTTGTGTACATTTATTGACTGTTAATTCTGGCCCATTGCATGAGCCATTGACATAGGTGTATTCCTGCCCCACTGCATTTTTTACATTGTGTTTCATTCTGGATACATATGAGACAGCAGAGTTAGGTGGGACACCCTGTATATAAAGCACAATGTATGTGTGTATGTCCAGGATCTCTTTCCAGACCCTGGGGTTGATTTCAACAAAATTTTCTACAGAAACGGCAGGCTTCACAAGTATCAGCACTGTAGGTTTTGTATGGTGCTATCTCCTATAGGAGTGGAGGTATAGGCAGAAACCTGTTTTCCAGCACCTGGCGTATGAGCTTCCCTACATAACAGACATGATATGTGTGAACAGTATGAGCCTGCCAAATCAACCTGCTTTGCCAGGCAACCCACATGTCAGGAGCAATAAATGGTTTTCTTGGCCCTGATATATACACTCCTGGAAATGGAAAAAAGAACACATTGACACCGGTGTGTCAGACCCACCATACTTGCTCCGGACACTGCGAGAGGGCTGTACAAGCAATGATCACACGCACGGCACAGCGGACACACCAGGAACCGCGGTGTTGGCCGTCGAATGGCGCTAGCTGCGCAGCATTTGTGCACCGCCGCCGTCAGTGTCAGCCAGTTTGCCGTGGCATACGGAGCTCCATCGCAGTCTTTAACACTGGTAGCATGCCGCGACAGCGTGGACGTGAACCGTATGTGCAGTTGACGGACTTTGAGCGAGGGCGTATAGTGGGCATGCGGGAGGCCGGGTGGACGTACCGCCGAATAGCTCAACACGTGGGGCGTGAGGTCTCCACAGTACATCGATGTTGTCGCCAGTGGTCGGCGGAAGGTGCACGGCCCGTCGACCTGGGACCGGACTGCAGCGACGCACGGATGCACGCCAAGACCGTAGGATCCTACGCAGTGCCGTAGGGGACCGCACCGCCACTTCCCAGCAAATTAGGGACACTGTTGCTCCTGGGGTATCGGCGAGGACCATTCGCAACCGTCTCCATGAAGCTGGGCTACGGTCCCACACACTGTTAGGCCGTCTTCCGCTCACGCCCCAACATCGTGCAGCCCGCCTCCAGTGGTGTCGCGACAGGCGTGAATGGAGGGACGAATGGAGACGTGTCATCTTCAGCGATGAGAGTCGCTTCTGCCATGGTGCCAATGATGGTCGTATGCGTGTTTGGCGCCGTGCAGGTGAGCGCCACAATCAGGACTGCATACGACCGAGGCACACAGGGCCAACACTCGGCATCATGGTGTTGGGAGCGATCTCCTACAATGGCCGTACACCACTGGTGATCGTCGAGGGGACACTGAATAGTGCACGGTACCTCCAAACCGTCATCGAACCCATCGTTCTACCATTCCTAGCCCGGCAAGGGAACTTGCTGTTCCAACAGGACAATGCACGTCCGCATGTATCCCGTGCCACCCAGCGTGCTCTAGAAGGTGTAAGTCAACTACCCTGGCCAGCAAGATCTCCGGATCTGTCCCCCATTGAGCATGTTTGGGACTGGATGAAGCGTCGTCTCACGTGGTCTGCACGTCCAGCACGTACGCTGGTCCAACTGAGGCGCCAGGTGGAAATGGCATGGCAAGCCGTTCCACAGGACTACATCCAGCATCTCTACGATCGTCTCCATGGGAGAATAGCAGCCAGCATTGCTGCGAAAGGTGGATATACACTGTACTAGTGCCGACATTGTGCATGCTCTGTTGCCTGTGTCTATGTGCCTGTGATTCTGTCAGTGTGATCATGTGATGTATCTGACCACAGGAATGTGTCAATAAAGTTTCCCCTTCCTGGGAGAATGAATTCACGGTGTTCTTATTTCAATTTCCAGGAGTGTAGATTGCCCTGTAGGACAGGTGTGTTATGTTGGTGTATTAGCCTATCAGCCAGCTCCATCACCTGCTTTGCATGGTGGCCAGTACATCAGGGACAAATAAATTATTTTAAAGCCCCTGATGTCAAATCTGCCCTGCATGACAGGCATTGTTTTGGAGTAGTATCAACCTGCTTTATTGAATTCTATTTCAGGGATACACATTCCAAAGACAAGTTTAGATGGACAGAGGAGTGTATGGACAGAGCAAGAGGGAAATGGGCAGAGAGAGAGGAGGAAGGGCCGCGCGGTATTAGCCGAGTGGTCTAAGGCACTGCAGTCATGGACTGTGCAGCTGATCCCGGCAGAGGTTCGAGTCCTCCCTCGGGTATGAGTGTGTGTGTTTGTCCTTAGGATAATTTAGGTTAAGTAGTGTGTAAGCTTCAGGACTGATTACCTTAGCAGTTAAGTCCCATAAGATTTCAGATTTTAGAGGAGGAAGGGGAGATGCATGAGGCAGGTGGAAGATATAAAGGGGTGGTGGGCAGGTTTCAAAGGGAGTGGGGAATTCAGAACTGGAAAGAGAGAGGGTGAGGGGGAATATGATCAGAGGGCAGGAAGATATATTCAGTGGGAGGGGTCTAGGGAAAGGACAAAGAAAGGGGGAGGAGGAGATGAAGAGGCAGTATGGGGAGAAAGATATAGACAGATAGAGGTGGGAGGCTGAGATGGACAGACAGAGGGAGGAAGAAGTGGACACAGAGAGATGGGAGGAAGAGATGTGTTCAGTATATGTGTGGAACACATACATGAGTGAAGCGGTGGGGAAAAGGCTAGTAATTCAATATTAAGAAACAGCGTAAAAGGATTTCACCAACTATCGGCATTTACTTGATAACACAACAAAGAACATTTAATTCAAACATGACACTCAATTACAGGAAACACTGATAGGTGTGGAAGAGTTATCTGATAAGAAATGGGATCGGCATCAACCAACTTCCTAACATATTAACTCAACATTGAATAGCTGTGGGTGGACCATTGTGATTTTGCGATCATACTGGAAATATAAGTGGAATTAAATATACCACTGTGCCTGTCCTTATGGTGATGTGTGAGCCTACGTGAATTAACTGAAGCTCTGAAAACCCACTAACAGCAGTTGCTGCCAAATACTGTAACCATAATTGCTGTCTGTTGATCAACAGACTGCAGATGGATGTCACCGGAACTCATCTCCTAATACAAGCTGCCTCACAAGCATCGACAATTCTAAGTGCATCTTTGTCTCTCGGCCCACAAATGTCGTTGTCGAGTCTCAACCGTGAAGTCAAATCAAAAAGTGCTCTCCACCACGAGAAGGAGAAGAGTGTCTGTCTGAGTTTGTATCACGTCCTTAATGCCTTTCCTAATCTGAGTTTGCGTCTAAACATCACGCACTAATGAAAAAAGTTCGCCCAGCTCTAGCCAATGGCGTAATCTTTATTTTATTGTTATGTAAAAGTCATTCTCTAACGGGCAGGCTTTTCGCCTGCGCTGTTCGAAGAATTACGGACTCACAAGCCTACATCATTGTCATGCTTCTTTATTCCACCAATCCATGGTCTTCACGAGTACAAAAATTCCATAACTGGTTCCTGTTGTTGTTTTTAAGAACACCCAAAAGCATTTCTTTCATGCCTGTGGGTGGAAAAAGAAATCTCCCATCCTACCGGGTCCTGGCATCTGTTTGTCGTGACGAGCTTTCACCGAGCGGTGAAAAACCACAGAGTCAGAACTGTTTGGCTTTTGGGAGAGGCAGGCACATAGCAATCTGTTCAAATGGGTTCGTTTGCACCTCCTTTCTGAGAACTCACTTGGCAAGGTACACTGCCCTCTGCAGAAAGCACTTTGAGAGAAGAGCCTACCAGTATAACTCCCATTTATTTGGTGGGGAAAGTCTACACGGATCACTAATTTCAGCGTTCGGACGGACTGTTTTACTGTTTCCTATTTTCTAAAGCACATGGAAAAAGTTTGTTCCGGGCACAAGATCAACACCTGGGTCGAAACAAAATGGCTGGCAACATACCTGTTGCACCCCGCTACGTCAACCCCTACTCCCACTGGGTGGCAAGTTCTTCTCAAACCACCCCAGCTCCTCAGGAAATAACACAAGGCATCGAGGCTCGTGCTCCCTGCTCTGCCTAACTGCAGCTTTTCCAAGACACACATGAAAAATCTACCCTTACATCCACAGGAAATCAATTAGAATAGAGAGAAGAAGATTAAAACATTGCTTTACATTTAAAAATCACAGCTATTAAACTCTTAACTCGAATAAACAATAAGTTGTTCGATTTAAACACGACTTTAATTGATGATTATTTGCATTTGCTTATTAAAAATGATAAGTGTCAGGTCAGGTATGGTTTGATGCTTTTCAACCAAACTACTGTGTCACAGGTTATAGTCGTAATTTTTATTTCATATTAACTGTACTTTCACACCAGCAAAAACACAAACTTTATTCCAGCCACGTGTCACATCTACTATTGAACTTGTAACCTCCCCCTCACTTATCGACCTTAATGACAGTGAAAAATGAAACCGCGTGTACCTAATGGTAATTTTGGAAAAGCAATCGTCACCGAAGTTAACCTGTCGGTAAAGAGGGAGGAAAGGGTTACATCTAAATGAAAGGAAAAATGCAAGTGAAACTGGTGGAAATTAATTTTGAAATAGGGATAAAGTTAATAAAGAAAGTAAATGTGCGGCCGTTACGTTAACAATCAACTAGCGGTAATTAGATATTTGAGATTTGGGGGAAATCACGGTCGCCAGTCCTATGGACAATTGCTATAATAACTGAAAAAGAAAGGTTATTACACATATAATTAGCACTAGAAGCGTGGCAACTGAAGGTTGACACGTGTAGTGTGAAAACTGAAAGTTTGTCAGAAGTAATAAATTTCTCTACACTTAATTTAGCAAAAGAATTAATGAAACCGGAAAATCGAAAGTTAATTTAGTGACTGAAGTTAATAGTGAGCTTTCTTTCTGAAGCACATCGAAATACAGTTAGTCTTGGACTACCTCAACAATCATTTCTAAAGCTACTTGAATCTACGCAATTTAGAAAGAAGAGATTTAACTTTGAACTTGAATTAAACGATTCTGAACAATTAACGATAGTAAAATTTAGTACGTACCAAGCTGAGCTGCAGTTACAGGTAAGCTAAAATATGGTAACAAAACTCGCACTCTTAATTTGTGCTTGCGTAATCTAAATACTTAAACTGAACTTTGAAATTAAAGCAGTGAAATGCAATAATTGTACTTTAATGCTGGCGTCTGAATTTCAACGACACTCGGGTTCATTTCGGAAAAGGAAGGGACCCTGCTTGGCAATGCAATTGGGACAATGAGCAACAAAGGTTCATGCTAAGTTGCTGTAATTTTGCGAGGCAAATGGAACAATTTGAAAAGCTGAGGTCTGCCATACAGTTCTGAAACTTTACGTGCTTTTAGTCTTCCTTGTTGGTTGATTGAAGGTTTGAAGCCGTCGATCGAGGAGGTGGCGACAGTCACTCATTGTCGGCCGTCGCTGTTGCAGAAGCTGGATGTTGGCGCGCCTTCTTCTCGACACGGTCACCAGGCGAAACGGGCTCTTGATGTGCGCCAGCTAATGCTTCCCGTCCGCGACACCATGTCAGAAACTATCATCGCGAGTCGAGCGCAATTACATGCTGCCAAACCCCGAAAGCGCGGCAACTCGCGGGAGCGTCACACAACACACCTGCTCCACTCGCTACTCCAGCCAGACTCCCTCTGCCCGCGCTCCACGCGGCAGAGTTAACACTACCAAAGATCCTACACACTTTGATTCTTCACATGACCTATCGATGTAATCGTTCGATAGCAGTTTTCCCTAGGCAAGACCCAGCGTAAAAATATAAATAATATTTACGAAACAAACCAATTATACATCGACATAAATGCATAAATATATATATTCAAATAGTAAAACAATTACAATATGTAAAGACACAGAAATGTCATATATTCAGGTAACAAGAATAAGGAAAACAAATTATAGTACAATAGATGGAAATAGGAGGATATGCATTTCCGGCGTTACAAACTACGATTACACTTTTAAAACCTACATCACCAAATTTAAACATTTTCCTAGCAACAAAGACGCAATGCAGTCTGTATGCCACATGTGCCATGCTATGGTCCCTTGGTGAAATGAAGTTCCACTCGTTAATAATACTCGACAGTTACCTGTCTTCAATGTTAAGAAAAGCTGTGGTATATTAACTGTTCGTTTCATCTATTTCAACTTTAATTCATAACAGCCACTGTGTTATTTTAATTGCGGTAGTAACTGTAGTGTCATCAGAATATCCGGCTAGAGCCACTCATTGAGTATAAGATCCTGTAGAGCTAAAATACTGAAGGTATGTTGATTACTACTCATGACCGCTCTCCCAAATAGTCCCAGGTATTTTCTGTCGGCTTCAGATCGAGTTACTTACCGGGCCAGTCTAAGAACGATAATGTTCTTGAGTGTTCGTCAAACCAGGAAAGTATGTGTTCAGCACTGTCAACGGGGCCGTTGTTATCTTGGAAGACGGCAGAGTCCACAGCATACGCGTCATGAACATGCAGAAGAAAGGGCAATAGTTGGTCAACGAGAATGCTGAGATAAACATCCCGGGCCGCGCGGGATTAGCCTAGCGGTCTCAGGCGCTGCAGTCATGGACTGTGCGGCTGGTCCTGCCGGAGGTTCGAGTCCTCCCTCGGGCATGGATGCGTGTGTTTGTCGTTAAGATAATTTAGGTTAAGTAGTGTGTAAGCTTAGCGACTGATGACCTTAGCAGTTAAGTCCCATAAGATCTCACACACATTTGAACATAAACATCCCGGTTCATTTTGTGGGTAGACTGAATTGGTGGTAAAAAAACGCCCCAAAGCATTACAGAACCACCTTCTGCTGAAATACACACTCCACATACTTTTCATTCAGCCGTCGGTGCACTCGACGCCTTGCGTCACTTGGAAAGAGGTTACGTGGCGACTAGTCGAACCACACCACACGCCTCCAGGGAGCTATTGTCCAGTTTATGTCTGTTTAGCCCACTGAAGACGTGAACTTGCTTACAGCACTACATATTTTAACTGCAATTCCCGACTTTGGTACTATTTATCGATGAATGCACATTCACTCGTGACACAGCACCAAAATTACACAACACTCGTATTTGGCTAGATGAAAACCCCAGTTGTTGGAACTAACCAATACAGGTTCAGTGCAAGTGTAGGGGCTGAGATAATTTGTGATCAGGGGCTGGATCTAATGAGAACCAGGCGAGGTACCTCACTTTTATCGGCGACATTGTTCCTAACCTGTTGGATGAGATGCCCCTGCGGGTTCATCAGTTTAATGAAGGAGTTCCAGCACACTTAATGAAAATGTGCGGCACCACTTGGACACTGCATACCCAAATCGATATATTCGTGGGGGGTCCTGTTCCATGGTCACCAAAATCACCAACCTTTAAGTTGCTACTAAGAAGACCACGGTGAATGCTACTCCTGTAACATCAGATGAGCGTCATGTCGCATGAACCCATACTGCGGCTGAAATACTTAGTGGGCAGGGTCAATATTTCATGTCAGTCTGTGTACTACCCATGTACACTCTGCAATGAAGTTAGAGGACAAAATTTTGATCCCAGTTGTAATTTACTGCACGATGCATGAGCTTATAGTGTTTTCCTAACGTAAAGTGGACGCAAACGTATCATCACATCCGAATTTTTCTCAAACTTAGACGCCCTCTCCGCCTCGGTAGACACGCAGTCAGCGCGACGGATTGCTAAGCGCAGGGGCCCAGGTACGATTCCCGACCGGGTCAGCAATTTCCTCTGTTCGGGGACTGAGTGGTGTGTTGTCCTTACGTTCCAATCGCCATAGTTGACATTAATCTGTTAAGATGGCTGAATTGACACGGCCCGAAAACCAAGAAATTAAAATATATATATATATATTAGACGCCCCACAGCACAACCACCATTAATTTCCATACATGGGTTACTTCTTGAAAAATGATCACTTCACCGTCTCGCACAACATGCTAAATGTTGTCAATGTATAGAAAAAGAAAACACCCTATAGACCGTACGCACCTTAAATATGAATCAGTTTCAAAATGCGATAGCGAGTCACTGAGTCGTCCCGCAGCTTTCTCAACACCGATGTTCGACGCGGAACTGTACCAACCTACAAAAACAGCCGTAGCCCTGTAAGCCAAGTTTGCCTTGAAATACAACAGCTGCTGTCGCTGCCTTTCTACGTAGTCTTTGCGGGACATAACCGCAGGGTCTAGGCGATTAATTTGACGCAGTCGGAGTAAGTTTTATTTATGGCGACAGACACTGTCGTAGGCGTAAAACGTCGAACTGTTTTATAGGTCCCGTTCTAGCACCGACGGTGAAAAGACATGAAAAATTAAAAGCTCTGCTTCTGGTCGTCAGACATGGCTACATAACTCAGCTCACAGGCCTTGTCGGCTCACGACAGATACTTTTACTCGTGTTGTTGATTGTCCATTAAAGGAAGGACATATGCCGTCCGGTATTCACCAAACGAAAACGTGTTTGCTTTCTTGCTCTTAAAGTGTGTATCGTAAGTCAAGATTAACTTAGATTGGTACCTATCTGTCTTTAATATCTTTAGTTATCTCCGATCAGCAGAAGTCACCTCGATCCTGATTCCGATGCAATACCGACCGTTTAATGAAATGTTCTGTCTCATGTTTTACGCAGCCAACAGGGCCCTTTGAAGGTTAGTTTTCTCTTTGGCCTGTGTCAGCAACCAACAGCCCATTAAAATGTTTTTTTCCTTCCTCTCAAGTAATCTCAAAATTGAGATAAAAATTTCATCGTATACTCTGAGCCAAAACTACTAGATCATGGAATGAATTGCTACATACCCAATATGTAGATGGCTACTAAAAAGAGAAAAGTGGAAACAAGATGTTTGTGATAGTTTGTACAAATAAACAACACTTTACGTTACCACTGCGACGAATTTCTGTACAGCATAGAAGCAGTGTGCCACAAGGAAACGATACGAATAAATAACAAGTAAGCCTTTCCATCTGGATTAATAATAATACCACCAATGCTTCAAGTTATGAAGAGAGATTGTTGAAAATGCAGCCCACAGAACGATGCACCTTTCTTTGTACGGTGGTTAAGCAAAAGTTATCCACATGCAAATTTCTTTATGTACAGAAGCCGGCCGCTGTGGCAGAGCGGTTCTAGGCACTTCAGTCTGGAACCGCGTGACCGCTACGGTCGCAGGTTCGAATCCTGCCTCGGGCATGGATGTGTGTGATGTCCTTAGGTTAGTTAGGTTTAAGTAGTTCTAAGTTCTTGGAGACTGATGACCGCAGCAGTTAAATCCCATAGTTCTCAGAACCATTTTGTATAGAATTCACTCAGTGAATATCGCAGTACATTTTCAGTGAGCCTATGCTATTAATCTTAGATCCCTCGAGAGTACCTACGGCGTTGCTCCTAAGAGACTTCAAGTGCACTTTCTCTGGTGTTTCAGCAGATATTTGCAATTTCGTGTATTCATTGTCTGTCTGGAATCAGCCAAAATAAATCGTGCTCATCATTTCTTTCATGGGACGCCCAGTGTCGATGGAAAACGTCGGTTTGTTTCCCATTACAATCAAAATTATTTTTAAAGCGGAATTTTATATGCTGTTTTATCGATATGTATTAACAGTGACAGTAAATCTCGAAGAATAACTAGCACTTCTGCAGTGACAGCCAGCACCGTTCTGGCCAGTGCTGACTGCTATCGTCAAGCATACAGCGCTACTAATCGTTGCTGGTTTGCTGCTTCTTCAAGTTTTGTTGCCGCTGTTGATATATGTCGATGAAAGATACATCGTACCAGATCCGTCTGGGACAGTTCGATCGAATGGGCACTTAAAATTCCGCTTTAAAATAATTTTGTTTGTAAGGGAAAACAAACAGACGCTTTCCTTCAACAATGGACGTCGCATGAGAGAAGTGATGAGCACTATTTGTTTGGGTTGAACCCATCCACACGATGCAAAAACGAAATTGCAAATATTTGGTGAAACACCCGAGAAAATGTGCCTGAAGACTCTTAGGGTGGACACTCTGTACGTACACTGAAGTGACAAAGGTCATGAGTTATCTCCTAACATCGTGTTGAACCCCCTTTTTCCCGGCATAGAGCAGCAACTCTACGTGGCATGGAGTCAGCAAGTCGTTGGAACTTCCCTGCAGAAATATTGAGTCATGCTGAGCATAACTGTCCATAATTGCGAAAGTATTGGCGGCACAGGATTTTGTGCACAAACTGACCTCTCAATTATGTCCCATAAATGTTTAATTGAATTCATGTCGGGCGATGTGAGTGACAAAATCATTCGCTCGAGTGGTCCAGAACATTCTTCAAACCAATCTCGAACGATTGTGTCCCAGTGACACGGCGCATTACCATCCACAAAAATTCTATCATTTTTTGGGAACGTGAAGTCCATGAATGGCTGCAAATGGTCTTCAGGTAGCTAAACATAACCATTTCCACTCAATGATCGGCTCAGTTGAACCAGAGGGCCCGGTCTATTCCATCCAAACACAGCCCACATCATTATGCAACCACCACCAGCTTGCACGGTGCCTTGTTGACAGTTTGGGACCATGGCTTCGTGGGGTCTGTGCCACTCTCGAACACTACCATCAGCTCTTACCAATTGGACCGAGCGAGCTGGCGCAGTGGTTAGCACACTGGACTCGCATTTGGGACGACTACGGTTTAAGACCGCGTCCGGCCATCCTGATTTAGGTTTTCCGTGATTTCCCTAAATCGCACCAGGCAAAGACGGGATAGTTCCTTTGAAAGGGCATGGCCGCCTTCCTTCCCCGTCCTTCCCTAATCCGATGAAACCGATGACCTCGCTGTCTGGTCTCCTTCCCCAAACAACCCAACCCTCTTACCAGTTGGAATAGGAACTCGTCTGACCAAGCTACGGTTCTCCAGTAGCCTAGGGTCAAACCGTTGTTGTCACGTGTCCAGGAGAGGCGCTGCGGGCGATGTCATTATTTCACGCACCCCCCCCCCCCCACCTCTCCACCGGCCTGTTGCTTGTCTGTTACAATTACACAAACGCCGTTGCTCTCAGTCGTTGTGTGATGGCCATCGGTCACTTCGTTGTCAGTGGTCTGAGGTAATACCTGAAATTTAGTATTCTCGGCACATTCTTAACACTGTGACTCTCGAAATATTAATTTCCCTAACAATTTCCGAATTGGAATGTCCCATGCGCCCAGCTGCAACTGTCATTTCCCGTTCAAAGTCTGTTAATTCCCGGCGTATTGCCATAATCACGCAGGAAACATTTTCGCATGAATTATCTGAGTAGAAATAATAGCTCCACAAATGTACTGCCCTTTTATACGTTGTGTACGCGATACTACCGCCATCTGTATATGTGCGTATCGCTATCTCATAGCTTTTGTCACCTCGGTGTACACTGGACGGCAGAGTTACAATTCTGAGTCGCTTGACCAATGACTTGCATAAAGGTCGCGAACTGACACAAGATATCAAGAAGGTTATCTCTTATGATCCCTCACAGTCGCCGCAGGATGTTGTATCATAGGACATAACAGATTTAAAGTAACCAAATAAACAAGCTTTCGCGTTTGTGCCACAGACCGTAAGATATTTTTGTTGCGAAGATAGGAACATTCAATTTTTGCACAAAATATTTCCCAGAAAGCTTTTCAAGTGTAAAATTTACGAAACTCTATGCCTTATGCTTTGACAAATTTGAGCTAGAGCTTGTTCTCCATAAACGATGAGCCAATGCTAGTCACTTGCTAAATCCTTTGCATTACCTATCCGTCCATATCTGTGACATGTTCAAAGGGACAAATGTTCGAATCGTCTGTCATACTAATGGTAGACCAACTGATATACACTGATGAAACCAGCGACCACCGTGAGATTAAATACCGCCTGGTGGCGTTGCGGGCACGTGACACAGTAAGGAAAGTGTATAAGCGAAACATAAACGATTTGCAAACCATTTTAGTGGCGATAGGGGCTAAAGACGGGGAAGTCAACCGACACGGGCGACTTTGACGAACATCGATTGCTATGTCCCTGCGTCTTGGAATGGGTATCTCGGAAAGGCGAAGCTGGTCGGTTCGTCGCGTGCAACTGTCGTGAGCGTCTATGAAAGTGGTTGAAGAAAGGTGAAATTATAAGGAGGCGGCAAGGTGTTGGAGGAGGTCGGAAGCTTGTTCGCTCTGTAAAGCAGTATAGCCGGCGATATGGTAGACCTGCCGACAGAGTGCAATGCTGCTCAGAGAAAAAGTGATTCGAAACCCACTGTTCACCTCACATTGCTGAAGAAGGTGCTCCACGGCAGACGAACCCTATGTGTTCCCATGTGTACCCAACGACATCGTCAGTTATGACTGCAGTGCGCATGGGATCATCGACACTGGACCATGGATCAATGGAAACTCGTCGCCTGGTCGGATGAATCACGCTTCTTGTTACACCAGTCGCGTACGGATACTCCGTAGTCCCTGCGAACTGCTCTAAACACGCAACCGCCGTAAATGACAGATCGGTGGTTTGTGGGCCCGCAGTTTGTGCCCGATGACGTACCAAAAGTCCTCTTCAAAACGCTGTAGCACGATTATGCCCTTGTGACAAGAACAGTTTGTGATATTCTCTCTGTCGTACTGTTATTTTACTAAATGTTGACCCTTACTGTGTTACACTACTGGCCATTAAAATTGCTACACCAAGAAGAAATGCAGATTATAAACGGGTATTCATTGGACAAATATATTATACTAGAACTGACATGTGATTACATTTTCACGCAATTTGGCTGCATAGATCCTAAGAAATCAGTACGCAGAACAATCACCTCTGGCCGTAATAACGGCCTTGATACGCATGGGCATTGTGTCAAACAGAGCTTGGATGGCGTGTACAGGTACAGCTGCCCAAGCAGCTTCAACACGATACCACAGTTCATCAAGAGTAGTGACTGGCGTATTGTGACGAGCCAGTTGCTCCGCCACCATTGACCAGACCTTTTCAATTGGTGAGAGATCTGGAGAATGTGCTGGCCAGGGCAGCAGTCGAACATTTTCTGTATCCAGAAAGGCCCGTACAGGACCTGCAACATGCGGTCGTGCATTATCCTGCTGAAATGTAGGGTTTCGCAGGAATCGAATGAAGGGTAGAGCCACGGGTCGTAACACATCTGAAATGTAACGTCCACTGTTCAAAGTGCTGTCAGCGCGAACAAGAAGTGACCGAGACGTGTAACCAATCGTACCTCATACAATCACGCCGGGTGATACGCCAGTATGGCGATGACGAATACACGCTTCCAATGTGCGTTCCCCACGATGTCGCCAAACACGGATGCGACCATCATGATGCTGTAAACAGAACCTGGATTCATCCGAAAAAGTGACGTTTTGCCATTCGTACACCCAGGTTCGTCGTTGAGTACACCATCGCAGGCGCTCCTGTCTGTGATGCAGTGTCAAGGGTAACCGCAGCCATGGTCTCCGAGCTGATAGTCCATGCTGCTGCAAACGTCGTCGAACTGTTCGTGCAGATGGTTGTTGTCTTGCAAACGTCCCCATCTGTTGACTCAGGGATCGAGACGTGGCTGCACGATCCGTTACAGCCATGCGTATAAGATGCCTGTCATCTCGACTGCTAGTGATACGAGGCCGTTGGGATCCAGCACGGCGTTCCGTATTACCCTTCTGAATCCACTGATTCCATATTCTGCTAACAGTCATTGGAACTCGACCAACGCGAGCAGCAATGTCGCGGTACGATAAACCGCAATCGCGATAGGCCACAATCCGACGTTTATCAAAGTCGGAAACGTGATGGTACGCATTTCTCCTCCTTGCACGAGGCATCACAACAACGTTTCACCAGGCAACGCCGGTCAACTGCTGTTTGTGTATGATAAAACGGCTGGAAACTTTCCTCATGTCAAAATGGTTCAAATGGCTCTGAGCACTATGGGACTTAACATCTGAGGTCATCAGTCCCCTAGAACTTAGAACTACTTAAACCGAACTAACCTAAGGACATCACACACATCCATGCCCGAGGCAGGATTTGAACCTGCGACCGTAGCGGTCGCGCGGTTCCAGACTGAAGCGCCTAGAACCTCTCGGCCACTCCGGCCGGCTTTCCTCATGTCAGCACGTTGTAGGTGTTGCCACCGGCGCCAACCTTGTGTGAATTCTCTGAAAAGCTAATCATTTTCGTATCACAGCATCTTTTTCCTGTCGGTTACATTTCGCGTTTGTAACACGTCATTTTCGTGGTGTAGCAATTTTAATGGCCAGGAGTGTATTAATGGTTTGCTCATACCTGAAATACACTGCAATCAGTGCAGAGAAAAATGAAATGTTTGTGTTAGGTGACACAGAGCAGTTGCTACCAGGTGTTGCAAGGCGGTAGGACGGTCGCCAATCCAAATCCTACATAGTTCTTAGTAAACGAGGAATTTGCACTCCTTATATTCAAAAAACTTCAATGGAATCAGCTCTTCACTACAGTATTAATTTTGCTGTTTACTGTAGGATACTAATTAACAAGAAAATCATTTCCTCACGTTACCTATTACGAAAATAATCTGGACGACTCTCAATAAATCAACATCTAAAGTTATCATGGAAGTTAATATGCAAACCTATTTTCTTTACATAGATATTCTACTAGCACAAGTACACCTGAATGAATCTTCTCTTGCCACACATAAAATATCAACATTTAAACACTTATAAACGTTTATCTTAAATGTGTTGACTAGAACTGTCGGACTGAGCTATTTTCAGAGATTGACTGTTTTTAATGAACTCCAGTTTTTACTTCAATATTGCGCTGTAGCTCATTTAAAAATTTTTTCTTTCTTGCGTTGCTCAAGCTATAAGTACGAGTAGTTTTCTTAACTTTACCCGCACATGTCCATTCCAATCCCAAAGAAAGCAGGTGTTGACAGATGTGAAAATTACCGAACTATCAGTTTAACAAGTCACCGCTGCAAAATACTAACGTGAATTCCTTACAGACGGATGGAAAAACTGGTAGAAGCCGACCTCGGGGAAGATCAGTTTGGATTCCGTAGAAATGTTGGAACACATGAGGCAATACTGACCCTACGACTTTTCTTAGAAGAAAGATTAAGGAAAGGCAAACCTACGTTTCTAACATTTGTAGACTTAGAGAAAGCTTTCGACAATGTTGACTGGAATACTCTCTTTCAAATTCTGAAGGTGGCAGGGGTAAAATACAGGGAGCGAAAGGCTATTTACAATTTGTACAGAAAGCAGATGGCAGTTGTAAGAGTCGAGGGACATGAAAGGTAAGCAGTGGTTGGGAAGGGAGTGAGACAGGGTTGTAGCCTCTCCCCGATGCTATTCAATCTGTATATTGAGCAAGCAGTAAAGGAAACGAAAGAAAAGTTCGGAGTAGGTATTAAAATCCATGGAGAAGAAATAAAAACTTTGAGGTTTGCCGATGACATTGTACTTCTCTCAGAGATAGCAAAGGACTTGGAGGAGCAGTTGAACGGAATGGACAGTGTCTTGAAAGGAGGGTATAAGATGAACATTAACAAAAGCAAAACGAGGATAATGGAGTGTAGTCGAATTGAGTCGGGTGATGCTGAGAGAATTAGATTAGGAAATGAGACACTTAAAGTAGTAAAGGAGTTTTGCTATTTGGGGAGCAAAATAACTGATGATGGTCTAAGTAGAGAGGACATAAAATGTAGACTGGAAATGGCAAGGAAAGCGTTTCTGAAGAAGAAAAATTTGCAAATATCGAGTATTGATTTAAATGTCAGGAAATCGTATCTGAAAGTATTTGTATGGGATGTAGCCATGTATGGAAGTGAAACATGGACGATAAATAGTTTAGACAAGAAGAGAATAGAAGCTTTCGAAATGTGGTGCTACAGAAGAATGCTGAAGATGAGATGGGTAGATCACATAACTAATGAGGAGGTATTGAACAGAATTGGGGAGAAGAGGAGTTTGTGGCACAACTTGACTAGAAGAAGGGATCGGTTGGTAGGACATGTTCTGAGGCACCAAGGGATCACCAATTTAGTACTGGAGGGCAGCGTGGAGGGTAAAAATCGTAGAGGGAGACCAAGAGATGAATACACTAGGCAAATTCAGAAGGATGTAGGCTGCAGTAGGTACTGGGAGATGAAGAGGCTTGCACAGGATAGAGTAGCATGGACAGTTGCATCAAACCAGTCTCAGGACTGAAGACCACAACAACAACAACAACAACAATAATACAATAATAGATATTATGAGACGATGGAACATTCTCTCTAGACACATACATTCTTTTTCTGTTACTTACATGTAGGATGACATTCATATTTCTTATTGTCAAGTACAGCAGCAGGAAAAAAACTTAACGTATGCAGTGTGTACATTTGAAATTGATGTAAACCTCTTTCACTACGATATCCACCATGGTATGGCACGCACACTCTAAATCTTTCATCGGCACAGGCTCCAAACCTATACAGTATATCACCATATATTTCACATTTTTAAGATGAATAAAAGCTGGTATTATTCGCTTCAAAAGTTCATTTGCAACCAACCATTTGTAGTCTGTATTCGCTTAATAATATGTACATATACCATCAGCAGACTTTCATGTGAACCTTGTACTCCCCCACCACTAAAAAAAAGTATATACACATTTTAAAAAACCACAGTTATATAAATACATCCTGTATAATCTAACATTTAAAAATTGCTGTGACATAAAAAATTGAAATAGTAGCAGCAATAAAAGAAAAAACATAGTTTAAATTTTTTCATGAAAAGGAGAAGAACAAAGACAAATTACAAGCCCGTAGATTGAAATTATGAGTGCTGATTGCAAAGCAAGAGAAATGGCCAGAGAGGAAGAGAAAGACAGAACACAAGTAATGAAGATAGGAGAAAAGAAAGTGGTGTGATTGATTGAGAAATAAGAAGAGAAAGAAGCGTAACTGGGAGAAGAGGGAGTCAGTTGCTATACTGTATGACAGGGGAAATTGGCCATATAGGCCAAAGGGGAAAGTTATGAGGCTGACAGAAATAAATGTTTCAGATTTTTCTTAGATGCAGCAGGATACTGAATTGCGTGCAGTGGTGTGATTGATTGAGAAATAAGAAGAGAAAGAAGCGTAACTGGAAGAAGAGGGAGTCAGTTGCTATACTGTATGACAGGGGAAATTGGCCATATAGGTTAACATTTTAAGGGGAAAGTTATGAGGCTGACAGAAAGAAATGTTTCAGCTTTTTCTTAGATGCAGCAGGATACTGAATTGCGTGCAGTGGTGTGATTGATTGAGAAATAAGAAGAGAAAGAAGCGTATCTGGGAGAAGAGGGAGTCAGTTGCTATACTGTATGACAGGGGAAATTGGCCATATAGGTTAACATTTTAAGGGGAAAGTTATGAGGCTGACAGAAAGAAATGTTTCAGCTTTTTCTTAGATGCAGCAGGATACTGAATTGCGTGCAGCGTGCACGGAAGCTAGTTCTGCAGCAGGAACAGAGAAGAAGTTTCTTTAGAAAAGTATTCCGAAACTTCTGTAACAGATAGAGGCAAGCAGGAGTCTTCCTGCATGTCGTGACAGTATTTCCTGCCGAACTGAAGTGTTCATCCAAAGTTGCACCCAAATTATTTACTGTTTCCTGACACAGTATTCGGATACCACTGAGAAGTACTGGAGGTAATTGTTCAACGAATTCAGATGTAATTAGTTTCCGAAGCGACACTAAAACTACTGGGGACTTTTTTGCATTTAGTTTAAGTCCCAAGTTTTGTGTCCATCTGGTCACCTTTGGGATGAGATGCAACGCCGATCACAGTGTTCAACATCATCACCTTCTCTCGTTTCGGCTTTTGAGGAAGAATGGACTGTCATTCCCCCACAGACATCCACACACTTCAATGAAAGTCCCCAGCAGAGTTCAAGCCGCCATAAAAGCAAAATGTGGAGACATACGACTCTGATGTCCACTAATAGATGGTTCAAATGGCTCTGAGCACTATGGGACTTAACATCTATGGTCATCAGTCCCCTAGAACTTAGAACTACTTAACCCTAACTAACCTAAGGACATCACACAACACCCAGTCATCACGAGGCAGAGAAAATCCCTGACCCCGCCGGGAATCGAACCCGGGAACCCGGGCGCGGGAAGCGAGAACGCTACCGCGCGACCACGAGCTGCGGACCACTAATAGATGGCCAGATACTTTTGGTCAGATAGTGTAGATGATCATTCATCTGGGCGATAGCAGAATTGATATCTTGGGGTCTGGCACTTGAGTAAAGCTAGAGGTTATCGGCATAGAAATCATATTTATAAGAGGCATACAAGGTCATCAAAGGTGAGGCAAGGACTGACCAATGTGGCAGTACTGAAAGAACATACTTCCAGGCCGTGATTTCGTTCTCACAGACAACTCGCCACTCTCTGTTTTTCAAGCAGCTTTAAAACTTTATGAAGTACCCTACGCCATGGACTGTACATAACTTACACAGTATGTATGTAGAGGTATGTATAAAAGAGGAACTGTGAGGAACATCGACTTAAGACTGGAGCAGGAGGATGGCACCTACAATACGTAATTTTCTGAATCTAACTTTTTTTAATCACTCTATACATAAGGTGCGTTTCTCATTGTCAGGGTTATAGCTTGTATTTTTTTTTTCGTCTATAGCATATCATCTCGCACAATTCTTTGCCCTTCTCCATCATTGCTGGACTGTGAGCAAGCTGTGCTCGTGCTAGGCAGCAGTGTGGAATGCAGACAGAATGATGGCTACTCAGCGAGCAGGACATGTTCTCACGATAAAGAAACAAAGCAGGGGGCGGGTGTTGCCGAGGTGTGATGGGATCTGCGGTGGGTGGACAGGGGGCGGGCGTGAAGGCAACTCCCACATCTCGCTGCTAACTCGCTCCTCCTGCTCGCTTTACCGCATTCTCTGGAAAGCTTCAGATATCAGCGCTCTGTGGCATACCGCCTCAATGCCCGCGGACGCTGGTACACCAAATATTGTGAGTCTTAAATTACAAAATATCACCAGCTTGTATTTATTGTGATTTGTGCAAGGCGTTTGTTTCTGTGTGCCGTGATACCCTCTTAAAAAAATTAGAAACATATAAATGAGCTGTTCGAACAAACTAGGATAGTAACTTTTACTTCTCATATAACAGCAATTTTGGGAACAAAAAAATCATCATCTTAACACATTCTGCATGTTTCCACTCATTAATATTTTGTGACGTAATTTCGGGAGGTAGTTCATCACTTAGACATAAAGTATTGATTACACAAAAGAGAGCAATGAGAATAATAGAGATATTCATCCACAATTTTGGATGTTTCTGGCTTGATCCTTTCAGTGAAGCAACTGCGGAAACAGGGAACAAACTCATTGCTTCCATAAGAAAGATAAAAAGGGACCAGTGGATTAAAACCATAGAAAACGTGGATCTAAAAAGAGACAGTCGTAAAGCTTGGAGACACCTGAAGCATCTAAGTAATGATCCATCTACGACCGCTGTACACCATAACATTACAGCTAATACAATAGCACATCAGTTACTGCAGAACGGGAAGGCAACACACTAATCCAAAATGTCAAAATTGCAAAGAGAAGAGCAAGAGGGAAACAATCTACTTACAACATCATTCAGTGTAGAAGAATTAGATAAGGCTATTAAACAAAGTAGGAATGGAAAATCAGCTGGCTTTGATGATATACGAACAGAGCAAATGAAGCACTTTGGCATAACAACAAAGAAATGGATTCTGCAACTCATTAATAATTGTGTGAGTAGATGTCAAATCCCAAAGATATGGTGGAAGAGCCACGTGATTGCTTTGCTGAAACCTGGTAAAGAAGGTAACAATTCAAAGAACTTTAGACCTTTTCATTACTCTGTCATCTGTAAAAACTGCTAAAAAGAATGATCTTAAATCACCTCCTACCTGTAGTTGACCCCCTGTTAATACCTCAACAAGCTGGATTTCGTCCTGATAGTAGCTACACTGGACAACTGCTGAATCTTACGTAGTGCATAGAAGATGGGTTTGTATCTCGTACGGTGACAAGGGTAGTATTTGTCGTCTTATCAGCGGCCTAGGGCACTGACAGCCAGCAGCTACTACTACTCAAGGTATACAATATGACCAAGTATTTTAGCCTAACTAGGTTCATCGCAGCAATTCTGCAAAACCTCAGCTTCTTCGTTGACTTTCAAGGGCAGTGCAATCGGTGGAGACTACAGAAAAACGGTCTTCTCCAAGGAAGCGTGTTGGTTCCAATCCTATTCAACGTGTATACATGCGATCAGCCTATATCCCCCACACCAGGAGTTTTTTGTATGCCATTCGAATTTCAGACTTTGACTCAGTGGAGGACACTCCCACGAATGCCCTTGTAGATCTGTCTAGATACTATAGCACAAATCAGCTTAAACCAAACCCCACAAAGACTCCATTGTGTGCTTTTCATCTGATAAACAGGGAAGCTAATCGTAAATTGATGGCTGATACTATGAACAGGAGATGAGTTACAACATTGCTACACTCCAAAATACCTACGAGTGACGCTGGACAGATTTCTTACTTATAAGAGACACCGCATGAATTGCAAGCTGAAAGTTTCCACCAGGAACAAACTCTTAAGAAAACTGGCCGGGTCTCAGAGGGGCAGTCAACCTGAAACCACCCAAACCTCTGCTATTGCATTATCCTATTCTGCAGCAGAATACGCTTGTCCTTTTTTGGTATAATTCATCACGTGCCAAACAGGTAGATGTAGCTGTCAACGACACCTGCAGAATCATAACAAGTTGTTTGAAATCTACTCCGGTCGAACTGATTTACCACCTTGCAGGAATAGCGCCACCTCAAATTCGAAGAGAAGTTGCGGCGCATAAGGAACGAAAGAAATTTGAACTAGAGCAAACCCATCCTCTGTATAGGCATAAACTGCATTCGTAGCGACTGAAGTCAAAGAAGAGTTTCGTTAGAATATCACGGGTATTTACTACCACTGCTGAAAATGCCAGGGTGCAACTTTGGAGGGATAGGCCTAAGATTTCCCTGTCCTCTGAATGGAAAAGAGTTTCTGAAACTCTCCCTCTAGGACATGACGAGGAATGGATGACCTGGAAATCTTTGAATAGGCTGAATCTGGAGTGGGTAGATCAAAGTTTAATCTGGCACTATGGGACTACACTACAGAAAACAATATTAAGTGTGATTGTGGAGAAGTCCAAGCTGTCCAGCACATGCTTCAGCGTCGACTGTGTTCAGCCCCCTGTATTGCGGAAGACTTCCATCGAGAGGCAGAAAATGGATTAGTAGTGTCCATATTTTCGTCAAAGGCTATATGATTCAAAAATGGTTCAAATGGCTCTGAGCACTATGGGACTCAACTGCTGAGGTCATTAGTCCCCTAGAACTTAGAACTAGTTAAACCTAACTAACCTAAGGACATCACAAACATCCATGCCCGAGGCAGGATTCGAACCTGCGACCGTAGCGGTCCTGCGGTTCCAGACTGCAGCGCCTTTAACAGCACGGCCACTTCGGCCGGCAAAGGCTATATGACATGTTAACTGTGCACCTATGTATGTTTCTGACACAAGACTAAAAATAAAACCCATAATCATATCGTAGATGTTTTTTCAAGGAGCTGCACAATTTAATCGAGTCTTCAAAACATGTATATCTGTTAGTAAAATTCGCCGTAAATAATCCATTACAAATCGAGAATAGTGATATCCACAGCTACAGTATTAAAATAACAAATGATGCGCATTACTCATTACCAAAGCTGTCAGTGGTTTAGAAAGGAGTTCAAGAAGCGGCAACAAACAAAATTCTCTAATAATTTACACAATAACCAGGACGTGTGACGCGCATAAAAGCACTATGGAGTATTGCCTAAAATCATGTCTTTTAGAGAACGCCTTCTATTATACAGAATAATATTTATAAAAAACTAGTAACTAAAACACTAAATTTAAGTGTATCACTTGTGACCTGAATAGTATTAAATACTGATATCTTAATTCTTATTAAAATGCAGGCCAGTGCGCTGTTTAGTAACAGTCGATGGCCAACATGTAGCCATACTCATATACACCTTGTTGGCCCTTAAAATTGCAACATCAGGAACGATAGCAGCTAACGAAATTTTATTGTGTGTATACAGTGTAGTAGGAAAAAAACATAATTAAATTTGTATGTGATTTTGGTATTTGTGAGTACAGAGTGTGAAATTTAGAGCACCGAGCTGCTACCTATGGCAGCAACAATGGCTCTGTCCATCTACATCTACATCTACATTTATACTCCGCAAGCCA
Organism: Schistocerca serialis cubense; assembly: GCF_023864345.2. Classification (NCBI taxonomy): domain Eukaryota; kingdom Metazoa; phylum Arthropoda; class Insecta; order Orthoptera; family Acrididae; genus Schistocerca; species Schistocerca serialis. The sequence goes on along the minus strand of NC_064640.1, from coordinate 749,107,425 downwards.
CCCAACGGTGTGTGGCGGAGGGCACTTTACGTGCCACTGTCATTACCTCCCTTTCCTGTTCCAGTCGCGTATGGTTCGCGGGAAGAACGACTGTCGGAAAGCCTCCGTGCGCGCTCTAATCTCTCTAATTTTACATTCGTGATCGTCCCTGCTAGGTATCGAGCCGATCTTAGCTTGGATGACAAATACGAGTGCATCATTCCATGCTTGTTCAGTTTTATGCTATAGTTCATCAACCATAGTGGTTGGTGGATGGTGGTGTGTCAGACTCTCAGCAACCTATAGCCAGATGTTTTCAGTGGGTGCGAGATCTGTGTGGCCATGGCAACGGTCGAACACTATCTCTATCAACGTAGGTCAGAATAGCACGATCAACATGCGGTCTTGCGTTATCTTGTTGGAAGATAATGATACAGAGACTTCGAAGAGAGGTACAGACACATGCCTTGACAAGTCTGAAATCTAACTCCTGCTGAGAACCAAAGTTGATCCTGTAGTGTAGCCTAAAGCTTTCCATACCATCGCTCCAGGTGCTGGAACGATATGGCGATGGTTAATGCAAACTGGTAACGTTTGTTCTCCTCTAAGCCTCCACAAGCACACGTTAGCTGAAAAACTCAAGGAGCAATATCGAGGAACGATAAACCGCAGTCTCGATAGGCCACGATCCTGCTACTATCGAAATTCCGAAATTGGCTGGTAGACGTTTCTCCTTCTAGACTAGGCATAACGCGATCTTCTCACAAACAAACGAAATTTGAATTCTATTTATGATTCTGCGACTTGTTGCGCTAATCATTTATATTTCCAAGCATGTAGAACCAAAGAACTTGGCATTTGTTGTATGCCTCCTTCACAATGACGAAATTTTAATAGGCAGTATTGTATATTAGCCTCTGAATTGACTCGTTCCACACAATTTCGCTAAAAATCGCGCAAATGAAAACGGCACATGTAGTTAACATATCCGATACGCAGTGCCACTTCGCCTTTAATAGAGGTTTTGACCTCTTTTGCAGGAACGTGAGTTGTCGGAATATGCCAGACTTTAGTCATGTTGAGCACCAATGTTCACAATCACATAGTCTGAATACGAAACACTGTCGATGGTAAACCTTCCGTGACACGAGCGCGCTAAGCTCGGTTGCCTTCAAATGGAAGAAAGATATTTAGACAAAGCGACGTGGAACAGGAAACACATTCTAGAGGGGAGGAGTTCCAAATCGACTTCCGGAAATGCAAATTAAGGTTTACCGCACTTTCTCTAAATTACCATAGGAACTAGCATGTTTCCTTTCGTCAGGTTACGGTTAAAAGGTAACGATTCTCAAGGCGCAGAAAACGACACACGATAGCCGAAAATGGTGTCCAGATGCGGAATAGATGGGTGATGGTGGACAAAGAGACGGCTCTTCACATGGAAGTGTCTGTTTTAATAAAGTTCACTCCATTGCCCATTGGTATGCTGCAAGGAAACTTTTCATATGCTTGACTGTTATTGAAATCTTATTTTTGAAAATATCGTGGAACCCAGTACGTTATATAGCCTGGTGAATGTTCTAAAAAATCGAAATTGTAATATAACCTCTAATGTTCTTAATACACATTATATTTAAACGATTTTTCAGATACGATCAGCAGCACTATAAGACTGCTCGTTGACGATCTTGTTGTCTACAGAAGTTTATCGTTGTTAGACTATCGTAACGAGATACAGAAAGGGTTGGATAAAATTTCAGGTTGGTATAATGATTGGAAACTCTAGTTAAATGTGAATAAATTCGCGAGCTGTGGTCGAGCGGTTCTAGGCGCTTCAGTCCGGAACCGCGCTGCTGCAACAGTCGCAGGTTCGAATCAGGCCTCGGGCATGGATGTGTGTGATGTCCTTAGGTTAGTTAGGTTTAAGTGGTTCTATGTCTAGGGGACTGATGACCTCAAATGTTAAGTCCCATGGTGCTTAGAGCCATTTCAACCATTTGAGCGTACAACAAAGTGGAAGAACCTTATTTCATCTCTTTACACTTTACAAGACTAGTGGTGAACATTTTGAGCACCTCAATTGTATTGTTCTGCGTTCTTGTCCTAGACGGTCCAATCGGGGCCAACTGACTGCAGTATCATCTACTGCCGGTGGCGTCATACGATGCATTATGGAGGGACATGTGGTCAGCACACCACTCTCCCTGTCGTTGTCGGGTTTCTTGACCTCGGGGCCGCTACTGATCCGTGGAGTAGCTCCTCAATTGGCCTCACGAAGATGAGTCCACCCCGTGCCAGTCCTCTGACCAAGAAAAGAGTCCCTGCCAGTGGAAACCGGACAAGGGTCTTCCGCATGGCAATAAGTCGCGCTGACCATTTAGCTATGACTGCGGACTTGTAATGTAAGAGTATTTGGGTAATACTCGTCATACTAAATGAGACGTTCACGAAAAATTACTCTTAGGGAAGGTAAATGGAAGATATAAATCTATTTGAACGGTTCTGGGATAGGATCAGCAGCATTATAAGCTTGTTCACTACTGATGCCTACAAAAATTCATTGTCGTTAGACGATAGCAAGGAGATGCAGAAAGAATTGGACAGAGTTTACACTTGGCATAACGAATGGTAGCTCTCGTGGAGAAATGAAAGATAATGCCTAAATATAGAAAAGGAAACTGATTGTATCCAATTACAAGATTACTGATGAACATCTTGAGCACATCAAATTGTATAAGCGATATTAAATGGGAAGTTCACATAAAATTAGTATTAGTGAATGTGAATGGAAGATTTAAATTTGTTGGAACGGATCTGCGAAAGTGCAGTCCATTTGTACAGGAAATCGCATTAAGAATATAGTATGACCGGTTCTAGAGAACTGCTGCAGTCCTTGGAGCTCTTATCAAGTAAACAATATATTTATATCTACATCTACATCTACGTGATTACTCTGCTATTCACAATAAAGTGCCTGGCAGAGGGTTCAATGAACCACCTTCAAGCTGTCTCTCTACCATTCCATTCTCGAACGGCACGCGGGAAAACGAACACTTAAATTTTCTGTGCGAGCCCTGATTCCTCTTATTTTATCGTGATGATCATTTCTCCCTATGTAGGTGGGTGCCAACAGAATGTTTTCGCAATCGCAGGAGAAAACTGGTGATTGAAATTTCACGAGAAGATCCCGTCGCAACGAAAAACGCCTTTGTTTTAATGATTGCCACTTCAATTGACGTATCATGTCTGTGACACTATCTCCCCTAATGCAAAACGAACTGACCTTCTTTGTACTTTTTCGATGTCATCCGTCAGTCCCACCTGATGCGGATCCCACGCCGCACAGCAATACTCCAAAATAGGGCGGACAAGTGTGGTGTAAGCAGTCTCTTTAGTAGACCTGTTGCACCTTCTAAGTGTTCTGCCAATGAATCGCAGTTTTTGGTTTGCTCTACCCTCAATATTATCTGTGTGATCGTTCCAATTTAGGTTATTTGTAATTGTAAACCCTAAGTAGTTAGCTGAATTTACAGCCTTCAGATTTGTGTGATTTATCGCGTAATCGAAATTTATCTGATTTTTTTTAGCACTCATGTGAATAACTTCACACTTTTCCTTATTCAAGGTCAACTGCCACTTTTCGCACCATACAGATATCTTATCTAAATCATTGTGCAAGTCGTTTTGATCATCTGATGACTTTACAAGACGGTAAAGGACAGCATCATCTGCAGGCAACCTAAGACGGCTACTCAGATTGTCTCCTATATCGTTAATATAGATCAGGAACAATAGAGGGCCTATAACACTTCCTTGGGGAACGCCGGATATTACTTCTGTTTTACTCGATGACTTTCTGTCTATTACTACGAACTGTGACCTTTGTGACAGGAAATCAGGGATCCAGTCGCACAACTGAGGCGATACTCCGTAGGCACGCAGTTTGGTTGGAAGACGCTTGTGAGTAACGGTGTTGAAAGCCTTCTCGAAATCTAAAAATATGGAATCAATTTGAAATCCCCTGTCGATAGCACTTATTACTTCATGAGTATAAAGAGCTAGTTGTGTTTCACAAGAACTATATTTTCTGAAACCGTGCTGACTATGTGTCAATAAATCGTTTTCTTCGAGGTACTTCATAATGTTCGAATACAGTATATGTTCCAAAACGCTACTGCAAATTGACGTTTGTTATATAGGCCTGTAATTCAGCGGATTACACCTACTCCGTGGTGTCTGGTCTTTCGAACATGTCCGAAAGAACAGATACCACGCACGCATATAATTGATTCACATCAATGGGCAATGAATCCACCACCAACAGTGGGGATGTACAATTAAGTTCGACCTCCTGCCTCCTGTGTGATCTCAAAATAGCGAGCATGAAGGACGTGGACGGGGCCTGCAGATAGATGGCGCTGGGTGGGAGTGTGGTAGGCCGGGAGACATGTCGAGATAGTTCGCGCAGTTGTGATTCCCGACACCGTATCCAGATGTCGCAGTGGTTTATACAACTGTCTAATAAGCAGGAAATCCCGGGTTCGAATGCCAGTCCAGCATAAATGTTCACTCGTCGCCGCTGATTCCGCATAAAGTCCCAATGCAGCTGACATCAATAGTTCCTTTCCTTTCTCCCCTTCCACCTCCAATTTACATACATTGATGAGCCAAAACGTTATGACCACCTGCTTAACACCTTGTTTATCTGTCTTTGGAACGAAATACATTACTGGTTATGTGTATAGAGGATCCAAAAATTTATTGATTGGTTTGTGGCAGTATGTGGCATTGGATATCTACGCCAAGGTCATGTAATTCGGTTAAATAACGGGCAGCCGATTTGCGTACGCGGTGATGGCGCCCGTTATAGACCTAGAAGCGTTCCATAGGATTTACATGAAGCGAATTTGGTCGCCGAGACATCAACGTGAGTTCACTATAATGCTCCGAGACACGTACAATTATACTGCTGAAAGATGACATCGCCGTCGGGGAAGACATCGTGCATGAAGGGATATAGGTAGTTCGCAGCTGTTAGTGTGTCTTCGATTATTACCACAGGTCCCATACAAGTGCACGAGAATGTCTCCCGTAGCATAATACTGATCTCAACAGCCTGCGTCCGTGGTGCGCTGCACGTTTCAAGTCGCTGTTCACCTCGATGACGGTGTTGTCGAGGCGACCATCGAGCTAGTGTAGCAAAAATGTGATTCACCCGAAGAGCCGACACGTTTCCATTGATCGACGGTCGAATCACGATGGTCCCATGCCCACTGCAATAGCAACTGGCGATGTCGTTGGGTTCAAAATGGTTCAAATGGCTCTGAGCACTATGGGACTTAACTTCTGAGGTCATCAGTCCCCTAGAACTTAGAACTACTTAAACCTAACTAACCTAAGGACATCACACACATCCATGCTCGAGGCAGGATTCGAACCTGCGACCGTAGCGGTCGCGCTGTTCCAGATTGTAGCGCCGAGAACCGCTCGGCCACATCGGCCGGCTGTCGTTGGGTCAACATGTGGACACGTAGACGTGGTCTCCTGCAGAGCTCCATGTTCAACAATGTACGATGGACGGTGTGCTCTGAAACACTTGTGCGTGCATCAGCATTGTGCTCTTTCGGCAGAGATGCCACAGATCACCATCTGTCCTATTTTACAGAGCAGACAAGCCTCCGAACCCCAAGTTCTGTGAAAAGAGGTGGACAGCCAACCATTTAGTGCCTCGTGGTAGCTTCACTGTCCTACCTCTTTCCGTAGATGCTCACAACAGTAGCACGTGAACATTCGACCAGCTTCTCCGTTTTAGAGATACACGTTCACAGGCTCTGCGTAATAAAAAAATCTGACCTTTGCCAAAGTTGCTTGTCTCAAAGAATTTCCCCATTTGCACCCTATGTTTTCGCTAGGGTGATCCCCCGTCCACGGCTGCTTTGCTTTCGTACTTCTGTTACCGCGTCACGTGCCCGTAACGCCACCAGGCGGCATCCAACGTCGCGGGTGGGCAGTGGTCATAACGTTTTGGCTGATCAGTGTAATAGGCAAAACATGTCGAACGAATTCAGAGATGCGCTTCAATGATCTTAACAGGTCCGTATAGCCCATGCGAAAGCACGATAGGAATGGTAGTCATTGAAAGAAAGATGACGTAGGCCTCATGAAACCCTGTTGGATAAATTCAGAGAACATGTATTCGACAAATGATTGTGAGATCATTCTGCTTTCGCCAGTCATATGATTCGCGTAGCGATCGTGAGAATTGAATAAACCATCGAAAGAAACACATTTTAATTTCCACTTGAAAGGATAACCTTTGTTAATTGCGTACCACGTTTAAGTTCTAGGTTACAAACGTTGCCCAATGTGACTACAACCTGCATCCACGACAGCCTGGAAGCGCACTAGGAATATCATTTCACACCTTTTCGCAGTACTTTTCGAAAAGTGGACCACAGAATGTTCAGTTGCCGTGACACAGCTCGTGCATGTTTGAAGATCGCACATTGCGTTCAGCATTCTCAGCCACGCCAACAGAAACTTCAACAATTTGTGGCGCAGTTGGTCATCGGCTTCTTCCAGGAAAAATTCCCAAATCGCCAGTTAATTCGAACTTAGAATCATGTTCTTCTATCCCGATGCGAAAAGAGAACCTCTCAGTATTCTTTTAATGCGTCGATACTTGCGAAGAGCAGCAGCGCTATTGCCGTTGTTTTGATGAAACAGTTTTGCCACTAAAGCCGTGTTCACTCATCTTTACTGCAACTATAATGTACACTGATGCTTGTGTTTCAATCCCACTTCGCCGCACCAGTACCGATGCCTAACGGCAAGTCATGACACTAATAACACAAGTTCTACAGCGCACAACCTGAACATTATTCCTATGAAGTTGAGAACCATACGGTAAAAAGTTTCCTTCTACTCTGGCTTAAGTAGCGAAAGTTTAATTACAACGGCCCTTTATGCAAACATTTATTTTTCTGGTCTACAAACACGGGAACGAACCGCGAATATCCTTGTCGAATGTTACTGGGTGAGTGTTAAACAACAGCTTCAGTTGCTAAAACTGTCGTAAAATACAATTGTAACTGCACACCCTCTAGCTGACGTAGCGAATTTCCTAATGTCCTCACCAACAACGATCCAGTGGCCAGTGTTAGATCACAAATTCAAACGTCAACACTTCGATCTTTGGTCGGTCCTAGGATCTTTCTGTCATTTATTGCTTATTTTCCCTGTGGTAATGATTTCTGTCTGTGAAAAATGCCAAGTTCCACCATGATTCACAGTTCAAGTTAAACTGTACGTTGGGTAAGTCAGCTCAGTGCTCACAGGGAGGCAACGACATTTCAGCTCGAATTGGATCAAGTCTAGTGTTCAGACCTACATTCGGTCTGAGAATAGCTCTACCTGCAGTAACGGTTCGCCATACTTCTAGTAAGTCCATAATCATATATTCCAGCATTAATAGCACTTTCTGTGGACGCTGCTGTGCCATTAGTTTTATCTGGTTACTGTGGTCTCTAGACCCTTACACCTTTTTTCCTTGGTGTCTTTGATAGAGCTGCACAAAGACAGGACGTATACAACTTTCAACGATTTTCCTCTCTTCTCAGATTTTTCTGTCAAGGTGTAGTACTTCAGCTAGGCTGCAGTTCTATGTCAGCATGCAAGTCATCCATCATCTCTTAGAAACTCTTTTGTTCCTGTAATTTCCTCTTTAATTCGCGTAGTTTCTCGCGGTCCTCAATAAACAACTTGCTATTCTGGCTAATGACGGATTTCTATTATTCCACTTCCTGTTTCTGCCCCCTGTATTCTTTATCAGTTCCACTCTTTTTATTCATTTCCTCTATTTCTGTTTTCTGCATCTCTTCATATTTCTGGCATGTTTTACTCGGAAATGGTTCGAAGTAGTCCACCACAGTACTAAATACTACTGGATTTCTTCGTCCCCCCTTGGCGTTTTTAACTGCTTCGTTGAGCTCACGGCTGGAGTACCAATTTCAATTTTTTTTTTATTCCTTCTAGGAAGCCTGGCTCAAAGACAAGTTCCATGACATTTCAGTCCTTTTCTTGAATCTCCTGTTTTCTGCGAAGTCGTTCTTCTCTGGCACCTCTGTCATAATCATTACTATTGTACTTGAAGTTCATCAACGTGTTACTCTTTGCATTGCAATAGTCCTCATCTACAGTTTTTTGAAACCGTATAACAAAATTTGTCAATGACGAAAGAGCCTGGTGATAACGCGTTACGAGTACTGCAATCACTCACCATTCTTGGCCGATTCGTCGTCTTTATCGTCCGAAGATTACTCACATTCGGGACAGTGATGGTTCGAATACCCGACAGGCCATCCTGATTTAGGATTTCTCCGTGATTTCCCTTGATCGCTTACAGTCAAATGTCAGAGGGGTTCCTTTGGGAAAGGACACGGATAGTTAATTCCTCATTCTTCCCACTCTGTACTTGTGATCTATCTTGTTGTGTCGGTATCTGGGCCGACACCGTGAAGTTGAGATGGCTGAAAATGCACGCTAGACTAACGCAGACGGGCGTGAAGTACTGGAACAGGCTACGTTATTAATGTTAAGAAGAAAAGTACGTAGCTTGATTAATACTTATCTTTAATATCATTGTGGTACATCGATCTTGACGATACACAGGAGACTTGAAGTACAATCACTGTATGGCTAATGGCGCCTTGCTAGTTCGTAGCCATTAACTTAGCTGATGGCTATTCTGTCTCTCGGCTAATGAGAGAGAAAGGCTTCGTACATCTGGTCGGTAGCTAGGTTCTCGTACAACTGGGGCGAGAGCTCTCTCGTATCACGAGACCTGCCTTGGTGGTGGCGCTAGGTCTGCGATTACACAGTGGCGACACGCGGGTCCGACATGTACTAAATGGACCGCGGCCGATTTAAGCTACCACCTAGCAAGTGTGGTGTCTGGCGGTGACACCACATATCTCTATTCATTTTTGTACGAGTAGTGTGGTAGCTGTTCCATCTTTTTCATCTGTGTAAAGCCTTATTCGAACCATACGCATTTCCTTTTATTTAAAGCATTTTCAGTAGTTGGGGTGAAAATTATGATTTTGCTTAAAAACCGTTCTACCGAGGTAATAAACAGTGAAACTTCTTTATTTGAATTAGTGTGTGACTGTACTAAAATTGCTGAATGACTGAGAAGATGAAACTTCTACGCTATTTGGTTCTGAAACAGCTGAGTAAAACTGAACGTACAGAGCTTACTTTCTCATTACTTTTTCTTATCATGTCAACAATGACCCACAATATTCTAGCGCAACGCAATCTGACAACTCAAAAAAATTACAACCTGAATTCAAATAATTAATTCAAAAGAATGGCCCTGACTAAAAATAAATCTTAAGAATAATCTATACATTTCATGAAGCACTTACCTCACAAAAATCTTCATTACGCGAACTACTGTAATACAACGAGCGTCAATACTGCCACCTAAATAAAAGATTCTAACTACTAAAGTCACTAACTACTAATAGGCATGTGGTTAGCAAAGGAAAGATTTTGTTGCAAACCTAATAATGTACCTTTTACCTTAATAATGTGACATCCAGTTCAAACACGAATACAAATCGTCATTGACATCTAGTACAAAGGTATATAATCATGAATAGTATTCAATCTCCAAGTCGAACATGTACAGATCGTTAGCCTACGCTAAAACTTCAGACCTCTACCCTTCATCACTGCTGGCTTTTCACCTCCAATTGCCCAACAGTACATCCATCACTGCTGGCGACTAACGTCCAACTGCCCAACAGTACTGGCGATTAACTTCCAATAACGAGTCCGACCAGCCACAGAGTCTCTTACAAAGAAAGGGCAATCAGAGATACAATGCAAAGCGCTACACAGCGCTGTCAACACAGAAGCAGCCCACTTACAACAGTACTCACGGTTGAAACTACTTTTACTACTCTCGTTTTTTGGCTCCTTTATTACTTCCATTCATTCTTATATAACCAGGAATCAGGTTTTTAGCACACTTAGCTGCACTGTCCCAAAATATTTTCTCGTTTGCATGTTCTTATACTATCCATACTCAGCTTATGTACTTTGTGGAACTTGTTTTGTTCTGCTGGATATAAAATAACACACATAAAAGTATCTGCAGTTATATGTGTCACACCATGTATATGGTGTATGGGGTACAATTGCAGATATTGTGGTCATTGGCACTTCAATATGCACCACCTTCAGTGTGTTAGTTATTGTTCCTCTGCGTCTAACAGTCTTCCCGCAAACATGTTACATAATTTACTACCTGTTGTTTTCTCTACAGTCATAGCTGCACCACTAAGTGGACTACGACTGCAGTGTAGACTAACAGTTTTGCGTCCACGCATCCACATTTCAAAACCTAATGTGCTGCCTAGGGGAAAACAAGCATTAATGGCTTGCTCTTGCCACATGTACTTGGAGGTACTAACCAACCTAGTAATATACTACTCCTAATAGCTATAATTATTAGTCTGCAAGTGAGGTAAACACTGATGTAATGTTGTTCAGTTCACTGAACCCAGTCACCAATAAAAATATTTGCACTTATACCCATTATATATAGTCGCTGAACATAAAAATGGCAAAACTGCGAGAAATGCATGCTTTAACATAAATGCAGATGCTAACCAAGCCTGTAGGTGGCGCTGTTGTGTTTGACCACGAACAGCACCTGTGCAACGTCCACAATACGTTGCACATGTTAGTCGTCATCAAAACAGTTTTCTGTGTAGTCACGAGTGCATTAAGTTTCAGCTAAGTGGATTCGAACGTGGGCAAAATGTAGGTGTTCGTATGGTGGCTGCTTCCATAACCATGGCAGCTGAAGTGTTTGATGTTTCAAGAGGCACTAAATCTAAGATTTCTCCCGCATATGGAAAACATGAGCCAAAAATCACAACGCGGACGAAATTGTGCACTGAGTGATGGTGACAAACGTTCATTGAAGAGGACTGTGGCGCGAAATAAGCGGACGACAGCTGAACGTCGCACTCTCGAACACGGTCAGCACCAAAGCAACACGATGGGAGCTGCATAACCAGGAAATTACAAGGCGAGCTGGAATTCTAAACCCAGTCGTAACAGGTAAATGTGGTGCCGAAACCATAAAACCTGGACTATGGAGCAATGGAAGAAAGTCATTTGGGTGGATGAGACTTGTTTCACACTGTTTCCAACCTCTGGCCGAGTTTATGTCCTTAGAGTGCAAAAATGGCGCGGGCCGATAATGATTCAGGCAGCAATATCGTTTTATTCCGTGGACTCCATCATTACTCTGCAAGATCATATTACTGCCAAGGATTACGTGACCATTTTGGCTGATAACGTCCGTCCGATGAAAGCATGTTTCTTCCTCAATGGTGATGCTGTGTTCCAAGACGACATGGTCCCTGTTGATATAGCTCGCATGGTCCAGGACTGGATTTGTGATCACGAGGATGAATTGTTGCATCGCCCACCACAGTCACCAGACCTTAGTGTTACTGAACCTTTGTGGTTGACATTGGAGAGATGAGTGCGTGACTGCTATCCAACTTCATCATCGTTACCACACAGCACTTACATGCATATATTCAGAGACGACTGGAAGCTAATTTGAATGCCAACGGGTTTTCTACATCATATTACGCATGGTAATACTCGGTTTTTGGTGTTCCCATATAGGATAATTCGAAAAGAAACGAGCCAGAGGCTGTAAAATGAAAACCGCTGAAGATTTCGCAATTTCATTGCCTACAGAATAACATGTGGTCCCTATAAGAGCAAAGACCCCAACTTCTCCGCTACAGGGAATTGGGCACAAGACCTACATGACGATAGAGCGAGCACGTGCACGCATTGACTGTCCGCTGCTGCACTCATTAGTGCTGAAAACAGAGAAATGACCGAGCGAGGTGGCGCAGTGGTTAGCACACTGGACTCGCTTTCGGGAGGACGACCGTTCAAACCCCCATCCAGCCATCCTGATTTAGGTTTAGCGTGATTTCCATAAATCGCTTCAGGTAAATGAAGGGATTCTCCCTCGAAATAGCACGACTGATTTCCGTCCTCATCCTTCCCTCATCCGACAGGATCGATGACGTCGCTGTTTGGTCCCCTGGAAAGCACGGAATGCTCGTTGCAATTCTGACGCTCAATCCGACCTCTGGGGCAGTGGCTGCCTCTGTAACTCGCGGATCTTCAATAATGAGGGCATCCACTGCTGGACAATAGTATCGGCAATGCGGTGTGACGTTCCAGATCGTCTGTCATCGGCCAACGACATCCGTCCTTCCTTCCATCGGTTGTGCCACGCCTTGACCCTTGCAACGGATATATAGTGTTATTTGTGCCTTTGTAAAAGGGGTACAACTTTGCTTCCGCCGTTTGCCGATAAGTGACGACAACGATACGTAGCGACCGAAAGAAACAGATCGCAGACGTCAAGCAGTTAGCTTGGACCTCGGTCAACATAACCTCATTCTAACATTAGTCGATTTGTTTCTGCATCATAAAGTTGTTCTTGATTGAAATGTCAGTTTACGAGCCTAATTCTCGTCATTTGCGGGACGTGTTACTGTTTTGTTTCAATCTGAAGAAAACAGCAACTGAGTCTTGTCGAATGCACTCAGGTACGTATGGTAAGGACGCTATTAGTGAAAGAACGTGTCCTGAGTGGTTTCAACGCTTTAAGAACGGTGATTTTAACGTCGTAGACCGGCATAGTGGTGGAAGAGAGAATGTTTCCGAAGATGCAGAATTGGAGACATTGCTGAGTGAAGACTCGCGTGAAACTCAAGAAGAATTGGCACGATTAGTGGGAGTGACACAGCAAGCAATTGCAAAACGTCTCAAGGCTATGGGCATGATACAGAAAGAAAGAACTTGGGTCCCGTGTGAGCTGAAACCAAGAGACGTTGACCGGCGTTTGTGTGTTTGTGAACAGTTGCTTCAGAGGCAAAAACGGAAGGGATTTCCGCATCGCATTGTGACCGTGACGAAAAATGGGTTCATTGCGATAACCCTAACGTAAAAAATCATGGGGCTATCCCGGCCATGCTTCCACGTCGAAGGCCAAACCGAATATTGACGGCTCCAAGTTCATGCTCTGCATTTGGTGGGACCAGCTCGGCGTCGTGTACTGTGAGGTGTTAATACCAAGTGAAACAATCACAGGTGCTCGTTATCGAACTCAATTAATGTGTTTGAGCAGAGCATTAATAGACAAACGGCAGCAATACAGCGAGAGGCACGATAAAGTGATTTTGCAGCACGACAACGCTCGACTCCAAGTTGCAAAAGAGGCCAAAAAGCACTTGGAAACGTTAAAATGGGAAGTCCTACCCCACCCGCCGTATTCTCCAGATATTGCTCCCGCTGACTATCACCTGTTTAGATCAATGGCGCATGGCCTGGCTGACCAGCACTTCCGATCTCATGAAGAAGTCACAAATTGGATCGATTCGTGGATCGCTTCAAAAGATGAACAATTTTTTCGACGTGAGATTCGTACACCGCCCGAAAGATGGGAGAAAGTAGTGCCCAACGATGCAAAATACTTTGAATGATACATGTGTAACCAATTTGTTTCATTAAAGCCTCAAATGTTGGGGAAAATACAGCGGAAGCAAAGTTGTACACCTTGTACCATTCCTTCAAGAATTTCGTTCCCCGCACTCCTTCCACTGTTACGAAACGCACTGCTCCACTTTGCTCTTCTTTTGAAGCCTCCACTTCTCCGTTGTCAGAACGACTGAGTGCAGTGGACGGTCGACGCGTGCCGTCCTTCCTTTATAGTTACATGGATGGTGGCCCTTGTTTCTCTAGCGGCGTGGCTGGGCCCTAGTGCTCTTAAAGAAAGCACACTTTCTTGTGTAGGCAATGGCATTAATATCCCTTCCATGGTTCTCATGTTACAGCTAACGGCTCGTTTCTTTTTGAATGACTTTAATGTACAGAGTCGTCTGAAACCGTGTGAAAAGCTAGTAAAGGTCTTGCAGGATAGGTTGTACTCAGAAGTAATTGTTAAGAAAAAATTCTATATGTTGCACCGTTTCGAAGATAATTAGCATTGAGGTTAGCCAATCAGGTCCTTATGTGCGAAAATCAAGAGCGTCCGCAGTCACGGCGACGCCAAACGTGTTCTTCGTTTGGCTTCTTAAAACCAACTAGAGAACGATACAAAAATTAAACATGGGATGGAGTTAGGACCGAAGCCAAGCCAAAAGCTGAGCCGTCTCGTGCGTTATCATCTACGCTATGAGAAGAACTTACACTGACTGTATCTGGCGCCTACTGAATTTGCGGGGGCAACAGCACGACTGGCTAACTTCAATGCTAATTAACTTGGAAACTGCACAACGTATGGAATTGTTTTCTTAAGTTATTTCTCAGCACAACCTATCCCGCAACACCTGTACAAGCTTTTCAGACTGCTTCTTCATCTACATTTACATTTATACTCCGCAAGCCACCCAACGGTGTGTGGCGGAGGGCACTTTACGTTCCACTGTCATTACCTCCCTTTTCTGTTCCAGTCGCGTATGGTTCGCGGGAAGAACGACTGTCTGAAAGCCTCCGTGCGCGCTCTAATCTCTCTAATTTTACATTCGTGATCTCCTCGGGAGATATAAGTAGGGGGAAACAATATATTCGATACCTCTTCCAGAAATGCACCCTGTCTTGCAGAGTCTGCCACTTGAGTTTGCTAAACATCTCCGTAACGCTATCACGGTTAACAAATAACCTCGTGACGAAACGCGCCGATCTTCTTTGGATCTTCTCTATCTCCTCCGTCAACCCGATCTGGTACGGATCACACACTGATGAGCAATACTCTAGTATAGGTCGAACGAGTGTTTTGTAAGCCACCTCCTTTGTTGATGGACTACATTTTCTAAAGACTCTCCCAATGAATCTCAACCTGGTACCCGCCTTACCAACAATTAATTTTATATGATCATTCCACTTCAAATCGTTCCGCACGCATTCTCCCAGATATTTTACAGAAGTAACTGTTACCAGTGTTTGTTCCACTATCATATAATCATACAATAGAGGATCCTTCTTTCTATGTATTCGCAATACATTACATTTGTCTATGTTAAGGGTCAGTTGCCATTCCCTGCACCAAGCGCCTATCCGCTGCAGATCTTCCTGCATTTCGCTACAATTTTCTAATGCTGCAACTTCTCTGTATATTACAGCAACATCCGCGAAAAGCCGCATGGAACTTCCGACACTATCTACTAGGTCATTTATATATATTGTGAAAAGCAATGGTCCCATAATACTCAGCTGTGGCACGCCAGAGGTTACTTTAACGTCTGTAGACGTCTCTCCGTTGATAACAACATGCTGTGTTCTGTTTGCTAAAAACTCTTCAATCCAGCCACACAGCTGGTCTGATATTCCGTAGGCTCTTACTTCGTTTATCAGGCGACAGTGCGGAACTTTATCGAACGCCTTCCGGAAGTCAAGGAAAATAGCATCTACCTGGGAGCCTGTATCTAATATTTTGTGGGTGTCATGAACAAATAAAGCGAGTTGGGTCTCACACGATCGCTGTTTCCGGAATCCATGTTGATTCCTACAGAGTAGATTCCGGGTTTCCAAAAACGACATGATACGCGAGCAAAAAACATGTTCTAAAATTCTACAACAGATCGACGTCAGAGATATAGGGCTATAGTTTTGCGCATCTGCTCGACGACCCTTCTTGAAGACTGGGACTACCTGTGCTCTTTTCCAATCATTTGGAACCTTCCGCTCCTCAAGAGACTTGCGGTACACGTTTGTTAGAAGGGGGGCAAGTTCTTTCGCGTACTACATACTATGTACATATTGTGGGCAAAATAAAACTGGCGCAGAAAATATTTATAAGGCTAATGTGAAATTGAACCTTATTAATGAACAGGAGAACTGCCCATCACAGAAAACGCTATAACCGAGATTTCGGTACACCAGTCGGTTGCTGTTACATATCTGCGCAAGCAAATTTCCTGGATGCTATGTACCGAATACTTCACCGTGCCATTACGTTTGAAGGCGAAGCACAATTCGCGGAAAGCGTATGGGAAACAGTCTGCCCAAAAATTTAAGGCTGGAAGTATTTTGGCAAAATCTCCAGCAACGTCTGCAATACAAAACCTAGTTGAAAAGTAGCGCGGTACGGTCTCTGTAGCGGATAAAACCGTAAATATCCTAAACGGGGTTCGAACACCAGGAAGCATTACTCGAGTGTACGAAAGGCTAGAACAAAGTCCGACGAAATCTCAGTGCCGTTTACCTGTACAAGTGACAATTAAGAAGTCGTCGTCTCGGAACATTATCAAAAATATCCTGTATCTGTAGCCTCACAAATTTACCTTTGTGCATAAGTCATGATGTGCGGAAGAGTGTGTGTGAAATCTTACGGGACTTAACTGCTAAGGTCATCAGTCCCTAAGCTTACATACTACTTAACCTAAATTATCCTAAGGACAAACACACACACCCATGCCCGAGGGAGGACTCGAACCTCCGCCGGGACCAACCGCATAGTCCATCACTGTAGCTCCCTGCCGGCCAGTGAGGCCGAGCGGCTCTAGGAGCTATAGTCTGGAATCGCGCGACCGCTCCGGTCGCAGGTTCGAATCCTGCCTCGGGCATGGATGTGTGTGATGTCCTTAGGTTAGTTAGGTTTAAGTAGTTCTAAGTCTAGGGGACTGATGACCTCAGATGTTAAGTCCCATAGCGCTTAGAGCCATTTGAACCATTTTTGTAGCGCCCTAGACTGCTCGGCTAACCCGATGTGCGGAAGAGCTTTCACGTTTTGAGACCTGCCGGTGGTTTCTGAATGAAATGGAATCCGGACTTCCGGGTCTTCAGTTCATCATTTCTTCAGATGAGGCCTGGTTCAGCCTGACAGGGTATGTGAACTCACAGATCATGTGCCATTATGCACTTAAACATCCTCATCAGTAGTTTGAAGAGTCGTTACATAATCTCAAGGTTAGTGTTTTGAGCATAACGTCTGGTGTTCGCATCGTAACACGATCCTTTCACCAAACTGTTAATGGTAACTGGTGCGTCCAGAAAACTTTTAACTTTCACAGAAGACGAACGACTGTACGGATATTTCCTGCAAGATGGAGCAACAGCGCACACCGTCTTGGCATCCTTGTCAAGAGTGCATGGGTGATTCGGTGAGGAGAGAGCAATCAGCAGAGGCTGATCTTTACCTGTTGGGCATGTGAAAGGTCAAGTGTACTCAATGAATCCCACACAATGGGAGGGCTCCAGCAGAACAGTGAAAACGCTGCTACTGCTATCTCTCAGGCTGATACATGTGTCTCACATTTTGTTAAATCGAATACAGCGCTGCTTAGAAATCAACGGTGGTCATTGACTTTCATTAACAAGGGCTAATTCTGCGTCAGTCTTATTGTAAATATTTTCCGGGCCAGTTGTATTTTGTCCACCCTGTATACGGGGTGTCTCTCCTAGGAGACGTCAAGCACATTTTTTCCGGTGTTTCGGCAGATATTTGCAATTTCGTTTTCGCAATGTGTACCTGCAGTCAGCCCAAACACACATTGTTCATTACGTCTCTCATTCGAGTCCTAGTATCAGTGGAAAGCGTGAGTTTGTTTCCGTTACAAACAAATTGATTTTATAGCGATATTTTACGTGCTCATTCCGTAGCGCAGTCGCAATTAGATTAACATGGACGGTAAAACAGGAAGAAGAACCAGTAGTTCAGCAGCACCTCACGTGGCGCCCTGCCCCGCATCGTCTGCTAACGCCATGCAGTAGCGCTAATTAGTCGCTGCCTGAGAAAAAAGTGAAGCGCCCCGGAAGGGGAGGAGGAAACGAATAAAACTTCGCGGATTGAGAGAGTATGTAATGTTACTTCAGTGATTACGTCATCGGGCCAAATTGACAAAGAACTTGACAGTGCAAATGGTTCAAATGGCTCTAAGCACTATGGGACTCAACATCTATCCCGTAGACTTAGAACTACTTAAACGTAACTAACCCAAGGACATCACACACATCCAAGCCCGAGGCAGGATTCGAACCTGCGACCGTAGCAGCAGCGCGGTTCCGGACTAAAGCGCCTAGAACCGTTCGGCCACATAGGCCGGCAACTTGACAGTATGAGCCCACTTATCAGTATGAAGTTGCACCATCTCTGGCTTGGATGCATGCACTAATTCGGTTCGGAAAGGCATCATAAAGCCGTTGTATCCTCTCCTGAGGCAAGCTGGCCCACAACAGACCTAAATAGTCCTCGATATCCGGGATACTGGCATTGGGATGGAGTTGACGGCCTACCTCTTCCCATAAATTTTTTATCGCGGACAGATCTAAGGACCTTTCTGGTCATGGGAGTACCCTGCATCACGCAGGCAGTTCATAAAGACATGTGCCATGTGTGGACGACCTTTGTCGTGTTGGAAAATCACACGACAATACTATTACATGAGAGGTAAACATGAAGACGCAGGATGTCCGTGATGTACTGTTGTGCCAGCAGAGTTCCCTCAGCCTTTATCAGCTGCGACCTGAAGTCATTCCCGATGGCTCCCCACACCATGACGTGTGGAATAATACTACTGTGCCTCTCCAAAACATTGAAAAATGAGACCCCTCCCCAGAACGCCACACTACACACCAACGATGGTCATCCACAGTAGTGCAGAACCACAACTCATCGCTAAGCACAATGCAACGCCCTTCATCAGCAGTCCGTGCTTCCTAGCCATGGCACCAATCCAAATGCAGCCATCAGCGTTGTGATCTTAAAGGTATCCTATGTGTGACATGGTAATTTCCTATTCCAGAAGCTGCTAGTCTCCAGCCTATGGTGCTGGATGAGGCAGAATGTTGCAGGAAGTCCATAACTTTTTCTCGGATGGTGGGCACAGAAGTGAAAGGGCTACAATGTGCTTTGTGCAAAATACAGTGATCCTCCTTTGTGGTAGTCATGCGTGGTCGACCATAAACTTGAAGACAAGCATGCCTGCCCTCATGTTTCTGAGCAGTCCAACATCAGGTCACTGTCACATCTGAATGCCTCACTAATATGGATACTGACCAATTCGAACAGTTGGTCAAATGATGACCCACAATGAGGTCCCTTTCCAACTCTACCAGGTGCTGATTCTAACATGAATATGCATCATTTCTCTGTCCTTTGCCGTGATCACTCAAAAATTTGACGCTGTTCACACCCATTATATACCAGTAGCAGGGATATGCCAGTTCGAGAACAGCCTGTATAGTTGCCAGAGCTCTCCTCTCCCCCTCCCACTCTATGACATCATGCACTGTTGACAGACGTCCCATTCCGCCTCCCCCATCCCACCCCTCTGGTGTCATAGAACAATAGCACTATGTACAAAATGATGGAAAACTCAAAATAACCCAACTATGCTAGAGGGTTTCCCCGAACTCATTTGACATCACTGTGGAAGTAGGGCAGTTGCCCTAAGTCTAAATTGCTGGCAAGTCCAAAATGGCGAATCTGTGAATACAAGCACACATAATCCAAGATGGCTGACCTGGAGATGTGAGCGCAAGCTGCATGGTTGTCTGATGGTAAATGGAAATGAGCGTTTGACGCCATGGGGAGGGAGGCCCTTTGCAGGGCAAGTCCGGCCGCCTTGGTGCAGGTCTTTTACATTCGACGCCACATTGGGCGACCTGCGCGCCGGATGGGGATGAAATGATGATGAAGACAGCACAACACCCAGTCCCTGAGCGGAGAAAATCCCCGACCCAGCCGGGAATCGAACACGGGCCCGTAGGACGGCAGTCCGTCACACTGACCACTCGGCTATCGGGGCGGACTGTCTGATGGTAAACATGGAGATATGTGACGTCACAATTCAAGATGTTGGACCTGAGCATATGAGAACAGCCTTCATGGTTGTCTGGTCACTTGTGCTATGTATAGAATTCGAAACTAAGTTTAAAATGATAGGATTGGGTCACCCTGTTGCACCACAGTCATCAGCTGCCTCGTTGCACTTAAAAGAACTGCGTAGAGATGCTGCATGATTCATACTGCCAGTTCAGCTTCCTCTCATGATCTCCAGGATAGTAGTTCTGATTCACACCACTACTTTATGGGAGGGTGCTATAATCACAGCACATGTGAACTAAGTTAAAATCGCAGGAAAATTTGAAAATGCAAGAAGCACTCTTTTACTTTAACCCATATTGAAAAATTGTGGAAAATCCTAAATTCTCCTAGGTTTTGAAGTAAACATTAGCCTACACATTCATTTTGACGGGAAATTCAAAAAATGACAGAAGTAGATACATCGTCCCGGGGCAATGCTTGTGCAGTGGCTCAGGAGCAAACACAAAAAAGAAAAAAAATTTAAGGTACTGTGCTTCTAAAATTCACAACACTAAATTTATGTTTGCGATGGATGACAGCTATGTCAATAGCCAGCCCCACAGAGAAACCTAGACATGTGAAGATTACATATATCAGACATGTATCTGGAACACTGAGAATGACACATGTTTATACTACCAAGGAACGGCTTGAGTGCGATATCGCAAGTTCAGTCTTTGGTATGGTACATTTGAAAGTGTTGTGTTAATGATTACGACACGGAACACATTAGCTGCTAGTGACTCCTGTGTGCATCAGGAGGGCGACAGAAAATGAGTAAATGGGAAGTGCAGAGTTCAACCTTCTATGGGATGTACATATTACACTTCACAAAATGGACATCGTCAACATTCAATAAATGTTCAAAACAAACCATTAATTTGGACTATGAACACCAAATGTAAAATGGCGCGCCATAGTGGTCACAGAGGTTCGCAGTATCGAGATCGAAGGAGAATTCCTTGGGAGTTACAAATCGTGCCGGACGTTCAGCTAGGTATTCACTCTTAAGGAAAGCATATAAAATCAAATTGCTGTAACGGGGTGAAGAGAACTGATGGAATGTGATAGCATGCAACCGAATGCAAAACAATCTGTTGTGGAGCTTATCGTGAAACTGGCTATCCCTTAAGACATAACTTAAGATGGTGGGATAATAAGTTTTATAGGCACGGAAAAACAAACATCCAGAGGTTAAATTTGTCCATTGGTTCCAGGTGGTATGAATTGCAATGTCACACGCTTTTCAGGAGGGGTAGTTTGCTATAAATGACTGTGATTTTTATACGCAGACCAGGAATCAAGCAAAAGCAAGTTATTTTGAACACCTGTTGGCCAAAAGCAGTGCTCATACCATAGTTGTAGTTCTCTTACGTCCATTTTCACACTCTTTCTTGCTGTGAACGTAAATATTCCCTATTGTCCTTGCAAGATAACGCACACGAGAAAGAATCGTAGGGAGCAGAACACCACCAACTTCTCGCAGCACAATAAAGAACTTTCCAGCCAGTTTACCATCCAGATTAACAGTAGGCATAACTGTCTACAAATGCATTAAGGCATTGATGTTAGTTCGTCTTGATACAACTCTCTTGGTACCCCTAGTTTCGAGAGTTCCTTTCAAATGCATTTCCTCTTCAAACACCGATTTGTCGGAGTTGAAAACAAACTCCTTACTGAACGATGGGATAAGTCTGTTTACCTCATCTACAATTTTTCCGGCCAATTCCGTAGTTTGATGTGCATCGTCAAGTCGACGCTTTGTTTGACATTTCGTTATCTTACGTCTACCAATTCTGTAGCACTGTTTGCAATTATGCAACTATCCACTGTTTCTCTTGAAATCACTGTATTCTATGTTGCGCGCAATCTGATTTGCATAAAGTAGTAGCCCATAACCATGCACGTTTTGCAAATTGTAGCGAGCATACTTGAAATGCGCGAACACCAGTTTTGGAACAAGTGCACCTTGTCCTCCCTTGAATATCCGTAGTTTTTCTTATGCACTAGATGATCATATTGCTATAGACTTATCCGAAATCTTACTATGCTGCGACGATCTTCTGTGTACATAATTATATTTAGTACCTGCTCCTTGGACAACGATTGGGCTTTACTAAATTTCGCTGGAGGTGGAATTTGTGGCTCCCTGTTCGACAAGGATGATGAACTACATGGCTGAACACCTGTTTCATTATCACTGTCATCTGTTAAGCACGTGTCGTCATCATTGTACTCCTCATGTACATTGTCCGCACAGTCGAGCGTATATGACACCACACATTCCACTGACTCATCTCCCAGAAACGCTAATATTTCCTCTGCCACTTCTTCCTTGGGTTCCTTTCTGATGAAGTGTCAACTGTTCTTGTAAATATAGTGCAATGTTTGCTTTGTTTATCGTTGCCGTTGCTTTGCTTTGCATCAACACCACCAACGCTGTAGCGCTCTTGTGATTTACTCGTCAGCTAAACCGTTCAGCATTGGATACCGCCGGTCCCGCCCCTGTTGCTACTAGTAGCAAATATTGTGGTGGACATGTTAGACAATATGTGGGGCGTCGAATGTTCAAATGTGTGTGAAATCTTATGGGACTTAACTGCTAAGGTCATCAGTCCCTAAGCTTACACACTACTTAACCTAACTTATCCTAAGAACAAACACACACACCCAAGCCCGAGGGAGGACTGGAACCTCCGCCGGGACCAGCCGCACAGTCCACAACTGCAGCGCCTTAGACCGCCTTGCTAATCCCATGCGGCAGCGTCGAATGCCATAAACAATATTGTGGCCTCACGCACAAGAGGTTCCTCGAGACAAGTCGATGCGTGGTTTCCAAAATAGTACGAATACAGATGTCTAAAAGAATTAAATTTTTGTGAAAGTAAAGCTCAGTAACATATTTGCTCGAGACATTTCATGATGAAGAACTATCGACAGTGCAAAAGACAAGATTCCCTCAGCATCTGTCAGACAGGAGATGAATGCAGCAGTCCAGCAGTGCACAAAGCACTCGGCTCGTTTGTAAGTGTATTCTGCAGGTGTGTGCATCACCAGGCCAGGTCTAGACAACTGTGCAGCTGCGCAGGGCTACCCAATGGCCAGTTGTTTTACTACAGCGCACAACCCTAAGTTGTGAATGGAATATGAACACTATACCCGAGAGCGTAGCGAGAGACCTAACGGCAGTTATGCGGTTATGTCATGCGTCATTACTGCAGCAGAGGTCTGCTCCATGCAAGTGTGGGAACTGGAGGCGCCACACGACTGGATGATGTATGCGCTCTGCCGTATACGCATTCTTCTGTATCGTACCGAAGACGGCCAGATGTGCTACACCTCTTTATAGTTACTTAAAAGTCTATAGTAGCTAATACAAGAGGAAATTTTTAAAAGGAGTGCTGTTGTATATCGGGTTGTTAATGTATTTTTTTAATGAAATTTCCCAAAAATGTTGTTTGTAATACAGCAATTTCTACATCTACTATACAACATGATGGACCTCCTAATGACACAGTCAAAATAATGGAAGACATTGAAGCAATTCAGAGTCGAAATCAATTAAATTTGTAGCGCAGTCATTGAATTTTACCTTGAAATCGGCCAACTTTGTGCTGAAATTGGCGATTTTATAACAAAATCAGTTAATTTTATCATCATAAGAAGAACGTAGTTGCTTTACACATAGGCCTCGCAAGAGTACATGAACGGTATTATCAAGATTAGGACAGTAGAACCATTGAGATCAAGATGTACTCTTCAGGATTTCAGTCACTCGATTGCAAAGGTCTTCCAGCAGTTTGGATCACATTTTACCCAATCTAAAAGCAATACCTGAATCGATTGACATAGCCATTCGATAAGATCATTGTTTGTAGCGTGACAGAAGTAGCGTAGAAGTCTTACACCGACAAGTACCATAGCTAGTCACATGAAATGACCAATACGCAAAAGGGTTCTGTGGTCATATTCAATAGGTGGGATATTGCGACTTCTGTTTGTTAGCGAGGGTTTTTTTGCCAGTGTTACACGTTTCCACAGCATTTCCAAATCATTTCTGACAATGTCGGTATGGTTCCTTCAACAAGGGCCCTTGTGTGGGAACTCTTTTTGCCAGCTAACGTTGTGAGTGTCTGGAGATGGGCTATGAAATGACCATGTGTGCGGACGTGATGGAACTCTCAAAGTTTGCTAGGTTGTGGGATACTGAAATATGTTCGACTGAATTCATACTTTGAAATTTTTCTGATAGTCGTCTGGTCGTTATTCAAGGTCGTGGGAAGTTTGATTTTGTGAAGGCTACTCTGTAATATTTCGGACGGAGTTTGAACTTTGAATATTTTATGTGAAATGGGAATATGCTGGGAAATTGAACAATTTGCTTGTTGATCAGTGGAAGCTATATAACATTTCACACCATATATCTACATGATCCAGTGCGCTGCAGTCTGGAACCGCGCGACCGCTACGGTCGCAGGTTTGAATCCTGCCTCGGGCATGGATGTGTGTGATCTCCTTAGGTTACTTAGGTTTAAGTAGTTCTAAGTTCTAGGGGACTGATGACCTCAGCAGTTAAGTCCCATAGTGCTCAGCGCCATTTGATCCAGTGAAACTGTGCCGAAATTCCCCGTGTTGCAACAAAAACTGTACAAATTGGCCTATGTAATAGTGAAATATGTAACGAACTGCCCCATGTTAACAGAAAAAATTATAACAAATTTCTCCACATTACAGTGAAATGTATGATAAAGGACTCTATGTTACAATGAAGTTGTAGCACAACACCTCATGAACAATGAAAATTGTAACAAATTACCCAATACACCATTATGTTACAGAAAAATTCACTGAACACCTCAAGAGTAGTCTTCCATGAGAGCTTTAGCGCAGACCACAGACCCAACACAATAGGACAGTACAGGTTCTGCGTCACTGACAACCTAGTTGTACCGATGTGGAGGCAATTAGTATATGTAATTTCATAGCTTTCACAAGGTTCCATTGCTGTTACCAAAGACCTCTTTGCACCAACACAGATCTAGCCTACTGGATTTTCCTAGACATCATCCAGTTCTACAGCTGTAGGATCTGTTTATATAATACAAACATTCCATAGCTGGTGCAGTCTGCATAATTCTCCGATTTCCAATATCCTACTGGGTTATTCTGTGAAGTCACAGTGGAAGAATGTCGTTCGTGTTAAGTGTAGGATCCAAGATGGTTACTAAGTGCAATATCCAAGATGGTAATCCATGATGGCGATTGAGGACATCATCAATTATTTCAGAATACAAAATGGCGATATGGCAATTCAAGATGGCTGCTCTGGGTGTATGAGTGCAGGCTGCAGTGTTACCAGTCCAAAATAGCTGTTCAAATTTCAGTGGCGTGGCAGTCGTCTACCCCACCAATCATCCTCAGTGTCTAGGCCTCCTAATCATCAAACGGACTTATGACTTGTGCTTTATACATCATAGTGAAAAGCTGATCATCATCATGAAGTGTCATCAGAGATCTACCACGTCCAGATAGAAAAAAATGATTCACACCGCTTGATGTCAGTTAACACCTATTCCTCTCTCTCAGTACTTATTATTGCTATTTATTATGTATGTATGTGTATGTGTCTTTTCATAGTTTTCTTTTATTTTTCTCTCAGCACAACAGCTGCCTGATATAGACAATGCAGTGCATGATACATCTGAGCAGCAGTAGAAAGAAGAAGAAAAAACAATTCACCACACAACCACAATCCATGATGCAGCTCCCGACCTACTGGAGTGAAAATAAAGTCAACATGCAGAACTGTTTCCAAACTTTGAGTTTCCATTATATCGATCACCAGCACTAGAAAGTCAGCACACAGACAAACTGTCTGATGCAGTGCCTGATATGTATCAGAGCAGAACATAAAATTGTTTCCAAGCTTTGAGTTACCACTATATCCAATGTCTGCCACACTTGTTGAGCCTCAGCTACGTCATTTCGAAATACCGCTGTTCAACAATACTTATCAATTGATCGCCAATGAATCGAAGCTTGTTAATGTTGGTTTAGCACCTAACATAGACTACGAAGTTACAGCATAAATAGAGAACTTCCAACGGGGTACAAAGGTACAGTTCAGTAATATGGGGTGGGATCAACCGTGCAGAAAGCTGAAATGCGTCAAAGATTGCATGGCAGCCAGCTACATATCATTATCTCGAGACACGTATATATTCGGCAGCGACAGTGCACCCATCATCGACATGTTTGCAGATGATACGATGTAGTTAACATCTCAAGTTCCAACAGAGCGCATTATTTAAAGTGTTCAAGTTTTGTGAACCAGAATAGTTTCTATACTGTGATATGGATAGCCAGGGACAGACACAATCTATAATCAACGTATGTTAAACCCCTCTTCAGTGGCATTAACAACTATGCATTGGAAAATAAAGTTCACAATGAGGAGAAGCAGTTAGCGAAGTTCAGAATTGCATGTATGTGAGCTATACCTGAGTCAGCTAGTGTATTACTCGCATAAACAGGAATATCATACTCGCTGAGTTTGCAGATGGCATATCTAGCTCTATTAGTGCTTCAACTGGTTTGCATGCAATACAACCTGAATTTAAAGCATATAAAAAAGAGTTATTAGGGAAATATTACAGAGTGATGGATAGGCTTGAGGTAGAAAAAAGAGAATGAAAATGTTTTGACTATAGTCATTTAAATAACTTACGGGTTTGCTGCCGGGTGACGTCGTCGAACACCGCCGATATTTCGACAGGAGCACACCCTGCCATTCTCAAGGCACAAATGCAAGGAAGGAAAAACGTACAAGCAAATTTAATACCTCGGTTCATAGAGGAGAAACAAGGAAGACACCACACACAGAACAAGTGTCAACACAACCAAAGATAACCAAAATCAGAAATATCGATGGTTACTATTAATCAACAGGTGAGGTAGCACTAATTCTGTCCCTCTGTTTTGTAACAACAATACACACAAACTGCACTAACACAATCTGGTGGCCATTCTGCCTATCACAGAGAATTGTCACCATAATCATTTTACATACCAATCAATGCTGTGTATGTGTCGAAATTACATTGACATCCGATCATATATTTAGGGTGCTCTATTTCCTCTGTCAGGATGTATATCATTTGGTGACCCCCTCCCTCCCCGTCGGTCGTGGTAGCCGAGCGGTTCTAGGCGCTTCAGTCCGGAACCGCGCGACTGCTACGGTCGCAGGTTCGAATCCTGCCTCGGGCATGGATGTGTATGATGTCCTTAGGTTAGTTAGGTTTAAGTAGTTCTAAGTTCTAGGGGGACTGATGACCTCAGATGTTAAGTCCCATAGTACTCAGAGCCATTTGAACCATTTGAACCTCACTCCCCCCATTTTTCACATAAACTTTCAACTGTGTTAGTTTCCGCTACTAAGTGTGACGCTAACTTATACAAATATTGCACTTAGGTACCCCTGTCACCTTGTCGGCTGCTACTAATTGTATACGTTCTGTACAGAAATCTTACAGCTGCGGTGCCTCTGCCGCTCCTCTCCGCTTGGCGCACCAAGCGGTCGCATGTGTTACTTAAACCTTAAACCAGCCCTGGGCGTCTGACATTGACTTTGGCTGCCACCATCGTCGTCCTATGTCGCGGTCTGGCATATAAGATTCCAGTGTTGTTTAGAGTCCCTCATATTCATTTGATGTTGACAATCAGGAGCAAATTATGACGCGTCTATTAATTAAACGCCCTGTTCCACGAAACCTGTTAATGAACAAATAGCGCAACTCAAAACTGACTCGTAGGAAGACACCCACGCTCATAAGGCAGAACAGAAATGTACTGTCAGCACGTTCAGTTTAAGTCCTTTAGCACTGACGTACTGTGGGACATCTATCTAGTAGTATGTTCTCATATTTTTTAAATGTATTATTTTACTTACATATAAAATTTAAAGATAAAGTGTAATAAAATCCGAGATTCTCGATCATTGCAGACGCACTTCCAGTGCTGGCCGACAACTGTAGAGCCAACTGTCGTGTTAAAATGCGCCGGTCGGCATGAATAATGGCATCCGTACGACTCAGAATGTCTGGAGCAGTGGCTGTGACAGGGCATCCCAAGCGTGGCTGATCATGGAGCTCTGTTTCTGCATTTCCTAAGATGTAACTTTCTTTTAACATCGCCCAAATGTACTGCCATCAACTGCAGCATCCACATACACTGCACACGAACGTTCATGGATGTTCACCACGGTTTCTTTTTCTGCACACAAAAATTCAATAAGAGCACGCTGCTTGTAACGTGAGTCGTTTGTAGACGCCATTTTTGCGCTGTACTACGGCTCTGCTATCTGATAGAACGGTTCGAAACTTCACCGGCCCATAGAACAAACATCAAATGTGTAGCACCAACAAGGACGTTTATCTATGTATATTAATGCCTTTTTTTAATGTGGGGCATTACTTATTGAACGACCTTCGTATATAACTGCTAAGTATGGAGCTGTTGTATCAGCATACTCTGAAAGGAACTTAACTGCTGTCGAGCTGGATTGGAGACCTTGCCTTTATTAAGTGATTTAAGCTGCTTCGTTACACCGAGTATATCTACATGTAAGATACTTTTGTTGGCATTTGTTCTCGATTCGAATTCTCGAATATTTACTCCGTCTTCTTTGGTGAAGGAATGTCTGAGAGCTGTGTATAGCAACTCTGCTTTAGTGACACTGTCGTCAGTAACATTACCACTGCTAGCGTGCACTGAAGGTATTGATTGCGCCTGGCCACTGTTGTATTTTATGTACGACCAGAATCTCTTTGGACTTTCTGCGAGATTTCGAGAGAGAGTCTCGTAGAGGAAACTATTAAAAACATCTCGCATTTAAGTTCGCTCTAAATTTCGAGCTTCTGTAAAACTTCACCAATCTTGTGGATTTTGCGCTGTTTTAAATTTGGCATTCTTTCTTCATTGCTTCTGCAATAGTGTTCTGACCCGTTTTGTGAACCATGGGGGACCAGTACCATCTCTTTCATTTGGCATATATCTCTCAAATGCCGTCGATACTGTTTCTTTGAATTTAAACCACATCTGGACTGCACTGAAGTAGTCATATTGGAAGGAGTGGAGATTGTCTCTTAGGAAGGAGTGAAGCGAATTTTAATCTGGTTTCGTAAATAGATATACTTTGCATTTATTTTTGATGGATTTGGATGTTACATTATTCAGTCTCACCACAACGACCTTGTGGCCACTAATCCCTGTATCTGTCACGAAGTTCCGTATTTCCTCAGGATTATTTGTTGCTAACAGGTCAAGTATGTTTTCGCAACCATTTACACTTCGAGTAAGCTCTTGAACTAATGGTTTAATATAATTTTCCGAGAAAGAATCCTGTACAATTTTGGACGATGTTTTATGTCGACCGCCGACTTCAAAACATGTATTTTCGCCGACAGATCGAGGGTAAATTTAAGTCACCATCAACTGAATTGTATAAGTGGGGTACCTATTTGAAATGACTTTCAAGTTTTGGTTGAACTGCTCAGCAACTGTTTCATCTGAGTCAAGAGGGTCGGCAAAAGACACCAATTATTATTTCATTCCGGTTGTCAAGTATAGCCTCTACCCATACTAACTGACAGGAACTGTCTACTTCAACTTTACTACAAAGTAAACTACTTCTGATAGCAATAAACGCTCCATCACCAACTGTATTCAATCTATCCCTGCCGAACATCGTTATGTCCTTTGTAAATATTTCGGTTGAACTTATCTCCGGCTTTAGCTAGCTTTCATTACCGATACCTATAGCGATTTGAGCTTCAGTGCATCCTGTTAGCTTTTGGAGCTCTTGTTCTTTCCCAACACAGCTACAGTTTACAACTACAATACCCTCTTCCTGTGTATTCCATGCACTCTTTTATACTGACGCCCTTTCTGTAGTCTCCCGAGAGCCTCTAGCCTAAAAAAATGCCCAGTCCTCTCCACACAGCCCCCGCTACCCGTGTCTCTGACAGCTCGTTTCCTTATTTCCTTGCCACGCGTAAAACTTTCGACGTTAGTCTTCACCATCTGTATCAGGAACACCTGACTGTTGTGGCTGGTGTTGTGGTGATCATATGGGCGGCGTATGATAGGCCGGAGTACGTCGTCATTGCGTCCCGTTACCGGAGCTTGTGTCTATGTCTGCACTGATGGCTCCAGCGCTTTCGTAGGAACGTAACCGATGCAGTTCTTTTCTCTGTGTCTCGCCAGCGTCGAGAGCTCTCATCCATGCACCAGCTGTCTCAGCTGAAGTTTTTCTCGCACATTCTAATGTCTCGTGCTTCTTTAATAACAGAATCCCAATATGAGTGGGACAATATTTTAGTTTCATCAAACATTATTAGACTGTGTTCTTCAAGGATGTCGTCGCAGATGACTTCGACTTTCTGTGTCGTATGGATAACCCGCCTCTGACTGTCACTCAGTTTTGTTCTTCACGGGACATCTTGATCTTGGTGGCTCGAACCTGTAGTCCTTACGTGGTGTCAGATAGTGTCTTCTTTCCTTCACTGATTTGATAGCTCATATGGTGCACGAGTGCTTCTCTTTTATCATTTCGTACTGTTGGGTGTGCTCACTGTGGCCACCTCGATGTTGGAAGAAAGTGAACCCGTTATCAAAGGTCATCAACCGGTTCCTTCGTCACAGGATCAGAACACATCTTACAACGTTGTGTACAGCATGCAGTAGAACAACAGTTCTGGGTCGACGACTCTTTATATCAGCATGACAGTGTACCCTATGATAAAGCAGAATCTGCTAGGCAAAGGTTTGTGGACAATAACATTCCTGTAATGGGCTAGCCTGCCCAGGATCCTGACCTGAACCCAGTGGGACAGCGTTGGGATGAGTTAGAATTTCGACTTCGGTCCAGACCCCATTGTCAAACATCACGGTCTTCCCTGGTTTCAGATCTTGAGAAAGAACGGGTTGCCATTGCCCCACAGACATTCAGACACCTCACTGAAAGTGTCCCCACAAAGGCGAAGGGTGGACGCATCCCATATAAATGTCTGCTAATTTTCATCAGATAGTGTAAGTGTCCCTAATTCTATGCTCGTGTGTTAATAAATGATGTTAAAAAACATGTAGAATATTTTGAGAGGTGGAAGTACTTATAGAAAAATTTAAAACAAGTCCATTACACGTAGGTCTAGCAATGTATTCTCTCTGAGAACTGAACGCTTGTTGATAGGAGGGGTTCAAAGAATTTTAGATTTTGGTATGAGAACAGTCGTTTTCTTCTCTTCGTTAACTGGGTCAAGAGATGTCATTTTCTATCATAGCAATGTAAGTACAAATTATCTGAGCATTAGGCACTTTGCAGTCAATTGCGCAGTTCAGTTTCTGTTGTGCTGTTATTTCATTTATAGCCGGCCGAAGTGGCCGTGCGGTTAAAGGCGCTGCAGTCTGGAACCGCAAGACCGCTACGGTCGCAGGTTCGAATCCTGCCTCGGGCATGGATGTTTGTGATGTCCTTAGGTTAGTTAGGTTTAACTAGTTCTAAGTTCTAGGGGACTAATGACCTCAGCAGTTGAGTCCCATAGTGCTCAGAGCCATTTTTTTTGTTATTTCATTCACGTTAGTACGTGTCATTGTACAGTGATTCCATTATAACTCTGGACATGTATCGTGGTGTCTTACATACACACGCAGATGGTTCCACTTTTGTGTCTTCTGGTACTGTACACGTGGTACGTGTGAATTATTCAGTATATTTCCTATTCTCTTTTCCACTACTTGTTAGCCACAATGATATTACAGATACTGGATTCTGCTATGGTTCAGCAAGCTGAAGTAGCCTATGAGGCAATAGTCTCTACGTTAAAAAATATCCAAGTGATAGATGAGCTGTTTGGCCGAATTCCCCAGCATCTTCTGGACACAAGGTCTCCGGCACCCTAAAGTTTAAATATTAGAAGGCCTCACTCACTCCACACGATTGAGATGGAGGAATGTTTGCCACATTTAGTGGACGTAAATTTTGCAACCAATGAACGACATTTGGCAGCAGCGAGATGCGTGAGTCATCCTCTTGTCTGAGCGGTACCTCATAAACAACTAATGTACTTAAAAAATGCGCAGTTCATTAGGTCGAAGGGTAGACAGATGCATTACTATGGATGGACGTTACGTTGATTGGCTACCTCCTGTGTCATGAATGAGCATCACATCAAGCCTCTCCTATGAACAAACGTTCAGATATCCGACGGTACGGGTTTCCGTAGCGGGGTTGCTGGAATTGTTGCTTCTGATTATTTCGTTTAGTATAGCCACCTCTCAAGATATTCAACACTTTTTATTGTAACACCCTGCATAAGCCTAGGAGAAAGCGAGAATTCAGGCGAAAAATAAGTCAAAGTGTTTGTAATGAAGACTAAGACGCTGCCACGTCAACATTACTAGGCCTGTTTCAGACAGATCGGTAACTAGAAGCGTTCAGTTAACGGTAAGATCATAGCCTAAAAATAGTCTGCATGTTATTGCGAGTATTATTTTTGTATGAGAGATAGCTCTTTTTCTATCCAGCACTATATTTTAGCTTTGCGCGGACTCTTTCTTTTTCGCAGTGCATTAACTAATGAGAATCGTAAACTGTCCTCGCAAAACATACGAGTGTTATGACCCTCTGCTGTTCACTGAAGCAGCTTCGCTTGCAATTCGATTGCAAATAACAAATGTTATACCAGACGAAGGTAGTTTCGCCAACGTCCATAAAACGTAGAAATGAAAGTCGCCTGTAAAATTCTTTTATCGTAAAAACGTAATTTGCTTGCAGTTTCAAGGAAGTAATATTTGCCAGTTGTTGATACCAATAAAGTGTTCGTTACGTGACGCCTACGGAAACGTGTAGCAAATTATTCTACTGGCTGCTGCTCGTAAGCCGCCAGCCCACAAATTTCATGGATTACCACCCAGTACGCTGATATTTACCAGCGTTCATTGCAAATGTCGCTAAAGCACACAAGTGTGGTGGCGTTCGGCCTCAAGGTAGCGACTTCCAGCTCTGATCGAGGACGAAATTTCCACCGCCGGTTATATTATCACAGTCGTCCACGCGACAGACACAGGAAAGGAACGGGACCTTAATATTTCAGTACCACCCACGAACAAGCGTAAAAATTAGTCATAACAATCGGATACGATGCTAAACCTAGGCCCACATGTCAATATCTTTTCTCTAATACAAGAAATGAAAAATCCGAAGAATTACTGAAAAAATGGAACGGTTCATAATTATTGTAAAATGCAATCATACATTCCGATTTAAGCGTGTGGCTATTTCCATAAGTCAAAAAGTTATTTTTTCCTGAAAACAATACAGACAGGTGAGCTTTGTCAGAAACAAAAACTAATATGGAATCAACTTCGTTTACATAGTAGATACTTTAAATTTGTGTTTCCAGAGTTTTCTGTATTTCTTCGTATGAGTTTTAGGAATTATTCCACCGTCTTCATAGCATCGAGTTAGAGTGCAGGAGAAAAATTACTAAGTTATCCACAGAAAAGAAGATCAATTACCCGTTAGGTTCTTGTCGAACTCAGTTGACAAATTAGCCTTTTCTCAGACTGAAGAACCTTCGAATTAGTAGTTAGTACGTTTATTCCACCTAACAAGTAGGGGGACATTCATTAACTACATGAGGGATATGCATTAAAATTTGGACTCCCCCCCTCTCCCCATGGTGAAATGAAATGAAATGTCTTTTGATTAGGGCCTCCCGTCGGGTAGACCGTTCGCCGGGTGCAAGTCTTTCGATTTGACGCCACTGCGGCGACTTGCGCGTCGATGGGAATGAAATGATGATGATTAGGACAACACAACACCCAGTCCCTGAGCGGAGAAAATCTGCGACCCAGCCGGGAATCGAACCCGGACCCTAAGGATTTACATTCTGTCGCGCTGACCACTCAGCTACCGGGGGCAGACACAGTGGTTAATAGTGATAGATGCTCTTTCACATTACCCATGTGTAACCCACAAACTGAAACGGGTGTCTTGCGACGTCCGCCCCGAGCAGATACAACGAATAAAAACGAACAAAATGAGATTTAAAAAAAAAAGGGGCGGACCTCCCCATGGTAAAATTTGGTGAGTTGTGGAGGGACACCTCCCCCTTCCCCCTTTCGTATGGTTTTCCCGATAGTCGGATAAAAAGACGTAAAAATGTATTCCCTTTAATTTGTTTTAAGCACTGATTAAAACAATTTAATAAAACCAAGTTTTTTTCTCTGCCTCGTGATGACTGGGTGTTGTGTGATGTCCTTAGGTTAGTTAGGTTTAAGTAGTTCTAAGTTCTAGGGGACTGATGACCATAGATGTTAAGTCCCATAGTGCTCAGAGCCATTTAAAACCACGTTTTATTTATAAAGTGTATTAAACAGTGTTTTAACACGTGATTAAAAACGCTTATTTTAAACAGGTAACCCTCAGTAGTATTCGGACGGACGGACAGACAGACACACAGAAACAGACGGGCGAAAATAGTTCAAATGGTTCAAATGGCTCTGAGCACTATGGGACTCAGCTTCTGAAGTCATCAGTCCCCTAGAACTTAGAACTACTTAAACCTAACTAACCTAAGGACATCACACACATCCATGCCCGAGGCAGGATTCGAACCTGCGACCTTAGCGGTCGCGCGGTTCCAGACTGCAGCGCCTAGAACCGCTCGGCCACCCCGGCCGGCTCGAAAATAGTATTAACCATTTTGCCGGATTTCTAAAAAATTGATCTTTTATTTTTATCTTATGACATTAAATGTCATTGAACCTTTACTTACTTTGTGCAGTAAAGACGATATTGTTTTTACCTTTCTTTGAACCCCGTCATTACATACCTTTTCAATTTCTTGATTTCTATGATCACAAAGAGGATTCTTATCGGTAAACTTCAGCCTAGCATCCTTCCACAAACAATTAACTTCTTGCTCCCACATGTATTTCGACTTGTTGGCATGTCGCTTAACATAGTTACTGTAAAAGTTTTGATACAAATTCATGTCGAACACAATAACATCGGCTTCATATGCATTGTAGACTAACAGGCTGACACGCAGTGATTTCGACCAGCGTAGCAGACAACTCCCCAAGTAAAAGCTGACACTTTTGCTGGACTTGGTTCAAATCGGGGAATACCGAGAATGCACACGCGTACAGCTTTCAGCTCAATTCAGAGAGGCCATAAAGACTGGTGGGCACTAATACTGTCTATGCTCAGGATTAATTATACAAAACTAATGTTATCCGTTATAATAATGCATGTTCTCCGAACAAAAAGATGACGTGAGATTTTTATTGTCCATGCCTCCTCTCCTCTGTAAATGATATTTGGTGAGATTTTCCAGGACCCCTCCCCCTCCCTCCCATTTCGAGCTCACGTAGTTAATCGACATCACGCAGAGAAAAACCGGGTCAGATGGCGAACGTAAACTTCGGCTTGAACTTGCAGAATATCATTAGTCACTTTCCTGATCATGCCGTTGTAATAGGGGGTGACTTCAACTTGTCAGGTATAGATTGGGAGGATTACGCCATCAAAACTGATGCCAGAGACAGGGAAAGACCTCCTGGCAACAAACAGACCTGAACTTATCTAGTCAGTTAACGTATAGCAATTAATCGGTGATCCTAAGGCTTTGACAGCGTCTATGATGACGGGCCCTACAAGGAATGTTAAGAAAGGTAGGAAGATATGTTTGCTCAGCAATGGTGACAGCATACAAATTTCAGAATATCTCAGCAGTCAGAATCAAATAATCGGTGATGAGGACGAAGATGTGGAGAACAACGGGAAAAATTCAAAGGCATCGTTCAATATGCCCTAGACAAGTATGTTCCGAGTAATGTTTTAAGGGACGAGAAACCGCCGGCCGCGGTGGTCTAGCGGTTCTAGGCGCGCAGTCCGGAACCGCGCGACTGCTACGGTCGCAGGTTCTAATCCTGCCTCAGGCATGGATGTGTGTGATGTCCTTAGGTTAGTTAGGTTTAAGTAGTTCTAAGTTCTAGGGGACTGATGACCACAGATGTTAAGTCCCACAGTGCTCAGAGCCATTTGAATCATTTGATGAGAAACCTCCACCATGGTTTAATAGCTGAGTGAGAAAAGCGCTACGTAAACAAAGAGCACTTCATCTCAGATTCAAGAGAAGAAAGAACCTAGCTGACAAACAAAAGCTGAACGAAGCGAAAATGAGCGTAAGGAGAGCAATGAGGGAATCGTTCAATGAAAGTAAGACGTTGTCAACCGACCTGATTAAAAACCGTAAGAGATTTTGGTCGCATGTAAAATCACTAAGTGGGTCAAAATCATCTATTCATTCTCTCAGCGATCACACCGGCACCGAAACGGAATATAACAGGGAGAAGAACGAAATACTGAATTCGGTCTTCCGAAGTTGTTTCACCTTGGAAGATCTTAACGCAGTCCCTCCTTTCAATCGTCGTGCGAACGTCGAAATGGCAGATATTGAGGTAACCGTTCGCGGAATGGAAAGCAGCTAAAATCGCTTAGTAGTGGAATGGCTTCAGGATCAGATGAGATACCTATAAGGTTCTATAAAGATTATGCGATAGAACTTTTTCCCCTTCTAGCAGTAATTTATCGTAGATCACTTGAGCAACGAAAGGTACCTAATGACTGGAAAAAAGCATAGGTCATTCCCGTTTTTAAGAAAGGCCGTAAGACAGATCCACACAATTATAGACCTATATCGTTGACGTCAATCTGTTTTAGAATTATGGAACATGTTTTCTGCTCAAGATTTATGACGTTCTTGGTAAATGAACATCTCCTCTATAAAAAATCAACATGGATTCCGCAAACTGAGATCATGCGAATCTCAGCTTGCTCTGTTCCTCTATGAGTTTCACAGCGTAATGGACAACGGCACTCGGGTTGATGCCGTGTTCCTTGATTTCAGTAACGCATTTGACACCGTCCCGCGTTGCTGTTTAATGAAAAAAATGCGAGCTTACGGAGTATCGGAGCAGACCTGCGATTATATTCAAGACTTTCTAGCAGATAGAACTAAACACGTCGCTCTTAACGGAACTAAATCGACAGATGTAAAGGTAATATCCCGAGTACCACAGGGAAATGTGATAGGACCGTTGCTGTTCACAATGTATATATATGATCTAGTAGAAAGCATCGGATGCTCTTGAAGGCTATCCGCAGATGATGCAGTTGCTTATACCAAAGTAGCAACGCTAGAAGATAGTAAGAATTTGCAGAACGACCTGCAGAGAACTGATGAATGGTGCCGACTCTGACAGTTGACCCTCAACGTAGATAAATGTAACATATTGCGCATACATAGGAAAAGAAATCCACTATTGTACAGCTGCACTATAGATGAAAAACTGCTGGAGACAGCGTCTGCCGTAAAACATCTAGGCGTAACTATCCAGGGCAGCCGTAAGTGGAATAACCATATAAAACAGATAGTGGGAAAATCAGACACCAGACTCAGATCCATCAGAGGAATCTTAAAGAAATGTAACTCATCCACGAAAGAAATGGCTTATAAGGGTCTTGTTCGCCCGGTTCTTGAGTACTGTTCATCTATCTTTTCTTTACTCCAGTACAAGAAATGCCCAGTCAGACAAATAAGAAACTATGT
Organism: Schistocerca serialis cubense; assembly: GCF_023864345.2. Lineage (NCBI taxonomy): Eukaryota > Metazoa > Arthropoda > Insecta > Orthoptera > Acrididae > Schistocerca > Schistocerca serialis. The sequence continues at coordinate 749,069,847 of NC_064640.1, read as the reverse complement.
CAAAAAAGCAAGAACAGTGGCGATCAGTCAACACTTTATTGAAAAATAGGTCCACATTCTATTCTAACTCCCTTCCACAACCTTTCTTCGTCTTTCTTTTCAGAGTTGACTCTGAAATTCCGTACATTCTCTCATAGATCTTACTCTCGCTATATCTTCCACAACTTCAGCAATCGGATCTGTCATTGATTGCTTTCCCCAGTCCCATTTCTTCGTTTATCCTCTTTGTGTCCCTCCCTTTCTAATGATATGCATAGAATTTTTTTTAATTTCTTTTTATTGTGATCTTCAGTCCGAAGGTTGGTTCATAGGAGCTCTTCACGCACCTGCATTCTGTACAAGCCTTTTCAACTCCGTATAACTGCTGCAACCTGCATCCTTTTGAACCTGCTTACTGTATTTATCTCTTGGTTTCTCTCTATAATTTTTACCCTTCACTACTAAACTGGTACTTCCTTGATGTCTCACATTGTGTCCTATTAACTCATCCATTCTTTTAGTCAAGTCATGTCACAAATTTCTCTTCTCTCCAATTCTATTTAGTACCTCCTCTTGGTTACATGATCTATCCATCCAATCTTCAGCATTCTTCTATAGCAACACATTTCAAAAGGTTCTGTTCTCTTCTTGTCTGAACTGTTTATCGTCCACGCTTCACTTGCATACGAGGCTCCACTCCACAGAAATATCTTGAGAACAGACTTAAATCTACATTATATTCGATGTTAACAAATTTCTCCTCTTCAGAAACGCTTTTCTTGCCAGTCTACAGTCTACACGTTGTATCCTCTCTGCTTCGGCCAGCATCAGTTATTTTACTGCCCGAATAGCAAAACTCATCAACTTATTTCACTGCCCAAATAACAAAACTCATCTCCTATACTACTTTGAGTGTCTCGTTGCCTATTCTGATTCCCTCATCACCGCCTGATTTACTCTTCATCATTCGATTACCCTTGTTTTGCTTTTGCTGATATTCATCTTATATCGTCCTTACAAGATAGGGTCCTCTCCTTCAACTGCTCCTCTAAGTCCCTTGCTATTTCTGAGAGAATTACAATGTCATCGGCAAACCTCAAAGTTTTTACTTCTTCTCTCTGAACTTTGATTCCTTCTTCAAATTTTTCTTTTGAGTCCTTTACTGCTTGCTCAGTGTACAAATATGGATAGCACTGGGGATAGGCTAGAACCCTGCCTCACTCCCTTCTCAACCACTGCTTCCCTTTCCTGCCCTTGACTCATAACTGCCGCCTGTTTTTTGTATAAACTATATATAACCTCTCGCTCGCGGTATTTCACCTTTGCTACCTTCATAATTTCAAAGAGTGACTTCGAGTCATTGTCAGAAGCTTTCTATAATCCTACAAATGCTGTAAACGTAGGTTTGCCTTTCTTCAGTCTTATCATCTAAGACAAGTAGTAAGGTCAGTACGGCCTTGCGTATTCCTGCATTTCTCCGGAATCCAAATTGATCTTCCCCGAGGTCGGCTTCTGCCAGTTTTTCCATTCTTCTGTAAATAAATCGCGTTAGTATTTTGAAACCATGACTTAACAGATAGTTCCGTAATACTCACACGTGCCGGCCGCAGTGGCCGAGCGGTTCTAGGCGCTTTAGTCCGGAACCGCGCGACTGCTACGGGGTTAGTTCGGTTTAAGTAGCTCTCAGCTCTAGGGACTTATGACCTCAGATGTTAAGTCCCATAGTGCTCAGAGCCATATTCACACTTGACAGCACTTGTTTTTTTGAAAGTGGAAGTGTTACATTCTTCAAGGAGTCCGAGGGTATTTCACCTGTCCAGTATACAGGGTGTCCCAGCTATCTTGTCCACCCAAAATATCTCTGGAACAATCACAGCTATTGGAAAACGACTTTCACCGGTATCAATGTAGGGCTGGGGCCCATGAATGTACATATTTGGAAACATTCTAAAACGAAAGCATATGTGTTTTTTAACACAAACTTATGTTTTTTTAAACGGACCTCCTATATTTTTTCTTCATCAATCCATAGCATGACAAAGCACATACACAATGGCGTTGATTGCATCACAATATTCCCATTATATCCCGAGATATTGAGACGCGAAGTTGACGCTTGAAACACCCGACATGCACTGCTAGCGCACGTCCAGAGGCTCAGGCGTGAACCCCATGCTGCCCGTAATCGCGATGTGATTGACAAGTAAGTGTCCCTCTTTATAAGTATGGAGGTGTGATTACACATGTCAATCACATCGCGATTACGGGCAGCATGGGATTCACGCCTGAGCCTCAGGACGTGAGCTAGCAGCGCATGTCGGGTGTTTCAAACGTCAACTTCGCGTCTCAATATCTCGGGATGTAATGGGAATATTTCGATGCAATCAACGCCATTGTGTATGTGCTTTGTCATGCTATGGATTGCTGAAGAAAAAATATAGGAGGTCCATTTAAAAAAACATAAGTTTGTGTTAAAAAACACATATGCTTTCGCTTTAGAATGTTTCCAAATATGTACATTCATGGTCCCCAGCCCTACATTGATACCGGTGAAAGTCGTTTTCCAAAAGCTGTTATTGTTCCAGAGATATTTTGGGTGGACAAGATGGCTGGGACACCCTGTATACTGCACGCCAGGATGAATAGTTTTGTCATGGCTGTCTCTCCGAAGGATATCAGAAGTTCTGACGGAATGTCGTCTACTCCATAGACTTTGTTTCAACTTAGGTCTTTCAGTGCCCTGTTAAATTCTTCTCGCAGTATCGTATCTCCTATCTTATCTTCATCTAAGTCATCTGCTCTTTCTATCACGTTGCCTTCAAATACATTTCCCTCGTAAAGTAGTTCTGTATACTGCTTCCACCTTCCAACTTTCCCTTCATTTCTTAGCACTGGCTTTCTATCTGAGCTCTTGCTATTCATACACCTGCTTTTCTTTTCTCCAAAGGTCTCTTTAATTTTCCTATAAGAGTATCTGTCTTTCCCCCAGTTATACCAAGTGTCCCTCTCAGGGGTCGTCTGGCGCATTTACTCCGGCGTTTCGGCAGATATTTGCAGTTTCGTTTTGGCAACGTGTAGACAGAGTCAGTCCAAGCAAATCATGCTCATCACGTATCGCGTACGACGCCCAAAACCGACGGAAATTTTAGGATCCCATTCGATATAATGGTTCGGAATTAGTCTGTTGCGTTATTCGATTTATCGGTGTGTATTAACAGGACCAGTAAAACACGAATAACAGTCAGTACTCGAACAGCGACTGACCAGCACTTCTGCAGGGTGGAGCTGTCGCTGCTGGACCACTGGCTATTCTTGGTGTTTTACTGTTCCTGTTGATACACATCGATGAAACGCTAGATTATTTTGGAACCGCTCTGTCGAAGGTCACGTAAAATTCCACTTCAAAAATCGTTTTGATTGTAATAAGAAGCAAACCGACGCTTTTTATCGGCTTTGGGCGTCGCATGAAAGAAGTGATGAACAATATTTATTTGGGCTGACTCCAGCTACATTTTGCAAAACCGAAATTGCATATATCTCCCGAAACACCAGAGCAAAACAGCCTAGCGACTCATAAGAGCAGGCCGGAGTGGCCGATCGGTTCTAGGCGCTACAGTCTGGAACCGCGCGACCGCTACGGTCGCAGGTTCGAATCCTGCCTCGGGCATGGATGTGTGTGATGTTCTTAGGTTAGTTAGGTTTAAGTAGTTCTAAGTTCTAGGGGACTGATGACCTCAGAAGTTAAGTCTCATAGTGCTCAGAGCCATTTGAACCATTTTGAACTCATGAGAAAGAGACCCTGTATATATTCTTATATCCTTACATTTGTCATGTTGCCATTCCTGCTTAGCCATTGTGCATTTCCTGTCACTCTCATTTTTTAGACGTCTGTATTCCCTTTCGACTGGTTCATTTGCTGCATTTTATACTTTCTCCTTCCGTCGATTAAATCCAATATCTCTTGTGATATCCAAGGACTTCTACTAGACCATGTGTTTTTATTTATCGATCCTCTGTTGCCTTTGCAGCTCTCAAAGCTACTCTTTCGTCTTCTGCTGTATCCTTTCTCCCTGTTTTAGGCAGTCGTTATCCTTCATTCCTTCCCTGAGTCCATATTCACCCACTATTTTGACTTCTCTTGCTTTTCCTGATATCGAATTCCAGTCCCCCAATACAATCAAATTTTCCTCTCCCTTAATTATCTGAATAATGTCTTTTATCCCATAACACATTTTTTTAAAAGAATCTCTTCATCTGTGGAGCTAGTTGGCACATAAATTTGTATTATTTTGGTGGGGTGTTGGCTTCGTGTCTACCTTGGCTACACTATGCTGTGCATACTAGCTTACCCACATTTCTATTTTCTTACTCATTATTAGAGCTACTCCTGCACTACTCCTATTCGATTTTGCATTTATAGTCTTGCGCTCATCTTACCAGAAGTTCTGTTCATCCTGCCACTGAGCTTTACTAATACCCACTATATCTGACTTCAACCTAACCATTTCCACCTAAATTTTCTAACCTACCTTCGCGATTAAGGAATCTAACATTCCACGTCCCGACTCGAAGATTGCCAGTTTTGTTTCTCCCGATTACTACATCCTCCTGAGTAGTCCTTGCCCGGAAATCCTAATGGGAGACTAGTTTACTTCTGGAAAGTTTTACCCTAGAGGATGCTATCAGCATTCAACCAAATAGTAGAGCCGCATGCCCTCAGGAAAAATAACATCTATAGTTTCCCCTTGCTTTCAGCGCAATAACGTCATGTGGGCTGATGTTACAAGACGAGATCAATCAATCATTCAGACAGGTGCCCCTGTAACTACTGAAAAGGCTGCTGCTATTCTTCAGAAACCACATGTTTGTCTGGCCTCTCAACAGTTGTGGTTGCATATGCGGTACTGCTATCTGTATCATTGAGGCACGCAAGCCACCTCACCACGGCAGGGTCCATGGTTCATGTAAAGAGAGCTGGAATTTCAAAGATAACGAATGAAATGTCTAAAAAATCTAAAAAATTGAAGACGTTTAACAAATTGTGTAACTCTTGAAGAAAGTCCATTTCTTCAGAGTTCATTTTTGATTCAAACAATTTCCTAATATTTGAAACTTTCTGGCAGATCAGAACTGTATATTGGACCAGAACCCGAACCTAGGACCGCTATCTTTCACGGGCAAGTGCTCTAACCACGAGCAGTTGTGGTAAGCGAAAACAATCAGTCCAATCTTTATTAATAAAGCTGTACATACCAATTATACGTGAGATACAAAACATATAATTTCTTACACTTCCAACCACGACTCACGTCCCAGCCACACAACTTTACTTCCGCCAGTACCTCTTCTCCTATGTTCCAAACTGCTCAAAACTTGTCGTGCATAACTTTTGAGACTAGCACTCCTGGAACAAACGATATTGCGTAGAAGTGGATTTGGCACAGTCTAGTGAATCGTTTCCTGAATGAACTTTCACTCTGCAGTGGAGTGTGCGCTGATCTGAAACTGCGTCGCAGATCAGAGCTCTGTACCATACCGAAACTGGAGCCTGGGCTCGCACTTGCTCGAAAAGGCAAAGGTCCCAGATGCGAGTCCCGGTCCAGCCCATAGTTTAGATCTGCCGGGAAGTTTCAAATCAGCGCTGCTGTGTTAAAATTCATTCTGGGAAGTTCTAGGAGATCAACGTACCGGGAGAGGAAAATTAAACTTCACTTTATCATATTTGAGGAGTATTTTACGAATATCACATAAAGGAATTAAAGATACGTATTTCAGACCCGTTATCTCACATGAAATGGTGCCTAAACCTTACATGCAATAGGATCCAAAGCACACTTTTGCTTACTGGGAACTATACGAATGACAAGATGAAAAATTTAGGCTTACACACATGGAGGTATCTGCTAATGTAGGGATCGGCTGTCGATTAAAGTCCTTTTCGTGAATTATCAAGTTAGCCATGTTACCTTCTTTGTCAGCTTACCAGACTTTCGCCAATCAGCAGACTGAATCAACGAAAGAGGGTGACTTAGGTGATTGCACTGTTGCGGGTTACACAGTGCCAGCAAACTAGTTTCGTGTGTTACATCTACATCTGTACTCTGCCAGTCATGGCGGAGAATACATGGCGTAGCTGAAATTTCCCTCCTTCCTGTTCCCAGGGCAGGTAGTTCATAGGAAGGAAATTGTCATTACACCTATGCATATATCTGGATGTTTCTCATAGTGATTGTTACGTGAGTGAAACAGCATTAGGCACAGCTGCAGCCAAAAATCGTAACCAGGGCATTAGCAGCCGTGCCTGTCACCCGCAGTCATTGACCTGCCAAAGTAGCACCCAGCAGGAGCGAGGCGCTCCCGTTGTTCTGTCCTCAACCAGGCCTGGGCCACTGGCCCCTGCTCTGCATCTACATACATACTCCACAAGCCACCATACGTTTTGTGGCAGACGCTTCCCTGTACCACTACTAGTCAATTCCTTCCCTCTTCCACTCGCAAATAGAGCGAGGGAAAATCGACTACCTATATGCCGACATACGAACCTTAAATTCTCTTATCTTCGTTGTCGGTACCCAAAATGTACGCTGGCCGCAGTAGAATTTTTCTGTAGTCAGCTTCAAATGCCGGTTCTCTAAATTTTCTCAATAGTGTTCCTCGGAAAGAACGTCGCTTTCCCTCCATGAATTCCTATTTTACTTCCCGAAACATCTCCGTAATACTCGCGTGTGGCAGTGGGCGGCTCGTGGTTGGGATGTTTGGTGAACAGTTAGCAACAAAGAAAAATATACCTATTTTTACACAAGTTTATCTTAATAACTGAACCTACCTGTTTCTTGCACATCAAATTAATCTGTCGGTCCTTCATGGCTAAAACTTGTCGGCGATGTCTTCATAGAATGGCGGTGTTTTTATTAACTGCGCTAGAAGTTCTTTCTCAGTTGAAATATTCGCTAAAAAAGAAAATCTCTCTTCAGAAATTGCGTTCCTCAGGTCTATTTTTATACACTTCAGGCAAGAAAAACTTCGTTCCACGAATGCTATGAGGTACTAGAAGAAATTGGCAGAATAAGGAAGAACTGTTTATAAGTATCCGTAAAAATTTCCTAATCCTCATTAAAAATGTCCAACATCTTTCCGGTGGAAATATTTCTGTACTTCTCATCAGCATAAAAATAGAGAGTCAGTTTTTTAAGCGTTGTGTCTTGAAGAAAACAGACCCAAATAAATTTTGTAAGGTTTAAACTGCAACAGAAGACAAACGTGTGGTATTCTTCAAATTTTGTGGGATCGGCAAAGCAAAAAACTGAATTTTGTTGACAATGGCGAAATCTCTCATCCATTTCCATCAATACGTGATCCAGAATTTCATAATACAAGACTCGATACAACGTGAAAATGGTATTTGTAATAAAATTCACACTATATTATAAGCAGGAGTCACATGTAAAAATAAAGCACTAAAGGCACTGCAGGTAGAAGCTTGCTACATGCACACAACAACCACTGCTTTACAGTCTGCCGTCTGGAACTGGAAATAGCCGGAAACAAACTTTCAGTTTTCCTCAACGCATGTCCCCTCCAGAAACAAACTCAAGCAGGTGACGTCACGATTGTTATAGCAACCATTCCGTTACTCTCGACCTGTGGCTCCAGATATGAGGTTGAGCTACGAGAAAGAGGAAGACTACTTTACTTCACTTGATCAGAATCGCGCGCTTTCTGCTATACAAGAGAGTTCCGCGTAGTACAAGACAGGGAAATACGTTTGGCATAAAAAGCAGCATATATGATAAGATAAATAAACTTTTTTAAAGTGTCGCGAAATAAAGAATTAGTGAAGTGCCATTTCACCTACTATCCCTGAATAGTCACCCTAGCATTCTGTTCGAACATACCGGTAACAAACCTAGGAACATGCCTCTATATTGCTTCGATGTCCTCCTAATGCAACCAGGTGCGAATCCCAAACATTCGAGCAGTACTCAAGAATTGGTCACAATAGTGTCCTACACGCAGTCTCCTCTACACATGGACCACACTTTTCTAGAATTCTCCCAATACCAACGTCTACCATTCTCCTTCCCTATTATAATCCTTACATGCTCGTTCCATTTTATACCGCTTTGCAACGTTACGCTTAGATATTTAATGACGTGGTTGTATTAAACAGAACACTACTAATGCTGTATTCAAACATTATGGATTTGCTTTTGCTACTCGTCTTCATTAACTTACATTTTTCTACAGTAAGAGCTAGCTGCCATTCATCACACCAACCAGAAATTTTGTCTAAGTCGTTTTGTATCCTCCCACAGTCATTCCACGACGACACATTCTCGTACACCACAGCATCATCAGCAAACAGCTGCAGATTGCTGCCAACCCTGTCCATCAGATCATTTATGCATATGTAAAATAATATCGCTCCTATCACACTTCCCTGATGTACTCCAGGCGATACCCTCTGATGAACGCTCGCCGTCGATAACAATGTACTGGGTTCTGTTCCATATGAAGTCTTCAAGCCACGCACATATCTGGGGAGCTATTACGTATGCTCGTGTCTCCCTTAACAGTCTGCAGTGAACACCGTGTCAAACTCATTTCGGAAATCTAGGAATATCGAATCTAACTGGTACCCTTCACCCATGGTTCGCTGGATAGCATGTGAGAAAAGGGCAAGATGCGTTTCGCACGAGAAATACTTTCTAAAACCGTGCTAATACATGGACAGAAGCTTTTCTATCGCAAGGACATTTATTATATTTGAGAAGAAATTCAGGAAATATGCAGAAACACGACGTTTAAGATATTGGTCTGTAATTTTGCGGGTCCTTTCTTTTGCCTTTCTTATATAAAGGCGTCACCTGCGCTTGCTCCTTTTACCAGCCGCTCGGGACTTACCGCTGAGCGACAGATTCGCGATAAATGCGAGCTAGGTAAGGGGCCAATGCTGTAGAGTACTGTTTGCAAAACCGAACTGGGATTCCATCTGAACCTGGCCACTTATTTGTTTCATCTCTTTCAGTTGTTTCTCTGTGCGAGGAATGCCTATTGCTATGTCCAAATGAGAGTCTGTGCGATGCTCAGGCAATGGTATGTTTGTATGCCACTCCTGCTTGAACGATTTCTTAAACGCGAAATCTAAAACTTCGACCTTCCTTTTATTGTCTTCTACTGCCACTCCAGATTGGCCGACGGGTGACTAGATGGAAGCCTTAGATCCACTTGACGGTTTTACGTAGGACCAGAATTTTCCCGGGTTTTCGGCAACATGTTTTGCTAATGTATGGTGATAACTGTTGTATACTGCACGCATCGATCTATTTACAGACCCACGAATCTGTATTAACGTTTGACTGTCGTCATTTGCGCTTTCTGTTTTGAACCGAGAGCGCAACAGCCTATGCTTTCTCAACATTTTCCGAATTTGGTTGTTAAACTATGGCGGGTCTTTTTGGTACTTCATCCACTTACTTAGCACATACTTCTCCAGGATACGATTTACTATCCGTTTAAACTTTGTCCATAATTTATCCACGTCCATTATACTAGAACTAAATGATGTCAGTTGTCCAAGAGGGATGTAACAACTGCTTACCTGCTCTCTCTAGCATAAATACTCTCCAAGCCTTCTTGATTGCTTTATTAACGTTAGTAACCGTAGTTGCTATGATGACATCATGATCACTAATCCCTATCTGTCTACTGACGCCGTCGATAAGGTCAGGACTGTTTGTAGCTACAAGGTCTAAAATACACTGACGGGAAAAAAATCGCAACACCAAGAAGGATTTGTGGGACATAAACGAAAGACGGTAAGCGTGTTTCTATATCTCAGAGATCGCGTTTCTTCAAGTTTCGCGCCAGTCGCGTAATAGTGGCGCTAGGAATGCCACTGTGCAGATACAAATCAGGTTTGCTATAAAAATACGCTGTAACAGTCCTGAGCATTAGTTATCTTCGAGACTAGACATGGTGAGTTGATGTTAGTCCAGGTTTCCTTTAAGGCGACAAAGCCGCCATACTCAACATCTCACTGAGTATAGACGTGGTTGTATAATAGGGCTACGAGAAGCTGCATGTTCCTTCTGCGATATTACAGGAAGACTTGGCAGGTATGTAGCCATTGTAATGATTGTTGGCAGCGGTGGTCAAGATAATCATCTGCAGCAGCAATTTGAGCAGCACTTAGCACCACAGTTACACAGCGAACTGTTACAAATTAGTTACTTCAAGGACAGCTCCGAGCCATACGCCCTCTGGCGTACATTCTACTGACCAGAAACCACCATTTTCGACTTCAGTGGTGTCAAGCGAGAGCTCAGTGTAGGGCAGGGTGGATATCTGTTGTGTTTCGAATAAAGCTGGTTCTGCCTCTGTGTCAGTGGTGGCCCTGTGTTGGTTAGGAGGAGGCCAGTTGAGGGTATGCAGTCAACTTCTCTGTGTGCTAGTCACACTTGAGCAATACCTGAGTTATGGTATGGGCTACGATTTAGTATAACAGCAGGAGCACTCTTGTGTATATTCCACGCATCCTGACTGCAAAATTGTACGTCAGTCTTGTGCTGCCATTCATGAACAGCATTCTATGGGGTGGTTTCCAACAGGATAACGCTCGTCCACATACCACTTCTGTAACCCAACATGCTCGATAGAGTGTCGACATATTGTCTTGGGCCACTCGATTACCAGATCAGTCTCCAATCGAGCACATATGGCACATCGTCGGACGACAGACAGTTCCAGAGTCATCCACAACCAGCATTAACTGTCCCTGAACTGACCCACCAAATGCAACAGGTATGGAACTCCATTCCACAAACTGAAATCCGGCACCTGTACAACACAATGCATGAACGTTTGCTGCTTGCACTCAGCCTCCTGGCGGTTACACCGTTTATTAATGTACCAGCATTTCACATTTGCAATGGCTTATCTCGCGCTCACTTTAATCTGTTATCTTGCAATGCTAATCACTTGAATATGTTAGCTAGACAAATGTACTCCCGAAATTTCATTACTCTACATTTTTTTTTTGTGTGTGTTGCGAATTTTTTCAGTTAGTGCAGTTCCACTGCGTGTGGGCTGTCACAATAGCTGCTCAAGACAGTTTCCGGAAACGTGTTCGAAAGTACTTCTCAAGACTGTCTATCTGTACGCCTGCAAAGAATCCATAGAAATCCCAGTGTCAACACAAGACTGACGCTTCCGCGTGACGTAAAAATGCTTCCACACAGTCAGCCTTGGACAGCTGTAATTAAACCCCCGGAGCCATCCTGTCATTGTCGAATAGCTTGACTACACTATGACATCCAATATCTGTCAAAGAAAGTCGTATAATTGAGGCAATCAGCACCACTGCCACCGGGCCTCGAACCCCCTGTAATCTCCCCACGGAAAATTACCCTCTACCACGCAATAATTAATAATGGTCAATCAAATGCATGAATCCTTTAAATTACGAAGACAAATCAGTGATAGAAAATGTGTCAGAACTTTTGGACTTATAAGCACAAGTGGGGATGCAAAGTCAAAAAGAGTATTCAAACGAGAGTAAATATGATGATGCTTTTGGCAACATCATTAGTTAATGGCTAAAGTCCTTGAAGTACGTCGTAACAAAAAGGATCCATGAAGCCATAAGGATTTTGCTTTCAAAAAGGAGAATCTTGGACGGTGCAACCTAACCAGTTCTCTTACAGGAAGAGTTTCCCTTTTGGTCATTGCTAATCCTTTTGGAATGAATGTTGCATGTGAATTCGAGTATCCCTGTCCCTTCTACTCTTCCCATTGTGGGCCGCGTAGAAGACCGACTACAAAGTGGGCCGCGTAGAAGACCGACTACAAATGTGGACGTCGGGGACATGCAAGACCCGGGGGAGTTTTAGCACCTCAAGATATTGTCCTAGGAACAAGATTGTAAAACGAAAATTCACGTTATTTATTGTAAAATGTTTTTTTTTTTTTCTAGAGGCACAAATCACTCTTCTCCAAATCGTGATATAAATTGATCCCTGTCTTTCCTTTAGAGATCTACACTCCTGGAAATTGAAATAAGAACACCGTGAATTCATTGTCCCAGGAAGGGGAAACTTTATTGACACATTCCTGGGGTCAGATACATCACATGATCACACTGACAGAACCACAGGCACATAGACACAGGCAACAGAGCATGAACAATGTCGGCACTAGTACAGTGTATATCCACCTTTCGCAGCAATGCAGGCTGCTATTCTCCCGTGGAGACGATCGTAGAAATGCTGGATGTAGTCCTGTGGAACGGCTTGCCATGTCATTTCCACCTGGCGCCTCAGTTGGACCAGCGTTCGTAGAAGACCGACTACAAAGTGGGCCGCGTAGAAGACCGACTACAAATGTGGACGTCGGGGACATGCAAGACCCGGGGGAGTTTTAGCACCTCAAGATATTGTCCTAGGAACAAGATTGTAAAACGAAAATTCACGTTATTTATTGTAAAATGTTTTTTTTTTCTAGAGGCACAAATCACTCTTCTCCAAATCGTGATATAAATTGATCCCTGTCTTTCCTTTAGAGATCTACACTCCTGGAAATTGAAATAAGAACACCGTGAATTCATTGTCCCAGGAAGGGGAAACTTTATTGACACATTCCTGGGGTCAGATACATCACATGATCACACTGACAGAACCACAGGCACATAGACACAGGCAACAGAGCATGAACAATGTCGGCACTAGTACAGTGTATATCCACCTTTCGCAGCAATGCAGGCTGCTATTCTCCCGTGGAGACGATCGTAGAAATGCTGGATGTAGTCCTGTGGAACGGCTTGCCATGTCATTTCCACCTGGCGCCTCAGTTGGACCAGCGTTCGTGCTGGACGTGCAGACCGCGTGAGACGACGCTTCATCCAGTCCCAAACATGCTCAATGGGGGACAGATCCGGAGATCTTGCTGGCCAGGGTAGTTAACTTACACCTTCTAGAGCACGTTGGGTGGCACGGGATACATGCGGACGTGCATTGTCCTGTTGGAACAGCAAGTTCCCTTGCCGGTCTAGGAATGGTAGAACGATGGGTTCGATGACGGTTTGGATGTACCGTGCACTATTCAGTGTCCCCTCGACGATCACCAGTGGTGTACGGCCAGTGTAGGAGATCGCTCCCCACACCATGATGCCGGGTGTTGGCCCTGTGTGCCTCGGTCGTATGCAGTCCTGATTGTGGCGCTCACCTGCACGGCGCCAAACACGTATAAGACCATCATTGGCACCAAGGCAGAAGCGACTCTCATCGCTGAAGACGAAACGTCTCCATTCGTCCCTCCATTCACGCCTGTCGCGACGCCACTGGAGGCGGGCTGCACGATGTTGGGGGGTGAGCGGAAGACGGCCTAACGGTGTGCGGGACCGTAGCCCAGCTTCATGGAGACGGTTGCGAATGGTCCTCGCCGATACCCCAGGAGCAACAGTGTCCCTAATTTGCTGGGAAGTGGCGGTGCGGTCCCCTACGGCACTGCGTAGGATCCTACGGTCTTGGCGTGCATCCGTGCGTCGCTGCGGTCCGGTCCCTGGTCGACGGGCACGTGCACCTTCCGCCGACCACTGGCGACAACATCGATGTACTGTGGAGACCTCACGCCCCACGTGTTGAGCAATTCGGCGGTACGTCCACCCGGCCTCCCGCATGCCCACTATACGCCCTCGCTCAAAGTCCGTCAACTGCACATACGGTTCACGTCCACGCTGTCGCGGCATGCTACCAGTGTTAAAGACTGCGATGGAGCTCCGTATGCCACGGCAAACTGGCTGACACTGACGGCGGCGGTGCACAAATGCTGCGCAGCTAGCGCCATTCGACGGCCAACACCGCGGTTCCTGGTGTGTCCGCTGTGCCGTGCGTGTGATCATTGCTTGTACAGCCCTCTCGCAGTGTCCGGAGCAAGTATGGTGGGTCTGACACACCGGTGTCAATGTGTTCTTTTTTCCATTTCCAGGAGTGTATTTCAAAATTCTTTTTTTCTTCTATAGGCTTTCCTATCTTCTATGTACCGTAGGCTGGGGGTCTATGCTTAAGAGGTTTTCCAAGGTTTCCCTGCTTAAGAAAGTTCCCGAATGGGTAGACCCCGATAACAGTTTCATGAAAGATCATTTTCCTTGGTTGTGCACAGCAAACATAACGCCTAGATGCACGTAAAAGCAATACAGCCGCGGTAACTGTCTCTTCATTTCTTCTGTTTTCAACATTTCTTTTCTTCGTCTGTCTTAAACATAATATTCTTTTTCAGTCGGAGGACTGACAATCATCACTTCCGGGTTATCCACACTAATAGATAGCTCGCGAAGTGTGTTCGGTAAATCAAAATTGAGCTCACAAACTTCGCTCGCTGCGAGGGGCATTGTAATCTCCCCACGGAAAATTACCCTCTACCACGCAATAATTAATAATGGTTAATCAAATCATCCACATTTATTCACTTTTGAAAAGTATCTGATCAGATTTTCTAGTAATATATGCGCCGACAGCTCGTCGACGCCAAGGTATTTTTCTAGTACGTTTATTCTTTGGAATAACAGAGATACATATATGTATTCTCCATGGTTATTAGAGACGGATAACTAGGACAGCTTCGGAAGTATCTGTTGGAAGATTGTCGGGTTGCTAAAAGAGACATATTTGCTCTTCTTCTCGCTAAAGCGAGCTATTAACGTTTGTGCCACTAGCGGGTTATTTGAGGAGAGAGAAAAATTGTAAACGCAAATTAAGTAAGACTGGGAATCAACAGAAAACGGAACATGTAATGGAGATGGATTGAATATACAATTTTCCTCAGAAATACGGTTTGTGACCCTTTTATTCTAGAGTGAATGACGAATGAGTTCTCTGTCTGAATCATTGATGATTGTCTTGGCCCTGTAATTAGTGGGGAAGTTTCAGTTGTGACGAAGAGAGCCTGCAATCACCGAGATTTTATAAAATCGTCCAAAAAGGCTTCGGACACATCTGAAATTCTAAATCTGTCGTAAAATGAACGAATTGTTCAAACGATCGATTTTCCCAACTGAATGCAGCGCTTAACAATAATAATAGATATAAAGATCTTTTACAGCAAGCCAGCCACTGAATATTAAGACGAAGGGCTCCACCAGAGATTCTATTGGGCTGAGTTCACGTAATGAAATATTATATTTAAAACTGTATATAGATAAAGGACAGAGAGAGAGAGAGAGAGCGAATGAAATTAGAGAAAATACGCAGAATCCTCCATTAGTATAATTGTTTGCCTGTCTTATCACGGATCAGCCTAAAGATAAAACAGGAGGCCCTTACTTTATTGTACAGGTTTATGTGTGAGAGACATTACACCAAGTTAGCGGCAAGCTGCATTCACATACTTTCATCATTTACAGTATAATCCATTATACCCCGACCACTGTCTGACCACCTTGGCTCTTGGGCAGCTCAGCATTCCGCTGTTTCACGAGTCTATGGTACCAGCGTCCAGCCATCTCCGAGCCGGCCGGTGTGGCCGTGCGGTTAAAGGCGCTTCAGTCTGGAACCGCGTGACCGCTACGGTCGCAGGTTCGAATCCTGCCTCGGGCATGGATGTGTGTGATGTCCTTAGGTTAGTTAGGTTTAATTAGTTCTAAGTTCTAGGCGACTGATGACCTCAGAAGTTAAGTCGCACAATGCTCAGAGCCATTTGAACCATTTGAACCAGCCATCTCCGCATCTGCCGAGGATGACTCCTTCACTCTGTGCCTCTGGGGTGAGACAAAGTCCTCCATATTCCCGGTGATAGTAGAGGACACCTGCTGTGGGCTGGTAATGCAACACTTCCCTTGATACAACGGCAACAGCGGCGGTGCATGGTCTACCCTGCCTCTAACAGGGCCACGCCGGGAGGTCAACACCCCAGGAGACGTCACGTCAGTGTATTTGCCACAATCGCTAGGAATCGGCACTAGCAGCTGCAAAAGATACGACTGTGTAAACAATCAGCAATAAAGGATTTCTTGTATCGACGACTTGCCTTCTTATTCTGCACCCACATCCAGCTCTGGTAGACTATCATCACTCGCACCAAGGCATCTTAGACATTCCGATTTATTTTTTGTCAAAAGAACTACTAACGGTTCTGCAGCACAGTCATCCTACATAGCAATATGAGTATGTGCCTAATTTAGAGTTTTCTGACACTGCATGGTTTCCAATGGTTCCAATGGTTCTGAGCACTATGGGACTTAACATCTGAGGTCATCAGTCCCTTACAACTTAGAACTACTTAAAACTAGCTAACCTAAGGACATCACACACATCCATGCCCGAGGCAGGATTCGAACCTGCGACCGTAGCAGTCGCGCGGTTCCGCACTGAAGCGCCTAGAACCGCTCGGCCACCATGGCCGGCACTGCATGGTTTTTTTCTATCCTTTCTTCTTCCTTGTTGTTTAGGATTTACAGTGTAATTTTGGTGCTAGTTAGTGAGCAAGATATCTTAACAGGTTCTGGCTCAGCATGTGATTCAGCATTTGCTGGATCAGGTAACTTAGTTATAGGCAGAAATAGGAAAACTAAAGAAGAAAAGGAGGGAATGACCACATTCTGTGTACCTGTTCTTGAATTAGTTTGTTAGTTACATGTTCCATAGATAATTTGAACGATTTTTTTGTCGATATCGAAATGATGTGGAACGACATAGTTTACAGCTATATCTGAACCATGATTAGCGTTAACTTGCATTTTTACACTTAAAAACTATTTTTTGAGGCTACCAATTTTTAAAAAGGAATTCGTGGTTGAGTTGTGGAACAGGAGGAATCGTCCAGGAGAAATGATATTACGTTAGATTTAAATCTTGCTTTGCTACCTGTCAGACATTTTATGATATTGGGCAAATGATCAAAAATATTTGTTGCTGCATGTTGAACTCCTTTCTAATCCACTGACAGCTTTAATAATGGGTAATAAAGGTAAATTTTCCTCTACTATTGTAGGTATGGATATAGCTATTCTTCTTAAATTGTGATGGTTTATTCATGACGAATTACGTTAGCGAATGGTGTATGTATTGTGATGGCGCAGTTAAAATGCCCAACTCTGTGAAGAAGTACCCACGGGTAAACAGCACGTATTATTCTTACTGCTTCCTTTTGTGCAGTCAACACTTCCTTTCTAAGTGATAAATAAATGTAAATGTCGTGTGACTAGGGCCTACCGTCGGCTAGACCGTTCGCCGGGTGCAAGTCTTTCGATTTGACGCCACTTCGGCGACTTGCGCTTCGATGGGGATGAAATGATGATGACCAGGACAACACAAACCCAGTCCCTGAGCGGAGAAAATCTCCGACCCAGCCGGGAATCGAACCCGAACCTTTAGGAGTGACATTCTGTCGCGCTGACCACTCAGCTACCGGGGGCGTACTTTCTAAGTGATGAGTCACCACATAAAATTATTCCATAAGACGTTACTGAGTAGACATATGCCCAGTGCGTCAGAAAGTCGACTCGATTGTATCCAAGACTAGCAATTATACGAAGAACAAAAATAGTTGACTTAGTTGTTTGAGAAGCTCAGTAATATGCCTCTTCGACTTCTGGTTTTCATCAATATGTACGCCCAAAAATTTGGAGCATTCTACCCTATTTACTGAGTTTCATTCATGTGCTGCATCAATTATTATTGGTATGACTATTTGTAGACAGAATTTAATATAGTCTGTATTCTCAAAATTTAAGAATAGTCGATTTTCAGAAAACAACTTAACAGTTCTTTGTAAAACACGAGTAACAACTTTTTTATTGCTTCTTGTGTAATATAACAATAGTATCGTCTGCAGAAAGCACCAATACTGCTTCTTGAATGTTAGGTGGGAGGTTATTCACGTACATAAGGAATAAGAGATGACCCAAAATTGAACTCTGTGAGATTTCCTCTACGCTTTCTCCCCAGTCACTAAAATTTTATACCTCTCCTGCATTTTCTAAATTATTCAGCGCCGAGTTTTGCATTCTGTTCGATAAGTATGATTCCGACTGTTGTGTGCAAAGCAATTAATTCCACAAAACTTTCTTTTTCTATGAGTGTAACATGATCTACACAAAGATAAGTCTTGGAAATATCACAACAAATACCAACTGGAGAGATTTTATTATTTAAGGCTTGTAATATTTGGAGGGGCAATGTCTAAACAACATTCTCAGATTAGTAATCCTTCTGAAATTCAAAGTAACATGACTTCTTTGGCAGCACCATTTACCAGCAAAACGGGTTACAAAATCTTCATGGTTTTTTATCAATTAGATACAGCTACAAGGCTCGGAAATTGGAATAATGAGCAAAGTGTAGCTAGACTGAAGTTAGCGGAGAACGTTAGGGCTGATGTAATGTGACAAGAGAAATTAAGGGATGCCTAGTTGTTTAGTGACTTCATAAAAAGGTTAATAGAAAGATATAAGAGAAAAAAATACATCAATGTACTACTTTGAGCAGCTTAACGGGATATTTGAGAAACATGGAGAATCAGTAGAGAGTTTTGTAGGCCGCACTTGGAAAATTAATGTCAATACATGTGAATTGACAGAGGATGATAATGTGAGTTACAGGAAGCCGAACAGAGAGTGCCTGCTGAATTTTTGTGATGTTTACCAGCATAAATGTCATGAAGAGTACGCCTGGAAATTCCAAAGACTTTGAGTAAAGCGGTAGACACTGCAGCAGCCCTGCTGAAATAGATACCGTTACTAAACCACAGAAAAAGAAAGTCATATCTAAAACAGACGTCAATTGTTTTAAATTTGGACATCGAGGCTATATTCAGCGTAATTGTAGGGAACAACAATATCAAACACTTAAATTATATGGGGGCACTGATTGGAATTGCATAGGGAATTGTTCACTGAGACAAAGATGGTGGTCACAGAGTGGACCTCGTACCCTTCTGTTAAACAGAAAACAGGTGGTGTGTACACTATACAGTGCTCCCAGTAAGGGTTGGCACGGGTCACCACTGAGTGGAATCAATGGCGGGCTTTCTGACCGGATACGTGAGAGGAAAATTATGCAAATTTTTATTAGATACAGGGTTTCAAGTATCGGTGGCCAGTAAGAGTATACTTGGCGACGCAAAATTAAATCCCCCATGCTGAAGATTAAGCAGCTAGGTGGGGATGACGTTAATTCACTCAGTTTAGCATTGCTGGGATTTCAAGTGGGGCGTAGTTGCTTCGAGGTTCTCCCTATGGTCGGCAGTGGCTACAATGTCACGCTCAGTTCAGATTTTCCGGTTGCACATCATGCCAAAGTTAACTTAGAATGGCATATAACAGAGCTGGATGAAACACTGTTTCACTTCAGTTTTACAGCCAGAAAACCTACGCTGTCACAAGGATCATGCCTAGGCCAGTGGTGGCCACCTGAACTGCGTACAAGATCCCATGAAGTAAGCTCATGGGATATCATACCTAAAGGTACAGAAAAACTACTCTCGGTATATGTAGGAACTGATAGGGTAGTTAAATCTTTGTGTATGGTCGAGCCTTTCACTGAAAATTAAGAGTTGGATAAAGCACAATGTCTTACACGACATTGTTTGTCCCATGTATGGGAAATTGATGGAAGAGAGTTGTGCCTGTCAGCACTGATAACTTTAGTTCCGAAAAAATAAATCTATCACATAGTACTCCAGTAGCCAGCTTAGAAGTACTGGACGAGAATGAATTCGGAAAGGATTTCACATCAGTCTACGTAATGTCGGGACAGTCTGTCAGTTTAGGTACACTGAGGAGGAAAGTATCACACTTAAGAGGGACAGTATAATGTGAACATGGACAGACCGTTGGGGGAATACGCCGAGTTATTTGATCCTCCTCGTGCATTACCTGCCACACATATAATTCAAAATCATGTTCCAAATGGGAATCGTCCACCTGTCTATAAGAAACCTGACAGAGCCCCACACCATTTGCAGTCTGCAATGGAAAAGTTTATAAATCAACAATTTCATGATGGAATCAGTGAAGAGAGTAACACGTCCTAGGTTGCACAGGTTGGCATTGTAGCAAAGAAATCATAAGATAGCAATAAAAAATATAGATTTTGTTACGATTATCCTTATTTAAAGCGAAGGACAGTCAAAGACGCCTACATTATACCTAACATCTACAGCTGCATCTACATCTACATGCATACCCGAAAACCACCGCCTATTGTCATTGAACAGATGAGCTACGTTATGACATCCAGTCCGTGCCACAGAAAGCCTTAAGAATGAGGCAGTCACCACCACTGTCGCCAGACTTCGAATCCTCGACCGCTGCCTGACCTTCTGTGTGTTTGGGCAGCTGCACATTTGCTGATCTACTGTGGTGGAGTCCAGTCATTTACACATCTGATGAGGTCCAAACTGAGGACTCTTTCACCCTGTATCACTGGGGCTAGATGCTGAATACCATATTCTCAGCAACAGCAGCAGACGCCTGACCACCCAGCTACGGGCTGGTAATGTCAGACATACCTTGACACAGCAGCAGCAGTGGCTGCACTACCTCTGACAAGGCCAAGCTGGGAAGTCAACACTCCGGAAGACTTACGTATTTTCCACATTCCCTATGGATCAATACTACCACCCTTGAAGGCTGAGGAATGTATATTAACAGCAACAAAGGGTTTCTTGTAGGCAAGAGCTACTTTCCCTGCTGCACCCACCTGCATCTCCAATAGAGAATCACCGCCCACATTAAGCCATCCTACATACCACATATACAAGCTTTATGATGAAGGAAGTAGTACATTTTTAGAATCGCACTGACATTTGGCCTCAAGAAATTTTGTAAACAAGGTTTTTGCCAGCGCACAGAGCGTTTCTTATAAAGTCTTCCACTGGAGAGTGCTGAGCATATGCGTTTTGTGTTCGTGGATACTATGCTTTTGTTGCTTGTCAAACTTAATTGTACTGCTGTGTCTCTTTGTGACGCATTCCGGACACATTTTGGTTAAAATCCATGAGGAAGAACGGAAGCGGATACCACCAACCTTACATCGTGTTGGACAACACGTCGAGCACATCTTGTAGCCGTTATGTGATATCAGCAGTTTTGCTTTGATGTGAACAAAATGCGACACAACTCCAGAATAAATACAGCTATGTTCAAATGAAAGAGACCATTGCTTTTCCCATGCAATTCTTTACATGTCTCATATGTCGCATAAACCCCTTTACACCTGAAAATGACCAGATGCATCCGATATGTACGCCATGTTGGCAATTCACAGCCCCCTCCCCTCTCTCACATCTCATACTGTTGTTGTTGTGGTCCTCAGTCCAGAGGCTGGTTTGATGCAGCTCTCCATGCTACTCTATCAAAAAAAGTGGTTCAAATGCCTCTGAGCACCATGGGACTTAACATCTGAGGTCATCAGTCCCCTAGAACTTAGAACTACTTAAACCTAACTAAACTAAGGACATCACACACATCCATGCCCGAGGCTGGATTCGAACCTGCGACCGTAGCGGTCGCGTGGCTCCAGACTGAAGCGCCTAGAACCGCTTGGCCACACCGGCCGGCTCCTCTATCCTGTGCAAGTTTTTTCATCTCTGAGTAACTACTGCAACCTACAGCCTTCTGAATCTGCTTAGTGTATTCATCTCTTGGTCTCCCTCTACGATTTTTACCCTCCACGCTTCCCTCCATCACTAAATTGGTGATCCCTTGCCCTTAATGCCGCAAAACGTGTCCTACTAACCGGTCCCTTCTTCTAGTCAAGTTGTGTCACGATTTCTCTTCTCCCCGATTCTATTCAGTACCTCCTCATTAGTTATGTGATCTACCCACCTAATCTTCAGCATTCTTCCGTAGTACCACATTTCGAAACCTTCTATGATCTTCTTGTCTAAACTATTTATCGTCCATCTTTCACATCCATACATGGCTACACTCCATACAAATCCTTTTAGAAAAGACTTCCTGATACTTAAATCTATGCTTGATGTTACAAAATTTCTCTTCTTCAGAAACGATTTTCTTCCCATTGCTAGCCTACATTTTATATCTTCTCTACTTAGACAATCATCAGTTATTTTGCTTCCCAAATAGCAGAACTCATCTACTACTTTAAGTGTCTCATTTCCTAATCTAATTCCCTTAGCATCACCTGATTTAATTGGACTAAATTCCATTATCCTCGTTTTTCTTTTTTTGATGTTCATCTTATATCCGCCTTTCAAGACACTGTCCATTCCGTTCAACTGCTCTTCCAGGTCCTTTGCTGTCTCTGACAGAATTACAGTTTCATCGGCAAACCTACAGAGCCGTAATTTCTATTGATCCACTTGTTTTTGTTTCAGAATTTTGGTTCCACGCAGAGGGAGTAACCTGGAGAAATGTACACTGAAAAAGTGTACATTGTGAGTAAACATAAACCGATGTCTTGAACAATTTCTTTAGTTGTAAAAACCGCTTCAGAAGAAGAAGTACCACTACCAATGCGGAACAACAATACATTTTTGGCACTGCTCCTCTTCTCCCCACTTCCCTTCGTCCCTTTCCAAAAGCTTAGCTGCCATCATTAAAAAAATCTTTCAGTTACAGTTTTAAACTTACTACATTCCGTTTTAATAATTTTAAAAACATGTACGTAGTTTATCAGTTTAGATTTTTTAAACCATCCATTTATATTTTGTACCTGCTCTCGGACATTTGTCCGTATCTGATGACCACGCTATTGACGGGACATTAAACTCTAATCCTCCTTACTTTCTCTCTTCGGTTGTTAGTTACTTGCATGTTCCATGGATCATAACTATGACGTTTTGTTGTGACGTGGAGTGAGCTAAATTTAAAATTATGATACGAGTTTATCACTGAAAAACATGGCAAAATGCTGGCTATTTACATTACTGTCTTAATAAATAAAGATCAGGAATTATTCTACTCTGGATCTGTAGTACTTGTATGTAGTTTGGCGGGGCACCACAGTGCAGTAGCAAAAACCCTCGTCCTTTTCTCAGTTCCTGTTTCCATTGAATGGTCAAAACACAGTCCTGTCGCAGCTTAGCCTGTTTCTACACGGTATGCAGAAGGTGGTAGATATAGTTTCCTCCGACTTACATTGGAACGATCTCATGTGCAAGGCTGCAGAGATGGTAGCGCAGAGTATGAGAGGGCTGTTGCTGGATGCATAGGGACTACTTAACACGAGAGTGGAATTTTACTATAGCAGATAGGTTCGAGAGAGGTGACTCGTTTCGAGATATGAGAGTGCCAGAAATATGATTCTCCATAGGATCCAACGCAGGTACGTGCTTGAATGGAGGGACTTGATTCCAAATCCCAGACAGCATTCCTAGCGGATAGCGTAGCATTACAGATCTGAAAAGTTAGTCTACATTTCTTACGACCTCAATCAGCACACCATCTACTGTTTCTGGTCCTTCTCAATCAACCATCGCGTATAGCTCAGTGGATATATCACCGAACCTCTGACATGGCATCGAGGCAGAATGCGTTACAAATATTGTAGAAATATCTAGCTGCGGTGGCATGAGGGAGCCGGTTTCATACCACTTTCCTTAGCCGAATCATTTTATAAATTGGGTAATTTTATTACTACGTTGCACCGTCGGCGACGTGTAAGCGCACTGTTGCTCTGATACTATATACTCCAGCGATCACCGTCATGGTATTTGTCTGGACAAAAAACCACCTCATTCAGAGGTAATGTCGTAACTCGATTTATAAAGCCAGTATAGCTTTTAACATAGATACTTATGTGCACCTGTAGAACCAAGACCGCTTGTGACAGTAGCATACAGTAGTTATTGCGATCGGATTTTTTAACATCTGGTGGTTTGTAAGAGGATTACGCCTCTCTTTCTAAGAAACAGTGGTATCACAAGCAAGAAAAACTTATGAGACATGTCCACCCATCGCTAATTTTCTGTCAGTATTATTTTGTATCGTCTGCAATCATTTATTGGCGAAGTGTTATACATAGTTGTAGGGGGTGCATGATAGGTTCGCCTTGAGCATCAGGCTTATAAAGTGTGGGTTTGCGTTCCGATGCCGATGCCGTGGCCGAGCGGTTCTAGGCGCTCCAGTCCGGAACCGCGCGACTTCTACGGTCGCAAGTTCTAATCCTGCCTCGGGCATGGATGTGTGTGATGTCCTTCGGTTAGTTAGGTTTAAGTAGTTGTAAGTTCCAGGGGGCTGATGACCTCAGTCCCATAGTGCTCAGAGCCATTTGAACCATTTGTGTTCCGATATGTGCGAAGGAAATGAGTATGTCCAGTCGTAAGGAAGGTATGGATTTGACGTGGAGTTCTGTGATAGCAAAGGGAAGAGTATGTCAAGTCATAAGAATGGTAAACTTACCGGCATTTCTGTTTCCAGAGCCGCAGCCCTCAGCAGGGTGTATTTCCGATACTTTGCTCATTGTCGAATGTCGTTCAACTGAGACAGCAATCGTAACACTTAGTTGTAAGTACAGGGATAAAATATATATGAGGCCGGTTTTTTTCCTAAGACGACTCTGTCTATGCGTTCTTGGCGTGCCGCGCCGGTGACCTGTGCTGGAATGATTCATGTTTCCCGTTAACGGTAGAAGCCGTCCAAATGGAGAGGTCTGTTGGAGTGTAGGAATGTAGCCGACTTAACCGTGTTGTCCTCTAGACGGCCGAATAGCGAACTAATACTTAGTATGTGTTGGATAGCTTTCGTGATCGCATGGAAATTTGAGAAGATTGAATATGGACGTGTGTGTTATTCCCTTCCATGTAAATTGTTCGGTTGACTGCTTCTGCACATTTCGCGCCTTTATTTAGTTGAGGGAACATCGATTGTCACGTGTGCATCTAGCAGGTGAAAGACACGTTTGTTGTTTCTCTAGACATGAGAAACACTGTAGTTGACTTTGTAAATTATAGTGATGATTTGGAATCTGTTATATCATCGAGATCGGTATTCGCGAGTGGAAATATCATTTTCTTCTCTTTGTTCCGAGCTCTCAGGTAAAGGTCTTCGCAGATGGGATAAGTATTATGTTGCACGAGCGATCGGTAGGATACTGCCGTGTGCTTGATATCGAGCAGTACGGCGAAAATGGTATAATATTATGGCAAACCATACGAAAACACATGTGTTCTTGTAATCCCAGAGTCTGGAGTTGGGTGTAGAAAAGCAAGCAAGCAAGCAGGTCCAGTCCAGAAACAGTAATGCGGTTGTGCCAAGGGGAAACGAGCCCGAATTTGTAGAACCGTTCTGAGAGTGACTTTGGTTCACTGAGGGCGCTCAGGTCACCTGTCGGGAGTGGATGACCACCAACCTTGCAGGGAAGTATTTAGTGTTGCGAGGGGTATATACGGTGCTGTATGTCTTTGCAGTATATGTACGAATTATGTAAAAGGGATGATTTTGTAGTCCACAGCTCGTGGTCGTGCGGTAGCGTTCTCGCTTCCCGCGCCCGGGTTCCCAGGTTCGATTCCCGGCGGGGTCAGTGATTTTCTCTGCCTCGTGATGACTGGGTGTTGTGTGCTGTCCTTAGGTTAGTTAGGTTTAAGTAGTTCTAAGTTCTAGGGGACTGATGACCATAGATGTTAAGTCCCATAGTGCTCAGAGCCATTTGAATTTGATGATTTTGTATGGCACAGGATACGAATTGTATGTTTACTACATCGACACGGTACACGGTGATATAGTGCTGAGTTGGAGATTGGTTTCATGCTCTAATATTCAAGTTCTTGTTCTCAGTGGGAGATCAGTGTAATTGAGTAAGAGTCTTTCCGCATTTGATGATATGTAGGGGCACTCTGCAGGGTTTAATTGTCAGTGCAATACGGCGATCTGTGTAAAATAGATTTTTGCCACTGAAAGTCTCATCTGCAGAAAAGAAAGAAAAGGTGGACGGTGCTTCCACACCAGCAGCATCAGTAATTTGGAGGGTGAATTTGGTAAGAGTTAATCACAATGTTCGATTCATTCACACGACATCCTTTGTGCTGGGATATAGGAATTTCTACATAGCAGTGAGAACGTTTGTGTATGTTGAAAGCAGGAAGGGTAACACGTGATGGACGGGGTGCCACGTTAGGACCGCAAGGAAGAATGCATTCGGCGTTATTCTGCGCTATTTCCGTAAACAGGTTCTGTTTAGGGAAGAATTTCCATGCAGACAAGCTGAGACATCACAAAAGCTCCTACAAAAGTGACTGTTAACTATTTGTAGGACACTATACAATTTCCAAGCGGTCGACTTGACTCTTATTTTACATAGCCATGTGACATCAGTATAACATTGAGAACCTTTAAGATGGTGAGTCGCCACGCAGACATATCGCTGCATTGTGTCAGTCATGCTGGGCAGTTAAGCATGGCTAGACGCACCTTGCGTGTCCCGTTAGGATCGTGAGGAACAATGCACCCTGTGCTATTCTGGAATGGATTGCTGTAGCATCTGCGAGGGTGAGTCACTCAGCAGTTAGGTCATTGCTGGGCCACAGATAGAGAGAGGGATCACACCAGCAGCAGTGAACACATGTGTGTGCAGCCCAGAGGATGACCTGGTGCTTATTTACATTGACATGTGACGTCAGTGTAACACTCGAAGAACCGTAACTTTGACATGCCATCGGCAGCACTCCTGCACTGGCTTGCATCCGGCTGGCGCTGCAGATTGCATAGGAGTCTCTCATAGTTGTGGTTGATGATAGTTCGGAAGCGTTTTTTACGTGCACTGAGTGTTTGTGCACTGGATTATTTTCGGCTGTTTAAGCGTTGTGAGCGTTACACATGCATTATCTTTGGACGATTTGGGAGTTGTTTTGGTGTACGTTGCATTATTTTATGAACAGGTGTACAGTGCATGATTTCGACAGTTGACGATTAGCAAGCGTGTTTGCAGAGTCTTTTTGATGGCTTATTATTTTGACGATTTACGAGTTGTTTCGCTCTCAGGACATAAATATATTTCATTATTTCGGTGATTTACGAGTGGTTTGCAGGTCTATAGGCTGTGCAATGCATTATTTTGGCAGTTTACGATTAGCAAGCATATCTGCAGAGCATTACACATGGATTATTTCGGTGATCTACGAGTAGTTTGCAGGTTGTATGCTGTGTACTGAAATTATTTCGGTAATTTACGAGTTGTTTGTGTGTCTGTAGTGCGTTATTTCGGTAATTTACGAGTAGTTTACAGATCTGTAGGCTGTGTGGCGTGACCCCAAGCATATCAGAGCATGTGTTTTGTATCTGTGTGATAAATATACCATCTCAAATCCATCCCTAAATAAATTGTTCCAAAATAAATAAAGTACACTCCTTCCTCTCTCCAGCAGCCCAGCACAGGCTGTCACTTTCCCCTCCAGACAGCCATCTTGGGTTATGTCACAGAAGGGACGACAGTGCCTTCTGGTGGCAGTTCTGTGTAATAGGCCCAGACCTCTTGGTGAACACACTTGATGGTGGTACTGTCTCTATTTTTTTAAATAAAGACTGCATGCAAAATAATAAAGACTCATGTCCAGCATAGAACGAGTCCTTTTCCCATCAATTCCCAGGAAGAGGTGGCCGTCGGATGACTTAGGTTAGTGGAGGTAGCCCAAGTGACGTACTTTACTGCCTCTAATTGTTTAGATAGAGACTGAAAATAAAGACTTGTGTCCAGCTCAGGCCAAGTCCTTTTCCCCTCCAGTTCTTAGGAAGAGGTGGCGGTCGGGTGACTTAGGTTAGTGTAAGTAGCCCAACTGCCCTTTCTTTCCCGCCATTTTCTTAGGTCAATAGAGATAGCCCAATTGACCTATCTTCCCTCCAAAATTCAAACTTCCAGCCAGTTCCTAGGAAGAAGTGGCGGTCGAATGATTTAGGTTAGTGGAGGTACTCCAAGTGACTTATCTTCCCGCCATTTTCTTAGATTAGTAAAGGTTGCATTGTCCTGATGGAATTTGAACTTCCCACCATTATCTGTTGGAGGGGGGGGGGGGGGGAGGGAAGGGGGTTCGGTTAGTGGAGGTAGCCCAATTGACCTATCTTCCCCTAAAAATTCAGGGAGGTGTGGCAGGGGGATGTGGCACTTTCCTGCCATCTTGGATAAAGGTACTTGCATCATCAGCTGACATCATTTGATGACATCATCAACTGACGTCATGGCCAACTTCTTGGATGACGTCATGCACTGTTGCCAACTCTACAGGCCGCCATCTTGTATGACGTCATCGCTGCCATCTTGGATACATCTGGCAACAATGGAAAGTGGGGTGGTACATAGGTAGCTCTGCTACTCAGTATTCTTCGTACTTCACCACAGATAGTTTTGTGGTGCCATATCATAGACATTCTGCAAGTACACAATGACAAAATGGGCCTTTATCCTTCTGGAAATTCTCTTCTTTATGAGATTCCTTAATGTGAATATTCCATCAATACACATGGCCCCTGATGTAAGACCGCTCTGTTCATCAGATATTATAGCCTCCATATCTTTTCTTTCTTTTAAGACTGTCCTATGTAATGGCATCACACTTCTGCCCCGGTAATGCCCACAGTCCAGCCTATTTCCCTTCCTGTAGACTGAGGTAATAACATTTTTTTTCCATTCCTTGGGTACATGGTCCACTTCCAAACACTATACAGTTGGGCCAAGATATCATACACGACCATAGGAGCTGCCTTTATTGATTCTATGTTTATTCTTATCGGTATAAAGCACTCCATCTTCAGGCCACAAGTAGCCCATCGGGACCATCTGACCACTGTATCATCCTTAGCTGAGGATGCGGATAGGAGGGGCGTGTGGTCAGCGCACCGCTCTCCCAGCCATTATGATGGTTTTCTTTGACCGGAGCCGCTACTATTCTGTCGAGTAGCTCCTCAGTTGGCATCACGTGGCTGAGTGCACCCAAAAAAATGGCAACAGCTCATGGTGGCCTAGATGGTCACCCATCCAAGTGCCGGCCACACCCGACAGCGCTTAACTTCGGTGATCTGACGGGAACTGTTGTATCTACTGCGGCAAGGCCGTTGCCCTTATAAATATAAGGCAACTAAAAATCAGAATATTCTGTTTCATTTAATGATTTACTCTCATGTATTATTTCTAATGGTGTTCAGATGTTGTGCAGTACAGAAAAGCATGTATTTCGTTTAATCTAAGTCTAGTGACAGTCCTTTTGCACAGAACCTGTTATTAATTTGCAAGAAAATTTTACTAATACTTTCACATCTTGTAGTTGCTCCGTTAGGCTTCATTATAACACATGAATCTTCATCAAATAGAACTATTTTTGCTTTGTCGATGTATGATGGTAGATCACTTGTATAAAACGAGAACAAGAGGAGTCTCATTATCGATCTCTGCGACAGACTTGTAATCACTACAGCTGTACCGCAGGGATCGATGTTGGGTCATTTCTTGTTCTTGTTGTATATAAATGATCTGTCATCTTATATCGAAGAAGCGGAAATAGTTCTCCATTCCCCATTCCTAAGATACTGTTTCGCTGTTCACACTCTCTGGGTTTCTTAATGCGACACTCTGTGTCCTTTAAATTTTACAGGATGAAAAAAATTACAAAGTCATGAGAAGAGATCTAATTAACAGCCAGTATAAAATATACTGACGTTTTTAAAAAAATATTAGACTGGTTACATACGCTGAGCTGACTAAAGTCATGGAATACCTCCTAATATCGTGTTGGACCTCCTTTTGCCCAGCGTAGTACAGCAGCTGAACGTGGCATGGACTCAACAAGTCGCTGGAAGTCCCCTGTAGAAATATTAAGCCATGCTACTTCTATAGCTGTCCAATATTGTGAAAGCGTTGCCGGTGCAGGATTTTCTGCACGAAATGGCCGCTCGATTATGTCCCATAAATGTTCAATGGGAGTCACGTCAGGTGACGGGTGACCAAATCATTCGTTTGAATTGTCCAGAACGTTCTTCAAACCACTACGAACAACTGTTGTCCGGTGACATGGCGCATTGTCATCCATAAAAATTCCATCATTGTTTGGGAATGGGAAGTCCATAAATCGCTGCAAATGGCCTCCAAGTAGCCGAAAATAACTATTTCCGATCAATGATTGGTTTAGTTGGACCAGATGACCCAGTCCGTTCCATGTAGGCCTAAACACAGCCCACGCCATTATGGAGCTACCACCAGCTTGCACAGTGCCTTATGACAACTTTACTCGATGGCTTCGTGGGGTCTGCGCCACACTTGAGCCCACCATCAGATCTTACTAAATGAAGTCGGGACTCATCTGGCAGTTTTCCAGTCGTCTAGGGTCCACTCGATATGTTCACGAGCCCAGGAGAGGCGCTGAAGGCGATGTTATGCTGTTGTTAGCAAAGTCACTCTTGTCAGTCATCTGCTGCTATAGCCCATTAACGCCAAATTTCGCCGCACTGTATTGACGGATGCGTTCGTCGTACGTCTCAAATTGATTTCTGTAGTTATTTCACGCAGTGTTGGTTGTCTGTTCGTACTGACAACGCTGCACAAACGTCGCTTCTCTCGGTCGTTAATGGAAGACTATTGGCCGTAGCTTTCCGTATAGAGTCGTAATGCCTGAAATTTGGTACTCTCGGCACACTCTTGACAATGAATCTCGGAGTATTGAATTCCCTAACGATTTCCAAAATGGACTGTCCCATTTGCCTAGCTCCAACTACCATTTCGCGTTCAAAGTCTGTTAACTCCCGTCGTGCGACCATAATCACATCAGAAGCTTTTTCACATGAATCACTTGAGTACAAATGACAGCTCCGCCGATGCTCAGCTCTTTTATACCTTGTGTTTGCGATACTGCCACCATCTTTATATGTGCATATCGTTATCCCATGACTTTTGTCGCCTCACTGTATATATACGTTTTCAAAATCATAAAGTATCCAGGAGAATATTGTGAAGTTCACACTCAAATGATATGGCAAGTCACAGCAGATACCACTTAACAACATTTTGTAATCAACAAAAGTAAAAGTAGGGTAATGAACTTTGTTCGAATTAATTCAGTCGATGCTGAGAGAATTAGATAAGGAAATGAGGCTTTAAAAGCAGTAGACGGCTTTTCCAACTTCGGTAGGTAAATAACTACGACATAAATACAGAGAACATTAAGTTCAGACTGGCAATAACAAGAAAACTTTTCTGAAAAAGAGAAATATGCTAACATATAACACAAATTTATGTGTTAGGAATTCTTTTAGGGAAGTATTTTTCTGAACCGTAGTCTTACATAAAAGTGAAACATTGCCGATAAACAGTACAGACAAGAAGAGAATATAAACTTTTGGATCATGGTGCTGCAGAAGAATACTGAAGCTTAGACTCGTAGATCGAAAAACTGCTGTACAGGCATTGAAATGAATCGCAAAGAAAAAAAATTGGCACAATTTGGATAAAAGAAGGGATCGGGTAGTGGTACACATCGTTAGATACGATGTAGAGACGTTAGGGGGATAAAAATTGTAGAGGCAGACTTGAGACAATTCTCATACTATAATGCGCTACATTTCGTAGTGTGGGCGTGTTGGTAGACATGGCCTCCAGTTATTCTCTTTTCGACGTGGAAAAAGCTTCGTTGGTTTTTTATTATTTTGTTGTTTTTGCTTTTCGTATTATTAAACATCACTTATCAAGATGTGGCTGAAGGAGAAAGTGTTGCAGTTAACTGAAGATTTTCACGGAGCATCACGTTTGTAGGAAGTTAGTAATTGCAAGTATAAAAATCGCAACATTAAAAAGTTACTTAGCGAAGAGCTGGTCAAAAAATACTAAGTCTCAGTGAGTCTTGTTGAAAAATACATGCTGTCTTCTACTTTCAAAGTCGAAAGTAAATTACAGCCGAAATGATGCCCCTCCACAAACAGTCCACGTTTCCAACAATGTCTCCTCTTTTGATTTCTTTCACTATCCTTTATTATCACTGCACAAGTCGCGATCCCAACCAGGTCAGCCATATTTAGCAAATATCGAGAAACATGGCATTCATGTGTGTGCACGAGACAAAGTATCTAGTCTGTTTATATACACTGCCCAGCTACATGTCTATCAACAGTCCCTCTACAGTATTTATAGACTTAAGGTTTCACTGCAGTAAACAGGTTCAAGTAACTGAATGTTGCATCAAACGGTCTTCTTATTGAAGACCACAACAACAAAAAGAATGAAACACTCCCGCTGACTAGAGTTTTTCAAAAGTTTTGGAAATACACCTTTTGTTCACTCGATGGGAAGTCACCACATCACCCTCACATTTCTTTTCATAAACTGTCATTAACGTGATATGTTTGCAAGTGTACCTATAATTATTAACCGCTGTTTGTTTCATGCCCAGTTAGTTGAATATATTCTAAGAAAGATAATACAAATTTCTGAAAGATTGTTCAGTTAAAAGGCTACATTTAATTGTGGACTACAGAGCGGTTTCGGCATTTAAAATATTTGTACGTGCGCAAGCAAGATAACAACGAATTTATACAAAGTCTGTACAACTATGCTGGCTATATTGTCAGTTAATAAAAACAGTGAAGTACCATGCGTAGTTGTTTACAAGGGTTGGAAAATCCTTAAACTAGATGTGTGTCAAAAATTGTCATAAACTCTTTGTAAACAGTTTGCTTCACTTTACCATTATTTCATTGCCTCGCCCATCTGAACGATGGTGGACTGAAAGTGCTATATTACCGCTCTTCTTTTTAAGGAAAGTTATTAAAACTAAAAAGTTATAATATCTGAAACCAGTAATTCAAATAATAAATTTAAATATCTATGAACAATGTCTACATCTGCATATACATGATTACTCCGCAATTCAAAATCAAGTACTCGGCACCTTCAAGTTATTTCTGTACCGTTCCACTCTCGAACGTGAGCGGCTGGTCCCGGCGGAGGTTCGAGTCCTCCCTCGGGCATTGGTGTGTGTGTTTGTCCTTAGGATACTTTAGGTTAAGTAGTGTGTAAGCTTAGGGACTGATGACCTTAGCAGTTAAGTCCCATAAGATTTCACACACATTTGAACATTTTTTGAACTCTCGAACAGTGTGCGGGAAAAACGAACACTTAAATATTTCTGTGCTAGCTCTGATTTCTCTTATTTTGTCATCATGATCGTTTCTCCCTATGTAGGCGGACACGACAAAATATTTTCGCAATCAGAGGGGAAAGCTGGTGATTCAAAATTCACGAGAAGATCCTACCACAAGAATACCGCCTTTGTTTTAATGATTGCCACCCAAATTCACGCATCATGTCCGTGGCACTCTCTCCCCTATTTCACGATAATACAAAACGAACTGCCCTTCTTTAAACCTTTTGATGTCCTCCATCACTTCCACCTGATGCGGATCCTACACCACACAGCAATAATCCAAAAGAGGGTGAATAGGCGTGGTGTAAGCAATCTCTTTGGTAGACCCGCTTCAGTCTTTGGTTTTCTTTCACCACAATGTTATCTATCTAATCATTCCAATTTAATTTCTTCGCAATTGTAGTCCCTAAGCATTTAATTGAATTTACATTCTTTAGATTTGTGTAATTTACCGTGTAACCGAAATTTGGTGGATTTGTTTTAGTACTCATGTGGATGACTTCAAGCTTTTCATTATTTGCTGCTTTTCGCAGCATACAGATATCTTGTCTAAATCATTTTTCAATTTGGTTCTGATCATCTGATGACTTTACAAGACTGTAAATAACAGCATTATCTGCAGACAATTTAAGAGGGCTGCTCAGATTATCTCCTAATAGTTAAAGAAAAACCTGGAAATCATTTAAAGTATTAGAGGACTTTGGTATCAAAGAAACCAACCAAATTGTAAATGACAGCAGCCACGTAGTCAACACATTTAATAATCACTTTCTGGAAGTCGCTCAGAAGATTGACAGGTGCAATTCATGTGATAAAGCAGTAGAAAGAGCTTTAAGAGGTAATTCCACGTACATACAGACAAATTACAATCACTTCACTTTTTGCCAAAGAAATTAAAAATGCAATTAACTCCCTCAATAAGAAAAGCTCTCAAGGCGTTGATAGTATATCAAGTAAAGTACTAAAATCCTATTCTTCTTTGCAGATATGCAATGTATTCAAGCGCATATCCAATACAGCGCAATCAAAAGGGATATTTCCAGACAGACTGAAACTGGTATTGTCGGGTCCCTTTACAAGAAAAGTAGTGAGACATAATTTCTAATTAACCCATCAGTCTCACTAACTACCCATTTTCGAACGTACTGGAAAACATCGTGTATACAAGAACCATCACACATCTCTCACAAAATAAGGTAGTTACACACAATTTGGAACTGAAAAGGGTTTCTCCACAAACCATGTTATTTTTCAACATGCGAATCAGAATATACAAAATTTTAATCACAAAACGTTGTCAGTTCGTGTTTTTTGTGTCTTTCCATGAAATTTGTCCTACGTAATTAATAATTCTAAAAGCATGTACATATATTACCAATTTAATTTTTTTAAGCTTATAACATGTTTCAAATGCTCTCGTCTGTTAGTTACATCTCTCCTCAGAGACCTTCCTGGTAAACATAGTAACATCTTTTCATGACACTATCCATTCCGATCATCTGCTATTCCAAGTTCTTTTCTGTTTCTAACAGCGTTATAATGTCACCGCTAAACCCCGAAGCTTTTTTTTATTTCTTGTCCCAAAATTGTAATTCTTTTTCCAAGTTTCTCCTAGGCTTTCTTTTGTACATGCACTATGTACAGATTGAATACATCGGGGATCGGCTACAACGCTTCCCGCCTGACCTTCTGACCTGGATCAAGACGCGCTAAGGAACTTCACCACCAAGGAGAGCAGAGCATTCGTCGTTGTTTCAGGAAATTTGTTACGCAAGTGGCGCACAGACGTGTTTAGTCGGCTTAAGGTCGACTCACACGTGACGGAACAGAATGTCGAACATTCTACAACGCATTTCAAATTGTGACATTCGCACAGGTCGTCAACGTAACGGGGCGTCAACGTCAGTGTTTCTCGGGAAGAATGTATTGAACTTGACGTTGGCAAGAGGTACGGGGGGGGGGGGGGGGTGGGGGGGGGGGCGGAGGGGGAGGACGTGGGTAGGTGTCGTCTGCTAATGTATTCTTGCCAAGCTCACTCATGTTATAATACTGTTTTCTGCTTTTTGTCTCATTGGTTGATGTTATATTGTTTGGTTTGTTTTCGTGACATACTGCAAAGGCTCCAGGAGAACTTGTATACGTTTCTCATGCCTGTTCATCATAAAAAAAAGATCAGAGACCTGAAAGACAAAAATTATTTAACACTTACAGTAGCTGGGCAAAGGAAAAAACTACACTGTGCGTAAATAAGGACACACGACTTCCATACGACAACCTACTTTTAACGGTGAAAAAGTCTGCTTTAGTGAAGGAGAAATATACACTTGATTTTGAAGCTATTTGGTAAGGGAGAGTGTTGTACCTGGAGGGTAGTGTACATAGGGAAACATGATGTTTCCTGATCGGTGTTTCAATCTAGTGACTAATTTTAGAATCACATGACGGAATGCGTCGTTTCCGACGTTTCCAGGTGTATCTGTTGTTGTGAGACATGAGGTTCTGTTTTGTGCAGTGATTGTAAATATTACGAGTTCTACACATTTAAGTGCTATGTAACATATTAAACCTATTTGGTGGATATTGTTAATTCTTCAGCTACAGAGTTTTTTAGTGAGTAAATTTTTCACGCGGTTTCACTTCTCACTAGATCACCATACAAACTTTGTCGAGAACATCGGTTATGAATTTTGCTATGGCCATTAATAAATTTTTTATTGCTGGCTCCTTAATTCTTGTCCTACAGTCCAACTTTCGTATCACAGATCTCGTAACGTCACTTTCATAGTTAGGTACAGAACTAAGCGACGCTGTGCTGCCGTTCCGTCTGGTGTGGCATTTCCGGTAACGTCTTCCGCTCCTTTCCGTTGACGTCCGTCTGAATCGAGCTTAAGCGCTGGGGAGTGCGGAACCGCGCGTTGCGTAACGCACTTAACTGATGGCCGGCGCAAATGCGTGGTGAGATGTAACGAGGCGCGTGTCGTCGGCATCGCAAACCACGCAGGCGATCGTGTGCGCCGATGGCTGGCAGATACGTGCAATTAAAGACAGTGGCGGTCACGTCGAGCGTCACATGATCGTGCCACCAACAACGTACCGGCCCATACGCGTCCATTTCTCCCCCCCCATTTGCATTGTAAATAAGCCTCCCCGTGATGGCCGATCCGCCGCCAACCACCCGTCTCGTCACGAAACATTTTAATTAAGAGACCCATTAGCGAGATAATGAATATCCTGGGAAGCTCGTGCAATTGCGCACCGTAGCCTAAGCCAACAAGAAAAGGTAAGGTCTATGCAGAGTAGCTGTTAGGGACGAGACGGATTCCTATCACGATGGGCTAATGAGTCTCCGCGCTAGGACCTAACTGAAGTGGCAACGTTTATTTTTGAGAGCCCGGAAGGGGCAAGGAGGGGGGAGGGGGGCAGTGAGGCTTCCCGTACGGACAGCGTGTCGGATAAAGTGAACGTAGCTCCGGAGAAGATTCGCAGGTGAGTACTCACGCGATACGCCCGAAAGTAAAAAGCACTACAGAAAAAGGAATTCACACGTCAAAGAAATTTGTTGTCTGAGGAGAAAGATGAGAAAAAAATAAACGTCATGCCGAAATGGAAGTCACGAAGGATGGAAACCTGCAAAGGTTGGCCTGCTCGCTGCTGTACAGCTGAGGAAAAGTTTTAATAAGAGCAGGCATCCATTATCTTAGGGCACCGCCGCTAACTACACCTACATAAACAGAATGTTTCTGCGATGATCATATAAACGATTTATAGTACCTGAAATAAATCGAAGTGTTCAGAAATATTTTCTGAAGATATTTGTCTGGAGTGTAGCCTTGCACGCCAGTGAAATGCGGACGATGAACAATTCAGACAAGAAGAGAAGAAGAGCTTTTGAAACATGGTGCTACAGAAGAACACAGATGATTAGACGGGCAGATTGGATATCTAATGTGGAAGCGCTGAATAGAACAAGGGAGAAAATAAACTGAACTTGATTAAAAGAAGGAATCGATTGAAAGGACACATCCTGAGGCATCAAAGATTCGTCAGTTTGGTAATGGAAGGAAGTTTGGTGTGCTAAAAACTGTAGAAGGAGACCAAGGATTGGCTGTAGTAAGTAGGTTGCAATAGATGTAAGATGTAGTAGTTACGGAAATATTACGAGGTTTCCATGGGATACACTAACATGGAGAGCAGTTTCAAATCAGTCTTAAACATAAGAATACAGCTTCAAAGATATAAAATTACAGGAATGATAAAGAAGAGAAAATATTTGAGATGAAGAACCCCGGTCCATAAAAGACAGAGTCGAAAGTTACGAAGTCAAACGTGTTGTGGGATAACTCAGAAAACGGAGCACAAGAACCTTCGAATCAGTATTCGTATGATGTAATAAAACGATTTAGTGGAAATGAAAATCTGTGCAACTGGGACTTGAACCCGGATTTCCTGCTTTTCGCTTGAAGTCGTCTTATCCATCAGGTTATCTGAACTCTCTTCTATGCTTGTCTCAAACATTCTTTGCCACTCATGTTTCCACATATAATTTCAGAACACAGCCACCAGAGGTTATCGGACGGGGTATGTGGGAGTAGCATCACTGGGAGGAACGTAGTCGGCCGAGGACCGTGGCTTACTCACCCACAAGGATTGTATTCTGAGCAGCCAAAACATTATGACCACCTGTCTAATTGCGAGTTGGTCCCCCTTTGGAACGTATTCTGGGTGCCTGGATTCTGGGTGCCACGAATTCGACAAGCCCTTGGCAGGTTTCCAGACGTATGTGGCACTAGAAGTCTACGCACAGGTCATACAGTTCCCGTAAATTACGGGCCGGTGTTTCGTTGGCGCGGATCTGTCGTCGAATAGCGTCGTATATGTGGTCCATCGCGTTCAGATCGGGAGAATTTAGTGACCAAGCCATCAAACTGAGTACACTGTCATACTCCCCAAACCAATGAAGTTTGATGCTGGCATTGTGATGCGGACAGGTATCTTCCTGGGAAGATGCCATCGCCATCAAGAAAGACATCTAGTTTGGCTGGATGCAACTGGCACAGATAATGTTCACGTAGTGCGCGGCTGTCATGGTGCCTTCAGTTACGGCCAAAAGTCCCATGGATGGCCAGATGACTGTGCCCCATAGCGTATTACTGCGTTCGTGGCGTGGTGCATGTTTCGAGCAGTTGTTCGCCTGGGTCTGGACACGACCATGGACCTGGTGTTACAAGCAACGTAATCCATCCCACTAGGGACACGTTTCAACTTATCCATGGTTCAATCTCGATTATTCCGCACCAAATGCAATCGTAATTGACGATGTCTTAGGTCAACATGGGAGCACGGAGGGGTCGTGTGCTGCAGGGTCCCATGTTTAACAATGTGCACTCAGCTGTGTTCTCCGAAACGCTTGTACCTACACCGCATCCTACTCTGTCTTCACATCTGTCATAGATCACCGCCTGATATAAAAAGTGGGCAAGTCTCCGACTTCCACTTT
Organism: Schistocerca serialis cubense; assembly: GCF_023864345.2. Classification (NCBI taxonomy): domain Eukaryota; kingdom Metazoa; phylum Arthropoda; class Insecta; order Orthoptera; family Acrididae; genus Schistocerca; species Schistocerca serialis. Next base: position 749,031,299 of record NC_064640.1, on the reverse strand, counting down.
CTGCCATAAGGCGCAAACGTTCAACGACCTTTCGACTATTCGTGGTTTCACCGTCGTTCAATAATTTTCCATGGATTCTCACGACAGCAGTACGGCAACAACCGACCAGCCTCGTCTTTCCGAGGTGCTCGTTCCCGGGTGTTCGGTCATAACACTCTGCCTTTGCCAAAATGGCTTATTTCAGTAGAGTTCCCCATTAGCGGCTCGTATGATCGCTAGAATGATTCCCCATTCGTCTCTGCTCCGATTATATTCTTTTCTCGCCGCGTGACGTGTCCGTAACGCAATTACGAGGCGAGGGTGGCAGTGATCATAATATTTTGGCTCATTTGTGTAAATCAAGTGAAACAGATTCACTAAAATTAAATGAATGGAGCGACGGCGATGAAATCAATGAAGAAGTAAATAATCTTAATCTTCTTTAACTCCAAACTGATTCTTGTTAATAAGACAAAAGTGATGCAACACATTTTTTCTGAAATCAGGTTCGTTTTATTCAGGATTCCAATGCACCATAGTATTGTCCACTCTTTTGGCTACAACATCGTTTTTTCAACATAATCTCTGTTCAATGCGACGGCCTTACGCCGCCTTACAGCAAGAGCCTTTCTGCCTCATGGTACCATTCCACTGGTCGACGTCGGAGCCAACGCCTTCCTGCATCGATAACCTTCCCATCATAAACGTACTGCTTCCCGCAGTGTGCGTCCTTCACTGGGACAAACAGATGGAAGTCGGAAGGTGCGAGACCTGGGCTATAGTGTGGCTGAGGAAAAACGGCCCAGTGAAGTTTTGTCAGCTCCTCTCGGGTCCTCAGACTTGTGTGAGGCCTTGCGTTGTCATGGAGACGGAGAAGTTTGTTTGCATTTTTGTAACGACTAACACGCTGAAGTTGTTTCATTGTGATCCGTCATGAGAGTGACCGTAAGTTGCAACATTGCAGTTGTGTGCAGCTGGTCGGCACGCAAGAGATCGGACAGATTTGCACGACTTTGTTGTGATGATCATAGACGCCTCGCCCAACGACTCACCGTGCATTTGTCCGCTGCCAGGTCTCTGTAGACACTCTGTTAGCGCCTATAAATACCTGCTGTGCTCTGGTTTTCGCCAGAAGAAACTCAATGACAGCTCTCTACTTGGAACTCGCATCCGTTACAGTCGCCTTTTTGAAGGCTACGTAGACCGTCGCCGCCTATCGGAACTTCATGAAATTAAAGGGACTGAAGCTAGAATATCCCACGACGTCCCACAAGAAATTCCGCACTTTTTTCGGTCGAAATTGGTCGAGAAAAAAAGTGTTGCATTACTTATTGAACGCCCGTCGTGCTGATGAAATACCACCACAGCTGTATTCATACACATTTACTATTTCACAACCGGTTTCGTTCAATAGAACACCATCAGGTTATATTGCTAACAGTCTTCGTACCAAATCCCCACAGAGTTGTACCAATGTCGCGACTTCAGACATCTAGATATCTTACACAAGGTTAAAGGCTGGGACATGAGAATCATATAAACACTCGATTGCCTGAGAGAAAGACGCTCGCTTACCCAGCGACGATACGTTGCTCTAGAGAACAGCATAAACAGTGAGCACACTGAGAGTGCTGCTGCAGTCACGTAAAATGGAGGCGGTGGATTCGAGTTCCATCTTGCACGTGGGAAAGGTAGTGGTCAGGGATGCGGGATTTAGATATGGCGTTACTCTCTTCACTACTAGCAGGAATACTGGCAGAAATGTTCGTAGGTATGCACATTATGCATGGGCAACATGACCGCTTATCAGTTCTGTATTATCTTTAGCGTCCCAAAGCGAGCAGTGTGCTCTTTTAAGTAAGTCACTAATATTTTGTTCATATATTTGTGACTCCTTCTTTCGTCCATTACTGAAATCCAGTGACCTCAACGATCGGGCCATCATGTTCGATTACTTCTGTGACACGTATACGTGATTCAGGAGCTTGATCCAGTTATTTGCCCGACGAGTTGACCGCTGAAAACCTGAGGCCTCTTTGTCTAGATCCACATCTATACTCCACACGCTACCTTACGGTATGTGACCGAGGGTACTTCTGGTACCATCATTTCCCCCTATTCCTGTTCCATTCGCTAATGATGTAAGGGAAGAACGACTATCGGTAAGTCTGAGCGTAAGTTCTAATTTCGCTGATTTTTCTGTCGTGGTCATTTTGCGAGACGTGTGAGGGAGGAAGTAATACGTTTCCCCATCCTCCTTGGAGCGTACGCTCTCGGAATTTTAACAACAAACATCTCTATGATGCAGAACTCATCTCTTGTAGCACCTGCCACTGGAGTTCGTAGAACATCTCCGTAAAGCTCTCGTGGTTACAGAAGTTCATATGGGTCCCAGATTAACGAACATTACTGAAGAATCACTAGAACGAATATTTTGTAAGCCGCATATTTCGTGGATGAGCTGCATTCCTGACGATTTTTGCAACGAATCACAGCCTACCATTTGCATTTACTACGGTAAGTTTAAGTGATAATTTCACATTTGAGCGCTCCGAACGGTTGCTTCCGGGTATGTTGAAGTTGGTTTTGTTTCCTGTGTTTTATCACCAAGATGGACAAGAACAAAAGCAAAGCGAGGGTAATGGAATGTAGTCGAATTGAATCAGGCGATGCTGAGATAATTAGATTAGGAAACGAGACACTAAAAGTAGTAGATAAATTTTGCTATTGGAGTAGCATATAACTGGTTTTGGTGGACATAAGAAGGATATAAACTTAAGAATGGCAATGGCAAAAAACTGTTTCTGAAAAAGAGAACTTTGTTAATATCGGACATAAACTTGAATGTTAGGAAGTCTTTTCTGAAGGTATTTGTCTGGAGCACAGCCTTCCATTAAAGTGAAAAGTGGATGATAAACAGTTCAGACAAGAAGAGAATAAAAGATTTTGAAATGTAGTTTACAGAATTATGCTGAAAATTAGATGGATAGGTAATATGATTAATCAAAAGGCACTGAACAGAATAGGGGAGAAAAGAAATTTGTGACATTCCTCGACTAAAAGAATGGATCGGTTGATAGAACACATTCTGAGACCCTAAGGGATTTCCATTATAGTGTTGGAGGGAAGTGTGTGTGTGTGGGGGGGGGGGGGGGGGGGGAGACGGGGGGGTTAAAATTGCAGAGGCAGACAAAGAGATGAATACAGTAAGCAGGTTCAAAAGGTGTAGGTTCCAGTAGTTATTCGGAGATATTGTGTTCGAACATTATGAATTACCTTGAAGAGAATGGTCTATTGACACACTGTCAACATGGATTTATAAAACATCATTCTTGTAAAACACAACTAGCTCTTTACACGCACGAAGTGATGAGTGCTATTGACAATGGATTTCAAATGTATTCCGTATTTCTAGATTTTCGAAAGACTTTTGACATTGTACCACACAAGCGGTTTGTAACCAAATTGCGTGCTTATGGAATATCATCTCAGTCATGTTACTGGATTCGTGATTTCCTATCAGAAAGGTCACAGTTCGTAGTGACTGACCGAAAGTCATCGAGTAAAACAGAAGGGATTTCTGGCTTTCCCCAAGGTAGCGTTATAGGCCCTCTGCTGTTCCTTATATACCTATATAAACGATTCAGGGGACAATCTGAGCGGCTTTCTCAGGTTGTTTGCAGATGATGCTCTGTTTATCGTCTAGTAAACTCGTCAGAGGATCAAAACAAATTGCAAAACGATTTAGAAAAGATATCTGAGTGGTGCGTAAACTGGAAATTGACCCTAAATAATGAGAAGTGCTCGGTCTTCCAAATGAGTGCTAAAAGGAATCAATTAAATTTCGGTAACACAATAAATCAATCAAATCTAAAGTTCGTAAATTCAACTAAATACCTACGAATTACAATTACGAACAACTTAAATTGGAAAGAACACATATAAAATGTTGCGGGGAAGGCAAACCAAAGGCTGCATTTTATTGGCAGAACACTTAGAAAATGTAACAGATCTATTGAAAGAGACTGCTTACACTACGCTTGTCCGTCCTCTTTTGGGGTACTGCTGCGCGGTCTGGGATCCCTACCAGATAGGATTAATGGAATACATCGAAAAAGTTCAAAGAAGAGCAGCACTTTTTGTATTATCTCGAAACAGGGAAAAGAGTGTCACGGACATCATACAGGTTTTGGGGTGGACGACATTAAAACAAAGACTTTTTCGATGCAGCAGAAATTTCAATCACCAACTTTCCGAATGGGAAAATATTTTGTTGACGCCGACCTACATACGTAGAAACGATCATCATAATAAACTAAGGGAAATCAGAGCTCGCGCGGAAAGATATAGGTGTTCGTTTCTTCTGCGCGCTGTTCTACTTCGGAATAATAGAGAATTATTGTGAAGGTGGTTCGATGACTCCTGTGTCAGGCACTTACATGTGATTTGCGGAGTATTCCTGTAGATGTAGATGAAGAGGCTTGTATAGAATAAAGTTGCGTGGAGAGCAGCATCAAACTAGTCTTCGGACTGAAAATCACAACAGCAATAAAACAGCGACATCAGCAATAGTGTAATCGAATCCTAATCGACCTCCTTGCCTGTTTATGCGCAATATGTTACTTTTATTTACGCTCTGGAACACTACTACTCCTTGCTCCAATTGTCAGTGTGACAATGGGAAATGTTACACGATGGACACCTTGACTGGACGTTACGAAACTTACACTCCGTTATTTCCATGCCTGTGGGATATGTTGATTATAATTTCGTTCTTATTTTCTATATTTTCGCTTGAGAAAAAAGCCTATGCTACGGATGAAAAGTGGTGAGAATACATTATGGCTCTTTGGTGTGTCTAACATCGCTGGAACTTTTCGAGCGGGTGTCACGCCACAGAGGACGTACATGTGCAACGTATGAACACTGCAGTTCATACCAAAACTGCCTTGAGGACTGTACTGACCCTTGATTGGCTTATCTTGCCCCAAAATTGTCTCCCATAAAGCATGTCTGGTATATGTTGTGTTGGCAGAAGAGCCAACACCGTGTTACTAGAGGAGGCCGAAATGCACGCGTTTTAGCTCACGCAGGCTGGCGTGAGGAGGGAAGGACTATATTGACGTGAGGTCTGGAACATGACAAGGAATTAGAATTCAGAAAGCGGACGTAATTAGTTTGATACTTAACTTTAATCCATTAATGATGAACGTCGCTCTTGACGGTACATGATTCTCAATATTATCAGTTCAGAATACATTCTTGAAGAACATGGCGCCTTGCTAGGTCGTAGCAAATGACGCAGCTGAAGGCTATGCTAAACTGTCGTCTCTGCAATTGAGAACGTATGTAGTCAGTGAGCCATCGCTAGCAAAGTAGGCTGTACAACTGGGGCGAGTGATAGGGAGTGCCGGCCGCGGTGGTCTCGCGGTTCTAGGCGCGCAGTCCGGAACCGCGCGACCGCTACGGTCGCAGGTTCGAATCCTGCCTCGGGCATGGATGTGTGTGATGTCCTTAGGTTAGTTAGGTTTAAGTAGTTCTAAGTTCTAGGGGACTGATGACCACAGCTGTTAAGTCCCATAGTGCTCAGAGCCATTTGAACCATTTTGCTAGGGAGTCTCTCTAGAGTTGCCGTGTGGCGGCGCTCGGACTGCAATCACTGATAGTGGCGACACGCGGGTCCGACGTATACTAACGGAACGCGGCCGATTTAAAGGCTACCACCTAGTAATTGTGGTGTCTGGCGGTGACACCACAGTATATGATGTGAAGACGTATACTTTCATTCTAGTCTCCAGCCAGCAATCTTCATGAACTGACTGACACAGCACGAGTTCCAGGAATGGCAATAAACTGCTCAAGGTGACATTCGGAGGCTGTTTGCTTCCATGTTGTAAAGAATACAAGAGTGTATTCATGCCTGTGGTTCTCACACCTCATACTGATGTCGATGACTGACATCATTTTTTTCTACGATTTTTTCTACGATTTTTCTACGATGAGTCAACTTTTCGGGTATCCTGCATACTGAACCGTCATAACGTTCATATATGGGGGTTAAAGAGTTCTCATATTACACGCGAAATGGAAACAGACAGTGCCAAAGTCTATGTGTGGTGCGGACTTACATACGATTGCATTATCTTCCATCCTTTTTCAGCGAGTCTAGCGTCAACAGCGGTGTCTGCCTGGACATGTCACAATCGTTTGCTATTGCACAGCTGGAACACCCACTACCTGACGCCATATTATACGTAGCAGGACACAGCACCACCTCACGGATCCCTGAAGGTCCTTCAATTTCTGGATCAAACGTTTCCGGATAGATAAACTTCACGAAATGGTCTATTTCAAAGGCCGCTGCAATTATTTGAACTCACACCACTGTACCTGGTGCTGTCCATGCGAAGCAGGGGGGGGGGGGGGGTTACTATTTACCTTACAACTATTTCATGGAACTGTTTCGTCTAAACGAAGCAAATTGGTCACAAAATGTACGCAAAGTTTCAGTAGCAAACGGTCTGAAGGAGAGTCGTAGCTTATGAAACAATTTACTACTTCCGGGTTTGGTTGGCAGAGCTGCATGGTGGCTGCCGCTGGACGAATGTGGCACACTTTTCCTTATATGTATTCGCCACGTATTGTCTACACAACTCAGGAAGTCTCCAAAGCAGTTACTTGTTATGACATTCGTACGGTTGCCTGTTCCAGCTAAAGGCCATTTTCCGAAGGACATTCCCATAAAAAAAATAACTTTGAAATCTATTATCGACTAAATCGTTGGCCAGACAAGAAATATTTGTCTGCAAGTTAATGGTACTGTCTGCAGACAACGTTTAATATATGTCTGCTGGTCAAACTCGTTTGATTTCACACGCAAACCTCCACAGACAACCAAGAAATATATGATGAACAAGCGTTTCGCTTTTCTGTACACTGTAATTGCCTCGTATTCCAAAGCATAAGTTTGAAATTTGGCTCAAAGGTGCCCCTATAACCTTCATTTGTAATCGTGCAAGGGCGTGGCGCCCTCCGACATCACCCTTGGGCTCGGCGATGCTTCAAACAGTAAGGTATCGATACCCCAATATTCAAGAAAGGTAGTAGGAATAAACCACTAAATTACAGGCCCATATCGTTAACGTCGATATGCAGCAGGATTTTAGAACATATATTGTGTTCGAACATTATGAATTACCTCGAAGAAAACAGTCTATTGACACACAGTCAACATGGGTTTAGAAAAACATCGTTCCTGTGAAACACAATTAGCTCTTTATTCACATGAAGTGTTGAGTGCTATTGACAAGGGATTTCAGATCGATTCCGTATTTCTGGATTTCCGGAAGGCTTTTGACACTGTGTCACACAAACGGCTCGTAGTGAAATTGCGTGCTTATGGAATATCGTCTCAGTTATGTGACTGGATTTGTGATTTCCTGTCAGAGAGGTCACAGTTCGAAGCAATTGACGGAAAGTCATTGAGTAAAACAGAAGTGATTTCTGACGTTCCCCAAGGTAGTGTTAGAGACCCTTTGCTGTTCCTTATCTATATAAACGATTTGGGAGACAACCTGAGCAGCCGTCTTAGGCTGTTTGCAGATGACGCTGTCGTTTATCGACTAATAAAGTCATCAAATGATCAAAACAAACTGCAAAACAATTTAGAAAAAATATCTGAGTGGTGAGAAAAGTGGCAGTTGGACCTAAATAACGAAAAGTGTGAGGTCATCCACATGACTGCTAAAAGGAACACGATAAATCAGTCTCATCTAAAAGCCGTAAATTCAACTAAATACCTACGTATTACAATTACGAACAACTTAAATTGGAAGGAACACATAGAAAATGTGGGGAAGGTTAACTAAAGACTGCGTTTTATTGGCAGGACACTTAGAAAATGTAACAGACCTACTAAGGAGACTCCTTACACTACGCTTGTCCGCCCTCTTTTAGAATACTGCTGCGCGGTGTGGGATCCTTACCAGATAGTACTGACGGAGTACATCGAAAAAGCTCAAAGAAAGGCAGCACGTTTTGTATTATCGCGAAATATGGGAGAGAGTGTCACAGAAATGATACAGGATTTGGGCTGGAAATCATTAAAAGAAAGGCGTTTTTCGTTGCGACGGAATCTGCTCACGAAATTCCAGTCACCAACTTTCTCCTCCGAATGCGAAAATATTTTGTTGACACCGACCTACATAGGGAGGAACGATCACCATGATAAAATAAGGGAAATCAGAGCTCGTACGAAAAGATATAGGTGTTCATTCTTTCCGCGCGCTATACGAGATTGGAATAATAGAGAATTGTGAAGGTGGTTCGATGAACCCTCTGCCAGGCACTTAAATGTGATTTGCAGAGTATCCATGTAGATGTAGATGTAGATGCGAAAACAAGCCCGCACCTCAGAAGTTCATGTGGATTGTAACGTGGGTTAGCGATCTTACATTGGCACCAGATTTCAACACAACTCTGCCCAACGCCACCGTGGACGTGTCACACGATGAGGATGTCATCACATCCTTTCTTACCCTTGTATCACCGATTAGTTTGACGTCTCTGCGATGGAGGCCAGAACCACGGCGTCCAGCATTGAAATCACGCGGTTTTCCCATGGGTGGACAAGGAAAACATTTCAGACACTCTGCCGCTCAGAATCGACACGAAAAGGCCTCAGGGGATAGCATGAAGAGCGTCAATGAAATCAACCCTTTCCCTGGGGCGTTGAATCCCACACATTTCGCGGTTCAAAACGACAGTTCGCAGTGCGAAGATCAACAGGAAGATGTTCTTGACGACCTTTGAAACTGCTGACACCCTCGGACGTTTCATCTACATCTACATCTACATACATACTCTGCAATCCACCATACAGTGCGTGGCGGAGGGTACCTCGTGCCACAACTAGCACCTTCTCTCCCTGATCCACTCCCAAACAGAACGAGGGAAAAATGACTGCCTATATGCCTCTGTACGAGCCCTAATCTCTCTTATCTTTGTGGTCTTTCCGCGAAATGTATGTTGGCGGCAGTTCAAAATGGTTCAAATGGCTCTGAGCACTATGGGACTTAACTTCTGAGGTCATCAGTCCCCTAGAACTTAGAACTACTTAAACCTAACTAACCTAAGGACATCACACACATCCATGCCCGAGGCAGGATTCGAACCTGCGACCGTAGCGGTCGCGCGGCTCCAGACTGTAGCGCCTAGAACCGCTCGGCTTGGCGGCAGTAAAATTGTACTGCAGTCAGCCTCAAATGCTGGTTCTCTAAATATCCTCAGTAGCGATTCACGAAAAGAACGCCTCCTTTCCTCTAGAGACCCCCACCCGAGTTCCTGAAGCATTTCCGTAACACTCGCGTGATGATCAAACCTACCAGTAACAAATCTAGCAGCCCGCCTCCGAATTGCTTCTATATCCTCCCTCAATCCGACCTGATAGGGATCCCAAACGCTCGAGCAGTACTCAAGAATAGGTCGTATTAGTGTTTTATAAGCGGTCTCCTTTACAGATGAACCACATCTTCCCAAAATTCTACCAATGAACCGAAGACGACTATCCGCCTTCGCCACAACTGCCATTACATGCTTGTCCCACTTCATATCGCTCTACAATGTTACGCTCAAATATTTAATCGACGTGACTGTGTCGCTACACTACTAATGGAGTATTCAAACATTACAGGATTCTTTTTCCTATTCGTCTACATTAATTTACAGTCATCTATATTTAGAGTTAGCTGCCATTCTTTACACCAATCACAAATCTTGTCCAAGTCATCTTGTATCCTCCTACAGTCACTCAACGACGACACCTTCCCGTACACCACAGCATCATCAGCAAACAGCCGCACATTGCTATCCACCCTATCCAAAAGATCATTTATGTAGATAGAAAACAACAGCGGACCTACCACACTTCCCTGGGGCACTCCAAATGATACTCTCACCTCCGATGAACACTCACCATCGAGGACAACGTACTGGGTTCTATTACTTAAGAAGTCTTCGAGCCACTCACATACTTGGGAACCAATCCTATATGTTCGTACCTTAGTTAGGAGTCTGCAGTGGGGTACCGATTCAAACGCTTTCCGGAAGTCAAGGAATATAGCATCCGTCTGATACCCTTCATCCATGGTTCTCAAGATATGTGAAAAAAGGGCGAGTTGCGTTTCGCAGGAGCGATGCTTTCTAAAGCCGTGCTGATGCATGGACAGCAACTTCTCTGTCTCAGGGAAATTCTTTATATTCGAACTGAGAATATGTTCGAGAATCCTGCAACAAACCGATGTTAAGGATACTGGTCTGTAGTTTTGAGGATCCGTCCTTCTACCCTTCTTATACACAGGCATCACCTGCGCTTTTTTCCAGTCGCTCGGGGCTTTACGTTGGCCAAGAGATTCGCGATAAATGCAAGATAAGTAAGGAACCAATGCAGTAGAGTACTCTCTGTAAAACCGAATTGGAATGCCATCAGGACCTGGCGATTTACTTATTTTCAACCCATTCAGCTGCTTCAAAACCCCAGGGATGCCTATCATTATGTACTCCATACGGGAATCTGTACGAGACTCAGACGGCGGTATGTTTGTACGATCCTCCTGCGTGAAAGATTTCTCAAATGCTAAATTTAAAAGTTCAGCTTTCGTTTTGCTGTCTTCCGTTGCCAGGCCAGACTGATCAGTGAGTGACTGGATGGAAGCCTTCAACCCGCTTATCGATTTTACGTAAGACCAGAATTTCTTTTGGTTTTAAGCAAGATCTTTTGCTAAGGTATGACGGTGGTAGTGGTCTCTAAGGACATTGTGGGGCTATATCCCCACTGAACGTGATCGTACCACTATGGAGTGCGGCGCGACCGCAATTTTTCCTCTCGTGTACAAGTTGGAAAATCACTAGGAATCGCTCAAAACTATTTGACGAAATTTGATCAAGATCCGAAGCAGCAATGGGTACTAAAGCTTCTTCAGCCATCGTATTTTCCTCCCTCCTATGCCGTGATCACGTAGGAGTGCAAGATTAACGTGAATAAAACAGCAAAGGGTCCCTCCATGTCGATGCCCCGCCCCCCTTCCACTCTCTCACAGTTCGGCAACACGCACGGTGCCACCCATGCAGCTTTGCTGAGCACAGCACGAATGTTCTTATCAGAAACTCGAACATCAGTTCAGCCTGGCAGCTGCTGTAGCATCTGAAGGTAGAAAACTCCATCTGAATGCTGTCGAAGGTGTTGCTTAACCCTCAGACTATAGCAGCCGCAAGGCTGATTTGGTGTTGAAATTTCTGAAGGTACACTTCTAACATGCTCAGCAAAGGTGTCTTAAGTGTCACCGAGGGTGTTCCCGAACTGTGGATCTTAGAGGGAACCTTTGCCATTTTCTTCACGCACATGAGACTGTGACGACCATCTCATCGTGTGACATGTCCACGGTGCCGTTGGGCAGAATTTTGGTGAAATCTGGTGCCATGTAAGATCATTAACCCACCTTACAGTTCACATGAACTGCGTAGCTCTGGGCATTTTTCGCACATGTCGACACCTTAAGGCGGGTCCACAATGAGCGCGCCGTACTGCGCCGCGCTGCTGCACCCCGCGCACAGCTGCAACAGAGAGGAGTGCGCCGTCCGCGCCCCGCCGCGCCGCTCCGAGGCGAGCACTGTGTTCCAGTTGGAGCGCGCGCGTGGTCTGAAGATGGAGCGAGCCGAAGCCCCGTCTAAACTGAGCGCCACTTCCTTTGATGTACCGACAACAGCCGGAAAACTGCGCGGCACGGCGCGGCGCAGCGCGGTTCGCCGTCCACACTGAGCGCGCAGAGCCGTTTTGCGCAACACGGCGCGGCACGGCGCGTTCAGTGTGGACCCGCCTTTACGGTTTAAAGCATCGCCGCGAGGGATTAGCCGAGCGGTCTAGGGATAGCCGGCATGGTAACTCAGCGTGTTCGGTCAGAGAGCCGGTTGGCCTCTGTAATAAAAAACTGAGTGGAAGGATCAACCATCGAACTTGAACAGGATGTTTGCGGCGTCCGCAACGACCAAACACAACGATCAATAACGAACAAAATGAAAAAAAATATAGGGGGCTGCAGTCATAGACTGTACGGCTGGTCCCGGCGGAGGTCCGAGTCCTCCCTCGGGCATGCGTGTGTGTGTTTGTCCTTAAGGTAATTTAGGTTAAGTAGTGTGAAAGCTTAGGGATTGATGACCTCAGCAGTTAAATCCCATAAGATTTCACACACATTTGAACTTTTTTTTTTTTTTTAAACATCGCCGAGCCCAAGGCTGACATCGGAGGACGCCACGCTCTAGCACCTTTACAGAGGAAGGTTGTAGGCACCGTTGAGCCAAATTTTAATGGTAGATAATTAAGGTGTTTCGAAAAAGTGATCGTTTAATTTTGTTGCGCAGGATGACCAGACGGGGATTTGAACCACTGCCCTCCCAAATGCGAGGTCAGCATCTTAACATTGTCCCAACTTGCTCGGTGCTACCAAAAGAACCATTCCCAGCCATGTGGAAGTGATTTTCCGGTTATATCATTAAATATGTGCACTTCGGTATCAGGACGCACCGAATTGCTTATTTGGACACTGTTGTACACCAAATGATTTTTTTTTTCAAGCTTTACACTATTCTGCAATCCTTCACATAGCCTGATCAGGCAACATACTCTTATTTGTTACTAGATAACTGCGTAGCTGAAACTCGACTGCGTATCCAAATCTAAGCCATTGGTGATGCCCGTGATGGGGCCCACAATGATTGTTCATTAATTTTCGCAATTTCGCCTGAAATGCTCCAAATGCAACACAGTATATAGAAGACAATTTCAAAAATATTGCAATGGTTACTATCGCCCTACATTGTTGATCGCGGTGGCAGTTAAACACCCTGTTTGATTTCAGATTTCCTCTGATCTAGAGCTAGAGAGCTATGAGGTAAAGAAAAATTGTGCGAGAAGCGTTTTCTTAAACTCACGTAGTACAGCTGAAAACTCAATGGTAACAGACTAGCTGCTAGTCCTGGACGGAGTTTTATCTGCTTCAGTGCTCCACTTCAGTGCGCACCTCTATGCCGAGCTATTAATGTGAATAAAGAAGGCACTTTACGAAAAAGAAATACACGAAAATGTCAGACGCAAAAGTCAAGAGATATCGGAGTCTACATGGACGCGAATCTGAGATTATCAGACACAGAGGGAAAGGATGTGTAGTAAACCCAATAAAGACTTTAGGAAGAGACCGATCTTTGCCTTTTGGGGCCTAACAGATTTGATAGTACCCTCGCTGTCTCATCCCCTGTGACATACATCTCGTGTTAACTATGAGCTGAAATGACCTTAATTAATCAGGAAACCGGCCGTTGTGGTCCAGCGGTTCTAGGCGCTTCAGTCAGGAACCGCGTGACCGCTACGGTCGCAGGTTCGAATCCTGCCTCGGGCATGGATGTCTGCGACGTCCTTAGGTTAGTTAGGGTTAAGTAGTTCTAAGTTCTAGGGGGCTGATGACCTTGGATGTTAAGTCCCATAGCGCTCAGAGCTAATTAATCACGAATCGAACACTTTCACCGAAATGCAGCTACGACGACGAAATAATTTATAGCGTTCTGGTGGTTCTACAGCCATACACGAGAAAATCATGCGAGGCTGCAAGGGACAGGCGATAAAAGTGGAAAGTATTTCCTCGGTGATCAAATTAAATACAAGGTCATCCGAGGCTCAGCTTTTCGTATTACGAGGCGAAATCACTGGAACTTTTTCACGCATGACGCTGCTCGACACATCTCGTAACTTTGTTTATTCCGTCAACTTATTTTTATATTGGTTTCGCAGTAACTTTCCCCCTTTTAGGAGCGAATAAATGTCACGGCAACCGGAATGTGGCAGTTGCCCCACTCCGCTAATTCGTTGTTACGTTTATTGGGGTAATATTTAGTCCTCTGAAGTAATTTTGAGATCCGGATTTGCAAATGTCCTCTTATTCGAATGCTGGGGAACGTCAATTTGCCAACGAGACAAAAATATTTTACGATTTACAAAACATCACACGACAGCTTTCTTATTGTCATACAAACGCCTATATTATTTGCCTCCGAGTAAAGAATTGTTTATCTAAAAAACTTACACAAAGATATGAAATTAAGTTATATTTCACTGGTGATCCTGAAAAGTGAAGATTTACAGTTCAAATTTTGAAACTACAAAATACTTAATTATGCACGAATGATCATATAAAATATTCTTCTTCTTCTTCCTAGCGATTATCCCAGAGACATGGAGTTCAGTTGTAATGGAGTCCGTTATTTCATGATTTGTCAACTTATTTGGTTTGAACTTTGTGGCCGTATGCTCTTCAGCGATTTTAGCTATTTGTGCATTGCATTTTCTGATGCGGAATTTTGGGTATAGTCAGGTATTTACCTAAATGGGCGTGCGTAGCAACCTAAAACCACTCTGGAGCTGACCTGATCACCAAACCGGCCGTTAATATGCCGGATTCGATCCAGGTGTGCTTCACTTTATCGCTGCGCGTTGAGCAATATGGACGGAACAACCACAGCACATGCTTTAAGAAATGTATTTCTTTCAATAGCATAGTGGGTCTCTTACCTATGCTACTATTTTTACTTAGAACATTACCAAAAAAAAATCTCCTGCAGGTATTTTGCATGCAGCTCTTTCATCTGCTTATGTTCCGATTTAAAATTAAATTACCAGTTTCGCAAGGAATCTTGCATGTGAACCCTTAATTAATTTTCTTCATCCTACCGTTTTACAACGTCAGGGAGTCCACTTCTTTGGACCTCGGAACGGCAGTGTTCTTGATCTCCTGCGCTTCGTGGGGGATACAAACGATCCTAATATCTTTGTTAAGGACGTCCTACCATCTCTGCTTAGGTCGTCCACATGATCATCTATAATCGTTTTCCAGGCTGTCTGAACTGTTGGCAACAGAAAGAGATGTTGATTTTAGTACGTAACCTAAGCAGCAATGCTTGCCTTCCCTCATTTTCTTTGCATGGGAAATATATCAGAACTTGATGGATTGTATTACGGCAGGGACGATGAAGTGGAAAAAAGGCTCGTTTTCAACACCCCATACATATTTCATAAAGTGGAGATGTTTTTTAGTGGTCACTTGTTCTTCTTAGCAGTCGGTGCCATACAGTTCTGTTAGATGGACAAACGTGTTTTATACCTTGGCCTTCATATATATTGGCATTTCTTTGTTACACAGGACCTCCGTGAGATCCTTCTGTCACAATCAGGTCTCTTTCATCACTATATTATCGTCACTATTCACACAGGACTGAGGTACTGGAATGTATTCACCTTCTTTAGATTTTGTTCGTTAATTTGGAGCACTCCTAGACTAGGAACTGTATCCCAGTACTCAGTTTTTACACTATTCAGTGTAGATCCTAACTGACTGAAGCAGCCATACAGGGACATATGTTCGATAAAAGCCCAAAATGCGATTTGCTACAGGTCACGTGCAGTAGTGTACATAATCAAAATGAGAAACAGTGTCACAGTGCAGCTATTGGATAGGCCCGCTGGCAGTTCATCGCGTCCCAGCCAGCATTTTAACCCAGTCAAGCACACTGTGGTCAGAAAGAAGTAGCAAAGGGTTGGCGTGGAACACCGTCAAAGCCTGTCCCAAAATCTAAAAAAGCAATCAGCAATGAAGAGATGGCAACAAACCTCAGCAAGATTTGTTTTCAGTGCTTGCTATTGAATGGGTCACTTAAAAAATCCTTTTAACAAATTTATCTATAGATCAAGTGCACATTTCAAGGCGACAATCCTGGCATTTTTATTATTAGTATTAACTGTAGCCACGTTGGCTAAGTTCAGGAACAGTGACTGTGTGGAATAATTATTTGTATTTTTCTGTTACCAGTCACATTTATTTATTTTATGTTTAATAAAACACACTGCAACCCGTTTCGAGCACGTTTCGCTCTCCATCAGGCGTTTATGTATACTGATGTTACTTAAAGATAAAATGTATTGCCGCGTGGGGTAGCCGTGCGGTCTTGGGCGTCTTGTCACGGTTCGTGCGGCTCCCCCCGTCGGAGGTTAGAGCCCTCCCTCGGGCATCGCTGTGTGTATTGTCCTTAGACTGAGTTAGTTTAAGTTAGTTTAATTAGTGTGTAAGCCTAGGGACCGATGGCCTCAGCAGGTTGGTCCCATAGTCCTTACCACAAATTTCCAAAAATAAAGTGTATTAGTCTCAATTAACCTAGAACTGTTTTGTCCACTTGTTCTGCTGCTGGAGTGGCTGTTTGGGTGTTTGGTGACAAGGGGAGGGCAGTGGGTGACCAGAAATCGACGTCTAATGTTGGCTTCTGCTGATGTGAAGCTCTGCCTCGTTGTTATTATCGATACTACAGCTTGTGCAGAATTCATACAGTTTTTCTTCAGTTGCTATGGCGTGATAATTGTGTGCTATACTTTCTACTGGTAAAGACACCACTATAACAAGCTCCTCTATATACCCCACCTACTACAAAAAAGGCTTCATGTAGACCAATGCTACACTCATCCCACAAATTTCCGCTTCAGTATACAGAACTCTAGTAAGAAATATGCATCATAAAATGTCTTGCAATAAACAATGGATGTGATCCATCACTCATTGATACAGTGCCACAATAATTAAAAAAACTACACTCACAATTAACAGCACCCCAGCGGTGAAATATGTAAAAATACCATACCTTGGTATAATGTCTGATAAATCAGCTAGGTTATTCAAAAACACGGATATAAAAATCAGTTTTAGCAACCAACAACAAATAGGAGGCTTATTCACAATATAGAACCGCCAGATACAGATCTTGACACATCTGGCATTTACAAAATAACCTATAGCCAATGCAACGAATATTGTATGGGCCAGACAGAGAGAACCTTAAGAAGTCTCTTTAAAGAACATATACACTGCTATAGACGAGATAATTGTAACAATTCAGCAGTAAAAATAAACATTGATGACATAGGCCACTCTTTGAAAATTGAAGGCAAGTTGGAAACTTTGTACAGAATCGAAAGAAAATAGAAGAATGGGCAAAAGGCAAGAAATGATAATTATCATTCGTAATATAAAAAATAGTGAGAATTTTCTTAACTAGATAACTGAATTCAAAAGCTCAAAATTCTTCAGTAGCCTTAACCAGTATTAATGCAAAGATTTAAAATGTGCCAGTGTGAAACAAACTACTACCAGACTGTGAGTATCACAGTCTTGAGTCTAACATAACAGTCGCGACACTTCGCCTCGACTTTGTTGCCTACCGCGCCAGCAGCGCCCCAAGCGGCCAGTAACTTAAACTGTGAGTTCGGCGTGATCATGAAAGCGAATAGTGGTTGTTTATTTTGATTTCTACAATGGTTTTTACAAGCGGGAGCGTTTGTAACGCAATAAATTGCAGCAACAACAGTTAGAAGACACCACAGCTGTCTTTTTTTACGTTTCCTAAGGATCCTGAGAGCTATATACCATCATGTTACTAAACTGTATCGTCGGGATTCCCTTGCAAACCACATGTGTGTAATGATTAATGTTAACGTTTTAGGAGCAGAAAATGGCTAGTTAATAGCAGACGAGAAGACCTTTTGAAAAAAGGTGCAGTTTACGTGTATAATAATATTAGCTTTTGTTCGCTACATTTCGAACAAAACCAGTTCATGAGCGCAGACAATAATAAACTCGTGTGGATTGCAGTGCCCACACTATTTGACATCCCAAAGAAGCCACCTCAACTGACGATGAAGAGGAAACTGCCACAAAGATTCGGCAATCCATCTAAAGCTGTAAAACAGTCCTATGACGCACAAGCAGACAGTTCAACTCTCCATGTATCAGTGCCTGATTCGTGTGAATCGTCAACACAGATCTGCTTTGACGTTAAAGGGGTTAGATTAAGTGCGGTTATTCGTGTCTTACAAAAGTGTAATGTTAGGTATGTATTTCATTCACTTCTGTTGTTAGTCACTTAATTTTCCTTGCTTCCTTCGTGTGATGACATTATTTTGTTAGCACTTTGTTCACTGACAGATTGTTTGAAAATTATTCAAATATTTGGTTTTGCGTGAAATGTAATGTAATCAGCTCATTATAAGGTTTTCAACATATTTCTCCCACTATTTGGTAGTTGCTTATCCCACTTATAATAATATAAAGATGAAGGATGTACTTGTGGCAACAGGCAACAATGACAAACACAGTAGGCCTACAGAACGATAAATGAGCTGTCGATCGCTTTTGAATGTGGAGGAACATGCCTGTGGTTCTTACGTGTGAATCTGTGTTTTCATATTCTTTTGATATCAACGTGGTAAGCTGCAATTCTATCCAATGTCACAAGTGTTTCTTCACGAATGTGCTGTAGCTTGCCACTCGATAGTGGTTTTTGTCCATACTTGCGCTTATTTTAGAATAATTTTAGAAACATGCATGCCTTCTGATACTACACAAACCCTCTGAGGTAAGAAAATAACTCAAATATTTTGTGAATTAAGTAGGAAATGGATGCAAAACAAACATTATGCTTACGATGCATCTGACGTTCAACTTACTCGCCGCTTGGGGCGCTAGTGTCGCTCCATCTGTCAAACAGTAACAACTTTTACAGCAGTGAGTGTCGTGACTATTATGTTAGACTGTGGTGAGTATCGTGAATCTCGCTGAAAGAAGCGATAATCTATACTCATACGCACACAGAAAAGCCGCCATATTGTATTTAAGATATATTATTCTCATCTGTGAGTAATGTTTGTACAGTGAAACTCTGTCAAAAATAAGTAGTACAATAGTGTAATGTTGAACAACTCCTTCACTGCACCAACGATGCAGATGTAGCCATGGGTCATCAAAGTCGTAAGTGAACAATCGACTTATAAAAAATATATCACAAGACTATCATGCCGTAACAAGTGATGCAAAACTATCTGCACCCTATGTAGTTTGTGGAATCAGTCAAAACAAAAGCGCAGCTCCACACCATCATGAGACAACACATGAAATTGATTTCTAGCCACCCCCTGCCCTCAAATATCCAAATAGCCACTCCGGCAGCAGAACAAATGAATAAAACAGTTCTAGGTTAATTTCGATTAAGACTTTCATCTTTAAGAACATATATATGAATAAATACCTAATGATGAGCAAAAAAATGCTTGAAATGCATTTCAGTGTATTAAATTAAACATAAAATAAATAAATGTGACTAGTATCAGAAAAATATAAATTATTATCTCAGAATTTGCCTTAAGAAATTCAGGGAAATCTTTGAAAACCTAAATCAAGATGTTCACAAGGAGAGTAGAATTATTATTCTCCCAAATATGGGTCCAGTGCTTTACCGCTGCACTACCTGACCAGTTTAAATCACTTAATTCAGTTCAACAGTCCAGGCTGTAATGCCTTTAATCAGTGTAGGTGATGGTTGTATCTCATGCAGAATTTTGAATTAGCATTATACATGATGTCAGATTGTTATTTGTCCAACTGCAACAGGAGGTCGTGAAGTTAATGTGATTAAAATGTGCAGCTCTATTCACGACTTCCTTTAAATATTCCACAGCACCAACAATTCACTACATTTTGCCTTCTTTCAAATTTGTTGGTGATGTGGTTCATTGGCAATTTATTGATCAAAAATTTGGGGTTCAATCGCTAAATAATGCTAAGATTTTTATCCCAGTAGTGCTTTTACTTCACTGCCAGCATAGTTCTACATTAAAAATGCAAAATTTTAAAAATTCACATCATTTTTAACCTGAACAACTCTACACAACTAATCTGATTGGGTGGTTGTCAGATAGGTTGAATGAAAGGTCTGCCAACTACAGGAGAGTAAGGGGGCTGCGTCCAAGACAGCAGTTATCCTAGTTGTGTGAAATTAAGAAGCTCTAAAATGATGAACCTGGGAATATGGGCACAGCCATGATGTCAGAAAAAATGATAGTGGAATACAAGGGAGAAATTATAAGAAACATGTAAAGTGCACAAATAAGTACCAGAGGGCTATTTGTGGGTATTATAAACATTACAGTATTGAATTCCTCATGAGACTCCAGGACATCAATAAATTTAAGAGGCAGAATCCTCATATATCTATTTGTGTATATGGACTGGCTGAATGCAAGTCAGATGAGCACAATGTGCAGAATAATATTAACCATAAAGCTGACAGATCCCTTCACTTCTTCAAAGTCATTGGTCAGCATCAGCAACACCTAGAAAAAATGGCTCTGAGCACTATGGGAGTTAACTTCTAAGGTCATCAGTCCCCTAGAACTTAGAACTACTTAAACCTAACTAACCTAAGGACATCACACATATCCATGCCCGAGGCAGGATTCGAAACTGCGACCGTAGCGGTCGCGCGGTCCCAGACTGTAGCGCCTAGAACCGCTCGGCCACCCCGGCCGGCAGCAACACCTAGCATTGTGGTTAATCTCTCAGGGTGGGAAACAACACTACTGCTGGCTCAAAAAAATGCCAGTCTTATTTTTCTCAGTTAAGTAAAACTGATGACAAATGGCATTTTTGTCCTAGGTGGCTGTACCCATTTACAAGTGAGCAAATAACACATAAACTGTGGATTACTCTATACAGGAAGTAGTATGTGTAGAGATGCCTACTGCGGCAGATATATTCTTAATGTTTTAAGAATTTTCTATATACTCTTTATTGCATACACAGACTCTGAGCACCTTCTTGCTCCCATGGCACACTGTGAGGGTGACCCCTACTGCCTCACATACTACTCTCACAGAATGACACATACCATTCGCAGTAGCTACAAGGTTGTATATGCATATGACTGAAGTTGTAATTATATTGTTCATACATTTGGGAAGACCCTGCAAGATGGTTCCTCTCTGAGGTCAAATAACAGCAATAACTGCATGAGAATTCAGCTGACTGCAGTATTTCTGGGCAGCCATTAGCTAATAATTGCCAAAGAAATTCACCATACAGCCATACGTTTTAAAAAGTTATTATTTTATGTAAACAACCAGTTTCAGCATCTAATTAATGCCATCTTCAGGCCCCTATGCACTCAATGGATAGAGAATCAGATACATCGATGTATGCATAATGTGAGCCATCAAACCCTGCATTTTGTGATTTCTTTATTGTTGAATCTTCGAAGTACACACTCCACAAAAAATTCATGGAATCCAGGTATTGATGGCTCTGGTTATCCAAGCATCGATGTATCTGATTCTCTATACGTGAAAATCAAAGGGGCCTGGAGGTGGTATTAATGAGATGCTGGAACTGGTCGTGTAAATAAAATAACAGTTTTTGAAAACATACAGCTGTTTGGTGATTTTCTTTGGTAAATATCCGACCAGCCGCTTTCCCGTATCCACGATGGATCAAGAGAGATTAGCTACCAAAGCTGAAACACCATGCAAGGATCATTACCACCCAACCAGCCAATCTGTGGTGCTGTAACCTGGAATATAGAGTACCATGACACAGACCCAGTTTCTTCCACAAGTAAAGCCATTGTAATGCTCATTTCCTTTATGAAACCTTATCTGATTTCAGACTGTATAATGAAAAAATGAAATGAGATGATGGTATGGCAGTGATGACTGGGGTTCCCCACTGGAGGAAGTCTAGCCACTGAGTTGCAAGTCTTTTCTCTTGACGCCATATTGGGGACTTGTATGTCGATGATGATGAAATAATGATGAGGACAACACAACACCCAGTCTCCAAGCAGAGAAAAGAATATCATCAAGCATACTACACATACTTCATGGGTTCACTAAGATGTACACCAGCACCACTTCAGAAACTTGCTGAAATCATGTGTCAGGAGGATATGTACCTCACTCAAGATGCACATCCTGATGATTCTTAGTTTCAGCTTGTAACAAGGAAAGGGGTATGGGAATACCAATATCTGGATTCGATGGAGAAACTCTATGAAACAACATTGCCCGACAACCGCATTCTCCTACAAACTTACTGATAATGCCATAGAACACAGTGAGTGTTTGACAGGAGTTAAGCATCTCTAATTTAGGGGAGTACGCAAGTCACTGTATGGACACAGATCTATGCTTACTTGCAGATATTTTCGAATGATTCCAGAGTGTATGCAAGGAAACTTACTCTCTGGGTCGTGCAACCTACTACACCATACCAGGATTTTCGTGGTACACCGTGGTCAAACTCACATGTGTCATTATTGAACTCAATCAGTGTCGACATGCTGTTTTGTGAGCGGAGGATGTGTGGGAAACTTTGTAGATGTGCCCATATTCATAGCAAGAAAAATAACCTGCAAATGAGTGAAAGTCTCGATAAAGCATCTACTGATTTAAATTACATCATTTACTTCGATGTAAACGACTTGTATGGATATGCCATGCAACACACTCTACCTATTGGAAAGTTTTGATGTCTGTATGGAGGAGAAATTTTCGGATTGGGTAATTTCTCATCTATGGCGGCAGGTTCTCATGTAGGAAATGCTTTGGAGATAGACTTAACATATCCTAATAGTTTATATGATGTGCACAGAAGTTTGTCATTTTTCCACAGCACCAAGTTCTGGAAAATGGTCCCAACATCAGGCTACTGACAATGCTGGAGGGAAGAACAAGTTACATACTACGTTATAAGAACCTCCAGTAACGTCTTAAGTTGGGGCTACAACTGGGTATAGTCACTCACGCTACTTCCTCGAAGTAGTACCCTTGGTTAAAGGAATACATTGATGCAAATGCTGATAAACGGATTTGTACCATACATCATTTTGAGAAAGATTTTTACTAACTTCCAAATAATGCAATGTCTAGTGAAACTACGGAAAACGTTAGAAATCACCATGAAATTTAGTTAGCCACTAAATGGGATGGATCTTATGCTGTGAGAGAATATATCGGCAGATAAAATTTTAAATGGACTACAATCTTCAATAAAGAATTCGTCGCACTGGAGGCTTTCCCGGCGTAATAAGTCTTGAAAGTCTCTTCGGGTTTGCTACCGGATCCTAAAATCAACTTGACTCGATATTTCGGCGATCCAACATGTCGCCATCTTCAGGAAAATGCTGCTTCTGCTGATGAGTCTCACTGAGAACTGACGCCGGGTTGCAAATCGACGTCCTATATAGGCCACCGTTCAGTACACGGCGCATGCGCCGCCCATCACGGTTTCTGCCTTCCAAGACAGGGAGGTGGCGCCGCCCTTAGTGAAACACTGCTGGCAACGATATATTGCGATCAAGGGCGCACCGAAGAACGTTCAGTTTTGATGCAAGATAATACAGGATTCCACGTCTTCCTGAGAGGAAACCCATTGTCTCTGTTGATTAAATTATCAGCCAACCTAATTTCAATCGCTTGTTTATAGACACTGTTCCAAAAACCGGAAATGTTGGCAACTACCACAGTTTTATCAAATTTCATACTGTGTCCCTCATTTAGGCAGTGTTCTGCTACCGCCGATTTTTCCGGCTGTTGTATGTAGCCTCGTATGACGGCGATGTTCCACATACCTGTCATGCACTGTGCGAATCGAACGGCCAATGTTAGCATTCCCACATTGACACGGAATTTTATACACACCAGGTTTCCTAAGGGGGATTGCGGAGTATGTATGTAGATGTAGATGTAGATGAACAGGCTAAGGGTGTGAGGTTGCAGCCTTAATAATCCTCAGGGTTGACAATTACTTGAAGTTCCTGGGCAGTGGTGTTGGCAGTGCTCCACTTCCACCTTCATGTATGGTGTACCAAGTCAATATTAAATCGCAAGGCATGAGGTACATATTGAATCACAGGTGAAAATTAGCCTGTTACATCATGGTGATAAGTAGGTCATTTGTGAAGATGGGATCGGAACCCTATCATACTCAGACTATTCACCTGAGGGATACAGTGGATGAATGTGTTGTTTTATTTTGAAAAAATAAATTACAAATAACAAGAACTGCAGCATTCACAAGATAAATCTACTTTTTGAAACTCTGTTCACTCGTTTTCTTTCTATCTTAATAATTTATTATGATATAAGACTGCTAGATCATAGAACGTGCATTTGTATTTGCATTGCACATGTTTTTTCTACAAGAATGGATGTGTTTACATTTCATTAACAGTGTTCAAATTTGGCATGAAATGGTCACCTACAATAGCAATGCACATGTAGAAACATTAAATATGAGCATAGCGAATGTGGACTTAAAACTTAAGACAAATGAGTTTTTCAATTTCCTACAATTTAAACTTAGAATAGGATTCCAATTTCATAATACGTGAAATGTGACAACCATACAGCTTGCACCCATATCTCTCAGACCAGTTATATTGGATTCTCATGTCACTGGGCTGGGGAAAACCCCAAAAAATCTGACAATGATGCAGGCTGCACCCATATCCTTAGGTCCATCATCTTGGATCACCATCTTGAATTTTGACATCACAGAACTATTTCCTGATTCCTTGGTCCACCAGCTTGGATCTTTTTAATTTCACACCAACAGAACAATGGCCAGTCTTGGATTCTGACATCACAGAGGCTCCTTTAAGATCAGTCATCTTGGATTTTATGCTTCGGACAATTGAGATAGGTCCACCATCTTGGATTCCTGAATGTCCCATAAATTTGGGCTTAGCACAATCGGGCTATTTTGAATCTCCTGCCTCGTTTCGAATTTCTTTCCGTTTTATACATAAGGAAATAAGCCTGTGACTTCATAGCAGTGGGGTAGGGGAAATCTGTCAACACCGGATGGTGGCATCATTGATAACATCATGCACAGGGGGGAAATCTGGCAACAGTGCAGGCTGTGCTCAGATTGGTACTGCCCTCTTGTATAGAGGATTCAAGAGAACTACGATTTGTGCAGAATCAATATCACACAATTTTGCAAACTTGAGACACATAATACTGTACTGCTTTTCGACATAAAACATCTGATTTTAATACAAAGTGAAAAGAGATAGAAATTTTGACATTAATCTGTTTTATATTGGCATCGGGAAGGTCACGACCAGCCTGACTATTTAAAGTCTGGTAACGTCTGAAGTTCTATAAAAGTTACCACTGATTTGTGTACCACTTTGTACTGCTATCAGCACCATAAGCAAATGGGCCAAAACACTGTGACCACCCATTTAATAGCGTGTTGTTCCACTTTTCAAACATAGTACAACAGAGATTCTGCTTGACATAGATTCTACAAGCCCTTGACAGGATTCCAAAAGTATGTGGCACCATTTGGTCTACACACAGGTCAAGCAACTTCCACAAATTACAGGATGGTGGTTTACAGGCACGCAACTGGCATTCGATATACATTCCAATAGGCATAGATCAAGCACATTTACTGGCCAAGACATCAATGTGAGTTCACTATAAATTCCCTCAAACCACTGTACCATGATTATGACCTTGCAACATGGACAGTTATCCTGCTGGAAGATGTCATCGCCATAGGGGGAGACTTCAAGCATGAAGCGATGCACATGGTCCACAATAATTTTCACATAGTTCACTGCTCTCATGATGCCTTTGGTTACCACCACAGATCTCATGGAAACTCAACTCAATGTACCCTACAGCTTATCACTGTCCTCACCGGCCTGCATTTGTGGTGCAGTGCACGTTTTGTGCAGCCATTCGCCTGGATGATGGCGTGTAAGGACCCAACCATCGATCTGATGTAACAAGAAATACGATTCATTCGTCAAGCGACACGTTTCTATTGATCCACGGCGACAACTCTGTGATGCTGTGCCCACTGCAATCAAAACTGACAATGTCGTTGGGACAACACAGGAAAACGTAAGAGTCATATGATGTAGCTCCATGTTCAACAATGGCCTTTGAACAGTGTGCTCCAAAACACTTGTGCCTGCACCAGCATTGTACTCTGTCGTGAGAACTGCCACAGATTACGAGAACTGCCACAGATTGCTGCCTATCCTGGATTACGCAGCAGGGGATCCAGTAACCTACAAATTTTATAATGAGACGTGGTCGTCCAATACTATACGACCAACTCGTTATTTTACCATCCTTCAACCACTTTCCATAGGTGCTCACGACAGTAGTATACCAACAGGCGACCAGCTTCGTCGTTTCAGAGGTTCTCGTTTCCAACCGCAGCGCCACAACAACGTGCCCTTTGTCAAAACCCCTTATATCAATGGATTTCCGCATTTGCAGCCCATACCTTCACTATAATGACTGCCTTTTCGTCGCTGTTCCTCTTACATTCTTTCTTTACTGCCTCATGTACCACAACCAGGAGGCATTCATCCCCATAGTTGGCAGTGGTCATAATGTTTTGGCTCATCAGTGTGTGTCCCCAAGCTCTAAGGTTGCCTCCATGACTCCAGTATGGCCATAGATTAGATTAGATTAGATTTACTTTCATTCCAATTGATCCGTAGTGAGGAGGTCCTCCAGGATGTGGAACATGTCAGAAAAACAACAATACATGACAAATATTTAAACTAAAACAAATAAGCTAATGTACCATTCCACAGGTCCCAAGTGGAATGATCGTCATTTTTTAATGAACACTAAGAGTCATTTTACAAATACTATTGCACTGAATTTAAAATAAAAAAGTTTTATATTTATTTATAAGGTAAGAAACATGTAATACAACTACTGTAATACTTATTTACAATGAACACATTACTGCACTGAAATGGTGCAGAAGTTAGATTATACTTACACACACACACACACACACACACACACACACACAAATTTTCAGTGAACACATTACTGCACTGAAATTGTGCAGAAGTTATGTTGTACTTATATACAAATCAGTTGGTTTTCCTCAGAAATTCATCAATGGAGTAGAAGGAGTTGGCCACCAATAAATCCTTTAGGCTTCTCTTAAACTGAATTTCATTGGTTGTTAAGCTTTTTATGGCTGCTGGCAAGTTATTGAAAATGTGTGTTCCTGAATAATGCACACCTTTTTGTACAAGACTAAGTGACTTTAAATCCTTGTGAAGATTATTCTTATTTCTAGTATTGATTCCATGAATTGAGCTGTTGGTTTGAAAAAGTGATATATTTTTAATGACAAATTTCATTAAGGAATAAATATATTGGGAAGCTGTAGTTAGAATCCCTAGTTCCCTAAACAGGCTTCTGCAGGATGTTCTTGAGTTCACACCACATATAATTCTTACTGCACGTTTTTGTGCCCGGAAAACTTTAGCTTGGCTTGATGAATTACCCCAGAAAATAATCCCATATGACATTATGGAATACTGTCGAATCTTCTCGTTTTCTCTGGTCAAGCAGACAGGCAGGTCGTCCTGGGTACACAGAAATAACTCCTGCCATACACCAGAGCTCAACACCCCACCATATTCATCTTACATGTCTAGGTCGTGATCTTCACCAATAATTTTTTGTCAATGGCAAAAATGTGTTATTCCTCTCCTGTCATTGAAGATAAATCTCCAACTCTCTTCTGCATACCTTCTCGACTATTTTGTTTATCTTACACCATTTTGTTTAGTCTCACATGATGTGTACTATTCCAAGACCTGTTTCAACTCTTTCATATTGGGTGACATCGCTAAGATTAACACAGTGCTCAATAACATGATCTGACTTTCCAAATATCTGTAGTCACAGCCACCAATAAGTCGACATCCTATTCTGTTTAGATACTTGGGGTAATACTTGTGTCATGTTAAGAAACTGGATCATACATTTCAGTGGTAGAACGTACTTCATTTGAAGTTTCTCCTGCACATTAGGAAAGAACTAATTGATATGTCGTCCTGTTGTTCCTGCATCCTAGTCCTCTGGATATTCTCGCATTGCCCATAGGCTGATATCTTGTTTGGTGTTTACTCTATAGCCTAGTATCCCTGTTACTTTTTCTGTGTTACTTCTACTTAACCACTACTGTGATCCCTTCTTTTTGATTACTGGGTCTATGGACATACTGCTATGTAGTGGTGTAGAACTGTAGTGGCACAGAGAGAAGCCCAGTCTGCTAACTGGACATCGCCCCCGCTGATACCACAATTCAGCAGACGCTGCCACTTCCATACTGCTGCACTTGTGTGCCGATAAGCTGGGAGAGGACCAACTGCCTACAGAACAAGGTGGCGCATTGGTTACCACACTGGGCTCGCATTCAAGACGACGACAGTTCAAACACATGTCCGGCCATACAGATTTAGGTTTTCCATGATTTCCCTAAATCGCTCGAGGGATATACCAGGATGGTTGCTTTGAAAGGGCATGGTCAATTTCCTTCCCCATCCTTGACACAATCTGAGCTTGTGCTCCATCCCTAATGACCTCGATGCTGAAGGGACATTAAACCCAATCTTCCTTCTTCCTTCCTTAACAACTATCCAATGACAACAGCCAGAACCAAGCCATTGGTCTCTGTTCCATAGGCTTCCAATCGACACAGAAACATGGCTCTTTGTCAGACTTAGCCATTGTTAGTGGTTTTATTTAAGTCCACAGGTCCCAGTCATTATCATTGGGCACAGCTGGGCCCTGCTATGGTGTACAGCCCATGCCAGTCATCACCATACTATGATGCAGCTTCATGTTCCATCTCCAGGTCCATGTACTACCAACTGCAGTCTGCCTGAGCATGGGCCATCAGCCACCTAACGCCTCCTCCATGGGTGGCCGCAAACAAGTTCTAGTCACCTCCACGCCAGCCACCTCCCGCCACCGCTCTGCGAGTTGCAGTTCCGTGTTCATCATCCAGTTAGTCCCGTTAGGTCCTCCTACCTTGTGCTGGCTACTGCCTGAAACATCACTGCCAGCCACCTTTGTCTGCGTGCTGCAGATGCACTATCCTACATTCATTTATGACAGTTAAAGAGTTTTTGTTACAGAATGATTGCTTACATCGTCTGCAGCTCCACCCCCTCCAGCAGAGAAGCACTCGCGCACACCTTCGCAAAGTAAGACCCCATTACTCTTCATGTCAGGACAAGTGTTGGAGGCTGGCTGTAATAGTGGACCAATAAACGCCAGAAATGACGAGGTTGCAGCAGAAGTGACAATCAGCACAAGTTTTCAAGTAAGTGCAGACTTAAAGTTGTTTTTGGGCCTGTAGGTTGTGTTTTTCCTTTCCATTCTATTTTACTTGAGTTTTTTTGAACACTTGGGGGGGGTGGGGCGGGGAGGGGGGAGGAAAAGTTGCAGGATGCGCAGTCCTTCACAGACCTTCAGGAAGGGTTAGTAGGTCGTTACAGACTAAATAATACATCTATGTATTGTCAGGAACAATTTAATGGTATAGTGTAAAAACAAGGAAAATAAGTATTAATACATACAAATTGATGGCTGATGATCGTGCCAACAGGGCCGTTCTGCAAGAAGCAGAACAATGGGCTCTTGATGTGTTTCTATGGAGTCTGTCGGCTGAGATATCATGAAAAGTGTACATACAATTCCAAAAAACCTTGGATGAAGCAGTAGTAACTGCAGCAGCTTTGTCTGGAACTGACCTGGTGACTAGACCAACGGAGAAGCGAGTATTTTTTAATATGGAGGTTATATGTTACAGACATGGTTCATTGGGCCACATTCAGTGATTTTGTAGGAACGTCCGAAAATGTCCGCAGGCACGTGGAATGTGCCCTTGTTTTGCAAGTGTAAATTCATTCAGTCTTTAGCGCAGCAGCTGCTCATTTGCTTTGTTTTGAAGACAAGCGTCCGTTCGAATAGTGAGCCATTCAGGCCATCAGCTGTCACCTGTTCACATCCCCGCAATGGCAAGTTACAAATTTACCTTTTGCTGTGTTTTCCTTGTGGTATATTTCTCAAATTTCTTGCGTTTTTCTGTTTAAGAGGTCTAATCTTGCGTTTTAAACTGTGAGTGGAAATTCAAGCAGTCCATAGCAAAGTTTTCATTTCTTCTGTACAGCCAGCTACACAGCTCATTAAGGCATCAGCGTCTATTGGTGACACGTCAGGCGGGTAGAAAGTTACATATCTAGGTACCTGTCTGCTTTTATACACTCCTGGAAATGGAAAAAAGAACACATTGACACCAGTGTGTCAGACCCACCATACTTGCTCCGGACACTGCGAGAGGGCTGTACAAGCAATGATCACACGCACGGCACAGCGGACACACCAGGAACCGCGGTGTTGGCCGTCAAATGTCGCTAGCTGCGCAGCATTTGCGCACCGCCGCCGTCAGTGTCAGCCAGTTTGCCGTGGCATACGGAGCTCCATCGCAGTCTTTAACACTGGTAGCATGCCGCGACAGCGTGGACGTGAACCGTATGTGCAGTTGACGGACTTTGAGCGAGGGCATATAGTGGGCATGCGGGAGGCCGGGTGGACGTACCGCCGAATTGCTCAACACGTGGGGCGTGAGGTCTCCACAGTACATCGATGTTGTCGCCAGTGGTCGGCGGAAGGTGCACGTGCCCGTCGACCTGGGACCGGACCGCAGTGACGCACGGATGCACGCCAAGACCGTAGGATCCTACGCAGTGCCGTAGGGGACCGCACCGCCACTTCGCAGCAAATTAGGGACACTGTTGCTCCTGGGGTATCGGCGAGGACCATTCGCAACCGTCTCCATGAAGCTGGGCTACGGTCCCGCACACCGTTAGGCCGTCTTCCGCTCACGCCCCAACATCGTGCAGCCCGCCTCCAGTGGTGTCGCGACAGGCGTGAATGGAGGGACGAGTGGAGACGTGTCGTCTTCAGCGATGAGAGTCGCTTCTGCCTTGGTGCCAATGATGGTCGTATGCGTGTTTGGCGCCGTGCAGGTGAGCGCCACAATCAGGACTGCATACGACCGAGGCACCCAGGGCCAACACCCGGCATCATGGTGTGGGGAGCGATCTCCTACACTGGCCGTACACCACTGGTGATCGTCGAGGGGACACTGAATAGTGCACGGTACATCCAAACCGTCATCGAACCCATCGTTCTACCATTCCTAGACCGGCAAGGGAACTTGCTGTTCCAACAGGACAATGCACGTCCGCATGTATCCCGTGCCACCCAACGTGCTCTAGAAGGTGTAAGTCAACTACCCTGGCCAGCAAGATCTCCGGATCTGTCCCCCATTGAGCATGTTTGGGACTGGATGAAGCGTCGTCTCACGCGGTCTGCACGTCCAGCACGAACGCTGGTCCAACTGAGGCGCCAGGTGGAAATGGCATGGCAAGCCGTTCCACAGGACTACATCCAGCATCTCTACGATCGTCTCCATGGGAGAATAGCAGCCTGCATTGCTGCGAAAGGTGGATATACACTGTACTAGTGCCGACATTGCGCATGCTCTGTTGCCTGTGTCTATGTGCCTGTGGTTCTGTCAGTGTGATCATGTGATGTATCTGACCCCAGGAATGTGTCAATAAAGTTTCCCCTTCCTGGGACAATGAATTCACGGTGTTCTTATTTCAATTTCCAGGAGTGTAGTTTAGTTCTTCAGTTAATCTTGCTATCACAGGTAGGATATGTGCAGAGGCAGGAGAAGCTGACCAAAGTTTACGAACAACTGAATGCACTTATGGTTGCGATCAGCCACCTTCAGGCTGCTGCCTAAGGGCTTGACAGTGACGGAGAGTCTGACATGTCGTATGGGACACTTCAGGTGTCACTTGTTTCGCCCACATGCTCTGCTGCCGAGGAACCTCCTAGTGTACCTCACATGGTGGATTCGCTCTCACAGTAGGGTGAATGGCAGATAGTAATGCATTCGCATCACCTGAGGCAGAGAGCCAATGTGGAGGCTGGCCATCTGGCCTCATCTGTTCGCCCTGTGAGTGAACAGGTGGCTGTTCCTTCAGCAGGGTCTAAGCAGGCACACACGGGCAGGGGTTTGCTAGATATTGGGAACTCAAACGTTATGGAGTGTTATGGAGCCCCTTAGGAAGATAGCACTGAAGGCTGCCAGAGGGCCTTATCCGAGATGTGGAGGAGACCTCACCTGCCGCTATCAAGCATGCAGGATGCAGTCGTCTGCAAGTTGTGGCTAGCATCAGCACCAACAATGCCTGTCACATGGGTTC
Source organism: Schistocerca serialis cubense (assembly GCF_023864345.2). NCBI lineage: Eukaryota > Metazoa > Arthropoda > Insecta > Orthoptera > Acrididae > Schistocerca > Schistocerca serialis. The sequence continues at coordinate 748,999,280 of NC_064640.1, read as the reverse complement.
TGAGACCATCCTCAGTTCATTCAGGCAGCTGGTATAGATGGTGAAGGCAGCTGACCTCGCATGCGGAGTGCAAGAAGAGAATTTGCAACCACGTTCTCAGAGTTGATTGGGGTCCTTTGGCTTGGAACCAATTGGAGGCTTTGTCAATTCTGTGACAGTCTTGGCTGCAGATTTATGGACCCTTGTTATCAGGTGAGGAATTGTACGGCTCTCCTTGATAGGTCTGGGGTGCACTACACAAAGGAAGCAACTACTTTGGTAGCAGAGTACCTGTGGAAAGCATATGGTTTTTTTTTTTAGGCTAGTCGGTAATTTGAGGTACTCTGATAAGCAGATAGCGAAATCAGACCGTGTTCAGCGTAAAAATGCTTCGACTGTCAAAATTTATCAGTAAATTATCGAAGTATTCATAACAAAGTGCCCAAATATACTGCCCTCCAGGAGAGTTCTGGTGCTCAAATTATTCTTGGGAGTAAGAGCAGGCTGAAACCCGAAGTGGAAAGCTCTGAGATATTTAGCAAATCATGCAACGTATGTCGGAAAGACAGATTAGACATCATAGGAAAGGGAGTGTTCACTGAGCTGACAAAAATATTGTGACAGCCAGAGCGACAGCACCAGCAGCAGCGAGTACTGTTTGTATAAAGCGTTTATTTTGCATTTTGTTTACGACCTTCCACTAAGGAAGGGGTTCTATTTGTGTTTATCTGCTCTGCATAGTAACTAACAGTTCTTGATAAAACTTTATGTAGTTTTCGTGTTAGATTTCTTAGTGTTTTCTTGATCGTTTAGAACAGAAAGCGCCCTAAAACCGTCTTTTGTTTGTTTCGCGGCCGTTAGCCACTAGTCACCTGAATCAGCAGTTGTCTTGTGACAGCCAGAGCGACAGCACCAGCAGCAGCGAGTACTGTTTGTATAAAGCGTTTTTGTACTTATTTGCTGCGCTTAGCTTTTAAATAGTTTTTCTGGGAAAACCTAGCGTAGTTTTCGCGTCTCGTATTTCAGTGAGTGTTTCTTGATTATCAGAGTAGCTCATCAGAAGATTATCTTGGGAATTTGTCACCGTATAGAGTAGGGTAAACATAGTCATGTGTAGGGGCTGTGGTTGTTGTGAGCGGACGCAAGGAGAATTGGCCACTCTTCGGGGGCAGGTGGAGGCTTTGTCTGTTAGGCTCATCGAGCTCGAGGCGCAGGCGTCGGCTCGTAGTGGCGTTGGGGCAACTGTGGTGAGACCTATGCCTACTTCGGTGGCCTTGGAATCACATGGAACCCCTGATGTCGCTGCGTCTTCCGGCAGTGAGCATCTTACCGGTCAGCCATCACTCCAGGGTGAATGGCGGACAGTGGTGGGCTCGCGCGTGCCTGGCCGAAAGGCGAAGGTGGGATCTGGCCGCGTGGCAGCTGCCTTACCCCTTTCCAACAGGTACGGGGTGCTTCCTAGTGGTGATGACATCGTTTCCGAGCCACCACAGGGTGCCTCGCCTGTTGGGCCAGTGGCCGATTCTCCGGCAAGGTCCCGACAGTCACAGAGGGCGGGCCTATTAGTTATAGGGAGCTCCAACGTTAGGCGGGTTATGGAGCCCCTCAGGAAAATAGCGGGTAGGTCGGGGAAGAATGCCAGTGTGCACTCGGTGTGCTTGCCGGGGGGTCTCGTCCGTAATGTGGAGGAGGCCCTTCCGGCAGCTATTGAACGCACTGGGTGTGACCGGCTGCAGATAGTAGCACATGTCGGAACGAATGACGCCTGCCGCTTGGGTTCTGAGGCCATCCTTGGTTCCTTCCGGCGGCTGGCTGATTTGGTGAAGACAACCAGCATCGCACGTGGAGTGCAAGCTGAGCTTAATATCTGCAGCATAGTGCCCAGAGTCGATCGCGGTCCTCTGGTTTGGAGCCGTGTGGAGAGTCTAAACCAGAGGCTCAGACGACTCTGCGACTATAATGGTTGCAAATTCATCGACCTCCGTTATTGGGTGGAGAACTGTAGGGCCCCCCTAGACAGGTCAGGCGTGCACTACACACCGGAAGCAGCTACTAGGGTAGCAGAGTACGTGTGGCGTGCACACGGGGGTTTTTTAGGTTAGAGGGACCCCCCCCTTGGGCAAAATGATAAAATACCTGACGGCTTACCAGAGAGGACATTATCATCGTTGATAAAGAATGTCCGTCCTCAGAGACCAAAAACAGGAAAAGTTAACGTAATATTGGTAAACTGCAGGAGTATCCAGGGCAAGGTTCCTGAATTAGTATCTCTTATTGAAGGAAATAGTGCGCATATAGTATCAGGAACGGAAAGTTGGTTAAAACCGGAAGTGAACAGTAACGAAATCCTAGACACAGAATGGAATATATACCGCAAGGATAGGATAAACGCCAATGGTGGAGGAGTATTTATAGCAGTAAAGAATTCAATAATATCCAGTGAAGTTATTAGCGAATGCGAATGTGAAATAATCTGGGTTAAGTTAAGTATCAAAGGTGGGTCAGATATGATAGTCGGATGCTTCTATAGACCACCTGCATCAGCAACCGTAGTAGTTGAGCGCCTCAGAGAGAACCTGCAGAACGTCGTGAAGAAGTTTCGTGATCATACTATTGTAATAGGGGGAGACTTCAATCTACCAGGTATAGAATGGGATAGTCACACAATCAGAACTGGAGCCAGGGACAGAGACTCTTGTGACATTATCCTGACTGCTTTGTCCGAGAATTACTTCGAGCAGATAGTTAGAGAACCAACTCGTGAAGCTAACGTTTTAGACCTCATAGCAACAAATAGACCGGAACTTTTCGACTCCGTGAATGTAGAAGAGGGTATCAGTGATCATAAGTCAATGGTTGCATCAATGACTACAAGTGTAATAAGAAATGCCAAGAAAGGAAGGAAAATATATTTGCTTAACAAGAGTGATAGGGCACAAATCGCAGAATATCTGAGTGACCACCATCAAACGTTCATTTCTGAGGAAGAGGATGTGGAACAAAAATGGAAAAAATTCAGAAACATCGTCCAGTACGCCTTAGATAAGTTCGTACCGACTAAGGTCCAAAGCGAGGGGAAAGATCCACCGTGGTATAACAATCATGTACGAAAGGTACTACGGAAACAAAGAAAGCTTCATCATAGGTTTAAGAGTAGTCGAATCATAGCTGATAAGGAAAAGCTGAACGAAGCGAAAAAGAGCGTAAAGAGAGCAATGAGAGAAGCATTCAACGAATTCGAACATAAAACATTGGCAAACAATCTAAACAAGAACCCTAAAAAGTTTTGGTCATATGTAAAATCGGTAAGCGGATCTAAATCCCCTATTCAGTCACTCGTTGACCACGATGGCACCGAAACAGAGGACGACCGAAGAAAGGCAGAAATACTGAATTCAGTGTTCCGAAACTGTTTCACTGCGGAAAATCGTAACACGGTCCCTGACTTCAGCCGTCGCACGGACGCCAAAATGGAAAATATTGAAATAAACGATATCGGAATTGAAAAACAACTGCTATCACTTAGTAGCGGAAAAGCATCCGGACCAGACGAGATACCCTTAAGATTCTACAGTGATTATGCTAAAGAACTTGCCCCCTTTCTATCAGCAATTTATCGTAGATCGCTGGAAGAACGTAAAGTACCTAGCGACTGGAAGAAAGCGCAGGTCGTTCCCATTTTCAAGAAGGGTCATAAATCAGATGCGAATAATTATAGGCCTATTTCGCTTACGTCAATCTGTTGTAGAATAATGGAACATGTTTTGTGTTCTCGTATTATGACGTTCTTAGATAATACAAATCTCCTTCATCATAACCAACATGGATTTCGCAAACAGAGATCATGTGAAACTCAGCTCGCCCTATTTGCCCAAGAAATTCACAGTGCCGTAGACACTGGCGAGCAGATTGATGCCGTATTCCTGGACTTCAGGAAGGCATTTGATACGGTTCCGCACTTACGTTTAGTGAAAAAAATACGAGCTTACGGAATATCGGACCAGGTTTGTGATTGGATTCAGGATTTCCTAGAAGAAAGAACACAACATGTCATTCTTAACGGTTCAAAATCTGCAGATGTAGAGGTAATTTCGGGAGTACCGCAGGGAAGCGTGATAGGACCTTTATTGTTTACAATATACATAAATGACTTAGTTGACAACATCGGTAGCTCCGTGAGGCTATTTGCAGATGACACGGTTGTCTACAAGAAAGTAGCAACATCAGAAGACTCGTACGTACTCCAGGAGGACCTGCAGAGGATTAATGCATGGTGCGACAGCTGGCAGCTTTCCCTAAACGTAGATAAATGTAATATAATGCGCATACATAGGGGCAGAAATCCATTCCAGTACGATTATGCCATAGGTGGTAAATCATTGGAAGCGGTAACGACCGTAAAATACTTAGGAGTTACTATCCGGAGCGATCTGAAGTGGAATGATCACATAAAACAAATAGTGGGAAAAGCAGGCGCCAGGTTGAGATTCATAGGAAGAATTCTAAGAAAATGTGACTCATCGACGAAAGAAGTAGCTTACAAAACGCTTGTTCGTCCGATTCTTGAGTATTGCTCATCAGTATGGGACCCTTACCAGGTTGGATTAATAGAAGAGATAGACATGATCCAGCGAAAAGCAGCGCGATTCGTCACGGGGACATTTAGTCAGCGCGAGAGCGTTACGGAGATGCTGAACAAGCTCCAGTGGCGGACACTTCAAGAAAGGCGTTACGCAATACGGAGAGGTTTATTATCGAAATTACGAGAGAGCACATTCCGGGAAGAGATGGGCAACATATTACTACCGCCCACATATATCTCGCGTAATGATCACAACGAAAAGATCCGAGAAATTAGAGCAAATACGGAGACTTACAAGCAGTCGTTCTTTCCACGCACAATTCGTGAATGGAACAGGGAAGGGGGGATCAGATAGTGGTACAATAAGTACCCTCCGCCACACACCGTAAGGTGGCTCGCGGAGTATAGATGTAGATGTAGATGTAGATTGAGGTCGAAATTGAGTGTGACAATGAGGTTATCTGGTCACGTATAAAAGTTCTAGGTAAAACCAAGATAATTACTGGATGTTTTTACCAGCCACTCGACTTCGCTGTGATGATTCTAGAGCCATTCAAAAAAAGTCTGGTCAGTAGCGTGTAAATGCCCAGATCATGCAATACTAGTCAGAGGCGACTTTAGCCTACTCATTGTAGACTGAGACATCTATGGCTTCATTGCAGGGGGTGTAGAGAGACAGTCTTGCAATGTACTTTTGAGCACATTATCCAAAAACTGCCTTCAGTAGCCGCGAGCGAGCGAGCGCGCGTTGTGTGTGTGTGTGTGTGTGTGTGTGTGTGTGTGTGTGTGTGTTTTATACTGATGAAGGCTGTGGCTGAAAGCTTTGTGTGTTGTGCCTGTCTGCAACTTGATGTGTCTTCTTTAAGGTAAGTAGCAATCTGTTTTTCACTACATTGCTGATATTCCTACATAAATAGTTCATAATCCTTACGTAAAACTAAATTTTATCTGGACTTCCAAATCTCTATGACAATCCAAAGTATTCTTGCTCTCAAAAGGTGTTCCAATCACCTATTAACCTTCATTCACTAAGCAAGTGCTTTTGCATAAACTGTTAAGTAACTAACTGGTTACAAAAATCGTGACTAACAGCATCAAGTGGTCTGTCGAAACATTACCATCAACAACGTATCACTAGTAATTTCATTATATTTATGATAGCATGTTGATCTAAAAGCTGCTCAAAGACCACCTATTACACATGTTGCCTAACACACAGTGAGATTAAAAATGAATTGATGAGCTGCTAGCTGTGCATGTGTTTGAATTTTAAGTGACGTGATACATTGCTTTAATCTGGACATGGTTTGCAATCCAATACTGACTAATCAAAATGTTAGTGCCTGATTGAGACTTGACCACAGCACTGATTGTTATTGCTGACTATAATAAAGAGATGTGATTTAACACATTTTAGCCAGTATCCACTAGCAAATCTGAACTTGAAATTACATGACAAAAAAAATTTTTAACTGGACTGGGACTCCTATCCAGAAACTGTTGTTCCTGTTAACTAACTATGAAATATGTTAAATATGGTTTCATTCCAAAGTAAAAAACCTGAAATTACTTAATTTGTGTGTTGGACAGGGATATGAACCCAGCACCTCATCCCATTGTTATGTAAGGGCTATTAAGTGCCAGATATAGAATTTTCTGAACAATAACAAGATGTCTGAAACTGCAATTACGAGAAAAACAAATAATTTCTGCCTTCTCAGGATTCGAACCCACCACTTAGCGTCATTGTTTTCTAGCACAAACAAACATTAAATATAGGTTTCTTTCACCAATAGCAAGAGGTGGCCAAGTCTGAACTAGATGTGACATGACAAAGAGCACAATGATGACTGGAAATCAAATGCCACACATATTGTCACTGACTATGCATGAAGATATTTTAAGTATCAAATTTTTTGTCACCATTAGCTAGGAGTGATAAGTTTGAACTTGAAATGAAATGACGAAAAGCTCTGTGTATTTCTGGGAGTCGAAACTGTAATATATATTGTTACTGACAGTTATGAAGAGATATTAACAATCGAAATAAATTTCCAGCAACACTTAGCTGTGCTCATTCTAAAGCCTGAAAGAACATTATGAAAATTTTTGTGTCAAGCCAGGATTTTAATAGTGACATGCACATTACATGGAGAAATTGACGAGTTTGGAATCTTGAGCAAATAACTAATCGATGGCACTGTGTTGTAAGGAAGGGATCAAATCCATTAGAGAGAAGATCCAGCTTCAAGTCCTGAATCAGAACAAATGTATTCAACACCTCAGGCTTTGCCACTTATTCCTCTATCATGACCCAACCTAACCCCTAGTTGCTAGTGAAGGGACATAATGTATAATGTGTGTCTGGAGCCATGGTGGAATTGTATGTTGTTCATTTGGCATAACCAGGGGTAAACAGGCTCTACTAGTGCCTATTAAGAACTTTGGTCCAAAATGGGAATCAAACCCTGGACCTATGTATAACACCCCAGCATCAAGCACCCAGACCACTAAACTTCACATATGGCTGCAACATGATTTTGTAGTAGCAGAGTTGTGCCACATGATGAGAATACTGACTTCCTGGTTCCCTGAAATGGATTAGTCTGTTCAACAGATTCATTTCTTACTCATTCGAATCATCATTAACCAACTGCCACAGCTACCCACTGCATACGTTCAACATTCTTTTGTAATCACTGGAATAAAATCACATAACAGCCATCTATACAAGCTGCCAACACTGTATGATGTGTAAGTTTATCAGGAAGTGTTGTCTCTCACTTGAGCTACTCTGATGCAGTGCCTGTTCATGGTAAACTTCGCACTGTGCAAAAGAAAATCTCAGTTACTGAACCCAAGTCTTCCACAACTTAGTAAACCACAACTTGCAGGTCTCCTGCCATTATCAATCTCAAACTTCCTGACAGATTAAAACTGTGTGCCGGACCAAGACTTGCCTTTTGCGGGAAACTGCTCTACCAATTCGGACCATGTAGAATGAGAGTCAAAATACACTTACCAACGATGTTATATGTACCTCAGTCAATCTTAGACAATATACACAGAAGTAGCAATCCATACTCAATGTTCTACTGTAAAATAAAAATGCATAATGAAAATAATGTAACCCACATTGTACCACAGGTCATTCAATAATAGCTGAAATAGATCTGTACTGAAAGGGAGAGAAATAAACATTAATATTACACAGCAGCAAGTCTGGAAACTCCTTATAAATATGACTTTAATACTGTTCCTCATTTTTGCAGACCATTCACTGTAATCTGTCTGAAAAAAATCATTAGACAAGGTATAAAGATTGGTATATTGACTGCTTCACCTGAATTCATTTCTAGTACATGTAAGCAGTAGCTTTCATAATACTCATATATTTCCTGTTAACCACTTTCAAACACATGTAACTCACTGTTAATTGCATAATATGCCCACTTCCTCAACACTGTCACTGCTTGTCTGTCCTATACAACATGTTGTTGCATTTAGTTGGTGGCTGGTGACTTGGAGATATGAATTTTGATCTCCATCTCCTGCCAATATTTGTTATTGTGTACTTAAGAGTTCTGAAAAATTCTATGACTTTTATTGTCAATCAATACTGTATTATTGTGGTAACTTTGCTGTACTCTACAAATAGATGTGCTTTACATTCAGGATGCAATTCAGTATCTTTTGTACTTTTATTGAGCGTGTGTAAAAAAACCTGCTTTCAGTGTCAAGTACTGGCTTTGACTGGCACCCAAATAGATGAATTTGGTACATAAGTCTGATGACAGCATGAAAAATCAGCAGAGTAGTCTTCACTGATGGTGTGATGGAGATTAAATAATTGTCTGTAAAATGCTGACAGTCACTGACTGAGTGCAAGATCTGGAAAGTTGACACGCAAAACTTCTACACTTATTCGTAACTTACTTCAAAATAAAATGCTTCATACAATTTATTTGGTTTATGCTGCTTGTGCCTATGGGAATGCTCTGCACATCTTCCCCAACTCCTAATTACCTAACAATAAACCAGATTGTCCTTCACCCCACAATTTTAAATTGGCCTGCATGTGGAAGTAACATATTTTAGGTCATTAATATAATAAAAATATTTATTTGCAACAAAAATTTAATTGTCTCCAAGTTTCAACATTATTAACACACAAACACCCAAGTATTAACATTTCAGTTTCTTCAAAGCCTGCAGCGAACAGGCTACATTATGGATTCTTGCACTGCCCAAGCATTCCTGATTGGTGTAAAACACAGCATACTGAAACAAAATTAAGATTTGATATTAGGTGCTACATAACACAGAAATTGCAAATGCTGTAACAGTTAAAACAAAACAAAAGTACAGGGCTATTACAAATGATTGAAGCGATTTCATAAATTCACTGTAGCTCCATTCATTGACATATGGTCACGACACACTACAGATAAGTAGAAAAACTCGTAAAGTTTTGTTCGGCTGAAGCCACACTTCAGGTTTCTGCCGCCAGAGCGCTCGAGAGCGCAGTGAGACAAATTGGCGACAGGAGCCGAGAAAGCGTATGTCGTGCTTGAAATGCACTCACATCAATCAGTCATAACAGTGCAACAACGCTTCAGGACGAAGTTCAACAAAGATCCACCAACTGCTAACTCCATTCGGCGATGGTATGCGCAGTTTAAAGCTTCTGGATGCCTCTGTAAGGGGTAATCAACGGGTCGGCCTGCAGTGAGTGAAGAAACGGTTGAACGCGTGCAGCAAGTTTCACGCATAGTGATGTGAAAGATTCAGTGTTTAAACCTCCTCTACCAAGAAACGTGCCAGAACTACGAGCTCGCATCAACAATGCTTTCGAACTCATTGATGGGGACATGCTGTGCCGAGTGTGGGAGGAACTTGATTAACGGCTTGATGTCTGCCGAATCACTAAAGGGGCACATATCGAACATTTGTGAATGCCTAAAAAAACTTTTTGAGTTTTTGTATGTGTGTGCAAAGCATTGTGAAAATATCTCAAATAATAAAGTTATTGTAGAGCTGTCGAATCGCTTCAATCATTTGTAATAACCCTGTATGTGGGTGGCAAAACATATTTAAAAACTATCAAAGGTAAAAGGGAGCAGCAATAACACTTGCTACACTTAACAGCAAAAAAAGTGGGCCACTGCTGAATGCAACCAATGTAACATAGCTGTGTCACAGGTTCTCCAAATGCCGAAACCCTGTGGGGTGCAGTCTGACTATACACACTAGACTATACACACGAGACTATACACACAAGACTACCAGAGAATACTGCTCATTATGGCAGTCAGTCCAGATGTAAACAAATGCTAGAAAACATGTTATTAGAGAAGAGACAGTCCTGAATGCTTGTAAATTAAACTTCTATACAATAAGTGACACTACAGAAATCTTATCCCACTCATTAAATAACATGATGAGTTTTTGTTTGTGATACAAATTTGAACCCAATGTTTACCAAACAACGCTTACGTGTCTGATTGAGACTTGACTAGGCATAAAGAGACACAAAATATTGAAGGTTCACCAGCATCAGTTTGCAAGGCCGAGTGTCGAAACCTGGAAATAAATGATGACATATTTAGCATTGTACCAGAAACCCTATGAAGTTTATATTGCTCCTGAGAAGTAACCATGAAAAGTATGTAATAAAGTGCAACACATGAGTGTGAAACATAATGAAGAAAAGCTTTGGTGATGGGCAGGGAGTAGAACCCAGTACCCATACAAATTGTTAACGAAGCAAAATCAGATGTCAGATATTAAATATCTTCACCAACAGCATGAAATTGGAACCTGAAATGACAATACAAATTATTTCTGACTAGCAGGCATTTGAACCTGGCACATTCCGCGAGTGCTTGTAGGTGCAAATAGATATGAAATATTTATTGTTTCTTCACCAGTAGCAAAACGTGCAAATGTTTGGCTCGAGGTAATACTATGAATAATACTGTGCTGTCTGGGACTCCCATGCCACTCATATCATCATCGGTGACCCCACACAAAAAGGTGTCAACTATGAAATTCTCTTTCACTAATAATTAGGATCACGTTGTTCATAGAGACCTGGAGGAGTTTGGCATCATGACAAAACAACTAAACGATAAGACAGTATCATCTCTAAAGGTTTAAATCCAGAGAAAAAATTGGAATTGGACCTCTAATCCCTGTCCAGTGATAATATTTTCAAAATCTCAAGGTCACTTAAAATTTAAAAAATGAAGGTCCTATGACCTGGCATGATGATTGGTTTGTGAACTAAAATAATACCACTAGTGTATGAAAGCTTACTAGAGACAGAGTTTTTGCAAGCAGCGACTTCCGCCTCTGATAGCCAAAACTAATCCAACTCTGTTCCAGACCGTATCAAATGGACATGTTTAATGTTAAATTGGAACCACGACACAGTCCTGTGTTTCTTATTTGGCATTACTGGAGGTGAAGAGGGTATGTTTGTGGCTGTTAAAAACTGTTACCTCCAGCGGGAACTGAACCCACACCTTAGCTATTACAAGGAATTCTCAGTTCAACCAACCACCAAATTTCGTGTGTGTTAGCATCATATTTTTTGTCATAATGGGGTATGCAGTACATGGTTCGAGAGGTGTTGACTTCCACTTGAGCTATTGTGAATAACCTATTCATGGTCTAAAAGTCAACGTCATGCAGTGCGACCACAAAGCTGCGATATCAAACCCATCATTTTCCTTTCTTTTTTAGGCCGTATTCCATCTGTCTGCTAAGAGCATCAGTCTTACAAAAGATTAGACACAATTTTGTTCATTTCCTAACCATCCAGTAATAGAAAAATATTGCAGAAACATGTTTGTGATAGGGATCATAGGTGTCTTTCATGATAAGACCAATTTCAGCACCTTAGCCAGCAGCTGCTTATACAGATCGATGTCCGCCCATGTAATTGTGACGCATTGGGCACATAGCCTATGACTCCAGCGGACTTTTCTGCACTCAAATTAGGAAGTATAACAACATATAATGTTGCATATGATATAATACTAAGCTTCAGCATGCTCTGTGACGGCTTTGTATGGCATGTAGCTATAAGCATATTTAACTGTGGTCTTATTTTGTTCAAGTTTGTAGTATATCTCATGCCATGACAACTTGAATATTTCTCATTTTGATGTTATAAGGAGCATCACTTATGCACTAGAAAATGGAGTGTAAAATTGAATTAAGTCTAACATTTGAGATATTGTGTTCTGTTTGTGTTTAATAAATGGGTGAAAGCAGTGGAGGCAGGTTGAAACACATGTGCCCGGTATGGAGTGATTGCTAGTCGGAAAGGCAAGTTGTATTGTTTCCAGTATGACCGTTCTGACAGAGGCGAAAGTCGCTGCTTGCAGAAACTTGGTCACTAGTAAGCTTTCTTACACTAGTGATATTATTTTAGTTCACAAACAAATAATAATGTAAGGTCATATGACCCTCATTTTTAATTTTAAGTGACCTTGAGATTTTGAAAATATTGGCACTGGACTGGGGTTTGAGGACCAATTCCAATTTTTCTCTGGATTTAAACCTTTAGAAATTATACTGTCCATCATTTTGTTGTTTTATCATGATGCCAAACTCCTCCAGGTCTTTACGAACAGCGTGATCCTAATTATTAGTGAAAGGGAATTTCATAGTTGACACCTCTTTGTGTGAGGTCAATGATGATGATGTGCATGGCGTTTGAGACCCAGGCAGCGCAGAATTATTCGTCATGTTACCTTTAGCAAACATTTGTACATTTTGCTACTGGTGAAGAAACAAATATTTCATGTCTATTTGCGCCTATAAGCACTAGCGAAAGGTGCCAGGTTCAAATCCCTGCTAGGCAAAAATCATTTGTATTGTCATTTCACGTTCCAATATCATGATATTAGTGAAGATATTTAATATCTGACATCTGACTGTGCTTCGTAAATTTGTATGGATACTGGGTTCTACTCCCTGCCCATCACCAAAACTTTACTTCATTGTGTTTCACACTCGTGTGTTGCACTTTATTACATATGTTTCATGGTTACATCTCAGGAGCAATATAAGCTTCATGAGGTTTCCGTTACAGTGCTAAACATGTCATCATTTGTTTCCAGGTTTGGACACTCGGCCTTGCAAACTGATACTAGTGAACACTTAATATTTTGTGTCTCTTTATGCCTAGTCGAGTCTCAATCAGACACGTAAGCTTTGTTTGGTAAACATTGGGTTCAAATTTGTATCACAAACAAAATCTCATCATGTTATTTAATGAGTGGGATAAGATATCTGTAGTGTCACTGGGAGATGAAAAAGCTTGCACAGGATAGAGTAGCATGGAGAGCTGCATCAAACCAGTCTCAGGACTGAAGACCACAACAACAACAACAGTGTCACTTATTGTATAGAAGTTTAATTTACAAGCATTCAGTACTTTCTCAGCTGTTATAATGCATTTTCTGTTATTTGTTGCGTGATGGTATTGGTTTACATCTGGACTGACTGCCATAAAGAGCAGTGGTCTCTAATAGTCTTGTGTGCTACCCATTGTGTACAGTGAAACATCTGTAGTGCACACGGTATAGAGGACCCGCAACACAGCTATGCTGTGTTGGTTGCTTACCGTCAGATGCGGCCAACACTTTGGAAGTCAGGGTTGGCCCACTTTTTGTGCTGTCTAGTGTACATCATACATGTCTGGAGAACCTTCAACTTTGTAAAAATGATACAAAATCAAAATGTACAGGGCTATTACAAATGATTGAAGCGATTTCATAAATTCACTGTAGCTCCATTCATTGACATATGGTCACGACACACTACAGATACGTAGAAAAACTCATAAAGTTTTGTTCGGCTGAAGCCGCACTTCAGGTTTCTGCCGCCAGAGCGCTCGAGAGCGCAGTGAGACAAAATGGCGACAGGAGCCGAGAAAGCATATGTCGTGCTTGAAATGCACTCACATCAGTCAGTCATAACAGTGCAACGACACTTCATGACGAAGTTCAACAAAGATCCACCAACTGCTAACTCCATTCGGTGATGGTATGCGCAGTTTAAAGCTTCTGGATGCCTCTGTAAGGGGAAATCAACGGGTCGGCCTGCAGTGAGCGAAGAAACAGTTGAAAGCGTGCGGGCAAGTTTCACGTGTAGCCCGCGGAAGTCAACGAATAAAGCAAGCAGGGAGCTAAACGTACCACAGCCGACGGTTTGGAAAATCTTACGGAAAAGGCTAAAGCAGAAGCCTTACCGTTTACAATTGCTACAAGCCCTGACACCCGATGACAAAGTCAAACACTTTGAATTTTCGGCGCGGTTGCAACAGCTCATGGAAGAGGATGCGTTCAGTGCGAAACTTGTTTTCAGTGATGAAGCAACATTTTTTCTTAATGGTGAAGTGAACAGACACAATGTGCGAATCTGGGCGGTAGAGAATCCTCACACATTCGTGCAGCAAATTCGCAATTCACCAAAAGTTAACGTGTTTTGTGCAATCTCACGGTTTAAAGTTTACAGCCCCTTTTTCTTCTGCGAAAAAAACGTTACAGGACACGTGTATCTGGACATGCTGGAAAATTGGCTCATGCTACAACTGGAGACCGACAGCGCCGACTTCATCTTTCAACAGGATGGTGCTCCACCGCACTTCCATCATGATGTTCGGCATTTCTTAAACAGGATATTGGAAAACCGATGGATCCGTCATGGTGGAGATCATGATCAGCAATTCATGTCATGGCCTCCACACTCTCCCGACTTAACCCCATGTGATTTCTTTCTGTGGGGTTATGTGAAAGATTCAGTGTTTAAACCTCCTCTACCAAGAAACGTGCCAGAACTGCGAGCTCACATCAACGATGCTTTCGAACTCATTGATGGGGACATGCTGCGCCGATTGTGGGAGGAACTTGATTATCGGCTTGATGTCTGCCGAATCACTAAAGGGGCACATATCGAACATTTGTGAATGCCTAAAAAAACTTTTTGAGTTTTTGTATGTGTGTGCAAAGCATTGTGAAAATATCTCAAATAATAAAGTTATTGTAGAGCTGTGAAATCGCTTCAATCATTTGTAATAACCCTGTACTTAAGTACAATATACTGAGTTATTAAGAGGTTTATTTAAACAATAATATTGCAATTGTAGCTGCTTCTAATGTACATATGCATCACTGAAGTTTAACACAATAAGATTGGTGTATTTCAAAAAATACAAGAATGTTTTTGTAAACTGGATTCTTTGCAATGCAATACTTAATGAATTTCTTGGTTTCACATCTCTCATAATTGTTTCTTTTTTTAATAATGGTAAGCAACAATAATCAGCAGTAATGCAACTAGAGGCACAATACAGTAAAATTTTTGGCAAAGATAGATAAACTGAATGAACTATGGTCCTACTGAAGTTATAGACACAGTATTTTCATGATATAAATTAAGAAGAGAATGAAACAATTAGTATTGTATGAGGGGTCCCCCTTTACTACTAATAGGTTTTCTACTTGCACTATTTTGTGTCATTGTATCCCATTAAATGATAACTATAGACTATATTGTGTCCTTTGTCACTGTTGCAGCACAATGCTAACCTGACCAGAAAGAACATTTTGTTATACATACACAAAAATTGAGTAATTTCAATAAAATTGAACCGTCAGGTGGCTTGCGGAGTATGGATGTAGATGTAGATGTAGAAAATGTACATGATGCTCATAGCATAACTGAAATTACAGTCCTAAAAAATTTCCATAAAAATTAATAATCATAATACTGCACAAGTTTTTGTACAGTCTGGAACTTGCCTGCTCTCAAACTATAGTCAGTTGGTGACACACTCTTGATTTAATAACTTTCAAATTAAGCACCACACATAGAATTTTTCCATTTGGGGAAGATTTAACAGATACTTGACTTTAGATTGAGACCGTATGATTGATGTTACAAACTGCCCATTGATATTGTTGAAGCAGTTCTCGAGGACTGAGATATCAGTGTTATGAATGACAGCAACTCAGCCAGTAAAAAAAGTTCATATTATGTTCAGGCAACATATGAGCCGCAAATGAGTCAGACAGTAGTCTTCCAAGTTGACTGCAGCACTAAAGGAGAGGGGAGGGGGCAGAGGGGGGGGGAGGGGGGAATGGAAGCTAAGTAAATGTCAGTGTCCTGTGCTCAAAAGCAAGTCAGTACCAGTTTCTGTGTTTTCAGTATCTGCATTTTTGGTGTTGTTTCAAATGGGAAGATTAGGGTTTGAAGTATTTCTGACAATGATGTCATTAGAGATGGATTTTTGTTTTGCTGTATGATCTTACAGCCGTTCCGTGTGAAACAACAAATTCTTTCATTAAGTATACTGTTGTTTGACTAATTTACCAAAATTACTGTTGCATTTCAGTTGGAGGCTCTTTAGTGCTGCAGTCAATGGTTTCCTGCTATGCACATTTCTTATCGCTACACACATTGGCAATAAGCTAACTTCAATGTAGTAATACAGCAGCACTTTTCATGTGATTGAATCACAATCTGTTTGTGATTAGGAATTACAAATGCAACTACAGTAAAACTACAACTCTGTTAGAAATCAGAAATTACAATGAAGACAATTGCAGTAGGGGAATTACAGTAATAAAACACACTTGATTCTCTTGGCATGTAAAACTTGATGTGGCAAGATATCTGAGTGTGTTATTTAAAAGGATGTCATGATAAAATATTTTGAATATCTGCATTACAGTAATGTTTTCAATTGGAAGTGTCATTTCTGATCATTTGGTATCTGAATTTATGGTACCACTACACAAAAGTAGATACTAGGAAATTACAGAGAAAGATAATTCAGTGATTTAACTGAAACTTATTTAATTTAATGGTAGAGTCCTCATGAATAACACAAAAGTCAGAAGTATGTAATACTGGATAAAAAAATTTTGCTCTGATTAAATGTGTTATAGGTTTAAATACTATGATTAAAATTAACAGCCAAGTTCTGGAGCAGGTTTTCCCTAAAATCAACCAGCTAAGTTACAATCAAACACAAAGAACAGAAAAAATACTATAATTTATAATAAACTGGCTGAAACTAGGATTCACTTGCAATACATTGTCTTAAACATATGTCATGATGATTTTACAGGCATTGGCAGTACTGTTTCTGCAATGTGATGGTCTTGACAATTTTTTTTTTGCACCAACACACTTTTCCACTTATTTATTTTCACGCTATCAGGTCATTGTTCATTTTTCAATGAGAGCAAGTGAACACTGTCGATGGTGTCTTGCAGCCAGCAATGCCACCTGACTAAACTTCTCTCCTTTTATCTCTTATTTCCTCTGTTTACTTTTCTTGTTCCTCAACAATATTTTTTTCAACATTTTCTTTCTCAGATCTCCTGTCTTTCCTCCTGACACTCTTACTTGTTTCTTTTCTGTCATGCCTCCTCAGTATGCTTTCTTTCTAATGTTTTCCATTCTTGGGCACACTGCCAGCTGACATTGCCACCTCACCTTTCAATACTGGATTCATCCTAGTTTGATGCTTGGTTTGTTTAAAAGAGGGGGGAAGGGACCAAACTGCAAGGTCATTGGAGAAAGGAAAAACCACAAGAACGACGGAAGTCCAACAAACACTTAAATGGACAAAAGGGGACAAGAAAACCACAGAAACACAAGAAACAGGTAGAAGAGATTAAAACGACAAAACAGATTACCATGGCTGGCTGATCATCAGAATAAAAAGGTGAAGCCAGCCACTTTGCAACACATTAAAACCTCCACCCTAAAAGCACTGTGGGGGCAGGACACAGAGAGACAAAGGACATGCGATAAAACTTAGATCAAATGATAAAACCCACCCTCACGAATAAAACATAAAACTAAATCAGCCTATGAGGCGTTGCCAGATAAAATTAGCGGCAACGAGTCTGGTAACCCAAGATTTTGTTGCAGGGCAGTCAAAGCGGAACAGTGCACTGAGGAGAGAGGGGGGGGGGGGGAGGGGGGGGTTGTCTTCACAGTGCAGGAGGTAGCCGTGGGTCGCTCAAACGTGGCCAATGTGGAGCCAGCAGAGAACCACAGAGTCCCTACAAGAGGCCCGCATGAAGGACTGGCACGTATTTGCAGTCTCCTTAATGGCACACAGTTTGTTTTGCGTACTGAGACTATGCCATTCCATCTCCCAAAGGCGAAAAAACTGGTGGTGTAAAAACGAACGCAGGTCAGTTATTGGAATGCTGATCTCCATAAGCAGTTTCCGTGTAGCTTGTTTGGCCAGCCTGTCAGCAAGTTTGTTGCCTGGGATTCCAACGTGTCCTGGAGTCAACACAACCACCACTGAACAACTGGACCGTTCCAGGGCATAGATGGGCTCCTGGATGGTCGATACCAAAGGATGACGAGGGTAGCAGTGGCCAATAGCTTGTAGGCCGCTCAAGGAGTCAGTACACAGAAGAAACGACTCCCTAGGGCATGAACGGATGTACTCAAGAGCACGAGATATAGCCTCCAGCTATGAAGTGAAAACACTGCAGCCACTGGGCAAGGAATGCTGTTCAATATGTCCTCCATGGACATACACGAAGCCGACATGACCATCAACCATCGAGCCATTGGTGTAAACCACTTCATGGTCTCTTAACATATCAAGAATCGAGAGGAAGTGGCAGCAGAGAGCAGCGAGGTAAGCTGAGCCCTTTGGGCCATGTGAAAGGTCCAGGCAAAGCAGCGGCCTAGGTGTACGCCATGGAGGTGTACGCGAATGGACCTTGAGTATAGATGGGAAAGGTAAAGACTCCAGTTCAGATAGAAGGGATCGGGCATGAACTGCAATTGTAAGCCCTGACCTGGGCTACCGATGCGGGAGATGAAACACCGTGGGTGGGAAAAGGACACGGTAATTTGGATGCACAGGAAAACTACCAACGTGTGCAATGTAACTGGCGAGAAGTTGCGCACACCTGACTTGCAATGGAGGGACTCCAGCCTCTGCCAGGACGGCACACGTCTTTGGGCCAAAAACTGGAAGCCGTGGGCTAGAGCCCATGACAGCGCCTTGTGGATGGCTCACTGTAGGTGCCACTCAGCAACACCAGTACCGGTGGAGAAGTACGAAATGCAGAAGTCATCTGCATACAGAGATGGTGAGACAGACGGCCCTAGAGCTGCTGCTAGACCATTAATGGCCACTAAAAATAGAAATACACTCAATACAGAGCCCTGCGGGACC
The DNA here is from genome assembly GCF_023864345.2 of Schistocerca serialis cubense. Classification (NCBI taxonomy): domain Eukaryota; kingdom Metazoa; phylum Arthropoda; class Insecta; order Orthoptera; family Acrididae; genus Schistocerca; species Schistocerca serialis. The sequence continues at coordinate 748,980,483 of NC_064640.1, read as the reverse complement.
CATTCTCCCGGATTATTGGGGGGGAGGGGGGGGGGGGGGCTATGGGAGGCACCAACTTTAACATGGAAATTACGAACCAACAGGAAATTCTGGATCAAAATCAGGAGCGAGCCTTGGAGACCCCACTCGTATAATACGGCAAGGGTACGATGTCGCCAGGTGGTGTCATACACTTTTCGTAAATCAAAAAAGACGGCAACAAGGTGTTGGCATCTGGAAAAGTCTGTTCGGATGGCAGACTCAAGGGACACAAGATCATCAGTGATAGAGCTAACCAGGCGAAAACCACCCTGGCACGGAGCCAGTAGGCCACATGACTCCAGGACCCAACCCAATCACCAACACACCATACATTCCAGCAGCTTACAAAGAATGTTGGTGAGGCTGATGGGCCAATAGCTATCCACATCAAGGGGGTATTTGCCAGGTTTGAGCAGTGGAATGATGGTGCTCTCTCACCGTTGTGATCAAAAGACGCCATCGCACCAGATCCGGTTGAATATCATGAGGAGGTGTCGCTTTTAGTCAAACAAGAGATGTTTAATCATCTGACTGTGGATCCAGTCTGGTCCAGGAGCTGTGTCGGGGCAATGTGCAAGGGCACTGAAGAGCTCCCACTCTGTAAATGGGGTATTAAAGGGTTCACTGCGGCATGTAGTGAACGAGAGGACTTTCCCTTCCATCCGCCATTTGAGAGTGCGAAAGGCTGGAGGGTAATTCTCCAATGCAGAGGCACAAGCATAGTGCTCAGCAATCACGTTTGTGCCAGTAGATAACACGCCATTTATGTTAACACCGGGAACACCTGTTGGGGTATGGTATCCAAAAACTCATTTGATCTTTGCCCAGACTTGGGAAGGTGACATACGGCACCCAATGGTCGAGATGTATCTCTCCCAGCACTCCTGTTCCCGTCCTTTGGTAAGCTGGTGAATGCGGGCATTGAGCCGTTTAAAGGCTAGAGGCGCTGCAGGGAAGGGTGCCAATTATGCCGCTACAGAGCTCGCCGACGCTCCTTAATTGCCTCAGCGACCTCCGGCGACCACCATGGGACTGTCTTTCACCGGGGGCACCCTAAAGAATGAGGGATCGCATTTTCTGTTGCAGAAATGATCATTGTAGTTACCTGCTCAACCACCACATCAATGTTACCATGTGGGGGAGATTCAACAGTGACAGCAAAGGTGAAAGCCTTGTTTAAAGCCCATCTGGGCAGGCATCCGTGGGCATGAGACCAGAGGAGTGACAGGAAGATGGGGAAGTGGTCACTACCACAGAGGTCGTCATGTGCTCTCCAGTGGATAGATGGGAGAAGGCCAGGACTGCAAACCGAGAGATCAAGGGCCGAATATGTGCCATGTGCCACATTGAAATGTGTGGGGGCACCTGTATTTAAGAGGCAGAGTTCAAGATGTGACAGTAAATTTTCGACAAATCTGCCTTGGCCAGTAAGCATGGTGCCATCCCACAAGGGGTTATGAGTATTAAAATCTCCCAAAAGTAGGAAAGGTTTAGGGAGTTGATCAATCAGTGCAGCCAATGCATTAAGGGGTACTGCACCATCTGGAGGAAGATACATGTTGCAGACAGTTATTTCCTGTGCCATCCTTATCCTGACAGCCACAGCTTCAAGAGGGGTTTGAAGGGGCACAGGTTCACTGCATATCGAGTTCAGGACATAGACAAACTCCACCTGACACTCTGTTATAGTCACTACGGTTCTTGTAATATCCCCTATAGCCGCAGGGGGCAGAGGTCCGCGTTGCCTGGAACCAGGTTTCCTGGAGGGCAATGCAGAAAGCAGGTGTAAAACTTAATAGCTGCTGCACCTCAGCCAGGTGGTGGAAAAAACCGCCTCACTTCCACTGGAGGATGGCGTTACCGTGAGGCTGGGAAGGCATGACGCACACAAGGAGGCAGGTTATGCTTCAAGGTCACCTGCTGCCACTGATTGAGTATTTTTAACCATTTCTATGGTGGATGAGGCATCAGTGACATGCAGGTCCACAAGGGACACTAAGATCTCCACCTCATCTTCAGATGCTGAATTGGTAGGGAGTAGTGGTGTTGGGGTCATTCTTCCTAGTTTGCTTGCTCTCTCACTTCTCTTTAGGGGCTTGCTGGGAAGATTCCTCTGAAGCAGCTTCAGGCATGGAGGAAGACCATGAAGCTTTTCGTCCAGCAGCTGTTGGCTCCTTGAGCCACTGGCAAATGTCTGCCATGGCATTAGTGGAGACCTTGGGAGAGAGGGCCCCAATAGACCCCTTCAACATGAGAGGAGCTGGAGGAGGCTGTTGTTTCTCTGGCAGGGGGGTGGGGACGGATGTCCCCTGCATTTGGAGGGGCCTTGCTCCTGAAGTAGGTGCTTTGGGAGCAATGGAGGAAGATTTGCCCCCTACCACCAAGGGAGCGGATGTATTCTGGTGGCCCAGAGGGTCAACTGTTTGTGGCACAGAGTGAGGAACCACTGGCACTTGGGACGGCAATGGTGATGTAGCTGCAGCAGGTCGATGTCAATAGAATGAGGTTTAGTCTTTCCAATTTACATTTAGCCTCTGTGTAAGTCAACTGGTCCAGGGTCTTGTACTCCATGATTTTCCGTTCCTTTTGGAGCAGTTGGCAGTCTGGCAAGCAGGGGGAGTGGTGCTCTCCACAGTTGACGCAAGTGAGAGGAGGCACACATGGAGTATCTGGGTGCAGTGGATGCCGCAGTCTCGACATGTGGCGCTGGAAGTGCAGTGGGCAGACATGTGCCCGAACTTCCAGCACTTGAAGTACCACGTAGGGGGAGGGACGTATGGTTTAATGTCACAATGGTAAACTATCACCTTGACGTTTTCAGGCAATGAAGCACCCTCAAAGGCCAAGATGAAGGCACTGGTAGCAACCCTGTTGTCTTTGGGTCACCTGTGATTGCGCACTGGATGACATGAACACCCCGTCATTCTAAATTGGCGCGGAGCTCGTCGTCAGACTGCAAGAGGAGATCATGATGGAAAATGATCCCCTGGACCATGTTGAGGCTTTTATGGGGAGTGACTGAAACACGGATATCACCCAGCTTGTCACAGACGAGTAACACTCAGGATTGGGCTTGGGATGCTGTCTGAATCAAGACTGCGCTGTTTTGCATCTTGGACAGGGCTGCCACTTCTCCAAACTTATCCTCTAAGGTGTTCAATGAAAAATTGAAGCTTAGTAGGTAGAAGAGAGTCCCCATCAGTTCTGCTACAGACTAAAAACCGAGGTGAATATGGCTCTCTCCCTTCTGTATCCCTACGTTCCTCCCACCATGGTGTAGCAAGGGAGGGAAACGATTTAGGGTCATACCAGTTGGCATTGTATTCAATCTTGCCCTTCTTAGAGACTGCTGGCGCTGTACGATCACCAGCAAGAGATGACTTAGTGCGCTTCATTGCGGGTCATCCCACCAAAGCAAAGGCCAACTGGCATGATGGCCGTTGCCGGGAGTCCTGATGCCCCAGAAAGACAGGAATCTACTCCTTGGCATACGTGGGGACTTGACAGCTCAGGCATCAGCAGTGCGATTCCTGTGTTGTCAGGTGGCTACCACCAAATGGGTACATGACAGCCCCACATAACGGACTGGCTACCGTGCTGGATATTGGTCACAGAGAAATACAATATTGTCATGGGGGCAAAAGAGGACAGGAGACAACGGAAGAAGATGACATACCCCGGAAAGTGTCCTCACCCAAAAAGTTGAATCGGAGGTGGAGATGCAATGCTGTGACAAGAGATTTGGAAGTGGCAGGTCAAACCATAGAATGGGACCTGAACTCATAGGGCCAAAAAGTGAGAGACTCCTTTTAGTCACCTCTTACAACAGGCAGGAATACCTCAGGCCTATTCAAACCCTCAGACCTGCAGGAGGGCCTAGTTTGATGCTTTGATTCATATGCCACTCCTAACGCCACCTCCACACTGCTCCACCTGTCACTATAGATCAGTAGAAAATGTTTCTAATATCTGAATGTTATGCAATGGCTAATGTTACTAGGCTATAGGAGTCAATGTAGCTTCTTTTACCCCTTATTATCTTTCTTTGTCCTTGGTTCTTTATTTCTGTCAAGTAATGTTTTGTCTCTGCATGTTGGTCTAGGAAGCTGACAAACTTGCCATGTTGAAACCTGCATTGTGGATTTTTTTTATATACCCACTGTTAGTCAACTTAGAAAAAAATGCATACACAAAATAGGTGCTGTTAACACGAAATGGAAGTCAGTCATGCAAGCACTGATGCATCAATTGAATGCAGTCAAAAGATAACAAAATATCTGGAGCGAAATACAAATTTTCATCTATAACTTTCTTTCCAAATTGGTATAAACTACATGCACACAAAAATGAAATTCGTGGCACATTTACAGCACGAACATAAAGGATGACAATTGACAGCTCTGCAGGTAGCAGACATATTTCCATGTTTTTACAGAAAACTGGGCCATAGTTAGGACTGAGTCTTGTATAATATCAGCATATTTTGAAGAGTGTTCTTCATATTTAATCATATTTTGAACTTGGAGAGAGGAAAAAAATAGTGTGATAATGCTTTCAACTTCAGAATATCACAGTGATAGTCTGAACACTGCATAAATCTGTCAATAGCAATTTTCCATTCTAATGTTCCGTAAAATACATTTCACAGACACAAAAATTATCAGTCTGCTGCTAGAAGTACTTTCGTCGTACTAGATGAAACCTGCAGTATCTGTACATATTTGTCACTGTGAGTTCAAAATGCAACTGATAATGATGCAGAATTTTTATTACCTAACCAAGAATCTAGAATAAGGTGTTTGTTTTCAGAAAATGGGAAAAAGCATGGTACATGAAAAAATATAACATAGTTATTTTGCATTTTTCTGTCTGCCGCAAAACTTTCTGTGCAGAACAATGCTCTTTTCACACATAGTGGAACGTTTCTGGTCAATTCTTAAAGGGAAACAAATAACATAGTTAACAATGAACCATCCAGACCAATCACGGGTATTATTGTGTATGAATGTGTGGGTGCAGACATGAACACAGTTATCTTTATATGTTTTTCATCTTTGAATTAAAGCCTTCTTTTACCCTGCATTTCATTTTTAAAATTAGACTATTCTGCAATGTACACAAAAGATTCACTAAAACCAATGATATTATTCTTTGCATCTGTAACAGTCACCTTACAATTGAGCCAGCAGCCTCACCTCAGCTAACACAATGGTTCTCGTGAGATCATTGCAGTTACGCAACGTCTGTTGTGGCCAGTACTTGGATGGATAACTACCTGGATACATCATGTGCTATTGGCTGCTTCCCCTTTACCTTTATAGCAAAGGAGAAGAGGGGTGGTGGCGTAAAGTCCCTGATCAGAAGTCTTTGCGCCACTGTCCTGGACGAAATTCCAGATTTCTCATACCGTGAGGGCATGTAAAAATGTTGTTGTTGATCTGTCTGTCTCATGGGGACATTAAGCTCAGAGGCACCACCAGTGCTATTTGAGAGTAGTAGGCTATGTGCCGGCATTGGGTTTGTTGGTTGGTTTGGAGGAGAGGACCAAACAGCAATGTCATCAGTCCCCACAAATCTAGCACAAACATGACACCATACTCCATACACACCTGTTACAGTCACCTACACTCACCAGATACAGTGAAACACACAACTCTTGACTTTCACAAAGGAAAGGTGCCAATGTGCACAAGGGATAGGAAAAACTCTTCAAATTAGGCGGCTGAACCTGCCCTTCAGGGTCCCCCAACCAATCATGCCATATGACTTGACTTTAAAATTAGTTCACCCAATGCTCTATCTTTGTTTGACATGGTAATTTTAATTTCAGATTCTTCTTTTGGAGATGAATTAATCAAATGTGGCAATACCACTCACAAGTTCTTCAGGAGTACAACTATCTTTAGTTTCTTCACCATTAGTGAGTTTGCAATATGTAACACTGGGTGCTTCAGTCATTCCTAATTGTATATCTACAGTATATAAAGATTCATCTAAAAGTTTAACTACCATTTCACACACGACATAATTTTCACCCATTTTCTGTTGATAGCTTCAGTTGGTGTCTGTTACATATATCCACAGCAAATAGCAAAACATTCACAGTGATCACATCACCTGCATTGCATAATATTTTTTGGAGTCATCGGTATGGTTAGAATGAAGCTTCAAACATTTACCAAAAATTAAAAGAAAGTAGAGCAAAAAATGAATACTAGCATCTATTTTACACATGCCTTGGATCAAGTTCACTCTTCAAAGAGCATCATGCTGGCTGGCTGCAATTCACCGAGCATGAGCAGCGCGTACACAATAACAGTTGTTCATTATAGCCATGTGTCTCCATCTCTTAGTTGCAGGTGCCAAGTCAGAAAATAGCAGTTTTCTCATTTTTTTTCAGTAACTTCCAGTGCATATTGGCAGGTGAAATTCATGTGTATTTCAGGAGGTGATAAGTAGCTGCAGGGAAAACAATTATGATAGGTATTGATAGCTAACAGTGGCAAAAAAATTAAGACAGTTTTCAACAAGACATATCATAACATTCCCTTGTGAGACATTTCCAAATAAGTTACAGTAAATCAGCAAGGCCCCATCGTATTTTCAGCATGGTTAATAAATTGTGGGGAAGCGGTGTATCATACACACACTGAAATGATTTGTTACAGTAAGTAATTTTCATCAACTTCAGTTTATCTTGAGGAAGTCTGCCTCAGTCATGACTGCACTATTCTTCTCATCAAAGACTCCAATTAGATTCTTCATTAAAGGAAGGTTCTTCTCTATATACCAGTTCCAGAAATAAGAAGTTTTTGTACTCTGCCTGGCAATTTCTTGATCATATTGTTTTACAACTTTTGATTATATTGTTTTACAACTTGGTCTGTTTCACAGACTAAATTATCTTCATCTGCTTACATGTTTTACCTTCATCTATTCTTAATGGTGTTACCAGCTATAAGGTGTTGCATGAGCAATGTGTGTGAGGTATGTTTTTGTAAACTGTTTATCTTTCATAACAAACAACTATCTGCCACATCAACATTAGCTGTCTTACCATGTAAAACAACACAGAACTGTCCGTGATATGTCCACGTAGTTTACAGTTCACAATCGATTGTCAAAGGAGTATTACTCATTACAAGAACTTTTAGACACACATTTAATGCATGGTGCAACAGGATGTAGTGCCCAGAAAGTTGAATGAATAAAAAAAAGGAATGTTCCGCAGTATTATCATCATTGGAAGAAATTTATGATCATGGCTACAAATGTACAAGGAACTTGTTTGCTCAGGCCATAGAGAGCTGGCCAAGAAACAGATATTCTTTCCGGACATTTGAGTCCTTACCTCAAAGTTTCCAGATTAGGATAGGATAATCTTATCATCAGTGCAATTTTAATCATACAGACTTGGGACACATCGTATATAGAGTAAGTTATTACACATAAGATAGCATTTCTACTGCAAAACACTACCCAATGCCCTGAGAAATAGGTAAGTGCCTTACCTGTCCTGGTGTAAGTGCTCTCAGACTTTCCGCAAGTTCTATCAGAATATCATTTTTGTTGATAAATGAGACCTTGCATGGAGTCAGTGGTTTTGTATGTTGGAAACGGAACATACACTTCAACACTCCATTTTTCCTTAGAGATTTTGGGACTGAATGAATCCAGTTCATTCCAGATGCCAGCATGAATTTGGAATAGAGACAGGGATGGTCTGTACCTGCAGCCTGAAAAAATCATTGGTACAATAAGCACTTTGGAAAACATTAAACATTGGTATGTTATCACATGATCTTTACATATTTTGTATTCTGATGGGAAGTTCCTTTTACATATGGTTCCATCAAAAGTCTAAAAAGGGAGGAAATGAAACTTGTTGAGATCCATAATCCACATAAATTAAGTTCCTGTCTGTTAAACAAGCTCCGTCACAGAAGAAGCTTAGAGTTGGATCTAAGGGGACTTCATGGAAACTGCATACAAAAAAATGTCAATAATGATTGACTACAAACATTGTTAATAACAGAAAACACTTAAAATTTGATGACTTAAGTGTGCTCAGGTGCACAAACCTCTACAAAAATTATCAGAACAATCTCAACCTGAAATAGTTGTATGAATGTTGGGTGAGGTGATTTCTCTGTGGCAAAGCATGAATAATGCATCAGAGGTGATTGGTATTTACTACCAACAAATGTTGCAGATCCTGACATCATTGTATAGATTAATGTTCAGTATGGCAGCCTGTGAAAGAGGGAGGTGCGCTAAACTCAGATAGATTTGTGTACCACACTAATAACTGTTGGACTGGCACACAGGTCAGCTTGCGTATGATTTTTAACTATTTTCTTGCTGACCCAAGTGCAGAGCTAATCTCCAATCTCTACCTCAAAAAGTTATACAACAAATACAAATAGAACAAAGCTCACAGTATCCATGGGAAACGCTATGCACAGGACTTTCCTCACAAAGGAAGGACACCTGGCCACAGAAAAAAGAAGTATAATTACCAAGGCCAGGAAGAGCAGTTGTCTATCGTCAGCGGTGTCTGTCCTGCAGAACAACTACGTAAATTAGAAAAAATGCTGTAGACTTGAATCTGGTGAATGGTAATGAATCATGACACCATTATCACATACTTGAGAATGTATCCCAAAGTAGGTACACATCCAGATAATCCTTGGACCTAGAAATCCCATGCTGCATCAGATACAAGTAGCCATGTGGTCATTAAAATACTATAGTGGCTTCCACAGGCAGCTACCATCAACAACAGGGAATCATGGCATTTTGATATACAACTACAACATTATCATCAAACATGCCAAAAATAAATAGGGTCACAAGGCTTGTTGATGCAATATGTCAATGCAAGGTCCCAAATCATTAACACTATGACCAATAGTATGGCAGATCTGAATTGTTCCATGGTCCATTATCGGATTATCACAAAGATGGTGGAGTTGCACTGATGTTGCCTGGGCGTCTACTAAGTATTTCCATGGATGACTGAGTAAGTGAGCAATTAATTTGATGTGAAATAATACTAACATAAATCAGCATAACACAAAATCCCTTCAACATACAGAAACCAGATGTATCATCACTTTAACAATTGTGAAAGCTGGTCATTCAACAACTGGTTTCTGTAGTTCAACCTGATAAACAGTGTCTGTCTGAAGGTCGATTTCTGGCCGAAGCCAAAGCTGATTAATCAGCTATCACCCTAACCTTCAGCTGAAGACAAAGCCAAAGGTTATGCCCCAAGAAATTCCATTCAAGATTGGCAAAATGTGAATAAAATAATGATTTTTTTAAATATAATATAAACAATTTAATGAGATGATTAAAATTATCTTGCAAACTGTCAGAAATAACAACACTTTGGAATAAGGTCCATTATATTATTTATTTACTTAAAAAAAGTACTTTAACAATTAAAATTGGAAAAATACATAATAAAAGCCAAATGAATATTAACTTTCCATTAGCATTTTAATATCTATCAATGAAAAACAAAATTAATAAATGAAGTTGAACAATCTTATGTAGTAAGCTAAAAATATGAATTTGCCCACATTTACACCCATCATGTTCAATTGTCTGTCTGCATATATCTGTCCCACTGCACTGAACAATTGTTCACTAGGAACACTAGTGGGCAGAGAAGATAAATATATAAGTGTAATTGGGCCTAGATAAGTACATGGACTAGAACCCCAATATTCATAGATGTCGACATTCCTGAGAAGCAACGGTTCTTTTAAATAACATGTTAAGATGTTCTTCACCATTTGTGACTGGTAATGCAAGTTTATCACCTGAATTCCATAAATCATCATCATTTTATGAGGATGCATATTCGATATCTGCACCTGACGCTGAACAGGAAGGGGTTAGCTCATCAATATCTAAGTCCATACGAGCTATTTGACTTGACCTAGACCCATTCTGTTGTAGAAATGATAATATTTCAGTCTTCATGTTCTCCGTTTCATTGCTAGTCCAATACTTCATTTTAAAACATATCTATTAGTGTTGCAATCAATAAATGTGGAGTATTTCTTGCATACGAAACACTGCTGTTAGTCTCACACAACTGTGTCGAACAGTTTTATGTTTTAAGTATCTTCATCTTTTGTAGTCAATTTTGAATTAAGCATGACGATCGATGGTATTATTAAAGATACTGATGAAGAGTTACTTGAAATACCAAGTGTTGCTTGATGAAAGCACTTAAGTACTATCTATCATACAGTAGCTCATTTGTATCCTTTTTCTGCAGTTGGGATTATTATCCCACTGTGTTCTGACATGCATAAATTGACAGCAGTTTTTTGCTCAATGAGTCTTTCCAACATTAAAAAAGTACTATTCCAGTGGGTTTCTTCATCAAGAATCAAAACCTGTTTGGGTAACTCGCATGTTTCTTGAAACTTGTTTGAATATTTTTTTATTATATCCATTACAGCAGTGTCTTTGAATACAACATCATGAATAACTAGCTGCAGCATATGAGCTATGCATCCAATATAAGCAAATTTTCCACAACACATGGCTGCTTGCATATTAAAAGCATTGTCACAGATACCCATGTGGATTTTATTTGTTAAGTTAAATTCGGGAATAATTTGGTTAAGTTTCTGTGAAATATGCTGCCCTGTGTGATCCTGTTTCAAGACACTTGTTGTCAGCATAACTTTTTCCCTTTTGCGGCCTTTAATGAAGTGTGCTGTGCAACTCAGCAATGAGCATGTCTTTGTTGGATTACTCCATATGTCAGTGGTAAAACTGCCCATCCAGCCTTTTCTAAAAAAAGTACAACTTTCCCTTTTACTTTTTCATATTTTGCTGGCATTAAAGTCATTCTAAAGTATTTCTCAGACTTTTTTCCTGTACCTGGATGGTGTGCCAGGGTCAGTCAAATTGAGCCTATGAAATACATCCCCTTCAACAACATTGTATGGTAGCATGTCGACAATAATGAGATCCGTAACACTTTTATCGATTCACAACAATATCAGATGATTATCAGGCCATGGCAGAGCTACTTCTTTTCTTCTTTTCTTAATTGTGTCTTGTAAAGTAGACTGTTTGACTACCTTTTTGCTTACGAAGAGTTAATTGTCTCTAGATCTTTTTTGATCAAACTCTGGTGTTTTTCATTTGTCTTACAATAATCTGCCCATTCACTTTTATGACTTTTTGACAAATTATTTTTAATATTTGTAATGGTCTGTGTTTTTGTTAAGGCACTACCAAGAGACAGTGATTTACTACATACTTTACCAGTTGCTTTCTCACTGTTTCTCCAAAAATATTCCCAGATGGGGTTTAGTCACACAGGAGCCATTATGTACATTTCAGAAAAGATAATAAACAAATAAATCTTTCAACAATCACACCAACCACCTCTAGCCCCAAACTAAGCCGAAGCTTGTACTATGCCAACTAGACAGCATAATACACATACTTAAATACACAGAAAAATCCATGCTACTGATCTAAATGCTCATACTTATCACACCCATATTTATCCATGATATTCGAACCAGCAACCCCTTGGCTTGATAGTTCGGAGCACAAACCACTAGACCCAGGACACTGCGAATATGAATTTTTGATTAATTAAAAATATAATCCATGCACTAATAAGGGTTCGGTCACAGTGCAACTGATGTCGGTCATCAGATTATTTTCGACAGACGTCAACTGATATCATTGGCTGATTGTGTTGTCACAGAGCTTCCAACTGTATTGGTCGATTACATGGGTTTCCATGTTTGCTTTGAATCAGTGAGTGTGGTCTACGAAATGTATATTCCAACTTTTTTTAGCAAGTTTTACACTAAAATACAGATTAATAAAGGCAAGGCAATTCGCAATGGTGAATTTATTCCTACTAGAACAAAAAACAGAAAATTTTGTGTGCTGTTTCAACTTCTCTAAAATTACAAATTTCTTGGGAATTGAAAAGTTAATTTATTATTAGTATTTTTTTTTCACATACTGCTAAAACGATCTGAACAAATAAAACAGTGTAACATCTGAGTATCTACTGTCATTAATATATAAGTATATAAAGATAAAGAAACAGAAAATCGGAACTTCATATTTTGGTGCTTCGAGTATATAGAACAGTAGAATACGCAATACGACACATATCTGTCAGACAAAAGCCCTCTTCTAACCAAATAAATGCTCTTTGGTTTAAAATTAACAATCTTTTTTTGTCAGTTTACAGATGAATTGTCATATTACAACTTAAAACTCTTCATTCCTACGTGAACAAGGACATAAGATCCTAACCTTACAATACATAAATGTAAAGGGAGACAAGAAGAATATTTTGAGCAGCCCATGCATAAAAATGCATTTATTTTCAGAAATTAATTAGAATATAGTGCCTACTGATGCCTGCAGAACAGTGCCAAACATATGTTGCAATAAATCAAAAATTATGGTTCCAAAATGCAGCATAAATTGTTGTTTCTTTAGTGTCAGGGCCAATACTACGATATAAATATTGTTGACCTTAAACTGAAAGAAAATGGCTCTGAGCACTATGGGACTTAACAGCTGTGGTCATCAGTCCCCTAGAACTAAGAACTACTTAAACCTAACTAACCTAAGGACATCACACACATCCATGCCCGAGGCAGGATTCGAACCTGCGACCGTAGCAGTCGCGCGGTTCCGGACTGCGCGCCTAGAACCGCGAGACCACCGCGGCCGGCGCCTTAAACTGAAAGACAACTAAGGAAATGTAAATAAAAATGTGTAATTGTGGAGTTCTTGAGTGTCAGTGTGTGCCCCTCTGTATGTGATGTATCTCAAAGACCTGTGAATATCAACTGGGAACAACGACCACGCTAGAAGTCATAGCATTTAGAATACTGACCTGTATACTTTCTGGTAGAGATTTTCCTTTTTAATTTTATTGAAAATTAAAAAGGAATGTTGCAAAAAATACCTGCATATTCTAATTTACCCCAGCGTGAGGAACGGGCACCAGCTATGTTAAAAATCGGAACAGTATAAATACTAATACGTTATTTTTTTCTGGTAAAGGTTAAACAGGGTACTTTTTGAGATTTTTTTAAATTCCAAAAAGAAGACACACACAGTGTTTCAAACATTGTTCCTTCTTTGCCATTGCTGTTGGTGATAAGCAAATATGATGCAAGTTGAGACGATCAAAATGCACATGTCCAACTTCGAGATACATCGCATGTATATACCCTGTAAAGTTTTTCTAGTTACCTGGGCTGAGACATACACATGGTCACAGCCAACCTAACAAAAAGGTCTTTTCCAAGTATAACTCCTCCTCTTATGATTTTTGAACAGTGTATTCACTATTACTAGCTGAAATTTATTGCAGAACTCAATTAGTCTTTCTCTTCTCTATCCTACTACCAAGACCATATTCTCCAGTATCTCTTTCTTCTATTCCTTCCCCTACTATCGCTGTCCAATTTGTCATGATTATTAGATTGTCATCTCCTTTTACTTACTGAATTACTAATTCAGTGCCCTCATATACACTGATGTCCAAAATTAAATCAACAAACAGCTATTTTCCCATGCTGTGTCTAATTCATGATATAATTATACAAACTGTCAACAGATGTCAGTATGATCATGTTCTGCATGGAAGATGGCATTTCAGTCAATGGAAAACCACACCAATGATGATGTCAGGGCACCCATCAAATGCAGAGTGTTTGGTGGGTAGTCCTACATCCACAGTTGCTGTGAACACTGCACAGAGAAGATGCCTACCAGAGTCTCTGCAGTGGAAGGCCATAGGAATATCAGAAGCAGGACAGTAGCAAACTCATGTGGCCCAATGGCTTAACAGGAATTGTTCTGTTGTTTCTCAGATGTGGTGACAGTTTACAGAGACTGAAACTGTATCACGAAGACCAGGACAACACCGACCACATGTGACATCAGAAAGAGAGGGCCGTTATGTGGCGGGCATGATGGTACTGCCTTAGTACTGCACAGCAACTGGCATCTGTACTCACAGCATCCACTGGTTGTGTTGTATCAAAGCAAATGATGTAGAGAATGCTTCAACAACTTTATTGTCGGAGAGCTGCTGTATGTGTGCCTCTGATGTGTTTTCGCAAAAGGGAACGTCTAGAACGGAGTTGTTCAACATGCCACCTGGACAGTCAAACAGTGGACGAAAGTTCCTTTCACACATGAGTCCCAATTTGGTCTGGAGAGTTGTTCTCAATGGACTCGGATCTGAGGGGAATGTGGAGAATGATTTCGAGATCCAAACATTGTGGAAAGACTGATATTGAGGAGGATTGTGAATGGTGTGGGCAGGGATGATGTTGATCACCCAAACATCTCTTCATGAAATTGTACAGGTGACTCGGAAAGGTTTAACTGCTGAAAGGCATCATGATGAGGACTTGGGGCCTTATGTATGGTTGTTACAAGGTGCTGTGTTCCCAGACTTTGTACTGATGGATGCTAATGCTTGACCTCATATAGCACGAGTAGTTGATGTTTTCTCAAAACAGAAGGTGCTACATGCATTGTGTGGCCTGCTTGTTCTCCTGATTTGAATCCCATAGAGCATGTCAGGGATGCACCAGGGAGACGAGTTGCAATATGTCAGCATCCACTAATCACTCTCCACGACTCAAGCTGCTCCACTGGAAGAATGGGCGTTATTGCCTCAACATGACACTGATGACATTATTCACAGTGTGCTTCATCACTGTCAGGCCTGCATTGTTGCCAGGGATGGTCACACCCCATAGTAAGCACATCAACCAGTTGTCAGAATGTGTGTACAAATCTGTTGAGTTGAAAAAATCTAAAAACATTTTCATCTACTATTATGCATGTCGCAGCTATTTACATTCTGTATTCTTTACATTGTTTCTACTTTGCTATCAACTGTTTATACTGATTTGTGGCAAAATAAACTCAATCTTGCAAAATTTCCATTTGTGCTTTAATTTTCGACACCAGTGTACTTTCTGTGTCTATTCACATTCTGCTTGTATCGACATATACACCTGAAGCATAGTTGTCATCTTTGGTTTGCTGTCAATTCTGATGAGAACAACCCTATCACTGAACTGTTCGCAGTAACTCCCGTCTTTTTGTTGTGCCTGTCTGCAACTCAATGTCTTCTCTATATGATTAACCGCAATAATCCTTTTCATAATATTGTCTCTAACCTACATTCCTACTCTACTGACAATGAATCCTACTTCCATTATACCATTTTCTGCTGCTGCTGCTGCTGCTGCTATCATCCTTTATTTGTCTAACCAGAAATCCTTATGTTCTTTCCATTCCATTTCACTGACACCCCACCCCCGTTCTGCACTGTATCTACACTCAGCCTCTGTATTCGCCTTTCCAAATTTCTAACTTCTCTACCATGTTCAAACCTCTTATATTCCATGCTCCTGATCATAGTATTTTACCTTTTCATTGGCTGTTCAATCTTTTTCTCATGGTTACTTCCCCATTAACAGTCCCTTCTTGAAGATCCGAATATGAAACTAATCTGAATTTATTTTATTTTATTTATTTTTTTCCAATAGAGAGATGATGACAACAATTTTCAATTACAGGTCATGTGTCCTGTGTACACACTCTGAGTGTCTTTAATGTAGTGGTTTCTATTGCCTTCTGCACCCTCATGCCATTGATTATTGCTGATTCTTCTGTCTTTTAAGAGCAGTATCCCATCTCAAAGGCAAAATGTTGCCCTGAAACTCCGTCTGCTCCTCTGCCCTCTATGAAAAGGTTGTTGGCAGAATGAGAATGACTCTTGTACCAAGAGTCTTCGACCACGATTGCTGACAATCTTTATACAAAATTTAATTAGTGGCAAAGTTCAAACTCAGAACATTTTGGTTACTCAAGATAGATAGATATACCCTGGCTTATAACCAGGTTGCTTTTACAGAATTAGCAATACAGCCAAATCTGTCTGACAAATGAAAGTAATCTCAGTTATACTATGACATCACTGTCCAGACATGCAACTTTGAACAGATGTTTACAACTAAACAGCAACATCTCATTACAAATATCAAAAATTCATTGACATCAAGCTATCACAGCATATAGAACTAATTACTCAGTGCAGAGGTTGGAGGGCTTCCACCAGCCAGCATTTCCACTGGGTGTTTATGAGTAAAGTACGACTACTCCCAAAGGTCCAGTGTGGGCTGTAATTATCATATGGCAGCTAATGTGTTAATGCAGAGCTTATTTATGCTGGGAAACAAAATTATTGCCAATTGTAGCCATTAGCCATCGTGAGCAAATCTGTCACTGTACACTGTTTGTATGACAGTATGACATCCACACTTTAATTTGACAAGCCACAAGCAGAGTGAACAGTATGGCTATCGAGAAGATAGACCGTACACTGTTAGTGGAACTGTTTTATGTGAATGGCAGTAATTACAGCGCATTGAGAGAGTATCATCACCTGAAAGATCCATGTCATTAAATAGTCTAAACAAGATAATGAAATTCGAAAACAAGTGGTGAGCTTAGTGTGGTACCTGGAAGAGCAAGGCGTTCTATCCCGGTGAAAGTTTTTCACAAGGTTGCTGTTGCTGTAATGACCATGCAGCATGTGCCTGGGTAGTACTACTGCTAGTGCAGTGTTGACAATAGTCCATCCCATCATCAACAGTATGGAAAGTTTTGCAGTTTATTTTACACTAGTACATGTACAAGATCCATGTGGAGCAGCAATTGAAATCTAATGATCCGCAGCAACATTCTGAATTTGTTCTTCAGCTTCTGGCACAGAACAAAGTTGATGACGTGGCCGGGCAATATTCTATGGAGTCACTAGGCACATTTTACAATACAGCATGCAGTGAATACACAAAACTGCCAAATTTTGGGTACTGTTAAGCAGCGTGGTGTACACGAAAGGCCATTTCACTCACCGTATGTGACTTTGGTGTGCATTCACAAACTCCTTTATTCTTAGTCCATTCTTCTTGAAGAGAGTACACTCAGAGGGCATGTGAGGTGTACCATGACATCTGCACTTTATCGAGATCACCTTGTACAGCATGTGATTCCTGCTTTGCAAGTGCACAGGTGTGTGGAAACCGCAGCTTTCACGCAAGATGGGGCAGCACCTCATGTCACTCACCCCATGAAAGATCTGCTTAATGCAACATTCTACGAATATGTTCACTTTGGAGGTTTCCCGGATATTTGGCCTGCAACATCACCGGAACTGAATCAAAATGGTTCAAATGGCTCTGAGCACTACGGGACTTAACATCTGTGGTCATCAGTCCCGTAGAACTTAGAACTACTTAAACCTAACCAACCTAAGGACATCACACACATCCATGCCCGAGGCAGGATTCGTACCTGCGACCGTAGCAGTCGCGCAGTTCCGGACTGAGTGCCCACAACTGCTCGGCCACCGCGGCCGGCGGAACTGAATCCATGTGACTTTTGGCTCTGGGGATATCTAAAAGAACACATTTAGCAGGGACACATTCAGTCTCTATCTTATCTGATGACCAGTATACAGGAGCACGCTGCTCAGATTCCACTAGAACTGCTGCCAGAAACTGTTGATAACATGGGTTTTATGGATGCACTTGTTAACATCTCTAGTGCTCATATTGCACAAATTGTGTAAGCGCAGTGATAAATAATGAAATCAACATTATATCTTTCTCACTTGTTTTACTATTTCTGCCCATGTCCTGTTACTAATCTATTACAGATGGAAACATTTCTATACATATTTCTTGCATTCAAAGCACCGTATCTGCAACTGCTGGCCAAACTTGGAACTATATTTTTCCCTGCATAAATCAGTTTCACATTAATGTATCAGAATATCTAAAGTTTCACTGTCATATGCTAATTACAGCCCATGCTGCATCACGGTGAGCAGCTGCACTTTATTCATAACACCCAATACACAGTATCGACTTTTTATAGATTACAGTTAGTTCCTCTGTCATCAACATTTCCTACCATTTCTCGTGTGTGCATAATGCATCTGTATAATAACGGGGTATAAGCAGTGTGACTGTTTAAAATTTTTGGACAGCAGCAGCTGATAAATCTTAGGCTGGCAGGTAAAAATGTTTACAACAATGTTGGATAAGCCTCTACAATGATTATTAATCATGTGCAGGTTGTGTTTATATTACCAAAATTCCTACATTTCAAACTATGTGTATAGCAAAGAAGAAATCATTCTGCCAGGTAGTAAGGTCCATGACAAGTCTGAGGAAACAATTAGCATCTTACACCACAGAGAGGCATGTACGAGAGTGTGCTGAAAAGTAATGCCTCCAAATTCTTTATGGGAAATATTTTTCAATAAAACTGTATTAACACCCTAAATCTTTATTCTTCATGTCTACACATTTATTTCTCAACAGTCACCCTGGCAACAATCACATTTCTCCTAACAAGAGACCAGTTTGCTGACAGTGTCACTGTAGAATGTTTGATTTTGTTGACAGAGCCACAGTCTTACCTCTGCTTGCACCACTTCATCACGATCAAAGTGCAGTCCTCAAAGGAGTTCCTTCAGTTTTGGAAACAGACGAAAATTGGATGGGGCCATGTTGGGACTGTATGGAGGATGAGCACATGACAGTGAACACATGGCAATGGATTGTTGATAATGTCGCAGTGCTCGTGTAAGGTCTGGCATTGTCATGCTGAAGGAGAGCATGCTCCATGTGTTCATGAACTCTTCTATGGTTATAAATTAAATGACAGAACATTGTTTCTCATGCAGCAACATAGTTACATTACACAGCACTATGTTATACAATACAATTTGGAGCCCTCTAGCGGCAGAGGGTTGCAATGTGGGTCAGTAAAGCAGGATAGTCGACCACGTAATAAGCATGACACATAATACCTCAAACAATATTGATAACAGAATAAAAAATGCAGAGGCATCATTTTTCAGCTTGCCCTCATGGACTATATAACATACCATTTGTCCTTCAGTATGTTGTAACAGAGTGAAAGAGTGAGTGGCTGGAGAAGTATGTAGATAGCATCACAGAGAATTTCATATAATTTGAATGGCAGGCACTAAAAGAAGTTGTTGGCATTACTGAGAGATTTACTATTCAAATTCTGGCTCATACATATCATTAAGAGCCAAGCAACATATTACTACTTTCTACAAATATCTTGCAAAATGGCCATAATGGTAAATTCAGATAAATGCAAGCTCATTTAGATACTTACTGACAGTTTAATTCCTGTACCCCATTCGCCAATGAAACAAGAGAGGGGAAACTGATAATGGAACACAAAGTGCTCTCGACCACATGGGGTAATATTGCTGACTGAGTGTAGAGACAGGTGTCTGTGAGAGACAAAACCTTCAGTCCATAAAAGACACAATAAAGCTGAGGCATATCTCCTCCCAGTTCACTAAATGTTATGTCTCCTTGAATTGACTTCCAAAAGACTTTTAACACAAAAAATGCAGTGGTGCTCAAAAGTATTTTGTTGAAAACCTTAATTACAATTTCATAAAGTAAGTATGTAATAGGAAAAAACTGCCAATGGATGCTTGAAAAGTATGTAATTATAATCCATTTAGTACAAAACTACATTTAGTCAAACAAATTTACCTTACATCAAAACAGAAATAACTCTTCTGGATCAAAAGTTATTTGTAGGTCTAAGTACGAAAGGATAAAAAAAATATTTTCGAATCTGAAGACCAAGTCAGTATTTTGTTGCATACCCAGGGGCTTTGATCACAGCTGCACATCTGTTAGGCATTGAATTCACAAGTTCTTGTAACAGGTCAAGTGAGAGTTCTGACTAGTCGTCCAATAAGGCAGCAGCAAAATGATCCTTGTTTGAGTAACTTCTATGATTAAAATATTGATCCAATGCATCCCAGAGGTGTTCAGTTGGATTTAGATCCAGACTCTGGCTTGGTCACTCCAAAAGTCTGAATTTTTCATGTGAAAAATGGCCAGTGGTGTTTTGAATCTTTGTCTTGCTGAAATATCCAATTATGTGGCATCTTCTTTCTCCCATGCAAAACCATACTGTTTTCTAAAATGTCACTGTGCAGGAAACAATCCATTCTGCCTTCTATTTGGACTAGAGGATCAAACGGAATCCAGAAAAACATCCTCCAGTTTGACACAGCTATCAACATGCTTAATGATCGGCATCTGGTACTTTTTGTCATCCCTTTTGGATTGCTGGGTGACCTATATACTGCACACCATCAGAATAACGTACATTAAATTTAATTTCATCACTCCATAAAACAATAGACCAATCTGTAGCACTCAAAAATTGATATTTCTTTCCATTTTTTGCATTTATGAGTTGTTTATGCAATGGTCATATTTGTCAAGCCGATTTTCTTGGATCAGGAGCCGACGGCTTACAAATCATTCTGTCCTTCCTCCTTGTTTTTCGAGGATGACCTGACTTTGGCTAATTGGCTGTTGTTCCTTCCTCTTTCTGTCGTTGATTCCAGATACTTATTAGTTGATGTGATATGCCATAGTCTCTTTCCTTCTTCAAAGCACACAAAACAGGTTTTCTCACATCAGCTGAGTATTCTTTGTGTTTTGGCATGCATCTAATTGCCTGTACAAATGAATAAATACTTTTTGAATACCTTAGTAATGATAGTTAATGAATACTCTACCACCAAATCAAATTACAAAATACTTTTCAACTACAGAAATATATACTTACAGTGTTATTCTATGACTTTGCTTTTTTACTAGATATGTAACTGCAGCAATGTGAAGCTCTTGATGGAGTGACACAGCTACATACGATAGTCTGCTGTGATTGCATGCAAACTGTACTGATACCATAACATCAGAACTACAGAATACTTTTGAGCACTACAGTATCTTCCCAGGAAATAAAACATTTTGCCTCCATGACTTCATTCCCAGGTCATAGCCCCAGGACCAACAGCTCTTGCCTCCAGGGATTGGAGACAGATTGTTGGGTCACACTGATTTCAAAGCGCATCATCATAACTGACTAGATTTTATTACTGACAATAGGACAGTTTTTGGTTTTGGAAGATGTGCCACAACTATCTTGTGAAGAGGTGTCAACCTCATAATGGCTTTGTACATTTTGAAATTTTGTGTGGTGTCAGATATCCTCTTCAAATTATTTCGGTGCTGTTTTAATAACATCAGATTGGCTGCTTGATTGTCCCCCCACCCCCCTCAACCCCTTTTCAGAGTGATCGATCAGCCACAGATAGCTGACAAATAATTTTAATATTCTCTTTTAATTGTCCATATTAAGATGCATTTTTATTGCCAAACACATCATAGGTGTTTTTTTCCTTTTCTTTTCCTTTCATTGTGTGTGTGTGTGTGTGTGTGTGTGTGTGTGTGTGTGTGTGTGTGTGTCCATCCTACAGTGTGGTGTTTTCCCTGGAAGCAAGGAAGAAAGATAATGGTTTAAAGTCCCATCAAAGACAAGACCATTAAATGGAGCACAAGTTTGAATTGAGGAAGGACATGGCAACAATTCAGCCATGTCCTTTACAAAGGGACCAACCCAGCATTTGCTTCAAGCAATTTAGGAAAACTATGGAAAACCTTAACATGGGTGACCAGACAGGGATATAAATCATCGTCCTTCAGATTTTGTTGTCACTGTCTATGAAAACACTGCACTTCATCACTTGGTATATTACTTTAGCATGCTGTAGTATTAAATCTCTAATCCAAAAGTATTATTCCTGTAGAGAATGTTACACATTTTTACAATTATTACACTTACCACATAGATGATGTTTCTTTCAACATCTTTTTGGGCTATAAAATACGGTTTCTTCAAACCACCAAAACGACACCTTTGTCCAAGTGTCCAGTGGTGTATTCCTTTATGTTCACCAACAATATGCCCAGTGTCTATATCCACGAATGCACCTTGTTTATCTCTGACATACTGAAATAGAAATCAAAATAAATTAATTACAATTGTTTGCCTTAAGTCCATAACAGATGTCAATATATGGCACAGTCAAATGAAAATGACACACATAGAAAAAGTAAACAAACTGTTTATTATTTAACAAGTGATCAGTAATACACCTACCCCACTGTGAGACAAGGTCAATGTCTTCATAGGAAGATGTTTACAATTATCTAAGGAACTATGATTGTACCCAGGCATGCATTTCTTTGTCCAAAGCAAATTGACAGTAACAGATGTCTTTCCTCAGGGCTCCAAAAACATAAAAAATCACATGGGCAGAGATTGGGTCTGTATGGAGGATACGTAAGGGCTTCCCAGAAAATCTTATGCAGCATAGCAAAGGTTGAAAATATCACTTTAGTTGTAAGAACCTTACAACTGAAGCGGTATTTTCAACCTCTGCCATAATGCTCAGTTGGGGACGTTCCTCCAGCAGGATTGTTTGTTCTGCAGCATAGTCGAACCCACCTTGGCAACATGTGGGCTGCCTCATGAAGTCATTGACCATCTTGTCTTACAGTGGGATAGATGCATTAACAATTATGGCGATTACTTTTGAAATAATGAACAGTTTGCTTACTTTTTTTCCAGTCTATCTTGTTTTCATTAACTGCCTTTTATACAAGAAACCTTAAATGACCTGCGCCTGAAATGCATGCAGTAATTTGATGAAAAATGAGAATAGCAAAACACCAATCGATAATGAACCAAATAAATCCAAAATCTGAAAATAAATAAGAACATCATGTTCATAAGGACACAAATCACGAAGACAGCACAACAATAGAGTTAGCAATGTGCTAACCATTGTGCCAGTTCACATGCTGAAATTTCCAAGGATGAGAAACACGTGTGTGATCTGTGTACATTTCAAAAGGCTCTGATCACAAGTATCCAGACACCAAAGGTAAGTAGACACCCGCATGTAATGCGGAATTGACCAAGAGGTAGACCCTCCAGTACAAAAGAAGGCAGGGAGTATTTTGTTATCAATAGGGAAGCTATAACAGCAGAATGGGAAAGTATAGGGGAGATGGTGTTATGATATAAGGATGCTTCCAATGGTTATTGCACTTAAGAAAATGCTAAATATGGAAGGATATGAAAACATTTTATACCACTGCGTGCTGTGTACAGGAGAGGAACATTTCGGAGATGTTGATTGTATCAGCATGACAATGCACTCTCCATAAAGCAGCATTTGTGAGGCAATGGTTTATAGACAATAATATTCCTGAAACTGACTGGCTTGTCCTGAGTTCTGACCTGAACCCAAAGGAACATCTTTGGGATGAATTATAAAGTCAACTTTATTCTTGACCCAGTGTTCAACACAACATCTCTACCTTCTCTGGTTTTAGTTCTCGAGGGAGAATGGGTTGCCATTCCTCCACAGACATTCAGATACCTTACTTGAAAGTACTCCAGCAGAGTTCAATCCATTACAAAGAAAAAGAGTGGACACATCCCATATTAATGTCCATTAATAGATGTCTGGATACTTTTGATCAGATAGTGTATTCACTGAAGTTTAAGCTGCAATAACTGTGATTGCTCATGGTTTGCCTTAGAAGCTTTCTAGTTTTTCTAATTTGAAAGGACATTAGATGCTGAACTGTTCAAAATTTAATAGAAAACTGCTAAGGAACTTCTGTAACAGCTTGTCTTAACTTCATGCCAAAAATTTTCTGAAGACAATATGATTATTTATAAGCAGTAACTTACAGATTTCTATGATGTAGTTAGAAAACCCCCGTCACCACATTAACTATTTCTCCGTATTACAGGAAGATTCACCAGTTTCTGGCACTACAGCTGTACCTGTCAGCACAGGCAGATGTCCATACAAGACTTGCTTAATCTGTACATGGAATTCTTGTGGTTCATGTGGTTCACACAGGAGATGAAGTGGTTATATGCTTCTAGGATGATGTTTTAGTTCTTAGACTAGTGTAGATGATATATTTCACATATGGAATGTGTTTTTGACTGTATGCCACAACATATTGCATAATGTTTATATATAAGTGTTTGAAAATGACTTAAGTGTCAAAATTGGTCAATCGTATAACAAATAAAGGGTAACTTTACATCTCACTACGGATAATGTTTTTTTCACAAAATTCTTGGAAGCCATGGACCCACATATGAACAAAATATTCAATGGTAATGTTATCTATGACAACACCATTAAAGCAGAGTTACTAAACATGGATTTCTGAAATTCCAGAATGCAAATCAATAACTGCTGCCAACACAAGTAACTTAGAATTATATACTCTTCCTGTAGTGAAGCAACTGAAGTCACTAAATAAAAGCAAGTCTTCTGGTCCAGAAGGTAAACCTCTTAGGTTCATTTCAGAGCATGCTGATGAAATAGCTCCATTTTAACAATCATACAAAACTGCTCACTTGACAAAAGATCCCAACCTTAGGACTGGAAAGTTGCAAAGATCACACCAATGTACAAGAATGGAAATAGAGGTAATCCACCAAATTATAAACCCATATCACTGAAATCAATTTGCAGTAAGATTTTGGAACACATGAGGTGCTATCCAAAATTTTCGAGACTGGTGTTGCCATCTGTTGAAAACCTTACCTTTGGACTAATGGTCACCATCACCCTCGAAGTAGTTCCCACCCGCACATACACACCAGTCCCAGCGCTTCTGCCACTGGTCAAACGTTTTCTGGAAGTCCTGTTCTTTGAGAGTGTTTATCACCGCCAGCAATGCTTCTTAAATTCTCTCTGGAGTGTCGAACTGACAGCCTTTCAACTTGAGTTTCAGTTTTGGGAATAGCCTGAAGTCGCAAGGTCTCAAATTTGGCAAGTACTTTGCGTGGGGTACAACTGCCATGTTGTTTTTTGCCAAAGAGGCCCTGATGAGCAAGGCCATGTGACAGGGCTTGTCGTGATGCAGCAGCCAGTTCCCTTGATGCCACAGTTCGGGCCAATGTCACCGCACGTTTTCATGGAGCCGTCGCAAAACATCACAGTAGTACGCGGAATTCACTGTTTGGTTGGGTGGGACGAATTCTTTGTGCACAATTCCCTTGGTATCAAAGAAAACAATGATCATGCTCTTCACCTGTCTCGGTTTTTTTGGGTCTTTGAGAGCCTGGGCTCTTCCACTGGGACGATTGTTGCATTGTCTCTCGGTCATAACTGTAAATCCAGCTCTTGTCACCAGTGACAACCCATGACAAGAAGGTTGGATCATCAGATGCGGTCTGACGAAGGTCCATGCACACGCACTGTTCTGTTCGCGGATCCATCATAAAATCGCCACACACCAAACACAGAGTATTACGGAAATCACTGTGGACACGCAACACGTCCTCCCAGCTGAATGCCACTCCGCACACTTACTCATCAGATATGCAATTCTCGCCACCTAGCAGTTCAAAGATCTACTACTTGTACTTTCCAGATGGCAGCGCCAGTCCTGAAAATTTTGGATTCCACCTCGTATATCACATTTGAACACTATGAAATACCTTGAAGAAAATGATATATTGACACACAGTCAACACGAATTCGGAAAATAATATTCTCGTGAAACACAACTGGCCCCTGAGTGCTATCAACACAGTGTCTTAAGATGACTCCATGTTTTCAGATATGCAGGAGATTTTTGACCCCATTCCTCACAATTGGCTTCTAATCAAATTGCATGCATACGGAGTATCAACTGATCCTGAACACTGAAACGTGAGAAGTCCTCCACATGAGTACTAAAAAGTTTTGGTTACACAATAAATTACACAAATTTAAACGTTATCAATGCAACTAAATGCCTACGAATTACAATTACGTACAACTTAAATTGGAGTGCCTGACCCCGATTTTCTTTCTGCCCTAAAACAAAACTTAAATTGGAACCATCACACAGAAAATATATTGGGGAAGGCAAAGCAAAGATTACATTTTATTGGCTGAACACTTAGCAGATGCATCAAGTTTATAAGAGACTGCTTACACTATGTTTACCAATCCTCTTTGGAAGTGCTCCTGCTTGGTGGTGGATCCTTATCAGATAGGACCAATGGAAGACATGGAAAAATTTAAAAAAAGAGGACAGGTTGTTTGGTATTTTTACAAAAACGAGGAGAGAGTGTCAGGAATACAATACGCACATTGGTGCAGCAATCATTAAAACAAAGGCATTTTCCATTGGCGTGAGAGCTTATCACAAAATTTCAGTCACCAATTTTCTCCTCCAAATGCGAAAATATTTTGCTGACTCACCTACATAGACAGGAATGACGTTGCAATAAAATATGAGAAACCAGAGCTCATACAGAAATATTTAGGTGTTCTTAAAGTCCCATACTATTCAACAGTCAAGAAATATGCTGAAAGTGGTTCCATGAACACTATGCCAAGCACTTAATTGTGTATTGCAGAGCAGTGATGTAGATGTAGATCTATGTTCCACACAACAGTTGTGATTTAGTTGCAGACTATCAGACTGTAGGCATACTCAAATGGCTCGATTGTTATGGAACTGTGTGTGCAATGTAAATATCAAGATTTGAATCCCGGTCCAGCACACAGTTACTTCGGTGACAGTTCAAAATATCATTCAACAAACAAACTTACACCATAGCTAAGTCAATTTCCACCCTGCCATTTCTCATGCTGTTGAGCATACTCTTCTGAGGAGTATGGAACCGAAGGAAAAATTTAGGAGTATACTGAAGCTTTAAGTGAGTCTATGTAGTACAGACAAGTAGATCAGTAGGTAGAGAAGGGCACATGAAATATAGAGATCCAGGATTAAAACAGGGTATAAGTAAGAAAAGTAACATATTTTCAATTTACATTCGTACCTCTGAAATAAATCTCTGAAAATTTCTTGTTCCGATGAAACAAATACCAGTGCTTTCTCTCTTATTGGCAATGATGTCAAAACCTGCCTCACAGGCTATCAGTTTTGTTCTGTCCTTTGTTAAATTGCTAAGTGGAAACAGTGTTCTCTGGAGAGATTCTTGCTTGACTTGGCTAAGGAAAAATGTTTGATCTTTGAATCTATCAACTGGAATCAGTAAGTGGACACCTGGAAAATGCAATATGAGTATTATGAAGCATTCAATAACATGTACATTTGAAATAAAATTTACTAAAACCAGATGTGAGGAACTTTCCTAGAAACAAACTAACAGGCTACAGATGTTAGATGTTACAACAGTAATTTATC
The DNA here is from genome assembly GCF_023864345.2 of Schistocerca serialis cubense. Lineage (NCBI taxonomy): Eukaryota > Metazoa > Arthropoda > Insecta > Orthoptera > Acrididae > Schistocerca > Schistocerca serialis. The sequence continues at coordinate 748,953,247 of NC_064640.1, read as the reverse complement.
ATTGTTAGTAATAACCATTATTATTATTATTGGTGTTGTTGTTACTACCTTTAGATGGTTTATAATCCTCTAAATACTCTCCAAATGATGTTCGAGCATAATGACCAGTAGCAACTGCATCACAACCAAGTGTTTCCACTGCATATTTAAAAAATTTGTCAAATTTTATATGCTTGTTACACAGTATGTCAGGATTTGGTGTGTATCCAGATTCATAGTCCTTCACCAGGTTACTGAAAGAGGTAATTCAATTTTAAACATGACAAAAATACAAAATAACACAGTACTATTTACACTTACATATGAATCCAAAACAACAAAGTTGTGCCTGAGGGAATCATTAGTATTTTCTGTGTTCTTGTATGGCTGCAAGACCTGGACCACGAAAGCTAGTGACAAAAGCCTAACTGATACCTTCAATATGTAGTGTTTGAGGAAAATGTTATGTGCATCACGGACAGAAAGAAGAACCAATGTTTTCATTACTGTAGAACTTAGTATCACAAGAAGTTAATCTTCCAATGTCAGTCAACGTTAATTTCAGATACTTGAGCACATTTTGAGAAGAGAAGGGATGAACTTAAAAAAGATCATATTGCAAGGAAAAATCCAGGGCAGAAGACTACGAGGAAGACCACCAAGTAAATAACTGGATCAAACAAAGAACATTACCGGCCTATCTCTTCACATTCTACTAAGAAGAGTTGAAGATCGCTGTGGATAGAGACAGCTAGTTGAAGATTCTGTTGTCTAAAAAATGAATGAAGAAACAATGTCACAACACTCGGCAATGAGTAAATCGACTTATGATGACGACATTTCAAATAACTGTATTTGGTTTGTGATCACAGTTTTGTAGAATTTTTTAAAGGACATTGTTTCACCATTGGCTGCAATCAAGATACAAGACTGCAATTCTGACCTTACATAATTGTCAAGTGTAAGTTGTTATCAATGCATACACATTAAAGTTAGACATTTTACTGACAAAACATACAGATTTCACATTACATATAGGAGATCCCAAAAGATACAAACTTTCCCGGTTGCAGCAGTACTAAAAATCCTTAATTTTCTGTGAGGCTTCATAAGAATTGTGGATTGTATGTTTGTCCTAGTAAATGTAAAATTTATTGATCAGGCTTTTCAACTTCTTACAACACATTCAACATGCACCTACAAGAGAATAAACATAATGCAAATCTTTCACACCATACAGAAGGACAGAACCATGAATATTTTGAAAGATGGAAATTTATAGCCATCTAGAAACTCTCCCAGAAGATACATTAAACAAAGTATCAGAATTGATTTATAGAAGATATCTGAACAACTTCAACTCAGTGCTTCAAAAAAACTGAATGGTAGTTGAACAGTACATGTAACTTATCAGAATCACCACCTCATCTTGTATCCCATTCCTTTAGTGGAACACTTCATTTATTTCTATGTTTTTCTATTACTTATGACATGAGAACTTATGGAGATATACCATGCCACTACATCTTCGTGCAAGAGTGAAGTGTTTTACTTATTACACAAATATAAGGATGGTGTTTCCACCATAGTTAAAATATGATTGTATTTTTATATTCAATACACAAGATGATGATGGGGCATGTCGTCTTCATGAGCCATATGCTATACATTCCCTCCCTCCAGTTACGCAATACATGACATTTTATACACTATCCGCTAACCTGCAATATACGGGAACTTTTGTATCTTTGCCATGATACTGTATGTACCTTCATTACTATGTAGTATTTTAATTTATATATGTGAGTTTTTTTACCATGGTTAATAAAGTGTGATAAGCTTCACTCTCCCATTTTACTCCACAAGACACCATATGGTGCATGGTGGAGGGTATCTTGTACCACTACTAGTCATTTCCTTTCATGTTCCACTCACAAAGGGAGCATGTGCTAATTTCTCTTATTTGTTTCCACGCTCCTTATGTGAAACACACGCTGGTAGCAATAGACAGCTCGTGAGTAACTCACATTTACAAAAGTGGCAACGAATCAGGACCTGTGAAGTGTGCCAATGAAACCTTGAACATTTTTGTAAATTTTCTTGTGGTAGCTGACCCCACAGTGGACAATGTTTTTGGAGACAGGCTCCTTTCACACCTTCTGGTATATAGTTCATGAAAGAGTGCAATGCCATGCAACCCAGCTTGCTTAAACACTCTCTGTGATAGATATGCTCAAATCTTCACACACAGATTAGGGAACACAACTGATGTTTAAGTTCATGCCACCTGTAAGAAAATGTCTAACACCGCACCTAACCCCTTCTGTGGTTTTCTAGCAAATTGCAGGGCCATCCTGAATGAAGGACGCAGCTTATTGGAGCAGCTTTGTGGCCACTCACCACTGGACCCCCTCAGATATGTTGCATCCGCCACAGGCACAAGTCATCACTGTGACTTCTCCCTTCTGGATGGGCACCCTGGCATGGGCCTACAATCTCCGACACCACCCAGCCTCAATCCATGGGATGATCTTCACCCCCTACATCCTGTGGCCTCCACCCACAGACTTTAGTGGCCACACCGAAAACAATATCGCCTCTTTCATCTCGGTCAGTCACCTTTTACTGCACCCCCAGAGGACCCTCCTGTCCTGTGGCAATTCATACAACTTTCATCAAGATTCAATCTACCTGGGCTATCACAGTGACATCCACGGACATTGATCTACCACTGGACAACACACCAATTATGTTCTTCTGCTCCAGTAGTCACTACAGGCGGGGCAGGGATAGGGGGTGGATGTAGTGGCACCATCCAAAGTTACTATAGAAACAGAGTAGCTGGCACAAAAGTAGTGTCGGTACTATAGCTGCACCTGTAATGAGATGGTGCTTGTCATGAAGAGTGCTCTCTGCCAAGATCACAAACGAAAATGGTATATTAAGTCAGCCCAGAGCTAGCCTGAGTCAGTTGTGATGCAATCTCTGAAGCAAGAGGCAAGGGTATATTCAGGTTGGCTCAGTGCTACTATCTGTGGACTCTGTCTTGATACAGTGAGAATTGGATTTTATGCTTTGAAATAAAGACTTGTTAACTTTTACTGCTTACAACAGGCATCAGGTATCACTCTCTCTTGTAAATAAACCAAGGCGAGGCCTCCCTAGCCCCAGCGTAACTTGTCTTTACAAAATCCACCAATATTGTTTACACATTTAAAAACTTTGGTGCTTTTGGTCTCGTATGTGGATGGATATGGTGTTATGGGCGCTCAACAGTGTAGTCTTTAGCGCCCGAACGGAAACAACAACTGACGAGTGTCACTAAAATGCAGGAAGTGCAAAAATATGACGAAAATTAAAGGTTGCAGTCTACATAGGCAGTGTGCACGTCAACAGTTGCAAAGTGGAAAGCAGCACTTAAAGAGGAGAACTGCAAGAGAATGTAGGGGAAGGGGTTAAAATTAAACACATAGCACATGTTTGGAACTGGCCTATTACAAGAATAAAAAAGGAGTGGTCAGCCACTCGGCAACACACTAAAAAGTCCAACCTAAAATTTTAGGCTGAAGCCCAGAAACATCACAGTACTTTAAAACTTTTTTGACACTCGCCTCGTCATCGGCTAAAATCGAGGGCAGATCCCCACTAATATTAACTTCCGCCCTGACAGAACGATACAAAGCACACTCAACTAAAATGTGGCGTACAGTGATTCGTACGCCACAGGCATCACACAGCGGGGGTTCCTCTCGCCGTAGTAAGAAAGCATGCGTAAGAGGACAGTGCCCTATGCGAAGACGTGTAAGGGTCACTTCATCACGTCTAGGTGATCGGCAGGAGGAACGCCATGGCTGGATAGTGGGTTTCACCAACCGCAGCTTATTTTCCCTCACCGCCAGCCATTCCTCCTCCCACAATTGCATAAACTTCCGCCGCAGCACAGAAACGACACCTTGCAAAGGAATAGAACATTGTGTCACCTCCGGTAACCTGCAGGCGTCCTTGGCAGCTCTGTCAGCTTGTTCATTTCCCCGTATGCCCACATGCCCTGGCACCCAGCAAAAGGACACTTGCTTGCCCTGTCGTTGGAGGATGTACAGTTGGTCGTAAATCAGCTGTTCCAACTCCTCCGCTGGGTACAGGTTCTGCAGTGACTGTAATGCGCTCAGTGAGTCACAGCAAATTAAGAAGTGTTTGCCCTGAATACACCGTATCTGCTCCAATGCCTTCAGGATCGCGTGAAGTTCTGCGGAAAAAACAGTGTATGCCTGGGGAAGGCGAATCCTGATGACACGGTCGGAGAACACGACTGAGCAGCCAAGAAAATCCCCCTGTTGGGATCCATCAGTGTAGACTACTTTAAAATCATGACACCTGTCTAAAACGTTAAAAAACAAAGATTTGAAAGTAAAATCTGATGTACTGTCTTTCTTAAAATTTGCCAAATCTAAAATCAGTGTGGGCCTCTGGAGGAGCCAAGGTGGATATCTGCTCCAACCTCGACGGGAAACATTAAAACCGGCCACACCCATCTCTAAAATGCAATCCTTTGCACAAATCCCATAGGGCCTTGTTGCTCGTTGCCGGTTGCGAAAAAGCCTTTCCAGTGGAGGCCGAGCAACAGTGTGGTATGCAGGTGTGTATGGTGTGGATAATGTTTGATAGGCCTGGCGCACCATTAGTAGACGCCGCCGGAGCTGAAGTGGCGGTTCACCAGCCTCTGCACAGAGGCTCGGTATGGGGCTCGTTCTGAAGGCCCCAGTGGCCAACCGAATCCCCTCATGGTGCACCACATCCAACAGCTTCAAGTAAGTGGGTCTTGCAGACCCATACACCATGCATCCATAATCAAGACGGGACCGCACGAAGGCTCTGTAAAACCGGAGCAGACAAGTCCTGTCTGCTCCCCATGTGTGGTGACTAAGACATTTTAAAATAGACAGCGCCTTAATAGACCGTTTTTTCAGTTCCTTAATGTGTGGCAGCCACGTTAGCTTAAAATCAAAAGTGAGGCCCAGAAACTTCACCGTGTCTTTAAAATTCAGAACGGTGTCCCTCATCCTCAACTCAGGCAAGTCAAAAATGGAACGAGAACGGTTAAAAAGAACACACACCGACTTATCAGTTGAAAACTTAAAACCACTCCTCCGTGCCCATTCATCCAAACGTCGCAGAGTGAGTTGCAACTGACGAGTCGTCGTTGCAAGGCTTGAAGAAGAGCAAAATACAGAGAAATCATCCACAAACAAGGAACACTGCACAGGACTTTTCACAACAGACACAATACTATTAATAGCAATAGCAAAGACCGTCACACTTAAAACGCTACCTTGAGGGACACCGTTCTCTTGTTCAAAGCGACTAGACAGTACATCTCCGACTCGGTACCGAAAATAACGTGGCGACAGGAAGGACCGAATAAAATTGGGAAGACATCCACGAAAACCCCATTCGTGGAGCTGCCTGATGATGAGATGCCTCCAAGTAGTGTCGTATGCCTTCTCAATGTCAAAAAATATTCCCAACAGATGATGCTGGCGCAGGAAAGCCTGTTGTATAGCCGCCTCCAGGAGGGCCAGGTTATCAAAGGTGGAGCGATACCTCCTGAACCCACACTGAAAGCGACTAAGGAGTTGTCTGGATTCTAACATCCAGACAAGGCGGCGGTTGACCATCCGCTCCAAGGTCTTTCCCACGCAGCTAGTGAGGGCAACACCGCGGTAACTACCTGGGCACATGCGGTCTTTCCCAGGTTTTAAAAGAGGAATTAAAATTGCTTCACGCCACAAGTCGGGGAAGTGACCAGACATCCAAACTAGATTAAAAAGTCGGAGGAGGATTTCTTTATTTCTCCCTGTGAGGTGCCGCAGCATGCTATAGTGGATTCTATCCTGACCAGGGGATGTATCACGAGCCCCACACAATGCAGAATCCAGTTCCCACATGGAAAATGGGCAGTTGTACTCTTCTGCATTGGGTGAGCGGAAGTCAAAACTGCTCCTCTCAGCAGCCACTCTGTGGGGCTGGAAAGCTGGATTCTGACTGGCAGATGCAGTAATAGCTGCAAAATGAGCCTCCATAGACTGGGCAATATCTTTTGGGGTCGTTTGGAGAGTACCATTCCACATTATAGCAGCCATAGGGCACCTCCCACCTCTCCCAGAAATCCTCCTTATGGTCTCCCATACAATGGAACTTCGTGTAGAACGATTAATGGTGTTCAGGAACTGCTGCCATAACCTCTTCTTGCTCTCTCGTATAATCCGACGACACTTTGCCCTCGCCACCCGAAAGGCTGCAAGGTTCTCTACAGTTGGCCGGCATTTGAACCTACGCAGAGCTGCCCGCCTAGCCTTGACTGCAGAGCGGCATTTGTCGCTCCACCAAGGGACAGGCTGCCGCTTCGGTTGTCCCATGGACTGTGGAATAGATGCTTCACTGGCGCGGTGGATCACTTCAGTAATATGATCCACCCATTCCTGGACACTGACCCGATGTTCAAACTGGGCTAGTTGACTATACAGTGCCCAGTTGGCTCTACGGAGCACCCATCGAGGCGGTTTCCTCTCCGGTTCCACTGCATGTGGCAGGTGAATCCAGATGGGGAAGTGATCACTACCGTGCAAGTCATCAACCACTTCCCATGCAGCAGTGTGGGCAATGGCTGGAGAGCAAAGCGATAGATCAATGGCAGAGAACGACCCAGTTGCAATGCAAAAATGCGTGCTTTGACCCGTATTTAGCAAATAGGCACTGGAAGACAGAAGAAGCCGCTCGATTGCTCTACCCCTGGGGCAAGTACTCACAGAGCCCCAAAGCATATTGTGTGCATTAAAATCACCACAGAGGATGAACGGGTGGGGGAGCTGTGTAAGAAGATCACTGAGAGCCTCTTCGTCGAGCACATCATGTGGGGGCAGGTAAAGTGAACATACTGTTAGCACATGACGCACATGTACCAATATTGCAACTGCCTGTAAATTCGTCGTGAGGGAGAGAGGCGAGGAGTGGTAGTCGGTGTTGACGAAGATACCTACTCCTCCTCGAGCTCTCTGTCCACTCAGGTCGTCCTTTTTGTGGAGGAGATAACCACGTAGCTCAGGGGTGTATGTTTCACTGAAATTGGTCTCTTGCAGACATACACACATAGGTCTATCCTGAATCAATAGACGTAGTTCCTCCACATGTGTCCTGAACCCTTGCAGGTTCCATTGCAATATGGGAGCCATCACGGTGGTTGTATTTTCTGCCTCTCTTTCCGCCGAGGTGGGGAGACTGCAGCGGGTGGAGGCTCAGTCTTGGGGCGAGATGATTGCCCCATATTCTCAGACTCCATCAGCTCTGGGGAAGAGTCTGATGAAGCGTCTAGTGGGACCACATTAACATGATCCGAGGGTTTACCAGCCGATTTAATCTGTTGGTGCTGCTTGATGTGTGCTTTCCTTTGTTTAGGCGGCTTTGCTATAACTGGAGCAGGGGTGTTTATGACCATGCTGGGCTTTGGAACAGCCTCAGCAATCGGAGATGCCTGGGGCTCTTCAATGTTAGCTACTGTACCTTTCTCTGCTGTTCGAGGAGGGGCTACAGGCTCTGATACACTTCCTGCCTTGCAAGTGCACGGACACGTGCAGGTGTTCGTGCCAACACTAACAACCTCCGTCTGTGTAGATGCATCGACTTTGGTAGGCGGCTTCTGAACAATGGAAGCAAAAGACGTAACGAATGTGGGTGGCTGCATGGCCTTAAAGATCTTTTTGGCTTCACTGTAGGGGATACGCTTGGTTGTTTTTATTTCTTGTATTTTACGTTCCTCTAGGAAGATTCGACAGTCCCTACTCCAAACAGGGTGGCTTTCAGAACAGTTTATACATCTGACAGGCGACGAACAGTCAATTCCGACATGGGCAGCCTTACTGCAGTTGCCACACATCGCTTCGCCTTTACACCCTAGGGTTGTATGCCCAAAACGCTGGCACTTAAAACAACGCATTGGGTTTGGGACATACGACCGGACGTTTAGTCGAAGAAATCCTGCCTTGACGTGTTCTGGGAGTTTGGGGGTATTGAAAGTAAGAATGAAGGAGTCAGATTTCACCAGGTTCCCATCCACCCTTCTCATGATGCTCTGAACGTCAACAATTCCCTCCTGAGCCCACTCACTCTTTAATTCTTCAACAGGAATGTCAACCAGATCCCTACAGGTAACAACACCCTTACTGAAGTTCAGGGTGCTGTGAAGCTCTGTATCGATTGTGTATTCCCCCAAGCTTTTAGCTGTTTGAAGGTTAACTGCTTGCTGAGCAGTTGATGTTTCAACAAGCAGTGTCCGATTCCGTAAACGCTTCACTGATTTTAAAGTTCCAGCTATTCCTTCTAGACCCTTTTGGATATAGAATGGCGAAACCTTTTCAAAGGAACCCTCTTTCCTTTTTATTATTAAAAACACATTCTGGTTGTCAGTATGTGCTCTGTTACTCTGAACTGCTGGACGTTTGCTGACGCCTGAGTCAGGAGGACTGGCTAACCGAGCCCTCTTGTTGGATTGGGCGGTAGTGCCTACCAGCGGTCCACCCATCCCACTGGCCAGCGAAAAATTAGGAGGAGGAAAAGAGGAAGAATTTGTGGTATCCATGATCGTCCCACGAGCAGCTAGGGAAACTACGTCCATCCAGACAGAGCCCCGCATGCCTGGATAAGCCTTGTACAACTGAGGTGCGGCAGGTTCCCCAGAGGTTGCCCACTAGCGACTGTTCCACCTCAACAACCATGCATCTTGTCGGCGCGCAGCACACCTCAAGATTGAAGGGTTTTTTATAGAGGTATGTACCGTCCTCGCGATCCAGGCAATCAAGCCAAGATCCCCGGTCCCTACGACACACAACGTTCCACCGTTGCGCCACACGGCGGTCGCTGAAGCATGCCCAGAGCTAACGGTATCTGCAGACTGGCGGCGCTCACCAGTCCACAGCTCGAGGACCCCGGGTTCGACAAGCCCGTACCCAGCAAACGAATGCTGAGCCCCCTGAGGGCTTTGGTCTCGTAGTTTAGGCGGCTGTTAACATTGTTTACAATACAATTCTATTCCAATAAGTGCACAGTCTCTGCCACAAATTTAGAGATGTATTCTCTACAATATCAGGTTGTGCAGCAAATTACAAAGCCCACACACAGTGAAATAAGGCTGCCCTTCCTGAATTTAGTCACATTCACTCAGTGCCATTCTCACAAAAACTAGTGGCCAAGAAAGAGTTACACAGATTGCAGGCATAAGGCACCAGTGACCAATGCATCAGCTCACCAACTGAGAACCAATGGGAGCTCTACATGTAGATAGAGCTCAAAAGCCCACACTGAATGCCCAGTCAATTACCAATTCTACACCAATTTCTCACTTTACTGAATTAATAGCTAAACTACCAGGGTTATCACTAAAATGAGTTGCTCAATGCATATTTACAGTTACACAGACTATATCAGCAATAAAACATACCATTCAGCCTACACTGCTACTAGATTCTACCTTCCACCATAGTGAGTGCACCCTTAATTTTGCAGTGATAATCAGAAAAATCCTGTTCTAATCTATAAGTCTGGTCCACTAAGTTGAAGGAAGCAGGCCTAAAATGTAACTTACAAAAAAACAATTTTTTTTCAACTACGTGATGATCTTCCTCAAAATGGTGCCAAACCTATGAAGAAACATCCAGCTTACACTGAGAACCAACAAAATCTGTGGAATTAAAAAATACTACAATGTATTTTGGGAAAAGTCAATTACTATGCTAAATATATTTCTCTAGCAGCACAAGTAATAGGTAACTTGTGGAAGAAGGGCATTTATTTTGAATGGACACCTATTTCTAAATCTAAACAAGCAATTCGAGCTAATCTGATATCTCACAACTTTCATTCCCGGAATATGCATTTTCTAACAACAGACACATTACGATAATGAGTAAGAATTGTCCAAGTGCACAGAAAATCGATCTGGTCCAAGAATCTAATTGTCTTTGTCTCCAGAGCTTTAACACCATCATGAATTTTCTGTTTCTAAAGAGAAAAAGGCGGCCTTTGCTGTAGTCTATGCTATACATAAATTCTCTTTATTTCTATACAGAAATTAATTCCAAATGGTTATATACTTTTTTTTTTTTTTTTTTTTTGCTCCGACATTTTCAACTTCCAAAAAGACTAAAAATTTCACACGAGTCCAGCATGCAAGTATTTATAACTACGAACTTCACTGCAAACCAACAGTACAATATGCAAATGCTGACACATAATTACGAGTTTCAATGAGCCCACACTCATCAGCAGAGGCCATCCATCAAGCCAACATCCTCAATCAGGTAGCTGTAAGCTAAGGTAAAATTGTCTTCAACCTGATGGCTGGTATGAATACCGCAGTACTTGACCAGGCATAACTCTACACCAGGTGGCATATCCTGGGCTGCTTCTCAAATTTGAATTGACTTTTCCAACCAGCTACAGGGGGATCTATAGTTTAACATGGATTTCTAACCATGCTACAACTTGTCATTTTCAACACATACACACTATTGTTAGAAAAGAAAGAAATGATAAGTAGCAGTGTTAAGACTACACAGGACTGAACCCCAGACCTATGGATTTGTTCTCTCTCTCTCTCTCTCTCTCTCTCTCTATCTCTATCTATCTATCTATCTATCTATCTCTTAGCCACATGCAGATAGTCTTCCATGTGCAAAATGGGTGGCTCAAGTGCTTACCAACGAAAACCATGTATATACAGCCAGCAAACTGACACATTCCATATTACAATGATAAAAATTGTGTATCAAATACATAACTAATAACTAAACCACAAACAAGCTTGCATGGGTGTAAAATGCCTAGATATCTGCTCTGTTGAAAGCCAGGAGGATTTCTTAGATGGAAGTGATACTGAATACCTCAGAGAAAACCATATATTGACAAACAGTACAGATTCAGAAAGTATTGTTCTTGTGAAACACAACTGACTCTTCATTCATACAAAGTAATCCATGCTGTCAACAGGGGATCTCAAGTTGATTCCATCTTTCTAGATATGGAGAAGGCTACTGACACTGTTCCTCACAAGCACTTAGGTTTGTGATTTCTTGTTAGAATGATCACAGTTTGTGATACGTGATGGGAAGTCACTGAGTGAAACAGAAGTGATATCTGGAGTTCCTCAAGCAAGTGTTATATGACCTATACCATCCTCAATCTATATAAACCATTTAGGAAATAATCTGCACAGCCCTATTAGATTGTTTACAGATGATGCTGTCGTTTACTGTCAGGAAACTTGTCAGAAAATTAATATAAATTCCAAAATGATTTACATATTGTATCTATATGGTGCAAAAAGTGGGAATTTACCCTGAACAACAAAAAGTATGAGGTTCTCCGCATGAGTACTAAAACAATTCTGTTACATTTCAGTTACATGATGTATCACACAAATATAAAGATTCTCAATTCACCTAAATGTATGGGGATTACAATTACCAACAATTAAAATTGGAGCCAACACATGAAAAAGATGTGGGAAGGCAAATCAAAGACTGTGTTTTCTTCCCTCTGTACAGACTCCTATATGGAGGACATAGACAGGCATCACTAGCATACAAAAAGCAACTTAAAGAGCTGAAAATAAAAATAAATAAGTCCTCAGGTCTGGGTGGAATAATCCCAGTTTATTTTTACAGAGAGTACTCTCTGGCATTTGCCTCTTACTTATCCTGCATTTATAGTAAATCTTTTGCCATGCGAAGTCCCAAGTGACCAGTAAAAAGTGCAAGTGCCTCTTGTATGCAAGAACGGTAGAAGAATGGACCTGGGAAATTACAGGCCAATATCCTTCATGTCGGTTTGCTGCAGAATTCTTGAGCATCTCTCATGTTCACAAATAAGAGACAAAAAAATCTTCTCTCCATAAATCAGCACAGATTTATAAAGCATCGCTCATGCAAAATACTGCTTACCCTTTTCTCTTACGATATCCTACAAAATAGACATGAAGAACAACACAGAGATTCCATATTCCTACACTTCTGGAAAGTGCTTGACACAGTGCTCTACTGCAGACTGATAAAAGGTCTAGTATACAGAACAGGTTCTCAGATATGTGAGTTGCCCAAAGACTTCTTAATTAATAAAATAGATGTTGTCCTGGATGGCAAGCATTCAACAGAGAGAAGGGTATCATAAGGAGGGCAGTTTGTTTTGTATTATGGCAAAATAAGGGAGAGCATGTCACACATATGATAAGTAATTTGGGGTGATAATCATTAAAACGAGCATTCTTCATTGCAGCGAAATCTTTTCATGAAATTTCAATCACCAACTTTACCCTCCAAATGAAAAAATATTCTGTTGACCCCAACCTACACACAGAGAAATGACCATTGTGAGGAAAAAAGAGAAATCAGAGATCACATGGAAAAATTTAGATGTTCATTTTTTCCACATGCTGTTCTACAGTGCAACGGCAAGAAATAGTCTGAAAGTAGCTCTATGAACCTTCTGCCAAGCACTTAAGTGCAAGTTGCAGAGTAGTCATTTTGCTGTAGCTGCAGATGACAACTGGTATTTGTCAATGAGCATACCATGTTACACCCACTATGTGGTGAAATCCCTAAAATTGATAACTTAAACAATATTATTTTTCAAGTGGTTGGCATCAAACCACGTCTACAACAGGCAATTATCAAGCACAGTACCATGTAAAAAGATAGAAAAGAGGATGCCACACGTCTGATGTCAAGAATGTAATAATTGGAACCACTGAAGTTATTTGTGATTTGTATACAAATGTGAACCACATAGAAACCAGATATTTTAAGATCACTTGTCAGCTTAAACAGAGCTAATGTATTGTGCTGAAATAGGAGGAAGACACAGTACTGCTCAATTGCATGAAAGGTGCTTATTCACTGGGACCAGTCACAACCGTAAAATAACTAGGTGTGTGTTTAATGTGATTCAAAGTGAAATAATCATGTAAAATTAATTATAGGAAAGGCAGATGCTAGACTCAGAATCGCTGCCAGGTATGATTAATAGAAGAGAGAGAAATCCAGAGAAGATCAGTACATTTTTCCATGAAAATATTTATCCATATCCTGTAACAGGCACTTCAAGAGAAGAATTTTGCATCATTGAGAAGTTTGCTGTTTAATTTAATTTTGCATCATTGAGAAGTTTGCTGTTTAATTTTCAAGAACCCACATTCCAAGGAGGAATTAGTGTGGTAGTATGTTCCATTCCTTCATTAGCACAATTGACAACTGCTGTATGGTCATTAGTGCATGTAAACATGCTGCTATGTGTCTCCCCAACATATCCGTGTTCGATGAGATTTTAGTCAGGAGAACGGGCTGGGCAGTCCATTCGCCGAACATCCTCTTGTTCCAAGAGCTTCTCCACCTGCACTGTTTGATGTGGCCATGCATTACAATCCATAAAAATGATGTCATGGCCGAATGCACCCCATGCAAAAGTTATTTAATCCTTAAGTTTTGTGCACCAGTGCACATATCATGAAATTTATTATTATCATTATCATCATCACCACCACCACCACCACCACCACCACCACCACCACCACATACAGGGTGGAGAAAAATTGTGTCACGAAATTTTAACCCTGGATAGCTAATGCCAGTAGAAACAAAAATTACTTATGTCGTGTAGGTTGACAATGCACCATTTTTAAACTACGGAAACTTGGTGCCATTCACTCCGATTGGCCGTGGGATTGGCCTGTTGCCATTCGTCAGTTGACAGACAGCACTATGGTTGTCAGTTCCCACAAACAAACATCCCTCGCCCCGTCACTGCCCCAGCGTGATACGCATACATGTCGAATAGGTCTTGCTGTTTGTCTCCATCTCACGTCAAAGGTATTCACATGTAAGCTTCGCTTAGGAGCACACACACATCACCTGCGATTTAGTCATACAGTAAGCATGGCAGCACAGTATTTTGTTTATGGACTAGCTGATGGTAATGCACATGAAGCTGGAACAGTATGTATGAGGAATAGTACCCAGCACGATGCGACCCACATGCAAAAATGTTTACAGAAATTCACCGGTGACTTGGCAAAACAGGTTTGTTAGCGGGATATGATGGTGATGCTGGAAGACCTCTACCACGACAGGATGCTGCATTTGAAGTAACTGTTCTCAAGCACTTCGAGGAAGCACCTATGACAAGTACTTGAGCTCTTTGACACGACATGGGGGTCACCCATCGGTTACTCTGGGAGGTTTTGAGGGATGATGGCCAGCATCCATTTAGTTTCCACTCTGTCCAAGACCTAAATCCTATGGCGGACTATGATCACAGGCTAGGGTTTTTCCGGTGGTTTCTGTAACATGTTGCACGAGATCCCAACTTCCCTGCCATTGTGTTGTTTACAGACAAGTGCACCTTCCATCAGGATGGCCTTTACAACACTCGAAACGTTCATTACTGGGCAAGGGGAAATCCTCACATCACGTATGTCCACAGACAGCACGAACGATTTTCGCTCGACTTTGGGCAGGCATTGTGGGTGACCATCTGATTGGGCTGGTCCGTCTACCTCCTCGACTTACTGGGGCAAATTACCTACACTTTTGCAAGAAACTCTACCCAGTCTGCTGGAAGATATTCCCCTGGACATACAGCTACGCATGTGGTTGCAGCATGATTGGGCGCCCGCAAGTAACAGTTGTGCCGCACACGAATATTTAAATGAACTCTTCGATGGCCGGGTAATTGGCAGAGGCACTCATAGGACATGGCCCCCACGATCACCAGACCTCATGCCACTGGACTTTTTTCTGTGGGAATTCTTCAAGGTTCTAGTTCACCCACCCAGATGCAAACCATCTAGAAATGAAGAGGAATTAATGGATCACATTAAACAAGCCGTCAATCACATCAGGGCAATGCCATGAATCTTTGAAAGAGTTCGGCAAAACACCATTCGATGTCATCATGCTTGTGTCACGTCAGAGGGTCACCAGTTCGAGCACCTGTTTTAAGTAAACAATGTACTAGCTACAAAAAAGACCCTTTGCAGGGCCGACACAATTTG
The DNA here is from genome assembly GCF_023864345.2 of Schistocerca serialis cubense. Classification (NCBI taxonomy): domain Eukaryota; kingdom Metazoa; phylum Arthropoda; class Insecta; order Orthoptera; family Acrididae; genus Schistocerca; species Schistocerca serialis. The sequence continues at coordinate 748,938,174 of NC_064640.1, read as the reverse complement.
TAAAAGACTTTCTGTACACGACCTAACAGCTGTTGACAGGATTGTTCCCAGTACGTCTTATCCTGAAACTACAATGGATGTGTGAGGACCCTGGCGGATTTGCCCCCAGGCCCCAGAGTGGAAGGCTGGCGTGCTACCACCGATTGTGTGGCCTGCCTTGGATACATTGCCATCTCCAGCAGGCAAAGTATTCACAGTCATGTGTTGTCCAGAGCAGCCAGCAACAGGGCAATCCCACAGCTAATTGGAGGGCATGGCAACAAGTTTCCGTAGTTTAAAAATTGTGCATTGTCGATCTACACAACATTAGTAATTTTGGTTCCTACTGACATCAGCTATCCAGGGTTACAACGTTGTGACACAATTTTTCTCCACCCTGTATGTCAATTACAATGACAAACTTGGCACACATTAAGCACAAAAATGCCCATGTGCATCTACTTACTTTATATAAATTATGAAAGGCGCAGGCTACATACAAATGTCAGAAGATTCAATCCAGTGGAACACCTCATCGGATGTTTCATGCAGACCATTTATACTACCACAGAAATGTGTGTTGGGACACTCATTTACAATGTCACTCACTGTCTGGATTCACCACAGTCACACTTACCACCAGTGCAAAAGCCCCACTTGTACATGTTGTATTTGCACATGTCTTCCCTGGTCTGGTATCTGGAAAGCTGTAACACATCTTCCTATGGTGATGGAAGCCTGGAACTTTAACAGTTGGGCTATCAATAAATTTAAGCTTTCGGGTTTTCATGGACTGTCACTCACGTTTCTATTCAGTGTCATGGTTGAACCCAGTGGAGTGCATTTAGACTCCCTTCTTCGTATGCTGGCCTTCTGGATTTGACACATTTCCTACGAAGTGAGAGTACATCTCGGAAAAAAGGGATTGATTGATTTTTAGAAAGTTGCTGGCAAGAGCTGCAGTGAGCCTCTCAGCAAAGATGAGCTGGACAGATGTTCAATAGTCTTGGCAGCCAGCACATAGGTGTAGATCTAATGGTTCTCATAGGTGCATTCAAATGAGGGTCAACTTTCTTCATACGTGTGCAGCACAGACAAACTGATGTGCAATATTCTGCTGCAGAGTACACCAACACAAGTGATGATCCACAGAGAAAAGATGTATTTGCTTCCCACGTACTGCCTGCCAGTTTCCTCACAAGATTTCCTTGTGTTTGTTACTTCTTCACTGTGTTGGAAAGATGTTTATGATATGTCAGTGTTCCATCTAATATGACACTAAGGTGAGGTATTTTGGTTTATCACTGTATTTGACTATGCCACGTGGACCAAACCATAGACTGATCTTTGCTGATGCTAGGTGATTAGAGAGATGGAAAAGACATACTTCTGGCTTAGAAACACTAGGCTGAGGTCACAGTGGTACTGACATCGATGGATTCCACTAACAACCAACATTGTTGGAAGATGACAATCGGTAAATTTCAAATCAGTTTCTTTTATTCTGTTACAATTGGCTGACATTCTCACACATGAAATATGAACTGTGAGAAATAGATAAGTTTAGTCTACAGAAGAAGGAGTTTGTGGCATACTTAGGAGGAAAAACATCATAATCAGGATAGCTCAGAATCAATAGACCAAAATCACAGCTTTATTGGAAATCACAAGTAGACAAAAGCTTTATTAGAAATTTTTGTCATACATTACAACCTTAAAAAGTAATTTGTTCACGCACGACAGGTGGTGTATCTTATGCTTAAAGTTACTGTAGTGAATCTTTTCTTGGGTGTGGTAGGTGGGCATCAGCTGTCAATGAATTATTACGATTGTTTACTTCCATTTCTGTGCCAAAACAGTAGTGATTTTGTTAGTTTAGGTGGTCTGCAAATGTGGCATGTGTGTTCCAACTTTTCATTGTTTTAGGTGGTCAGAGTATCTTGTTCTAAAATCTATGTTTGTCTATCACATGTATGCCGAATGACAGTCACTGAAGTTTAATTGACATGTGTGTGTTTTTCTGAATTTATTTGAAGGTGTGCAGAGTATTTGTAATCTTGCTTTTCAATGTCACCATAATCGTATAGAGTATGTAACAGAATGTTTCTCTGTTCATTTCATATATTTGTAAACTTGTCTGGCTATTCCAGTAACTGAGGACACAGTGTACAGTGCTCACCACACTCATTCTGAGACAGATCTAGCTCATTCACATGCATTCAGAGTCTTTTTAATATCAAACGCAACAATGCAGCATTTGTCTCCAAGCATAGAGGCATCATGGCACCCATTCAACCCAAGGAGGTTAAAATAGATTCTAACTGCCTTAATAGAAAAGATTCTAACGTAATCACCTTCATCCTGCCAAAAACTTGACAAAGGAGAGCATATGAACTGTGACCAAGCTGTTGGCCGATATTACCAGGCAAACTCTGGTGATCATGTCTGGTGACCTCTGTCGGTGCCACTGTGAAAGCAGCTGCCACGTCTTGAAATACTCAGAGCCTAGTGAGGCCTTTTTTTGTGTTCTTCACATTTTGAAAGATCTTCACTCGTGATACAAAATTGCACAGTCATATGCATATCAGAATTTCCAACAGGTCAATTTCGGCAGGTCTGCTGTGCAGACACTGAAGAACACTGAAACAAGAACAGAGCCTTGGGGCAAGCCATCACTGAGTACATACCATCAGTCCTTTTCACTTTGGTGTACTTTGAACTGTTGACTGCTCAACATGCTGCTTAGGAGGTTACCTAGAGTTTTACAAAGTATTGTGACATCGAAGGCTTTCCCGGTGTAATAAATCTTGAAAATCTCTTCGAGTTTGCTGCCAGACCCTAAAATCAACTTGATTTGATATTTCGGCGATCCAACTGGTTGCCATCCTTAGGAGATGTTATGGTTTCTAAAAAACCAAATGGTACTTTGGGACATAGTGTTCAGTGAACGGATCGAGATCTGCATTCTAGGAGTTGACATCCACCACACCAATGCAGTGGCTTCCTTAGGACTTTGGTACGCAGAGCATATGCCATTTCCGATGTGAACAGCTTAACACAAGAACTTGCGCATTTGAAGGCTGTTTTTAAGGAAAATGGATACTGAGAAGCAGATTCATTGGGCTACGGAGTTTGGGCCATCACGGGAGGTGCACGAAGAGGAAAATAGATTGATGGCTTTTATCCCTTATGCTAGGGGCATATCGTTTAAGACAGGAAGAATTTTAAGGAATTTTAACATTAAGAGTGTGTTCTGTCCACCTTCTAAGAATAGGGCACTACTCGACTCTGTGAAAGATAGGCTTAGGAAACCCAGGGTAAACAAAATTCCGTGTCAATGTGGGAAGGCTTACATCGGCCGTTTGATTCACACAGTTCATGACAGGTGTGTGGAACAGTGCTGTCATACGAGGCTACGGCAGCTGGAAAAATTGGCAGTAGCAGAACACTTCTTAAATGAGGGACACAATATGAAATTTAAAGAAACTGTAATAGTTGCCAACACTTCCAGTTTTTGGAACAGTGTCTACAAAGAAGCAATTGAAATTAGGTTGGCAGATAATTTAATTAACAGAGACAATGGGTTTCCTCTTAGCACGATGTGGAATCCTGTGCTATCCCGCATCAAAACAGAATATTCTTCAGTGCGGCCAGTCCGAGTATTCAAATATCGTCCCTTAGTGCGACATATAGTTGCCGCCAGTGTTCTACTAAGGGCAGCGCCACCTGCCCAGTCTTGGACGGCAGCAACTGTGATGGGTGGCACATGCATCACGTATGGTATGGTGGCCTATACAGGACGTCGATTGGCAGCTTGGTGTCAGTTCTCAGTGGAACTCATCAGTGGAAGCAGCATTCTCCTGAAGAAGGCGTCCAGTTGGATCACTGAAATATCGAATGGAGTTGATTTTAGGATCCGGCAGCAAACCCGACAAGACTTTCAAGATTTACAAAGTATTGTTTTCAGAAATTTCAATATTAGACTTCTGCCACACCATGTCACAAGCTGCCGATGGGACACAGGAAACTACCCCAGCCTTGAGTTTCTTCTGATAGCCAGTTTCTATGTGAGTAGTCAAGAAGAGAATTTGATCACAGCAGGTTCTACAAGGTAATCCACCTTGTTGAGATGGTACCACTGAATTAGTTTGGTATTGTATTCAGCTTAAGATCATTTTTTCCTACAGTTTCTAAGCACAGCTAAGTAGAGATATTGGACAAAAGTTCTCTGCAGCTGCCCTTACTTCCCTGGCTTTTTGATAGCAACAGACAGTACAATCAGAGCATTCTAATCATGCCTGGAGGCTTACTGACAGTGACTCTTCCCACACACCCATTCACAAATAGGAAAGGACAGCACATACAAGATAATGGCATAGGAAGCAAATTCAACATTACTACATCTGTGCTTGCAGAGCACAGATGTAGATGTAAACCTCTACATCTCCATTTTTATGTAATAAATCACTGTGTAGTGTACGATCCTAGGGTCCATTTGGTGCTAGTATTATTTATCTCACTTTTCATAATGCTAATAGCTGCTGAAGATGGAAAATAATTTTCTGAAGATCTTTGTATGTGCCATGATTTCTCATTTCATCACAGTTATCTTCAGTTCTTTGTGTTGATAAGTAGGCTCTCATAATTCTTTACGAAAGATGGTTTTTCAAACTACCTGATGAATGGCATTTTTTTGTACTGTCAAAAGAGACTGTTGACTTCTATACAAGAATTACATTCCTAACACAAATTCCTTACAAATGTGTAGGATCTGTGCAAAGAGCATGGAGTAACTCCAAAGACAATCTTCCTAACAAAAGATAAAACATGGAGCACTAACTGAAGAATAAAACATTACATACTGGATGAAATACATATAAAATGAATTTTGAATTCTATAATAAGTAGATTTAAATATTAGCAACAGCACTCAGTTTTTGTTAATATCACTTACCACGAAGTACAGCTGATGGAATTATTGTCCGAAATGGGAACACTGACTTCTACAAATACATTCTTCAAGATTTTTTTCTACGGTACTGATGCAGCAGGAAACCAGATCTGCAGATAAATAAAACTGGAAGGTAACAGAGCATCCCCTATATTAAGATGAGATACCATTGACTGGTTACTAACAAAGTAAAAATGAGATTTTACTACAAATATAAATCAATAAAACTCTCCTCAGAAATCCATCCACATTACCTTAAGCCCCATAATAACATAACTGAATTCTATTTTTTAAAATCTGAATTATGCCTGACTAGCTGCAAATAACTCGCTCATTCTGATGAGTCTGAAAAGTGTAAAATCGTATATCTGTATATACCTTATTTCTCAATGTAAAAGCCACTGCAACTTTCATATGACTGATACAACACTAACTTTTCCATAAAACCATTTCATAACAGAATCCCATACATTGTCGCTGACAGTGAGTGTTTATCAGAGACAAAGGTATCATCAGGAGAGCTCAGGAAAGTAAGACAGACCACAATTGTTCTCTACATAAACAAACAAGCTGTTGGATAAGGTGAGCAGCAAGCTGTGACGGTTTGCTGATGATGCTGTAGTGCACAGGGAAGTCACCTTTGAAGACTTAGATAGAATTGCTACATTGTGTGATGAATGGCAGTGTGCTCTACATGTGAGAAAATGTAAGTTAGTGTAAAAGAGCAGAAAAAACAATCCTGTAATATTTGAATACAGTATTAGTGATGAGCTGCTTGATACAGACACATAGATTAAGTATCTGGGCATAACACTGAAAAGCAATATGAAATAGAATGGGCATGCAAGGTCGGTAGTAGGGAAGATAAATTGCTGATTTAGGTTTATTGGGAGAATTCTAGGAAAGTGTGATTCATCTATAAAGGAGACTGCATACAGAAAATTTGTGTGACCCATTCTTGAGTACTGCTTGAATGTCTGGGATCTCCATCAGGTCAGATTAAAGGAAGACATTTGAGGCATCCAACTAGATTTAATTCAGACAAGTTTTGATCAACACAAGTATTTCAGAAATGCTCCACGAATTTGAATGAGAATCCCTAGAGGAAACAACAGATTCTTTTCACAAAACATTATTGAGAAAGTTCAGAGAACTGGTATTTATGACAGATTTCGGAATGATCTTACTGCCACCAACACACAACTCACTTAAGGACCACCAAGACAAAATAAGAGAAATCAGGGATCACATGGCAATATATAGACAGTCATTTTTCTCTCATTCAATTTGTGAGTGGAAAAGTAAAGGAAATGGTTTTAGTAGTGGTACAAAATACTCTCCACCACCCACTGTATTATGGCATGCAGAGTATATATGAAGATGTAGAAAGTACTCTAGTTTTCTTTTATTTGTCATATCTGCTCAAATATTTAATTACACACAGAAGCTGTTACCACAAAGCCAATGTGTAAAGTAAGTTCAATGTCAGAGAGAAGAAAATTCAACACTCAAATACATCCTCTTCCCTTTCTTTTTTTTTTTTATATTACATCCTTCTCGCAGATCTGGGCATCATTCCCCTGTCTGGGTCAGCTCAGTACAAAAATCATTTCATTAATCTAACAGATATGCAACAAAACAAGTGCCATTTCGTAACAGCGTAAGAGCCATGTTTTCCTCATAAATCATTCCTACATATGCTAAAACAGCACCAAATAAAATGTTTTATATGAAGTCCTTTATGTCAATATATATACAGGCAATACTCATTGTATAGACTTATAAACACAAACAGAAATAATTTGTTTTGTATCACACAAGCAGAATATTAATTTAAGCAGCATCAATAACCAGTTTTTAATATTGCCAAGATAGCATGACACACAAAGTGTCACGGGTTTATATTCATTATCTTGCATTAGGGCAGTATTCAGAAACGTTGTGCAGTAATAAAAGCAAAATAGGTTCACTGTATACAAAATCCAACAGCAAAAACTCCCTTTTTCTATAGCAAAATATGAAGGTACAACCATCAAAACTAGAGTTTTAGTAATTACAAATAAACTTCTGAGTAAAAAGGTAATTTACTTACCATGGTTGAGGAAAATTTAGACAATGCCTACAGCTAATGTAAGATGTCATGGAAGCAGACCAGTTCAAGTGACGTTACATCAGGGCTACATGTTAATATGGCAAGTACTGTCTCCGAGGCACTGAGGCAGTTACCACATGTGACTGTTTCATGTCTGAACCATGGCTCTATTCTGGCTTACAGTGTAGGAACTGCTGCTTTAGAAAATCAAGGATGGGCCAAGCCTGTATAAATAATCTTAATTTCTAAATAGGGACAGTACATTATTTGTAAAGAAAGAGGTTCCAACACTGTGACCTTCCTGGGGATGTTTTTGGAATTTACATTTATTAAAAAATTATTTTAATGCTTTTCTGAGCATTTTAAAAGTGAGAATACAAAATTTGTTTCACATCACTTCAACTGCAGCAAAAGTTCTATCATACAACATCTCAAAATCAGTGGTTCTGACTTTTTGCGTTACAGCTGGTATGGCACACCTGTGCATATCATCACAAATCAAGCAATGAACTGAAATACTGCAATCAGTCAGCCATCAGCTCTGAGGGGGGTCCCACGACGGTCTACAAATCTACACAGAGCAACAAGATACCACCTTCACACTCTGACGCCACCAGCTGCAACCCTGCTGTTCATTCTGAGTCTGACGCTGTGGACTTAGCTTCCTCCAACTGGCTGGACACCTGCAGGGCCTACCTCAGCCACTGCTATCTTCCCACCCTGATGGTCTACAGTTCACACCCAAAATCATGCAGCCACCGAACTGTCATTGCTCATGCAGACAAACTCCCTGCTGCCTGCTTCTACTCATGTGAGTGGACTCTGCAGAGTAAGGAAAGGTAGGGTGGCATCCTATATATTGACTTCTACAAAGTGCTATCCAAAATTTTCGGGACTGGTTGAAAACTTTACCTTTGGACTAATGGTCACCATCACCCTCGAAGTAGTTCCCATCCACACGTACACACCGGTCCCAGCACTTCTGCCACTAGTCAAACGTTTTCTGGAAGTCATGTTCTTTGAGCGTGTTTATCACTGCCAGCGATGTTCCTTGAATCCTCTCTAGAGTGTAGAACCAACGGCCTTTCAACTTGAGTTTCAGTTTTGGGAACAGCCTGAAGTCGCAAGGTGCCAAATCTGGCAAGTATGGTGGGTGGGGTACAACTGCCATGTTTTTTGCAAAAAGGTGAGCAAGGACATGTGACAGGGAGTGTTATCATGATGCAGCAGCCAGTTCCTTGGACACCAAAGTTTGGGCCGGCGTCGCTGCATGTTTTCATGGAGTCGTCGCAAAGCATAACAGTAGTGTGTGGAATTCACTGTTTGGTTGGGTGGGACGAATTCTTTGAGCACAAATCCCTTGCTATCAAAGAAAAAGATGATCATGCTCTTCACTTTGCTCTTCACCTGTCTCGCTTTTTTGGGTCTTTGAGAGCCCAGGTTCTTCCACTGGGACAATTGTTGCTTTGTCTCTGTGTCATGCTCTGTCCCCCAAACACTTGTTGAATCATTGCGAGGGTCGCCGTAGTACTTTTCCCGAGATTCGCACAGAATTTGATACACACATGCTGTTATGTTTGCAGATCCGTTGTAAAATCGCCAAACACCAAAAACAGATTATTACGGAAATCACTGTGGACATGCAACACATCCTCCCAGCTGAATGCCACTCCGCACACTGACTCATCAGATATGCAGCTGTCGCCACCTAACAGTGCAAAGATCTACTACTCCTACTTTCCAGATGGCAGCACCAGTACCGAAAATTTTTGATTCCGCCTCGTACATACATTCACTTGTTTATTTTTTATGTAAGATAATTATCTGTCCCCTATCCCCTTCAACACCCCTCCCCCCTTTCTGTTAACTTCCTCTATTGGGATGTCCAGGAAAAAACCATGCTTGGAAATCAGATAATGACATTCACTAACTATAGCTGGATTTACAAAACGAATGTTTGTATCATATTCGACATATTTTAAAATAACTCTCTTTCTTATGCCTCTTTGTCTGCTTTCCTTCCCACTCCCCCCCCCCCCCCCCCCACCACCTTCACCCCCACCTTTGCCCACTCCCTTCAGCCCCTTCTTTCCCTATTGTACGAGATTTAATTACAACTTAGAAGTTACTAACTTGTGTTATATCTTTCTTGAAGGGCAATAATTCTATATGTGGGCTTTGGCCTCTATGTGGCACTCACACCAGTGTGACCAAGTAACAGTTATACTTCAACATCACCCACTTCTGTGGAGCCTGTTGATGTGGAACGCTGATTAAAAGAATAGTGCAATTTTGTCATATGATGACATGGTTGGAGACTTGCAGTTGCTGATAGTGTTCCAAATCTGCATCGAGCGAGGGAAAAACAACTATCTGAACGCCTCAGTACGAGCTCTAATTTCCCTTATCTTTGAATGGTGATCATTGCGCAATTTGAAAGTAGGCGGTAATAATATATGTTCTACATCATCGGAGAAGATCGGACTTTTGGAATTTAGTGAGCAGCCCCTTCCGTTTAGTGTGTCGTCCATCTGCAAGTGTGTCCCACTTCAAATTTTCTATGAGATCTGTAATTCTTTCGCGATGGCTAAAAGTACTAGTCACAAATCTTACCGCTCTTCTTTGGACCTTTTTGATCTCTTGAATCAGATCCAGCTGATAAGGGTCCCATACAGATGAACAATAAGACTGGACAAACTAAAGTATTGTAAGCAATTTCCTTTGTTGAAGAACTGCATTGCTTCAGATTCTACCAATAAACCACAATCTAGTGTTCGCCTTACCCGTTACTTGTGTAATCTGATCGTTCCATTTGAGATCATTTCAAACAGTCGCAGCCAGATACTTGATGGATGTTACCGCTTCCAAAGACAGGGCATTTAATTTGTACTCTTACATTAATGGAGATTTTTTGCTTTGTTATACACAGTAGGTTACACTTCTAGTATTGAGAGATAACTGCTAGTCATTACACCAAGCACTTATTTTCTGCAAATCCTCATCGATTTGTTCACAACTTTCATGTGATACTACTTTCCTGTAGACTACAGCATCATCAGCAAACAGCAGATCATTTACATAAATCGTAAACAGCAGCGGACCTATTATGCTGCCCTGGGACACACCTGATGTTATGCTTGTTTCTGTTAAAGTCTCCCCATTCAGGACGACATACTGCTCTCTGTCTGTTACAAAACTTCCTATCCAACCACGTATGTCATCAGATAGACCGTAAGTGCGCACTTTTTGGAGCAAGCGACAGTGCAGAACTGAGCTGAACACCTTTCGAAAGTCGAGGAATATGGCATCCACCTGGGAGCCGGTATCTACAGCCTGTTGTATATCATGCACAAAGAGGGCCAGCTGTCCCTCGCATGACAGCTGTTTCCTAAAACCATGCTGGTTTCTTCAGATGAGCTTCTCAGAGTCTAGAAAGTTCATTATGTCTGAACACAAAATATTTTCCATGATTCTACAACAAATCGATGTCAGTGAAATTGGCCAGTAATTATGTGCATCCGATTTTCTTCCCTTTTTATAGACTGCTATGACCTGGGCCTTCTTCCAGTCTCATGGAACTTTCTACTGTTCCAATGAACTCATAGATGATGGATAAAAATGGTGCTATATTTGTAGCGTAGTCAACATAAAAACTTACCGGGATACCGTCTGGGCCAGATGCCTTCCTGGCATCTAAGGATCTTAACTATTTTACAATCCCAGATACACTAAGCACTACGTCGGCCATCCTTGCGTTTGTTCGATAATAGAAAGGGGCAATGGTGCTGCAGTTCTCTACCGTAAATGAGTTTTTGAAAGCTTGGTTTAGAATTTCGCTATTCTGTTTATCGTCATCCGTTACATTACCCATACTGTCAGCAAGAGAAGCTATCGAATTATTTTAAGTGTTCATAGACTTTATGTATGACCAAAATTTTTTGGGGTTATTTTTAGAATCTGCAGATAAAATATTGGTTTAATATTCATTAAAAGAATCTATTGTTGACCTTTTGACAGCTGCTTTCATTTCACATGAGTTCTGTTTGTCAGCGGAGCAGTGACTATGTTTAAAATGACGGTGCAAAATTCTCCGCTTTCTCGGCAACTTCCTAATATGTTTGTTGTACCAAGGTGGATCCTTTCCCGCCCCTATATTTTTGCTAGGCACATATTTCTCTAGCATGTGGTGGACAATACCTTTAAATTCCGACCAAAGATGCTCAATATCTTTGTGCTCCGTGGTGAATGCTTGGAGCTGACTATGAATATATTCATTAATGACACTTTTATTTGCTTTCCCACACAAGAAAACTGTACGCTGTTTCTTTTTTTTGCAACAACTTCTGACATAGAAGCCACAACAACATTATGGTCACTAATACCTTGTTCTAGATTAACTTTTTCAAAAAGATCAGATCTGTTTGTCACCAAGATATCTAATATGTTCCCATCTGGAATTGGTTTTCTAACTAATTGCTCATGGTTGTATGTTGAGAGCACTCCTAGAGTAACTTCATATGGATCTTTGCTTCTTCCCCCTGTGATAAACATGTAATTTTCCCAGTCAATGTATACCAGATTAAAGTCTCCACCTATAACTAATGGATAATTTGGATATTTATTTCCTATGTACTCAAGAGTTTCCCTGAAACGTTCTTCGATGTTTTTTGCGGATGCTGGTGGTCTATAAAAACATCCTAATACTATGGTCACTCCTTGTCTGATTGACAGCTTTATCCAGACTATTTCACAGTCCGCCTCAGTATCAATCTCAATTGCATTTAAAAAGCTTTTAATTGCAATGAACACACCACCTTCCATAGAATCAGTCCTATCCATCCTAAACATTGTCCAATCCGAGTTCAAAATTTCACTGCTATTTATGTCTGGTTTCAACCGGCTTTTGGTACCTAATACAATATTGGCATTACTACTGTTTATTTCGGAGAGTAACTCGGGGATTTTGCTACAGACACTTTGATAATTTACTAAAATGAAATTTAGCCTGTTTAAATCCTTTGAAATGACCTGTTTAGATGAACTAACAACTTTTACAGTTGGCGCACCCACATCAGTGTCATGAACTGGTAATTTTTCAGGCCAACAGTTTGTTTCCTTTGGGGAGGAATCTAAAAAAAAAAAAACTATGTGCACGCCACAAGTACCGTGTTACCCATGAAGTTAAGCTGCTTCCTGTGTGTAGTGCACTCCTGATCTATCAAGGGGTGTCCTACAACGTTCCACCCCATAGCGTAGGTCCAGGAACCTTCAACCATTTTCATCACAGAGTTGACGGAGCCTCTGGTTTAGATTCTCAACACGACTCCAGACCACAGGACCCCGGTCCACCCTGGGTACAATGCTGCAAATTGTCAGCTTGGCTTCCACTCCTCGAGAGATGGAGGCCACCTTAATCAATTTAGCCAGATGTTGAAAGGACCCAAGGATTTCCTCGGAACCCCAATGACTGTCATCATTGGTGCCGACATGTGCAACAATCTGCAGCTGGCTGCACCCTGCATGCTCGATAGCCGCCGGAAGAGCCTTTTCCACATCACGTACAAGGACCCCCAGCAAGCACACTGAGTAAACGTTGGACTTCTTCCCTGCCCTAGCCACTATGTTCCCGAGGGGCTCCATGACCCGCCTAACATTGGAGCTCCCAGTAACTAACAAACCCCTATCCCCACGTGCCTGTTCAGACCTTGCTGAAGGAGCGGCCACTATCCTGATCCAGCTCAGTCTCCCTCCCCTCCCCCCCCCCCCCCCCCTGCACATCTAGTACAGCAGAGGCTGCCCCAGGCACCCCATCCCCACCGCATCTCAAGGTGGCACTCTTGATCCTGCTGACTGTGACCAACAAAGCTTCCAGCTGCGTTTGGACTGTGGCCAACTCCTCCTGCATCTGCACACAACAGACACAGTCCCTATCCATCTAGCTAATATGTGATTTACTATAAGAAACTTAAGGAAACCTACTACCACACAAGGTTAACAACTACACTCTAGTTGGCAGAAAGGACACTCAACAATGAAAAACAATAAAGTAGTATGGTAGAAGCTAGATCTGGAGCTTATTTTCCTGCTAGGGGCTATCTAGTGAATATTATTAAAGAATTAAAGAGTAACCTACGATAAGCTACACCTACTGACTAGCCCTCATATTTATAATGTAAACAAACATGCAAAAAAGACCTAATAAAACTATAAAAACTGCTACCTTCAATGTATTGAGTCTAAATGACACTAATAAAGGTAAATACTGAGCATTGTACACTGACAGATGCAGGTACAAAATAAAACCTTTAGCTAACAATAAGAGTTCAGAAAGTAAAGCATAAATATGAATTCTGCTCTACAGGAACCGATGGGCTTACAGTACATGATCACTAAAGCCCACAACAAGCTAAGGAATTTAAGCAGATGGTGAGGTGAGTTTTAGCTTTCTGCTAACTAAATCGTATGTAAGAAGGGCTCAGCAGTTGTATTATAACACAGATTTGCTCAGATATTGTAGTGTAACACTAATTTACCGTGTATTTTATGTTAGCTTAACTGTTTACACTCGCAGGTTGTGCTAGTCAAACGTATACAAGTGAGGTTAGAATTCACTGTCAGTATCACTTTTCCTAATAAAACGTATAAAATCTGCTACCTTCAACGTATCGAGTCTAAATGACACTAATAAACATAAATACTGAGTATTGTACACTGAATTAATTGATAATCTAGTGTATTTAACGTCAGTTAAGAATGTAAACAAACGTTTGCGTACACGTGAAACTGTCCTAAACAGAAACTTCGCTTTTCCTATTCAGATGCAAATAAAAACTGAAACCTTCAATTTATCAAGTCTATATGAAACTAATGCATGTAAATACTATAGAATATACAGCAAAAACAATTAATTATAGCTACATTACTTATCTCTTAACACAACAAGCGAAAAGCGCTCATAGCGTAGTTGTTTTCATCCAACTATGAAAACAAATGCTCCAAACCGACATTTCACGTCAGTCACATCCCAATGCAAATCTGTAATGCAACCATCTGTGTGGCGTGCGTATAATTATGTATTTATATTTTAGGACAACTAATCAACAAAAAATGCACCACATGTTCTAATGAAAGTATGAAATCCGTCTGACGATGAATTGTAATGATTCGAAACTGGTATAATGGTACCTTCTGAATAAAGGAACCTAAAATAAATTTGTGGCTGGTTGCTGTCTCAACACCATCAACATTTGTTTTAAATAATAGTTGTTTTGTTGGATTGCCACAGCCAGTTTGCTGTAGATCTGTTTTCACTGCAATCTTATTTCTGGATAATGTTAACTAACCTCCATTATACACTGCCTCACAAAGAGAGTGAAGCACCAAGAAGACATGCTTAGATGTCAATATAACTTCATATCTGTACACACCATCAGCAGGTATTTAAATCATTAGAGTTGCAACTTTCTGTGGCAAGTAGAAGAGCTACCAGAATGTATCAGTTTTATTCATGTTTAGGCCTGGCAGGTGATACAAGGGAAGCAATAGGTGCCAGAAGTTGAGTGATCACTGTGAAGGACAAGGAGATACTGCATACTCATATGGAACAGTGTTATCATCTCCTGACAGAATTTGAAAGGGGCCTCACTGTGGGTCTCATTTGATTGGCTGGTCAAATCATGCAATATCCATATTTTTGGAGCATTTGTAGGTGACAATGTCTCGATGTTGAACTACTTGGGAATGTCAGGGCAGGTATACTTGTCATCACAGTTCTGGCAACCACATCTGACCACAACAAGTGAGGATCACCATATTGTGCACCAAGCCCATTGCAACTCTTTCACATCTGTGTCTACCTTCTGAGAACAAGGAATGGCCTCCTTGCAAAATTCTGTGTCATCCCACACTATGGTTGGACACTAGCAGCAGCCAGACAAGGGAATTACCATCCTATCCATAGTCTGTTATTAACACAACATAAACGGCTGCGCTTAGAGTGGTTCCATGCCCAGGAAGCATGGACTGCTGATGAAAGGCATTCCATCACGTTCAGTGATGAATTGCAGTTCTGCACCCAAATGACCATCATCGGCAAGTGTAGTGGTGACCTGGGGAGAGGTCCACTATTCCAGTTTTGAAGAGGTACAGCAGTGTTACTCCTGTGCATCACTGTGTGAGGAGCCACCAGGTATGATTTCATAACTAAAGTGATATTTGTATGATGTAGCTGCTTTGGGCACTGAAATAATTCAACAGCTCCACTTGAAAATTTGAGACTGGGTTGGGATTCAAACACGGATAATCCACTTCTAGCGAACAATCGCCTTGACCACCTCAGTCATCCAGGCTCGCTTCCCGTCCAAATCAAATTCCAAGTGCTGCTAACCACTGCTCTTGTGAACCCATTCATTTTCATGCAAATCATCATTTGTCCCCTTGTGGGAAAATGATGACACTACAGGCAATGGCAAAAGTGAACGGGGTCACAACATCAATCACTTGGGAATTTAACCTGGATGAGAAGCATGTCTGGATGGCCAAGGCCGTCAAAGTGACCATTTGTGAGAAGCAGAGAATCTGGGTTCAAGTCCCCATCCAGTCACAAATTATCAAGTGCAGCTGCCAAATTATTTCAATGCCCAAAGTAGCTATGTCACGCAAATTTCACTTTTGTTTGAATGTAAGGCTGTGTAATTTGATTGTTAGGTCCGTCCAAAAGAACAGACACCATATATATAATGGTATAATTTCAGGTCATGGCTGGTAGTGCTTGAGGAAACTCTTATGCACTACACTAGGTCATGGGTATCCTGCATCCTCATGTGTTACCTTTCATGCAACAGTATCATAGTGCCATTCTTCAATAGGTCAGTGTTGGTCCACATATGACACATATCGCTGTGATCTCTCAGCATGATGTTGAGATATCCAGATCTATCGCTGATAGAAAATATGTAGGACATACTTGGAAACATACTCTGTTCCACTGCCAGCATCCAGGATATCGAGGACCCGTTACAACAGGTGAGGTTCAGCTTGCCTCTAGTGAGGATACAACTGTTATACAATGCATTTCCCAATCAAATCAGTGTGTATATCCAAGCTAGAGGGGGTGCAACATCATACCAGAAAGTGGGCTCCAATTGCCAATTTTTTCGTAAATTGGACTTGATATCTTAATCATCAGAATAACATCATACATTCTCTCAATCCATGAAGTTTTGTTTTCTCCTCTCCTTTTTGATGCGTCACTTTTTTTTCCAGGCATTTTATTTTGAAGCTTCGGTACCAGTACTGCCAACGATTTTTCCATCGTGGGAGATTGGTACAGGATGAACTCAACCTCATGATGCTTACTGAGGACCTATACTTAAATGAGAAGTAGCAGCTCCAGGATCTGGGAAGTCAGCAACACAGTCAGGAGAGCAGTGGGCTGACCAAATGCCCTCTACACTGCTTCTGCATAATGCCAAATGGCAGAGGATGACACAGAGGCCAATCAACATCTCCTGGGTCTTCAGGGCATGGATGAGGAGCTGGTTTCTTTTGTTGTATTTTGAAATAGCAAGCAAATTATCGATCATGGTTATCCATAACAGCTTCTGCAAATATAACTAATTCTGTGGATTGTAGAACATTACCTCTTACTTTTCTGGTTTGCATTTTAAGACATTTCAAAATGGGCAACCATAAAGTAACAAGGCATATATGGAAACCACATACACAGCCAGTTGTCCACAAACACCGTTAAAATGTCAGAATTAAAACAGAGTGAAAAACTGACACACCCTTGTGGGAGACTGGTTCATGAATAAAAATAATTGAAAATTAGCATCCTACACGTATATTTAAAAATGGAATCACAGTAAAATATATGAGTTTTAATGTTCATACTTTTTATGCTTGGTTACTCATTAGGACAAAATTACAAGCAACCATGTCCACGTAACAGACTAAAAACACAAATTAAAAGTCTGATAAAAATGAACAGGTCTGACATCACTTAAAACTCAAAACATAAGTGAACCCAAAAATTGTTTACACAGAGCAGGGCACAGAAAAAAGGTATCCATGTATTTCATTTGTTTTGTTCTATGACAGACTGGAATAAGTATCACCAAGTCGAAGCATACAATGCAACTAGCTGTGAAAAAACTTCATTCATTAGTAGAACTATTCTAACTCAGGAACACTAATTTATTGCTCAAACAGTACACACACATGGAAGACAAAGTACAATACAATTAGCAATACACAAGTGGCTGGCACAGCCTTGCACTCCGGCCTATATAGACATTAATTCCCAAATGGCGCGTAGCCAGCAGGCTGCACACGCAACTGCTGTCGTATTAGTACGCTGGGTGGCTTCTAGTGGCTGAATCAAGCACAAACTTCATGCACAAACTATGTAGCAGTGCACACACAAAACTGGTAGTTACAGCAAGAACCTTCTGAGATAGGATTCTCAACCATCTGTGATTTGTTATCCCGCTGCTATGGACAACACACACACACACACACACACACACACACACACACACACACACACACACACACACACACACCACAGCAGCCCAACTACAGTTCAATCAATGCTAGAAATGCCCTGCATCCGAGAGGATGACACTTAGCTGTTGAAGTGTTACAGGTAGCCTATTACATATGTAATGAGCTGAACACTAACCAGAAGTTTTTACAATGAACTAAGGAATCAACTTGTTCTAGATGAAGCAACAGAATGAATTCCGTGGGCCAAATTCTTTGAGGGGAGACAAGTGTAAAGACATGAGCCTATGCATACGGACACTATGTCATCAAATGGATCACTTGCGGCAATATACTGACCCAGCATTGTGACAAAGCATTCACCAGGCATCACCATTCACCTGCTGGCCAGTGCCAAGATGGTTATCGAAGCTAGGAGGCACTCTGTCATGCAGCATGGAGTCAATTTTTAAATAACCACACAAAACATGGATGGACAAGAACACTGACTGACAACAAACTGTAGCATGTTTTGCAGGTGGTGTCATACTGCAAGAGGTGATTCTGCTGCTGCAGCACACACAGCAGATTCAGGGACAATTCAGTATGCACTAATTACCATCCTAATGACCTCTTGGAAGACCACGACAAGAATCTTCAATGGAATGCTCTTGTCAGTACACACATGGAGTCAACGTCCAATTTGAAAAAGATCAGAATATTTCCCCAACAAGCTTCATCATCCACTGGATGATGGGGTGATACATACAAAGGAGTTATCTTTATCCGTTCAAAGATTTCAACACATGTGTCACTGGGCTTAGAGTTTGTTGGACACACACACACACACACACACACACACACACACACACACACACACACACACACACACACACACACACACACACACACAAAAATCAATCTTTGTCGATGTTTTTCCTAAATCCAATGATATTCCAGTACAACAAAAGAGCCAAATTACCAATAAAATTTCTTTTTATTCCTATGCTTTGCTTTCTGGTATGGTGGAGAGGGCACAAAGATAACAGCAATGGCTTTTGGATGTGTTGGCTCCTTCACAAAAATTTCAAACCAAGTAACAGTATTTTCTTCCAGAGAACTCTGCCACTATGAAATCTACACATATCAATTTCTCTATTTGCTTAACTTTTAATGTTATTGGCACCTTTTCCTTTCTTCAGAGAAGATATCTACAACTTATAGAAGGGAAGACATATAGTTAGCTTTTTTAGCATGTTTTTAATAACTCACTTTCTTATCTGTCTGTCTGTCTGTCTGTCTGTCTGTGTCTGTCTGTTCAGTACTGTTTTCTAGGCAGTTTTGTTTTTCATAGGGTGATGGCTGCAGCAGTCTGGCCTAAGTAACCCCTAGTTTGCAACATGCTCACTGTCTCTGTAAAAGTCCTTATGCTCTTTAGCATGTGCCCGCCTCCCCTTTCCTCCTTACTGAGGTGTTGTGTTCACAAACTGCTACTATTGACACCAATGTCACTCCTCATGTTGAGACGCAGACTGCCCTAATGGGATATGCCTCCATCATGATGCACACTACCATTCATCCCCCAGCCAGCCCTTGGGCTGGAGCTCCAACAGTGTTAACAAAATGTGTGTCTCTCATCTTGGTCAGATTGTGTCACTCCACTCTTGTGCAGCTACAGCTGCATCTGGCCTCGAAACTTGTGCGCACACCTGCTCTATCTAAAGCCGAAGTGTAGCCTCTCCTATGTTCCTTCCCACTCCAAAATATTCACTCATGTTTAACTTACTTTCTTGTCGGTCTCTTCAGTAGGAGTTTGGGTGCAGGTGAAAAAGATTGGCAAAGCATGGCATGCTGCAATGCAGGAGGTATACCTGATGAACAGAGAGAAGGGGGGAAAAGGAGAAAGGTAGTGAGAGGGGGAGCATGAGATGGACAGAGAGAGGGGGCAAGAGGAGATGGACAGAGAGAAAAGGGGGAGGAGGTGACAGACAGGTACAAAGGGGAGGAGGAAATGGGCAGAGAGAGGGAGTAGGAAGAGATGGACAGAGAGAGGGAAGAGGAGATGGGCAGAGGAATGTTGGAGGAGGAGATGAAAAGAAAGGGGGGCAGGAGGAAATGTACAGAGAGAGGGAAGAGAAGGAGAGAGGGAAGAGAAAGAGACAGGCAGAGAGATGGACAGAGAGAGACGGGGAGGAGGAGATGGACAGGAAGTGTGATAAGGAGGAGATGGACAGGAAGTGTGATAAGGAGGAGATGGACCGACAAGGAGGAGATGGACACAAAGATGGTGGAGGAGGAGATGAACACAGAGACAGGCAGGAGGAGAAGGAGATAGGCAGATATAGGGAGGAAGATGGTGTTGGTCAGAGAGAGGGGGGAGGAGATGGAAAGAAAGTGAGGAGGAAGCAATGGGCATATGCAGTACATAATAGTATAGGGTTGAACTACTTGTACATCAATTGTGTATCGCTTGGGCACCACATTTTTTTATCTTAGAAGTATTTTCACAGCTATTAACAATCCACAACCACAAATTTTCAAGTCTATCTGTAGGCAGTTAGGAACCTCTATGGGGCTAAGAGAAATGATTTTATACTTTTTGATCCAACGTGGAAATGTGTCTTATTAAAAATTTATGTTTATTTAAATAATTATTAGAGTACCAAAAAAATAATGTTATCTTTGTGACAGTTAACTGAAAGTTTCTGTCACTCATTTTGAGGAACCAGCCTATTTCCTCATGGGTACAACTTTTTTCAATTACACAAGTGTAATTAGACACATTTGTGTGACAAAGGTTTCTTTCCAAAATTAATTAGCCCTAACTCTAGTTTGTAACTGGGGCATCGACCTACACTACAAGTGATTTAAAATCTGGCGTTGACATTTGACTGCAGGAATTTTCAAGGCCTTGCAGGTCGTCTTTGCTTTAGTATACGCTATTCATCTCATTTAATCCTCTAGATACCTCTAACATTACCTTCTGCACCTTTCTCTTCTCAAGGAATAAAGGGCATTGTTCACTTATTTTTGATCATTTGTGATAATTTAAAAGTGCATGCTCAAATGGGACTCAACTCTGCCCCCCCCCCCCCACTCTTATGTGATTTACTTCTACATTGGCCTTATTTCAACCAAACTATCCATACAAAGTAATGATTCCAAGAAAAATTACCTGAACACATCAATCCAGTACTCTTTGACAAAATTTACACGATGAAATGGAATTTGTAGCTTGTTACAAACCCATTCTGCATCCTCTTCATCTTTCTGGGATGTACAGGCACCAGTCTCATCTATTACATCCCAATTCTTCATAAAAACTCCGTGTACATCATAACCTGCAGGGAGAAAATAAACAATAGTAGGAAAAAAACGGAAACTGTTAAACAACCTATTTAGTTAAGAGGCCTAAGTACTGAATAACAAGAAAGTCAATTCTGAATTAGAGAGCGTTTTCTTTACTTTGTTGACTGTGACCCAAAGATGGTCTAAATCAATAAAATCATTTGCAATTAGCTGAAATGTTATGGCTTACAGCACAGTTAAGAGAACATGAACTACACTCATATGAGTGGCAACTATCAGGGAGCTCAAGCACAAATACCACAAGAAAATCAATTTGTTATTTTTTTTTTTCTCCTTGCTGTGCTCATTCATTAAGTCTTTGTGGTGTCCATGCTCCAGATATCTGCGTAGATCCAGTCACTTCTTTCGAAAACATTATTTTTTTCATTCTAGTCCCCAAGGACAAAAAGTTTTAAGGGACCTGCACACGTTCAATATGTATTGATAATACTAGTTTGTCAAACTATGAACATATTGAAGCGACCACACACCTTCAATAATATTGACAAAAAAACTGTCCTCTGGCAACATGATTCTCAGGTGGTCAGTATATTGACAGTTTGACAATATTATTGAACATGTGAGGGCCCCTTTAAAAGAAAATATTGGATCAACCCTTCATAAACTGCTGGAAATAAGATGGTCTGAGTGGATTGATGCCATGTGTCCACCTGCTATGCATTTGCCAGAATTACAAAGGGCAGTTGAACTTTCTTTTAATTTTAATTTGACTGCAGGGGCATGTGCAGAACTACGTGAGATTCAGAAATATTTGGAATCATATCAGTGTGTCTTGATGTCTTCAATGTGGTACAAAGTATTAGCTGCAATACACATAATAATGTGCTTCAAGCCAGGGAAGTGACAACAGATGCTGAAAATGACCATATTACGAGTCTAGTGGAAGAATGAAGTAAACTGAAAAATAGCTGGGATACTATTTACACAAAATCTTGCAAGGGAGCAGAAAATTTTGGAATATCTCTAGACTTAAACATAAAGACTCACAGTACAGAGAAATGGTAAGGCAATAGAAACCACTCTGTAGATGAAACACCAGGCGAAGATTTCAACCGGAGCCCAGAGGACAGTTTTAAACTAAATGTTTTCAATGTTATTCTAGATATAGTTGTAGAAAAACTTAACTATAAGATATGCTGCCACAGACAACATTATGGACACATTTGATTTCTTATGGAACTAAATAAACCTAGACAATTTTACACTATCAGCAAGCATAGAAAACATGGGATCTATGTACAGTATAGATGTTAATAAGCAGGATTTGAAACAAGAAATTTTGCAATCAAAGAAGATTCATGCAGCTAATTTTGGGTATGAGCCACTTCCCCCTCTGGCCTTCTCAACACACTTCATAAGTACAATTTTAATAGCATGTTTCCATATATAATGGTAGCCTTATTATTTTCTGCACTTTGCCTGTTACTGTTGCCCAAGCAGAGCAGTCATCCAGTGCTCTTGCAAAAGTTAAGAACTGTTTGAGAACTGTAATGGGGCAAGAGTACCTTGTCACATTAGCTATGATTACAATAGTCAGAGTTAAGCCTCCTCATTAGATTACAGTAGGATTATAAAAGAGTTCACATCTGAAAAAGCTGGAAAGAGTATATAATTTTGTACAGCATCAAATGAATGTAAACGGCAAGCATTGAAAATGTTTCTAAAAAATGTCATTGTTTCACCTTTCGTATTAAAACTTTCTGACCTTATCAAAAAAAAAACTGAAATTAAATTGAGAATAAATATTGGGGGAGGGGACGAAGAACTCTTACCTGGGGCCCAAAAATCCTAGCGCCGGCCCTTTTTGTGTGTGCCTGTTGATGTCTCAATGCTCATAGAATTCTGTGAGTGGTCTCCTTTAGTCCTAAATTATTCACATTCTGCCACAATGTTCCTACTATATTTACATCAACAAGTAAATAAATATATAGATGATGATGATGATGATGGCAACAACAATGACAACAACAACAAGTTTTATGTTAGATCATAAAACTTTCAAACTATGTGTTGTGTGAAAACAGAAATAGGTATTTTATCAATCTCTAAACCAAAAACGGGGAAGTTATTTCTGATGAAGTGGTAAAGATTGTCACCGATTTCTACCAAAATGACAAATATACTTGAATGTTACCAGGAGCAAAAGACAAAGTTAGAATTCAGGAGAATGAGTATATGCAAAAAAAGACTCATCCTTTGCAACTTAAAGAGAACTGTACTCCTTTCTAAATTTTCTTCACTAAGACCAAAGTGGTGTATTTTAGCTGGTGCTGCCAGTACTCATTCTGTGTGTGTGTGTGTGTGTGTGTGTGTGTGTGTGTGTGTGTGTGTGTGTCCTTTTGGATGCGGAACACACTTGCTTGTGGCTGATGATGAAATTCAGTTCTGCCACTAGATAAACATGGATCATCGGGCAGAATTGGTAAAGCAGTTTGCAACTGTTGGTGAATATATATTGTTGGTAACAAAATTACAGGCACTTAAACCACACTCATTTAATCTAAGTGTCATTGAAAATATTGAAAGAAAATCTAACCCCAGAAAAAGCAATTCTGTTAATGTACTTTGCTGAAAACTACTGTTTTGTAATTCAGAATGAAATGCAGAGTTATCACTGGACAAGAAGCAGCTGTACAATCCATCCTGTGTGTGTTTATGTGGTAAACGAAAAAAGTACATTGGTAATAGCGAACCACTGCTTTATAAGTAATGATGTGGGAATTCTGTCCAGAAAGAAATGGTTATGTGGCTGGCAGAGCACTTCCCACAAGTGAAGAAAATGTATTATTTCACTGGTGGATGTGCTTCTCAATATAAGAACAGAAAAAGCTTTAAAAATTTTTCTATTGATGCTGAGCATTCCTTTTTTGCTACTAGCCAACGCCTGAGGCAACCTGATAAATCAGCGGTAGCGGAGCATTGCCTAGACACGGGACATAGTTCGCTTTACGAACAGATGGAAATTTTATCCCCAGTATCATCTTTCTGGGACTGTTGTTAAGGAGGCCATACATATCCATACAGTGGACGATCTTATCAACAGGGATGCAGGTTTTCAACTAAGTGCTGCCCGGAATCCAGCACTGGCTGCCCCTAAATCAAAACAGCGAAAAAAAGAACTTCCGATTCATCAAGTGACACAATGCACAACGGAGATTTAGTTCAGACTTTAACTGCAGGAGCGTCCGGCAGCACAGCCATTGCCCATAGCACACACGCTGATGGCCTTTCTGTGGCTCCCAGCGGGGGGCACCAGGAGTGCCGCTTTCCTCAACTACCAGAGTCTTCCTGCACACACGCACTGCCTGCTCCCGGCATGATAAATTCCGATGCCGCCGAGCGATTATCATCAGTCGCGCCTTGCAGCAGTGACAGCAGCAACAGCAGCAGCAGCAGCTTATAATGTCGAGCAGTTGCATAGATGAAATATTGTGAGTTACACAATATGATCCGGTGGCAAACCCAAGAAGCGTATTTGCAACAGATCCACCGGGAAAGCATGAAAAGTCACATTTTATGTGCTGTTGGTGTACCTAAATCAACATCATTAGGCAGAATGTATTACTTTAATGGTTAAAGATATGAAGTTACCAGAATATAATTTGTCACAGTGGATTAAAAACACATATTCTCTTATGAAGTTTCATTGACAGTTTCACTGCTGAATATGTACATTTTAAATTAACACAAGTGTTGCTAGAATAACTGTAGTTCAAAGATGCTAATTTGACACCCTGAATAAATTTCACCCATGTAATGAAAATGTTTCAATTAAATTTATAACTTTTGGCTCCGTACTTTCATGATGCAGCCTTACTGTAGGTGTCAGTTTACATAATCTGATCTGAACGATCTTCTGAACAATGATGTGATATATATGTCAAATGAACATCCAATATCTATCAAAACTCAGGGTGATTTTTCTATTTTTGTTAATAATATCATAGTTTTGATAAAAATAAATATTGTATCAGCTATCAGAAAGTGTTTTACTTATTTAAAAATCATTGTTTGGACCACACCACCTTAAGATGATATTCTACATTTCCGTAAGTCAAGAATCGTTATTAATTTTTTTCCAATAAAGATACATCCCTTCTGTAACATCTGGGGAAATATGACGGTGATGTGTTGAAAGTAAGATACTTTCTGTTATTATTACTGTTATTATTTTTGTCTGACATAATGCAAACTAAATTACAAATTTCACCAGCATTTACGTTTGTAAAAAATTCCAATTTTTTCCCCTCAAGCTACAAGAAGTATGTGCAGAAATTTCGCACTGGCTATTGCCATGCAGAAAGTAGTAAGTAGAAAAAGTTTCGTGAAAGTCTGAAGCAGTGGGTGTCAGGTATGGATGATCTTAGAATTATTGTTTTCATCAAAACACAAAGTATTGTGATTTCAGATTTATGTGTGTGTCCACTTGTAGAAACCCATTAATAATTTCATTTTGTTACAATTTGTACTGTCTTGGGAATTGTGTAAGACCAATTATAAGTTCCCACCAGGCTAGTGAAATGTGATATAAGCATTTTACAATATGTCTGGACATTTTCCGGAAATTAGAAAGTGACACATATTAATTTTTCTTTGTATTGTTCTTTGTAACTTTACCGCTTAAATAATAACATGTCTTAAGTATGTGCTTCTCTTAAGGGGAGTTGGAAAGCCCTATCCCAACAATTTTAAATTTAGTGACTTGGCTTCCCTGTATTCAGGAACCACTGTAGCCACTGACAAGAAAATTTTACAGGACATTAAACTATATGTTCTGAGTCTACTGAACTACAATAATTACATTTCAGCCACTGCTTTCAGAAATACAATTTTTTTAATTACCAGTTAAAATTTTGTGTACTTTTTTGTACATCATTCTAAATAATTTTAATTATAAATAACATTATGTTCTTCTTTTAGTTCAGAAGACTCAGGATATGTATGTTACTACTCCCTGAAAATTTTAATACTATACTCAAAGTGATTTCTGAGATTTAGCAAAATATGCAACAGAAAATGTAAATTTTCAGGAATGGCTTCTAAAGTTTCAAAAGACTGTAACTCACTCAATATATGCTTAATTTTTTTTTTATTTTTAGTCACTCAGAAACACCGTGCACCATACTGTATATCATCCTCTTGATCTTTTTCTAAGATTTTTCTTCTTTCTGGACCCCTTAGTGGCCAACTGTGCTGCATACTCGGCTTTATCAATGCGAACCTTGTCCATCTGTTCAAGTTCTCTGATGCAGTTTGCCCCAGGATTAATTCCCATATGGTGTAGCACTTTCACCCTACCAATGTTGCCATCATTAAAAGAAATTACAGCATGATGATCCCCCACTTTAGTGTCTTCATTCCAAGAAAAACATTTTTTGGTATGCGAGTCCATATAAGATTCAAATGGTTCAAATGGTTCAAATGGCTCTGAGCACTATGCGACTTAACGTCTGAGGTCATCAGTCGCCTAGAACTTAGAACTAATTAAACCTAACTAACCTAAGGACATCACACACATCCATGCCCGAGGCAGGATTCGAAGCTGCGACCATAGCGGTCGCTCGGTTCCAGACTGTAGCGCCCAGAACCGCATGGCCACTCCGGCCGGCCATATAAGATTACTGAGCGACTCATTGGGATTTTCAGTCTGACTATACAGACACTTCTTCAGTAATTCAGGATTTGCCAGGTCCCTGTACATAAATTTTATGATATCCATGACTGCTGCTGGGATGGAATGTTTATGACTGTATGAACTGTTTGAGTACTAGGCATAAATTGGGTCCAGGAGGGCAAAGGTGGTGTACTGGTTTTTCATCAGTTGACAGTCTGTGGAAGAAGGTAGCCCATACCGCCTGCTTCATTTTCAACAAATCCTCAGTATTATTTCCAATGGCCATCCCATAATACTGCCACAGTTCATCAATCGTTTTGTCTGTCATCCTGCCTCTTATGGTTTTACCATCAGAAAGTTTCTTGCCTCTCAAACTTTGTTTCAACTTCCTCAACCTGGTGCCCACCTTCTTCTGGACATGACCAATACAAACACACAATTCAGACATGTACGAAAGAATAGATACCGTCTTCATCTATATAGTTAAGGCTCACCAGCCATTTGACTATCTTCTGTGCGGATGCACACACATTGACCGAACTCTTATGGGAATCAGTAAAGCTGCGAGTAATGACTGTAGTGGGTAGGGGCACTACGAATATAGTGCGGGACAATAAATTGGAAATGTGGGTCTCACAGAGGGCATGCCAGTGATAAGTCCCTGCAGTCACACTATCCTCTGTGTCCTCAGTAGCTCAGATGGATATCGTCTGCCATGTAAGCAGGAGATCCCGGGTTCAAGTCCCGGTCGGGTACACATTTTCAACTGTCCCCATTGACGCATATCAACACCTGTATGCAGCTGAGAGTATTCATTTCATTGTACTGATTTAATTGTTAATTCAATTTTCCCTTTGCCTTTGCAGCAGAGGAAGCAAGACGGGTGGTGGCATAAAGTTCTTGATCACTAGTCTGAGTGCGAATGTTCTAGATCAAATGCCAAACCTCTCTGCAGCGTCTCGTGAAATGAGGGTATTCAATACTGTTGATGGTGATCCATCCGTAAGATGGGGAAGTTAAGTTCAGCAGTCCCCTCAGTGCTATTCAAGAAGAATAGGCTATATGCCAGCACCAGGTTTCACCGTCTCTCTTCTATCATCATCATCATCATCATCATCATCATCATCATCCAAAACATACGTGACACCACACTCCATACACATCCATTACAGTCACAGAAACTCAACACTTATACTTCAACAATGCACAACGCTCATGCTTCATGAAGGGAAGGTGCCTACAAACGCGAAGGATGGAAAACACCTTTCCAGTTCAGATGGCCGAACCTCTCCTTAGAGATCTCCCAGTCAATCATGCTGTATGACTTTACTATACTTTTATTATGCTACATCATAGATGCTATACTGATTGATAATGTCACCAGTCAAAGCTTACGGGTTGTTCCATATTCTTCATCGCTTCAACTGAATATGTTAATGTTGAAAACTATCATTACTCCAAGGGTGTGCAGTAAGTCACCCTTTTGTATGCTGCAGTGATTTTAAGTCTTTTCTTCTAGTGTACCAGGCTCCAGAAAAGCAGGCCATAGCTGACATTAGCTGTAGAATAGAATATAGTCTATTTTTGCCAGATAATATTGTGATAAGATGATGTCTTAGGTTTTCCCCAGAAGCAATTATGAGCTTGGCACCTATTGGAGAACACAAAAGAAGATTCCCGAAAGAACGAGTTTGTAATTCATTTGGGCATATCCTGGGCAACAGTATTAACTACCAGCTGGTCATTTCACTCCAGAAACATCCTCGTAGCCACAAAGACCTTACAACAGCCATTCTTAGCATCAAAGATCACACAACATCTACAAATCAAAAAGAGATACTCAACCACGTGTGACATGCTTTGCGTTCAAGAGATTCACAGAAATATGACACTGCTTGTCCAAAGATATATGTATGCTCCTTGCAGCTAATCATCCACATAGACAATAAGGCAGCATCATCTTTTCCGTGCATAGCACAGGTTCTCTTTATGTGAGTAACAGCAGTAAAAAATAAATTACTCTCTTACAGTGGAGGTAATTAATGGCATCGTGACCACAGTTTATAAAACCACTTTCAGAACCAAATCATCATGTCTGTGATGGTCAACAGCCATTTATGGCATGGATATATACGGGAACTGGTTCAAATGGAAATACTATTGTGGTTTGGGCAGTATCAATCTGACTCTGCTTACTTGAAAAGAGGTTACAATCCTCATCTTTTCTTTGAAAGTGAGCAAATCAGGCAAAACTCAAAACAGTAAGTTGGGCTGCAGTACCTAACATTGCATAATTGTATGCCAAATAAATGCAGAAATTCAGACAGATTATTCCCTTTCTTAAAAAATATAATTTTAAGAAAGCTGACGGTAAAAAATTTACTTCATGCTTGGATGAATATTTACCCATACGTAGCCTGGCCCAGTTTCATATGATGAGTTTGTGGATACTGAGAAATACTGTTCATGGTATTGTAATACTCAGAGGTTGGAGACCACAGCATATGAAATGTTTATCATCCGACACTGAAAAGCTACTGAAGGTTTTCAATCATTGCAATAAATAACCTTTCAGGAAGAAAACTCAAAGCTGGAGAATGATTCCTAACAGCAATATCTAAAGACAAACAATACATGTGGGTAAAAATGATGAAGGCAAAGGATTGGAGCTAGAATAGTCAGAATGCATGGAGAGTTCTTAAGAGCTTCTGTAGAGGTTTGAACAACTATTATATGGCATCCAAAGGTCACTAACAATCAGTTAGCCCATGCCTGAAATTCTCTCTGCCTGGGGACTGAGTGTTTGTTTTGTCCTCCTCATTTCATTTCATCATTATTCGTGAAAGTGGCTAGGCTGGACTGTGTAAAGATTGGCACTTTGTACAGGCGTTGATGATTGCCCCGCAAACCAAACATCATCAAGCCTGAAAAACAGGTAAGAGTTCAATGCCATAAAACAAGGCAGCCTAAAGAACATAAAACTTGTACTAAATAACATAAACAGCCATTCAGTATAGAATCATCAAGCACAGATGACAGCAGTGTGGAGCACATAAAACAATTCACAAAGAAAGTAAGAGAATGGATCATGGAATTCTACAATTACTACTTTGAAACATCTCTCTCAAAAATCACATGTGACATCCATTCTGAAGCCATATAAACCACCAACAGATTCTAAAAGCTTGATACCAACATCACTACCATGTCATTTATACAAAATCCTTGACAGACTGTTGCTGAATCACTTACAGCGCTTATCGACAAGCAGGTTTCAGACCGGGAAAGACTTGAACATATCAGAGTCTTAATCTCACCCAGTATATATAGGATTGGTTCAAAACAATGATACAAATGCAGCCTTCATTGATCTAATAGCTGCCAGTGCTCAGTCAGTCATTGTATATTGATATAAAAAAAAAAAACCTATGGATTTACTAAGGATTATGGTTTCACCACACTCATTGAACAATTACTCAGAAAAACAGAAGGGTATATGTATGCTTTCATGGATAATAAAGTTGACAGCAATGCATAAAAAATTGTGTTACTACATGGAAGTGTATTGGTCCCTAGTTCTTTTAACATCTATACTTGTAATTAACCACCTCCAGAGCACACCAGGAAGTTTCTCTATGCAGGTGATATGGCTTTGGAAACTCAAGTTAAGTCCTTTGCAGAAGTGGAAGTGCGCCTGAAAGGTGCTTTGAACACAATGAGTAAGAATCAATTTCATCCATAACCAGTTAAAACTCAAATTCATGTTTCTCGTGCTAAACACAGACATGAACACCATTGCCTTGGGAGCTCTTGCCGAGGAGTGCAATTGGATACTATACGACATCCGAAACACTTGACTGCACCTTGTCATATGAGCAGCATAGCTATACCACAAGACTGAAAGTGGAAACCAGAAAAAACATCCTTAGGAAGCTGATCAGAAGTACATGGGTCTCCAAGCCACAAACTATGTTTGTGGTCTACACCACTTGCCAAAATGTATCAGCTGACAGGTAGTGCTCCCCCAAACATCCACCACTAAATTGCTGACAGTGTGGAAAGAACAAAGCTGGGCATCAAGTCCATTCATCCATTATATGATCATGTAGCAACTGTCCTGAGACTAATATTCAGGAAACAGTAAATGAAAACCATCAGCATCTTGCAAATGACTTCATCAAAAGCAAGAATGAAAATGCAGAAATAACAAACAATAAATAATCCTAGATGGCCCCAACCACCGGAAAATATCCCTCCTTACCACCAAGAGAAGTGGAATACTGGAGCTAGTGGATCCATGTGCAATGAAAAAAAAAAGGAGATTTCCAATTGTTACAACCTACTGCAACTGCAGAGATGCTCAAAGCATGAACCACTTACTCTGGTGCCAGTCCGCCACCGAGTAAGATCTATTTCAGGCAGCTCTTAAGTCTACTGAGGTTTCACACTTCTGGTAAACTATGGTGTAGTTTTCCATGCACTAACAGTCAGAAATGTTTAAGTAACTCATTTTGTGTGTTCTTTAACTTATTTTTTTATTTTTCTTTATATTGAAGCTTCTGACATGAAAAGCAATAACACCCGTTTATTGAGCATCCTTAACTAGTTCGTTTCTTGCATGTGATAAAATAGTTTAGCAATTTCTGCATTAACCACCACTTCCATGTCATGCAATGCACTGCATTTTCAATTTATTCCAGTCAAATAAGTTATTGTCCTTGTAGAAAAGGACAGGAACTTGTGTTGTGGCAACAGCATTGTTCACTTTGCAAAACAAAATTAGATCATCTGCAAATTGCAAAATTTGAAATCACACTGTTGAACAAAACTTAGCAGTAACAGGGAAACTACTGAAGAGCCATTACATATGAAACGTTATGCTCTCCCGTTCACGTACACAGCTGGCTATTCATATTGCAAAATTAGGAAGGATAGTGAACAAAGAGATTTTACTTACTGTGCGCATACTGCAACATAGTAATAGTATATGATTTTTTTACACAAATCTGTCATATCTAGCAGCAATAATGGCTATCATTTGGCTGGGTATTGAGCGAAACTGAGCTGCATGATAGATACAGGTATGTCATTCCACAGTGCTTCACCTATGCCAGAGTTTATCAACTTTAGTGGCTGGCAAGTGGTGGCATGCCAGTCTCTCTGCAATCCATGACCGGATGTTTTCAATGGGTGTGAGATCTGAAGAACACACTAGCCTGGGCAACAGTCTAGCGCTTTCAGTATTGAGAAAGGTAAAGACAGTATGGGAAACATGTGGTTGAAACGTAATGTCACAGAGACCTCAAAGATAGGGAACAGCCACAAGCAAAAATGTTGTGGCTGCTGTTCAAATTACCAGCTATGTGAATCACAGACAATTGTGCTGTGTTGTGTACCCAGTGTCACTAGTGATTACCTCAAACCACTCCACGTAAATGTTGGGATGGTTCCTATGAATGGGTACAGCCAGATACCACCCCCAGCCTTGGAACAATCCAAGCTAGTGCCCCATCTCCAATGACCTTGCTGTCAACGGGACATTAAACCCTAATCTTCCTTCTTCCAATGGCACCACAAACCTTCGCTCCCATAAACATGACAAATGCAATCTGGTGATGTTCATTCTCTTTTGAGTCTTCACACATCGATATGACATTTACATCTACGTACATACTCTGAAAGCCACCACACGGTGCATGGGAAAGGGTACATTGTACCACTGCTAGTCATTCACCTTCCTGTTCCATTCACAAATAGAGCAAGGGAAAAACTACTGCGTATATGCCTCTGTATGAGCCCTAATTTCTCTTATGTTCGTGGTCCTTACACAAGATGTACGTTGATGCCAGTAGGCTCATTGTGCAGTCAGTTTCAAATGCTGGTTCTCTAAATTTTCTCAATAGTGTTAATCAAAAATGTCATCTTATCTCCAGGGGCTCTCATTTGAGTTCCCAAAGCATTTCCACAATATCTGTGTATAGATCAAACCTAGCAGCTCACCTCTGAATTGCTTCGATGTCATCCTTTAAACCAACCTGGCGAGGATCCCACACACTCAAGCAGTACTCAAGAATGCATCACAATGGTCTTCTACATAGTCTCCTTTTACAGATTAACCACACTTTTCTAAAATTCTCCCAATAAACCGAAGTTGACCATTTGCCTTCCACACTACAAACCTTACACGCTTGTTCCGTCTCATATAGCTTTGCAATGTTACACCCAGATATTTAATCCACCTGTGTCAAGTAGCACACTACTAATGCTGCATTCGAACATTATTCTATTGTTTTTCCTACTCATCTGCATTATCTTACATTTTTCTACATTTAGAGCTTGCTGCCATTCACCACACCAACAAGAAATCTTGTATATGTCATCTTATACCCATTTACCGTCACGCAACAATGACATCTTCCTGTACATCACAGCATAATTGGCAAACAGCTGCAGCTTGTTACTCACCCTGTTCGTCAAATCATGTGTGTATACCATGAGAATAACAACTGTCCTATCACACTTCTCTGGGGCACTCCTGATGGCACCCTTTTCTCTGTTGAACAGTCACTGTTGAGGGCAACATACTGGATCCTATCAAGTCTTCCAGTCACTCACCTGTCTCAAGGAAATTTATCATACTTGAACTGAGAATATGTTCAAGAACTCTACAGTAAAACAATGTTAAAGAGATGGGTCTGTAATTTTGCAGGTCTGTTCTTTTAGCCTTCTTATATACAGGAGTCACCTGCACTTTCTTCCAGTTGCTTGTGACTTTGTGCTGGGCAAGAAATTCCTGACAAATGCAAACTAAGTAAAGGTCCAATGCCGCAGAGTACTCTGTGAAACCTAACTGGGTTTCCACCCAGATCTGGCAACTTATTTGTTTTCAACTATGGTAATGCTGCACGCAAAACCACAAGTAGTCTGAAAAGATGACAAGTTGCATCCTGTGACCAGTGTCGTCATTGGGACACTCTGCTGCTACATCAAAGGAAGCCCCCCCCCCCCCCAATAATGGTCACTGTGCCAACAGCTTACAGTGCTCCAGAAATCGTCTCACTGTCTGTGTAGATACTTGACTTGCAGCATAGCATTTAGTATGCTCAAAATCAAAGCAGCAATATTGCAGAGCAATAAACCATAGCCTGAAAGGGTCACGATACTGTCACTGTCCAACAGGTTCTAACACACTGGTTAATAGTCCTTCTTACACAAGGGATAATACAATCTTCTCACAATCAACCTACATTGAGATATGATTTCTCAATGAGTAGTCTTTCCTTATATACAGAATGTAGACGGCATTACTCCTGTCCCCTGAAATGCTAATCGTTTGCACATCCAAGCATTTCCGGCCAATTTAATACTTTCTGCATGTTTTCTTCATCGTACTGTAATTTTAATGCCCTTAAGTGTACACTGCACTGGTACAACACATTTTCTGTTTTCAAGCTATGATTTAAGTGGTCACGGCAACCTAACAAAGTCCATAGCAGATTGTCTTGCTAAACAGGACCTCGCGGAAAATGCAATCAGGTGCCCCACTATGATCACTACCTTGGGCACTCTTCTTTTTTTCCATGAGTTTGAGTCATCTCTCTTTCTGATTTTCACATTGCATTTGATGTAGACTTTCCCTTTGTAAAAAACCAAAATACAAAAACAAAATCCCATACTGGCCCACTTTATACAGTTGT
The DNA here is from genome assembly GCF_023864345.2 of Schistocerca serialis cubense. Taxonomy (NCBI): domain Eukaryota; kingdom Metazoa; phylum Arthropoda; class Insecta; order Orthoptera; family Acrididae; genus Schistocerca; species Schistocerca serialis. The sequence goes on along the minus strand of NC_064640.1, from coordinate 748,903,987 downwards.
CATAATGTTTGATTCAATTTTGTTGATGTGTTGCAAGGCATTGGCTTTATTACATTGGAGGTACCAGTAATTTAAGAATGGAAAACGAACTTAAAGAGTTAAGGTTTTCTGTAGGAGGCCTACACAGATTTCAGAAGCTTGAAAAATCACAAGAAGAGAGAAAATTATTAATCACTTCCATCAGTGACTCAGGAAATTTCATAAAATATTTTCCTCAGTACAACTCAGGAAAATCTAAATAATAATTTTTGTCTCCCTACATCCTCACAACAGGAGGTTCTCTCTCATCATGGAGTCTGATTGACCTGCTCCTTCTTTTTAACCTTTACCAGTCTACCCCTCTCTCTTCCTCAATGAAGAAACTATTAGTTCTGAAATCTAGGCTAGTGCATATACTTTTGTACATGTCTATCAGCAGTGCATTACTGACATTGCTCCAGACAGTAAGCACTGGCTAGAATTTCTGTCTGCTAATTTCATAATTTTCTCAAATGAATTTTCTGTTACACCAAGGAGTTATGAAAGACAAGCCACCTTTTATATTTAGTGACATGCCCCATGCAGCCTTACAAAAATTTTAGATTTTTTCAATAAATTAATATGTTATTTTTCTTTCTAATATTTTAGAAGGTTATTTTTCTTTCTAATATTTTAGAAGATTTTTCTAACTAGCAAATAATTTTTGTAGAGTGCATTCTCAGATCCAAAATTCTGAACTGCCTTGCATCGATCAATATCCACACAGACTGTTCTGTACTATGTCTGTTCTTACCCAATGTTTTGCTTGCCTTTTGATTCTCTTTGTCGTAAGTGGGAAAGTATTGTTCTTTATCGCATATTTTAATGTATAAGACAATACTTTTTTTTTCAAATTGTTACTGAAGTTCCACGACATCTAATCTACCTTCACAACTGACCTGCTGCTGAATGCAACATTAAAATGCCTGGTACTTTCAAAGTACCAAGAACTCACACTCCAACTGCAGTTAGGAAACATTATTTACTCAAACTTAAAATGTATCTACTGTAATTACTAAGGAGGTAAAATTTGAGAAATTCAGGCACATACAGAGGAGTCATGAAATCTTTCTTCCTAGATAGTATAGGAAGGGAGTAATTACTATGGTGAATGAAGGTTAACGGAAATGTCCGATTCCACCCGTCTGCTTTGACCAATGACGTCACCAATATGGCGGAAACAACCATTCACAACAACTCCCATATCGTGACTACGATGTCATTACGTAAACACGACAACACAAAAATAGATCGAAAAACCATCAAACACATATTCCTCCAAAAATATAATGAAACTAACGGGACAAGTGGGGAAAATGGAGGTTTGTGGGTGGGGACAAACTAAAAATAAACACACGCCACTAAACCAAACGACAAAAATGATAAAACAAAATGACCACAACCTTCCCAAAATCAACTAAAAACAATATCCACTGGAATCGAACACTTCTCTTGACCTAAATAGGTCAACAGAAAATACCTATACCAAATCATGAAACCCAAAACTACAACCACATCCACAATCATCACTCCCTCAAATAACACAACAAACCAACAAAATTGGAATCTAACACTTCCCCTTGACCTATATAGATCAACAGAAACTACTGAAACAAAACCACCCACAGCCACAACCAAGCATTGAAACTGAATACTTCCCTTCACTTATAAAGATCGACAGCAACTCACAATACCAAATCACAAATATCAACAACAACCCCCCCCCCACACACACACACACATAACCACCCAACCATCTAAACAGACAAAAAAATAAACAAAAACTAAACAACTCACCACAAAAAAGCTCTGGCACTGCCCTCTAGGTCAGACACCACAATCACACCCAGTCACACACACAAACACCACTATACACACTAACAGAATAAACCACAACCAAATAAAATTCCCAACTTCCTCCCCCCCCCAAAAAAAAAAAAAAATCAAAGACTTTGAAACAAATAATAACCAAAAGCAAAAAAATAAGAATCACACACTACAACTAAAACAAATTACAACAAAACAAATCCTCCACAACAAAATCAAAAATCCATGACCACCCCCCCCCCCACCTACCTTCCAAAAACTTACCAACCCCCCCCAAGCCACAGCCAACACCCCCACCCCCTCACCTAACTAACCTACAACCTTCAGCCTATACATCTTACTCACCGCTCTTAAAAAAATCCTAAAAATACAATAGCCCTCAGGGACGCTCTTCCGCCAACAGTACTCATCTAAATGAGCCTGAAGGTTAAAAGAGCACCTCTTCCCCCACCCAATAACAGATTTAACAGCCCCCCAAAACCCCTCTATAGTATTAGTACAGACCCCACTCTCATAAGTCTTAAACTCGACAATGTGGTTAAATACTACATGCTGGTACCCCTCCCGACCCAACTCGCTATAAGAAGAAAACCCATCTGAAACTACAGTACTACCCTCTTCTACATATTCCTGAATCAAACCCACTAACTCCCTTTTTGTGTTATGCTCAACCACCCTAAAAACACATTCTGAAGACACAGCCCCTGATACCACAGCCCCCCACACCCATATATCAACCACAGGCTTGCCCCTCCCATACTTTCTCCTCCCAAACTGTCACTCGCCAATCTCTACAACTACCCCAGGCCCACCCAACTTACCCCTGTATTTAATATATTCAGAACAAACCTCACGACAAAAAGAATACCAGTCAAGCACCGTTCGCTCACTCACACCCACCTCATGTGCACAGAAACTGTGAGAGGACTGATAACAAAAATAATAACTCATCAACACAATCTCACGCATGCCCAATCTAGATTTCTCGAACCAGGAACCTTGACGTATGGAGCGCCATACATTATCCCTCCGACATCTCCACATGTAGCCGTCCCTGGCCCAAGACGCCGGAACTTTGGTAAGCCTCATAGGTTCTCCACACAACGAACACCGCGTGAATTCAGCCAAAAGACCAAAACGTTGCAGGAACTTTATAAGCGACAAGGGAGAGTCGCCCATAAGCCCCCTTAACCGAAAACTATTAATCTTCTGGGTCATATCCATACAACAGTAATATGAAAATTCACACACGGCGAACCGAAAACGACACTACAGTAACTCAGTCACACACAAAAAAAAAAACACCATTCACTCACTGCAGAATATTCCACTAGACACACACAGCCAGCACCACAACAAAACCAGTCAACGTCTACCATTCAAATGAACCCAATACTACACACAACACGAAACCCCCAAACACACCAACAGAGAGCACCACCGACCGCATCAACGTGACACCTACAAACACGCGAAACTCACGCACTAAGCTTCGCGTCGTCGTGACGTCACACACCACAACAGCCTTACGTCACGGTTCAAAGCAACGGCTGGAATCGGACGCTTCCGTCGACCCGTCAGGCCTAACGCACTCATTGAAATCACCCTCGCTGGTTCTTAATATGCTAACGCGCACGGAAGACACGATTGTGTAGTGTCTGCACATCATAAACTGGAGTGGCAGAGATCAATTGCTTCATGTGACCCCATAACCAAAGTCTAGTGGATTTGGGTCTGGGAAACAAGCAGGTCAAGTTATGGGGCCTCCCCGGCGAATCCACGGGTTTTCAAATGTATTCGTCAGGTGCTGACGCACAATGCAAAGAAAATGTGCAGGTGGTTCATGTATGAACCACATCTGCAGGTTGTCCTGACATGGCACATTCTCCAGCAAGGTGGTGCGTTCTTCAGAAAGCGGATATAACGAGTACTTATTAATCCCTGCGGTAGCACATATGGCCCTAATAATCTCTAGTCAAGAACGCCTACCCATAAACTGATTGAGAATCGATCCTGGAGCTTTGTTTCTTGATGTCTGTAGGAAATCTACTGTACGGTTTCCCCACTTTAAGTGTTCATCAATATATACGCCAGCAAACTTATATATTTCTACGCAGTGTATTATTTTTCATTGGTACATTAACACGATATGGTGTTCTTGCGATAGGATTTTCTGCAAAACTATACTGCGCTATTGTGGGTAACGATTTCAAGTTAATGACGCTGCCTATTAATTTCGCTATTCTTATCGTGCTCAAAATTCTGATATCCTGATCAAGAAGTTGATACTTAAATAATTACCTGTTACATACCTTTCGATTTTAAATAAATACCGGCAACGGCACTATCTACACCACCAGAAACTGCAAGCGCAACTTTTCTGATTAACATCACAGCACACTTTTAACATAACAGGGCATACGAAACTGTGGCATGTAATTTCATAACACAAACGAGCAAAACAACATAAAAACAATGTAATGAACAAATTCAGCAAGAACAAAATAAACAAATGAAACTCATTGTAAAGGGAATCCCAAATACAGATAATTTCAATATCGATATCACGAAGTAAAGGGCCGATAATCTACCAGATTTTAAAGTTGGTTCTCATCACTGAATAGAAAGAAACGAAAAGACAATTAACAAAGCTGTTCAAATTGCGACATTCACACAGACCATCGATGGAAGAGAACGGGAGGGGTACTGCATGGATTCTCGGAAAGAAAATTTTCATGTTGACGTTTAGTGGAAGCTTAAGTGGCGTCAGGAAATCTATTCTCGCCTCACTCAATCCCGTTATAGTAGCGGATTTTGTGATTTTGCGGAATTTTAATCCTTATTTTATTGATTTCCTTGATTTTGTGACACATTGCGAAGGATACTTTAAGACTTGGGCATATTTCTATGAGTGTTCTTCCACAAAGGAGGTCAAATACCTGAAAGCAAAAAATTACTTAGGTTTTAACATACCTGGACCATGAAAAACCTTACACTGTGCATAAATAATAAGACAATTAAATTAAAAATTTTTCATTGCTAACCTGTTTTAACAAGTAAAAAACACAGCTCTACAGCAGAGAAAAAAACAGTTTCTTTCAATTTATCAGCAGAGTAGAAAATTTGCCATACACACTTTAGCATGAACAACAGTTATTAATTTAGCTTTCACAATTAATAAACATTACTATCATTACCATTTCTTTAAATATAGTAATATACCTCACTTTTACCACTCAGTATTGGGCTAAGAAGAGTGACGTCGTGCTAACTTCCATCTTGTGTGTAGTATCAAATATATGAAATCATTACAAATTCATTGAGTAACCCACAACACTTAACGCATTATATAGAAGCAACCTGTTGTTCTCAGTATTTAGTCTTACATCAGTATTTAGAAGACAGCTCGCCTCATGTCACAGCAGGGATTCAAACGGATATCTGTTCTGAGCATACTGTCTTACAAGGTGTTTTGTAGATTGCTCCAACTCTAATGACCTCGTCATCACCTGTGTCTTAAAATTCAATTAGTCTTCCTTCCTTTTATCGTGCGCAGCTTAACAGACGTCGCTTCATAGACAAGTAAAAACTCATGTACATAGATGTGACAAAATTCATAAGATGACTGACTATATATACATATACAGACGATGGTAGCATCGCCCACAGAAGGTGTAAAAGAGCAGTTCATTGACAGAGCTGTCATTTTCAGACAGGTGATTCACATAAAAAGGTTTCTGGTGTGGTTATGGACGCACCATGGGAATTAAGATACTTAGAAAGTGGATGGAAGTTGGAACTACACGCTTCGGGCATTCACTTTCGCAAATAGCAAGGAAATTCAGTATTCTGAGATCCACAGTATCAAGAGTTTGCCAAGAATACAAAATTTCAGTTATTGTCTCTCACCACAGACAACACAGTGGCCGATGGCAGTGGCGTTTGCATACAGTTATCAGTGCTAATAGACAAGCAACACTGCATGACATAATCGCATAAATCAATGTGGGACATACGACGAACGTATCCGTTAGGCCAGTGCGGCGAAATCTGGCGTTAATGGGCTGTGACAGCAAAAGAAGGTCGTGAGTTCCTTTGCTAACTGCACGACATATCCTGCAGCACCTCCCCTGGACTCGTGGCTATATCCGTTAGACGCCACACGACTGGAAAACAGTGGCCTGGAGAGACGAGTTTCGATTTCAGTTGGTGAGAACTAATGGTAGTGTTCGAGTGTGGTGCAGACCAATGAAGCCACGGACCTATGTTGTTAACAAGGCACTGTGTAAACTGGTGGTGGCGCCATGACAGCGTGGGCTGTGTTTACATGGAAGGGACTGAATTCTCGGGTCAGAATGAACTGATCATTGACTGGAAATGGTTACGTTCAGCTATCTGTAGACCATATGCAGCCATTCACGGACTTCATGTTCCCAAACAATGATGAAATTTTTATGGATAACAACGCGCCACAACTGTTCATGATTGGTTTGAAGAAAATTCTGAACAATTTGAGTCAATGTTTTGGTCACCCAAATCTTCTGACACGAATCCTATCGAACATCTATGGGGTATAATGGAAAGGTCAATTTGCAAACAAAATACTGCATCAGCAACACTTTCGTAGTTATGGACGGCTGTAGAGGCAGCATGACTCAATATTTCTGCAGCGGACTTTGGAGGACTTGTTGTGCCCACGCCATGTCGATTTGCAGCATCACACCTGGCAAAAGGAGATGAGAAATGATATTTTGTCATCTCTGCGTATATGTCTAATAAACTATACGTATCGGCTCCAAAGTGTTGAAATCCCTCATTAATTCTTGAAGGGATTAATCTGGGCTACTCTCAGTGCCATTCTCTTGTTTGAACAAAAATACTTCCTCCCACCAAACCTAAGTTAGCTGTCTCCAGTTGGCCCATTTATGCATTACTCCTCATAGCACAATTGAAGATATTTTCTACTCAGTTTTCATAGATATATTCACCAATTTGAGTGCCAATACGTTTCTCATTTCACTTATACTGGATCTCGCACGTCAGGTACCATGCAACTGGATCTAGTTCCTTTCAAAATCACAATAAGTTCATGTCCCAATACTCAAACCCCTCAATTGTCACCAAAAAGTTCTCTCCTGCAACCTATGCCTCTAAAATCAGCTTCTTACTGTCATCTCTCTTTCTTCCTAATAATCCTACTCGGCCTATGCATGTTACACATTGCTGATCATCAAGCATTTAGAAATTTGTCAACAACTGAACTATAGTTACACAAATTTCATATGGGATGGATTGGGTTATTTGGGGAAGGAGACCAGACAGCAAGGTCATCGGTCTCATCGGATTAGAGAAGGATGGGGAAGGAAGTCAGTCATGCCCTTTCAAAGGAACCATCTTGGCATTTGCCTGTAGGGATTTAGGGAAATCAGGGAAAACCTAAATCAGGATGGCCGGAGACGGGATTGAACCGTCGTCCTCCCGAATGCGAGTCAAGTGTGCTAACAACTGCGTCACCTCGCTCAGTATCACCTACCAAGCTATTCTGCAACCTAATGTACACAGACAATAGACGTTTTACCCAGAATCTCACTTTAACATTCACGGGAGAAGTCAACTCAATGACTTGATGAGGACACATACTTATTTAAGATTTTTGTGTTTGTTTTTCCCTTAGATGTGAGACAAATACCCATTGACCCACTCAATACTGTGGCAATTTTCCCCATCCATTGTGTGGCCTGTTCCTGTAGTTCCAAAGCTATAGTAGTGGCTAAATCAGGACGGCTGGACGCGGGATTGAACCGCCGTCCTCCCGAACGCGAGTCCAATGCGCTAGCCACTGCGCCACCTCGCTCGGTCCAATTTCATATGTAACCCTGCATGAATGCCACTATGTTCCTCTCAGAAAACAGCGTCATTACATTAAGATAACTTGTTTTTTCAACTATCTCATCACTTCATGCCACCTTTTAAAACTGTTTACTCTTTTAATTGAAAAATGTATGCAGCTGAAATGCAGGTTCATTATTTTCCTCCAGGAAAACACAATTTAAAAAAATATGGGACCGCTTCAATTGCTACATGCTTCTCTCAACTATTATGTGGTAGAAGTGTCTATGTACAGTGCAGTTTGTCCCATCTCATAAAGTTGCTACTGTTACACTAGTTCTGAAAAACAGGAAGAAATCAAGATTAGAGTTTAATATCCCACTGATTACATGGTAGTTAAAGGTGGAGCAGAACCTTGCATTGGAGAGCTATGGGAAAAGAAATTAACTATGTAACTTTTATAGGAATCATCCTGGCATTTACCACAAATGATTTAATGAAATCATGGAAAACCTAAACCTGGATGACCAGATGGGGATTGAAAGTGTCACCTGCCTAAATGCAAGTTTATTGTCTTACCACTGTGTAACTTTACTTGATCACAAGTTATGGGTTGATGACATTGAATATTATCTTGTTGAAAGGTTGGCTAAGGAATTGAGAGCAAGAATGGTCTTCGAATAGGCTGGGGAATCTCTTTCGTAGAGTAGAATGCTGTGAAGATGTACAACATGTGTACCATAATGTCTTAGCACTGTAAGCATTCACACCTCATCTTACGGCACCAAATGTTTGAGCAGTGTGGTTCTCAGGCAGAAACTGTATCACTTGCCATTGCCCATGGTACATTCATGACGAAACTCGTCCCTTATTCCCCCTCTCCCTATACAAACAGTGTTGTTAGTAGAGTGCACAGTGATAAGATAGTAGATGCACATTCATGAAAAAGACAACTGGCACATTCAGGAAAATGGTAGTCCTAATCTCCTTTCCACCTTCATGATTTAGAGCTTCCTTTTTCCCTTACTTTGATTCAGCCAAATTCCAGGATTTTTTAAAAGAAAAGTATTAGCCAATTTCTTTCCCCATTCTATCTAATGTGAACTTACATTCAATGTCTAACGAGTTCGTCACTGATAGGATACCCTTCACTCTTTCTTGCTTATTCTCTAGGTCTGTATAGAAGAAGAATACTTCATTAGGTGTCTGTCATACACTAACTCAGTTCTCTGTCATGGCCTATATAGATCTTCCAGGGGCTTCCCTTTGTAGGTAGGTATCTGCTGACACTCTCTGCTTTCATTGTGTAGTCATATATGCATGGCCTACATATTTTCGATGTGTTGACAAGGACAACGACTTTCTGTTCAGATCTTTATTGTTCTGATTCGACCTCGCCCACAGCTGCTTCTTTTAGAGGCCAGAGTTGTAAAGCTGACAGTGTCATAGCTTGTGATATCAGTCAGCCAGCTAGGCCAAGATCACATTTCAGATCTCACCAATTGCAGCTGGAATAACATCTATCCTAAGTTTGTAATAAATTTTTTTTTTTTTGTAGATATGATTCCAACAAATTACACAGCAACTTCGAAAATCTAGTTTCTCACAGTAATATGAAGACTTTGTGTTGCTGCTACACATTTTATTCTCGGTTGGTCACGAGGATTCCAAACGTTTGCGATAAACTTTTTGGTTAGGCATATTTACTCCATAACAGTAAAAGAAAAAAAAGAAGTTTACATGTTCCACATCCACGAAAATCTCATCAGCATGGATATATGGAACGAAAAACTAATCTAATCTAATCTAATACAATCCAAATTCTTCTACACATCTTTCTGAGACAGGGTGAAGTAGGATGTCTGATATGGACTTTGTATTAGAAGCATGATTGATTCATTAATTTTTAGATTTAAATTTAACCACACTTTATAGATTATTTCATATTGATACCTCTAAATCTGATTAATCAAAGCATGGGAGGTTTCAAATTATGGATGGAAAAAAGTAGCCTCCTTGTGCTCTGCAACAACAAAGTACATGTAAATCACACAAATAAATTTATTAACATGTGAGCACTAGACAAAACCACCAATTTCAGTGTACACACACAATTTCAAACTACACAACACGATACAAGCACACCAAAGTTTTGTCTGTGGAATTAATTACATTCAACACCTATTATACAAGGGTTGGAACATAAATAATGGAAACTATTTATTCACAACCGATTCAAAAGCGTTACATGTGTGCACCTGTTACTGTTCTGCAAAGTTATACCGTTAGCAGAGCCTGTTCTGTGGATGCTGAGAATGGAGTCAGGCAGTAGTAACTGACCGAGACAGACGCAGCAACAGGACAGTAACCAATTTTGTGACATTTGCGAGTTCCTAACCAGGAGCGAATTTTATACCATCTGTGTGCTTTAATAGTTTAGTTTCTTGAGTTTATGCATGTAAATTTAATCTCTAATAGCCACTGTTCTCGCGTTTTCGTTTGCGTCGGAAAGTAAACCGATTTTGTGACATATTACAAGTTCCTAATCAAGGGGGAATTATTTAGTTTCACCTGAGTTCTTCAGTAGTTAGGTTTTTGAATATCTGCGTATTATTAGACACAGTTTCTGCGTTTTGGTCAAGGTCTACAGTAGAGTTGCGCAGCAGGAGCCGATAGTCCATTTAACTGCATAGTTTAGTTTTCCATAGTCTTTAGTATGGACAGGGACTGCGATTGTTGTGTGCGGATGCGAGCCAAGTTGGTGACACTTCGCTCTCAGCTTCAGGCTGTGACAGCTTCGGTTACACAGCTTGAGGCTGTGATAGATGGGCATCACTGTTGTCGGCCAGCCGTCGGGATCCAATGGACGTCCAGCACGTCCGAGTCCTCCAATCAGTCCTCACTGGTGGCCAACCCAGATACTGCTCGCACTGTGGCTGACCCCTCACCTTTGGTCTAGTGGGAGGTCGCCCCGGGGCGAAGCAAGTGGCAAAAGACTCCGAAGGCAGCCGCACATAAGACATCCCCAGTTTGTTTGACAAACAGGTTCCGGGTGCTGTCTGTGGCTGACACTGTCGTTGAGACAGATGCTGTCGCCTGTCCTGTTTCAGAGGAAACCACTCAGCCTGCAAGATCCGGGCAATCACAGATGGTGGGATTATTGGTAGTTGGGAGCTCCAACGTTAGGCGTGTTATGGAGCCCCTTAGAGACTTGGCTGACAAGAAGGGTAAGAAAACCAATGTGCACTCCGTGTGCATACCAGGTGGAGTCATTCCAGATGCAGAAAGGGTTCTCCTGGATGCCATGAAGAGCACGGGGTGCAGCCAACTGCAGGTGGTTGCTCACGTTGGTACCAATGATGTGTGTCACTTTGGATCAGAAGATATTCTCTCTGGTTTCGAGCGGCTAACAGAAGTGGTAAAGGCTGCCAGTCTTGCTTGCAAGATGAAAGCAGAGCTGACCATTTTCAAACATAGTCGACATGACCGATTGTGGACCTCTGGTACAGAGCCAAGTGGAGAGTCTGAATCAGAGGCTCAGACGGTTCTGTGACCGTGTAGGCTGCAGATTCCTCGACTTGCGCCAAAGGGTGGCTGAGTTTCGGTTTCTGCTGAATAGGTCAGGTGTCCACTATGTGCAGGAGGCGGCTACACGGGTAGCAGGGGTTGTGTGACGTGGACTGGGCGGTTTTTTAGGTGAGAGGGTCTCGGAAAAACACAAGAAGGGCTTCAGTCACAGAGGGTGCAGGATGAACACAGGAAGAACGTAGATACAGGAACCATTGGTATAGCAGTTGTAAATTGTCGTAGCTGTGTTGGGAAAGTACCAAAGCTCCAAGCGCTAATAGAAAGCACTGATGCTTAAATCGTTATAGACACTGAAAGCTGGCTAAAGCCAGATATAACAAGCTCAGCCGAAATTTTTGCGAAGAACCTAATAGTGTTCCGAAAGGATAGGTTAAACACGGTTGGCGGTGGCATGTTTGTTGCTGTTAGAAGTAGTTTAGCTTGTCGCGAAATTGAAGTAGATACTTCCTGTGAGCTAGTATGGGCAGACGTCATTGTCGGCAACTGGAATAAAATAATAATTGGATCCTTTTACCGACCTTCCAATTCAGATTATACAGTTGCTGAAAGGTTCAAAGAAAACTTGAGTTTGATTTCAAACACGTACCCGACTCATATGATTAATAGTTGGTGGTAACTTTAATTTACCCTAGATATGTTTGCAAAAATACATGTTTAATTCCGGAGGTACGCACAAAATATCATGCGAAATTGTGCTAAGCACATTCTCTGAAAATTATTTCGAGGAGTAAGTTCATGAGCCCACGCGAATAGTAAACGGTTGTGAAAACACACTTGGACTCTTACCAACAAATAATCCTGAGTTAATAAAGAGAATCAAAACGGATACAGGGATTAGTGAACACAGGGTTGTCATAGCGAGACTGAGTATTGTAATCATCAAATCCTCGAAAAAAAGCTAAAAATATACCTATTCAAAAAAGTAGATAAAAATTCACTTGACGCCTTCCTGAGAAACAATCTCTACTCATTCCATATTAATAATATAAGTGTAGACCAGATGTGGCTTAAATTCAAAGAAATATTATCGGCAGCAATGGAGAGATTTATACCAAATAAATTAACAAACGACGAAGCTGATCATCCTTGGTACACAAAACGGGCTAGAACACTGTTGCAGAAACAACGAAACAAACATGCCAAATTGAAACAGACGCAAAATCCCCAAGATTGGCGATCTGGCAGAAAACCCAAACAGATTCTGGTCGTATGTGAAGTATGTTAGCGGCAAGAAACAATCAACGCCTTCTCTGCGCGATAGCAATGGGATACTGTCGAAGACAGTGCTGCCAAAGCAGAGTTACTAAACACCGCCTCCCTAAATGCCTTCACAAGAGAAGACGAAGCAAATAAACCAGAATTAGAATCGAGAACAGCTCCCAACATGAGGAATGTAGAAGTAAATATCGTCAGAGTAGTGAAGCAACTTAAATCACTTAATAAAAGAAGTCTTCTGGTCCAGACAGTATAACAATTAGGTTCCTTTCCGAGTATGCAGATACATTAGCTCCATACTTAACAATCATATACAACCGTTCGCTGGACGAAAGATCCATACCCAAAGACTGGAAAGTTGCACAGGTCACACCACTATTCAAGAAAGGTAGTATTGTTAACGTCGATATGCAAGAGGATTTTCGAACACATATTGTGTCCGAACATTATGAATTACCTCGAAAAAAACTGTCTATCGACACAAAGTCAACATGGGTGTAGAAAACATCGTTCCTGTTAAACACAACTAACTCTTTATTCACATGAAGTGTCGAGTGCTATTGAAAGGGATTTCAGATCGATTCCGCATTTGTGGATTTCCGGAAGGCTTTTGACACTGTACCACACAAGCAGCTCGTAGTGAAATTGCGTGCTTATGGAATATCGTCTCAGTTATATGACTGGATTTGTGATTCCCTGTCAGAGAGATCACAGTTCGCAGTAATTGAAGAAAAATCATCGAGTAAAACAGAAGTGATTTCTTGTGTTCCCCAAGGTAGTGTTATAGGCCCTTTGCCGTTCCTTATCTATATAAACGATTTGGGAGAAATCTGAGCAGCTGTCTTCGGTTGCTTGCAGATGACGCTGTCGTTTATCGACTAATAAAGTCATCAGAAGACCAAAACAAACTACAAAACCATTTAGAAAAGATATCTGGATGGTGCGAAAAGTGGCAATTGATCCTAAATAACGAAAAGTCTGAGGTCACCCAAATGAGCGCTAAAAGGAACTCGTTAAACTTCGGTTACACGATAAATCAATCTAATTTAAAAGCTGTAAATTCAACTAAATTCCTAGGTATTACAATTACGAAGAACTTAAATTGGAAGGAACACAGAAAATGATGTGGGGAAGGCTAACCAAAGACTGTGTTTTATTAGCTGGACATTTAGAAAATATAACAGACCTACTAAGGAGACTGCCTACACTACTCTTGTCTGTCCTCTTTTAGAATACTGCTGCACGGTCTGGGATCCTTACCAGTTTCCACTCGCTATATGAGACTGGAATAATAGAGAATGGTTTGATGAACCCTCTGCCAGGCACTTAAATGTGATTTGCAGAGTATCCATGTAGATGTAGATGTAGGAGCAGTCTAAAGTTATGGTGATTCTCATGTACGATTGTGATGGTGTTAGCCTAACACATTACGTTCCTCCATGGCAGACCGGCAATGAACAGTATTACTTTTAGTTTTTGGAGCATCCCCTGCGACCAGCTTTGCGAATGAAGCGGCGACACTTTCTATGCAACCCACCCATCATTTTGTACAACAGTGCACAGATGCATACAGCGCAAGCTGTAGCTGCTCTGTTTGGTCGGTGGGACTGGGAAGTACTGTAGCATCCACCATACTCCCTGGTCTTTTAAGTCCTCGTGACTTTTATTTGATTCTGAAGATGAAGGAACCACTTCGTGGCATTCGCTTCAGAACTGTTCCAGAGATTCGACAGGCAGTAGACTGCTCCATTCGCACCATCAACAGAACAGGCTCTGCTTATGGTATACTACACTTCCACATCGCTGGCAACGAGTTCTCCACAACGCTGGTGACTACTTTGAAGGACAGTAACAGATGCAAACATGTAACACTTTTGTATCGGTTGAGAATAATTATATGCCACTGTTTAAGTTCCAACCCTCATATAATTTGAAATACTGCTGCACTGAAATCTATTTATCAACTGGATAACATTTCACTTTACGTTAACAAATTTGCATAGGTCTACAAGATGGAACAGCTGCAGACCAAAAAATATTCCACTATGTCTTATGTGTGCAACATGACCATATAATGGTTCAAACAGTATATAGTAAATGTATGCTAGTTGTTGTATGTCATGGACATTCAAGCCCCACTGGAATAAGTTTGATATTCTGGCTCAAAGCTGCATTTTGCGCTAGCATTTATCTGCTGGTCTTCACTACTTTTCTTCACTGATGACAGTGAACGAAATGGAAAGGATTGACTTGTGACATAAGGAAGGATAAATATCAATTCTCATGTGCTGCAACAGATTAATAACGAATTAAATATTTATTTGGTAACAATACAATTGAAATGAGTTTGTCATTGAGTTCATTATTCATTTTGACCTATGGCATGAGTTAGGTGCAAAAGAATATTTTATGGTTTTTAACACTCCCATTTCCTAGACTATTAATTTTTTATTAGTACTCAGCACACAAACATTGAAAAATTGTTATAATGTCCTCATTTAAACAGGTCTCATTTTTCTTCTACCTTTTTTGTCTGCAGGTATCCTTCTAATTTCTGGATCGCACCTTGTTGAAGGTTGAGCCTTGCTTAAATTTGTTCGTAACCCACGAAATAATTTTGATATAACATGTGGTAGAAATAGTGATGGGGTAACTCATGACAGTTACCATCTGAGTCCTAAAATCGGCCTCTTGAGACATTATGTTCTAAAAAATGTTTATTATAAACTACACTTCTGTCCAATGGGTTCCAGTCACTTCTGGGGTGTTTTTATCGAGCGTTTCCTGTTTCCTTCTTCAGTAGGGAATGTAAACATTGATACATGACCCTTTTCTTTGGTGAATTGATAACTGCTCTTGCAAACAGGAACACAACACTTTTCTGTCGTCTTCAGATACAATAATGTATTAATTGTTAACATATTAAATCAGACTGCTTTTATTTATGAATAACAACAGAGCATTTCAATAAAGTATACTGTTGTACTACTTCAGCATTGTAAAAATTAAGTCAATGAATTGAGGGAAATCTATGGAAATGTTTATTATATTAAGGTACAATCACTTATGAGAAGGTTCAGATACAAAATTTCTGACTCTAAAACATTATTTTAAAGTTATGTATAAAGTTTTGTTCAAATTCTGTCCATAAAAGAATTTTAGATAGCACAGCTGCACATGTAAGTATAAAAGCGCTACAAGCTTTACAGAATTGTAAGCTAACATTTGTATTTAACCTTCGATTGCAGTTTTAATATTTCTAAAATTTAAAGAACCTCTCTCACACCGGCCTGATTTAGCTTCACTGATCAGAATAGTAAAAACATGCGTATATTAAGGGAATTTTCATTGACAAAGCAGGCTTATCACATTCACACAGTTCAATACTGTTCTGTCCTGATTAAATTAAGCTTAACTTAAATTCCATAAGGCAGTGAAGCAATTTCGAAGTCTCGGTGCGACGAAAATTGTGAGTCGATCTCCTGGAAACATTTGTAATAATTATTAACTTTCGGTGATCACGTGGGGAAGACCGGAGATCTGCTGGTAAGACCGTGTTAGCCTATTTATTTGAAGTAACTGGATATATTGAGCATTCAAAACGGCAGGTTCGTCCAGTGTAAATCAGATGTTCCCCACTGATCCCGTGCAACACAGCGTAGTAAGCAGACACTGTCAATAATAGTAATCCGTTAAATAATACGCGAACACACTTACTTTAGTTTAGTTCATGTATTAAACTCCTTCCCATACAGAATCTCATCAAGATGGCGACTCACTCAACAATACATACATATATTTTCTTCTTTCACGACTAATCGGCAAGAAGTTCCTATTCTTTTCATAAGAGAAAACATAGATAGCAGAGAAGCTATTCCATGGAGTAAATGGACGCTCCAAGGAATAATTGGGCTTGAAACTACTTTGCATTGATAATCGGTAAGATAAGAAGAGATATTTCGAGATATGTACTGAGTTATATAATTTATAAAATTTCTGAAAATATCGTGGAGAGACCGCTGCAAGAGACATTACACAGTCTCAACAATATGGTATAATTTCAATACACTACAGTTACAATGTTAAGTCTGGTTAAACAGAAGACACAAAAGGTTCACAGCCTCACACCCACAACCACATCGTAGGCAGCATTGCCACATTTCAGTCCTCCAGTCTACAATACAGGCAGTTGTGCCTCTTCCCTCACACACATTGCAGAGCTTTTGCTGCCACCATAATTATAAAACATTACTTATCTTGTTATTTAGTCTTCTGTGGAGTATGATGCTAGTCTCAAATGCTGTTTCTGATATGAAGAAACATTAACTCGTAAAATGACTGTGTTACTGAGATGGCTTCCAATCGTTATCCTGTGATACAAAATTTCTAAACTTCGTAACAGTTTCATTCACCAATATTTGCACACACAGAACTTGTAACAAAACATTATTCTGCCTTCACCAATATTACAGAAACACAGTATCTAAATTTGCAATAGCTCTCCACGAAGACTGCCTATTTCCCATCACATTCCCACCAAATCTCTCTACAATGAAGAACAGAGATACTGTATAAAATTATATAGTTTACAACTTTGTCGATAATAATCGCTAATGCATCCTTGAAACAATTAATAAAATGAATTTACAGACATTGTAATAAAATTCTTTAATATTAATTCAAATAGATGTAATATGAACATGTAAATATGAAGCAACTAATTTTTCATGAATACGTTTATATCGAAACTTAATTATACCGAGCTGGAGACATCGATATTCACTGATATCGTACATTTCTTGTTGTGTTATTGACTTGATTGCATTAAAATGCACATATGCTGTCTGTTTTTCCGTACCGATTTAGGAACACTGTCCGCTACCTTACAGTTAGGATAGAAAGCTTTGCTTGTTATTAATGATGTGTATGTTGTGAGTATAAAATGCTTATTTGCTGCTCAGCTTAGAACTGTATGAGTTGAAGGAGCAAGGAAAGTGATTTGTCTTTAGACAAGAATCTCATAAATATCTTGAGCATTGCTTTGCATGTTAAAATGCTTGTTCCGTTTTGAACAGGTTACTCTGAAAAAAGATTCTTGTTAAAGCAATGGATTCCTATCACTAAATGCAAGATTTTATATCTATGATGAGCAGTTTTCGTGTGGGCATCAGTTCTTGGAAGAAGATTATTTAGTTATTCCTGATACTTCAAGCAGACATCTCAAACCAGAAACAGTGCCACTATAGTTTGTGTTACCAATGCATTCAGTACTCAAGAAAAGACTTCCAGTGCAACAGATCATAATAACAACCGAACAATCTGTTGTAGGAACTCATGATCATATTGAACACGTTAGTCACTTGAATTGTTCGACACAAATCTTTTATTTCTTTTCAGACTAACACATTTTCTCATTAATTACCTTAGTTTCATGTCTGTACAAAAAAGATCTTATTCCTGATTCTGTTCACTCACAGTTTCAAGGTATCTAAGGAGTATGGAACTCACACACATATAGAAATGGTTGATAAGGACTCTGGAATGTGCTATTTTTTACCAGACGTTTTGCAGTCATTGAGAAGAAATTCAAGAGTCTGCAGGATAAAGATATTAGAAGAGAGCAGAAAAACTAATCGATAAAAGACGTTATACATGGTCTGAAAGAGATGGGTCATCTAACAGAGAAGCTGAACCAACAAACATGGACTCATGTGCAATTAGTGAGTACTTTGTTAAATAATATTGTGTCAGCCAAAGGAAGTAGATACAGAACTGACATTAAAATGTTTGCAACGACATGTATTTTCACTCCCCAGAGGCATGTGAATATTTACATATGTTAATGCCCCTGCCTCGTAAATCACTGATTTCTCGCTGGGCACCAACTGTGAATTGCGTCCTTGATTTTGTTTGATTATATGTTCCAGCACTTTGCTTCTAACCTTTATGTTAAAAATTGTCTGTGAAAAGCAAAAGTCCCAGGTTCGAGTCTTGGTCCAGAACATAGTTTTAAATTGCCACCAAGTTTCATATCAGCGAACACTCCATTGCAGAGTCTAAAATTCATTCTGCAAACATCCCACAAGCTGTGGCTAAGCCATGTGTCCTCAATATCCTTTCTTCCAGGAGGGTTAGTCTTGCAAGTTTCACAGAGAACTTTTGTCTAGCTTGGAATGGAGAAGATGAGGTATTGGCAGAAGTAAAACTGTAAGGATGTATCGTGAGTTGTGTTTGGGTAGCTCAGTCAGTAGAGCATTTGTTTGCAAAAGACAATGTTTTCTGGGTTTGAGTCACATTCTGGCACACAGCTTTAATCTGTCAGGAAGTTTCTTATCAAGTGAGGACTGAATTTAAACATGCTAGCCACATAATAGATAACATGGCAACCAGGAAGCAGGTAGTATGGGACCAGGAAACAAATAGCTGTGCAGGTTTTGTATAGTTTGGAGGATAATTCGAACAACCAGCAGGAGCAAAAGACGTTTCATATGCACTAGTTTTCATACTTGCATACTTGTTCCCATAAAAGATAAATTTAAATGTCCAAAAGCATATTTTCAGTGAATGGTTTTGATAGTAATATACAAGCAAACCTAATACATTCTGCCCTAGAGAGCCTAAGAAATCCTGGCAACAGAATCTAGATTGTTATTGTGTGCTCTACATCTGCATGTTTACTCTGCTATTCACAATAAACTGCGTTGCAGAGGGTTCAATGAACCACCTTCAAGCTGTCTCTATACCGTTCCGCTCTCATAAGGCTCGCGGGAAAAGCGAGCAATTAAATTTTTCTGTGAGAGCCCTGACTTCTCTTATTTTACTGTAATGATCATTTCTCCCTATGTAGACAGGTGCCAACCGAAAGTTTTCGCAATCAGAAGAGAAAACTGTTTCATGAGAAGATCCTGTCGCAACGAAAAACGCCTTGTTTTAATGATTGCCACTCAAATTCACATATCATGTCTGTGGCACTATCTCCCCTATTTCGCGATAATACAAAACGAGCTGCCCTTCTTTGTACTTTTTCGATGTCATCCGTCAGTCCCACCTGGTTTGGATCCCACACCACACAGCAATACTCCAGAATAGGTTGGACATGCATGATGTAAGCAGTCTCTTTAGTAGACATGTTGCACATTGTAAGTGTTCTGCCAATTAATCACGGTCTTTGGTTTGCTCTACCCACAACCATACCTATGTGATCGTTCCAATTTAGGGTATTTGTAATTGTAATCCCTAAGTATTTAGTTGAATTTACAGTCTTCAGATTTGTGTGACTTATCGCATAATCGAAATTTAATGGATTTCTTTTAGTACTCATGTGAATAACTTCACACATTTCTTTATTCAGGATCAATTGCCACTTTCCGCACCATACAGGTATCTTATGTAAATGATTTTGCAATTTGTTTTGGTCATCTGATGACTTTAATATACGGCAAATGACAGCATCATCTGCAAACAGTCTAAGAGGGCTACTGAGATTGTCTCCAGGGCCTATAACACTTCCTTCGGGAAGTTTTACTCGATGACTTTCCGTCTATTACTACGAACTGTGATCTTTCTGACAGGAAATCACGAATCCAGACGCATGGCCGAAGCGATATTTCATAGGCACCCAGTTTGGTTAGAAGACGCTTGTGAGGAAAGGTGTCGTTAGCCTTCTGGAAGTCTAAAAATATGGCATCAATTTGACACCCCCTGTCGATATCACTTTTTACTTCATGACTATAAATAGCTAGTTGTGTTTCGCAAGAACGATATTTTCTAAATCCGTGCTGATATGTGTCAATAAATCGTTTTCTTCGAGGTTCTTCATAATGTTCGAATACAGTACATGTTCCAAAACCCTACTGCAAATCGACGTTAGTGATATGGGCCTGCAATTCAACGGATTACTCCTACTTCCCTTTTTGGGTATTGGTGTGACTTGAGCAATGTTCCAGTCTTTAGGTACGGATATATCTGTGAGCGAGCGGTTGTATATAATTGCATAATATGGAGCTATTGTATCAGCATACTCTGAGAGGAACCCAACTGGTATACAATCTGGACTGGAAGACTTGCCTTTATTAAGTGATTTAAGCTGCTTTGCGACACCGAGGATATCTACTACTATGTTTCTCATCTTGGCATTTGTTCTTGATTGGAATTCAGGAATATTTACTTCGTTTCTTTGGTGAAGAAGTTTCTGAAAACTGTGTTTAATAACTCTGCTTTAGTGGCACTGTCATCACTGACTTCACAGTCGTTATTGCGCAGTGAAGGTATGGACTGTATCTTGCCACTGTTGTACTTATGTATGACAAGGATCTATCGGGTTTTCTGCCAGATTTCGAGACAGAGTTTCGTTGTGGAATTTATTAAAAGCATCTGACATTGAAGTACGCGCTGTATTTCAAACTTTTGCAAAACTTTGACAGTCTTGGGTATTTTGCGCTCTTTTAAATTTGGCATACATTTTTCGCTACTTCTGCAACAGTGATCTGACCCATTTTGTGTACCATGGGGGATCAGTAGCATCACTTATTAATTTATGTGGTATATATCTCTCAATTGCTGTCGATACTATCTCTTTGAAAGCATTCCAAAACTTTTCTACACTTACATGATCAGATCGGAAGTAGTGAAAACTGTCCCTTAAAATGGCGTTAACAGCATTTTTATCAGCTTTTTTAAGCAGATATACTTTGCATTTCTTTTTGATGGTTGTAGGTGTTACAGTATTCAGCCTAGCACCAATTGCCTTGTGGTCACTAATCCCTGTATTCGTGATGACACTCACTATTTGTCCAAGATTATTTGTTTTCTAAGAGGTCAAGTTTGCTTTTGCAACCATTGACACTTTGAGTGGGCTCATGAACTAATTATTCAAAAAACTGATCTGAGAAATCATTCAGTTCAGTTTCGTATGACTTTTTTGCCAGCTGCCAGCTTTAAACGTTTAATTTTTCAGCATATCGAGGGTAGATTGAGTCACCACCGACTATAATTCGATGAGTGGGTTACTGTTCTCTCTGACAGACACCATATCCATATAAATATATCGTTCTGGCAATACCGGCCAGTGCGGATACACACTCTTACGGGACTTGGTAAGAATGTCTTCCACAAGTAATCTGTGTGTTGGGTAGGGACACTACGAATGTAGTGTGTGGATATATAAGATGAGAATGTGGGTCTCACGGAAGGAGTGCACGAGATAGTCGCTGCAGTCGCATTATCCTCTGTGCTCTCGGTGGCCCAGATGGATAGAGCGTCTGACATGTAGGCAGGAAATCCCAGGTTCAAGTCCCGATCGGGGCACACATTTTCAAAAATGGGTCAAATGGATCTGAGCACTATGGGACTTAACTTCTGAGGTCATCAGTCCCCTGGAACTTAGAACTACTTAAACCTAACTAACCTAAGGACTTCACACACATCCATTACCGAGGTAGTATTCGAACCTGTGACCGTAGCGGTCGCGCGGTTCCAGACTGTAGCGCCTAGAACCACTCGGCCACCCCGGCCGGCAGACATTTTCACCTGTCCCCGTTGATATATATCAACGCCCGTCAGCAGCTGAAGGTATTAAAATATAATTCTAATTCTGATTACAAATATGGCTAAATATAGGGCGAACATGCGCAGCACAGTACTTTAATATTCTGCTAGGTACTCCATCATATACATGAGCACCCTTAATCCACACTGATTTAGTTATTGACTCAATCTCCCTCTTGTCTGTATCACAGAGGAGTATTTCAAACATCAATCTCGGAAAGGCATTTGCCAAGAAATTTATATGATTCCCTGTAGAAATAAAATTTATATTTAATTCACCAACAATGCTCAGAAAACGATTCTTAAGTACTGTACATATATCTGATTTATCAGTAACAGAAATATTTTTACTAAGAACAGATTTTATATCATTGACCTTGTGCTGCTGACCAGACACTTCCCTCAGAACTGACCATATGGTTTTAATTTTATCCTGTGAATTCTGTGTGCCTTTTGAATAACATTTTAAGCACCTTACAATACTGTTTTTAATGGGCTACTGTAGCTTGATTCTGACTATTTCTAACATTTTGATATAATTTCCGCTTTGTTCTACATGATATCCTTATCCCACTAGTCAACCACCTGGGCTACCTATTACTGCTAGGAACCATTTCGAAGATTCTAATGGAAAGTAACTCTCAAAGTGCATGAGAAATGTGTTAAGGAAAGCATTATATTTATCATCTATCTTATTGTCACTATAGACATTCTGCCACTATTGTTCCCTGACAAAGTTTAAAAAACTATCTATTTTTGTTGGATTAACTTCCCTACATAGTTTGTAATTATATGTGACATTCGTTTGAGTACAAAAGACTTTAAGTGTTAAAATTTGTGCATCATGGTCTGAAAGGCCATTGACCTTTTTACTAACAGAATGTCCATTTAGTACTAAAGAATGAATAAAAATATTGTCTATGGCTGTACTACTGTCCTCCTGCACCCTAGTTGGAAAAACACAGTCTCCATCAGATCATATGAATTTTTTTCTTGCACCATCATATACAAAGTTTATATTCAAGTCACCACATATAGCTAATTTCGGGTACTTCCTACAAAGTGAATCAAAACCCTCTCTAGCTTGAGCAGAAATGCTCTGAAGTCAGAGTTACAGTACCTATAAACAACAACAATTATAAGTTTAGTTTCACTAAATTCAATTGCCTTTGCACAACATTCAAATATCTGTTTAGTGCAGTGATATGATACATCTATGGACTCAAATGGAACACTGTTTTTTATGTACATGACCACTCCCCATCCTGCAAAGAAATCTGTAACCTGGTAAATGAAGCCTCTGAATTGTCACATTATTTAATTGGTGCTTCGATATGCCAATAGTTTCAGGGTCAACATCTGTAAGCAGTTCACTAACTTTATGTATAATACATCTTATATTTTAATGAAATATGATAATTCCTTCTCTGCTTAGAAATATGATGTTCTCTGAAGGTGAGCCCTTAGTTAGAGGGACTTCCTTTAAGCAGGTTACCTACCAGATGATTTCAATCTAAAAGAGGTGCAGCTCTAACACCAACTACTACAGGAATTTTTCTATGAGTGATCCCATCACCACCCACCACACTGTCACCTATAAGCCTTTCCAGCTTCCCCTTCCCTTACCTATTGAGGTGCAGGCCTTGCCTAGTGAAACCCAATCTTCTGATAGACCCAACTGGCACCACTAAAATGTGACCCATGCTCTCTGCTATCAGCGCCCTCTCCAGCCCCATGTTAACGCACCTAACAGCCGCATTAAGATGAGACTGATCATGAAGCTGAAACAGTTGCATCAAATGCATATTAGTGCCACCAGTTTGAGTAGCTACCTTATCAAGTCACCACCTATATCATATTCCCTGGCCCTAGCAAGACTTCGATGCTCCACCCACTATCACTACCTGATCCTCCTTTGTAAAATTCCTACTATGTTGTCAGTCACCTGATCCAAATGTGCACCAGTCTGAACTATTTATTTTGTATTTCAAATATTTCAGTGATTTTCCTGGAAAGTGAGAAATACTTAACAGAAGTTCTACGCCATTATGTGATAGCTAATTATCTTTCAATATATAATTTGTGTTTTATTTTATAAAAATAGTTGTTTGCAGAACTTCAGTAAGAATTATTATATGTAGATTAACATCCTTGGACTCAACAAATTCATGTATGTCACAGGCCTGAGGAAACCCTAGTTTGGAGGTTGTATTTTCCAATTTTGTATCTTTTGCATCATCAGCATCCTTCTTTTCAATTTCTAGTAGTTTGTTGATGAGCTAGACATACCTTCATCTTTTCTTTGTTCAGATTCAGGCTCCTCAATTGTTGCGCTATTAAGTTTATATAGTGTGAAATTACTTTCATATAGATGTTTGAGAAATGTGTAGGTTCATTCATCTCTATTTTCCTACTTTGAGACTTGTCTTATTTTTTATAATAATATCATCAGAGACTTTTTATCAAGTACTTGATGCTCGCACATCACATTTCAATTTTTTATTCCAATAATCTTGAAACTGGTGTTCTGTATTTATAAAGATCACATTGCTGCACTGAATTTGTAGATAAGTCAGATTACACTAATACTCGCATTATTTGATAAAATCAGTGACAGATAAATGTAAGTTGATTCTGTTCAAAAAATCAATGGAGTAAAACGTGATAGCCGCCAATAAATCCTTCAGGCTCCTCTTAAATCGAATTTTACTGGCAGATAAAATCCTTATGGCTGCTAGCATGTTACTGGAAAATGTATGTTCCTGAATAATTGACACCCTACTGGACCAATTTAAGTGACTTTAAATTTTTGTGAAGGTTATTCCTCTTTGTATTATTGATTCCATGAACTGAGCTGTTGTTTTGAGAAATAGAATTAATTCAATGACAGACTTCATTAAGGAATAAATATACAGGGCTATTACAAATGATTGAAGCGATTTCATAAATTCACTGTAGCTCCATTCATTGACATATGGTCACGACACACTGCAGATACGTAGAAAAACTCATAAAGTTTTGTTCGGCTGAAGCCGCACTTCAGGTTTCTGCCGCCAGAGCGCTCGAGAGCGCAGTGAGACAAAATGGCGACAGGAGCCGAGAAAGCATATGTCATGCTTGAAATGCACTCACATCAGTCAGTCATAACAGTGCAACGACACTTCAGGACGAAGTTCAACAAAGATCCACCAACTGCTAACTCCATTCGGCGATGGTATGCGCAGTTTAAAGCTTCTGGATGCCTCTGTAAGGGGAAATCAACGGGTCGGCCTGCAGTGAGCGAAGAAACGGTTGAACGCGTGCGGGCAAGTTTGACGCGTAGCCCGCGGAAGTCGACGAATATAGCCGCCAGTTTGGAAAATCTTACGGAAAAGGCTAAAGCAGAAGCCTTACCGTTTACAATTGCTACAAGCCCTGACACCCGATGACAAAGTCAAACGCTTTGAATTTTCGGCGCGGTTGCAACAGCTCATGGAAGAGGATGCGTTCAGTGCGAAACTTGTTTTCAGTGATGAAGCAATATTTTTTCTTAATGGTGAAGTGAACAGACACAATGTGTGAATCTGGCCGGTAGAGAATCTTCACGCATTCATACAGCAAATTCGCAATTCACCAAAAGTTAACGTGTTTTGTGCAATCTCACGGTTTAAAGTTTACGGCCCCTTTTTCTTCTGCGAAAAAAACCTTACAGGACACGTGTATCTGGACATGCTGGAAAATTGGCTCATGCTACAACTGGAGACCGACAGCGCCGACTTCATCTTTCAACAGGATGGTGCTCCACCGCACTTCCATCATGATGTTCGGCATTTCTTAAACAGGAGATTGGAAAACCGATGGATCGGTCGTGGTGGAGATCATGATCAGCAATTCGTGTCATGGCCTCCACGCTCTCCCGAATTAACCCCATGCGATTTCTTTCTGTGGGGTTATGTGAAAGATTCAGTGTTTAAACCTCCTCTACCAAGAAACGTGCCAGAACTGCGAGCTCGCATCAACGATGCTTTCGAACTCATTGATGGGGACATGCTGTGCCGAGTGTTGGAGGAACTTCATTATCGGCTTGATGTCTGCCGAATCACTAAAGGGGCACATATCGAACATTTGTGAATGCCTAAAAAAACTTTTTGAGTTTTTGTATGTGTGTGCAAAGCATCACCTGTGTATCATATATACAGGGTGAATATAATTAAAGTTAAACTTTCAATCCGCTGTAGAAATAATGCCACTGATCAGAATGATGTCAAATTGCAATGGAATATTATCGGAGAAAGGGGAAAACGTAAGTCACAAGAAAAATAAATAGTTACACAATCCAGCAATAGATGGCGCTGTAAGCACCATAATTTAATAGTGGTGGACTACAAAAGACAAATGAATTATACAACAATGCAGAAGGTGTACATTTGAGGTTAAACAAACTGTACTGCCCAATGTGCATGGGTGTACAGGTGTGATACTGTTAGTTACGTAAGCCTATCCACCACAGCAAGGTCATATCACATTGGATGGGAAAAATCGGTTTTCAATTGTCCTGAGCTAAAAACCATATAAAAACCATCAATTACATCGGTTTTTAATTATCCTGAGGTCAAAAAACTCATAAAAAACATGAATCAAAATCAAATCGGAATATTAATTTCCGTGTGACTGGCGTATAGCATGTTCAATATGCTGTCCACCATTTTCTGCAAAAAGTTGAAATCGAGATACAGCACGTTCCACAAATGATCGAAGTGTTTCTGGAGTCACGTTCAGAATGTGCAGGGCAATGCGTGTCTTCAGTGCAGCTAAGCCTGCAATCGGAACACTGAACACAACATCTTTCAGATAGCCCCACAGCCAGAAGTCACACGGATTAAGATCAGGTGATCGGGACGGCCAGGCTGTAGGTAAATGGCTGCTCATATTACTAGCATTTCCGAAATGGCACTTCAGCAGCTGCTTAACTGGATTTGCAGTGTGCAGAGCTGCGCCACCTTGCATAAAAATGATTCCTTCCACACATCCACGCTGTTGCAGAGCTCGAATGACGTGTTTGCACAAAAAACACTCATAGCACTTACCAATGATGGTACTGGCAACAGATCCCGAAGCACCAGTCTCTTCGAAAAAATATGGCCCTATGGTAAATGATGCAGTAAACTCACACCACACAGTGACTTTTTCAGGATGAAGTGGTACTGGTTGATTTGCGTGTGGATTTTCCATTGACCATACTCGACAGTGCTGTGTATTGGCATATCCTGTCCGATAGAAGTGGGCTTCTTCTGTCCACAAAATCTTCCACAGCCAATCATTGTCCACTTCCATGTGAGCAAGAAATTCTGAAGCAAAGATCTCTCTTGCTGGCAGGTCAACAGGAAGCAACTCGTGCAAATGGGTAATTTTGAATGGATAGCAAAAAAGGATGTTTCGTCGGATTTTACACACCTTGCTCACAAGTATGTTCAGTGTTCAGGCAGTTCTCCATGCACTACATATTTGCACACAACTACTGGTCTCCTCCTGCACTGCTGTGGCCACTGCTTCCAATAACATCGAATCAATTCGTTTCCTTCCTCTACCAGGTTGCACACCAAAAGAACCCATCTTTTCGAATTTTCGAATCATTTTCTTCAGACCCATGGCAGTCATCAGAGCCATGCCTTTTTTTCAAATCATTCAGTGTCTGGAACTTCTGCAGAGCGACATGTGCACAGTCATCATTCTTTTTATACAGCTTTACAAGCAGAGCGCGATCCTGCATTGAGACAGCCATGCCAAACGTTGCAGACGCGAAAGGAGGAAATGTAGAGTGCCCGGCGTGTTTATACCAACTTCAATGGGTCGTGCGCATTACAGGTGTTTTCATTTACATATTCTGACACACACAGCGCCATCTATTGTTCAATTTTCACACTATTTTTTTCTTCTTCCATAAGTTTTCCCCTTCTCCGATAATATTCCGTTGCAATTTGGCGTCATTCTGACCAGTGATGTTATTTCTACAGCGTTTTAAAGTTTAACTTTAATTATTCCTACCCTGTATTTCAAAAACATTAAATTACAAAACTGTTCAATGTATAATATTTTTTGAAGTACTCATCAGGCTGGAGAGCAGCGTTTAGTGTGCATGTTTCGCAGCAATACACAGTTTCACACCTATCACCTTCTTTTTTTGTCTAAACACTCTCCACAATCCTTATGCTTGTTCCCAGGAAGCTTGTTGATAATCTACAACTGTCCATTCAAGCATTCCAAATCATCAGAAGTTGAATGACGTCCTGCGAGACAGTTTTTTCAACTTGTTTTTCTCGCAATGATTCTTGCCGTGGAAATAGCTGTTTACACGCCCTGCCTCCAAGAACGAGAAGTACAGCTTTCACCAACACTTCAGACTTTTCATTAGCAAACCATAGCCAGAAATAAACGAATCAATGACTGTTGTCACAGTGCCAAAATAGGGCATCAAAATGCAAGTATAAACGTTCGATGAATCACTAATCACATAAACTCTGAGCCGCCATTTTCTTGATTTTTGAGGACTTTACATTTTGAATAACACACGATCCTTTGAATGATACTGTGATTTCATCAGCAGCTAAATTTCTACATGGTCGATAAATTTCGAGAAACTTGGGAGACAAGTAATCCAACACATTCTTCTTTACTCAGACTTGATTGAACCTGAGTGTTGACATGTGCACTCTCTGGATTAGAAACGTGCACTCTCTCGATTAGAAACACGAAATGCCCTGAAAATTTGCATAAACCGCCTGTGAGTAAAACAGTCCGAAAAGAAGTCAGATGATTGTAACCATTCTCTTGAAAAATATTCCTGCAAATTTTTACGCTTTTGTAATGACCTGTCCAGTAGCACACCATGGCAGCTTTTCATTTCTGCCTTGCTAACATTTCTTCAGTCACACCACGCAGACTGTTGTGGAAGCCGTGTCACTTTACGTATTTTAACTGTAGCATACATGTTCGTTTGGTCTGTTATTTGTTGAAATGGGTGTCTGTAAAAATCAACTGAAAGTTTTACTGATAAATTACACTTCGAATCGTCAAATAAAAAGTCTTTAAACACAGTCATTTGTGCTCCACATTCGCCACAAATCTTCTTCTGAAACACTAGAATAATGCGCATTTTTAAGGTTTTCATCGTCATCTTCGTCAGAATTTTTAAAAATGAACCACTCCTCTAAAGGCTGCAAAATCTCTTCCTTAGAAAGAACTGAACGTTTGGAATTAGCCATTGCCCGCGCGCGAACTTGAATGTAATATTTCTGACATTCGTTTCAACAACAACTGCAACAATTTGACACTGGGTTAAGACAGGTTTCTGTAGGTGGCAGCACTAATCACCATTGATGCATAATACTCTCAGATCCAACACTGAACGTGTGAGAACCGCGAGAAATCGTGTCGAATGAGACTCGGCATCAGAGCAGAAAACAAAATTTACAGTCTCCACTGAAAGTCGACGTTAGAGTAGAAAGGGCTAGTCTAAGTTGAGAGCGCTCTATCGAATGTAGTCCTAAAATTTCGATTTAAATTTTATGAGTGTGTGTGTGTGTGTGTGTGTGTGTGTGTGTCGCATGAAATACTTTATGAGCAGTAATTGTCTTAGCTGCATCCAGCTACACATTGCAAAAACGAATTTGCAAATGTCAGCCAAAAGACTCTTAGCAGAGACACCTGGTATATGCACTGTCCGTTCTTTCGGACATATCCAAAAGACCAGATAATATTTGTGATCCTAAAGCCATATATGATCACAATACAAAAGAAATAAATACATTAGCTACTATTGGGCATTGAAATACATCAATGAGGACAACTGAAAACTTGTGTGAGACTGGGACTTGAACACAGATTTTTCCATTTCTTGTGAAAGCCATATATGATCACAATACAGAATAAATAAAGACATTAGCTACTATTGGGCATTGAAATGCATTAATGAGGAAAACTGAAAACTTGGGTAAGACCGGAACCCAAACACAGATTTTTCCATTTCTCGTGAATGGTCGCCTTGACCAGCTCGGCCATCTGGACACAGGCGCTGACCAACACAAATTTCCAATTTATTTACACACTACTGACGTAGTGCCCCTGCTCATTACCCACACCTCTCGCAGCTATTCACTGATTCACGTAAGACTTTGAGTGGATAGTGTATCGACACTGGAAGGATCATTGGGCCATCTCACCTTGGTTATATACGGGTATATGCAGTGTATGTTCTTTCGAACATGTGCAAAAAACAGGAGCCACCTATATACACTGTATACATTTTAGAATGTGCAAGGTGTTTCCCACCAATGTATGCCTAAAATATGATGCCAGACAGATAGAAGAAACTGATAGTGTCAAATCATTTGGACTGCAGCTTGATAAAAAATTATGCAGGGAGAAGCATACCACAGAACTCCCAAAGCATCTAAATAAATCTCTATTTCCATGGTGCAAGTTATCAGACATAGATGATATAGAAATACAAAAGCTGACATACTACACTTACTTTCATTTCCTTATGTCTTATGGGATTATTTTTTGTGATAATACATCAATTCAACCTAAGCTTTTCTGCATCCTAAAACGTGAAGATAATTGCTTGTGCCTAGTCTGACACTAGTATTCATCTTCCCCATTGTCATATTTCAATGTCCAGTAACAACTAACGTCTATACTTTGAATTAGGCGTATAGTGTGTATTTTGAAAGTTTAGTGACATGCAATTGGCTACTAACCATTTATGAATGTCCATCAAAATTTCAGTAACCGAACATTCTAAGACTATACTGATGATCTATTTCGTGCATTTTTTAACCTCACAAGGAAAAGTATGTGTTCTAAGATGTAACCTTATTGGGCATCAAATGTAATTTGTTCCCATTTGGATGATTCCTGACAGCTTAATTCCTGTCTCTTTGTTACTAACATCCTTTGTCTCCTGTCAGAGATGTGGAAGTTGAAACATTTTACAGCAATCCCTGTTGCACCATAACAGAACAGAATTGAATAGAAGTCTGTTTGGTAACATTTGATATTACATACATATAAAAGCGCTCTTTTTCAGAAGTGAGTTGTCATGTCAAACATTTACAAATTAATCATGCAGCAGACAAACACAAGTAGATATTCCAAAACAAGTTGATTATCTGGTAAAACAGACTGCCACCAGAATAAAGAATATGGAAAAGACTGACATATTTGAAATGTTACTAAAAGGTAACTTAGTCTCAGGCATCCACCAAGAATACAGTAAGTTTAATGCATTATTTATTTTAGAAGACTTGTTTTCCAAGCAAGAATGTTTTCAGTCAAAATACATATGCAGGCAAAAGTATTTTGGTACCAGTACTGTAATGTTCATGCTGCTGTTTTCAAATGCAAAGGAAGAATCTTACTTATCTTACAGTGAACGTTTCCTATAAATTACAACAAACTTCACACAACCAGCACATTTATTTAGCACTGGAGAAGCTTCTGATTAAGCACTTTTCGTAATACATATGCAGATAACAAGTATATAATTGCCATGATCCCACTATCAAGGAGAAAAAAGCAAAAATAACACCCAAAACGGAAAAGCATATTCCATTTCAAGTTATAATGAGTCTGCTGCTTTAATTTATCTGCAAGAATAGCTACCACAGTCACTACAATATTGCGACAACTGATACCTTATCAGTACATGGGACAAAGCTGAAGTATGTCACTGAAGGGAATGGAGCCACATTACCGCTTATTGTTAGGGACAGCTCGGCCCAAAACAATAATAAGCCCTAAGATTTCATGACATTCAGGTTCGATCATGTGATGTTCCTCACTTGCTACTTTGGTGATTCCATATTAGATTTTATCATATTTTGTTGCCTCTGTATTATAAACTGAGTGTCATGACAGTATACCACTTTAAGGGAATGATGCATCATTGAAGAGTAATCACAAACGTCACTTTGATACGAGTTGTCACAATTATGTATCACTTAATGACACATCAGCTTCGAAAGGTGCTATGACATCCATACGTAAACAATACTAATCCAAAGAATTGTGTGTGAACAGTGTGGTATTATGGCTAGAGACATGAGTAGATGAAGTTCCTATGTTCTCGCTCAGTTTCCAAAATTTTGATCAAGTCATGAAATATGAACATCATGGAATTTGCTCAAAAGTATGACGGAACACAAGTTTTTCCAAATATATCAGAAAATTACAACAAAAAACGGTCAATGGAGGTCATAGAATGAAGCTGCTGTTTTTTACACGTTTTCATAACATTTCCATTATCTTTCTCAAATATACTTAAAGCTTTTTAGAATATTTTCACTTTTTTTCAAGTATTTTCACCAGATTTTTACGAAATTATTTTTTATGACTAATGATTTCGTCAAAAATTTCAATATTTTTCCGTGACATTTATTTGAAATTTGATGATTTTCTTCGAAACTGAGTCAAACATGGAAACTTCATTTACTTAAAGTAATGATTTAAATAAAAAACATCGAAAATATATGAATCATAAAATCTAGATATAAAAATTTCATATTATTTTATCATTTTCAGCTTTTTTTCGAAGATGTGGATCAGAAAATAGAAAAACTCAGTAAAACACGTAATGATTTATTCACTTCTCTCACTCATTTAATTCTATAAAATTTTTTATTATAGTATATTTTCAATATAAGTGGGTCCCTTCAAACTTTTCTAAGAGATAGAAAATTTTAACATCAAATATATTTTAAATAAATATCAAAAGTGTTATTTGTATACTAGCCTCGACTTTGTGTGTTTTGAAACACCTAGCGCAGCTTTCAAGAAGGGTGATTTAACTGCTTCCAGAGTCCTTGGTTTTTTAGACTCAACTTTTCCAAAATGAGATCTATTCCATAGGTTGCGATGGGAACTACTTTTGGTGCAAACAAGGCCATGGCGGTTTTCGGTGACAGTCTGAATATTACGTTGATGTCAAACATGGCTTTTGTGGCAGCTGACGTTCGAGATTTTACTTGTAATTGGAATGAGCTGCAGAGTCAGTCCCATATATTCGAAGCTATTGACTGTCATAAGAGGTTCCGTCCCAAAATATATTCTGTCTTCCACAGTTTCTCGGCCTCTGTTGCGTAATGTCATCTTTAAAGTTTTTCATCTGTTAACTTCCATTTTGTTCTTGTGTGCCCACTTCTCGAGTTGGTTGGTTGCTCTTTGTAGGTTGAGTCTGGAGTTCGATCTGACGAGCATGTCCTCCACATATATTCCACATATATGTAGATTTTGATGTCCTCCATTACTTGTCTTATCATCTGTACAACATTGTATTTGGCAATATTGACAAGTAAAGGGCGTAGAGGGTCCCCCTGCAATTCACCATTGGTTTGCGTTATCGTTTTCGAAGTGCTTACGTCGCCTGTGATCAGAATGAAATTGGCCATGAGCATGAAATGCATGAATGTTGTACGTATATCTTTCTCTGTTATTGGTTCTAGTTTTAAGATTAGTGTGGGCCTGTTTAGTTATCGAAGTTATCGAAGGACTTGGTATAATTTACAAAGATTGCATGGAATTTTTCTTGGGGATGTTTTAATGTGTGCTGTATGACACCTGTTAGGTTACTAATGGCGTGTAGCATGCTCCTGCCTTTCCAGAATCCGAATTGTTCTTCCATGATCTTCTGGTCTATTTCTTCAGAAACTCGCTTTGTGACAACACTTGTTAGTAACTTCAGTGTACATTTTTCCAGGGAAATTCCCCTGTAGGAGTTCAGCTGCATTTGGTGATCTTTCCTAATAAACAGAATCTTAATTGTCATCGTCCTCCATTTTCTGGTATGTTGCCCTATTGTAGACGTAAGTTTCTAACTTATGTTACTTATGCACCGCTTGTGCACATTTATTCTAATAAATAAAAGTTTTATCTGATAAATTTGTGCACATGTTAGTTGTTGTTGTTGTTGTTGTGGTCTTCAGTCCAGAGACTGGTTTGATGCAACCCTCCATGTTACTCTATCATGTGAAAGCCTTTAATCTCCAAGTAAATACTACAGCCTACATCCTTCTGAATCTGCTTAGTGTGTTCATCTCTTGGTCTCCCTCTACGATTTTTACCCTCTACACTTTCCTTCAAAACTAAATTTCTACACTTTCCTTCAATGCTAAATTGGTGACCCTCTGATTCTTCAGAACGTGTCCCAACAACCTACCCCTTCTTCTACTCAAGTTATGGCACAAATGCCTCTTTTCCCCAGTTCTATTCTGTACCTGTTAGTTAGGTGATCTACCTACCTGATCTTGAGCATTCTTCTGTAGCACCACGTTTTGGAAGTTTCTACTCGCTTCTTGTCTCAACAATTTATCGTCCATATTCGACTTCCACACATAGCTACATTCCACACAAATACTTTCAGAAAGGACTTTCTGACACTTAAATCTACACTCAGTGTTAACAAATTTCTCTTCTTCAGAAACACTTTCCTTGCCATCGCCAGTCTGCATTTTATATCCTCTCTACTTCAACCATCATCAGTTATTTTGCTTAACAGATAGCAAAACTCATCTACTACTTTAACTGTCTCATTTCCTAATCTCATTCCCACAGCATCACCTGATTTAATTCGACTACATTCCATTATCCTTGTTTTGCTTTGTTGATGTTAGTTTTCACATATATACTATTATTCGAACTGATAAGTATGATAAAAGAATTTTTTCTAATTTTAATCGT
Organism: Schistocerca serialis cubense; assembly: GCF_023864345.2. Classification (NCBI taxonomy): domain Eukaryota; kingdom Metazoa; phylum Arthropoda; class Insecta; order Orthoptera; family Acrididae; genus Schistocerca; species Schistocerca serialis. The sequence goes on along the minus strand of NC_064640.1, from coordinate 748,869,250 downwards.
GTTATGAGTTTAAAAGATGAATATGATGGCTGGGAACATAGCTTAGGAATCAAACAACATATAATTGATCTATATTTTAATGGGCAACATGAATCTATCAAATGCAAGTTTTATAAAAATCATAAATGTATTAAATGTAGATTTCATCAGCTAATTATTTTATAAAGTTCTTATGATAATGTATCTAATTCATTTTCCAAAACATATCTTTTATCACCATAAGGACTTCAGGTTTCCTACTAATCCCAACACAATAAATTATTTGTTTGTTCCTTCATATCAAGCTCATAGATATACATTGCTCAGTATTATTAAACAAATAATCTTTATAATCTGGTAAGCCTATTTTCCTTTTACAATATATTTCACAACTCATTTTTCTCGACAGTATCACCAGTTTTCTAAGCACACATTTTTATCTCACACCACAAAATTCTTCCACTATTTTACCATCATGTTCATATTTCATTTTACCTACAACTTTTTATTTACTTAAAGAATGTTCTAAATATTATCTTTGGATAACAATTAGTATCAAATTTACCGAGTATATACTTCATATCTTCATGAACATCTTCAGCTTGTATGTCATAGCTGTATCTTGATAACGAAGTTCTGCTATTTTTTCATATTTCCTGTCGTAGAGCTATAGTGCAGATTAGATATAAGTCGAGTATGTTCATTCCAATACAAATTGGTTTGTTAAATCTAAGTATGGTTTTATTCATGTGAACCACACAAACATTTTGACTGAATATTGTTCTCCCTTTAAAACATTGTTTTGCTAGAAGTTTTTCACACTTATTTGCTCCTGAAACTAATTTAATGCCCACTCTTTTTCTTATAATTTCCGTTGGTTATCGGTATACTGGATCATCATTAACCTGTAAAAACATTTTCCAAAAAAATTTTTTGCTTTAGCCTTCATTTCTATATTTAAATCTATATACATTTCTACATTCAGATATTTTAAATTTTAAAACTTCCTGTGTTTTTGTTATCTTCACTTCAAGAGACAAATATTCTCTAAGATTTCTATAGTGAACTATATAATTATGTTTGTCCCTCAAACTAGTCAGTAACTTTCTTTCTTTAGCGCCAGGTAAAATATCTTTTCGATATTCAAAATCAACTTCAAATATGTTTTTCAGAATCATAATAATTTCGAGTATCCTATTCAAATTTGCCATATGGCAAATATTTGCTCATAGCCCATAAATATAAATCGTTTACATCTAAATAAATTAAATAATAATAATCAATTTTTTGAATCATAATCTTTCAAATATTTATTACTTGTGTAACACATCGCTTACAACATTTAGATCACCTCAAACACTATTTTACTCCATTAATATCATATCATAGTCATATAATAATTATAATGTAACTTAAGCTATTTTAAACATTGGATCAAAAGATAATCTAGGTGCTGTAAAATACCAAGATTGACTTACATCATCTACTTTCTTACAAGTTTTTCTACAGTTTTAAAAAAAGTAATTGATAATCAAACATCAGTATTTAGATAGAAATCCCTATATGAACTGAGTTTTTTATACTAAAAACTTTCCTAAACTGATTCTGCATCTTTGTTGCCTTGGTCATTAGTATCATATTAGTTTGCTTTATTATAGGAATGTCATTTTTATGAAAGATCTGTTTTTTATTTTTCGAACTATTCACGTAATTTCTGGGATAAACACCCTTTTTTAAAATTTGATGATAAATTACCAAGTGAAGAAGCCATAAACTTATATTTTTAAAAAACTAATCTATCAATCTTTATTGTTAGATATTCCATCCATTTCTTTCTCATCACAACAGAGCTATTTTATCAACAAATGAGAATGAAATTCTCAAAAATTAGGTAAATGAATTGCTACAATATTTTTGATTCTTTGTTGTATTGAAATTATTACATAATGAGTTTATATATTTTCCAGTTAAATGATCATAATGTAAAACGTTTGTTTGACTAATGACTTCTGCATAATGAACATGTTTTTTTATATATTAAGGCTTGATTGTTCTTCAGATGTTAATGTATTCATTTCTTCGAGTTTGGAATTTAGCTTCTGCTTTCATTAACTACTTTTTCATATATTTAGAACATTTTAATGATAATTTGGTCCTTTACATAAAACTGGATTTCTGGAATGTCCTTTTTTATATATTATGAAATGAAATTTTACCACTCTGTTCATATTTTCTAAATGTAGTGTAAATGGGTTTTCTGGTCAAGCTGACGTTTTTAAGAGCAAATTTTCAAATTTACTGTAGTCACAATAGGAACTTTTGTGGGATGCTAATGATTTTCAAATCTTGTATATGAACTTGTATTTAGTAATACAACATTTAAAGGCTCATTTACTGAACAATTTTGAATGTTTCTGACAACATTTTCTGTATAGTTACAATTCATTAAACACACGTCACATATAAATTTCGCTGAAGTATGTCCCATTAACTGAGCTGAAAATGTCTTGAGTGAGTTTTTATCCAACAATAATGTGAGTTTGTTTCAATTTTAAAATACAATAGTTTATAATGATTAACTTGCTAATATTTAATCATTGGCAATGTATATACTTGGCATTTTTCATCAAATGAGTAAACGTTAAAGTGCTCGTCATTTATGACTATGGCCCAGTTTAGGTTCGTTCTACGCAACTGACATCACAAAACACAGTCAGCCAATGAACAGAGAATGACGTTGTCAGAGCTTGACTGCTGTGCAGAGCACAGACGAGTGTCCTCAGTTTTAGAAACGTTCAGTCATAAATAAAGTAATCGAACAAAAGCGATGTCTTGATAGCAAATTTTCTTTTATAGAAAGTTTGCAAAAAGCATTCTTTATACCAATTGCTTCATATTCTATTAATTAATTAAACCAAACAAGCAATAAGCCTTCTAATTCAGGCAATAGCAATGAAAGGTGTTTGTATCACTCTCACTAACCACTTTATCGCAATAAAGAACAGCGGTAATTGTTTATTTCCTATTGTACTTCGACGGAACGTGAGTAATTCATAATCACACCAACAGTGTTTGTTGGTATTTTGCGTGATATTTTAAAGTCCTCCGGGAAATGTAATTGAATGACGAGCTGCGTTAGCATAATGGTTAAAGTGTCGCCAGCATGGTAGCTATAGCTCAGTGTGTTCGGTCACCCCGCTGTAATAAAGAACTGAGCTAATCGATCAACAACTAACTTAAACACAACGAACAAAATTAGATTATAAAAAAAGTGTATGGCTGCTAAGTGAAAGGTTCTGAGTTCAAACCTTGCTCGGTGCTTAATATTTTCTTTATTTAAAAACAAAATCGAAGAGTCTTACTTCATGAATTTTATTTCTTTGAATGTAATTTTTTGAAACTTCTAGTGGCAACTAAAATCCACCATACGGAAAGTATATGCTATGGACTTTTACCTCTCAAAACTCTTCAAAATTTCGTGCAATGGTTTACTACATCTAATGCTGCACAGTAACTGAATTGAACATCGAAACAAAATTAATTCATTTATGTGGTGAAGGTATCAGTCAAGAAGATGTGTAAAAATCAAATTTTTGGGCCAAATAGTTTTTGTGAAATCAAATGATAAAGTGTGTCAAAGCAGTCGAAACACCATGTGTTTGCACAGGCGAGCAGTGCAATGATGACAAAATCGCGCACATCGCAGAATGCGGTGAGCACGTCTCTGTAGTAGCGAAAGGTTTAATGTGGCCGTGGTGGCTTTACCTCATAAACTGCGCGCTCCCCCCTAAATGTAAGTTTGCGAACTATACTATGGCGCTGCTTCTGTTGGCGCATACAACTGGCAATGCAGCAATCTCCCGCGTCTGGGCGGGCATGCGCGAACTGCCAACATAAAAGAATTGAACTATAGTAGATTCTTTAATTTTAGTTACAATTTTTGGAATGTCACCAAGTGTTGCGGGAAATTTAAATTTACCAAGTTTCTGATTAATATCAGGTACAACATTTTTATTTTTGGTACTGAAATGTGAATTTTCATCTCAAGGATACAATGCAGATTTTATGGACCATAATCACTATTTTTAACATAATGGAATATATTCTCTTATGACTAACTGCAATCCAGTAACTTATCCTATACTACAACATGACCCTCAGCTTTAAATTTAAAGATTCATGGTATAATTTGTTTTCTGCAATTTTTATAACATATAATGAAATTTCTTACACGCATGATAGTGTAATTGTGTGTTTGAAATATATATTCTACTGTTTTTTCATATTTCATCATACAATTACAAAAAGCATAAAATATACATTTTACTCATTATGTAGTTTTTAATGTTTTCCATATTTAAAAAATTTTCTTATAGAAGCATTCAAAATGAAATTTGGACACACAAGTTTAGATTGTTCTCTAAATTTATAGTTTGTAATCTATTTTCTAATGTTTTATTAACTAGATATTGATTAACTGTTTTTCTTAATTTTTGATTCCCAAATATACTAGTAGATAATGGAAATATATTTTTTAGTTACATAATTTTAAACAACTTCGTCATAATTCAAAACAATGTAATTGTTTCCAAACACTTATCTAAATAGTATGATTTTCCATTATAAAATTAATTAGATCACATTTTTTTAAATTTCCCATATCCTGTGAACTTATTTCTTTTGGAAAAATCATACAGTTAGCGATCATGAAGTCTCTCAATTTGCACAGCATTTATAACAGAAAAAATTTTATTACAAAAATAACAAAAATTGAATAAATAAATTATTAAGAATCATAAAAAATGAAATTAATATGAGACAAAAATAGATTTATTTGACTCCAGGAAAAAGGTCAATTTAACTGTGTTCAAATTAAGATAGAGATAGTGGTAAGATCTTTATGTTTTAATATCGGTTTAATGATTATTTGTCACCTGATTGCATAATCATATATAAAAATTAATTAGAAAAAACGAAAATTGATAGTTTACAAAGAATTATTAACATTAAAGAATATGAGTTAAAGATAATATGACTGGTTCCAAGAATAAGATAAATTCAGAACTAAAATTTTGAAAATTGTTTTTAATTCGGTTGAAACTAATTTTTATAATCACATTTTTTATTTTTTATATATTATAGTCCACAATTTTCACGTTTAGTTGAGTCTTTGTCTTTAGAAGGTAGAGTTGCATAAAATTAATCACAACTTAAATTTTTTGACAGTTAATATATTTCTTTGCTAACTGTTATGAGTTTGAACTATTTTCTGATAGTTTTACATTCGTTTTTATGTGTCTTTAGATGATGTACTTGAATAATAACATTCTAAATCTTCAATTCTCTGACAATTGATATATTTTTGTTTTTTTATTTCACACTCGGTTTGTTCGTAATTTTCTGTCGATTATACTTTCATTGAATGCCCGTCTTTGGAAACATTTTTTAAATGTCCCTTGTAATAACATGCAGAAATACATTTTTCACATACACAGAGATGTGATTGAATGTTATACTGTTATTTATGATATTTCTTAAGACTTTCCTTGCATATTTCCCTATAATTTTCTTTTATATGTTTTGTAATTTAAAATTATCATTTGAATTCTCAGTTTTACACATTTTACCCATTTTAGTTTTACTTACATCACTTTAATAGCCATATAATTTCTAAGATAAAAATTAAATAGCAGTAAAAGTTGCAGTTTCTGTAATCCATTTATACATTTAATTTCTCTTGAATTAATTCCGATTAGTTTGAAAGGGTACAGTACCGCCCAACATTGAAAATAGGTACGAAATTTTTGTCAGAACAACACATTTTTTGTGTAAAAGTAACTCAATTTCAATTAATACAGCGAAGCCGGATACCAGTGTGGGAAAGAATGACAATTTATTTATTTAATTGATCACATGTGCACTCCCTCAAAATAAATCCCTACATCCAGTTTGGTGAGATCTGTGAAAGGAATGAATGTATGGTCGTCTGCTAACCACAGATGGTGAATCGGAATATATGATCATCTTTGAGTCGATCCTTTGGCTACCTTTGGTGAGACCAAAGAGATGGAAGTTACCAGAGCTTTGAGCGTCTGAAATGTGGCTGACCAATAAGGTTGCAGGGTGCTTCTCCCACTTCGAGAGAGGTGCGAGAGAATCAGAATACGGCCATGTTTCAGCTCTCTGCCGCTGAACCTTCTGCTGTAAAGACCCGTTTTTTTTTGTTGTGCTCCGTGATGAAAGAGTGGAGGCATGGTATGGATGTGGAATATTTAAGAGTAGTTAGAATTAATACTTTCTCTTTCACAGGACCTTTTGTGGGGAAAATTACAAAGTGAGGCAGGTAATTTTAAGGGGATTGTAGTAAACCAACGGTCACAAAGAGCCCACGTGTAGTTATAAGTTGAGATACTTCCGTGAGCTTAAGCTGAAATATTTAAGAATTAATAGCGTGTGTACAATAAGCTGAAATATCTAAGAATTAATAGCGTGTGTACAATAAGCTGAAATATTTAAGAAATAGCATGTGTATCATAAGTTGAAGTATTTAAGAAATATCATTCCGTGTGACGCTGAATTTAAACTCTGAGAGAGAATCAAGGTGAGTCGGCCGTTTTTCCAGCAACGCCATTTGGCTTGCATTGCACAGGAAGACGTGCGTTTATCTCCAGAGTTCACAGTAGGAAAGTAGAATTACAAAGTGGGGCAGTGTCGTGTGAAACTGGGATAAATATTGATTGAAGTGGGAAAGCGGAAAGTGATGAAGTTGTAACCGTTCTTTGTGTAATATTTCATATTGCTGTGTTGTGTATGTCTTGTAATTTGGGTATGTGTGTTTTGCATGGGAGTAGCAAGGTAGTTTCGAAAGATTTGTGGGTATGCCTGTTCCTTCTGTATCGCTCGATCTGGAGGAAAGTTTCGTGAGGATAATTGTGAGAGGCGAAGTGTGAGGTATAATAAAAGATCCACCATCCGATCCAGGGAGTGCACTGTTGCGGTAAATAGATTACGAGACCATAGTATAGAGATTCACTAACGTAAAGCCATGCCCACTGGGCGGAATTTCTCATGTGATTTTGTTGTAGGTTGTAGAATTTGTGTGTTTAGGAATAAATCAAATAGTGAAAAGAAAGAGATTGGTGGCCTTTTTTCATTAAATTGTATGTTATTGTAATGTCCCGAATTTATATAAAAGCCGTTAAATCAAAGACAAAAGGTAAATGTGGTATTGCCAGTGCGTAGTGTACAGTCAGAGTTCTATAAATCACTGATAGTCAGATGCGTGTTTCCGTTGCGTATTATTCATACAGGAGGATAATTTGTAACTAAATAGTAAGATACGAGAATTCATGTTGCTCGATAAATAAAGGAAGATTCCACTCGCTTGGCAAACCACTCATCTTGCAGGCCTGACTGCTTGATGCCACAGTATGAGAAAGGCAAGTGGGTGCCTCTCATAATTTCGACCCTGCCAGGATTCCGTTTTTTGCCACGATAATTTTGTTACAAGGATATTTAATTTGTTGCCAGGATTCCGTTTTTTGCCACGATAATTTTGTTACCAGGATATTTAATTTGTTGCCAGGATTCCTTTGCCAGGATCGTTTTTGTTAGGATATTTTGTTGTTAGGGTTTGCTGTTAAGATTTTTTTTATGGAATGTATCGTGATAGCGCTAAGAAGTAAAATTTTTTCTGTTTGCAAATTCTTTCTGGATTGGTGAGGATCTTTTATTTTATTTTATGTAATTAATTGCTATATCGCACAAGGCTGGAAGATCGTTTCATAATTTTTTTTGCGTAATGTCCGTAGTAACTAGGTCGCAGTCGAAAAGTGTAGCCACCATGGAGAATAGCGATTCTGGGGTGGACGTAGCAGTGCAGCAGGAAGTAGCTGTTGACCATGGGTTAATGAGCGAGAAAGACAAACGCTCCGAAGGGGCTGTATTGTTCAGTGGACCGCTGCAAGGGGAACCTTTATGCGGCGGGCTTTGTCCACAAACGCGGGCTTTTCCCGACGACGCGGGCGAGCCGAGACTAGGCCAGGTGTGCGGTGAAAGTGCAGCTACCCTTAGCGAAGCTACGGTTTCTCAGGCGAACGAGGTGAGCGCGTCGAAAGTAGGAAATAACGATGTGATACTGCAGTTTTTACAAGCGATGAGTAGGGAGACTAAGGAAAGATTTGAAGCAACTAACGAAAGATTAGAAGCAATCAATAGAGATAATAAGGAGAGAGATAGGGAGAATAAGGAGAGAGATAGGGAGGCTAAGGAGAGATTGGAAGCAATGGATAGGGAGACTAAGGAGAGATTGGAAGCAAATAAGGAAAGATTGGAGGCAATTGATAAGGGAAATAAAGAGGCAATGAGGAAGCTACACACAGTTATCGATGAGCGTCTGTCCGCAGTTAATAATCGGTTAGATGAGGGGGAGAAGAATCTGGATGCGGTGCAGCAAGAATGTGATGCTGTGAAAGAAAAAGCCAATAATTTGGAGGTACGAATAAGTGCAATAGAAAGCGATATTACAGAACATAGGGGCGTGTGGCCGGATGAGCGAATCAAAGAGATAGTGGGGGACTTACTGGCAGATAAACAAGGGGCATTAGACTGCGTGGAAGCTCAAGTCACACGGCAGGAAATGGCGCTAAATAAACACAGGGATGAAGTTGCGGAGGTAGTGGTCAGAATGAATACGATTAGCGCAGATGTAGAAAAGATCAGTATAAGAGGCGAAACAGGCTCTGACATTACGCAGCGAAAGGTTTATGCCGACCAGGAGGAGATACAATCACTATTACAGTTTAAAGAGGCACAATTGGAGACAAATAGGAAACATAGGGAAGAACTAGCACAGTTGCAATTAGCGTGCAGAAGCGAAGGTGAAACACCACCAGGTAGACTGCGTAGGGAGAGTGAGATAAATTCAAAAATCGAAAATAGGCAGAAAGAGGATGACGAACTCAGAGAGTTAGAAGAACGGTTGTGTCGGATAAAACAGGTGGCAAACCCAACTGGGTATAGCCCAAGGTCGGAAAACATAAATGCGGAAGAAGAATGTAGGAGACACTTCGTGTCGGTACAAACGTACACTTGTTTTCCGGATCCTGATAATTACCAACATCCATGCCTGTGGCTGTCTCAATTTCAAGATTCATTACCTTCATCGTGGGGACCGCTCCTAAAAATGAAGTTTGTGTGTAACCATTTGAGGGACGAGGCTAGAGCGAAAATGCAGGAAGTTATTAAAGACTGTAGTAGCTACAAGATGTTTTGTGACAAATTTTTAAATGAATTCTGGTCGAAAAGTAAGCAGGACCAGGTTAAGCAAAGCATATTGATGATGCCAAATTGTAACGAAGGTGGTATAAGAGATCCAGTGTCGTGTTATCAGGAAATGCTGAGACGAAACAGGTATTTGGATGTGCCATACGAAACTGGGGAGCTCATTAGGATCTGTATAACGAAGTTGCCAGTGAGATTGCGCAGAGATATAGTGATAGCAGGCAGAGGCTTGAACGATTCTGCGTCATTTCAGCACTTATTACAGGAACTGGGTAACGAGAGCAACATTGTGAACGGCGACATGACTCTTAGGTCAGACAGAGTTGAGGATAGGAACGGTAGAAACTATCAGAATGACAGGAGAGCATGGAATCAGAGGAATGACGGAAATGGAAGATGGCGAGGAAATAGGGGGCAGGATTCATGGGGATATCGACCAGCAAACCGGGAAGATAGAAGATGGGACAGAGATGGAAGAAGAAGGGAAAATGAAAATGATGGGCGAAGAGAGGATAGGCAATTATTGGGTTCACGACAGGACAATCATTGTCACAATGACGGAGGGACAAGAAGGTGACTACTTGATAGACGGGTACAAACCAGGACTATTAATGATGTAAATATTAGGTATATCGATTACGGAAAACTAAGGGAGAATCTGTTAGAGGAGGTAGGAGATGTGGGGAGTGAAGTCCACCCAATAATTAGCGTAGAAATAAATAATATAATCGTACCTTGTGTCATCGACACAGGCAGTGTAATGAGTGTTTTGAGGGAAGATGTGTTCAAGTGTTGTAGCCTTACGAAACCATGGCCAACGTTGCCATTGCAAAGGACAACAGTGAGAGGGGCAATTACAGGAAAGGGAATTGAGGTGAAGTTACAAGCGCAGGTAGACTTCGTGTGCCAGGCGAAGAGGTTTAGTACAGTGTTCATGATTGTATCATCTCTAACTGTTGAAGGGATATTAGGGGTTAATTTTTTGAACCAATATAAAGCAGTCGTTAACATGAGAAATGGTTCGATGGAGTTGAAACGAGATTCGGAGGAAATTACATTAAGATTCGACGATTGCTTACATGGTAAAGATAACGCACACTTAGCATTATGTCTGGCGGTAAAGTCCGGTAAACAGGCACAGAATACGGGGTTCGAACAAGAGAAGAAGGAAATTCATAAATGTTTGGAGGAGGAGATCAGGGAGAAAATCTGGCATTTACGAGGGACCACGGTCTACGGGGAATTGCAGAAAATTTTATACGAGAATAGAAAGGTATTTAAACATGCTGCGGGTACAATAAGAAATTTTGTGTATAGATTCAAGGTCAAGCCACATAAACAATTTAGGGCCCAAGTGTACCCGATACCTGTTGTGTACAAAGAAAGAGTGGAAGCTGAGATCGAAAGCATGCTACAACAAGGGATTATCGAACCAGCATCCAGTCCGTACAACAGTCCTTTAGTTTGTGTTGAAAAAAAGGATGGGTCAATAAGATTAGTTTTGGACGCAAGAAGGATTAATAAGATAATAGAGCCAGAGACAGATCGGCCGCTGACACTTGACGAATTGCTACAAAAGTTCCACGGGATCAGAGTTCTCAGCTCAGTTGATTTGAGAATGAGTTTCTGGCAGGTGGAGTTAGACAGGGGGTGTAGAAAATACACTGCTTTCTTGTGCTACGGGAAATCGTATCAGTTCCAGAAACTACCATTTGGGTTAAATGTATCATCCGCGGCATTTATCAGAGCGCTAAATACTGTCATTCCTAATGAAATAAAAGATAAGGTAACACAGTACGTGGATGATGTCCTGATAGCCGAAAGAAACTGGGAAGACCACAATAGAACGTTAGGCATATTGCTCGGTGCACTGGAGAGACATGGGGTGACCGTGAATTTGGGAAAGTCAGAATTTGGACGAAAAGAAATCGAGTTTCTAGGTCACATTGTGACACCAGAGGGAATAAGACCAAATCCAGACAAACTCGAAGCAATCAGAGATTTTCCGGTGCCAAGAACAAAACGTCAGCTACGGGGTTATTTAGGATTAATCAATTTTTACAGGAGGTTCATTAAGATTGGGGGTGCAGCGACACCCAGACTATGTCAGCTGACTGGAAAGAAAACGGTATGGAATTGGGACCCTGTTGCGCAGGAAGAGTATGAGGCGTTAAAGAAGGCACTGCTATCGGCACCTCTTCTCGGGCATCCAGACCTAGGGAAAGAGTTTTGTATGGCCACGGACAGTTCCCGTAGTGGACTTGGGGTAACATTGTTCCAAGAGCAAGAGCAAGGAGGAGAAGTAATACAACAACCTATTGCATTTGCGAGCCGAGTGCTTAGCAAAGCTGAGAGAAATTACACGGTAACTGAGCTTGAAGCTTTGGCAATAGTATGGGGTTTTAGTAAGTTTAGATACTATTTGTATGGAAGGCATACTAAAATCTATACTGACCACAAGTCACTACAGTTTCTGATGTCGGCCAAACTTAACCATAGACGACTCGCTAGGTGGGCACTCTATTTACAGGAGTTTCAGTTTTCGGTCATGTATATTCCTGGGCCACAGAATATAGTGGCAGATGCGTTGTCAAGGAATCCAGTAGGTCACGGTCAATGCTTTGATGAGGAGGTAAACGAGAACAGATATGATATATTGTATATGCAGGGCGTGCCGTTCGAGAAATACATACGGACGGTACTCACAAATATCGCGAAAGAGCAGGATAAAGACGCGTCATGGAGAATGGTGAAGGACAGAGTTACAGCGAACTTAGATGCCAATATAGCACGTTTTTATACAATTCAGAACGGGGTCCTTTTCTACCGTAGAAATCCGAACACACAGGACTGGGTGTTGTGTATACCAAATGAAATAGTCAACAAGCTGATCTGGTACACTCACCTAAGTTACGGGCATTACAGGGCAAGGAAATGCTGTAAGAAGTTAAGGGAATCAGTTTATTTCATTAGTATGGAGAGGAGGATCAAGAACGTGCTTGGTAGTTGCAAATTGTGCCATAAGGCAAAATCGTTAACTATCTCATGCAAAGCACCGCTTTTTCCGATAGTGCCAGGTAGATTGAGGGAATTCGGAGCAACAGATTTGTTTGGCCCGCTACCTAAGTCAGTGCAGGGATATAGATATGTTTTAGTAGCAGTGGAATTGGTGTCAAAGTATGTGACTTTTACCGCATTGAAACGTGCGACGGGAAGGACAGTGGCAGCAGCGATCGTTAAAAACTTTTTGCGAGAAGTAGGAACTGTAGAAAAGTTCATAGCTGACAATGGACCACAATATAGATCCAGACAATGGCTAACCACACTGAAGAGAAGAAGGATAAAACCGGTGTTCATATCCCGATACCATGCTGCAAGTAACCCCAGTGAAAGAGTGGTAAAAGAACTGGGAAAATTGTGTAAGATCTATTGCCATAGGCAACACAGAAGTTGGAGTATTTTTCTCAAAGATTTTCAGGACATCCTCAATGAGCTACCACATGGAGCAACTGGATTATCACCAATTACGGTACTAAAGAATGAACCACCACCAGATCGAGTCAGGGAGCTGGTAGATTTTCCGCGATCAGGAAAGCAGAGGCACACAGAAATTGTCAAGGTTGCGATAGAGCGTATTAAGAAAGCAGCTAAGGATAGGCAGGAGAAGCAGAAAGGAAAGATCCGTAAGATCGAATTGGCAGTAGGAGACAAGGTTCTAATTAAAACTCATCGATTATCAAAGAAGCACAGATTCCTAACTAGCAAATTCTTTACTGTGTATAGTGGACCATTCAGAGTGAGGCGGATTGTCCATGAAAATGCTGTACTGATTGAGACGATCAAGGGAAAACAGTCTCGTGGGCTTCATCACATTTCTAACATCAAATTATGGAAAAGTTAAGGATAGATCTAAAGTAGGCAATTTATGGTAGATAGTCAGTGTATTTATTTGTGGTGTGTAACGTTGTGCAGGGTCAAATCGAACATAAGAATTTTCAGGCGGGATGTCAGGAAGTATGACGGAATAGACTGGTCAAATGAGTCATGAACAGGAGTCGACAGAGTGGTGTATGTACGTATTTTTTGTCGTATGAATAAGGATCAAGCAGAAACGACGTGATGATTTATGAGGGAATAAAGATGGTAGATAGAGAAGCGACGTGATAAATAGTAGTGGACAAAGGTGATAGGTAAGGGAAGAAGCGACGTGAAGCAGTGTGATTAATAAATAGAGATTCGACATGATGAAACAGTGGTAAATAAAGGTGAGTAGAATTGAATAATGTGGAGATGTCTTAGATGTATGTTACAGAGAGACCTGTGTATGCTGCAATAGAGATTGATGCGAATGGCGAAGGAAGACCAGGAAATGATGGAGTAATGGACGGACGGAGAGCCGAAATACGAATGAAGAGATGAGGACAACTGCACAATGTGAAAGGACATAAAGGGAGTATGAGATCCAGATGGTGAACGTTGTGGAACACTGACGTAAGATGTAATATAAGTGTAAGATCTAATTCTTAGCATAACATTTGCGATTTGGCAAAAATAATATTTATTGTTGTTGTTGTTGAAGCCTGGTACCAGGATAACTAATCAAAAACGGTACCAAGGATGTGTACAGTTATTGTGCAGGTTGATTAATTTGTGTATTTTTTGTTCTTAGATGAAATGTCGCAATTCTAAGTTGGTGTTTAGCAGAATGATTAATGGGTAAAGCGAATGCGGAGGTAAGCCGATGCAGAGAGGTGCCAGAGTGAAAGGACGAGTTCGGAGACTGGAATGCTATCTCTGAAACAGCTTCATGTGTTATGTGGTTGAGTATAAGGGAGCTAAGGTATGGTATGTTGTCGTGAGTGTGGTGGTGTTAAGGTTAGCCGACTTCTAGACCTATTCTGTTAGTGTATCTATGGATTGAATGAGAGGGAAAATGTGATGTCTGGTGAGTGAGAGTCGTAGAGTAGTGTGATCAATGCGCACACTCCTGTAAAGGGGATGCTACCGTTCTGTAACTACAACATTATTATGTATTGTTTGATTGGGATGAACCTCGATGGCAGGTCAGGATTTGACATCATGTGGATGGTTCATACATGTCCTAGAAATGTTGTTATATATAATAAAATGTAAAATGTATAAAGAGATACTAATTTCAGTCTGTCACAAACACAAGGGTGCATTGTATGTTGTAGATTTAGAGTCACCAGTTTCTAAAATGTTTATTGTGTTAGGAGGTTAAAGTAGTTTAATATTTAATAACCTGTGGTAGGTAATTGTGAGCTGTATAGATTATTTCTTATTTTTTTTGTTAGAACACTTTCAAGTGGTATTAATTTCAATCTGTCACAAGCACAAAGGTGCATTGTATGTTGTAGATTTAGAGTCACCAGTTTCTAAAATGTTTATTGTGTTAGGAGGTTAAAGTAGTTTAATATTTAATAACCTGTGGTAGGTAATTGTGAGCTGTATAGATTATTTCTTATTTTTTTTGTTAGAACACTTTCAAGTGGTATTAATTTCAATCTGTCACAAGCACAAAGGTGCATTGTATGTTGTAGATTTAGAGTCATCAGTTTCTAAAAATGTTTGTTGTGTTAGGATGTTAAAGTAGTTTAATATTTAATAACCTGTGGTAGGTAATTGTGAGCTGTGTAGATTATTTCTTATTTTTTTGTTAGAACACTTTCAAGGGGTATTAATTTCAGTCTGTCACGAGCACAAAAGTTCATTGTATATTGTAGTTTTAGGATAAAGTTTCTAATACTTTCACTGTGATAGGATGTTAGAGTAGCCTACTATTTGCTATTGTAATTATGAGCTGTATAGATTGTTTATTATTCCTTTTGTTTTTTTTTTTACACTTTCATGTTTTGTATGAGGGACGACAGGTACAATGAATAGCACGAGTATGGGCTGTCTATAGAAAAGAGATAAATGTTGATGTTGTATGTGTAGAAAACTAGGGTGTATAATTTTAATGTAAGAATTTCCTTTTGTCTGTAATGTTGCGAGATGCACGGAAGGCTAACTGATTGGGTGTCGTAACGCCCATACCGCTAGCGGGCCGAGCTGACGATGCCATGGCGACAGGCGACAGAGCCGCGGCACTCCCCACTCCACTGTCGGACGGGGTACACTCCACGCGCCCGCTACAGCAGGTCAACGGCCTGGGGCGACACGCACGTACCACTGGCCATTCATGAGTTCCGCCACCCTTACGACTGGGGAAGGTATCCCGCGGAGGCAACAGCGGGTGGTTTCTTCTGCTCAACGGCGCGCGCAGCGGCGCTACTGCAGAATGGACGAGGCGCGGCAGAGCCCGGCGAGCATTTTTTTTTACCAGCAGCTAATAACTAGTACTGGACTGTGGAGCCGTGAAACAAGATGACTGCGACTTTACATAATGTGGAAAGTGAAGGACTGGTGTTTCCACGTTGTGAGTGGTGGAAAAGATTTTGTCTTTAGCAGACAGGACGATCGTTTTGTTTTGTCTTGACCACTGAATGGTGGGATCCATAAACTTTTGGCAGTGACTTGTTTAGTGTGCTTTGTGAATTGCATGTGGGACACTTGGTATACTTAGAGGACAGTTGTCGTTTGGTGAACAATTATTGTATGAAGGCAAGAAACTAGAGTGGGACATTGACATTTGCGTCTGTAGTAGGAGACATTTCTTGAACTGGTGCGGGAATAAGTGCTGTTTGTTGAAACTTACGACTTTTAATTACACCATGAACTGAAAGGACAGAACCGTGGGTAATAGTAGTTGTAGGGCCATTTTTTTGGACGAACAGATTCGTGTGGATGGTACTCTGACAGTGACGATGACATTTGTGTTTAATGTGAGATACAGTTTACTGTTCAGTGCGTGTTCAAAATGCCGATTTGAGTGACTCAAAGACTTTCGTCCGGGTAACCATGGGAGAGCTTTGACACCGAGACAGTGGTTCTAGGAAAACTATCAGCAACTTTTTGACCCCAAGAAAATCACAGAATGAAAGGTTTCCGTGTGACTCGCAAGATAGGGAATAATGTATTTGTAATTGTGTAAATGTTTTTTTTATGTGTTTCATTCCTGAAGGGACAGCAAGTGTAATTGTATTTCATCAACATTTGTGTTTAGAATAGTTAGTGTTTGTTTTTTGTCTGTTCTGGGTTATCAAGTTCACGTAGCATGTTTATTAGAATATTTCGTACAATGATGCTCTAATTATAAGCCAGTGGCGTAATACTAACGTAGCGGTTCATGTAGCATTGATCAGTAAGATTGTCACAGGGGACAAGAGTTTGCATTGCACAACAAATATCGGAATTAACTGATGTATTTTGATGTCGTCCATAGTAATAATCTTGTTGGTGTTTTGACTGAAGCCACTTATTTTTATTATCACAGTGGTGACATTTCACATTAAAGTGTAACGAAGGCTAGTCGAAATGCAAGTTCTTGTCGTCTATATGTGTGACAACAGAGAAAGTATTTTTATTTGTTTTAGAATTATTGAAATTTGGATTACTCATAAAAATAACGAAGATCCCAGTAACTAAAGCAAAATTTTATCTCAAGATTATTTTTTCATTTCTATGTGATGTTTTATTTGTCATGTATATTGTTGTAAATTTGTATGTGTACGCTACTCCGGATTGTGGAGAGTACAATAATGCAACAACTGCCAATTTGGTAAAGTAACAACATTTGGTCGTGAATTTGAGGTCACCAGGGGCTAAGGTCTCCTTCTGGTTACTTTGATGACTTGCTACGTTTGTTTTAATACAGTTTTCTTAAAAAAATGTTCGGAATTACCCTCGCATTGCAAGGATAGTACCGTGCCATTTTTTTCTGCATGGGTAGCCGGTGGTGAAAGGGTACAGTACCGCCCAACATTGAAAATAGGTACGAAATTCTTGTCAGAACAACACATTTTTTGTGTAAAAGTAACTCAATTTCAATTAATACAGCGAAGCCGGATACCAGTGTGGGAAAGAATGACAATTTATTTATTTAATTGATCACATGTGCACTCCCTCAAAATAAATCCCTACATCCAGTTTGGTGAGATCTGTGAAAGGAATGAATGTATGGTCGTCTGCTAACCACAGATGGTGAATCGGAATATATGATCATCTTTGGCTACCTTTGGTGAGACCAAAGAGATGGAAGTTACCAGAGCTTTGAGCGTCTGAAATGTGGCTGACCAATAAGGTTGCAGGGTGCTTCTCCCACTTCGAGAGAGGTGCGAGAGAATCAGAATACGGCCATGTTTCAGCACTCTGCCGCTGAACCTTCTGCTGTAAAGACCCGTTTTTTTTGTTGTGCTCCGTGATGAAAGAGTGGAGGCATGGTATGGATGTGGAATATTTAAGAGTAGTTAGAATTAATACTTTCTCTTTCACAGGACCTTTTGTGGGGAAAATTACAAAGTGAGGCAGGTAATTTTAAGGGGATTGTAGTAAACCAACGGTCACAAAGAGCCCACGTGTAGTTATAAGTTGAGATACTTCCGTGAGCTTAAGCTGAAATATTTAAGAATTAATAGCGTGTGTACAATAAGCTGAAATATCTAAGAATTAATAGCGTGTGTACAATAAGCTGAAATATTTAAGAAATAGCGTGTGTATCATAAGTTGAAGTATTTAAGAAATATCATTCCGTGTGACGCTGAATTTAAACTCTGAGAGAGAATCAAGGTGAGTCGGCCGTTTTTCCAGCAACGCCATTTGGCTTGCATTGCACAGGAAGACGTGCGTTTATCTCCAGAGTTCACAGTAGGAAAGTAGAATTACAGAGTGGGGCAGTGTCGTGTGAAACTGGGATAAATATTGATTGAAGTGGGAAAGCGGAAAGTGATGAAGTTGTAACCGTTCTTTGTGTAATATTTCATATTGCTGTGTTGTGTATGTCTTGTAATTTGGGTATGTGTGTTTTGCATGGGAGTAGCAAGGTAGTTTCGAAAGATTTGTGGGTATGCCTGTTCCTTCTGTATCGCTCGATCTGGAGGAAAGTTTCGTGAGGATAATTGTGAGAGGCGAAGTGTGAGGTATAATAAAAGATCCACCATCCGATCCAGGGAGTGCACTGTTGCGGTAAATAGATTACGAGACCATAGTATAGAGATTCACTAACGTAAAGCCATGCCCACTGGGCGGAATTTCTCATGTGATTTTGTTGTAGGTTGTAGAATTTGTGTGTTTAGGAATAAATCAAATAGTGAAAAGAAAGAGATTGGTGGCCTTTTTCATTAAATTGTATGTTATTGTAATGTCCCGAATTTATATAAAAGCCGTTAAATCAAAGACAAAAGGTAAATGTGGTATTGCCAGTGCGTAGTGTACAGTCAGAGTTCTATAAATCACTGATAGTCAGATGCGTGTTTCCGTTGCGTATTATTCATACAGGAGGATAATTTGTAACTAAATAGTAAGATACGAGAATTCATGTTGCTCGATAAATAAAGGAAGATTCCACTCGCTTGGCAAACCACTCATCTTGCAGGCCTGACTGCTTGATGCCACAGTATGAGAAAGGCAAGTGGGTGCCTCTCAAGTTAATACATTTTATACCAAATAGTAATAACTCATTTGATCAACACTTACTACTTTTTGCAAATTCATTATACTCATAGATCATATTAGATTTCAGAAATACAGTTTTCTATTAATATATCTTAATGTAGGATTAATTCTTGTGATCAATCCAAAAAAATTCTCCAGTTATAAGTCCACATACTTTATATTTAAAATTACATTCATCCAATTCTGTATAAAAAAATTATCATAAAATAAAAATGTTTTTAATTTTTTGGTAACATTTTCAGTGAACAGCTATCTTATAGTCTATATTCTATCAATTAGTGAAAAACAGTTTAGATCTCAATGGTAATTTTATTTAAAATGACTATTTCCAGCCTGGTCTTATGCCATATTCACAAATGCATTGAGAAGTCTGAAGATGGTTTAAGACTAGACCACAACTGATCACTTTAATAAACCAATTGCTGTGATCTATATGGCTTTTTACTAATTTCATAAAAATTTTCTACCTGAATGCGGTGTGTCTACACCAATTAAACAGTGGTTTTAGATATCATGAAACAAACTGTAAGATATCTAAATTTCTCATATGTATCATGTTACCAACAAATAAAACATCATTACCACTTGTCCTTTCATATAAGCAGTTATTTTTTGTAAATTTTGTGATAAAAGTCTTAAGAAATTGACTATTAATTGTGGTTTAAAGCTTATTATCATCAACTATGAACATCCATTTCTGATAAAAAAAATGTATATAGTCTAATTCAGATGTACAAATGATAAATACTATTAATTTGAAATAACAAATCAACTGAAGTATATAATACAACTGGTGTCGTTCTTGACAAGTGATTGTGTAGATGGACCAATATTTTATCTATAAATTTTCTGTAGCATTGATGTCTTCTTGAGTTACATTTAATTTTCTTCCATTAAAATATGGATCCATTGTTGATCCAAAAACATGTGTATATTGTAAACGTAATGAGTGACCAATTTCATGTACTAATACTTCAAACACTTTATTTGATATTTTTAAATTAATATCAATCTAAAGATAGCAAATCCCAGACATTTAATGTAAACTACATCACTCTCCATTTTTAACTTTTTCTACAAGATATACATCTGGATTTTTGCCTTTGTAGGTCTCACTC
Source organism: Schistocerca serialis cubense (assembly GCF_023864345.2). Classification (NCBI taxonomy): domain Eukaryota; kingdom Metazoa; phylum Arthropoda; class Insecta; order Orthoptera; family Acrididae; genus Schistocerca; species Schistocerca serialis. The sequence continues at coordinate 748,849,298 of NC_064640.1, read as the reverse complement.
TTTAGAATTTCATGTGAAATCTTTCAGCTTGTGTGTAATTGGATCTAAAAATATAATATCTTCAGTCTAAAAAAATTCTGTTGACTAATCAGAATTTTAGCTTTTTATTCAAAACTTCCTTCCAAATTGTTTATTCTTACTTTTCCTTATATTTGAAACTTTGGTTTATAATCATTAGATACAATATTAACCGAGTTTAAATCAAATTTGTCTTCAGTTTTTGGATTCATTTTTATCGTTCGAATGTTTTGTATTAATATATTGATCAATAACTATTTAGCTAAATCAATCAACTTTTAATTACATTGAAGGAAAAGTTTTTCCATATTTTTTCATTAGTGTTTTGTTCAATATTTCAACAACTGATGTCGTTAATTCTATAACAGTTGTGTAATAGTTAAATCTGTATTTTTATGTAAGTTCTTCAAAAACTTCATTTTAAAAAAATTTTCCATTACCTGATTGATAATTTCGCAGAGATACTGACACCAAAATTTTTCAAAAGCTTTCTTTACCCATCCTATTTAAATTCTGAAAATAAATAAATTGCAGTTATAAATGTTTATATCCTTCTTTTTATTCAGATTGTCCTTATTGTCCAGAATCCATTTCTACTAAAACCACTTGCTACAGATCATTTGCATCAAGGGAAACAACATTTCTTCTTTGAAACATTTTTCTCATTGGCTCGTGTCACTCATTAACAATTTATCCACAAATTTGTTCTGAACAAATGACAACTGAATACTCCCAAGTGTCAATAAATTTGGTGGGTGTGTAGAGGGGCCAAAGTAGGGCAATAAGTACGTTTTGGTATGTGCTTAATTTTACTTTTGAGTGGCATAATACAGCAGGAAAAGTAATTGGCCATTTAGCTGTAGAGAGAATATTTTCCAAACAATGATACATAAAAACGTTTTTCATCGAAAAGCTGATATATAATTAACTGAATAATCAACTTTTGTTATAATTTGAAATTATGGAAAATACCCACTAACATAAATTAATTTTGAAAAATGAAAATTTTTGTTGCATCCCCCAATAAAGAAACTTCAAAGCCAAAAACATCCCTGTGTAATGAATGTTATTTCAGAAACACCATTTTTGGAAAATAAGCTGTTCACAATGTACTGTCACAGAATTATGAAAACACCTAAATAAAATATCTAAACATACTTACACTACTGGCCATTAAAATTACTACACCAAGAAGAAATGCAGATGATAAACAGGTATTAATTGGACAAATACATTATACTAGAACTGACACATGATTAAATTTCCATGCAATTTGGGTGCATAGATCCTGAGAAATCAGTACCTAGAACAACCACCTCTGGCCATAATAACGGGCTCGATACGCCTGGAGATTGAGTGAAACAGAGCTTGCATGGCTTGTACAGGTACAGCTGCTCATGCAGCTTCAACACGATACCACAGTTCATCAAGAGTTGTGACGGCATATTGCGACGAGCCAGTTGCTCGGCCACCATTGACCAGACGTTTTCAGTTGGTGAGAGACCTGGAGAATGTGCTGGCCGGGGTAGCAGTCGAACATTTTCTGTATCCAGAAAAGCCCGTACAGGACCTGCAACATGTGGTCGTGCATTATCCTGCTGAAATGTAGGGTTTCGCAGGGATCAAATGAAGGGTAGAGCCACGGGTCGTAACACATCTGAAATGTTGCATCCACTGTTCAAATAGCCGTCTATGTGAACAAGAGGTGACCGAGATGCGTAACCAATGACACCCCATACCATAACACCGGGTGATACGCCAGTATGGTGATGACGAATACAGGCTTGCAATGTGCGTTCATCGCGATGTCACCAAACACGCATGCGACCATCATGATGCTGTAAACAGAACCTGGATTCATCCGAAAAAATGACGTTTTCCATTCGTGCTCCCAGGTTCGTTGTTGAGTACACCATCACAAGCACTCCTGTCTGTGATGCAGCATCAAGGGTAACCGCAGCATTTCCTCCACATTTCACCCACAAACTACATCCTCTAGATAAGACGTTTATGGGACCTCTGAAAACGTACTACAGCAGGGCACTGAGGGTATGGTTGCACGACAATGGGCGTCCTCTCACACCTTATGATGTTATGGAGGTTTTTGGCCAAGCCTACCTTTGTACCCAGTCAGTTGAGATAGCAATAAACGGATTCAAAGTAACGGTTATACCCTGTGAACTGCTACATCTCACATCTTCACTGACGCTGATTTCATAGCTACTGAGTTGGTTGCAGAAAAAAACTTGCTCCACAGTGGAACATAGACCTAATATTTCTGAATCACATGCTCCTCTACTTGCAATCTCTGGACCATCGACATCATCTGCTTCTTCTTCAAGTTATCCTGATGTACAGTCACGTCAAGTTCTAGCTATGCCAGTTGATGAAGCCATTGAAACACCGGGTTGTACTCCAGGTACTTCAAAAAATGCAGTTTCACTATTCGACAGATCTCTTGTCCCCAAAATTAAGACGAGAACCACAACACCGGGACGAAAAGCGGCAACCGCCCATTGACAAAAGTGCTGTCAAGAAGAGGTCGTTGAGTTTCTCTGGGGTGAGAGACCACCCTGTGGACAGAGGTACAAAATACAAAGGCCTTCAAAAAAGAAAATTTGTTCCACAAAACTATCTGATTCATCATAGGACTCTTCAGGCTTCTGCAGCTCTCACCTTGAGGTGAGAGGCCACCCTGTGGACAGAGGTGCAAAATACAAAGGCCTTCAAAAAAGAAAATTTCTTCCACAAAAGAGACAGAGCACACAAGCCGAAGAATAAAAACTACTGGGAGGGTCCTGCCAATGGAGAGGACGCCTGAGAGGAGGGAAAAAAGAGCGGAGTGGAAGGTGCAGCGGGATGGGGGGCTGGAGGGAGTGGGGTAAGGTGCACCAAGGGGCTGGAGACAGGTGGGGTGGAAGATTCAGAGGGAAGGCAAATCAGGAGGGAGTGCAGAGAGACAGAAGTGGTGCACTTGAAAGGGAGGGGGTGGAGGAGGGAGGAAAATCGCTAAGGGGAAGGGATGAGAACGGGAGAGGGAGCCCTGTGGAGAGGGAAGGAGGAAGGTAGGATTAGAGTTGGTAGGAAGGGTAGATATCGGGGCAAAGCTCATCATCTGGAAGGGGTAGGTGGTGGAAGTTGCGTTAGGAAAGGAGGTGGAAAGAGGGTGAGACACCATGGTAATGGGGCAGCAATGGACTGGCGGTAGAGAGGATAGTATACACCGTGGGGGGGGGGGGGGGCTCCATCAGAGATCAATCAGAATCCAAGAACGCCTGAAGATAGCAAGAAGTTGGCTTGCCGAAATATCGCACCTTTTGGACGAAGCTACCCAGCGGAATACCCGAGAAAGATTTCTGTATGCCGGGAAACCTCAGATCACACGCCAAAAAGGACGTTTGTTTATGTAAATTAATGGCTTTTTAAAAAATGTGGGACATTACATTTTGAATGACCCTTGAACATAAATGTGAAAAGCAAACTAAAAAAACTATGAAAGTAAAATATAAAATAACAGTTAAATTGTAAAAGAAATGTAATAAAAATATTTAATTAGAGTACTACACTACTGGCCATTAAAATTGCTACACCACGAAGATGAAGTGCTACAGACGCAAAATTTAACCGACAGGAAGAAGATGCTGTGATATGCAAATGATTAGCTTTTCAGAGCATTCTCACAAGGTTGGCGCTGGTGGTGACACCTACAACGTGCTGCCATGAGGAAAATTTCCAACCGATTTCTCATACACAAACAGCAGTTGACCGGCGTTGCCTGGTGAAATGTTGTTGTGATACCCCGTGTAAGGAAGAGAAATGCGTACCATCACGTTTCCGACTTTGCTAAAGGTCGGACTGTAGCCTATCGCGATTGCGGTTTATCGTATCGCGACATTGCTGCTCGCGTTAGTCGAGATCCGATGACTGTTAGCAGAATATGGAATCGGTGGGTTCAGGAGGGTAATACGGAAAGCCGTGCTGGATCCCAACGGCCTCGTATCACTAGCAGTCGAGATCGCAAGCATCTTATCCGCATGGCTGTAACGGATCGTGGAGCCACGTCTCGATACCTGAGTCAACAGATGGGGACGTTTGCAAGACAACAACCATCTGCACGAACAGTTCGACGACGTTTGCAGCAGCATGGACTATCAGCTCAAGACCATGGCTGCGGTTACCCTTGACGCTGCATCACAGACAGGAGCACCTGCGATGGTGTACTCAACGACGAAAATGGGTGCACGAATGGAAAACGTCATTTTTTCGGATGAATCCAGGTTCTGTTTACACCATCATGATAGTCGCATCCGTGTTTGACAACATCGCGGTGAACGCACATTGGAAACCTGTATTTGTCATCGCCATACTGGCGTTTCACCCAGTGTGATAGTATGGGGTGCCATTGGTTACGCATCTCGGCCACCTCTTGTTCACATAGACAGCTATGTGAACAGTGGACGCTACATTTCAGATGTGTTACGACCCGTGGCTCTACCCTTCATTCGAAAAACCCGACATTTCAGCAGGATAATGCACGAACGCATGTTGCAGGTCCTGTACAGGCCTTTCTGGATACAGAAAATGTTCGACTGCTGCCCTGGCCAGCACGTTCTCCAGATCTCTCACCAATAGAAAACGTCTGGTCAATGGTGGCCGAGCAACTGGCTTGTCACAATACGCCAGTCACAACTCTTGATGAACTGTGGTATCATGTTGAAGCTGCATCAGCAGTTGTACCTGTACACGCCATCCAAGCTCTGTTTGACTCAATCCCCAGTTTTATCAAGGCCTTTATTACGGCCAGAGGTGGTTGTTCTGGGTACTGATTTCTCAGGATCTATGGACCCAAATTGCGTGAAAATGTAATCACATGTTAGTTTTTAGTACAATATATTTGTCGAATGAATACATGTTTTATGATCTGTGTTTCTTCTTGGTGTAGCAATTTTAATGGCCAGTAGTGTATACCTGGTTACGCCAATTAAATTATCACACACAATTGTTGAAAAACAAGGTGATAACAATTACGCACAGTTGATGTATGGGAAAAGCAAAGAACAATGGCTCCCAGTTTCTATTTGAAATGACCAAGGGTATTGGCGGGTGTGGCAGGCTCTTGCACATCTAAGAATGTGATATAATTTTTTTAATGTCTTACTTCCCTATTCATGAATTATGGTGAAATGCTGTAGTTCATTCTTTTCAGCCAAATCACACAACATTGGGATTACGGTAAGGGACTAAATGTGACAACTGCACTGCATATGAAAAAGAGGTTTTGCACCTAATATCTGAAATGAGACACACATGAAAATAATTATAAAATATGTAACTAAGATTTCACTGCCTTGTAGTGCTATACAGCATTCATCTTATGTAAATAATATTTCAACATTGTCACATTTAGAAGAACTGATAGTGAAGTTACAATCAACTTGAAAGTTATTCTAAATACCATAGCTATCTGAGTTGGGGTTCCACATCCAACTACATGGAAATCCACAGATAGTAGTCGAAGCACTCACATGAAGCTGTGCAGGCAAAAGTCAGTGTGGTTTTTGCTTTTGTCATACCAACAACATTGTGCAGCCATCAATGAAATGCTGTGTGGCAACTATGTTTTGAAAAACCATCAAGAGTATCAGAAAACTATTAAAATTCAAGTGAGAGCATCTGAAATAATTGGCAATCTTATAGTTTGTTAATAGTGTACCCACAAAATTCCTAAATACTGTGCACTTCAAAAAATGAAATGATGTAGTATTAAAAACCAATCAGTCTATAAAGGAGATTGCTTAGAAAACGTGTGATGCATACACAAATATTGTTCAGAAGTGTGGGACCCATACCAAACAGACCTAACAGGGGGTATTGAAGGCCAGCATCAATGGTCACAGGTTTGCCCCACCCATGTCAGAGCAGCATGGAATTGCTGGAAAATATAAATTGAAAGATACTTGAAGAAAAAGTCACATCTTCCCCTAAAGTCTACTTGCATTGCATCATGATGCACTGTTTAATGAGGAATTTATTAATATACTCAACCCCCACATATTGCTCTTGATGGGACAACAAAGACAAAACTAGACATCACGCACAGATGAATTTTAGTAATCGTTTCTCCTGAGCTCTATACGCAAATGGAACAGGAAAAATCACTAATTCACATGAGTTGTCAAAGCTCAGATTAAGATAGATATGAGCATTCAGATTGTGTGATAACATGTCAACAATGATGAGAACAAAATGATAGAATTTACTACAGCAAAAATATGACAGTCTGTATATTTTATGTAAAAACTTGGGAACAATTACTTATTTAAATAATTTGTTTAGGTGTACATTATCAAAAATCAGTGCTACATCGTGGTTGTGACTAATGGTTGCCAGAAACTGAGGTATAAGTCGAGACATGGAGACCATAGCTGAGCAGGTATAACTACATATACTAACTAGGAAATTGGGATTTTGTGACACTGCAATTAGTGTAAAAGTTAAATCCCTGTGTTGTCGAATATGGAAAATTAAGCGGAAATGGAAATGAAGTTTCCTTCTTCTTGACAGAGCATAGGGGAACGACACAGGAGACCTGCACGGCCATACTAGGCAGGGTCCTAATGGAGGTGGTTTGCCGTTGCCTTCCCCAAGGAATATTAAGTACCTAAGTGAAATTTTAAAACCTTATTACATGCACCCAACGGTTATTTCGTAAAGAAAAGGAAATTTTGTAACTTGTTACATCTGCTTTTGTTCTTAATCTGTAGAATGATCTGCAGTATTTCTCGTTCTCAGTTGTTCCCTATCTTCTGCAAGTCTCTTCATTTCCAAGAATGTTGTCAGTTTCAGAAGTTGTTTTATCTGCCTAGTGTCCTGAAGTCTTGGTGTTCCTCACGTATCCCCCTCAGGCATTTTCCCTTCTATGAATTTCACAATGGTTGGGCAATGTCTGTGCAGGTGTCCAGCCCAATGGTCAACTCATTCCTTGATAGTCCTCCACAACGAATTTTTATCTCCTATGTTGCTGAAAACTTCTTCATCTATCATTCTCTCTGTACATGAAATCTTTAGGATTCTTCTTCAGTACCATAGCACAAAAGCAAAGTCGTTTCCTTTCTGGGTTGTTTACTGTCCATGTCTCTGAACCACAGAGTGTAAAGCTCCAAACAAAAGTTGTTATATACTGTTTCCTAATGTTTAAACTAAGACTTTTCGTTTGTATTAGGTTCTTCTTCTTGTTGAATGCTATTCTGGATTATGAAACTCTACATTTAATCTCCCATCATGATATGCTATCCTTTGTTATTCTGCTACTTAAGCGTTTAAAGTAAGTGACTTCCTTCGGGTTCTCTCTGTCTATCGAGCGAGATGGCGTAGTGCTTAGCACACTGGACTCGCATTTGGGAGGACGATGGTTCAAACCTGTCTCCGGCTATCCTGATTTAAGTTATTCATGATTTCCCTAAATCCTTTCAGACTGGGATGGTTCCTTTGAAAGGGTACAGCTGATTTCCTTCCCAATCCTTCTGTAACCCAAGCTTGTGCTCTGTCTCTAATGACCTCGTAGTCGACAGAAAGTTAAACACTAATCTCCTCCTCCTCCTCCTCTCTCTGTCTAGAGTATGTTTCCTGCTGTTGGAACTTTGTTACATACATGGATTTCCCTTTTCTTCTTATTTATTTTCATATTGTAAGTTTCGCAAAAGAAACCCCTCAGGCATATTTCCTTTTATCACTTTCACAATGGTTGGGCAATGTCTGTGCAGGTGTCCAGCCCAATGGTTAACTCATTCCTTGATAGTCCTCCACAACGAATTTTTATCTCCTATGTTGCTGAAAACTTCTTCTCAGTACTGTACATAAGTTGGTGAGCAAAGGCCATTTGTCACTTGACTGAATGGAACATAATGTCACATCACATTAAAATATCCTACAATGCATTTCAAATGTCTGCATTCACACTGGCCATCAACAGCATGGAACAGAATGCAATTCAATGTCACCATCATGGTTTCTCAGGTAGAGAGTTCTGCTGTTGATGTTGAAATTGGTTGGGAGGAAGGATTGTGTTGTCATCTTTGAAGATCCGAAGTTATCATTTTCGTGATGCTCACTCAGGTAATAGTAGTGAATTCTTGCTTTGGCATCTTATTTGTCTCTATTTTATTAGAGAAAAATGTGTAAATATGGACATTCTCTTTTGTTTTTGACTTAAAGGTACATTCTTTTGTAATAGTTCTTGATTTTATGCCTTAATTAACAATTATAACAAGTTTAAGAAATGATGAGAGGCGAAACGACGATTAATATCCATTATTTCTATTCCAAAACAAAGATTTACAAAAAACGTGTAAAATGGAACTTTTAAAAAATGGGGTGCAAATACGTACATCCACATAAAAGGTGCAGGGAATTTTTTGAAATATTTTAATGAAATGGGTTAAAACAATTCAAAATCGTAGACTAGTCTGCAGAAAGCAACTTTCGTAGATTTATACATGAAATCTGAAATTATTTACAGTAATTGCAAATGTAACTAGCTCCGTCACCATACTCTAAGTGTGTCCACATTTGGCACATAATGCGTTTAATTCACACCTCTCCTCTCCTGTCTTGAGAGACCTTTTCACCAGCAAAGATGCAAGTTGCATCACTTGAGTTTGGTGTATCTCTATCGTTCACATGAAGGTCATTATCGCTGTCCACAAGATGAGAGCTACAGAAGCCTGAAGAGTCCTATGATGAATCAGATAGTTTTGTGGAACAAATTTTCTTTTTTGAAGGCCTTTGTATTTTGCACCTCTGTCCACAGGGTGGTCTCTCACCCCAGAGAAACTCAACGACCTCTTCTTGACAGCACTTTTGTCAATCGACTTTGTCAACTGATCTTTGTTTGGGGTCCCAGTGATGTGACAGGCGGTTGCCGCTTTTCGTCCCCGTGTTGTGGTTCTCGTCTTAATGTTGGGGACAGTAGATCTGTCGAACGGTGAAACTGCATTTTTTGAAGTACCTGGAGTACTTGCCAGTGTTTCAATAGCTTCATCAACTGGCATAGCTAGAGCTTGACGTGACTGTACATCAGGATAACTTGAAGAAGAAGCAAATGATGTCGATGGTCCAGAGATAGCAAGTAGAGGAGCATGTGATTCAGAAATATTAAGTCTACGTTCCACTGTGGAGCAAGTTATTTTCTGCAAGCACCTCAGCAGCTATGAAATCAGCGTCAGTGAAGATGTAACAGTTCATAGCGTATAACCGTTACTTTGAATCCGTTTATTGCTATCTCAGTTGATTGGATACGAAGGTAGGCTTGGCCAAAAACCTCCATAACATAATAAGGTGTGAGAGGACGCCCATTGTCATGCAACTATACTATCACTGCCCTGCTGTAGTACGTTTTCAGAGGTCCAATAAACGTCTTATCTGGAGGCTGCAGTTTATGGGTGAAATGTGGAGGAAATGAGATGATGGTCATGTGGTATTCTTTCGCCAAGTGAGTCACATCTGGTTCAAAATGGTTCAAAGGGCTCGGAGCACTATGGGACTTAACATCTGAGGTCATCAGTCCCCTAGAACTTAGAGCTACTTAAACCTAACTAACCTAAGGACATCACACACATCCATGCCCAAGGCAGGAGTCGAACCTGTGACCGTAGCGGTCGCGCGGTTCCAGACTGTAGCGCCTAGAACCGGTCAGCCACCCTGGCTGGAGGTCACATCTGGATTTCGAACGTCGCTATAATGACCATCCAAGATGAGCAGAACAAGCCTTTGTTCACTCGGACATGTTTTCTCAATGAAGTGAACAAGCCATTTGGTGAACAAATTGTTTTGAACCCAACCTGAAGGGATGGGCTCCATCAATGGCACAAGGGGGGGGGGGGGGGGAAGGTGAGGGCAGGATCTCATTAGTTCTTGGTACTTGTTGGTTCTAGGGAAAACTATCATTGGCGGGACATAATGTCCGGAAGCTCTCATCCATGGGATAACTGTGATTAAGCCACTCTTTCTGCAGACGTTAGAGCTGCAATTTGTTTCTTCCCTTTCATCCCTATCACTTTTGGAATTTTACTTTGGGCAATGAACAGGCCTGTCTCGTTCACGTTATACAGTTGGTCTGCTGGATCTGAGTGATTGTTCAAAGTGTCTGCCAATTAATCAAAGAAAACCATCACATTCTATTTATTGAAGCATAAGGCTCTGGCATATGAAGTTCCACAAGGTTTGCAAATTGACAGCTGATGCATGTGTCTCTCAGGAAAAAGTTCAGTCCAAGCTCGTCCTGCTTCTCCTCCTTTGAAACAGGTTGTCAAACAATTTCTCTGGGCAAGTAAAAATGCTGGTTGGGTACGAAGGTAGGCTCGGCCAAAAACCTCCATAACATCATAAGGTGTGAAAGAAGATAAGAAACTAGTTGTTTTTCGAGATCTACATTTAAAATCGGTTTCAGTCACCACTTGCTCAGGGATTATATAAAGTTTAAGAAATCTCTGCAAACTGGTACAAGGCACTCCAAATGTTCTTGCAGCACCTTTCACAGAAGTCTCCTTTGCTTACACAGTTGCTATGGCATGTACCATCTGAGATTTATCCCACTGATGCCTCTGGTTCTTACACTCATAGCGCTTTCTCATTATCTTCATTCTGCAAGCACGAATAAAAGCACTAGGGTCTACTATCGCAATTTGAAAATTCTATTTGTTTGTTTCTCCGTGAATTGTATATAAGAACTTTAAACAAAATTCGACTAACCATATCCCCATAAAAACATTTAAATGTTTTACATTGTTTGAGCGAAGCGATGGTGTAATTATGGGCCCTTCTTAATAGGGGTCCATTTTTACACCAACCCAATGGGCCCATATTTACACTAACTATTCTTAAGCAACATGGCCACTATCACGTCTAACCCAAAAGCATGTGTAATGTAAAACGTGCTTCTAAAAGTAGCTTAGGATTCCGTTCTTCTGGATATCACCGAGGAATTGTTTTAAACTAATCAGAAGGATATAAAAAGAAAACGATTTCACATACCTGGACAAACACCATTTCACACAATAACTGACACTGTTGCTATATTGCTTGAAACAATGCTTCCAACTGTTCACTGCAACTGTCTATCAACAACAGGTGCCGTTTTCAGTCCTGGTCACCAGACTCCAGCACTTCCCATACCCTGTTCACTAGGGGTGCCCATGATTACACCTGTGCCCATTTTTACGCCTTTTCCTCAACTTTGCTTTGTTTTCATGACGAAATGCAGAAGTTTCACGACAACTTTCATATTTTTTCCATTCAGTGTTCCTCCATAAGAGAGACAAGATATATTAAAGGAATAATGATTTAGATTTTACAATAACTGAACAGATCTGATGCCTGCACTGTGTGTAAATATGATCATAAATCGATGAAGCAATGTTCTTTTATTAAGTAAGGAAGTTGGCTCTACTGGGGAAGGAAAGTATTGTTGTTTATGATGTTATTTTACACATAGGAAAAAAATGTCAAAGGTAAACAGGCTCTGTGTATTTACTTATAAATATTGTTTGATGGGTTTGTGTGCAGAAATTTTTGCCACAAAATAAATATCAATAGTTTGAAATGTTGTTTCATTTCTCAGCAATTTACCATACAGAAGTGATCAAGAAAGCGTGTTATGTAGTTTGCTTTGGTCATCAATTACTTTATCGTTGTTAGTTTCTTAATTCCGATATTATATTCTGACTTTTTGTGTTACAAATTATCTCTAGTAATCTCACTTTCACTACTCGCTACTGGGATAATTGAATCGACATCATGCCGACATTCTGTCCGCAATTTCACTGTGATATCATCTGATGGACCATCCCATTCTATTGATGTCTATTGTGAATCGAACCAAATGAGTAAAGACTGCATCATTACTGAACATCTTTATTCACTCTCGCAAATTTTGCATCACTGTCCTTTATTTTCACAACTCCTTTCTGATTCCTGTACAGATTCTGGATTATTTTCCTGTTGTGGTGATACAACATAATGCACATTAAAATTCTCATAATTTTAGACCAGTTTACATCGATTAAAGCCTTTTCTAAATCAAAAAGGCACACCTGGAACGGTTTATTAATTCTGCGTATCTTTCACACAGTTTTCTTGAGCTAATTAGTGGTTACTAGTTCCTACATCATTATCCATAAATTTCCTGTCAGATTGAATGTGTGTGGCTGACTAAAACTACATGTCAGACATAGATGCTAATCTGTCAAGTTTTTCCATGCAGAGAGTATGACGTCCTCCTGCTGGCTGAAGGAGGCCTGGCTGTGTTCTTCCAATTAAGCCACTTGGGACAGTCTTACAGAATGACTCAAGGATTCAACTTGTCAGTAACTTCTACTTTTTCTTAGACGCCTTGGATTGTGTAACTAACTTACTGGTACTGAACGATACTGGTACAGCACAGAGTTTGATTCGGTCAGAGCCTCATGGTTATTAGTGTGGCAGAACATCTATTCTTAGTCGAGTATAAGTTCCATAGAACATGTAAGAGATGCATTTGTGTTACATATGGAAACAGAATAAAATGTAAACAAAGAGAATACTTACTTAGCATCAAGTGACACAGAGATGATGATGTGGACAAAACAAATTATGTACTATGTTGTGAAACTGTAAGGAAATTCATCAGCACATCGAAATGTGTGAAATTCCAAGGCAGAAAACAAGCTCCTCTAGCGACAAGATCAGAGAGTGGTACAGAGTAAAAGTGAGAGAGGAAAAATGAGTCAGAGTATTGAAGAAATTTCTTTAAAGGAAGGCAGTGAACTGATTAAAGACAGCATTAAATCACTAGCACCTTTAATGATACTAATCTGTAGCTGATAATAGTTAACATTTTAACAATTTCTTAGTGGAAACAACACAGTATCAAAGAAAAGCCAACTTAAAGAAGATTGATGAAATTTAACTTCATACAACATATCCACAAGAATTTTTCTGTTTACTGTAATCAACAGTCATAAAAACAAGTATTCGAATGCTTATGAAAAAGTCAGTCACAAAGTCATGATAGGTTGTTTTTCTAAACTTAGTAATATACTGAGTTACTTATATAATGAATCTTTTCAGAGTAGAGTAGACTCAAACAAATATACAAGAAAGGAGACAAAACATTAGTAAATAATTAGCATCTGACCCGTTGCTCCCAGTATTCAAAAAATGCAATCGACTTTATAAGAACTTTCTATAGAAAACCATACACAGTAACAAACAGGATTGTCAGTTCACCATGCTATATTTACCTTTGATAGATAATATACTAGAAATCAGAAATTACTACCAGTGGGAATCGTTTTGACTTTCGATTGTGTGGATCATAATATGCTCAAGGAAAAGTTAAATTATTATAGAATAGTAGATGCACCATGTGCATGGTTTTATCTTAGCTGAATAATAGTGAGCAGAGTGCATCAGTTACATATTGGTCACACAACATGAGGCACTCAGAATTTGAAGCATTCAGAGATAATGTATCACAAGGCATTATTCTGGATGTTATATTATTTCTGATATACTTGCACTAGTGTTTTTTTTCTTTCCACAGATGATGTAAGTATTGGTATAAAAAGTAGAACCAGTCAACCTAATGGAAAGGCAGGAACTAAATATTCAGATAAACAGATGGTTCAAGGCAATTGGAATATCATTGAATTTCGACAAGACTCAATATACAAAGTCCAGTACATCCCTTATAACTCCACAAGCAATCTTCTCTGAGCGAAATGTAATAGATAGGAAGTATTAAATTTTTGTGACTACTTAAAGATCATAAGGTTAATTGAGAAACCCACTACCAAGAATTAATGAATCCCTTTAGCTCAACTGTATTTGCAGTACCATACCTGTGATTTCTGTTACAGGCTACTTAAAAATACAGAAACCTCTTTATTCTGCATATTTCCAAACAACGTTGAGTTATGGATTTTTTGAGGTAATGTAAGTTACAGGAACTTTTTTCCAGAATAAAGAAGCGTATAATACAAATTAGATTAAGTGTTAATTCTAGAACAGTGTGCAGAGACCTCTTCATAACACTTGATATTTTGACTGATGTTTGGCAGTTTATACATTCTCAATCTCCTTTGCCATTACCAGTACTTCCATATCCTCAGAAAATGGTGAAAACATGAATTTAAACCTATCCACAGATACAAGACCTAGAAAAGCTTCGAGGGGTATGGAAAGAAGTATTCAACAGCTAGCCAGAGTATATTAAATGTCACATAGGTATTTAAGACTCAAATAAGGAACTTGTTATTGAGGATGTCTTTCTGCTAAATGGAAGAATATCTTCACAAAAACCCTAAAAATTTTATGTTTTATTTTATTTTATGGTTTGAGATGTACATCTTTGTCTTCTTTATACACTGAAACTACAAAGAAACTGGTATTCGTCGTTGTTGTTGTGGTCTTCAGTAATGAGACTGGTTTGATGCAGCTCTCCATACTACTCTATCCTGTGCAAGCTTCTTCATCTCCCAGTACTTACTGCAACCTACATCCTTCTGAATCTGCTTAGTGTGTTCATCTCTTCGTCTCCCTCTACCATTTTTACCCTCCACAATGCCCTTCAGTACAAAGTTGGTGATCCCTTGATGCCTCAGAACATGCCCTACCAACTGATCCTTTCTTGTAGTCAAGTTGTGCCACAAATTCCTCTTCTCCCCAATTGTATTCAATACCTCCTCATTAGTTAGGTGATCCACCCATCTAATCTTCAGCATTCTTCTGTAGCACCACATTTCGAAAGCTTCTATTCTCTTCTTGTCCAAACTATTTATCGTTCATGTTTCACTACCATACATGACTACACTACATACAAATACTTTCAGAAATGACTTCCTGACACTTAAATCCATACTTGATGTTAACAAATTTCTCCTCTTCATAAATGCTTTCCTTGCCATTGACAGTCTACATTTTATATCCTCTCTACTTCGACCATCATCAGTTATTTTGCTCCCCAAATAGCAAAACTCCTTTATTACCTTAAGTGTCTCGTTTCCTAATCTAATCCCTCAGCATCACCTGAGTTAACTCGACTACATTCCATTATCGTCGTTTTGCTTTTGTTGATGTTCACCTTATATCCTCCTTTCAAGACACTGTCCATTGCGTTCAACTGCTCTTCCACGTCCTTTGCTGTCTCTCAGAGAATTACAATGTCATCAGCAAACCTTAAAGTTTTTATTTCTTCTCCATGGATTTTAATACCTACTCCGAATTTTTCTTTTGTTTCCTTTACTGCTTGCTCAATATACAGATTGGATAACATCGGGGATAGGCTACAACACTGTCTCACTCCCTTCTCAATCACTGCTTCCCTTTCATGTCCCCCAAATCTTATAACTGCCATCTGGTATCTGTACAAATTGTAAATAGCCATTCGCTCCCTGTATTTTACCCCTGCCACCTTCAGAATTTAAAAGAGAGTATTCCATTCAACATTGTCGAAAGCTTACTCGAAAGTCTACAAGTGCTAGAAACGTAGGTTTGCCTTTCCTTAATCTTTCTTCTAAGATAAGTCGTAGGGTCAGTATTGCCTCACGTGTTCCAACATTTCTATGGAATCCAAACTGACCTTCCCCGAGGTTGGCTTCTACCAGTTTTTCCATTCGTCTGTAAAAAATTTGCGTTAGTATTTTGCATCCGTGACTTATTAAACTGATTGTTCGGTAATTTTCACATCTGTCAACACCTGCTTTCTTTGGGATTGGAATTATTATATTCTTCTTGAAGTCTGAGGGTATTTCACCTGTCCCATACATTTTTCTCACCAGATGGTAGTGTTTTGTCAGGAATGGCTCTCCCAAGGCTGTCAGTAATTCTAATGGAATGTTGTCTATCCCCGGAGCTTTGTTTCGACTAAGGTCTTTCAGTGCTCTGTCAAACTCTTCATGCAGTTCGTATCTCCCATTTTATCTTCATCTACATCCTCTTCCATTTCCATAATTTTACCCTCAAGTACATCGCCCTTGTATAGACCCTCTACATACTCCTTCCACCTTTCTGCTTTCCCTTCTTTGCTTAGAACCGGGTTTCCATCTGAACTCTTGATATTCATACCAGCGGTTCTCTTTTCTCCAAAGGTCTCTTTAATTATCCTGCAGGCAGTATCTATCTTACCCCTAGTGAGATAAGCCTCTACATCCTTACATTTGTCCTCTAGCCATGCCTGTTTAGCCATTAAGTATGTGTATTCAAATTGAGATATATGTAAACAGACAGAGTACAGTGCTGCGATCGGCAACGCCTATGTATGACAACTAGTGTCTCGTGCAGTTGTTAGATCGATTACTGCTGCTACAATGGCAGGTCCTCAAGATTAAAGTGAGTTAGATCATGGTGTTACAGCCAGTGCATGAGCGATGGGACACAGCATCTCGGAGGTAGCGATGAGGTAGGGATTTTCCCGTATGGCCATTTCATGAGCGTACCGTGAATATCAGGAATCTGGTAAAACATCAAATCTCCGACATCTCTGCGGCCGGAAAAAGATCCTGCGAGAATGAGAGCAACGACAACTGAAGAGAATCGTTCAACGTGACAGAAACCTTCCGCAAAGTGCTGCAGATTTCAGTGCTAGGGCATCAGCAAGTGTCAGCGTGTGAAGCATTCAACGAAACATCACCGATATGAGCTTTTGGAGCCTAAGTCCCACTCGTGTATCCTTGATGACTGCATGACACAAAGCTTTAAGCCTCGCCTGTGCCCATCAACACTGACATTGGACTGTTGATGACTGGAAACATGTAGTATGGTCGGACGAGTCTCATTTCTAACTGTATCGAGACTATGGACGTGTACGGGTATGGAGACAGCCTCATGAATCCATGGAACCAACATGTCAGCAAGGGACTGTTCAAGCTGGTGGAGGCTCTGTAATGGTGTGGGGCGGGTGCAGTTGGTGTGATATGGGACCCCCGATACGTCTAGATACGACTCTGATGAGTGACACGTACGTAATCATCTTCTCTGATCATCTGCATCCATTCATGTCCACTGTGCATTCCTACGGACTTGGGCAATCCCAGCAGGACAATGCGACACCCCACACGTCCTGAATTGCTACAGAGTGGCTCCAGGAACAGACTTCTGAGTTTAAACACTTCCGCTGCCCACCAGACTCAACAGATATGAACCCTATTGTGCATATCTGGGATGTCTTGCAATGTGCTGTTCAGAAGAGATTTCCACTCCGTCGTACTCTTACGGATGTATGGACAGCCCTGCTGAATTCATGGTGCCAGTTCCCTCCACCACTAATTTAGACATTAGTCGAGTCCATGCCACTTCGTGTTTCGGCACTTCTACGTGCTCGCGGGGGCCCTACACGATATTAGGCAAGTGTACGAGTTTCTTTGGCTCTTAAGTGTATGTGCCAGATAGCTTTTTACTCTCCGTTCTATCCATGGAATATGACGTAAAGTGATATGTTCTAAACCGGAATAAAGAGACACGTCATTCAAAATATAAACTATTTTAATGCAATCTGCGTTACCTCCGGTGATTATTTCTTGTCTTAAAATTGTAGCAGTTCTTAAGTTGTTTTGTGTATCCCAGTATGAAGAAGACGTTCCGGATTGTGATCTGATAAAAATTTGTAACTAGGCACACGGTACATAAACCGACTTTCATCAACCACATTTAATACACTTCTTATGGATGCTGTCTTTCGCACATCTCTCCATAATTTCTTCTCTCATTATTTAACATTTTACATCAAAATTTCTTTCCCAGTATATTTTATGACTACATTATATTTTAATAATTTTAAAATGAATAATGGATAAAGTAACCCATGACTATGAAAATAAATTCCCACGGTAAAGGAAGAAATATACAGTGAAATTAATGCGTGTGTGGTATACAAACTTTGATACCTTGCGCATTGTTTACTTGTTGTTGTTAGTAATAATCTTTGGAGAAGCGGTAGGATCCAAATAAACAGTAGAGACTGGGAGTTTGACTTGAGTGAACGAGTAAGACAGTTATTGGATTTGTTGTTGTCGGCTATTTTTCTTATGGCGTGATTCAGCCCCGTGAAGTTTAGTGTTAATCATTACTAGTTGCAGTTAGACATCATTGCGATAGACCACATATGATGCATTTATTGAAAACAAGCGCGAAGTCTTCAGGATGTGGATCCGCCCAAATTATTTTGAAGGTTCAGATATTGCTCAACGTTTATATTTGAGCTTAGGATTGTTACTTGTGGGTGGATCCTGCCCCATATTGCTGGTTTTGTCATTGATCAGCGGTAGTAACAAGTACGGTAAGACTTCTACCATATTTCTTTCCTATTTTCAGCTTAACAATACTGCTTGGTTCAGTTGCGATTTGTGTATCGGACTCTTTGAACTGAGACGATAAGGTTTCTGAGTTATTGAGGTGAAGGTACATTTATTTTTACTTCGTGTTTATTGAATCAAATACATCTCAGTTGTTGCAAATATGGTAGTTCTAGAATGCTTTTTATTATTATTATTATTATTATTTATTATTATTATTATTATTATTATTATTATTATTATTATTTGATACGGAGCCCAAGAAATGGCGTAAAGTACAATATTGTCTCGAAGTAACATTTGCAGCATCTCAGTGATACTGGTTGTTGTGAATACATCTGTTAAATGACTTTGAACCGCCGTAATCATTTGAATCACTTTGCACAACCGTGTTTTACAGTATAATCATTCACTCAGCTCTTAATTACAAATCTGAAGTGGGAAAAACAGAAAGGACACTGGGAAAAGGAGTGTAGATCAGGAGATACAGGGGAAAATGGGTGAGAATACAAGGACACAAATGGTGTGAAACGAAGTGCCAGGTAACAGAATATTTACGATAAATGTGTAAGGATTTCAACAAAGATGATCAGTAGTTGATAGCTGGGGAAGCTGTAAACTGCCTGCCAAGACTCCTAAGATCCAGCATTGGGGTGACATGGGAAAATTAAAGGCAGTTACTGAGCACACAAATGTGGGTTTTGTGGAGATTCTATGGCGCCATGAGCAGTCATCAGTTAAATCAGGTTTCATGGAAGTAGGCTAAATATGTAGCTGACTGGTTTCTTCAGGTAAATGCAAATTCTGAAATTGGTGCTGCCCCAATAGTTGCTATTGGGAGATTAGGATAGCCTATTCATGGCCTACACATGAGTAGTAGGGGCAAGGAAACATTAGCAAATCCATTAGCAGAAAATACAATGGAACCTAAAAGCCCACAAAGGCAAATCCCTGTAGTTATTGGAGTCTGGTGAGAAATTGTATTTAGGTCAAATTCAGGCAGATATTGTGAAAGGAAATTAATATGACTGAGATTCCCAGTTCAGCTTATAATAATAAGAGAAAGAAGGTGTAACCAACTTGCTTTGTCTGAATGTTAGGAGGGGGAGGGATAAAAAATGAAGTAAATGAGATGTTAAAATTGTATGTCTGTTTGAAGACCATATTGCTGCAGGGATAGAAAATTTTATGTAAGTGGCTATAAATTAGCTGCATATTCATGTAGCTTAGATCCAAAATGGGTGAAGGAGTTGTTGTCACATTTTGAAGAAAGGAACATAAACATGAAAATGTAGAAATAAATAAATTCTGCATAAATCAAGACACATAAGCATGTGCTTGTGAGTTAGTATTGGGAAATTTAATAATTGTTTAGGTTACAGTATACAGCTCTCTACTGGATGATTCAGAAATTTTGGTGACAAATGTTGATGGTTTGTTGTGCTGTCTGTTACACAGGAGAATGCGATTATTAACTTACAACTTTAACGTAAATTTCTTGAAAGAATATGACAAGAAGAGTGATCTAGATGTGTTATCAGCCACATATAATTTCTTGCCTCATAAATTTCCCTACCCAAGTTGCTCAAGATATTAGTACCCTTATAGAGAATGTATTAATTGATATGCAGAAATTAAAGAAACACATGCCTATCCTATGGTAAATGAATTGTCAGGTAATAATGTACTTAGTTGCATTACATAACTTAGCCCCATGTACAGACCAGAAAAACACAATGAAGTTAGTGGGACTGATTAATGACAAAACTACTAAATATTTTGCAGAAAGTTTAAAAATTATTGACTGGAGTGAAGTTTACAATGAGCCTAATGCCAGCTCCAAAATCAACATACTTCTTAATGAGTTTATATCCATTTTTGAAAGAAGTTATCCTAAAAAGATAGTTGAGTGTAATAAATGGAAGTCATTGAATCAGAGCCTCTCCACAACAAAAAATGGATATATATCAAATAGCCACTAGAAGTACTTTTATATTATAAACAGTACAGTAACCAGTTAAGAAAAGTCAAATATCCAGGGGTATGCACATCTTGCATGAAATTAGCAGCTCAGACAATAAGATCAAATCAGTGTGGAATATTGTTAAAAGAGGGTCAGGGAAAAAGCCATAGATGATAACATTTCTTCTGCTAAAGGGAGTGAGATCATTGTGAAAGACAGTTCATGTATAGCAGATATTTTTGATAAATACTTTTTAAAACTATTTGAAAAATTGGTTAAATAGTTCAGAAGAGGAATCAAAACAGTACACCATAAAAGCAATATAGAGACCATTTTGTGAGATAAAAATCTCACATCCCCATCTGAAATGAGGTAGGTCATCAGGGCCGTTCATGTAAAGGTGTTTTCCGAGGTAAATTGAAATGTGCAATTGTTAGACTTCTCAATAAAGAAGACTGACTCCATGTCTATCAGTAACCGAGTAGTTCCATGAGTAACAGAATGACACTCAGTGATTGTTTTCACACTTTAAGCATAGAAAAGAGCAAGAATCATGATAAGAGACGAAAAATTTAATACTGTATTTTCTACATAAGCCAAGGAACACAGTTTATTTAATTTAATAGTATAAGTTTCATTCATATAGTGAGACGTAAAAAAAAGTTCTGGTAATGGAATGATGTAGTTCAGACACTCATATTGTTCCCATTTATAATGCAACAATAATTCAGCTCACCCATTTCCTAAAAAAATTCACAAAAACCATGTTATGAAGAGGAATAAATGGGAAACAAAATGGCATAGAAGATACATGCATTAATCTTATATTTTACTAACAAAATTTTAGAAAAGTTCTGGTAGTGGAATGACTCTTAATAGTAACGGAATGACACTTTCACTTGAAAATTACATTTTATTGTGCACTGCTGGTTGGGTAGGGCAAATGTACTTATTCCTCTGATCTATAGTAGGTGCAGCTAGTTTCTCTACAATTTGGTCCTTTTTTACCCAACATTTATCTTCCTTTGAGGGAAATGTAAACATGTTTTCATTTGCATCATTCATTCTAATAAATGAAGTTTCGTTACCATCTTCAACATAAATCATCTGCCCCACAAAAAATCTTCATCTGTTTCTTCCAGCATAGGAAACCAGAGCAAAATCCCATTGATGGAAGGCCGTATGATGTTAATTCCTGTGAATTTTCTTTCACTGAAGATCGCTTTTTGAAATTGTGCACAAACCTCTGGGGACATAGTGAGTAATGCTTGCACTCAATAATATTTGTAGCGGTAGTTGTAACAGCATGGAGGGTTTTGTTCTGGTCTGTTGGAACTATTCCCATCCACATTTGATCTAATTCATCCTTATTCTCTGGAATTTGCAAGTCAGAGATATAAAAAATGTTTATGCCACAACATCTTTCACATGCAATTTTTGCAAAGTCCTCAGCACCAGATTGTTTCCCATCCTTGCAGATATTGCCGACTGCATGCTTTACAGTTCCACCAATCCCATCCATGAAACATTTGCCATGTGATGTGACTAAGAAGTCCCATGAAATATTTATTCTATAGGTTTCTTTGAAATATGTCAAGTTGGCAAACAGGAAATGCTGCTTAAATTGACTGGCTGCACCATCACTCTTGAATGTGACAGATTATACCTCTGGGTACATGGATATAATGTGCTGTACAATCTTACTTAGGTAAGCATACACTGAATATTTATTATGATCAAGTTCATCACTAACAACAGCACAAGAATATCCATTGTTTTGTGGGTTCCAGACATATGCTGTAAACAAAGTGACTTGTGGTTTTGACCAATGGGTGCTCTGGACTTCATTCTGCAGTTGAACAGTAAAATATTTTGCAAAATCTACTTGCACCAAGATGTTCTTGTTTGTAGAATTGTTTTTGTTTTCAGAAAAATTTGATTGTTGTCTTTTAATAAATGTATGTTGTAAGAATTGGGGTAGCATGTTTGAAAGATCATCAAGACTCTGACCAACAGTACCATGAATCTCTTTCAGAGTGATTTGCCGGTTCACTGTTTGCCATTGGGCCCATTTGATCAGCTTCTTCATTAAGTTCTCATCCAAAGAATACTTATCTTTCAAAGATACATTTGCACACTTTCGACATCATGCAAACTTCTTTCTTTTGATGGCAGACTATTGTGCTAATGAAGTCAGAAAATGTGGTTTACACTTTTGGAACAATTTCGTTAATAACAGTCTAAAATAGTTTTACGTTCTTGTGGTAGCTGCACACACACACATTGTGCAGTGTACCCTGTAAGGTGCACACAAACGTTTGTCTCAATGCACAGAACTTGGACAAATTTTATTGGCTTGTCTGGGAATTCCTCTTGATATATAGCATGTGCTTCTTTCAATGTCATGATCATGTACCTGTTATGGACTTTGGTTTTTCTACTTTCCTTATCCTTCATTATCACATAATCTTTCATTCCAGGAGTTTGCCATGAAATGTCATCTCGAACATAAAAAGTAGCAACAGCTTCTTCTGTGCCTGGATTTAGGTGTTGAATCTGATTTTTCTCCTGTTGTTATTTTACTAAAACTCCATGAGAAACAGCTAATTCCAACACAACTTTCTTGCACTTTCTTGGACTTCTAGGTAAACAAGTTTCCACACATTTAGCTGTTTTCCTTAATGTAGCTGGAGATTTATATGGACTATTGGTGTAGATGATGCAAGCATGACCACCATTGCCTTCACTGCTGCCTCTAACTTTATTTCTAAAGTTTCTTTGACTAAGTTTCTCTTTTTCCCATTGCTTCTTCAATGGAGCAGCAGCTAAAGTTTGCCATTTCAACCTTTTCCTTTCCCTGTCTTTTCTCTTAATCTCATCGCTTAACCCTTTCTGCTTGAGTCACTTCCAGTATGCTCTCATTTTCTCTGCTGATGTGAGAGGCATGATAACAACTGTAAAAATGAAATATTTTGTTTGAGAATTATTGTGGGAATAGTGTAATTGCTACAAGTAAACCAATACCTATTTTAAATAAAAAATTCTATTCAACATGGTGATCTAGCAACACAATACATAAGTGTCTCTTATTATTTAGGCATAATACATAGTGACTTTCAAAGACATCAACATTGTGCTGAGGTACATAGGAAGTCAGTGACTTTTTTTTCTATTGGCAGGATTGAGTTTTTCTTATAATTTGGCATTGCCATCACTTCCCAGACACAGCATAGGTTATGGAAGAAGAAATACTGCTTATCAAAATAATTAGCCTAACTCTATTCTGTATGTAATATGCAGCCATTTAGTCATTTCATTGTAATCTTTACTAAAGAAACTTATTAACTCACCTTTCAGCAGATACTGTTCATACTCACTGAATATGTTTCTTCTCTCTGAAAAGTACATTCTTGGTTTTTGGGACTTCTCCACTCCCCCTCCAGTTTTTACTAACACTAGCTGGCCGGAGTGGCCGAGCGCTTCTAGGCGCAAGAGTCTGGAACCGCGTGAACGCTACGGTCGCAGATTCGAATCCTGCCTTGGGCATGGATGTGTGTGCTGTCCTTAGGTTAGTTAGGTTCAAGTACTTCTAAGTTCTAGGGGAATGATGACCTCAGAAGTTAAGTCCCATAGTGCTCAGAGCAATTTGAACCATTTTTTTTACTAACACTATAACCAACATACAAAATTGGAGTATAGCCAGCATATAAATGTATTTGACCTACATCGTAAGGCATGTCAGTCAAATACAGTTATAAAGTTATTGTCATTCTGTCACCCCATTTATGTCCTCGTGTTACCGCATGTGTGTCACTCTGTTACCATTACAAAATGTTGTTTATAGTTAATATTTTTTTCTTAACTGTGAGACGTTTATCTGTCTCATGAATCTGCATTGGCATGTGTATCTTCAGGATCATATAAAAATGCATTCACTCTGAAAAACAAATTCCAGGATTTTTTTGATAATGGGATGACAAGAGATAACAACAAAAAATAAATCAGCATGGGAACTTT
Source organism: Schistocerca serialis cubense (assembly GCF_023864345.2). Taxonomy (NCBI): domain Eukaryota; kingdom Metazoa; phylum Arthropoda; class Insecta; order Orthoptera; family Acrididae; genus Schistocerca; species Schistocerca serialis. The sequence continues at coordinate 748,824,974 of NC_064640.1, read as the reverse complement.
GCTGATTAAATAAAGTCAATATAAGCTATCAAGATGGCTGGATTAAGATAGTTGTAAAGTTTTTCACATATATTCTGTTAATATATTACTTTATGATGCATCATCATAGTACTTCTAAAAACTAATTTCTTAGAGGGTCCAGAAGCTGAAATTTTAAGGTTTGTGTACATGTTCTCATGGAACAGCCCAACTACCATCAAGCTTCATTCCATACATTATTTTTCTGGGTATTTTGAGAAAGTAATGTAATTCACCCCCCCCATGGACCTTGCCGTTGGTGGGGAGGCTTGCGTGCCTCAGCGATACAGATAGCCGTACCGTAGGTGCAACCACAACGGACGGGTATCTGTTGAGAGGCCAGACAAACGTGTGGTTCCTGAAGAGGGGCAGCAGCCTTTTCAGTAGTTGCAAGGGCAACAGTCTGGATGATTGACTGATCTGGCCTTGTAACATTAACCAAAACGGCCTTGCTGTGCTGGTACTGCGAACGGCTGAAAGCAAGGGGAAACTACAGCCGTAATTTTTCCCGAGGGCATGCAGCTTTACTGTATGATTACATGATGATGGCGTCCTCTTGGGTAAAATATTCCGGAGGTAAAATAGTCCCCCATTCGGATCTCCGGGCGGGGACTACTCAAGAGGATGTCGTTATCAGGAGAAAGAAAACTGGCGTTCTACGGATCGGAGCGTGGAATGTCAGATCCCTTAATCGGGCAGGTAGGTTAGAAAATTTAAAAAGGGAAATGGATAGGTTGAAGTTAGATATAGTGGGAATTAGTGAAGTTCGGTGGCAGGAGGAACAAGACTTCTGGTCAGGTGACTACAGGGTTATAAACACAAAATCAAATAGGGGTAATGCAGGAGTAGGTTTAATAATGAATAGGAAAATAGGAATGCGGGTAAGCTACTACAAACAGCATAGTGAACACATTATTGTGGCCAAGATAGATACGAAGCCCACACCTACTACAGTAGTACAAGTTTATATGCCAACTAGCTCTGCAGATGACGAAGAAATTGAAGAAATGTATGATGAAATAAAAGAAATTATTCAGATTGTGAAGGGAGACGAAAATTTAATAGTCATGGGTGACTGGAATTCGAGTGTAGGAAAAGGGAGAGAAGGAAACATAGTAGGTGAATATGGATTGGGGGACAGAAATGAAAGAGGAAGCCGCCTGGTAGAATTTTGCACAGAGCACAACATAATCATAACTAACACTTGGTTTAAGAATCATGAAAGAAGGTTGTATACATGGAAGAACCCTGGAGATACTAAAAGGTATCAGATAGATTATATAATGGTAAGACAGAGATTTAGGAACCAGGTTTTAAATTGTAAGACATTTCCAGGGGCAGATGTGGACTCTGACCACAATCTATTGGTTATGACCTGTAGATTAAAACTGAAGAAACTGCAAAAAGGTGGGAATTTAAGGAGATGGGACCTGGATAAACTAAAAGAACCAGAGGTTGTACAGAGATTCAGGGAGAGCATAAGGGAGCAATTGACAGGAATGGGGGAAATAAATACAGTAGAAGAAGAATGGGTAACTTTGAGGGATGAAGTAGTGAAGGCAGCAGTGGATCAAGTAGGTAAAAAGACGAGGGCTAGTAGAAATCCTTGGGTAACAGAAGAAATATTGAATTTAATTGATGAAAGGAGAAAATATAAAAATGCAGTAAGTGAAACAGGCAAAAAGGAATACAAATGTCTCAAAAATGAGATCGACAGGAAGTGCAAAATGGCTAAGCAGGGATGGCTAGAGGACAAATGTAAGGATGTAGAGGCCTATCTCACTAGGGGTAAGATAGATACCGCCTACAGGAAAATTAAAGAGACCTTTGGAGATAAGAGAACGACTTGTATGAATATCAAGAGCTCAGATGGAAATCCAGTTCTAAGCAAAGAAGGGAAAGCAGAAAGGTGGAAGGAGTATATAGAGGGTCTATACAAGGGCGATGTACATGAGGACAATATTATGGAAATGGAAGAGGATGTAGATGAAGATGAAATGGGAGATATGATACTGCGTGAAGAGTTTGACAGAGCACTGAAAGACCTGAGTCGAAACAAGGCCCCCGGAGTAGACAATATTCCATTGGAACTACTGACGGCCGTGGGAGAGCCAGTCCTGACAAAACTCTACCATCTGGTGAGCAAGATGTATGAAACAGGCGAAATACCCACAGACTTCAAGAAGAATATAATAATTCCAATCCCAAAGAAAGCAGGTGTTGACAGATGTGAAAATTACCGAACTATCAGCTTAATAAGTCACAGCTGCAAAATACTAACACGAATTCTTTACAGACGAATGGAAAAACTAGTAGAAGCCAACCTCGGGGAAGATCAGTTTGGATTCCGTAGAAACACGGGAACACGTGAGGCAATACTGACCTTACGACTTATCTTAGAAGAAAGATTAAGGAAAGGCAAACCTACGTTTCTAGCATTTGTAGACTTAGAGAAAGCTTTTGACAATGTTGACTGGAATACTCTCTTTCAAATTCTAAAGGTGGCAGGGGTAAAATACAGGGAGCGAAAGGCTATTTACAATTTGTACAGAAACCAAATGGCAGTTATAAGAGTCGAGGGACATGAAAGGGAAGCAGTGGTTGGGAAGGGAGTAAGACAGGGTTGTAGCCTCTCCCCGATGTTGTTCAATCTGTATATTGAACAAGCAGTAAAGGAAACAAAAGAAAAATTCGGAGTAGGTATTAAAATTCATGGAGTAGAAATAAAAACTTTGAGGTTCGCCGATGACATTGTAATTCTGTCAGAGACAGCAAAGGACTTGGAAGAGCAGTTGAATGGAATGGACAGTGTCTTGAAAGGAGGATATAAGATGAACATCAACAAAAGCAAAACAAGGATAATGGAATGTAGTCTAATTAAGTCAGGTGATGCTGAGGGAATTAGATTAGGAAATGAGGCACTTAAAGTAGTAAAGGAGTTTTGCTATGTGGGGAGCAAAATAACTGATGATGGTCGAAGTAGAGAGGATATAAAATGTAGGCTGGCAATGGCAAGGAAAGCGTTTCTGAAGAAGAGAAATTTGTTAACATCCAGTATTGATTTAAGTGTCAGGAAGTCATTTCTGAAAGTATTCGTATGGAGTGTAGCCATGTATGGAAGTGAAACATGGACGATAAATAGTTTGGACAAGAAGAGAATAGAAGCTTTCGAAATGTGGTGCTACAGAAGAATGCTGAAGATTAGATGGGTAGATCACATAACTAATGAGGAAGTATTGAATAGGATTGGGGAGAAGAGAAGTTTGTGGCACAACTTGACCAGAAGAAGGGATCGGTTGGTAGGACATGTTCTGAGGCATCAAGGGATCACCAATTTAGTATTGGAGGGGAGCGTGGAGGGTAAAAATCGTAGAGGGAGACCAAGAGATGAATACACTAAGCAGATTCAGAAGGATGTAGGTTGCAGTAGGTACTGGGAGATGAAAAAGCTTGCACAGGATAGAGTAGCATGGAGAGCTGCATCAAACCAGTCTCAGGACTGAAGACCACAACAACAACAACAATGTAATTCAGCATAGACAGCAATGTAATTCAGGGTTTTTATTCACCTGTGTACTAATATGATACATAGTTGATCACACTTTGGATTTCCAAAGGACTACTCTTCCATTTCAGCAATTTATGCATTTATTGGACACACAATAAAATCTTTAAGTAATAAAAGATCACTCTTTGGTATCTTCTGTTGGTTACTGAAGGCAGTCATAATACTCCATTATAGAAGGTTTTTTTTTATGGAATACACAGTTCAGCACATGCCTGTTTTTATTTTTATTTAAGAATCACAATGTATAAAGTAACCCTACGCTGTTCAAGTACTACAAAAAATGATGTCCTGTGATTTGCGTTACAGTGGGAGTCCCACAGGGTTCGACCACTGGATCACTACTGTTCTTGCTTTATGTTAATGCTCTGACATTTTATTTGAATCAGGAGGCATTAGTAGTTCTCCTTGCATATGATTATTTTGAAGCCAAATATAGAAGCATCAATGGAGAAAATAGTAAATGATGTTCTTGTGAATATTACAGACTGGTTTTGCATAAATGAGGTGGATTTAAAAACTCTTCCAATTTTGTACTGTCAAAAAAAAAAAAAAAAAAAAAAAAAAAAAAAAAAAAAAAGGTCCTATCTCCTTTTAATCTAGTATACCAACAAGATATAATAAACAATGTGGAAAGTTCAAAGTTCTGAGGTGTGCATACTAATGAAAAATTATAGGCCTACAGGAAGAAAACATTCAGGAGACCTGCTAAGACATAAGTTTGGCTGCTTTTGCCGTAAGAATAGTTAGCAAGTTTGAGGATATGAAAATCAGTAAGTTAACATATTTTGTGTATTTCCATTCACTGATGTCTTCTGGGATAATATTGTGGCTATCTCCTCCCTTAGGCAAGAAGGTTTCATTGCACAAAAGGAAGTAATTAGAATTACATTTGGAGCTTGCTCATATGCATCTTGCAGGCATCTCTTTCAGCATCTGGGAGTATTGATCATATCCTCATTTTACGTTTATTCACTTATGAAATTTATCAACAATAGGCCTACATCTGAGTTTGAGAATAACAGAGATATTGATAAGTGAATCACTGGAAGGAAAAAAGATATGCATTACCATTTAATGAATCTATCTTTTGCGCAGAATGGGGTGAAATATGCAGCTATAAAAGTCTGACAATTTCTGAAAGCCAGTACAAGTGTTTTCAAATGTAGGTTAAAGATGTTTCTCCTTGGCATCTCGTATATCACATAGCTTCTTCATAAAGGGTGTTTCACAATTACTATTACAGATGTCTGCGCGTTGTGGAAGAGGCATAGTAGCTAAAGTTTTGATAAGAAACCCATGCCCTGAAATGTAAGATTTTTGCATCACTTTCAAATTTCTCACTTCACAGTAACAGTGGTGACCATGAGCTCTTACCCCTGTGCCCTACAGGAGCTGCTCCACTTGGTGACCCTAGGTGTTAATTGCACGAGGTGTATCTGTGCCACATGCTTTAATACACAAGGTCCACAAAACCTGGTGGGCACCTGTGGAACTCCACAGCCAACCCACCTAGTTGCGAATGTACCAGTGTCTTGCTGCTGTTATTGTAGTCATACGAAAATAGTATGTGATGGACTGAGCTGATCCAGAAAATGTTTGCAATACATATGCGTTGGGCAGCTCTACCATACCTTGGAGTGGAAGATATAAAAGTGATCCAATTTTCAAACTTATTTTGTATCCAAACTGTACATTTCCAGGTGTGGGTTGTTCTACATCACAACATTTATCATGAATATGAGCTAGAGAACAAGTAACTATCAGTGGTGCAGCATTTCACTTTGATGAAAATTTATGAGAAATAAAAGTGCTTTACACCATGTACTGGACAAGGCGGAAACATATGTAACTAGCACACCTGGGTAGCTGTTATGTGTAATCACTTGCTGGTATTTTCATGTGCTCAGCAGTCTCCTTCGAGCCTCTGTGCTGCTCCCCATCTGCCAAAATCAAGTTTGCAAACAGTGCGCTACTGGTTTTCATCTGTGGCCGGTACTTATTAGGCTTGCACTCCAACAATTTCTTTCAGATTTGAATAACATTTTTTCATTGGAGAATATCTTTTTATATGGAACAAGAAATTTGGTGAAGTGAAACCTGGGCTTAGAGGATGGGTAAGCAGCCTGGTGCAGCATCCTGGATCAGGTTCTGCTTGCATGTCTTGGATAGTTTTAGACACCTTTAACAAATGAGTGAATATTTAATTTACCTCCATCTGTATGAAGTAAGAAGGCATTGCTGTCTATTAAGAGTAGAATGGGACCAAGGACAAAATGTGTGGCAAACAAGAAGACATTTCTTGCCTTTCATAAAAAGGTGGATCACATAGCTACGCTGCTGGAGTTACCTAGGGTACTTTTCTGTTTTAGTTGGTTAGTTTGATCCCTTAATAATTTTTGCAAAAAGTGCTGTGATGTGGTGCTAACTAATTAAAAAAATGCAGTTACAATTTAAAACAAAATTATATATTTATATGGCTACATGCTGGTCATTTACAGAATAGTATTAGAGTACTTATTTTTGTATATAGATAGAACTGGCAAACCATAAGAGATTTTCTATGCCTGCACATTACTTGTGAATGTGACTGGCTATGTATAGGCCTACATGATATGTTTCTGTTTGTGGATGTGCAGGCCATTTTGAGGGTACTGGCTTAAGTTTAATAAAAATGAACATATGGCCTATAGTTTTTGTTACTACTCATATTTCAAGTGAAAAACAGAGTTAAAAACAAAGTAAACATTTTTTTTCCTGCTATACTACACATGACATTAGCATTTAGTTAAATATTTATGGCATAAAAATAATTTCCAAAATACGTGGATTCAGATTATGCACAAAGATTTTTGTGGCTGCTTGGTCAACCTCTTTCTGGTCCACTGGCACATTTAGGTGTAAATAATAAAGGGAATGTATAGTGTCAATTAAAAGGTTGTGCCAATTCAAGGCTTGCACCTTTATTTCCTTGTAATTGTGAGTGATTGCGTGGACCATTTATACTATCTGAGCACACCGTCAGGCTTGACTTGTAGTGTGAAGTGGTGACTTGCCTAGTTTGTGTCAGATTGTAACACAAAATTAATGACATCGCTTTTGGCACCTGAATTGATTTTGACCTTGAACGTATTTAAGGGTATTGGTATAAAAATTGATTTAATTGTAACTGACAGTATGTGATAACTTCTATTAGTGCATAAATAGTAGGCCTAGTTATCCAGCAATTGATCTAAAAGATTTAATGCAACAGCAAAGTTTGCAAATATTAATGAAAGTGCATCATATTGCAGGGTGGGTTATAGATGGGTAGGCCTACTGATGGAATTGTGCAGGTGTGTTATAATGTTGGTGTGGGCACACAACAGTGCAGTCATTAGTGCACCTTCATAAATAAATGAAAGCTAAATTTGCAACAAAAGGAACACCAATAAAATAAATCACTGGTGATATTTGCAAAAGGCAAAAGAATGTTAGATGTATAAGGTACTGGTATAAAATATGAGAAAAGCATGAAAATCATATAATTTATCATTGATTGATTAAAATCATTTTAGGAACTCCATTTTCCTTTGTAGTAATTTAGAGGTGAGTTGTAAGTTCATACAAATATTATTTTTAGTTGTGTCTCACAATTTTGTAGGTATGTGTCTTGCCAAGATATTGGCTGCCTTTTTATCAGCGAATGCAGTGCATCATGTCAAAATGTAATGTACTGAAATTTGTACACTGGATGCATTGCATATTGTGAGTTCTGTATTCACAGGAGATAGGAGTGTGTTGGGGGGGGGGGGGGGGGACGGCAACATATGCTCTGGAGGCATATAAGGGCTTACTACTTCGAACTGTTATACCAGAATGAGATGTGACTTCACTAACTGCTGTTTGATGTTTCTCACATTTTATCACTTCTTCTTCTACTCAGTTATTAACCTCAAAGTTAAACATGACTGTGCAACAGTGACTTTCTGTATCACCAGATCTAAGACTACGAAGATTAGTTTAGATAAATATTCACACTGTCACCTTCCAGTGTAACACAGATGTCCGGCTACACTGCAGATCAGTCAGTCACAACAACCAATATTCCAAAAACTAATACAGATGCAAAAGAAATGTTGTCAGTGTTCTGTTGTCCTTCCATTTCTGCACATTATGTCACTCGTCACAGTATCATTACGTTATGAGACAAAGGTGGCATCTAATATCAGTAAATTTAGTTGACCTCAATTGTTGGGAGGTATTCTAGTATTCTAAAATTTATGTGTAATTTGATGCTTATGAGCACATTCTTTATCATTTGATGAGAGCTGATGTGGTTTTATTGCATCAGTTCCAAGTATTGTTGCTTTTGCTGCTTCATTAGTACCCCCTTGTACATGAAATGCATTTCTTTAGGCATAATTTCAGTCTCATGAAACCCCGTTTATTGTACTGACAAAGCTGGTACAAGCTGGGCAGCATTTTTCTGCAAATCGTTCTGTAAGAAATACCATAGTTCTATGTGGGAAAACAAAGGCGATGCCTGTATCTTGGTAGTTAAAAGGATTATGGAAACACACTGGTTATTAGTTTGAGTCCCTTGTTGACTATTCATCAGTATGAAAATAGCTCATTCCAATGTTAAATGTATTAAAAGTACATGCACCAAATTATGGTTTGTAGTGGATGCAGCTGATTTCTTATCATTTTCCACTAAAATGTGCAGTCTGGTGATGATGGTTGGACTGAGTGTTGATAGCCTGTGGAACAGGTTAGTTATTAAATTAGTCCCCTGTTTTGTAGAAACATGTGAACTTTCATTACAGTTTATATGAAGGACCATTGATAGTCCTCTTGATATTTGTTGCCAAGGAATTTGATTGATTGTACTAACAAAAATTGTTTCATTGCTCAGTCACTTGGTTTTAAAAATATTTTTGTCCTTCACTTAGGAGCAAAGTTTCTGTTACTGTCCTTAAGTATCTTATCTCATATGGAAAAAAGAAATCACCTTTGTAACAAGTATCTGTGCAACAGTGCTCTGCACCAATCTTTCATAGCCATGTCATTGTAAGTGCATGTATACAATTTCTTCCTCATCAATTACACATCACTACAACTGTAATTGCATCTATCTTGATAGCTGTCTTGTTATGGTCATGCATTTTGTACTGTTTGTGTATCTTGGTGATATATGTACTTAACAAAAATTAAGAACCATTAAGGATTTATATATTGTTTGATGTTCTTATTTTGTTGTATAATTGTTTGAAAATATTGCTTTATTCATATTCTGTAAATGTGAAAATCACTTGGTGATAACAGCCATGCTGTTTCTCAAACCAGAAATGGGCAATTAGTACTTCACTTGAAACATTTATTTGTTATGTAGATCACACCATATGGCTGTCCAATTGACCCAGAGGGCCAACAGGAAGATGTGGCGAGTAATGTGTGTAAGTGCCTGATGCCCAAATGTCAAAAAAGGAGGTGTTGCCTTCATTTGTTGCACCTACATTTATTCTGTTTTAATGCTGTTATTCATCCTGTTAGCTACATCCAGGTGGCAAGCAGCATGCTGGACTTTGTATATTATCCTGTTAACAGCTGGGTACTGGTTTTTGCACATTAGACATTTTTATGTGGAACAATATATATTAAAAATTTCTATATGCTTGTAATGGGTGATCTGTTCCTTGCACAGTCTTTTAGAAGTTCTTTCTCTCACTCTTTCCACCTAATTTTGTAGGTATGCATGAAGTATAATATTTTTAATATGACTAGCATGTGGTTTTCCCTTATTAACTCAATGGTGTTTACTGTTTGGTATGAAATTGCGACTATTAGATCACAGTTGTTATGGTGCATCAACCTCTTATTGTGCAGTTTCGAAGTATCCCATATTATTTCTTTATAGGAATCAAAGGAAAACTGTTGCAGGAGACTGTACAAAAGTAAGAAAACGAATAGAGTACACTTTAAAAGTTTTCTTGGTAATGTGTGGTTACATAATACATAAAAGAGTGTAGTACTGACTTCAGAAGATGCAAAAATTGAAATTCAGAAAGTGGAGACATCAATCCTCCTATCGATAAATGGGCACAGATTATGGTGACCAAGTGGTAACATCCCATGGAGATGTTACAGTGGCAACTCACGGGATTTTTGTTTAGGAGAAGCTAATTCAAGTTGCAATCTCTCCACATGATTTACATTTTCTGTTGTTTCCATAAATCATTTCAGCAGATACCAGAATTTTTCCTTCATAAGAACCATATCCATTTTTTCACATGTAATGAGTCTGTGTACCTTTTCTTCTGATTATAATGGTGATAAAACTTGACCTGTGTAAGTAAAAACAAAATAAAGAAAGCTGTAATAATGATGCACCACTCACACCAACAGGAAGGATGGAACAAACACTGAAATGGGAGACAGATACAAGCATGTGGCTGTAAATGAAAAACTGGTAAATATGACATGAGAATTGGGAGGAGGTATTACAGATTTTTCGTGCTGCCACCAAAGCTAATACAGAAATAGTGCTAGCTGAGTTTTTACAGACAGAGGAAGGAATTGGCCTTATCCTTTTTTTAAGGAGCCATAAGTTCTTTAACTTGTATAATGAAGACCACTATGGAGAAAATACTTTCCATATACTGGAGCCAGTATACCCATTTTTTGTGCCTCGTGCTAAGCATCTATGAAAGTAAATATAGCAAACATTAAAATATTTCATGGAATTTAATTTGAAAATGCTTTATTGATATATTCAGTATGCATATTGCATATTTGTTACAAATTACACATTGTTTCTCAAAAACCACCTGTTCATTAATGGCTAATTCTTTTCTACTGCACATTGTACTGTGTAATCAGTGTTTTTTTTAAAAAAGGTGACTGTGTACAAAACACCAGTTTCCTGAAGTCTTTCAGATTGTACTGATCTGGAATTGGGGATCCAAAAATAAAGTTTACAGATAGTACAGCATTCTTTGCTGTTATTCTTTCACTTTTCATAGGCTGAGCTTGGAAAGAATGACTTCTATCACTTTATGTTCCCCACAGTTAATTTAATATTTTCCTTATAAGCTCAGTGTGAATCTTCTGTGGAGATGTAATACTTGTTTATTTCCATCACTAACAGCCAGTTATTGTAATTTTGGAAATAATTGTTTCAATTTTTTAAAAAAGTATGAAGCACTTCAAACTTCTGAAATGAGTGGTACAAATGAGTAATTGTATTTCCTATACTTTTTTTACATTCAGTGTTAATCATCCAACTTGACAGATCCACTTATTTCAGCAAGTTTGAGGCTAAATTATGCAGATTTTTTAAAGCACAGCTTTCATGTACAAATGAATTCACAGCATCCTGTTAGTGGTTTGACACCTAACACTGACGTCACTTCCTGCGTAGTGAATATGATATTTTTTTTTCGTTGGTGGGCCAAATTGATGTTTAGCAGAAAATTCATGCCTATTGGAGACAGTTGAAGCATATCACAGCCTCTGAAAGAATGTTTCATATATCCTTCTAATGCCTCAATTTGTAAGAACTTGGCAAAGAATATCGTATTTTGAGGTAGATCATGTAGATCTGTTTTTTTGCAGTGAGTGACTCCCTCCCATTCTTTTCCCTCAATTTCATTCTGTCTGCATTGATGAGGGTAGATTTCTGTGTTTTCTGTACTCTATGTGCCTCTCAGTGACATTTCTGTCATCTTTATAATACTCAAGCATACATCATTGTGTTTAGTGAGTTTATAACAATTAAATTTGAACAACTGATGGTCAGACAGTATTTTTTCACCACTCAATATTGTTTAACATTGGACAGTGTCTTTTAGAAAAATTAAATGTGTGTACATAAACTTTATCAATACAGTTATAAGTATATTCTAGTGTGCACCCTTATCAATACTCCCCTGTCTAATTACCCAGCATTCCTTTGGTTTTCCATTCATGGACTGTTATGCATGGTACTTAACATTGTATTGTCGTTAATGCTTGTCTGGTTGGAAGTTGGTGTGCCTTTATAGTTGTCCTCAATTCTGGACGAAACAAAAGTTTGTTGGGCAATTCCAGGGTGTATAGTAGTACAAGGATGTTTGTTATTTCTTGTTTAGGTAATAATGTGTTGTTGAGTACCAAAATTAATTTCAGGTTGTTACCAGTTCTACCCTCTGTCCCCACACAGTGCCGTCTGATGCTATTAATGGCAATGGACAAAGATGGTAATCATTTTCCCACTGACTGCAACAATTCTACAAATGCTACAAGATTTTAATAGAAACTAAAGCCCTGGTTCCTATAATATTGTGAAGTTCTATGCAGGGCTGCTTGTTGGAGAGTGTGTGCTCACATTTAAAGGTGATATATGCTGCTGCTGTATCAGTTCCCATTTTATGACATTTTTAATGACACTCACTTTCTGCTCTAATTATTGTTCTGCAGTAATCCAAGAATTTTTGAGCAATAGTAGATTCAAATGACAACCTGATGCATGTCCTTTTTTATGACCATGTTGAAACAGTAAAAGATGAACTGCTGGCATTGTAATGGACAGTAGTGGTGCTGAGTGTTGATGTCCATGTTTTATTATTTGTCAGGCAGACAGTGACTATCCCCACTGGATGTTCTTTTTGATGTTACACAGAGTGAAGTTTTTCCCATAGTTTATAATATATGTCAGACATTGACAGGAAAGTCATGTATGGTGTGGATGATGTCCAGCAGAAAATATGTTGCCTCTGACCTGGCAAATTAAATTTTAGTTTCACTATGAACTCGGGTAAAGCACCAACATTAGTGTTGTGGGTTGCTGGCCAAAAATATGTTATATTACAAATGGACAGCAGTAGAGCCGATCAATGTGCTCTGTGCATTTGCTGTGGGTGAAACTGTAGTTCAGGTGTGGCAATGTATAGCTCGAGAGACATTCCTCTCCAGTGAGTGCTGTTCCCCTCCAGTTCGACACGTGCAGTGGTGTCACAGCCATGGCGTATGACTGTCAGTCATTGTGAATCGTGAGCTCTGTAATACCAACACCCTGTACCTAAATACCAAAAGAAATACACTACTAAAACATTGTTTTTTATTTTGTTTCTTGCTCCCAACTCTTATATCTACATTAAAGTGATATTTAAATACTTAGGTTACATTTATTTAACTTGGTCTTTACATGTTCTACATTTCGATTTCAGTTTGCTTGGTAGCAAAAGGAAGTGGGTCTTTAACGACTCATTGGAGACTACTGCATTGAGAAAATTTAATGTTCTTCATTGAAGAACATGTATGTTGATTGGAAAAAGATATTTTATGAACAAGGTCTGTAGTTTTTAAGTACTGATCTTATGGCATAAAAAAGACATCTGTTTCTGTTCTGGATAGTATGAGTAGATGATTTTGTAATCTGCAAACTTCTAGTTGAGGATCACGTCTAATACTTCCAAGACTAATTTTCATTGGATTATTAATGAAAATGATATCCAGCTTTATACACTTAAAATCTTTAAACAACTATGAAACTTACTGGAAACTTCACTAATAATGGTAGTAAATCTTGAAAATTTTACTTCCATTTATTTTTGTTTCAGTTCACAGCAACTCAGAAAATAACAAAAGTTTTCATTGTTGTAATTTACACCAGAATCTGTTTATACTTGTAAACATATCACAAATACTGCTTTTCTTTCCTTGCAAACATGAATTCATTTTAATTAAATCATTTGTAAATGTAAAATATGTTAGAAATGCAAATTCTGATAAACGAAAAGCCTTCAGCCTATTCTCAAATTCCGTAGCATCTGATTTTACTTCCCTACTCAAAAACATGAAAAGTTGTGTTCTTTGTAAGAGAGAGAAAGGAGAGCAAGATAAACATCTTCCTGCACACAACCAGTGAATTTTAGAATGAAGAGGTATGTGTCTGTATTCTATGTCAACTTCTACCAAAAATTGTTTAAATTTTTGATGAGAAAATAGGTGTATTATATTCAGAATTTTTATTTCAGCTTTTGTTGCAAACTGTATCCTTATATTTTTCCCACACAGTGCTTCATAATGAATAATGCAATAAAAAATCAGTTTATTCTGTTTTTCCTTAAGTGACCAATGAAGCCATATTCGCTACTGATCACAGCTTTTGCACCATCAGTACAATTTGCAGAATATTTTTTAAAACCACCAATTTTGTTAAAACACTTTTTAAAGCCACCAATTTTATAAAAATATTTTAATTACATAAAAAAATATCCAAATGAGCATTAGAACTAAAGCGAGTAACTCTTCATGTACAGCAAAGTCATCCATTATTATGAGCAAAAAAAAAAAAAAAAAAAAAATTAGCAGTAGACTAAGATCTGTCCAGTAAGTGCTGTCATGCACGACCCCCCCCCCCCCCCCCCCCCCACACACACACACACATGGAGGGAGGGAGGGAGAGATAGTTAGTTTCTTTTATTATGCTGTGTCACATATCAAGAATTCACAGTGTTACATAACAAAGGAGCTGTTTTAAAATGTACAGTGGCATCATTGTGACCAAATGCTTTTGCCATTTCTGTTGCAGACTCTTTCACAAGTAAGACATCACTGAAGCACTTCTGACCTGTTGCTAATTTTAAGCCTACGACATACAATAATCTTTAAGGTTTCAGAGTTCGGGCTTTTGTACCCCCCCCCCCCTTTTTTTTTTTAATCATTCCTCATGAGAGTAACATCCATGTGTTGCTTCACAGAATGAAGAGAAATGTCAAGCAAGGTTCCTACCTTTGTTTTGTATTACCCATGGTTTTCGTATTAAACATGGGGGTTCTTCAACACAATTGTGTACAAAAAAGTTCTTTACCTTCCACCCCTCATGAAAAAAATGGTTTTCAGTGTTCTTTCTTTTCAAACTGCAATAGGAAAACAGTCCCATTAATAACCAGTATCAAAACCAAAATGATGGCCACAGTAATGACAACCTAAACAAAAATTCAATGTTAGGAAAGTAAATCTGGGCAAAACACGGCAAGCAAGTGAACTAACGAAACAGCAATGCATCTTCCAAGTCGAAGAGGTGCTGCCCCACTTGATAGCTTCTAAACATATGAACCAAAGGGTGCAGCCAGGCCATGGCAACACCGCCTGAGTAAAGTTGGAGGAGGAAGTGTGCATTGAAGGGGAATATTTCATGAGCCACGCTTTGCCAGGCTTGATTTAGTTATTTCAGAATAACTCTGCTTCCCGCGTCATTGATGATCTGCCTTATATACTTCTACCCTCGCATTTCTTTTCCTTTACCATGCCATCAGCAGTGACTCATTGTAGTATGTACCCAACCATTATCTCTCTTTGTTCCATTGTGTTCTCTATTAGACTTGTTTCCTCATTGACTCATTGGAGGACATCTTCATTCCTTGTTCGATCAGTCCATATGATCGTCTATAGTCTCCTGTAGCACCACATTTCAAAGGCTTCTAATCATTTTGTTTCTGTCTTCTTAGTTGTCCATGTTTCGCACTCATTCAAAGTTGTACTCTAAACAATCTCGTGCTCCAGTTTAATCCACCCATCATGGCCCCCAGCTTACCTTAGTTTTCTCTTTGTTTATGTGCATATTATAATAACCCTTAGCTTGCACATGTTTTGTTTTATTAAACACCTAACTCAGTTTCTGTTTACTTTTGGCAACTACTGCTTTGCCATCAGTAAATCATACAATGTTGTTTTCTGTCCATGACAAATAATAACTCCTGCATTGAGATAGTCCTTTGCTCCTCTCATTGCCTCATTTATATACAAATTGAATATTGATGGTGATGATTAATGATCCTAGTTTACTTTTAACCTGATTTTGGTCTCTTGTAGCAATCCATCAGTGAAGACTGTTCCAGTTTGCTTTACACAAAGAAAGGGAATTATCCTTCTATCCCTGTAGTTGACATCACACTGCCTTTGACTGGAAAACATTTTATTTCATTTCACATTATCAGAATCCTCCTTCAAATCTACAAATGCTATCTTCTTTCTGTATCTGCTCTCTATCATTAACCAAAATGCTAAAATTGCTTCACAAGTGCCCCTGCTCGTTTTAAAGTCAAACTGAGTCACCCATAAGCTACTTTCAGTGGTTTCTTCCACTCTATAATAAATGTACTTGTGATTATTTTTTATGTATGCGAGATAAGACTGATCCCGCAGTAACTTTACACATCTATCCACATCTGGCAGAACTTGCCCAGTTACATTAATTTCATTCACAAGCTTGCATATTTTCTCCTCTGCCTCTTTCACTGATGACCACAAGAATTCCTCTGGTATTACATATATTTTCCAGTTCATGCAAAACCTTTTAAAATTCAGGAAATGTTGCTGCACATTTCCACTCATCTTATTGCACCATTTCTTACTTTTCAATTGGCCTGATTTCTCCTAGGTAACAATAAAATCGTTGATGCGAGCTCGCAGTTCTGGCACGTTTCTTGGTAGAGGAGGTTTAAACACTGAATCTTTCACATAACCCCACAGAAAGAAATCGCATGGGGTTAAGTCGGGAGAGCATGGAGACCATGACCTGAATTGCTGATCATGATCTCCACCACGACCAATCCATCGGTTTTCCAATCTCCTGTTTAAGAAATGCCGAACATCATGATGGAAGTGCGGTGGAGCACCATCCTGTTGAAAGATGAAGCCGGCGCTGTCGGTCTCCAGTTGTGGCATGAGCCAATTTTCCAGCATGTCCAGATACACGTGTCCTGTAACGTTTTTTTCGCAGGAGAAAAAGGGGCCGTAAACTTTAAACCGTGAGATCGCACAAAACATGTTAACTTTTGGTGAATTGCGAATTTGCTGCACGAATGTGTGAGGATTCTCTACCGGCCAGATTCGCACATTGTGTCTGTTCACTTCACCATTAAGAAAAAATATTGCTTCATCACTGAAAACAAGTTTCGCACTGAACGCATCCTCTTCCATGAGCTGTTGCAACCGCGCCGAAAATTCAAAGCGTTTGACTTTGTCATCGGGTGTCAGGGCTTGTAGCAATTGTAAACGGTAAGGCTTCTGCTTTAGCCTTTTCCGTAAGATTTTCCAAACCGTCGGCTGTGGTACATTTAGCTCCCTGCTTGCTTTATTCAACGACTTCCGCGGGCTATGCATGAAACTTGCCCGCATGCGTTCAACCGTTTCTTCGCTCACTGCAGGCCGACCCGTTGATTTCCCCTTACAGAGGCATCCAGAAGCTTTAAACTGCGCATACCATCGCCGAATGGAGTTAGCAGTTGGTGGATCTTTGTTGAACTTCGTCCTGAAGTGTCGTTGCACTGTTATGACTGACTGATGTGAGTGCATTTCAAGCACAACATACGCTTTCTCGGCTCCTGTCGCCATTTTGTCTCGCTGCGCTCTCGAGCAGAAACCTGAAGTGCGGCTTCAGCCGAACAAAACTTTATGAGTTTTTCTATGTATCTGTAGTGTGTCGTGACCATATGTCAATGAATGGAGCTACAGTGAATTTATGAAATCACTTCAATCATTTGTAATAGCCCTGTATTATATATAACTTCCTTTATATACCTTAGCTGTACTTTTTATATGCTTTTGTTCTCTGCTGCTAGCACAGCTTCATTGTGTACATAAATGTGAGATATTTAATGTAAATTATCACTCTGTGGTTATGATTATCACATACAATATGTACATTTTTGATTATGTCATGTCATTATCCTTCTGTGAAGAAGATACCGATATCTGTTAAACCAGTATTAAATAAGTTTTTGCAATACACTTCATATACTTTACATAGGTGTATGGCCAAGTTCTTATGATATGTATTATCCCAAATTGTGTAGGCTTCTGTAGATGTCAGATTAATTTGTTGAAACAGTAAAGCAAAATAAAAATTACTCTGCAACTGACTAATATCTAAACCTTTGTTTTGCCAAAATGTAGTCAATCTGAGATCATCTTCGATCCACTGGTGTATTCTATGTATATATCATTGTCTTTGGATGATAATTTTTTTTATGTGGTTAACTCATAGCCAGCACAGAATTATATTAATATTTCTCCTCTCTCCTTTCACCTGCTTAGACCAAACTCTCAAGTTATTTTCTGTTTCCTACCTTCACCTTTGACTACCTTCCAGTCTCCCATTGTGATCAAGTTCTCATATACTTTGACGTATTTTACAGGTTTGTTAATATTGTCATACAGGTCTTCAATTTCATTGCCATCTGCATTTGCAGCTGACATTCATAATTGTATGATTACTTTGTCTGTGACATCTCTTGAGTTTTCTTTCTGTTTGGTGCAGTTAACCCATTAAAGGATTCCTTATGTGGTGCAAAAAAATTAGTGTTCAATATTAGAGGACATTTCATCCAAAAAGGATAAATTTATAGTGCCCAATTCCAGTGTTGTAATCAGTCCATTGTGTGGACATTGTTATGTGTTCTTGCAGTTGTAGGCCTTTGACAGTACAGGAATCCAACCCCTGATGCTTGAGCTGTGGAGTTCTCACAGATTCTATGGAATATGTATCTGTCTAATTTGTGATACTGGGTGGGAGTCTTGGCAGTGGGTAACAAATGCAGTGCAACTGCTGTGGGTGGATGTTGTTTGTGGGACAATCTTAGATCAAAGTGATCTACAATGAAATGGCTAAAACTTTCATTTTCTCCTACAGATTGGCTGAGGTGTAACTGAAAGTTTTTTCAAGCAATGTCCAACTTTCCCTGCTAGTGAGTATGCATGATAAACTTCTCAGTTACCTCCTTGGTAAGTATTTTGTCCTGAGAGCATGTATCCTACAGTATTGTAACAAATCTTCCCTCCAGCTCTCAACAAAAACACAAGTCTGGAAGTTATCTCTACACTGAAGGATCTATTGTCAATGATTGTGTTGGTTACTCACTTGTGCATGTTGTTGTGGATTGACAATGATCCTTGTGAGTTTATGCACCATGCATAATTTCAAGTTCGCAACCATTGTTAGGGCTTTACAAGACATACAAGCTCAGAAAAGTTATAATAAATCTTCTTTCGTGTTGTCACTCCATGAAACTTTGCTTGTCAATGTTATCATTAGTATGGCCTAGTGTCTTGTATTCCTGTTTCACTGGTCAAGGTATGTGGTTTGGGCACCAAGATTACATAACTATGGGTGCTGACTTACGTAAATATTCCAGAGAAAAAAAGTTACTGACTGAAATAAAATACAATTTATGTTAAAAGTTCTTTTACATGGCGTAGCTAGCCACTGGTACTCCAAGACAGGCTAAGAACAAGTTAGGAGATCACTGCTTTCTGGTGTATTTTTTTATAGAATTTATTGCATACTATAGATACATGTTGGCCATACATATTGCCTTTCATTTTATGACATGACATTGATCTCTGTTTACTTGTGCTCAACTGTCCATGTCAGTAATTTATGCAACATGGAATGTGCTTCCTCTGCTCTAAAAATTTAAGAAAGTGGGCAGTGTATTGGTCACACAAAAAGGAAGATATTAATACAGGTATAGTCCAGCATACACCATATATCACTTCAAAACTGTGTCAAAGTGCAGTTACAGCTATAATTCTTCCAGATCAAGTTTAATTAACATTGTCTTGGAGCTACTCACACCATCAGCTCTTTAGTATAGCGAAAAAGTTTTGTGTTAATAAAGCTTTGATTTATGACATTCAGTTTAAAATCATGTTGTATTGGAAGTTTGTCCGTCAGTTCTTTGTGTAATTTAGAATGATGGGGCCCACAGATATGACAGGAGTGGTTGATTTACATTTAGGTTGCCCAGCTCTTACCTTTTTAAAAAATACCTACAGAACTTTTTAAATAAAAGCTGAATTCACATCTGCTGAGAAATGTAAGAGAGAAATGTTTTGGCACATTCCTCACATGATCAAATATTGGCTGTAACTCTTTAAACAGACACTGAATGCTATCTGACATTGCCTACACTGTGTCACAAGCAGTGAAATCAAAAAGCATACTAGTGTCCTTTCTAAAAATAAGTACAATGTCACTGATTTATCTCTGACACTGGGAGTGCTCTCCTAATGCACATATTTTCCTTCTCTATGACATTAGTGCCTGTAAGTGGTATCTCATGGTTACTATAACTACAGTATTGTCAAAACTTGTTGAAAGGGTTGATATTCCAACAGTGAATATATCTGCAAATTTATTAAGGATTTAGTGGCACCTGTGTTGTGCTGGGATATAACAGAAATAGCTTTAATGTAAAGCTCTATTGTATGTTCATTATCCTTTTATAGAATAATTTGGATTTGATGAATGGGTATGCACTGTATTGTGTGGTAAAAGAAGCATCTGGATTACAGCTAAATTGACACACATTGCTGCCACATATCCACTTGTTTATAAACATTCACACTGAGGCTGGTAATATTTACTGATCAGCCTAAACCATGTGACCACCAACCTATTATCGACATAAACCCATCCAGGCAATAGCAGCATCACCTGGCAAGGAATGACTACTAATCAGACACACACATGGTGCATGTAGTATCAGTGAGTGTGCTGTTCGTGTGTATAATGGGGAAGGCGTGATATCCATTTGAGTTGACCAAGGGCAGATTATGATAGCCAGTATTTTTGGCATGAGCATTTCAGAAACTGCATGACTTGTTGGGTGTTCGAGGAGTGCTGTGGTGAGTGTTTTCAACATGTGCCAAAACCAAGGTGAAACCACATCCACATGTTGTTGGGTTTGATGGCCACCCCTCATTACAGATATTGGATGTCATGGGCTGGGCAGACTGGTAAAACATGACATATGGCAAACTTTGGCAGAACTAACATCAGAATTTAATGCTGGGCAGAGTGCAAGTGTGTCTGAACACACAGTGCACCGAAAACTCCTAATGATGGGCCTTCACAGGCAACAACCCATGTATGTGCCAGTATTAGCACCACAACATCAGCAACTATGACTGGAATGGGCACACAACCATTGGCATTGGACGTAAGCACAGTGGCAGAGTGTTGCATGGTCTGATAAATCCTGATACCTTCTTCATCATGCTGATTGGAGGGCACAAATCCATCATCTTCCAGGGGAACAGCTCCTTGACACCTTTACTGCGGGACAGGGATGAGCTGGCAGCAGCTCCATTATGCTCTGGGGAACATTCACGTGGGCGTTGATGGGTCCAGTGGAGCTCGTGCAAGGCACCATGACAGTCAAGGAGTATCGTACACTGGTTTCAGACCACATACGTCCCTTCATGTTTCCCATTGGCAGTGGCATTTTTCATCAAGATAATGCACTATGTCACCCGGCCAGGAGTGTGATGAAGTGGTTCTAGGAACACAACAGTGAGTTCCAGTTGATGTGCTGGTCCCCATTTCACCAGATCTGAATCTGAAGGAACACATCTTCTAGTACCTTCCGCCACGGAAGTCGAACACACGCAAAACAAATGGACGTGGTCAGTCCATAGAGGGCTCCACCTCAGCGGCAGCTATTCCGCGCAGCGGCTCTCGCGCAGTGAGGGCGCCACCGCTAAGCCACGTGCAGACAGCGGCCAATAGCCACTCCCTCCGGTTTCGTATATAGGGACCCGCTTTGCCCTAGTCCAGCCAGTCTGGTACTCGCTCTGGATTTTGTTTCTGTCTCGGCGGTACTGCGTTCTGGTCGTTGCTCGTTGTTGACATTTGCCTGGCTCTGGTTCTGAGTGGATTTACGTTTGGTGTTGTGGTTTCCACAAGCCTCCGTTATTTATTTCTTCCTTGTTGTGTCGCTCATAGTCGGTCGTGGTCGGTTGTTGTCAGTTGTCGTTGGTCTGTCGTCCGACTCGTCCTGTGTTTACCCAGTGGTGCGTGCTCCACCGCCGGCGGCTCCCCCGCCTGGCTGCTCCGATCCGCAGCTCAAGGCGTTCCCGCTGTTGGTTATGGTTAGTACACATCTGGAATGTGATTGAATGTGGTGTCAGAGCTCATGGGCCCCCGTCATAGAATTTAGGGGAATTAAGTGACTTGTATGTGCAGATGTGGTGCCCAACTCCTTCCAGTGACCTACCAAGGCCTCGTATCTTGCATGCCATGATGCGTCACCACTGTTATCCATGCCAAAGATGAACATCCCTGCTATTAGGTAGGTGATCATAATGTTCTGGCTGATCTGTGTTGGTACAGGTTTTGGTAATTGAGTTGTATAACGTCCTTCACACATTGGTAATCATCATTTATCTGTGCTGTAAATGAATATCTAACAGGGCTCTTATTGGGCATCTGATACATGCAGCCACCATTGTTGTTTCTATGACTCATATTATGCAGAAAGTTTGACAGGGCAGCATAGTAGAATCAACCTCTTGTGTGATAGATACAGGTATGTCATTCCACCCTGCTTCAACTTTGTTCATCAATCATAGTGGCTAGTGAGTGGTGACATGCCAATGTCTCTGCAACCCACGACCTGATGTTTTCACTGGGTGAGAGACATGGAGAACATGTTGTAGGTTAGGACATCATGAGCGCCATGCAGTCTTGGGCTGTCTTCTTGTAAGATAATGTCATAAAGACCCCAAAGATAGGGCATAGCCACTGGCCCTAGCACTTCAAAAATGTAATGGCTGCTATCAAAATTACCACTATGTTAGTCAGAGGCGATCATATTTTGTTCCCAATGGAAGCCCGCACCATCATGGCAGGCAATGGCCCTGTATGATGATGAAGAATGCAGTCCAGTAACACTCATTCTCCTTAGAAGCTATACACATGGATACATCAATTGTGGTACTGTATATAGAAATGGCGCTCATCCAAGAATGCATTGTGGTGCCACTCCTGTGAACAGTGCTGTTGTCGGGTGCACTTCTGTTAGCCTGCTTCTCGCTGTTGCTGCGTAAAGGAAGCTGCAACAGCAGTTGCTGTACTGACAGTCTGTGCACTCCAGATGTCATCGTTCTGTCCTTGTGGATACTTGCCTTGCTGCAAAAAAGCTCATTTCCTGACTCAAAGTATGTGATGTGACTGTACGATGTTGCATGGGCGAGCAAACAATATGTCTATTGTCTCAGGTGCTAGATGTGTAAGGCTGTTGACATATTGCATGACAGTGAATATGGTTGCCCTGAACACACAGATTCCAGGTTTGCATGGCAGTTGCGGGATCCTAGACTGTATGACCAGCAATATCGTGGAATGATAAACTGCAGCCTCAATAGGGGACACTCCTGCCACTGTTAAATTCCGTGTGCTGGTAGACATTCTCCCTTCTTATTTAAGGCATAAAATGATATTTCACAAGCGTGCAAAACTCAGAGGAAATTTCCTAGTGAGAAACATGCTGTGTAATCTTTCCTTATACGCATAATGTATGTGGCTTTACTCCTTTGTACTTTGTATGGTTGTGCTGAAATACTAATAGTTCACATATTCAAGCATGTAGGACACTTCATGCCTGTTCCATGTTCACTGAATGCTGTGTTCATGCTGTTGGAGTTTTATTGGTCAGGTGTGTATTTGCCCCACCATTTTTGCTTGGGATAAAATTATGAAATCTTGTGTGTGGCAGTCATATTATGTAATTGTACAGAAACAGGCCTCTACGGTAGTAGACAGGCGAGAGTCTCCAAGGTTTTGCTGTTCTATGGAATGCTTCAAGTTTTTGCTGGTGTTATTGTTTGAGGAATTCAGTGAACATACCCTCTGTACTCCAGTGCTATCTTTTATGAACATGGTCTTTTATTATATGTGTAATAATAATAATAATAATAATAATAATAATATAATCTGTTCTGTCATACTTCAGTAAGTCAGAAAGGTTTATTCCACAAAATTATCTTTTTTGTGCCTCCATTAGGCTGGGCTCTCATTATTTACTGTCTTGGTAATAGTGTGGAGTGGTGGTAAACGTAAATTCCTGTACATGACAATTTGAGATGTGTGTCTAGATGGTTGGCATAGAGTGGTGGTCTCTTGGAAAACTGTGCTGTAAAGGTCCACAGTGAAGTGCATCATATTACATGAATGCTGACTTTTAACTCCGTGCAGAGAGAAAGACTAAGAGTGTGCTCACTTACTGAAGAATGTCACCATGCAGACACGTTCAACACATGCTCTGTGTGTAGTAGCAGTAATACACAAGACTGCATTACATATTCCGTCCCAGATTGTACAGCTGTCTCTCACAAATATTTCTAGCTTCAATTTCTCAAAATGCACCTAAATAGTAAGACTCGTTTTTTCATATTACTAACTGTTGGGAAAGGGGTTCTTAAATACTGGAAAATGTGAAGAGATTAAAAACATTGATTTCAAAGAATTTACACCATAGAGGTAAGTGAAGACTGTAATAAGGTGTTAAATGCACACCTATAGAGTCCAAATTATAATTAATTTGTGTGGTAATGGAAAGTTGTGGAGAATTCAACTTGCATTATTTTATTGTTGGATGGGGGCATTGGAATCGGGGTGTAATGTTGGGCACTTTATTGAAATCTGACAAAAAAAAAAAAAAAAGTGAGCCCCAGAAGGGAATAGAACGCAACTTCATAGGTTGAGAGAATGTGAGATATAGTTTCAATGATTACAAAACTGAGTCAAATTTACAAATAACTTAGCGATATGAGTCTACTTATCAGTATGTTGTTTCACTCCCTTGGCCCAGATGTAGCCACCAATATCTGTTAGAAGGGGTTATAAGGCCATTGTACCCTCTTCTGAGGCAAGCTGACCCACAACTGTTGTAATTGAAATTAGAATTATATTAATACCGTCAGCTGCTCATGGGCATTGATATATATCAACGGGGATAGGTAAAATGTGTGCCCTGAGCGGGACTCGAACCCGGGATCTCCTACTTACATGGCAGATGCTCTATCCATCTGAGCCATCGAGGGCACAGAGGATAGTGCGACTGCAGGGACTATCTCGCGCACGCCTCCCACGAGACTCACACTCTCACCTTGTATATCCACACACTATGTCCTTAGTGTCCCACCCCAACACACTCATTACTCGTGGAAGACATTCTTTCCAAGTCCCGTAAGAGTTCTGGGAATATGTGTGCATCTGCACAGAAGGAGGAGGTCATGGCCGGTATTGCCAGAACTATATATTTATATGGTATGGTGTGCATTCTTTCGGACATGTCTGAAAGAACAGACACCATATCCATATAAATATACTGTTGTAATTGGTCAGATATCCTGGACACTGGAACTGGGACAGGATTGACATCCGAACTGGCCCCCCTATGTGTTGTATTGGGGACAAATTGGGGAATCTTGCTGGCCACAGGAGTGCCTCAACATCACACAGACAGTTCATAGAGATGTTCCATGTTTGGACAAGCATTGTCCTGTTGAAAATGGCACCACAATAATGTTGTGTGAGAGGAGGTAACTAATGAGGATTCAGTAAGTCCATTACGTACCAACGTGCCATCAGAGTTCCCTCAGTCGCTACCAGCCGTGACTTGAAGTCACACTTGATGGCTCGCCACTCAGTGACACCAGGAGTAACACCGCTGTGCCTCAATGAAACACTGTAAGAATGGGACCTCTCTCCAGGTTGCCACCAAACTTACCGACAGTGGTCATCTGGGGTAGTACAGAACTGTCATTCATTGCTGAACACAGTGCAATTTGTCACCAGTCCGTGCTTTATGGTCATGACACCACTTCAAACACAGCTGCTTGTGTTGTGTTAATGGTAGCCTTGCATGGGACTGTAATTCCCTAGTCTGGCCACTGTTAATCACTGACAAATGGTGCAGGATGATGCAGAATGTCGCAGGGAGCCCATTACATGTTCTCGGATGGCAGGTGCAGATGTGGAGGGCTACAATATACTTGGTGCACAATATGCCAGTTCTCCTTTATGGTTATTATATGTAGTCGACTAGAACCTTGATGCTGAGTGTGGCTGCCTTTCATTCCTATGAAGTGCAACATAGGATCACTGTCACACCTGAATGCCACACAAATCTGGATCTTGCATGACTCATTCAGTTGGCAAACTGGAATGACACTATGAGGCTAATTTCAAATTTTGTCAGCTGAAGATAACACTGTCTCACATGAGTGTGTGGCATCTCCATGTGATGCTATTCACACCCATTAGACACTCTACCAAGCCTTGTAATAACACTAGTGCACTCTGATGGCCGTTTTACCTGTCACAGAAAATTGCAACTGTAATCATTTACGAGTAAACCACCGCCAGTGGTGTGTCTATGTACAAAGTTACGTCAACATTCAACAGTGTTTTCTGGTTGTTTCAATTTTGCTATCAGGCAGTGTAATTACATCTATGTTTAAAATTCGTGTATTCTAAAATATGCAGTTAAATGAAAACTGAAAAGATGAGTTCGATTTTTTCTCTATTTTCTTTTTTGTTCATTAAGAAAATATAGAAAGCAAAAATATTTTTTATTATATATTGGTGTTAACCGAAAGAAGTGCTGCATTGTTGTTGTTGTTGTGGTAATAATAGTTGTTGCAAATGGGCAGATTGTGAAAGATTGCTGATGGGATTAATATACATTTACGAAAACAATGAAAATAAAATTGCAGGCAGATTTCAGTGCAATTGTGTACTAATTATATAATTATGAGTTTGCCATACTCTGTGTTCATAGTGCTTAAAGTGAACAGTGCCATATTCTTTGCTCTCTTGCGCTCTCTCTCTCTCTCTCTCTCTCTCTCTCTCTCTCTCTCACACACACACACACATACACACACAGAGAGAGAGAGAGAGAGAGAGAGAGAGATATGGTGATTGGTGATTACAAAACAGAGGAATTCTAAACTGTCTGTACATGGGTGACAATGGAAAACTATCTTTACGGCCATATATATATTTCCATGTAGTTCTCAAGTGCTTTTTACGTCATTCACAGTAACATGTGCTATATTCGTAATGGAGAACTCCTGTAACCTTAAGCTGCAGCTGAATAACCGAGTGTGTTTAATACCATCTAAATTGGCTATGTCCTCTCTCTACCGTTGACTTCCTGTTTGAAGCTTGTAAAAGCTTCGTTCACTCAATTAGTCTCACCCTCATATCATCTTTATATCTTGAAGTCCCACCATAAACTGCAAATCCACTGTCACTCAAATACTTTTCACCGTAATTACTCGATAATACAACGAGGTCTTTTCCCAGATTCTCGATTCGAAAAATACAGGGTTGTATTATATTCGTAGATTGAACAATTACTGCTGTGATTAACATTTTTACCTCTTTTAATAGAGTACATGGGGATCATCTTGCATTTTCAGATGAAACTTTGTCTATTGAGGTCACATGCAAATTTATTTTAAAGAATTCGTAAGGGCAAGGCTGAGGAAATTATGCTCGCGTTAGAACAGACTCAAGATTTCCCGATACACCGAAGCGCTTGATACAGTGTCGATGGGCTCGATCACGTGGCATTTGACTCACGCGGCGCTTGTGCCAGGGATATGCGGACTAGTCACTATAATATACAATCTACTGCTATGCTTAAGACCTCACAAGAGAAAATAGCTCTAAATTCTATCATCTTATAAACTTCTGTTGTATCTGAACAGCTTTGTAACAAAAGTTCCCATACTTGTATGGATACCCTGTACAAGCTTTAATGCTGCTATTTAAATAAAGGTAACATTCGAAAGCGGAAATGTTCTTCAAAAAACATTACGCGACTCTAAACCCAGGTCAATATTTTATTTGATTATGAGAGACTGTAATGATTTAGTAAGTATTAAGTGGTTGCAAATGAGAAATTCGGTCGCGTTTAACATATCAGAATACCCGTTTACCTTACCAGCTTTAGAACAGGTGATGGCGACATTCAGATGAAACAAGAAGGGAAATTAATGTGAAATCTCTAATAAACGAAATAAATCATATTAAACTGACTAATTGTTGTTGCGAGAATAAATTACAGCAGCAAAATGCGTCTTGGAGATAGTACCTACAGACGTCACTAGATCGCAGGACCAGCGGAAGTTCTCATATTGGACTGAATCTTTATTGCGATATTTTATTTATGTATGAGTTGCTGTTGTTACATATGACTTGCGCCCCCAGAAGATACTGCAGTCCCGTGTTTCACAGTTGCTGGAGCACAGTGCCACGGAAGGGTCGGAGAGGAGCGGTGATAGCAACCTGGCTGTCAATTCGGTTGAGGGCGGAGAGTACTTAGCGGGCAGTAAATTACGTCAATCTTGACAAATGTGGGCATATATAACGCTTACTTCGGCTTTTTAGGAACATCTAACACGTTTAAACTGTAGTTTGCGTGTCTATTTGCAGTCGGAATTGCATTGCCTTTAAAATTGGACAGATACTCAACAATAGTGTACCTCTCTGCTGGAGATGGTAAAAGTCTAGATTATGTGATTCATGCGCTCACCATGACGTTGTACGTACGATGGGAATGAAGGGGGTGGGGGTGTCAACTACTAGTTCTACGCAGCCAATGAGAGAGTGGCCGACGGGCGATTTGTTTGGTAGCAAGACACATTGCAACAAACGTCAGTATTCAGATAAAAGCAACTGTGTGCGCACGTTCCACGGTAAGCATACCCTCAGAAATTGCAACATATTCGGAAGAAAAAAAAGTTTGTTATTTTCATTAGTTAGTATATGTTAAAAAAATTTCTCTAGAAACCTCTTGGAAAAAAAAGGGTGGCCTTATAATCAGGGCCGTCGTATAGTCGGGTAAATATGGTATTTTCTTTCCGAGGTACAAATTCCCTTTCCCCTTCCGCTATGGCCTTCGTGTTTTATAACTTTTGTTTCTTTATTGTCATAATTCCTATCCCTGGTAAACATCTTTCGCAAGCTGTCCTCACACAGGACGTGAAAGCGCTCGAGGACAGGAGCGTGGTCGAGTTTTGTGACGTCACAATGTGGAATTTCACATTCTACAACATTCCAGAGCATGAAAGACTGAAAAGGAGACAAGTCCTATTTTTGTTTCGTGGAGAAGAACATGGCCAGTGAGGTGTAAGGTCTCATTCTAGTCACAAGCAGAACTTTGGGGAAACGCCATATTAGATTTCATCATTTTTCAGACGAAACCCATATTTCGTGGGTTTTGCATTATAATGTACGCCGTATGAATATACTCTGTTTCAAAGCAACACCACATTAAGGATCTCTCGAAAATGCGTTGTTTTTTATATAGTTTGTTTTAACAAAATAATGAGAAATGTCACATAGGTGGTTAAAGAATTTAAAAATGATAACATTGCCCAAGGAGGCTGTAATCTATTTATTGCCCATACTGATAGCTTAATTTTGACCATTTGTCATTTTCAAGCACTCACCACAAGTCTTAAGCTCCAGATCGTATTTGACTAAATAGCCAGTACATATGGAATGGCACACACAGTTTTCATGTGGTGTGTAGCACAGATACAATCCAGTAGTGCATTAGATAACATCCGCGTTGGTAATTGACATAATCTAGTGCCCTATTGGATTGTATTTGTGCTACACACACACATGAAATTGTTGTGTGCCATGTGTACTTGCTATTTTGTCAAATATGATGTGAAGCTTGATGCTTGTGATATGTAGTTGAAAATGACAGATGGTTGAAATTAGCCAACCGCATAGACAATAAATAGATTACAGCCAGCTTGGACCATGTTTTTGTTCTTAAAAAACTTCAGGCTGTGGACCTCAACAAGAACAAAAGTCTAAAGAAGTTCCATATTTAATTGTTTTTGTGTTATAACTTGCATATTATGAAAGTATGCCATTTCAAGACAATGACACACAGAAAGTTTATCAAAAATGTTTCATTCTCAATGTGATCTGTTAGAACTTAATGCCAGTTTATAACATATGAATGGTTAAAGCTTTTAGAAATTTACACTAATAATAAAACTGTAAAACTGTTGTATCTGTCTGTCTGTGCTAATCTTTAAAATGACTGGACCAATTCTTTTTGTATTTGAGGGTGATTTGGATTCCCCACCTAGGCCAAGTATCAATAGAGAGCACTTGTCAGAGATACTCGGGCTCCAGTCGACAGCCGCAGCTTGTGCTTGCATGGAGCGCAGCTGCTGCGGGAAGCACGTGAGGTTGCACAATCCTCTGACTACTGTTTAACAATATGCCGCAGCCCAGCAATGGTGGCCAGTTGCTCAGTATTCACTGAAGTCTCACGTGTGTGCCATTGGATAGCAGAGTATTTTGACCTTGCCCGATTAACGTTTTGTGATTTGGACTTTATCTTGGATTGTGATACATGCTTAGATGACTCGGTTACACTCTGGACTTGGGTTAGTTGTTAATCCATCATGTGATGTCTGCTGTGGGTCACCACTGCAACCACTTGTTTCATTCCACTGGTCTCCTTGTTGTGACCAGTGCAAGTAATCACAAAGTGTGTTTCTATCTACGCAGATTAGGATGGAAAGGTTTTCATGGGGATTTCACAGGTAATGTGAGCATATCTTGTGTCAATGTATAGGCTTTATTTCATCAAAATCACATCGCAAGGAAAAAAGATGTCATGTTTTAAAGTTTTATCTAAAATCATTATGTCTGTCTGTCTGAACACGCTAATTTCCAAAACCATGAGATGAAATTTTATGGGGTTTTCACAGGTAACTTGAGTGTAGCTTGGGACAATGTACAAGCTTTATTTTATCAAAATTTGACCATGAAAAAAATCATAATTTAAAGTTTTAGCAGTCTACTCAGTTTAATAGTTCAGATGTTTACCTTAGTGATGGTATAGTAAACCAAAGAAGCTTCAGTGACAAAAGTATTTTCGGAAGTTTACGTCAGTGCCAGAGTTAAGCACTGTAATCTTATCTTTATGAATACAAACTAACATTGACTACTTGGCTAGGAGATATGGATGTACTGATTTCACTGGGTGTATTAAAAACTTAATGAAATCACTTTGCTTGTTTTGATAGGTTTTATTTATATTTTACTTCTTGGCTAGGAAAAATGACTTTATTGACAATGCGATCCCCTAACGGCACTGTTTTTACCAAATGAGATACGGAACCCTAAAAAGTGATTGTCTCCAAGGCTCTCCTTAAACTTCAGTGTGCAGTTAGGTCTGTAAGCAACGAAAGATTAAGCCATGGGTTTCTCATTTGGGAATCTCATTGGATATTGATTGTTTGTGGGAAAATCACGTTGTGCCCATGTGAGAAGAAGTCACGTCTGTCATCTGTCATCCAAGCTCAGTTCCATTCAGTGTGCACTGGGATTGGAGCCATTGTTGTTTTCCGAGATGGTAGTTTTGTGTACTAAATCTTGCACATTGTATTCCCCCCAAATGTCTACAAACTGAATCATGCATTCTTCCTATTATGCTATACTGTATACATTAATTTCCTTTCTTTGGTATCTGTAATGGTGTCATTTATTATTTATCTATCAGGTTCCATGGGACCATACGAGCCAGAATTACGTGGCCATGGCACGGGGTGGCAACATAGTTTACAGAGTACTGTTTAGAAAATTTATAAGCAAAGAAATTAAATAATTAATAAAACACACAGAAGCTGTGAGGGATTATACAAATAAATAACATATTAAAGAGAAAATTTCTCAGCTACTGCAGTGAACTTCTGTAGAGGATAGGAGGAGTGAACCGCAAGGAAAGTGTGTAAATTGTATTTGAATATCTGGTGTTTGTCACTCAGTTATTTCAGTACTACTGGAAGTCATTTGCAAATGAAACCTTCTGAATAATTCACAGCTTTTTGTACAATGCTTAAAGAAGTGTGATACAAGTGAATATTGTTTTTCCTTTTAGTGTCACTAAATGAAATAGCATTTTCTTCTGAATTAGTCAATATTGTGAGCAACAAATCTCATGATGGAGTATATGTACAGATATGATAGAGTTAGAATTCAGAGACTCCTGATCAGCATTGTGCACAAAATGTGCAAACTGGCATAGCAGATCAGTGAATCTACACTTTTCTGGGCTAAGAACATTATTGGTGAGAGCACAAAGTTGCTGTAAAATAAACACCATATGAGGTAAGAGGCTGAAAGTAAGCGAAGTACACAAGCCTCACCCTTTCTGTGTCATATAGGGGAGGTTGTTCTGATAGTGAAAATAACAGCATGTAGTTTCTGCATAAGATCTAAAATGTGGTGCTTCCAAGAAAACCTTCCATCTAGCCTCAGTCCTAAGAATTTAAAATAGCTGACTTTACTGACTGTTTGACCACCTTGGAACAGTAAAATTTTGTTTTTACAATAGTGTCGTATAAAAAACTATAAAAACCACATAAGTGGAGAAATGTACGAGACCACAAATAAGTAAAGCCATATATGCAATAAATGAAGTCCATATCATGTCTGTGAGCAGTAATAGATGCTTAAAGCCAGTGTTGATTTTTGCCTACGATTTCTTATAATAAAAATTTCCACGCAATTGCAGCTAATGATATTAGAAAACTATGTATTTTTGACTCTTACTCTGTGGAAACAGTGCATAATTCAATGGTTGTGTTGGTTGAATCTGGCTGTTTATGGAAGGGCTTGAAAGACATATGCTAAATAAATGCTCTCTGTATGTGACTGATTCAGTTTGTTTATAACTTTCTGAACAACATACGGTAGTGATTCTGAGTGGCATGGATTTGATGAGTCCACAGGCAGTTTACAGAGATATGGGGCATTAGATGTCTATGCACAGTTGACACAGTTCCCATGAATTATAGACTGGTGATTTGTGCATGGAGCTGGCGTGCAATGATATTCTGGATGTGTTCCATTTGGTACAGATCAGGCAAATTTGATGACCAAGATATCAGTGTTGCCTCACTGTCATGCTTCTGGCCATAAGATAGTGACAATTATCCTGCTGGAGAATACCATCCTAGTCAGGAATGGATAACATTTTAATAGCCTCGTATAGGTTGAGAGCATTACAGATATTGTAACACCTCAGACTGAAACAGAATGGGGAAGGAAATAAATGGTGTCTATCTGAGAGGAACTGTCCCAACATTTTCTGTAAGTGATTTAGGAAAACCAGTGAAACATGAAATCAGGACAGCCCGACAGGTATATGAACCCCACTGCCTCCAAATGCGAGTTTACTATCTTAACTGTTCCACGTATGTCCCATCATTTCTCGCAAGGCTGATAACGTCAAAACATTGGTGGGAAAGCTTCAGTGGAGTTTTTTTTTTTTTTTTTTTTTTTGATGAATAGAGAGTAATTAGAGGCAAGTTCTAGATTTGAATCATGCAGTTGTACATTCTTGGATTGTTCAGATGGAAGTAAATTATCTACATAGGGTGTGCTTGAGAAGTTATGATTGTTTTCTATTACTGGCCAAATGGACATTTTTAGCTTGTTAGAAAAGGTAAAAATTAAGCTAAAAATTCCCATAATAAGATTTCATGAGGATGTTAAAATCATATGATATCCTTATATAAGAACTTTATGAGTAAAATTTAAAGTGTATGATCAACAAGTTTTCATGGAAACTGCATCAGGAAATTATATAATGTAATGTTGATTGCAATTTAAATAATGGAGGAATGAAGCTCCCAGGACACACTGTTAATCACCCTCTTTCATGAACACAATTGTCTTCTAGAAGCACGTAGATGATATAGAACTGCTTCCAAGCATTCATGTGCACAATCCCCACTGATGATCCAACAGAAAGGCAGGAAGGAGTTATCATGCTTGATGTGTGACTGAGCACATCATGATGAAGTTGCCTGGTTTGTTGGTGTACCAACAAGAACTGACAAATGTGTCTGCAAGAGAAGGTATGCCACTCACAGCCATGTAACATGGCACATGAACGATTGTAAAAATATCTCAACCAGTAGGGACCAGCAATGAGTGTCTTGCCTTGTCAATGACAATCGCTTTTCAATGCAACAGGAGTGTAATCCAGGTAACTATTTTACAAGTGAGAATTTGAAGGGAACTGCATTCAATAAAAATTTTTAGTCTGGTACCTTCCTAAAGGCCATCACTCACAGCGGCACATGAAGCGCCAGGTCTACAGTGGGCCAAACAACACAGACACTGGACAGTGCATGAC
Source organism: Schistocerca serialis cubense (assembly GCF_023864345.2). Classification (NCBI taxonomy): domain Eukaryota; kingdom Metazoa; phylum Arthropoda; class Insecta; order Orthoptera; family Acrididae; genus Schistocerca; species Schistocerca serialis. Next base: position 748,791,389 of record NC_064640.1, on the reverse strand, counting down.
TGAAGGTGTGTAGTGTGGTCACGATTTTGTCTTATTTCAAATAATTCACAGTGTAAAGTGCAACAAAAGTGTAATCGTGAGTTTAACCTGCAATAAGTGTACAGTGTAGTTCAGACGAGAGGTGGTTCTACGGTATTTCCGCAGTGGTGACTTGGGCCTCTCATTCAAGTTACCGTAACGTGAACCAGGATGTTTATTTCAACATTCAGCATAAATATGTTGTGATCCAGTGTTAACTCAATTCTCATTGGATGCTAGAGCTGCCACCTCAGTCAGATCATAAGTTTTACAGCTTGACCTATGTACTATAATTTTGCTTCGGTCTGTTCCAGTGTTGACATATTTAGCATTCTTCTGTAGGGAAAGAAGAAATTAGGGTTTAACAATCCATTGACGATGAGGTCATTAGAGAAGAATCATAAGCTCAGATTAAGGAAGGACTGGAAAGGAAGTCAACTTTGACCTTTCAAGCTAACAATCCTGGCATTTGCCTTGATCAGTTTGGAGAAATAATGGAAAATGTAAATCTATATGGTGGGATTTCAACCATCATTGTCCCGAGCGGGACTCCAATGTTTTTCCACTGAGCCACATTCAAGTGTCAGCAGTAATTTTGGGCACTAGGATGATCTTCAATTCAACTTTTAACTAATTGCAAACATTCATGCAGGGTGCACACAAATTACTACCACAGGCTTCTCTTGTGCTTGGTTCTCCTGTTTCTGTTGTTGCATTACAGAGACAGGTTTTATAAGTATAAACCCACCTAATGGGTGTATGTTAAGCATGATCACTGTAGTGTAGTGGGTAGAGAGGCAGAGTTGTGAAATCAAATGTTGTTGGTTTGTGTCTGACTGTCTCCAAATATTTTTTTGTTCACATTTGTGTTTTGTAAAAAAATATGGGAGTTTTTGTTAATCTACTAGAAGTATGACCTGCAATATTCCATGTTATATACATATAAGAGTGCTCTCTCTCTCTCTCTCTCTCTCTCTCTCTCTCTCTCTCTCTCTGGAATGAGTTTGTTCAATCTTATTACCATGGCAGGGAATATACATCAATGAATTGTAGCATTGCTTTCTACTGCCTGATTCATCCATAATTCAGTATTTATTTATTCATCCAAAAAGCTTTCCAGATTGTAGGACACACAGTTCCTTTATAAATATTGTGTATAACTGTATGTACTGTTGTGCAGCTGAATAATTGTACTCTTCACATTTAAATCTTTTGAAGAGTTCTACCAAGTAATGTCAGGACAGAGAAGGCTAGCTCTGGGCTGGTGTGCAAATCGGAATGTCAGCAGGGTGACCACCGATGCAACAGATGTTAGGTCATGAGGTGAACATTGCCACACATTCTCAGCATGAGGAATGCAGAAACACTGATGTTGCAGTGCTACATAACAAGGCACTGTGCAGTAACAGTACATAACTTCAATGCCAGAACACCACTGCAAAGGTAAACATAGGCAGATAAACCTGAACTCAGCAAACCAGAATAATTATTAAATTACTACAGTGAGGTAAGGAGTACTGACAGAACTGATAAATGATGGCAAATGCGTTCGTACACCCAGACCAACTGCATTGTAGGTGCAGGTTGCACCCTTTAAATAATGAGGCTTTCAGAGCTCAAAGAGACGTAGTTGTACTGCCATTCTGTCCATGTTGCTGGAATCAGGAAGAAGGCCTGTGTTGAGTTTCAGTGAAACCACAAGAAGCTGATGGTCCACCTGCTTGCTGACTTTGACACTGAGACACAGCCAACCTGATGCATACCAGAATTGTGCTCTGCCATTCCTGCCTACTAGGAGATAGCACATGAGAAGGCTGGTATTCAGCCAGCCCTCTTCCACTACAGAGATGATCTGCAAACTGACATCTCCACACGAACCAGGCATGGTGCGTTCGCACAACCTGCTGACTGACTCATGAAAATCTGCTGCATTCTTGGTTGATCCATGGCAGATGACCAGGGCCTATTCTTCGTGATGACTGACATCATTGACCACAGTTGGCTACCCTCACCTTAACGCACGATGGTCTGTATACGAGAGTGCTGAGGTTGGAGCTGCACTGTATCGCTGCATGTCGGGGCAGGAAATGCGTTCTCGGCCCTCTGCTGCCACCAGCACAGCATTCAACCACAGTTCACTGCCCTGCAAGGCAACACCACATCTCGCTTACAAGGCATCTGCAAGGTATCGCACCTTGCTGATGAGACATCAGTACTTCTCCTCAGTGTGCACTTATACCAGGCCTCCAGCTGCCACCATGAAGACACTGCACTATGAACTCAACAGGATAAATAAATGATCTGCAGATACTACTGTGTCACTGAGGTCTCCTGGCACAAACTGGAACACTCGCCCACACTTCATGCCCAGCCTCCTGCTTACAAGGTGAACTCAGCTCCCCTGGTCACAACGTTTGTGTCAGAAGTGGCTTTCACCTCAGCACTTTGGTGGAAGTAAACCTATATTTACAGCATCGACCATCATCAAGTTGCACCAGCAAAATGTGATGTGGTGAATAAATGTATGTGTGTCATGTCAAATTGCATAGGCATCAATAGCTCTCTTAAGGCGTCATCTCTTAAACCATTAGAGCCTGTGGAATTGTCATTGTTGAGAGGGAATGTTAGGGAAACTTACTTAACACCAGTTCAGTGTAAGTTTTGTAACCTGTCAGCTCATGAATTGCCATGTACCAAAGTTGTACCATTCATTTCTGGTACTTGTAGACCAATTGGCACAGGATTGTTGTGAGTCTTGTTGGGTGATGATGCACTGAAGGGGATAGTGTATAATTACTGTTTATGTGCTGAACATGCTGCTTCTCTATTTCTCTTGTTGTTGTTGTTGTTGTTGTTGTAAATGGCAGTGGTAAATTACGCAAAATGCCGGACACACATTCTGCTACTACGGGTGAGTGTGTTACCTCTTTAACGGAATAAGCACAGGCATTATCAGGATTGAATTCCCTGCAACAGCAGTAAAAAGAGGAGGTACGTAGACAGATAGAATTTCTACAAGCTGTGGTTCAACAATTGCAGTTGGGGTATGAGGAAAGCCATGGCATTAGCATCTGTATACATCACCCCTCTTGATCCCTCAGCAGCTTCATTAATAATGCTTATTTATGGCAAGTCAGCAAAGGACATAACTGCGTTCATTGACAATGTTAAAACTACTGTCACAATGAGTGGTTGATCAGATGATATTACTCTCCGTGTGGCCAATTTATGATTGGTGGGTGAAGCAGAGACATGTTGCTGTACCATGAGGTTCTTGATAAGGCAGCAACATTCTAGCAGTTAGCTGATGGTTTACGACAACGTTAGCAGAAGCAGAAAAGCACTAGGTTTTTCTGGAAAAAATTGACTACATCAACACAGAAACATAAGGAATCAATGAAAACCTTTCCAGATAGGATCCAGAGGATCAATGTACAGACATACCAGCTGATGCAAAACACAGAAGTGGTTAGAGTCTTGCCATCGGAAGCTGAGAACAGGCGTCTCTATGTTTTTCTGTGTGGTATCCCCACTGAGATGTTACATGGGATAAGGATGGAAAAGCTCAGAGTGTAGGCTGTGGCTCTTCATGACACAATTAGAGGAGATATTCATTGCTACAGATCACATGTGGATCACTGTGTTTTTTCCTGCAGAAGTAATGTGCTGTGAATGTGGATGTGAAGGTCACATACAGAAGCAGTGTCAGCAACCTGAATGCAATAAGTGTGGCCAAGTGGACACACAACAAAGGATTCTGGGAAGTGTAGACAGCAAAAATAATGTCAACAGAAGTAGCCATTAAATACAAATGGGAATATTTCAACCATTGAAAGGTATTCTGCACAAATAGATGCACGGATGGAATGCTGCTTGTCAGGCTTTGCGAGAGGCAAGGAACATAAATTCCTGGTAGACACAGGAGTGCTCGTCAGTTGTCCATTAGTCTGGACCTCATGGGCAGGAAGAGACTGGGGCCCCCACGTCACAAATTTCTCAGAGTGCGTGATAATAATATACAGTCGTTGTGTATAACATTGCTCAGTTTCAGTATCGAAACTAGGGATGTTCTTGAACATATGAAAGTGTTACAAGGTGTGAGTGAAGGGTATTTGGCAATTCTTGGGCTAGATGTTCTTGACAGACATCATGCTAAACTGCAAATACATACGCTAACGATTGGTTCCCATCATAAAATACCAGTAGGTACAGGGAAGTTAATGTGAGTTTCTATTGTTGTTGATTTACCATATGGAGCATTGTGTTTGTGGTAGAGCCATTGAGGAAAAATGAAGAATTAAACAAAATGCATAGTTCTATTTGCAGTAGCACAGTACATGTAAGTAATATTAATAGTGAATTTATGATTCCTGTAAGCTTCGATAACTTTGGCATGGATATGGTTGTTTGCCAAAGGACCTAATGATTGCTACTTTTAAAGTTGTTAAATGAAGAAGACATAGGTAGGTCATGTGATGACCAGGACAGCAAGCAAACAATCAGTGCAGCAATGTTACATGAAAAGGTGGGTCACTTGTGAGGCAGTGCTCGGCAGGCAGTGGAAGCTTTGCTACTATGTTTACAGATTTATTTAACACAAATGTCCCTTTACTAGCAACACCGGTTACCCAGTGCTGCTGCAAGTAATGATGTGCCTGTTTACCTTGTGACATAGCAAAGTATCTTGAACCTTAATGGAGGAGTTTATAGAGCAGCAATTGCCAGAAGGTATAAAAACATACAGTAGTAACCCATGGGGCACAGATGTTGTCATCGCTCCGAAAAAAGTCAACAGGTGGTAGCAGGAAGTACATATTCTGTGTAGTTACCACTGCCTGAATGCAAAAACCGTGACAGATCTGTATCCCATCCCCAATATTACAGCAATGTTAGACAATCTAGGACACTGCCAGTACTCTACAACAATTGATCTAAGCATTGGATATCACTAGCTAGAAGTAGTCCCAGAAAATAGATCAAAGACTGATTTTGCAGTCCCATGGGGATATTACCAGTATAAAGGTACACTGTTCAGGCTGACAAATGTGTCAGCCACATTACAGAGGTTATTAGATGGAGTCTTATGTGGTTTAAAGCCGAAAACTTGTTGGGTATACTTGGACAGCATCATCATATTCTTGAAGCATACACCATAGTATGTGAAATGTATTTGAAGATGTAGACTGTGATCCGCATATCTAACGCTTATCAAAGACAAGCGCCATTTTGCATAAACACAGACAAACTACCTTGCTCATGTGATCAGCACAAAAACTGTTCAAACCGGTCCTCGTCTAATAGAGGTGGCCCAGAACTTCGCATTGCCACAAACCACAAAACAACTGAAGTTATTCCTAGGTTTATGCAGTTATTATCACAAAAATTTGTAAATAATTTTGCACAGATTACAGAACTTTCAAATCAGTTGAGGAATGGCATGAAATTCCAATGGTCAGCAGAATGTCAAAGAATGTATGAAGCACTGAAGGCAGCATTTGTATCTGATCTAGTACTGGTTTTTCTTGCTTTGAGAAGAAATGTATCCTCTCCTGTGACATCAGCAATGGGACAGTTGGTTGTATTTCGAGCCAGAATATGGATGAGTAGGAACATCCAGTAGTGTGTGCAGAGTGTAACGACTCCACTGTGGAAAAGGAAATGTTCAGTGTTATATGGAAAAGCATACCCTTTACACTGTTATATATATGGACGAAAGTGTAAGGTTTTCGTGAACCACACATCATTAAAGTGGTTGTTGTGACTGAAAGATCCATCAACCAGGTTAATGACTTGGGCACTCAAATTCAGTTAACTTGATTATGAGGTGATCTGTAAACCATGTGGAAAACACAAATGTAGGTACACTGAGTAGGAAAGTTGCGGTGCTGAAAAAGTGTAATAGAGTGGCAGAGAGAACAAGCAGCTGATGAAGACTGTCAGGCATTTAGGTCTCGACCACAGTCCGTGATGCATCTGCGGAACAATGAAGTATTGCAACAAGTGCATGGCCGTGTATTGTCAGGTCATGGCGGATGCCGAACAGTAGACTGAAAAGTAGCAGAAAAGTTCTGGTGGCGAACAAGAAAATGTGATGTTGAGCAATACATGAAGGACTGTGTGCCTTATGCATAAAGAGCTGATCTTAGTCATCAGACAATCCCTTTGCAAAGAATACCAGAAGAGTTTAAGCCCTTTCAAATGATTGAGCTTGATATGTTAGGACTTTTTAATAGGGTACACGCTAGAAATAAATATGTACTGACAATTATAGATTATCCTTCAAGGGTCTTGGCAGTGGTAGCAGTTCCTGATTAGCAGATTAATAAGTAGTCCAGCTGGATACTAAAATTAGGGGTGCCTCATATGTTAATTACAGATCAGGGTATGAATTTTTTGTCAGACTAGATGAAGCAATTATCATGTACTTCTTATCCAGAAATTATGGACAAGCTCATTCCATCCACAAACTAATAGGAGAATGGAATTTTACAATACCAACTCTATAAAATGTTGATTTATTATGTTAATAGCCATCATACTGACTGAGATACGTATCTACAGTACATAGTTTGTGCATATAACTCTACAGTACATACTGGTGCAAGTCTGCCACCTTTCAGAGTGGTGTACAGTAGGAAAATGCTATCCCCCTTTGATATGATAATTCCTAAATTAAGACTAAACTGCAAATTGCTTAGAAAATTTGTAAGAAGATTTCAGAAAGTAAACCAAGCCACTACTATAACTTTGGAACTACAGGAACAGGCCACACAATGGATGGGGAAAATTGCCACAGTATTGAGTGGGTCAATGGGTATTTGTCTCACATCTAAGGGAAAAACAAACACAAAAATCTTAAATAAGTATGTGTCCTCATCAAGTCATTGAGATGACTTCTCCCGTGAATGTTAAAGTGAGATTCTGGGTAAAACGTCTATTGTCTGTGTACATTAGGTTACAGAATAGCTTGGTAGGTGATACCGAGCGAGGTGGCGCAGTTGTTAGCACACTTGACTCGCATTCGGGAGGACGACGGTTCAATCCCGTCTCCGGCCATCCTAATTTAGGTTTTCCGTGATTTCCCTAAATCGCTTCAGGCAAATGCCGGGATGGTTCCTTTGAAAGGGCATGGCCGATTTCCTTGCCCATCCTTCCCTCAGCCGAGCTTGCGCTCCATCTCTAATGACCTCGTTGTCGACGGGACGTTAAACACTAATCTCCTCCTCCTTGGTAGGTGATTCCTTCCTGTCCCCCCGCTGCCGCCAGTGTAGCACATGGCCATGGCTCACTGGCCTGTAGGGTGATGTCATGTCTTGCTAATGTGGCATCAGCACCTCTTCACGGTGTTCACTTACACCCTGCCACTTACCACCCCAGTGAAGAGACAGAATAACTTTGTAAACAGAATATGATAAATAAATGTTCTGGAGATACTTTTGTGTCACTGATGCCTCTGTGTGTAAATTAGACCACTCACCGACAATCCGTGACCAGCCTCCTGGTCACAGAGTGATCCTAGCGCCCCGGGTCACAACAGCACACAAGCATGTACACCTGCTTGCACTACCTGCAGTAGGGTATTTTGCACTTTCATGTTTAACATCTTGTATCTTACATGTCCTAAATTTTCTGCTAATGAATAAAAGCAGTGATCCAGTAAAAATGACATTAAAGTTTCATTAAAGAGTGAGAATGGTGAAGTAATTTTTATATTATGTAGAGGACTGTTGTACATTTTTAATGGAAGATTTAAAAACTTATCTCACTACTGGCTAGTGGTGGAACTTTCCATTTTGCCTTGTATCATGTTCATGAACATTGAAGTTTTTATTTACGTATTCTATAGCCAGAATAACATGGCTAGCATATGGAGAAGAAAGGAACTGTGTGTTTTGATAGAGCTAATGTAGCAGTTTTTGGCACATCCGTTTTCATGAACAGACTGTGATTTCCAAGCCGGATACAGCTTAAAACTGTGGTTGCCGAGCAGTGTGGTTGCAAATTGTGATGAGGAGCATGTTGTGTGTGATGCACCATTTCGTTTCTAAGTGTGCATCAACCCCAGTAGAAACCATTTCTGGTATTCTTCACAGAGAGAAACATGTCTCATGTTAGAACAGCTTCTACATTTGCATTTACATCTACATCGATACTCTGCAAGCCACCATACGGTGCTTGACAGAGGGTACCCTGTACCACTTCTAGTTATTTCCTTTCCTATTCCACTTGCAAATAGTAAGGGGGGAATGACTATATATGTGCCTCTGTAATGGCCCTAGTTTATCGTATCTTATCTTCGTGGCCCTTATGTGCAATGTATGTTGGCGTCAGTAGAACCGTATCGCAACCAGCTTCAAATGCCAGTGCTCTAAATTTTCTCAATAGTGTTTCTCGAAAAGAACATCGTCTTCTCTCCAGGGATTCCCGTTTGAGCTCCTAAAGCATCTCGTAACCGTTACATGTTGTTCGAACTTACTGGTAACAAATCTAGCAGCTTGCCTCTGAATTGCTTTGATGTCTTCCTTCAATTCGACGTGGTACAAATCCCAAACACTCAAGCAGACTCAAGAATAGGTTGCACCAGCATCCTATATGCGGTCCCCTTTACAGGTGAACCACTCTTTCCTCAAATTCTCCCAATAACCTGAAGTCGACCATTTGCCTTCCCTACCACAGTTTTCACATGCTCATTTCATTTCATATTGCTTTGCTACGTTATGCCCGGATATTTAAACAACTTGACTGGCGAGCAGGACACTAGTAATACTGTATCCAAATATTACAGGTTAGTTCTTCCTAATCATTTGCATTAACTTACATTTTTCCACATAAAGAGCTAGCTGCCATTCATCACACCAACTAGAAATTTTGTCTAAGTTGCCTTGTTTCTTCATACAGTCACTCAACTTCGACACTTTACAACACACCACAGCATCATCAGCAAACACATGCAGATTGCTGCCCATCCTGTCTGCCAAATCATTTATGTATATAGAGAACAGCAGCACTCGTATCACTTTCCAGTGTGGTGGCTGTCTATTTAAATTGTGTGTTTAAATTGTCTACTTATCCTCATTCCCGTTTCTCTTTTGACCTACCTTTGAGCCCCATCCATCACCTTTTTATATTAATGCTTTGTAGTGTGCAAATATGTATGTATATACCTTTTTGCTCTACAGTGAACAATGCCCAGCTGGTTCAACTGCTGTAGGCAGCAAGAGGAAGAAGTTAGACGGTTGGATTTCCAGCACTGTGTACTAAATGATGTTCCAGCACAGGTGTTTGCATTTGAAAGGACATTGGAGGAGCTGTATTTGGATTCTAATAGGGTAAGTACAATTTGCAGGGCAAGTCTAAGGAGAAATGAGGGAATTTAGTCAATTTTGGAAATAATGTCTCAAGAATAAATTATGAATTGAGAGAAGTAATGACAGAATTAATATGTCTGTTGGCAAACCACTCACACAGACACAATCTACTGCAAGTTATCGCAGCGCATACGTTGGCTACTTGGTGATGCATACAATTAGTTATAGATGTATGCTAGATGTTATTAGGTGATTTGGGTGTCCCCACACCCACCTTTTCATGTTGCTTAGGCCCAAACATTACATAGACCAAGGCAGACTGTTGATTTAATTCCTGCAACAGAGCCAAAATTACATAAATTTGACCTCCTCCTAGCCCATAGGACTACCGTAGCCACTGACCGAGCGAGGTGGCGCAGCGGTTAGCACACTGGACTCACATTTGGGAGGATGACGGTTCAATCCCCATCCGACCATCCTGATTTAGGTTTTCCCTGATTTCCCTAAATCGCTCCAGGTAATGCCGGGATGGTTCCTTTGAAAGGGCACGGCCGACTTCCTTCCCCGTCCTTCCCTAATCCGATGAGACCGATGAGCTCGCTGTTTGGTCTCTTACCCGAAACATCCCAACCCAACTACCGTAGCCACTATGGGCCACATTACCCAAACTGATCATACACAACACAAGAAAGGATGAATAGTGTAATGCCCAAAATATACATTTTCAGATAAGAGAGTGTGTGCCTAAAACCCAAAGGAAATTATTAATCATACAAGAAAATTTTTTCTGTCTCTTCATCAGTTAATACAAATGACTCAGACACAATAGATGGGGACAGCAATATGGAGACCAGTACAAAATGTTCCAATACCAAATCACTACCTTACCCTCTTTGACTATGATGACAACAATTAGAAATTTTAAAGAAATATGAAGTGGCTTAATAACTCAGGATATTTTACCTTCAAAAAATGAAACTGACCTGACAACACCAAAAGTTATCTTGAGGACCTGAGATTCTTCAAACAGCTTTTAGAATGCTCTCTCAGAAAAATAGCCATGAACAAAAGCATGAGATTTTTATAAACTGAAGGCTTTCATGTCCAGTTATCTGGTAAATCTTTTGGGTTGTATGGCCATGTTCCAAGAAACATTTTGGTCCCTGACATTTTGTCCATAGCTGCGCTGGACTTTTATGGAGGTGCCTCTGGCGATGGTGAGTCTTGCCAACACAGTATTTATGTCACCAACTCGTCAGTTGGCAAGACAGCGTCATGAGGATCACCTACAATGATGTCCAGCGCAGCTCTGGATGAAACATCAGGGACTGAAGTTCCTTTAACCACATCCATACAAGCTGGAAGACTCACTAACTATGAGATATTCACTTCCTTTTCACTTTCTTGAAGAGAGAGAAAATCTGTGAACTACATCCAGTGAAGCCATTAAAAGTAGTTACCAAGGGACTTCTTACAGACATGTCTCCTGAAGTAATACAGAAATGTCTTGTGGCTTTGGAGAATACAGGGGCAGCTAAGTGTTTTTACAATCTACACAGTTGACTCCATCTTTAAGTGATAGTGAGTCCTGTAGAACCACTAAAGGCGTAACACAGTGTCATAATTGCCAGCTATGTTTCCTCAAAGCCAAGAACTGAAACTTTTACTCCAAATGTGTCAAATAAGGACAGGACCATAAATCAGTTGACTGAAGATCAAGCAAGCTTATTCTAGTTGCAAGGTCCATCACAAAACAAAGTACACAAAATGTCCAACATACTTAGAAGTTCTTTATAAGGACAAGGAAAGAAGAAATAAACCATTTACAAATCACGACAGGATGGGCTAATATCGCAAGCTCGTGCAGCTTCATCTGACCGGAAGCAGTTTCCTGTGCTGTCTAGGGGAGACTCGTTGCTTCTAGATTTTACACTCTATGCCACAACCAACCAATCTGTTGCAGCTCTATCACAGTAATGTCAGCATTCTGTAAGCAACGAACAAAGGTTTCTTCAGAGGAATCACATCTTCACAGACAAACAATGATTCATATTTCTGTGCTACCTGCAAGCGTAGTGCCTGATGTTCAATTAATTGTAGGCATAATTTCCAAATGCAATATTCCAAAAGTTCTCTCTACTATTCTGGAAACATCAGCCCAACTCCAACAAACCACTAACCTCTTCATTTAAATTACCATCTTTTTTACTGCAGCCCAAAACTTCCTCAGTGGTACAGACAAATAGACCAATACCTACAATGAACTCTTAATGTCAATGACATTCTTAACCAACGCTTAGAAGTTGAGAAATTCCTTGATACTCAGTACTCATCATGTGTGCACTGATCTCATAAATGAAACTCATCTTCACACCGATCAGAGATTCTAGTTAGAAACTATGTTGCCTATGATAGAGAGACTTAAAAAAAAAAAACAGGGTAGCCCATGGAGAAGTACTAGCATCAAACCTCATAACAACAGAAGCAACAGCATGTGAGATATGCGTTAAAGATAAACAAATTATCCTGGTTGCTGCTGCTTATAATTCTGCAACAGGGCTACAGCTTCTAAATAATGACCTAGAGGCATTCACTAACTCTGGAAGGACCATTATAGATAAAACTGTTGCTCTAAACATGTCTGGCACTGCAGAGCAACCAGTAGAAAATGCAAAATTCTTCATATTTCCAGTGAAGACTCTAGAAATACTACAATCATTGCACCAAATGTTTCCAATAACTTTTAGAATAACCATTTACTTTAACCCTACTTCTGGACATTTTCTCACTTACAACATCCTGTGCCTAAACTGAGCTATCAGTTACAAATGATACAGAATTTGAGCACAATCGTGTTATTCTTACTCTGGGAGGAGGGGGGGGGGGGGGGGGGGCAACCCATCTCACCACAATGTTTGCAGAGCAGTGTTGTAGTCACCTCAACAATGATCCAACATTCCAGCTGAAAAAAGACATTAGAGGCAGTGCTGGCAAAACTCCCCAGATACAGTGGACCAACAAAGAATGAATAAATTATGCAGACACATTAGAAATCACCTTCAACAGTCACGAGACTTACAACTTTTTGAAGAGGAACAACATCCTGGGACATTTTGGCAAATCAGAAAAGCTAGGAAGCAGCAAGAATACAAAAGATCTTCATAGATGAAAAGGGGCAGTTTATAACTTGCAGGATAGCCTGAAGCTGTTGCTGATTTCCTTTTACTCCATCTCCCTCCCTCCCCTCAATAACAATGCAGAAAGTGACAATCATGAGGACACTATACCATCAGAAAATTTTTAAGAGCTTTTAGTGTTCATATATCATATCATTTCTGCAATTTAAGCCAAACACTGTAGGCATGTCAAAGCCTTGGGTGACAATAAGGCCCCAGGAACTGACAATAACAACCCATTAAAACTGAATCATCTACCTCCAAACAGTGTTGTTTTTCTCACCAACATCTACACATCATATCTTCTTCAACTTTACTTCTCTAAATCTTGTAAACTAGCTTGATTTGTAATGTCACTGAAACCAGGAAAGGAGCAGCTATTTCCACACAATTGTAGACTTGTTTCTCTGTTAAACTATTTTGGTAAAATATTCAAATAATTGTTCTAAAATTTCTGCAAGAATTGATAAATTCCAGACAAATCATCTTCCTACATAGCTTGGATCCTGTGAAAAGCACAGCTCTATTCATCCAGCAATGAGATTCCTGTAATACATCATCACAGCCTCTTAAATAAAAAAAAATATTTAAAAACACTTTTGCTTTATTCTTGGATATTGAAGGGGAAAAGAAAACATTTGATTAAATTTGTCAGAGTTGACTAATTTTCAAATTGCCTCAGTACTATTGCCTACCGCATTTATTAAAAATTCTCTCTTAATTTCTTTTAAATGGGTAGTTTTAAGTACCCATTCAAAAATCAAATACTTAGCCAAGACAAATGAAGCTGACATACCTTAAGGTTCATTTACAGTCCCAACCCTGTATACCATCTATACTGGTGACAGATCACAACAACGAAGAGGTTGGAGATGACACAATTACTTACAGAGGCAGCTTGAACCTCAAATACATTGCCTGCAACTAGCAACAACCTCTGGAACAAAACCACAGTATGTATCAGTAAAACACAAGCAATTATCTTTACTATTAAAAGAATAAATCAAGGGCATTGGAGTTGTTACAGATGGAAGAGTTCTACCAGTGTTAAATTCCTAAACCTCAGTAATGACTCTGAACTTTCATTAAAAATGCATCAAATAAAGTTAATGCACTTAATATTAGTAATATACTGAGAATTATTACTAAATTTCATTTTGTTATGACTAACACATGTCTGATATTGCAGACATCAATTTGAAGAATGTGGAAGTCATACAGAATAATTTTTTACATGTCACCACTGATGCTGCCTATTAACTACCTAACACAATATACAGGAATCCACATCCTTAAAATACATGAAATCATCCACTAAGCCCAAAAAGTTTCCAATCAAAGATACGAATTTCCTGAAGTGATTCTTACTTGCCAAATCAGCAGATTGCCTTTAAATCCTACATAAACACAATAAAATAACACTTATCATGAAATACGACCTCATTTTTGTAACCTCTCCAGCTCAGCCATGCTGTCCTGTTCCAATAATCTTAGTGGGTCTTGAACCTGTCATATTGTTCCGTTGGTTGGTAGTGTGTCTCTTGAAGTCCATACTCATAATGTTTGCTCATTTTTTTTCTTAGTCACTGTTACCCTTGATGCAGTGTTGACACCATAGGATAAACTTTTTTAAACTTGTTGCATGGAACTCTGCTGCCTATGGTTTCAGACAGCCAAGAATTGCACTTTTCAGAACTTAAAGGTGGTGATCATTGTGTGCAAGATTAGTGCTATGAGGTAGGAAGAGGTAAGTGGATTTGAACTGTTCCCACAGGAAATTTTGACTAATCTGAAAAGTATGGACACAGTGTATAACTGTACATTTTCATGAATGAATCTTAACAGTTCCATTCCTCTGCTTTCTGTATTGCCATATCTGAATAGCCCATTTTGGTGTTGAAGATATTTGTCACAACAGTTTACATGTTGTTGGTGTTATGGTATCCGCCACAAACACAATGCTTGGTCTTGAAACAATGATATTTTGTTGCTTTTCACTTTTACATGTAGCTCTAGTTGCTTTCCACATGGTTTGAGCTGCAGCCCCAGCACAATAGTGTAGTGTAGTGTAGTGTAGTGTAGAGAGAGAGAGAGAGAGAGAGTGTGTGTGTGTGTGTGTGTGTGTGTGTGTGTTATAGCTCTGAAGAAGGCTTCAGAGGAGGCTTCTTCCTAAAGCCTATCAGTGAATCAGTGACAACTGTTTCAGGAGTTATTGCTTTTACTCCGTAAATTATTGAATTAAAGAAAGCGGGTAGTTTGAGGTTTTATTTATTAAATTGTGATAGGTCATTTGTGCATGACTGCAGATTTATTGCTGACAGAGAAGAGATATTTTGAGACAGGAGGAGGGGAATTACCATGCAATGTTGTTGCTGGTGGGAACTGAACTGTATGCACTGCTGAAAATTTTATGGTGCAGTTCTGTTCCAGTCCCATAGTGCTATCCAAGTCTGTGATATTGATGGAGAGCCTTGACAGGTATATATTTCTTTCAGAGGGATTGGAAAATTGTTCAAGAATGATAGCATTTCTGCTGAACTTTTTCGGTAAATATGTTGTATAGGCTATCAGCTTGTGAATTTTGCCTTATATTTGCTGGCCATTGATTACTCCACCTTAAAAATTTCTGAGACTGTTTGTCATATTTATCATTGTCTCCTTACAGATTTGTGACCTTCCGAGACCATTGTTTCATTGCCATGGGTTGAAAGTGTTATCCCTCAGTGACAATGAAGTACAAGGATTACCACCTGCAATAGCTTCCCTAATTAACCTTCAGTACCTGGACATCAGTAGAAATGGTAAGTATAGTATTTAATATCGCTTAGTAATAGAAAAAACTGGGCAATTGCAAATAGGACTCGCTCTCTTAGGTTCTGTACAAACTTAATGTATATTTGTGTTTGAAGAAAAGTTGGCGTTTAATGTTGTTACCAAAATTCTCGAGAAGTATGTGACTGATTTACTTCAGATTTTTGCACAATACTCTAATAAATGTTTGGATGGACATAGGCTACAATTTGTTATAATATATGGCATACAAATATATATTTAAAATGTACAAACACAACTTGATATTTAATATTGTTGCCAAAAATCTCAAAAAGTTCTTGACTGATTTACTTCAGTGTTTTAAATGGAAAGAAAATGCTGTACTGTGATAATGTGCAGTGCCGTTTCTATGACAGCAGGACATTTAAACCATTAGTCAAATTGTTTCTCCACATACAGTGTGAGTCAGGAGGAAAGGTACATGTTTTGACGGGTGATAGCATTAGTGATTCTGAACAAAAAACTTGATGTGGATATATGCCCTATGCCAAATGTTTTCCAAAATACATCACATTTTATGTACATTTCTATTTATTTGCTGTATTATTCATTGTCATTGTTTACAATGTACCACAGTAATATAGAGGCAGTTGAGACGAACATTTTGATACGGGACGCTTGTGGTCTATCAAGTCAGAAAACTACCTCAAACTGACCAACAAAAAGTACCTAAGCTACAGCGCAAGCGCTTCACATGAGATTTTCAATATTCTCGCGATCTCTCCACACAAACTGGTAGTCTAGACAAAAAATAAACAGGAAATTGTTTGGGGCAAATTTAATTTAGTTTAATTGTGTACTGAGACACGTATTCGTTGGAGTGTGTGGTTTTTGAGTTACTAAAGAAAAACGTACAGAAATGATTTAAACATATTCTATCTCGGAAACCATTCGCGATAGGGCATATGTCCATTTTAAGTTTTTTGTTCAGAATCACTAATACTATCACATTTCAAAGTGTGTACCTTTCCTCCTGACTTACCTTATATATTCTTCATCCTTATGCAGTATTATGAGAAGGAAAGTTGCTACTCGCCATGTAGTGGAGATGCTGAGTTGCAGATAGGCACAACAAAAAGACTCACAATTAAAGCTTTCAGCCAGTGGCCTTTGTCCACAATAGACATACACAATTCCCCCCCCCCCCTCCTCCTCTCTCTCTCTCTCTCTCTCTCTCTCTCTCTCTCTCTCTCTCTCTCTCTCTCTCAAACAACTTTTCTAATCAACAGGGGCTCATAACTTTTAAGGTATGCATTTTAGAGCATATGTTGTTTTGGTCTATTCTACCGCTTCCCAAAATATGGAAAGCAAAGAGCTTGCAGTAGAAGAGATTTGTTTCACAGTATTGAAGATCAAGAATTGGCCATAGGTCTTAAGGTATGCGTGTTAGAGCCCATGTTTACTTGACTTTTTTGTTTCGAATGATCATTCCTGTCTTATCTCTGAATATTGACAATCACTTCTGAAACACACTGTATATAATTTTAAACAAAAATTGTATTAACAGCTGTGTGCTGTTTTGTTTTCTTCATTGCTGTTGGTTTCAACAGAAAACATGAAAGTTGTATGTATGACTTATTGCCTTATGATTAGAATACTACTACAGTTGTATGTATGACTTATTGCCTTATGATTAGAATACTACTACAGAATCTGTGTCATGTGAAAATTTGTAATCCTACCCATTTGTAGGTTAAAAGTGTGTGGAATACTGTTATTTGAAGCTGCTATCCTCGGAGATCCAGAGTAGATCTCTTGCACCCCATATACCAATCATACCAACTGATTTACCCATTTATTTTTGGCAACTTCTGTGCCAACTCAAATTTTCATTGACTATTACAATAAACAAGGCTTAAGGTCAGCAAGAGGGGGGAAGCAGAGATGTACAGAGACAGGTGGGGGGGGGGGGGGGGAATGGACATACAGAGGGGGCAGGAGGAGATGACCAGATAGAGGAGGAAAGAGGAGTCGAGAGAGTAGGGGGAGGAGAGGGTGGAGAGAGAGAGAATGGGAGGTGGAGGTGATGGACTGAGGGGGGGGGGGGGGTATCAGGAGATCAGGATGCAAGGACATCCACCCAATTCCCATGCATCTTTAGGAATTGCGAAGCATTCTCGAACCCACAAATTATGTATATAGACAATTAATAGTAATTTTCTGTGGCTCAGTGGCCTGCTGCAGATCCTTCTATTGGACACCAACTCAGTGACTTGTGTGTCCTTAACCGACCCCAGTTACCTAAATGGGGAAAAGGGGACCTATTGTTTAAAGTGGAAACTGAACCACATGTTGTTTCTGGCAACTACTCACATCATAATGAGGTGAAGGGTAGGTTAAAATGAAGACAGAAAAATCTGTCATCCGACCGAGATTTGGTCCCTCAACCTCTCAGTTTCCAGGCACACACTTCACCACTAGATAATCAGGCTTGACGTGTATATATTTGATTGGTGCATAGGTTCATAGCATTTTTCTTTTGCGTGGTGGTATTCCAGTTGCTGTGGGTTTATTTATCAATTGTTATTTTCAGAATGAGATTTTCACTGTGCAGCGGAGTGTGCGCTGATATGAAACTTCCTGGCAGATTAAAACTGTGTGCCGGACCGAGACTCGAGCTCGGGACCTTTGCCTTTTGCAGGAAAGTGGTCTAACATGTGAGCTACCCAAGTATGACTCACGCCCCATCCTCGCAGCTCACAGTTTGAATCTGGCAGTAAGTTCCATATCAGCGCACACTCCACTGCAGAGTGAAAATCTCATTCTGGAAACATCCCCCAAACTTGGCTAAGCCATGTCTCCGCAATATCTTTTCTTTCAGGAGTGCTAGTTCTGCAAGGTTTGCAGGAGAGCTTACGTAAAGTTTGGAAGGTAGGAGTCGAGGTACTGGCAAAAGTGAAGCTGTGAGGACGGGACGTGAGTCTTGCTTGGGTAGCTCAGATGTTAGAGCACTTGCCCGCGAAAGGCAAAGGTCCCAAGTTCGAGTCTCGGTCCGGCACACAGTTTTAATCTGCCAGGAAGTTTCAATTGTTATTTTGTATTTGTAGTTAACTGTTGCTATTTGAGTTTACATATTGTCATATGGAGATAGTGAGCAGAGCTGTGGACACTAGAAAATGGAGTTCCAAGTGGAGAAATCAATACATTTCTGACATATTCTTCTGCTCGAGTTCAATAGAGGGGCGACAGCAGTGGAGACAGCTAGAAACATTTACATCGTGTATGGGGGAGAATGCCATTGGACAGAGCATGGCAATAAAATAGTTTTCTTGTTTTAAGAAGGATCGTTTTGACATTAGTGACTCTCCACTTGCAGGAAGACCTTCAGGTTTGATAAATATTGTTTAAATGGATTAGTCCACAATGATCCATGTCAGTGTTCTCAAGAACTGGCAGATGTAAGTAACTGTGATCTTACCACTGCTGTGCAACCGTTACACACATTGGGTAAGGTCCAAAAATTGGGCATATGGATACCATGCACTCTAAGCCAAAATCACAAAAATCAGCATCTCTGCTTGATTGTCGTCAATTGGCTTGTGAATGTGACCATTCCCATCCTGTATCATTACTGGTGATGAGAAATGATGTCTTTATGCTAACATAAGGAAAAGAAAGGAATGGTTGAACCCAAACAAAATGACAACTTCCCACAAAAAGACCCTCGTGCATCCACAAAAGATAATGTTATTCATCTGATGGAACAGTGACGGTGTGGTGTGCTATGAATTGCTTGTAACCATCACTGCTGACATTTATTCTCAACAACTGAGATATCTTGCAGACACAGTCGAAGAACAGTGACCAGGAAGACAACATGAAGTGATGCTACTCCACAATAACGCCCACCTGCATTCTGTGGCACTGACAAAAACCACTACACAGGAGTCTGATTGGGAAGTCATTCTACACCCACGTTATTCACCTGTTCTTGCACCCTCAGATATTTCAACTTTTTCATTCTTATCAAACAACCTTCAAGGAACTTCCTTTCCAAATGAAAATGTGCTCTGAATGTGGCTCGATGAGTTCTTTGCCTCAAAACCACATGATTCCTACAGTCGCGGAATTGAAAAGTTACCCCAACATTGGCAGACTGTTGTAAATAGTGAAGGAGAATCTCTGTTGTGTTTATTAAACTTACAGAATGATGCTACGAACTCATGCACCAACCCAGTAGATAGCTCATCTATAGGTTTTGATGAATGATTTTGAGAGTTTCAAAATATGTGACATACATGGCCATATCTTTTGATTGCATTGACTTAGAAGCATAATTTTTTTATACCAACAAGGAACTGTAGACCTTATATCCAACATAAATTTCAACTTGAGACCTCCATACACATTTGTGAGAAAAAGGTCTCTTAACTATAAAATTGACAGACAGACGGACGGACAGACAACAAAGTGATCCTATAAGGGTTGTGTTTGTACCAGTTGAGGTACAGAACCTAAAAAATATGGTCAATATTGTCTGTAAGCTGCTTATGACTATAAATGCTTTTCATCACATTTGTATTTAACAAAACACTCGTTCGACCTATACTTGAGTATTGCTCATCAGTGTGGGATCCGTACCAGATCGGTCTGACGGAGGAGATAGAGAAGATCCAAAGAAGAGCGGCGCGTTTCGTCACAGGGTTATTTGGTAACCGTGATAGCGTTACGGAGATGTTAAATAAACTCAAGTGGCAGACTCTGCAAGAGAGGCGCTCTGCATCGCGGTGTAGCTTGCTCGCCAGGTTTCGAGAGGGTGCGTTTCTGGATGAGGTATCGAATATATTGCTTCCCCCTACTTATACCTCCCGAGGAGATCACGAATGTAAAATTAGAGAGATTAGAGTGCGCACGGAGGCTTTCAGACAGTCGTTCTTCCCGTGAACCATACGCGACTGGAACAGGAAAGGGAGGTAATGACAGTGGCACATAAAGTGCCCTCCGCCACACACTGTTGGGTGGCTTGCAGAGTATCAATGTAGATGTAGATGTAGATGTAACTAAAGTGACTCTTTTGTTTCTTTCTCACATTTATTGTTGCCCGCAACATACAGTTATCACTAAATGAAGATTTTCCCTATAAAACTTCCCGTAATCTTACGTTTGTATTTGACACTGGACAACCAGTTCATTGCTGTTTAAAAGTTTCATAGAAGTTGTAAAACAGATCAGTGTCCTCAAACTACAGAAATTAATAACTGATTTATTGTCTCTCTTTTTCAGCTCTTGGGGATATTCCAGATAACATAAAGGGATGCAAACATCTCAAGTATGTTGATGTTAGTGTCAATCCTCTAGAAAAGTTACCAGAAGGCTTCACACAGCTTATTGCCCTAGAAGAATTGTACCTGAATGATACATATCTTGAGTATCTGCCAGCCAATTTTGGGCGCTTAATGAGACTGAGGATATTAGAATTGAGAGAAAACAATCTGAATACCCTTCCAAAATCAATTGTTCGTTTAAGATTCTTACAGAGACTGGACTTAGGTCAGAATGATTTTTCAGATGTTGTAAGTATCTTATTTGTATTATTCAATAAGTTTCTACTTCTGGACTTGGATATTGTTATTTGTGTAGTTTTTTTCATTAAATGAAAATGTTTTACTTGCTTTCTAACCTATATGGTTATGTATAGAATTTCATCTTTGTTATAAAATGGAACTTATTTGAATATTCAAATAACTTATAATTTTCAGACTTATATGCAGTATGATTTACAAGACATACATAAAATCCAAACTGACTACTGATGCTGAGCGTGATTGTCATGAAGGAATGGAAGAAGACAGAGGACCAGGAAAGGAGAATTAGAGTATGGAAACTGAAGGAAAAGGGAGTCAAAGAAGAGTATCAGGAGATTATAAGGGAGGAGGATGAACCAAAAGCAGGAGAAAAAGAATGGGGACAATTTAATAGTGTTGTGGTAGAAGCTGCAGTAGCTGTATGTGGAAGGAAGAGTCAAGGAGGTAGTGGGAAGGAAGAACAAGGCTTGTAGACTGTGGTTCTGAGAAAGGACTGAATTAGCAAGAGAGCAGTATAAGAAAAAGAACAAAGAGGCAAATAAGACAGTGGCTAAGGAGAGAAGAACTTGGTTGGAAGAATGGACAGTGATGATGAAGGTAAATAGCAGAGGAAATAAGAAGTGCTATATGGAATGGTCAAAAGTAATAGGTGGTTTGAGAGAGTATGGAACAATGATAGATAGAAATGGGAATGAGGTTAATAACAAAGAGAGAATGAAGACAATGTGGAAGTAGTACTTTGAGCATTTACTAAATCCAGATGAACTTTGAGGTGAGGATAATAGACTAAATAAGGTGGTAGAAGAAGTAAAATTTTCTGGGGAGGGGGGGGGGGGGGTTTGTAGAGTGTAATGACCTGACATGGAAAAATGTGGAAATAACACTGGACACAAGATGAAAGGTGGAAGGGCACCAGGTATGGACGAAGTAAGAGTCAAAATAGTGAAGGCGGTAGGGGAGGTTGGGAAACAGTGGCTGTATTGTGTGATGAGAAGAATAATGAAGAAGACTGTAAGAGGATACTATTGCCTCCATATTCAAGAAAGGGAGTAGGAAGGATTGTAGAAACTACAGGAGAGTCACACTGATACCAAGGTGTATGAAAAGATTCTGGTGAGCAGAATCTGATAAAGGATCAAGAACAAATTGAGAGAGGAACAGTGTGACTTCAGACCTAGGAGGTCAACTGTTGACTACATATCTGCAGTTTAACAGCTCCAGGAGCCCCACTATGAATTTGGTAAAGACTTCATGATGGCCTTGCTCAATATAAAAAAGGCATTTGAATGTGTATGTAGAAGAAAGATCTGGGGAGCACTAGAAAAGAAGGGAGTGGAAAAAGAGACAACAAGTAGAGTGGATGAGATGTACTGTGGAAGTCTGAGTTGAGTGAAAGTGAGAATTGAAAGGACGGATTTGTTCCAACAAACAAGTGGTGTGAAATAGGGCAGTACATTATCACCTCAAGATGGCTTAAAAGCTGAAGAAGACAAGATGAAAGCAGTGGTGTTCACGGATGACTTGATGATATGGGGAAACAGGGAGGAGGAGCTTCTGTAACAGCTGGATGTTTGGGAAGAAACTGTGAGGCAGTGTGGGGTGAAATTTAATGTAAGGAAATATGAGATCCTGGTTACAACTAGAAAGTATGATAGACCAACTAGCTGAATTGAAGAAGATGGAAAGTGTCAAGTACTTGAGAAGTGTGATAGAGGAAAATGGAAGAAATGAGAAAGAGATCAGTAAATGTGGCAGACAGGCAGAAGCATTTCTGTGAAGTATTAGGAGCCTGTTTAGAAACAAAGACAACCCACAATAAAGAAAAGTATATAAAAGTTACTACATCCCGGTATTGATTTATGCATCTGAAATATGGGTAATGGAGAAAAGAGTAAGCATGTGAAATAAAGTTCCTCAGAAGTAGGAAAGGGGTAATGAGGAGAGATAGGAGGAGGAACGAAAGGGTAAGGGAAATAGTGAAAGAGAATAGGAATACTTGCAGAGCAGGACTAAAACATATAGGCTAAGATGGTATGGGCAGTTAAAAAGAATGGAGAACAAGAGGATTCCAAAGAAGATACCCGAAATGGAGATATAAAGGAAACAACCAAGAGGAAGACCAAGGGATAGTGGCTGAAAGGTGTGGTGGAGGAGTGTGCTGAAAAAGAGAGACAAGGACTGGACCAGAGTGAACACAGAAAGACGCTCAGAAAACGGGACTAGATGGTGAGGCTTATGGACCAAGCCTGGGGCTGGAAACTGTTTGAGATTATGATAACATAAAATCTATGAAGATTGCAAATGAAAGTGCAAACAACTTCAACTTTTGAGATTAACTGACTTCTAAATTTTCTAGCAAGTCCGTGAAATTCTCTCATTATATGACAGGCAATTACATAAGATATATTTTGCGTTAAAGCTTCAGAAGAGGCTCATGCGTCCATATCCTACAATTTGGTTCATTGTTAGTAATTAAAAACTTCTGTTAGGCAAGAATAAATAAAATTACCGTCTTCAGATGACTGAATGTGTTAAGTTTCATCTCCTTTTTTTTTTTGGGGGGGGGGGTTTATTGATGTGAGATTGATATAAAGGAGGAGTTAAATTTGACAATGTTTTCTTCCCCTTCACTTTTGATGGTTAAGCAGTAGGCCATTGAATTTAAACTTCATCATGCATCCATTGAAGATGATGAGCCCACAAACGTCCAAAAACTCTCACAAACAAGTTTGTAGCAAAAATTCACATTGCTACACTCAGTGATTTTGATTGAAGGTACACAAACCTAATAACATTGCAGAGTCCTCAACAGACCATATCCAGAATGATTTTACTTTTAAGTTCTGGGTATATCAAAACTTCCTGTTTAATGTGTGCATTGTCTGTTAACTGTAGGCTTAAAAATCATCACCACCACCATCAACCATTGTTGTTGTTGTGGTCTTAAGTCCTGAGACTGGTTTGATGCAGCTCTCCATGCTACTCTATCCTGTGCAAGCTTCTTCATCTCCCAGTACCTACTGCAGCCTACATCATTCTGAATCTGCTTAGTGTATTCATCTCTTGGTCTCCCTCTACGATTTTTACCCTCCACGCTGCACTCCAATACTAAAT
Organism: Schistocerca serialis cubense; assembly: GCF_023864345.2. Taxonomy (NCBI): domain Eukaryota; kingdom Metazoa; phylum Arthropoda; class Insecta; order Orthoptera; family Acrididae; genus Schistocerca; species Schistocerca serialis. Next base: position 748,767,416 of record NC_064640.1, on the reverse strand, counting down.
TGGTGATCCCTTGATGCCTCAGAATGTGTCCTACCAACCGATCCCTTCTTCTAGCCAAGTTGTGCCACTAACTCCTCTTCTCTCCAATCCTTTTCAATACCTCCTCATTAGTTATGTGATCTACCCATCTAATCTTCAGCATTCTTCTGTAGCACCACATTTCGAAAGCTTCTATTCTCTTCTTGTCCAAACTATTTATCGTCCATGTTTCACTTCCATACATGGCTACGCTCCATACAAATACTTTCAGAAACGACTTCCTGACATCTAAATCTATACTCGGTGTTAACAAATTTTTCTTCTTCAGAAACACTTTCCTTGCCATTGCCAGTCTACATTTTATATCCTCTCTACTTCGACCATCATCAGTTATTTTGCTCCCCAAATAGCAAAACTCCTTTACTACTTTAAGTGTCTCATTTCCTAATCTAAAACCCTCAGCATCACCCGACTTAATTCGAATACATTCCATTATCCTTGTTTTGCTTTTGTTGATGTTCATCTTATATCCTCCTTTCAAGACACTGTCCATTCCATTCAACTGCTCTTCCAAGTCCTTTGCTGTCTCTGACAGAATTACAATGTCATCGGCTAACCTCAAAGTTTTATTTCTTCTCCATGGATTTTAATACCTACTCTGAACTTTTCTTTTGTTTCCTTTATTACTTGCTCAATATACAGATTGAATAACATCGGTGATAGACTACAACCCTGTCTCACTCCCCTCCCAACCACTGCTTCCCTTTCATACCCCTCGAGTCTTATAACTGCCATTTGGTTTCTGTACAAATTGCAAATAGCCTTTCGCTCCCTGTATTTTACCCCTGCCACCTTCAGTATTTGAAAGAGAGCATTCCTGTCAACATTGGCAAAAGCTTTCTCCAAGTCTACAAATGCTAGAAACATAGGTTTGCCGTTCCTTAATCTTTCTTCTAAGATAAGTCGTAGGGTCAGTATTACCTCACGTGTTCCAACATTTCTACGGAATCCAAACTGATCTCCCCCGAGGTCGGCTTCTATCAGTTTTTCCATTCGTCTGTAAAGAATTCGCGTTAGTATTTTGCAGCTGTGACTTATTAAACTGATAGTTTGGTAATTTTCACATCTGTCAACACCTGCTTTCTTTGGGATTGGAATTATTGTATTCTTCTTGAAGTCTGAGGGTATTTCGCCTGTCTCATACATCTTGCTCACCAGATGGTATAGTTTTGTCAGGGCTGGCTCTCTCAAGGCTGTCAGTAGTTCTTATGGAATGTTGTCTACTCCGGGGGCCTTGTTTTGACTCAGGTCTTTCAGTGCTCTGTCAAACTCTTTATGCAGTATCGTATCTCCCATTTAATCTTCATCTACCTCCTCTTCCATTTCCATAATATTGTCCTTAAGTATGTCACCCTTGTGTAGACCCTCTATATACTCCTTCCACCTTTCTGCTTTCCCTTCTTTGCTTAGAACTGGGTTTCCATCAAAGCTCTTGATATTCATGCAAGTGGTTCTCGTTTCTCCAAAGGTCTCTTTAATTTTCCTGTAAGCAGTATCTATCTTACCCCTAGTGAGATAACCCTCTACATCCTTACATTTGTCCTCTAGCCATCCCTGCTTATCCATTTTGCACTTCCTGTCGATCTCATTTTTGAGATGTTTGTATTCCTTTTTGCCTGCTTCATTTACTGCATTTTTATATTTTCTCCTTTCATCAATTAAATTCAATACTTCTTCTGTTACCCAATGATTTCTACTAGCCCTCGTCTTTTTACCTACTTGATGCTCTGCTGCCTTCACTACTTCATCCCTCAAAGCTATCCATTCTTCTTCTACTGTATTTCTTTCCCCCATTCCTGCCATTTGTCCCCTTACGCTCTCCCTGAAACTCTGTACAACCTCTGGTTTAGTCAGTTTATCCAGGTCCCATTTCCTTAAATTCCCACCTTTTTGCAGTTTCTTCAGTTTTAATCTACAGTTCATAACCAATAGATTGTGGTCAGAGTCCACATCTGCCCCTGGAAATGTCTTACAATTTAAAACCTGGTTCCTAAATCTCTGTCTTACCATTATATAATCTATCTGAAATCTGTCAGTATCTCCAGGCTTCTTCCATGTATACAACCTTCTTTTATGATTCTTGAACCAAGTGTTAGCTATGATTAAGTTGTGCTCTGTGCAAAATTCTACCAGGCGGCTTCCTCTTTCATTTCTTGCTCCCAATCCATATTCACCTACTACCTTTTCTTCTCTCCCTTTTCCTACTACTGAATTCCAGTCACCCATGACTATTAAATTTTCGTCTCCCTTCACTATCTGAATAATTTCTTTTATTTCATCATACATTTCTTCAATTTCTTCGTCATCTGCAGAGCTAGTTGGCATGAACACTTGTACTACTGTCGTAGGCATGGGCTTCGTGTATATCTTGGCCACAATAATGCGTTCACTATGCTGTTTGTAGTAGCTTACCTGCATTCCTATTTTTTTATTCATTATTAAACCTACTCCTGCATTACCCCTATTTGACTTTGAATTTATAACCCTGTATTCGCCTGACCAAAAGTCTTGTTCCTCCTGCCACCGAACTTCACTAATTCCCACTATATCTAACTTTAACCTATCCATTTCCCTTTTTAAATTTTCTAACCTACCTGCCCGATTAAGGGACCTGACATTCCACGCTCCGATCCGTAGAATGCCAGTTTTCTTTCTCCTGATAATGACGTCCACTTGAGTAGTCTCTGCCCGGAGATCCGAATGGGGGACTATTTTACCTCCGGAATATTTTATCCAAGAGGACGCCATCATCATTTAACCATACAGTAAAGCTGCATGCCCCCGGGAAAAATTATGGCTGTAGTTTCCCCTTGCTTTCAGCCGTTTGCAGTACCAGCACAGCAAGGCCATTTTGGTTTGTGTTACAAGGCCAGATCAGTCAATCATCCAGACTGTTGCCCCTGCAACTACTGAAAAGGCTGCTGCCCCTCTTCAGGAACCACACGTTTGTCTGGCCTCTCAACAGATACCCCTCCGTTGTGGCTGCACCTACGGACGGCTATCTGTATCGTTGAGGCACGCAAGCCTCCCCACCAACGGCAAGGTTCATGGTTCATGGGGAGGCATCAACCATTATCAGACATTTATCATCCATTGCTGGATATAGGCCTCTTCCATACATTACGATCTTCCCTGGCTTGCATCCAAGTTTTTCTTGTTTGTTTCTTTATGTCAAATCCATCTTTCATCCAGTCATCCTCTAGGTCCTATCACAAGGAATCCAACACAGAATCTCTTTATTACATCACCCATCATTTCGTCTTGCTATATACCAGTCCCATCTCCATTTCAGTTTTGTAATAGCCACTGTCACATCCTCTACTCCTGACTGTCCTTATCAAGTATCAGTTCCATAAGCTTTTATTGACAGTATGTACTGGTTGTAGACTTCTTGTTAAAGGTACATTGGGAAATTACTTATGAATACAGCATGCAGTTTACCAAATGAACTGCAAGGCACTTGTGTGCTTGTCTTCATTTCTTTTAAGTGTCTGTCCACTTGTCGTTTCCAGTTTCCTGAGTTTACAAATCCATCAGCTGTTTATAACTTCATCATTAATCTTTACCATTCCTCTTACTGGCATACTGATTGTGCATTATTTTCATCTCACTATAATTAATGAGTATGCATTCTTCATCCCATTTTAATGGTTTGAAGACCACTTCCAAGACAACAGAAAACAGTTTTGTTGGAGTCCCCTTTGCCCTTGTGATGTAGTTGAACACAAACTGTGGCCTAGTTGTACATAATCTTCAACCACCTGATTTAGGTATATTCTACCCTGTGGTGCCAACAGCATGATTTTTATTGTGACCGAGTCAAATGCTTTCTCAGAGTCAGTAAACCCACACAAAGTGGTAGCTGATATTTATTGCTTCTCTCTATAACTTTACAGCTTATCAGTGGAGTGGTCCATTGTGCTACATCTACTTCTAAATCCAACTTATTCTTTTGCCTGCTTAAAGTTTAATGTTGTTTATAGATGTTTAGTAAGTATTTTTCAAAAAACCTTATGTACTGCTAATGAAAATGTATAGTTCTTCACATCTTGTAAATTAGTGTGGTTGTGACTATCTGGCTTTGTTCTTTTTATGCAGACATTCTGAGAATAACTGTGGAAGTTTTGCTTTCACCACTTCACCCCTCCCTTTTATCATTTCTAATATTATTTCATTATTTCCTGATTCTATATACCTAATTCTTCCTACTTCTTCTGGTAGTACTTTCAGAATGCGCTCAGTTTCATACTCTATTATGTCAGTGTTAATTTCCTTAGTTGTGTTAAACAAATTTTTAAAGAAATATTCAAACACCATTAGTGTGGTCTCTCAGTTCATCGTAACAGAGCTGTCTGATGTACTGACTCATGTGATTTGATGTGTATCCTGCATAAGTGTGTGTTACATTTTCTTCATACTTTGGTTGTTCTCTATTGTCTACCTTATAGTCCTGTTAGAAAGTATAACATTTTCTCATAAATATTTCTGAATGCTTTTGTTTAGTTCAGTTTGTTATATCTGACTTCGAACATCATTAACTTTTAATTAATTTCTCTTCTTCTTCAACCGTCTTGTGTCCTCAAAAATTTCTTTTAAGCGAGCCAGAATTAGAGAACAGAAAGAAGTCTCTTGGGACTAAATCTGGTAAATAGGATGGATGAGGAACCAATTCAGAGTCCAGTTCATGCACTTTCACCATTGTTATCACTGATGTGTGGGATGGTGCATTATCCTGGTGAAAAAGCACTTATTTTGTGTGCCAACCTTGGTCTTTTTTCAGCCAAAGCAAGATTCAGATGATCCAACGATGAAGCATAACAGGGTCCAGTTATAGTTCTGCCTTTTTCCAGGTAATCTATGAGGGTTATTCCTTGGAATTCCCAATAAACATTGGTCATCACTGTACCAGCTGACAAAATGGTCTTTGCTTCCTTTGGTGCACTTTCACCAGCCTTTGTTCATTTATTTTGACTGCCGTTTTGACTCTGGTGTGTAATGATTCCAGGTTTTATTAACAGTCTCATATTGGCACAAGAAGTCTTGCGGATTGCACTTAAACATTGCCAGACATTGTGTTGAAATGTTGTGCCGGGTATGCATTTGGTTAACTGTGAGCAATCATGGCACCCACCTCACATACAGCACCTTTGTAGTCAATTCTCCATGCTGGATATTATGCACTCTCTCAGTTGAGATGCCTGCAGTCTCAACAATCTTACAAATTTTTATTCAGCAGTCTTACATTACCATATCATGGATCTTGTCAATGGTGTTCTTTGTGATGGCCTCAATTGGATGATTGGAGCGTGCTTCATTATCAGTGGTTCTCCGACCATTAAACCAGAAGTAAATGGTCTTCAGTGATAGTGCAGAATCAGCGTGAACTTATCCATTTCTGTTTTTATGTGCTGCAGTCCAACCCTTCAAATGAAAATCTTTAACAACAGTGTGAAATTAAGTTTTCTCCATTTTCAGTTGCATTGACACACTGGCCAGTTCAGTTGGCTGTCAACTGTACATGAACTGTACATCATACATTGTTGAAATTCCTTATACAATCCTTGTCATAAAGCTTACTAACCATGAAGGCACAACAAAAATGCTCCATTCTATCATTAAAATATATCAGACTTACCAAACTGTCCTCATATTGCACTTCACAAATAGACAAATTGAAGGATACTGTTCCAGTTGAATGTCCACAGCGTACAGAGGAAAAAGTCTTAGATTATTATTGTAGAACTGTATGACATGTATATCAAAAGTGTATCCACATCTGCTTTATAGAATTTAACTCTCAATCTTACATATTGTTCTTAAACATGAAGAAATTACTGTGTATGTGAATATCCTCAAATGAATATGCTGAATTTGAGAAAAATGCTAATTTCCAAAAGACAGATGCTTGCTTTTTTTTATTTTTTTTAACTGAGGTCATTAAAAAGTTATCTTTTAAGATGCAAGGTGACTATGATAGAGAGGAGGAATGAGCATTATATGATGAAACTTAGAAATTCTCCCAGCAAGCAAAGGTTGCACCATTACCTTACAAACTTTGCTAGACTGTTGATGACAATCTACAGGAGCACCACATCACTCTCAATTGAACAAAGTACCGTGTGACAGAACTACCTCTGTGTGACCTACCCTTAGTAGTTGTTAGGGAATTTCTGATGATAGCAGACAAAATTCTTATTGTAATTACTCCTTCACCCTTATTAGATTGCATGTATTACCTATTCAACAATAATGCTACTTGTAGTTTTTTGAGCCTGTTTTATAACGGTGGGTACTTGTGTTTTCCAAGTCGTGAGTGTTATTTGTTTCATGTTTAAAAGCATGACGCCATGTAATGTTGCCTTTGTAAAAGATATTTATCATATGTGACCGTAACTGGTTATGAGTAAATAATTTACAAGGCAGCACTGTGTTCATTATACATCTTTCCAAATATGTTGACAGTGTTAGTTGTCTAAAGATAATGTTCTAATTGTATTTGAGACAGTTACAATAAATATTTTAAAAATTTATACAGTTGAAACATTTCTCTTGACATATGTCATCCATTATCAAAAACCATGTTCATTGTATCACAAGCCATCTTCATCCTTACTCTAAACTTCTTCATCTTTCAAGGCCTGAACTGCAAATAAATCAGGCGGTAACTACTGGAGCCAAGTTACCTTTTTCTATGCCATCTTTCTCATAGATGTCATGGAAGAAACATCTTTTAACTCCCAGGAGCTTTGTCCCCTGCTTGGTGTAGATGTTATTTGTGGAGTAGTTGAGCCTTTCTTAGTCCTGAAACAGTCTGTTCATTCCTGCACATCTGTTTCATTTGTTTAATCAACCATCTGATTTGGAGTGGAGAAAGCCCCGCTTTATTAGTAATAGGATATACCATGCAGTGAGAAACTTATTCTGAGAATAGTATAACACTCAAGTGCTGATGTTGATTTATTTAGCAATACCAGACAATTTTAAAAACAAATATTACAAAGATAGTAAATAAATAGAGTTGTCTATGAACATTATTATGTAAGCATGTCACTGTGCAGTTCATTGTACATGTTAGTTAGCTTTCTTTTAACTATCACTATTTTTTATGTATAGTGCTAACACAAATTTATTTATTATTTCATGCTGGCCTTGATGTATCTCATGTAAGTGGGTCAGTTTCTGTACCTTCTTTTTACTTCAGAGTGAGAATTAATATTTTTCCACCTGTAGTTACAGTTTTGTGCACACAGGGAAAATTGCTTTCTATCCCCAGTAAATCAAAAATGATTTGTATTTGCATTTCTTGTGTTGAAATTACAAATTACTCACATCAGAGTAGCATTGCAACTTATACACTACTGAAGAGCTCCAAGCATGGTGTTATACAGTGCCCAAGTTGGGTCACATTAGTCTTCCAGGCAACATTAAGCCCATTAGTACTCCTTTTTATTGTTATTTTATTTGTTTTGTACTTCATTTACTTATTTTTATTTATTCCTGAAAACATAATATTGTTACATCATAACCAGAATCAAGTCCAAATCTGAAAAACAGTGTCATCAATGAAAATCAATATTTAGCACAGAAAGCACTTCTATTGTGAACAGAAATGTACAGGAAAAATGGAACTGAACTACTCAAAAGAGATTGCTGCTATTTTACAAACATCGAATATTTTAGAATATACAAATGTAAGAAATTTTTAGAACCTTCCAGAAGTTATAAATATTAAATAACAAATAATTGCTGGTGGTAGAGTTCGAATTGGTGACCAACAACATGCCAGTGTGTGATGCTAGTTGCTATGCCACACTTCATACAACACAGATCACAGCATTGCTGCCACTCCTGGAGAAACAGCAGCCTATTGTTTCAGAAGGTCTCATTGGAGCTGATCACAACACCCTGGATCTAGATCTTACCAATAGTCCTCTGTATGGCAACACTGGTGAATCCTTAGGTTCTGTTAGTGTTGGTACATCCTCTTCATTGTGATGAGCTTTCTAGGTAGTCCCTCCTGTTGAAGTTTTGCAGTTGTAGAGCTGGTCTTCAGTTTCCTTGGACGATAAGCCCTCATTGTCAATCTGCTCATCATGAATGCAGTAGTACTTCATACAGAGGACATAAATGATATCTGCATGCTTATATCTTCTTGACGAGGGCTGAAAGGGTCATAATCTTCAACTTTGTTTGTAACATCTTGCAAGCTATGAAGGCTAAGATACAACCCAAAGTACCGGTTTAGTAACTTTTCCAAAAGTCACACTTTCAGTATAGACATAAAAATCCACGCCAAGTGTACTGGGCTGTATCTTACTGACCGGTGTTTGGCGTTATAGAACTCTTGGTATTTTTCCTGGAAGTTAAGGGTCCATATAAAAGCCACCTGTCTTGATTCTTTGCTCCTGCTGATGAAGTGATCCTGAGTATCATCTGATTGAAATGGGGACAGTGTGTCTGTTGCCATTTTGACCTTGTGGCCATTGAGCAGAAAGGATGGTTTGAAGCCTGTAGTGCCTTGCTTTGCTGTGTTCTTTGTGAATGTCAAAACAGGCGATACTGTGTCTCAATCTCTCTGTTCGACATCAATGTACATTGAGAGCGTATCTGCCAATGTCTTATTAAAGCGTTCTGTGAGGTCAGTTGTCTGTGGATGGTAGACAGTTGCCATCCTGTGGGTGATGCCGCAGTGTCAAAGTAAAACTGAGACTAGTCTAGACTGGAGAACTTTTCCACGATCAGAGATCATCACACAGGGTACTCCATGCGCCAAAATGATGCCTCGTACAAGGGACTTGGTAATTTATAGAGCTTTGGCAGTTGGTACAGCTTTGCTAACAGCATATTCAGTGCAGACTATTATGCAATGACTCTTATTTGTTGACTTTGGGAACCTCCCAACAGGTTGATTGCAATTTGGTAGAATGGCACTGCTGCAGGCGGAATTGCTTTTAGATGTACCAGAGGTAAATTGCGGCACGTCCTTCTGCCTGTGGCATTCCTTACAGTGGCTCACATAGTGTTTTAACTGGTCAGTAGAGACCTGGCTGGTGATACCTGTGTTTGATTCTGTCTAAAGTATTAATGACTCCCAAGTGACCAGATGTTGGAGTGTCAGAGAGAAACAACAGGAATGATCAGATTATAGCACCTCTTATACAGTGTTCCATTTAGTATTTAGAATCCTCATTTGGCTTGTTTCTCCTTCTTCAAGGCTTCTATCGTTTTCGTCAGTGGTGGGTCTTCTCTCTGTTCAGAAGCAGTGACATTTAGTGCAGCAATGACTGTGATTTCATCCACACTGCTGTGTTCCACCAGAGGATTCCTTGAAAGGCAATTGGTATCATTCTGTTTAGATCCACATTTGTATACCACTGTGACACTGTAATCCTAAAGCCTGATCACTTGTCTCGCCAATTGACGTGATGGGTCCTTCAGGCTAGTCAGCCAGCATAGCGAATGGTGGTCTGTCACAAGGGTGAATGGTTTGCCAAATAAATACAGCCAGAACTTGTTTGTGCCTCAAGTAACTACAAGACACCCTTTCTCTGTTTTGGAGCAGTTCATCTAGTACTGAGAGAGTACTCTGGAAGTATATGCTATCAGCTACTTAGCGCCTTCATAAATTTGGACTAGAACTGCACCTATCCCATACTCACTAGAGTCACTGTTAATGTCTGTCTCAGGATTCTCTTCATTCAATTCAAGGACTGGAGAAGATTTTAGTGCCTTATTAAGGACAAAGAAAGATCTTCCTTGTGTCTTGTTCCATGGAAGTTTAACGTCCCCCTGCAGTTGTACTTGCTATGGATGTGCCTCGGTACAGAAGTCCTTTATGAATTGCCAGTAGTTCAAGCTCATTGTGAGAAACTCCTCATATCGAGAATGTGCCAAGGAGCCACAAAATCTGTGACTGCTCTTATTTTCTGCAGATCACTTGTCTCCATTGTCATTCACTAAATGCCCCAAGATTTTTACTTCTTGGGTGGCAGAGAGACACTTTTTTGGATTTAGATGGTTTCTCTAATACTCACTTAAATGTGGGATCAACAGCAGTGTGCTTTAGGCCCTTATGGATTTCAGCACCTCATTTGTATTCTAGTCAAGTGACCATATTGGCAGACATTACTACCTGGGTTTAATCATTTCCACAAACGGCAGTTCGTGTTTGGAGTTGGTTGTATGCTGTGCAGGAATCAGATTTTATTCACAGTGTAAACATGAACTATGTTGAATCTATTTTAAATGCTGACAGAAAAGGAAAGTTGTGAGAACACGTCGTGAGTCATGCTTGGATAGCTCAGTTGGTAGAGCACTTGCAGCAAAAGGCAAAGGTCCTAAGTTTGAGTCTCAGTCCAGCACACAGCTTTAATCTGCCAGGAAGTTTCATATCAGCACAAACTCCACTGCAGAGTGAAAATTTCACTCTAGAAACAGGAATGTAAGTTATCGGGAAAAGTTAGTCACAAAGGAACTAGGGCCTCCATGAACAGATCCTTTGATTGAGAGAGTAATGAAATCAAATAAGCATGACTACAAGCGAACATTTAACAACAAAGTGTCTAGTTAGCACAAGTTGTTGTGTGTATGCAACCTAAGAATATCTGATTTTCAGCCTGGAAATAAATTCGTGAACTAATTCATCTTTTAGGGATTTTGTACATTTGTCCGAAAAAATGGAAAAGCATGAAAACTCCCACTCACACAAAAATGCAAAACAGAGAGTTGCAGAAGCTTACTTATGATCACTTTCATATCATGGAACATAGTTTTCTTTAGCTGATGACAATAAGTATTCGAGATTATGGGAGAGGGAGCCCCCTGAGTCGACTAGTGTCTGGACAGGCTGGTCATGAGTGATAATGTCAGTGAGATCTCCTGTCATCTTTGTGACTCGTCCATGGAGGTTTTTCATCTGTGGTGGTCTCGCTTAGTTTTCCTGAATGTGGTGGCTAGGTGAGTGGCTGGTAACTAAGTAGCACAATGGGGAATGGCTACAGCATGTTGGGGAGTGATCTCATCCAGGGTACAGTGATGCACTTCATCCCACATGTTGACTATATTCTTTTGCACATGACTGATGTGAATAGAACGGTTATTGTCTTGCAGGTTAATAGTCATCAAATACACATCTTCTTTCTCTGCAGTAGTGTGTCCAGGGCATCCACCGCAGAAACACAGGTGTGTTCTCCTCCCTGCTTCAAATGTCTGTTCTTCTGTGGGGTGTTTTGGGTACTTTGGGTGTAACTGCATGGGCCGGGTACTGTGTTGTCGTTTGATGGCTATGGCGTAAGTCCAACCCAAGTTGACCATGCACATTCTTCATGCCATGTTCAACTGGTGGTGGAGATCAGCGCTAAAGATTCAAGTCTATTTTTGTACTCGGTCCAAAATTTCTGCATGGTCAATACTTGTTTTCAGGAGGTATAATTTTAAGTACTGCCAATAGACACATGCATTAAAATAGATTATCTATCCTTCCATCTGGAATCATAACTTCTTTTCTCATGGAGGAAAAAAGGGTAGGTTAGAAAGTAGAGGCAGTACACTCAGACCCTAAAATGAAAGTATTGAACAGCAGTTTGGGGTTCGTGTCACATGCCCTCCTTTTTAACCTTTTGCGACTTATCCTACTTTCTTTCTGGAAGTTAGAACTAGCAGTTCTTGGTATACCCACCGGATTCCTGTATCTCAGACGAGAAATGTTTCGTGGGGAAGGGTCAAAGTAATCTGTGACTATGCCATAAGCAGTGTGCATGTCGCATACATTGAGTACAGCCTTTGGAGGCATAGCTATCCTTGTATGACCTCGTAGGCTCACGAGTCCAGTCATATGCTAGCTCTAGCCCGGATTCCTGTTTACCTCTGTCTACATTCATTTGCTTATGCATTGTTCAGTTTCGAAGCTGTTGCATGCTTGCAGTTCCATGTTTGACCCTGAATGTTTTTTTGGACCCTCTGCTCATGGTCAGTGGGACACTCAGTGTTTTTTGCAGAAGCTATGTGCCATGTTTCTCCCCACTTGTCCTGAGCATTTTGCAGATGCTATCGTCTCGCTACATGAGATATAACAAGTTCCGAAAGCTAGCATAGTTTTTTCTACTTTTATATGTTTCTGTTGGCAGCGCTTAAAATTTCACGTCCTTAAGGTAAGTACAACCATCCATTCTGTCTTTTGGTTAATATTTTAGTCATTAAATTTTCATTTCACTAAACAATACTATACAGTTGTGAAACATAGGACTGATAATGAAGAGCAACTCAGTTGAAGCTCTAGCTTAATGTTTCTGCTTTAGATTTTCCTTATTTTTTGCAATTCATGGTTAGGTGAATGGTGTTCCGCAGCAATCTTTGTCTAGCTGAGTGAATATTCTGTGTCTAATTATTTTAATACTAAATGTTAGCAAAATTAAGAAGATAATTAATCTTTATTTCCCTTTGCATGTCACTTACTTCTACCCATTTTTTGTTGCCTGCTGAAGCTAAATGATGTTCAGTTCATTGTTTTTAACGCATTGGAAATAAAACTAAAATTTTAGTTTTAATAGTTGCAACACAAAGCTGTGTCTGTCAATGCCTGTCATATCCTATTCTCTGTTACCTCTGCTGTCTTTATGCGTATTTTTATTTCGTAGTCTTGACTTGAAAATTCGCTTTCAGAGACTCTAAATTAACATTTAACTAGGTTATACTGCTGTGACTTCTGCCCAAATAGTTGTCCTTTGTGAATAGCAGCTTTATGCCTGTAGGATACATACCAAGCAAAGTAAAGTTAATGTAACTCGTGTTTTACCTTTGTGTATGTTTTTAAGTTTTTTTTTTATTTCCATTTTAATAAACATGTATGTTTCTACTTTTATATTAAGATGATGTATAAACATGCTGCTGTGACGTCTCCTCTCAGAACTCTATCTAATACTTCATCACTTTTTAATTTTGTAGCCAGAGGTAATTGGAAATCTACCTAATATTACTGAGCTGTGGGTGGACAACAATAGAATACGATCAATCCCAAAGGTATGTTTTGAAAAATATACATACTAAAAATATATTTACATTTTTAGACACCTGTGATAATGTTATTGTTATATTAACTTTTAAGCTATTCTCTGAGCTGCAGCAGAGAACATTGTTGTTATTTTATGTACATATTTTGTTTTGTATTGAGCAGACAGTAGAGTCGGCATCAGTTTGTATTTAATTATTCTCAGACCATTCATGCATTTAATAGTACATTTCTTCTATATGGTACATTTTGCCAAGATGATAATTATTTTATCATGTGGTGAGAGGGTAATTTAAAGATGCAAATTGATTATTATATAATATAAACAGCCTCCATAGGGAATTTTCTACTTACATGCTAAGTCAGTTATAGGAGGACCTACAGTTTAATGTGGTACAACTCATAAATTTTTACATTAACAAACATTGCCGTAGATGAAAGAAGTGACAAGTGACATTTGAAAATCCTAAGGGTGACTTGCTATTGAATCCTGACCTTGGATTCGTTGCATGTCACTTTGCCAGAGAGCCACAGAGATGCACCTTGTTGGTTATGAATCTGAAATCCACAGGTTTCTGATCTAGGGGATCATCAGTGCTTCCCATTCTGTGATAAGCTGTGTGCTTGCTTTATTGGCCATGGGTGGTCACGAAAGTGACGCATCATGTTGTATAGAGGATGGAAAATTTTGGTCTCATTGCCTGTATTGTAAAGGTGATAGAAACATCACTGTGACAAATTTAAATATGTGATGAATGAGTACCCAGGTAAAGTGTCCATAAGCTTACAATGTTTGTGATCTGCATCACAGTCTTTCTGTCACATGAGGCCCAGTCAGGGCAGAGTTTTTTTGTGTCTTCCTGCACTGCATTGGCCTATGGTGTACCCAGAACTACTACTTGTATAATATCTGAAGAGAGTAACAATGTCCCATATAAGTGGCACAAGAAAGCTGCAGAGAAAGAGAGAGAGAGAAAATTGGTGAACAACTCCATCAAACAAGTGACCTACAAGTGCTCGTTTTCCCTTAGGGGCTTAGGATACACTTTCTTGTGCTGTGTAATTGTAGCTCTTGACCTTGACCACTTCCTCAGTCCTAGCCAGACTAGGAAAGATGATACTTCCCTTGAAGTCACAATAGGATTCCAGTTAAACCAGCTGTCTTAAGAAACTGCACATAAGAGGCCTATAGAAGGACAGTGAATTGATCGTTAGCTTTCATGAGTTTTAGAGATAAACAATTTTATTAACTGGTGCCAGTTTACATTCAGATAGCATCCGTCCATAATTGACAGTTATACCGTGTAGGACAGTTACACTCAACTCTGCCTATGTGAAAATCACCTAGTAGGCATTTTTCTACTGTAACATGTGTTGTAAATTTCTATTTGACCCACCTCCAAAGAAAACAAACTAATCTTGCAGGCTGTTCGGAACCAGAGTGATAATTATACAAATGTGTTGTCAGTAGTACATTATTTGTTAATAAATGTAGTGGGCTATTCAATAACACTGAGCAAGATGGTGCACTGGTTAGTACACTGGACAGAGTCCATTGGGAAGTTCACAGTTAAAATCTGCATCCAGTTATCCAGATTTAGATTTTCCATGATTTCCCTGAATAACTTACAACAAATACCAGGATGGTTTCTTTGAAAAGAGCATGACTATTTTCTTCCCCAAACCAAGCTTGTGCTTTGTCTCTAATGATCTTATTGTTGACAGGATGCTAATCCAGATCTTCCTTCCTTCTTATTACTATTAGAGCACAATTTTCTGTATAAAATTGCAGATTCCTATTTATAACCCACACTTAACTAACAAAACAGCTGATTCAATGATTTATCCTACCCAGGATGTAGAGAAGTCAGTCCCTAATGACTTCGATGTCCATGAGATGTTAAACCCTAATCTTCCTTACTTCAGAGAAGTAACTAATATCTAATATATCTATTGAAGCTTTAATTAGTTTATTAACACTTTGGAGATAGGCCGCTTAGAAGAATACCGAGCGTATAAAACCAACCATTTATGCCCTTATTTAAAGTGTTACTGGCACGTATGTAATTCTTCGAGAGGAATACATACTGAAAAAAGACCAAGCTTTAAAATTTGTTTTTTCTGTTTACTTTAGTTCATTGATAGGTTAAAAATTTTAAAATAATGATGACAAAGTATAATTACCCATCCAAACAAATAATGTGAGGCAAGTTATTGAGCAATTTCTTCTTCTAGAGCTTCTGAAATTCCTTGCTCGCTCATTAAACAGGACATATTTGTAGCAGAATTACAGAAAACTGTAAAACCTAACAAGTACACACTCAAATTACTGCCAATACAATTATGTATGTTAATGTTTCTTTCGAAATAATTCCAGAAATTGATAACAGAAGGCAGCACAGTCAAGGGACAGATGGCAAGACATCCATACATTCTTCTCATATGCAGTGAACCCAGTTTTTGAGTGACAGATGACTCGCACGTCGAGAAAGTCATGGCCTGACCCGTACTCAGACACAATCTTTTTAATACAAAGTTGTGGCTTGAGCTGTGTTAATTAAGTGTTTCACTTTACTGTGTGGAACTTTGTGATCACTGCAATGATGTTCTCTGGCTCAGCTGCCTGAATCATGCCATGTTTTATTGTGAGATGATGTGAAATAATTCTGAGTCTCTGTTTGCTTCTTCCAATAATAAGCCCATACACTGTGCACTGCAGCTACAACTCATGAGCCCATGTTCATTACTGAAAAAGTTTTAAATCTCAGCTTGGTTTGCCCATGAAAACCTCTTAGTAACATTTAAAAAATGTGAAATACAAAACCATATTACCTAAAACCTGACTGACGTACATCGTGTTTGTGGAAATGCTGGTGTGATGATAACTCCACCACAATGAGCTCAACCCTATATATTCCTGAGGATGACTACAGTTATCACGCTTTCATTAGTGTGTATAACAAAAAATCGAAGGGTTTACATGCAGTTCATGTTCTTTGACATTAACATCTTATTCGACTATGCTTTATTTGTTGCTATACTTCATTAAATTGAGCATTAATTAACACTTCCAGCATTCCTTTTAACTCAAGTGTCATGCTAAAGTTTTGTTAATGGAGAATACTTGGTGAAATATGAATAATGGAAGGAGTAAACAGTTGATGTGTTGAGTACTGGGGAAGCAAGACTGAAAATGTTGGTGAGCTTTTGGACTCTCTCTCTCTCTCTCTATCTATCTATCTATCTATCTCTCTCTCTCCCTGGCTGATGGCTAGGGGAGAGAGGTAGCGAGTGCCTGGGATAGGAGTGTGGCACCAGTGAGCTTATTCTGCCACAGGCAGGAAGAGCTGTGGTGCACAATGATGTGGAGGAATGGAGTGGGAAGGGGAGGTCGAGCAGAAGAAAGAGGATGGACACTGCTGTGAGAGTAGAAGGGGCAAAAGAGGACAGGGGAGGGTCGGTGTGGGGGCATGGAGCTTGGTGTGGGACAGGAGCTAGTGCAGATCGAGGCTAAGATGATTGTATACATATTCTGGCTCAATATAAATAATTTAAGTTCCATTGGAAATTTTTTGCATAGTATGTTGAAGTCAATTTTCATAGAAATTGTGGTTTTTAAACAAAACTACAATAAGTATGTCTGCAGCTCGTGGTCTCCCGGTAGCGTTCTCGCTTCCTGAGCACAGGGTCCCGGGTTTGGTTCCCGGTGGGGTCAGTGATTTGCACCTGCCCTGATATGATTGGGTGGTGTTGTGTCATCATCATCATCATCATCATCATTCATCCCCATTATGGTCGAAGGAAGGCAACGGCAAACCACCTCCATTAGGACCTTGCTTGGTACAGCTCTGTCAAGAAGTATGGGACTTCATTTCCACAATAAGTATCATATATATCTTCATAATTTTTTTGTTTGATGGTAGTCTTTAACATTTTAAAACAGCAGTGTTACATGAAAAAATGCATTTTTAGATTTGTTCTACTAATATTCTGAACGTTAACCAGACATTAGCTATACAGATACAGCTTGTTATGCAAAGTTCGTGACATCACCAAATGTTACTTAAATACACAGTGCTGTCCTTTGATATCAGGTGTACTATATTACCTGCTTCCATATCTGTTTGTGCACTGGCACTACCAGTCGCTTTTAATAACTGTGGTAGTAGTAACCACTCTGTTGACCAGCATGCTATCCATTCTCTAAGTTACCTTCCTGCTGGTGTCATCTACTTCCTCTGCCAGCAGTTGCCATCATTGCTGGCACCTGCTTCTACTGCTGGAAGCATAGCGTAACATCTTCAGCAGGTTACGTTGTATGTTGGAATCTTTATGTTGGAAACATCTCTCCTGCAAGGCAACAAACATTTCTCTTGGTATGTTCACACGAGGAAACAGTAAATGTGTGGTGCTGCATTTTCTGGTAAACCTTCCGGGATGTAAGCTCGTGGTCCATGAAACTCTTCATCTCCTAACCTGAAGAGTTTCATGGACCACGACCTTACATCCCGGAAGGTTTACCAGAAGATATGTCATCCGGTCGTGAAAGCCTTCATACTATGGTGCTGCATTATTAATACTTGAAGGTTCACACAAATAAAATGAAATCATCATCATTGTTGGTGGATGAAACTTAGAAACTGGCAGGAGTAACTTGCTATGGGACCTGAATATGGAAGAAGGTTTCCATAACTACACTTCATGTCATCTACCACTTTTGAATGACTGGCAAATATGGTAGCACCATTTGTTTTGAAAAAGACACGAATTTCAGGAAAAGAATTACAGACAACCAAAGACTCATTGTTACTTTTTGTTATTTGTCAACAGGAGACTCATTTTAGAGCCTTGCATATTTACTTCACGTTTTGAAGCAAGCTATATCTCAAATAAATAGTATCTGAAATTTGTTGGGCACTGGTGGAAGTCCTGAAGGATTATGAAGAACATTGTTAAATATGCATATTATCTAATTATTCATTTGGTATGAGTTCTCACAAATCATTGAAAATTACTTCCAGAACAGTGTCATGAGAGGGCATCTACATGACTTGTTGATGCAGCTAACGGATCCACACCCACTGTCAGCTCCAAACTCTCAAAATAGTTGAGTTGTTTTTTTTATGAGAACAGCATTGAGCTTTGCCATGGCCTTTGTTCTCTGCACATGTGGCAGTTTTTGTGGCATACATGCTGGCTGGAGCTGCCCCATTTGTCTGTATACTGATGATCCTGTTTTTTGGGAAGCAGCATTATAGGCCCCGTTATCTTGCTTCCCACCCACTTGTCTTACTTTCCTCAGTGGAGGAGACAAAGTAGAAGGGCTGGTAACACCCCCTTCATTTTCTCCTTCTAGCAATTTTTCTAAAACCTGAAACAGTATTTACTTTTTCAGAAAAGACTGTAAATTTTACTGAAAACACCTGACGTGAAGTAGCATGTGTGTTCTGACAGATACTTTACTTCTCCCATTGTGTGGGAGCAATTGATGGGAAGCATATAATCCTACAGTGCCCTGTTGCTAGTAGCAGCAGATTTTACAATTACAAAGATTCATTTATCATTATGATACTTGTGATTGATGCTTGCTACAACCTGTTGTACACACATATTGGCTGCTAAGAAAGCATTTTAGATGATGCTGTATTCAGGAACATGACCATAAGTGAACTGAATCACAAAAAGAAACTGAATTTGCTATAAACTGAATGCTTACCTGGAGGGACAAAGCTGTACCATATGTTTTCATGGCGGATTACGCATTCCCTTTACAGGGAAACTTTATGAAACCAAGCCATGGGAGACATGTTCAAGGTTCAAAAGAAAGAGTTATTAATTACTGGTTGTATCAGGATATAATAGTTGTAGAGAATGCATTTGGTATCAAAGCTTTGGTTTTTCATGTCTCCTGGAAAATCTATGTTGTTGTGGCAACCTGAGATGGCATGAACTGTCACCTGTACAACTGTGTCTCCATGATTTCTTAAGGCAATAAATCCCACAAGGAAGCATCAACTCATATGATTTTCAGACAAATGAGTTGATCCCAGGCACGTGGGGATTAGCTGACACTGCATCAGTTTTTACTACACCCCCAGGATATACCATGGATGGCTAGTAACATAAACAAATAAATTCGAGACGAGTTTGCAAATAATTTATAAGCCCACAAGGGCATGTACTGTGGCAAAATAACTATGGATGAATGTTTCTGCACAGTATAAAATACAAGTAAAGAGAAGCAAGTGTAATTTTTGTACCTCTTTGTCCACAGTGTCTCTAGTTTCCTTTGGCTTGTGAGCATCATCAAGAAATTGTAGGAGTGGGTAACTGAACCAATTTGGTTTGTACACAGTGTCTGCACCACTGTCTGATGTTTTGCTCTTTTCGTGTTGATACACAACAAGAGACCATATTCTCTTTTCTTAGCAGTGTTTGTCAGTACCAGATGTAGCAGCAATTCTCTACAGAGCATCTCGTTTTTTAATGCTCTTGGACTGCTTGTATATTCTGCAACTGACTTTACAATCTGCATATGCCCTGTCTCAAAATTATAAATGAAAATCATAGAACTATGGATGTTCTCCAGTATTATTTATCGTGTTAACAATCTTTTTCCTCCAGATTATGGAGGAACAGGACTAGTTACACAAAAGTAATTGTGATTCATACAAAAGTACATGTCATAATGGTCTATCAGAGAAACATACAGCTGAGAAACATGGTTCCTATTTGGAATAATTATTTTTTTCTGGATTAAGGGTTGTTTTTAAAACTTAAATCTTTCTTTTGCATGAGTAAAATTACCAATGAGCATTTTATCCATGTGCTGCATTTCTGAGAACTTTCAAGTTCCAAGTAATCTTGACTTTGAACATATTTTTAGTAAGTAGCCAATTTTGTATGTTACTAGTTTGATTTAATTTTCAGATAATTGGCAATCTGAAAGACCTTGTTCACTTCGATGCCAGTGGCAATAACATAAAATGGATAGCATCTGAAATAGGACACTGTACAAAGCTTGTTGATCTGACACTTTCATCAAATGAAATAAAGGTAAAAAAATATTTAGGTTCAGGTAAATGAAAACTGTATTTTATTCTTTATGAGATTATATCAGAAAAGCAAAGGACCAAACCATTTGAGTCGTGCTGCTACAAACAAGTACAAAAGAATTATAATGTAATGAAGATTCTAGTCATGCAAATGGACAGCCATTAAGATGACAATATTTGACTTACTTTATGATAGGCATATGAATCTTTGTAAGATAAAAAAAAAAAAAAAAAGACAGACAATATTATTCATTGTGTAATTTGCGCTGGAGTTAGTCGTGACCATATTATTAAATAAAACTTTCCTTATGATAGAACTATAACCTACATGTAAGCGCAACAAGGAGATTTGTAATAAGTTATTGTAAAATGATAAGTTTTGTTGTAAACTAAAATTTAAGATTTTTAGAAAGTGCAAATATTTTTGAGATATTACTTCTTAATCTGAACTTCTTAAAGTGGATGAAATGTGTACCTGTGGTGATGCCACCTACAAACACTGCAACAGTCATTGAGTACATACAAAAAACGGAACCTATAAAATCTGCACAATATACTGTTATTTTAATTACATAGTTTTAATGATGAAGAACTTTTTTTTAAAGAAGAGTAAACTACAATTGGTCTGTTTATTACTGTATTTATCTTTTGTGGTATCTACACAATGGCACAAAAGCCAAAATAAAGTACTATGATAAAAGTTCTTAGACCAATAACGTGTCATATCTGTTAAGGCAGTCCAAAGCAGGTAAACAAGACTGACTCCTGCTTTTAAATACGTGCCGGAGTGAACTAATATATTACTGCTAAGCAGATCCATCATATCTAAGTGGATTTTCCCCCACAGCTCAAATATTATGATGAAGAATTTGTTGAATATGGCACCATGATTTCCACCTCGTTTGTCATTCATATTTTTTATTCTTGTTAAATTAGCAGTTTTCCAAGTGATTTTACAGTTTACACCAGAAACTTTCTATTTTTAGCGCTTTTGTATTAACATTTTTGGATTTTGCAATTTGACTTATTATGTTGACTCATTTGTTAATACCATTGATATATCAAATGCTGTCAGTTCATTTAAGTGGAATAGTGGTTAAGGCACTGGACTCACATTCAGGAGGTGCAGGCTTTGAATTTCTCTTTGGTTAGTCAGATTTAGGTATTCCTTGATTACCTGTATTGATAAAGACAAATGCCGGCATGGTTCCTGTGAAATGAACACTGCTGATTTACCTCCCCACCCTTGTCCAGTCTGAGCATGTGCTATGATTCTCATGACCTCCTTACTGTGGAGAGATTAAGCTCTATCTGCCTTCCCTAATTCTTAAAGTAGTCAAATTGAATGTATTCCAGAATGAAATGAAACAGACTCTTTGTGACTGAATCACTTCTTTGTAACGAAGTCTTATTAAAGCTTGTTCTTTAGTGATATTACTTATGGTTCAAATAGTTTGGCATTACATTTGCATGCTTTCTGGGCACACTTTGAAAAATGGGCAGCCTTAGTTTCTGACATAATCATATCGTCAACACAATTCTTATGTTTGAGTAATAAGAGTGTGTTTCAGCATCTCAACTTTAGATGCATTTTCTCATGTAGGAACATTCAAGGTATTTGCGTGAAGTATAATCATATTTTGGAATTAATAGTTCTTACTTTCCATGCTTGCAAAGAGAAATTGGAAAGAAATTCCACATTATGCACGGCACACTTTGTTTATTTTCATTTTACCCATACATGTTTCAGCACTTTTTGTGCTATCTTCAGTGGGTTTTTGTTAATTATTATTATTCGTTGTGAAAATTTTTGTGAGTGGATAACATATTGTGAAGATTCATATGGAATTCAGCTCAACTCTATTTCTGTTCAGTGTGTTTCTAAAATGAATGTAAAAAACGAGAGGGCTGTTAGAATGGGTCATAACAAGCAACTTTCCTGTAGTAACCCATGTCAACATCTCTTAGCATTCAGCACTACATGTCATTAAGCAGGGTCACCTGCCACCAGGAAGGGAGGCACACAACTCGCCATCCAAGTCAAAATGGTAGCAGATATTCTGGACAGGACAACACCACAAGGCATCCTGTAGCATTTGCTGTGATTCCAACATGCATTTGGCAGCTAAGGTGCCTGTCTGATACGATATCGCACAGAGGGCTGCACATGTGCATGCTGCAGAGTCTGATTTGCCCTGTGTCAGTGTGTCAACAAATGGGGGCACTCTTGTGTTTGGTACTGTGCAGAGCAGACAGGAAATGAGTGATTTTCTTGGTAGGAAAGGGCAGACATGCACTGTATTATGGGGCAATGGATGAAAATGCTCTCACGGTGCTCTGTGGTCACTCAGTGGTTTCCGAATTGTCAAGTGCCAGATCCACACATGTTCATTGCCATCCCTTGGTCCCTAAGAGACAGGTGCACTTGAGGTGAATTGTCTACTTACAAGTTATTGTAATGGTGCATGTGCATTTAAGTCCTACATCAAAACCCAATGCATTCATTTTGTGATGCAGGTGTGAAGGCGGGACAGACGTGGTTGTTAACACACAGTGTGTGCACCAGAGTTTAAAGAAGAACTGCAAAAAACACATCTTATAATGGACTGCTATTTGTGTCACAGGAGTTTGGAGACTTTGGCATTTGCAGAGGTATTCAGCACCTGATTACCGTCCTGTTTCACCTGCTGTCTAACTCTATGGTGGACCACTTCATGCATACATTTGAGACCCATATGAAGAAGTCCATGTTTGCCTCATCCCAAGATGATGGACAGTTGAGTTTTTTGGCTACATAGTGGGCAATACTGCTTAATGGGTGTAGTCCGTTGGAACTTGTGCATGGGCACCAAAACCATGGTATTTTGGATCTGTTGCACTCGAGTTGCTTGCCCCGGACTGTTGTGTTCTGCCATGTTTTCCTCACAGTGCTGCTGCTTGGGCCCGATCTTTTGGATGGAAGCAGGGATGGCTGCTGGGTGTATGCAAGTCAGGAGCAGCTGATCTGTCACTCCAACAAGTAGCAGGTGTGACATGTTATAACCTTGACAGCACTGCCTCCAAATCAGATGGACAACAGGGTCAGATGTGGCATTGTTCTGGTGGAGGTTTTGCTCATCTGGGGTTCACTTCCCCGGGCTTGCAGTCAACCTGCCATCGGCTAGTATAGTCATAATTGTGTCAACATTGGCAATTCTGTGGTGTTGTCACACCTGGATGGCTAGTGAGAATAAAATAAATGGGTATAAGCTATTCCACTGTCTGGTGCGTGTGGAATGAAGATGATTAGCACCCTTACCATCTTCAGAAAGTTGAAGCCCTTAACCCAGAAGATTTTCTGTGTCTCATTGACTTCTGACATTGGTTTTTGCAGAAGTGTGCTCTTCGACCCGAATTCCCACACATTGTCCTTTTCATGGATGAGGCATCCTTTACTAGGGAAGGTGTGTTCAACAGCCATGATCAACACGTATGGGCATAGTAAAATCCACACACCACCTTTGTTCGTGGTCAACAAGAGTGCTTTGCCATCAACGTTTGGGCTGGTTTGCTAGGCGATAATCTGATCGGTCCATGCATGATTCGCCGCCCAGCCCCGCTTCCCACCCAAAGTCTGGATGCAAACAGACACTTAATCTTCTTAAGGAACACTGCCAGAGTTATTTTAACATGTCCCACTCACTGTGCAACAGTGTATGTGATACCAGCATGATGGTACATCAGTGCATTTCACTCATGCAGTGGAAAATCATTTGGATGAGAACTGGATAGGATGCAGTAGACCAGTGTCATGGCCTACACATTTACCCAAATTGATGCCCCTTAATGTTTCATCAAGACAGATGAAGAGTTGACAGTGTGAATTATTGCAGCCTTTGATGCAATCCCCAGTTCGCCAGGGGTGTTTGAAAGAGTGCGACAGTCATTGCATGGTGTGCCATCAAGCAGAAGGACGTTATTTC
Organism: Schistocerca serialis cubense; assembly: GCF_023864345.2. Classification (NCBI taxonomy): domain Eukaryota; kingdom Metazoa; phylum Arthropoda; class Insecta; order Orthoptera; family Acrididae; genus Schistocerca; species Schistocerca serialis. Next base: position 748,743,354 of record NC_064640.1, on the reverse strand, counting down.
GAGCAGCTTGTGTAGCTGTTTGAAAATATAGGTCATGAAACATCAACCCAACCTCTCTTTTACCCCACTGACACAAAGAAATTGAAAATATAGCCCTGCAGACCTGCTATTGAGTTGATTCAGATTATGGGTTTTATGGCTACCTTCCTGGCGATGCACGATGCTGTTAAGTGATGCTTAGTGGTGAACACTAAGGGATGCAGACTTGGGTTGCTGTGTGAGAGTTGCTTATTATGACCCACTCTGTCATCCCTCTAATATTTTATATTCATTTTAGAAACAACCTGTATACAAAGGAGTGATAATTGGGTGTGTAGTATATACACTCCTGGAAATTGAAATAAGAACACCGTGAATTCATTGTCCCAGGAAGGGGAAACTTTATTGACACATTCCTGGGGTCAGATACATCACATGATCACACTGACAGAACCACAGGCACATAGACACAGGCAACAGAGCATGCACAATGTCGGCACTAGTACAGTGTATATCCACCTTTCGCAGCAATGCAGGCTGCTATTCTCCCATGGAGACGATCGTAGAGATGCTGGATGTAGTCCTGTGGAACGGCTTGCCATGCCATTTCCACCTGGCGCCTCAGTTGGACCAGCGTTCGTGCTGGACGTGCAGACCGCGTGAGACGACGCTTCATCCAGTCCCAAACATGCTCAATGGGGGACAGATCTGGAGATCTTGCTGGCCAGGGTAGTTGACTTACACCTTCTAGAGCACGTTGGGTGGCACGGGATACATGCGGACGTGCATTGTCCTGTTGGAACAGCAAGTTCCCTTGCCGGTCTAGGAATGGTAGAACGATGGGTTCGATGACGGTTTGGATGTACCGTGCACTATTCAGTGTCCTCTCGACGATCACCAGTGGTGTAGGGCCAGTGTAGGAGATCGCTCCCCACACCATGATGCCGGGTGTTGGCCCTGTGTGCCTCGGTCGTATGCAGTCCTGATTGTGGCGCTCACCTGCACGGCGCCAAACACGCATACGACCATCATTGGCACCAAGGCAGAAGCGACTCTCATCGCTGAAGATGACACGTCTCCATTCGTCCCTCCATTCACGCCTGTCGCGACACCACTGGAGGCGGGCTGCACGATGTTGGGGCGTGAGCGGAAGACGGCCTAACGGTGTGCGGGACCGTAGCCCAGCTTCGTGGAGACGGTTGCGAATGGTCCTCGCCGATACCCCAGGAGCAACAGTGTCCCTAATTTGCTGGGAAGTGGCAGTGCGGTCCCCTACGGCACTGCGTAGGATCCTACGGTCTTGGCGTGCATCCGTGCGTCGCTGCGGTCCGGTCCCAGGTCGACGGGCACGTGCACCTTCCGCCGACCACTGGCGACAACATCGATGTACTGTGGAGACCTCACGCCCCACGTGTTGAGCAATTCGGCGGTACGTCCACCCGGCCTCCCGCATGCCCACTATACGCCCTCGCTCAAAGTCCGTCAACTGCACATACGATTCACATCCACGCTGTCGCGGCATGCTACCAGTGTTAAAGACTGCGATGGAGCTCCGTATGCAACGGCAAACTGGCTGACACTGACGGCGGCGGTGCACAAATGCTGCGCAGCTAGCGCCATTTGACGGCCAACACCGCGGTTCCTGGTGTGTCCGCTGTGCCGTGCGTGTGATCATTGCTTGTACAGCCCTCTCGCAGTGTCCGGAGCAAGTATGGTGGGTCTGACACACCGGTGTCAATGTGTTCTTTTTTCCATTTCCAGGAGTGTACATTAGTATACATCCATAGCCAAAGATACTGATTACATAGTTGTGCCATAAACTATGTATGTTAAGACTTAGGCGTAAAATATTAATTTGTAAAATTAGAATTATATTTTGCTTCATGTTGAGCTATCAGTTTTTCAAACTGAAAATCTCTCATTGAGGAAGGTGTCAAATGTCTGTGGTGAACAGACTGAGAAATTCTTGCCTGGGTGCTGTTAATGTGGTCTGTGAGTATTGTGAATTCTCCATCTTCCACAAGATAATAAAAGTCTTTGACTGCTAAATATACTGTCAACAATTCAGGACTGTAGATATAATAGTGACGTGTGTCGGTTAGAGACCAGGACAATATTATAAGTAGTTCAGATGTTACTTTTGCAGGTGGTGTAATGAAGCACCTCTAATGCAGTCAGGAGTATCAACCATCAAAATTAAGGGAAGAACTGTTGAGGGATGAGTAAGCTGAATTGCTTTAGATAGTTCATCTTTTAGCTTCTTGAATAGTTTTTCTGCTATTTCAGTCTGTGGAATAGGGCAGTTGTCCTTTTTCGTTGTATTTTTGCACAATTTAAACAAAGGTTGCTGGGTTTTTGTTGTATGTGTGGAATTACACTAGCCCTAAAGAAAGACGTATTATGCTACTGTTTTACAACGAGGTATGTCTTTGATTATTTTCTCCTTTTATTCTCACTACCCACCCAGGTGTGACAACACCACAGAATCGCCAATGTTGACACAATTGTGACTGTACATGCCAATGGCAGGTTGGCTGCAAGCCCGGGAAAGTGAACTCCAGAGGAGCAAAACCTCCACCAGAACAATGCCACATCTGACCCTGTTGACCCTGTTGTCCTGCTGACTTGGAGGCGGTGCTGTCAAGGGTCTAACATGTCACACCTGCTACTGGTTGGAGTGACGGATCAGCTGCTCCTGACCTGCATATACCCAGCAGCCATCCCTGCTTGCATCCAAAAGATCAGGCGCAAGCAGCAGCACTGTGAGGAAAACACGGCAGATCACAACAGTCCTGGGCAAGCAACTTTGGGTGTAACAGATCCAAAATACCATGCTTTTGGTGCCCATGCACAAGTTCCAACGGACTACACCCATTAAGCAGTGTTGCCCAGTATGTAGCAAGAAAACTCGACAGTGCATCATCTTGAGATGAGGCAGACGTGGACATCTTCATTTGGGTCTCAAACGTATGCATGAAATGGTCCACCACAGAGTTAGACGGCAGGTGAAACAGGATGTTAGGTGCTGGATACCACTGCAAATGCAAAAGTCTTCAAACTCCTGTGACAGAAATTACGGACCATTATCACATATGAGAGTCCAGGGGCAGCCCTAAATGGCAAAAATGACTATCAACTTGTGACACCGACGATAATGTGGAGGACAGTTTGGTGATTTATAGGAAATTTGACAATTCATCAATCACCAATGACAACATGGTTCCCAAAAAAAGGACCTGCAAAGTCGACATGCACACTGTCCCAAGGGTGCTCCAGGATTCACCAAGGGGAAAAAATGACATGGCAAGACAGTCTGGTTTTGTGCACAAGCCATGCAAGTCCACACAGAATGTCCAGTACTGTGGTTTATCATGGCCAGTAGATGTGATGATGTGCTGAAGCATTCGTACGAGTTGTACCCCAAAGCGACGCATGCAGCAGCTGAGTTTGTGAGGATGCAGTGCAAGAGGGACAACCAATCGACAGTTTTGCTAGTCCATGGCGAGCATGAGGACCCCCTGGACAACAGTGAGTCGATCACATGTGAGGAAAAATGTATGTCATGGTGAAGGTGCCTCCAAGAGAGCACATGTAGGCCACCCCACCTGGACAGCTGAAACGATTTTCCGAAGAAGCAGTTTGCCAGCCATGGTGTCTGAGATCTTCTATGCCATTAAAGGAAAAATCCATCAAAATGTGCTGCAAGTCATCATACAAGGTGAAAACGAGAACTCCTGGTTCGGTCCCACCGGTAATTGTGACCATGCGTACACATTTGCATGCTGGGCAGTTGACACAATCAAGAGTTACAGCAATAATTACTGAGAAATAGCGCCCTCCTCTACAGTTGGTCGGTGGTCCTATCCAGTAGCTTGGAATGAAGACTGAATAAGGAAACTATTGGCTTGTGATGGTGATGAGTAAGAACTTCTCCCCATTCGAGAAAGAGCGAAACTTTTTGATTGTAAAAACGATAGCCAGTGCCTCCTTTTCCATCTGTGAATAATTATGTTACACCACAGAAAGTGCTTTCAGTGCATAAACAATGGACTACCCGGTGTCATCCGGGTTCTGATGCGGCGTGACTGCACAAATGCCATACTGGGGTGCATCACAGGTCTGAGTTAATGGTTTACCACACCTATATAAGCCAAACAGGGAACGAACCCCAAACACTGCTTAAGGGACTGAAAAGCCTTTTGACATTCCGCAGACATGACAGATTTGTCACCCTTTTGGTGAAGCCAATTAAGAATGGCTAATGCTGGTGTCCTGGGGAATGAGTATAGCGTAATATGAAATCTTGCCAAAAAAGAATTGGAGCTTTTTCTGGTTCTTGGGCACCAGCGAGTTGACAATGTCTTTCACATGCTCATCCACGCAGATGAGGCCGTCTTTGCTAAGCACATGACCTCAAAATGCAGCTTTGGGGGGAAAAAACTATTTTTCCAACATGCAACAAAGACTGTTCTCCAGAAGATGTTAGAAAACGGCCTGTAGTCTGTGTAAATGCTCCTCTCGCATGGAACCTGTGAACCATATGTCATTGAGGTAGCTTACACAACAAAGATTGCCTTGAATGAACTACCCCAAATTGATAAATTCTAGTCGCTGAGCGGATTCCAAAATGCAAATGATTAAACTGATAAAGGCCAAAGGGGTTGTTAAGCACTAAGAAATGCAGAGAAGTTGTGGTCCAATGGCAACTGGAGGTGTGTGTCGCGCAAGTCGATATGTGAAAAATACTGCCCTCCCCGGCAACTTTGTCAACTACTCCTCCAGCTGCGTCATCAGATACAAATCCATGAAATATTGTGCCTTGAACATCTGTTTAAAAATGCCGCAAAGGCGCACAGTGTGTCTGGTTTCTGAACTGCCACCAAAGAGGTGGCCAACTGACTCAACAAAATAGAAGACATGATGCTGAGGTCCTGCCAACAGCCTTGACCTTGTTGCACACCATGAAGGAAATGGCATGGGGGCAACAAAATTTAGTTATTGCAGGTGGCTTAAGGGAGGCGTGTACCTTGAAAGTTTCTGCTTGGCCCAAGGTGTTCTCAAACAACTGTAGTAAAGAGCCCAAATCTTGAAAGGTGGACTTGATGAGACCCTAAATGTGCTTCATAAACTCTCTGGAGACCGAAAACAGAAAAGGCATTTAAACAAAAAATATTTTGCTTCAATGGCGAATTCACCACTAGCAGCATAAGTTGCCTTTCCACATTCTTATGATGTGGAGAGATGGAGGTTTTCCCCCCTCAAAGGAATACATTGTTTACTATAAGACACAACATGATGTAGTGATATTTGCAATGCAGGGCAGCCCAAAAGCTTCTGTGTATCCAAGTTAATTAGGCTGACCTGTAGAGGACAGGTGCACGGCACACAGAAACACGTAATAGACACACTTAACATTAGCTTTTGAGCTCTCTGTTTTTTTTCTAGTAAGAGTACACACATTCACACACACAACCACAGACACTCAAATGTACGTGTTTCCGAGCATCACGCACCAATCCTCTATAGCTAAGTGGTTGCCTTTCCCTTATTTTACATTTTTTTCATCCAGGAATTTCCATTATTGTTATTAATTAGTCTAACTTTCATTCTTATATCTACCTGAAACTCAGATGGTCGCTCATCCTTTACCGACAACAGCAGAATATGCTGGGGCAGTGCTTGTGGGGTGTCATAGGCAGCCTCCGAGTCCAGGCCTCTGACGACTATCTTGCAGCTCGCTGGCTGTCACAAACAGTTGCTAAATGACATTTTTTGTGTCAGACCCCACATGTGGCCTCCATGTATGGGCAGTCCTGTTGAACATGTACCAAATGACAATCTGAGCAGGACCACTGGCTTGCCTACTGAACGAAAACAGGTGTGGAAAGAGACTGACACAAAGAACCTGAAAAACATCACGAGGGAGGATTACGACACCTCAGTTTACACATACTCAATGAGCCTGACATGGGTGACAATGGTCAGCACTGTAATGTTACCGCACTTGAGTTATCAACATGTGTCATGTCAGTGGAAGATATGGTTGCCTGGCTCACCGCACGGGGTTCCGGGAAGTTTTTACTGTGCATGTCTAACTTTGCCACCTGCTAATTGTCAGAAAGTTTTTCCTTTGCCACTGCTATAATATCAAATGATCCAGCAATCTTAGCAACATTGGCTAAAGAAGGGTAGGACAAAGCCAATGCCATAGTTTGTACCTCCGGGTCAGGTGTTAACCATATGATTGTATTCCTAATTAGTGAGTCCACATACGAGGTAGCACACTGGGGCCACTTAAACCAACAGTAGTGTGAGACCTTGTGGGTCAGCAACCCACACCACATATGACTGCCCGGGGCACTTGTGGTGTTGGTTAAACTGTAAATGTGCCGCCAACATGTGTGTTTGATGACCAAAATACTGTGTGAGCAATGAACAGAGGTCACCAAAGTTAAGTTCTTCCGGGTCAGTTAAGGGCTTCAGATTCTGTACAACCTCCTATAATCCCCAACTGCTGGACAATAACAAGGCAGCCTTATCAACTGGACTGATGATATGTCTTACCTGGCAGTACAGCAAGAATGGGTGCATGTAATTCTCTCACCTTTCCATTGAAGTCGGTGAATGGGGTCATGGGACAACATGGCATGGATATCAAGTAATTGTGCATTATGTTTGGGCAGTTCCTGCATCTGCTCCAGCTTTTGGAGGTAAAACTACTACTGCTAGCATTGCAAAAACACCGGGTCTGTGGTGGCCATGATTTAACACTGCAAAGAACGAAAAGCATCACACACATAAGAACTTTCTACATTGGCACTTAGTCACCACTTAGTATCTGCATAGGCATGACAGTTCTGCGGAATTGTAAGTCAGCACAAATGTAACTGTACTATGGTGGGTTGGTTACAAGCCCGGATAGCTGAACCCTATAAGAGGCAACAAATGTCGATGTGCAGGTCAATCTACAGGAGAGCAGAGACTCTGAACACCATGTGCAGAACAAGCATGGAGGGAAACACAACACATGACCGTGGCAAGAGACTGACATCTGACCACACAGAAACAGACCACTGCATGGGGCGAAGGCACGGTCCGTGGCCATTCAAATTAGCATTAGAACTGCCGGGCTATGTGTGTTGTCACTGGCATGTAAACACCTAGGTCAGTGGTTCTGTCCACACACTGTCCGTGAGAGCATTCTGTACTATTCCACTGCAATAACCACACCAGCTCTTCTGTATACATCTCAATGTCTGCTGATGGGAGTACTAAATATTATAAATGTGAAAGTCGTTGGTGTGACACATGATAACCCAAGAATGATATCTCTTTCTTGCCAAAAGTGCATTATCCTGTGTTAACTTTAAGTGATATTGACCCAGCCACTCGAAAAGCTGTTGCATATTTGTTAAAGGTTCTTCCTCTGATGCTGAAGCCACTAGAATATCATTGAAGTAGGAATACACATAAGACAAATAATGCAAAATGCTATGACGGGGAATGTCGTGCTGCATTGTTTAGACCAAATGGCATTTTCAAAAATTTGGAAGTCCAAGTGGTGTAATCACAGTTGGTTTAATCACATTTTCTGATGCAACAGTAATGTGGTGGTAAGCTTGAATAAGGTCAGTTTAAGAGAATATATTTCTGTTGGAGAGATGACAGTTGAAATCTTGTAAAAGAGGTATTGGGATTAGCCTGTCACCATGACAGCATTTAAAACTTGATAATTTCCACAGTGACACCAAGTTCCATCTTTCTTTGAAACAAGTTTGAGAGGACTAGATTTGGTCTTTTAGAAAGACAAGATATTCCAAGGTTGATCAACTCTAGAAATTCTAATTCTGCTTGAACTAATTTTTGTTGGTTATAAGCATCTGGCTTGTGCATGCACAGGAGGTCCGGTAATTGTGATCATGTTTTGAACATTAACTTCAGGAAACAGTAATTAGGTTTCTCTATGAGAAGGTTAAGACATATCTTTAGCAGACTCCTGATATTTGTGCTGTGCACCAATCAGAATCACTAAACTGCCAGTAGGTACAGGGTGGCGCAGATGGATCGGGTGGTTTTGAAGTGGACTGTACGTCTGGAGGGGGGGAGCCAGGTGTTCGGCGACTTCGTCCTGTGGTGGGGGGGGACGGGAAGTTTCAGTTGCAGGCTGGCAGTCAGTCGCGATGGCTACGTGGTCCGTTGAGCATCGTGTTTTCGCAGTGGAAGAGTTCATACGCAATAACGAGTCAATTGTTGCTGTGACGCGTGCCTTTCGCCGGCATTGCAACATCCCACCTCGCGGTAGTGTTCCTAAGCGAGATACGATATTGAGTTGGGTGCATAATTTCCGCACTACTGGTTCATGTGCTCCAAAATGGACGCCTAGACCGCCAACAATAACAACGCCTGAGAACGTGGAGCGTGTGAGACGCGATGTCACTGCGAGCCCACGTCGATCAACGAGATGTCGTGCTCAAGCTCTTGGAATGTCACGTCGGAGCCTTCAAAGGATTCTTAACGAAGAACTGAAATTCCACCCCTATAAAATCCTGTTGGTACAGAAGATTCTCCCAACAGACCATCTTCAAAGGCTTCAGTTTAGCCAACAGATGTTGGAGTTATTGGAAGATGTAAACCTGATTATCATGATGTCTGACGAGGCTCACTTTCACATTAACGGATACGTAAACAAGCAAAATTGCTGTTACTGGGCCGACACTAACCCAAGAGATCTACACCAACGGCCTCTCCATAGTGACAAAGTGACGGTTTGGTGTGGGGTTTCTAAGGTAGGGATAATTGGTCCTTACTTTTTTGAAAATGAAAGGGAGCAGGCGGTTACTGTTAATTCGCAGCGTTATGTGAACATGATTGAAGATTTTCTTCTCCCACAACTTGAAGAGAACAATTACGACATGGGCAATATGTGGTTCCAACAAGACGGGGCAACTGCACATACCGCTAGGATATCAATGCAAGCTGTACGTGCTCTGTTCCCTGGCCGTTTGATTTCCCGTAATGGAGATGTCCATTGGCCCCCTCGCTCGCCGGACCTCACGGTATGTGACTTTTTCTTATGGGGCTATTTAAAAGCAAGGGTCTACATGAACAAACCCCGGACCATTCAGGAGTTGAAGGCAGCAATTCACACCGAAATCACATCAATTCCTGGTGATGTGCTTGAGTGGGCAATGCGGAACGTTAAGGACCGACTCCAAGAATGCGTCGCTCGAGAAGGAGGGCATTTGATGGATGTAATTTTTAAAAACTAACATTATTATTTTTTTGTTAATAAACTTCCATTGTAACTACACGTTTTGCACTTTATTTCAATCCAATACCTTTACAATTGACAGTTTGACAAGTATTTTAAAACCACCCGATCCATCTGCGCCACCCTGTACTTCCGCAAAGCCTGTGCTAGCGATTAGAGCTCGTTGGTCAAGCAACTTTTTGGGCTTTATCAAGCAACAGAGCATATTAGCTCAAAAACTCAACACCAGTGATTGGCTGATAAACATCTGCAAGAAGAAATGGCCATGGAAATCTTCTTTGAAGGTCTGTTTTCAGACTCGGTACGTGTTCACCATCTGGGCATGTGTATTACATAACCATTTGCAGCTTTGTGTTGCTGTTTCGGAATTTTTTTGCGATCTAGTACTGTTTTTGGCAGTATGGAAACATCAGTTCTGGAATCACCTAAAAATTGAAGATTTTTTGTGTCAATTATGAATAAACAACGGGACAATTTAGCCTCCTGACTCTGTACCATGTCAAGTGGGAAGCATTTTAGGTCTCCATGTGGGCCCTAGCAGACGGTCAAGAAACAAATGAGCATGGTGGTGTGCATTTCTTCATACTCTGCTTGAATTTATAATTGTATCGACGAGAAAACCTGTGATCTTGAGATAGTGGTGAAACAGTTTTGGTACTATATATAAACTGACTGAGTGTCGTGTTCTCATAAGAGACTTTGTTAGCTATAGAAACCATTGCATCTAGACTTACATCTCGATTAGCTGCTAGGATAGAATGTTCATTGGTTGGTAGTTGTTGAAGGAGTACAGTTCTTAAAAAAATCATTGCTTAATTGTGTTCTAACAAAAGAGCACTTCTCTGCAAGCAAAGCAGATGGTTTTTGTCTCCTTGTTCTACCTCAGTCAGCAATTATTTTACATTATATGACTGATTCCTCAAATTCTGAGGAGTTGGGGTTTTAGGTTTGTGTATGAGAAAGCAGACAAAGATGATATGGAATCAGAAATTGGGCATCCCTAATGACTCAGTGTCGATGGGCCATTGTACCCTAATCTTCCTTACTTCCGAAATTAGCTCAGCAACTTTGCTATCTAGTAGTCATGAAATGCAGTGATGTTCTGTCATATCGTTTCTTGTATTTGTGATAACAAATTGAGGTTCCACTTCTAAAAACCATATTTTTCACATTTTCCCACCAGAAAGATCACAGCCTTAAATTGATACAGTAAATTTGAATAATGTTTGTGATTTTTAAATACTCATCTCTAATTTGTGTCAACAGTTGTGGTTCTGGGTAAAATAACTATTTATTTAGCACCACTTTTTGTTACACAGAACAGCAGCACAAAACTATAATGAATGCACATATCTTTTAACAATAATATTGCAGTGGATAGACAGTAACAAAGAACTAAATAATCAAATGTGTATTCATACTTTGTCATATTTTGTTACATCATTTGCGGTTACAGTGACATGTCTTCAATACTACCACATGTTTCCATACAACATGCTCAAATATTTTATTAAATGTCATTGACTGAATTACTAAACTAGGAGTTAGAGATATATCCTATAGTGTTGTCTTGTTTTGTATACACTGTGTGATAATAACAATTTATAGTCGTAAATGGTTACACTGAGGTAAAATGTCAGTGAATTTATTGTTTGAGATTACCTATTCAAATTGTGCTATATGTGAACTGTGTTTTTACCTTTTTTCATTAACACAACTCTTACATGAACCTTAATTTTTAGACTGTCCCTGAAACCCTTGGGAATTTGAAGGCTTTAGTCACCCTCAAATTAGATGACAATGAACTTGTAGGATTGCCAAACAACATGGGCAAATTATCCAGTTTGGAAGAGCTGATTGTGAGTCAAAATGACTTAACAATGCTTCCAGCTTCAATTGGACTTCTGAGGAAGCTTCACATTCTGAATGTAGATGATAACATTTTACAAGAACTTCCACCAGGTAATGTTGTGAAGGAATTTAAGTAAAACTTATTTAATGCTAATTAATGAAAATTAATGTCTCAACTACTCCCTGTTTCACTCCTCACACCACTTTTTCATGAAGTTGTATCTGTAATTGAATGTGAATTCTCCCTGTGAGTCTTCCTCTTCCAAAACACTAAAGTTTATGTGTAAAATCATTGTGTTTTATGTAGTTATAAAATCTGTTCAAGTAAGCCTCCATATTTTCTGCTGTCCCGTGGACACATAGTCGAAGGCTACAGAATTCATTTCATGACTGTGAGAATATTATAACAAGTACAGTCTGTTCTGTTTTTATAGTATACAGTGAATATTTTATGATATATGAAAAGTGTTAAGAATTTATTGAGATGTTTAGTGAAGCACTAATCATACATTTTAATATGTTAGATGGACAGGCAGTTTCATTGAGTGCAGACTGTAGTTATCGGCCATTTTAGAAAACGATGCTCAAGCTGTCAGTCACGTCGCAGCTATATGATGAAGGGCATTTAATCTTTAGATAGGGGTCTCCACTGTCTCTATGGCATATTTTGTGGACCTTTGTCCAAGGGGAAGTACTTGTTTTTAGTTCTCTTTTCTTCTGTTGATTGGGCTTACTGTATAGTCACTTTTAACTTTATTTACATATTGGTGTTCCAAAGTTATGACCTGGGTGCTTATGACCTCAGTTTGTGTTTGAGCTCTAAAACAAAAGAAAAAAAAGTGCAACAGGGGAGATTTTGATTAGAGACAGTGCACATTTTTTGCCATTTACATTTTCCTTTTCTCTTGGGAACCTGTTAAAAATAAAGGCTACAGAACAATACACTACTTTTTGTTAGTTTAGGAAACAAAATTGTGGTCAAATGATTATTGTCACATGTTTACTGTGTATGGTACAAAAGCTTCTCAGTGGTACAGATAAAAGTAGCACTTTGAGGTCCAGTCACGTAAAAAAAAAAAAAAAAAAAAAAAAAAAAAAAAATTGGGTCCAGAAAACCAAGCCATTTATGCCATTATTTATAATGTTTCTGGCACATTTGTATAAAACTTATGAATGAAAGTAACTTTCGCTTGATGTGTCACTGACAAGTAACATAGCTATGAAACTTGGACCATACTGCTACAGCATAGCACAGAAGCTAACTGAAAGGAGGACATAGTGATACAAACAGAATTGATATTTTTGTTCAAAGACAATAATTACACTGAAGTCATGGTCATATATGAAAGTCCTCTGGACAATTACAAAGGGTTGGACATGGTTCTTAATATGGTGTGTGATCACCACGGACAGCAATGCATGCTCTGCAACCTGCTCCCATGCTGCTCATAAAGTTGATAAGGAGTTCGTGTGTTAGGGCATTACAATCCTCCGCCACTGCAATTGGCAGGTGCATGGGGATACGGCAATATGTCTACCCAACTTTTGCATCCCACACGTGCTTGATGTGGTTTAAGTTGGGGGAATGGGCAGTCCTGTCCATTTACTGAATACCCTCTCATTCCAAGAGCTCCTCCACCAGAACTGTTTGATGCATTTGTGCATTGTCTGACTGATTCCTTTGGATATCCATGTGCATTACAAGAAATATGAACACATTGTTCAATAATGAGATAAACACGGTTTTTTTTTTAACAGACATTATGATTATTTGCATAAGGGAAACTGGTTTTCCTAAGTGACACACTATTCATGAATTTGGAGGAAACTAGTAAGATACCTAATGGATTGAAAAATATGTTTTGGTAATTCTTGTGGAGTAGTTGTTTTCTTGTAACATGTGTTTGGTGTGTGAATACTGTGCTGAAATAGTTAAACTTTTTTAATTTTAGAAATTGGAAGCTGTTCCAGCCTGTCCATATTAAGTGTGTGTGGAAATAAACTCCATCACATCCCTGCTGAAATTGGACACCTGTCAAAATTGTGTGTATTGAACTTGAGTAAAAATCGTCTGAAAAATTTACCTGTTTCAATTCTGAATCTCACACAACTTAATGCTCTGTGGCTATCAGACAACCAGAGCATGCCTCTGCCCACTTTGCAACAAGAAATGGACAGAGAGACTAATCAAATGGTTTGTGTGAATTTTATGTTACCACAGAGCTCCCAGAAATATCACATTTCAGGTGAGTTTTGACTTCATATACAGTATGTAATTGTTTTTATTTTATTTTAGAATGTATTTGACATAGATCATTTCATTTTGTATTTGTAATGTATGGATGAAACCCCCCCCCCCCCAACTCCTCATTCCCGTACAATTCCTTCAAGATCTTTCGTACCCCACGCCTCTCTTTCGCTAGTTCCATAGAATTCCTTCAGTGGCAGTGGTGATAAGGAGAGTTTTTCAATTGGAGTTTGCAGTGGAATTATAACAGTAAAATATCATACATTCTTTGTGTTACTGTGCTTGATGAATGTGGAGTGTACAGATTCAGTGTACCCATCTCTCACTCAGAAATTGATAGTTCACTAAATTGTAATATCATAAACACATGAAATATTCTAATTTGGACCTTCTGCTTTCCATGAAATCCTGGTTTCAAATATTCTCCGTAAAACTGTACAGTCCACAGCAATTGAATTGGAAGATACTAGTTGCTGCATTGAGGGGGCACAGTCCTATGTTGTGAGTACATTGATTCAAGGAAACCATCAGTAAATGCCATGGCCAACATGTTAATGTTTAAAAAATTCCACAATCATATATTGTTTCAAAGACTTTGCATAAGATGAATGATATTTAGAAAGAAGAGAGTGCATCTAGATATGAATGACATTATGGAGGACATAAGCATGAGTGACAACAATATAAATCCTCACAACTGAATAAGGGTAGCTGCCAATTGAAGCAGAAAGCATTTCTTTCATAAAACATCGTCCAGACATTGTTTTTATGTCTACCCTTGTGTAATTTTGTGTGTGTGTGTGTGTGTGTGTGTGTGTGTGTGTGTGTGTGTGTATTTCCTTTCTTTCCCTCTCTCTCTTTTTTTGGGGCAGATAGAGAATGACATCTCGGTTTCACTTTTTTCTATGAACAACTGCAGTAAGAAAAGTACAATACTGTAATGATCATGAATCTGCTTATTCTGTCATTTACAACAAACAAAGTAGTCTGTTCGCAAAGCTATGATTGTCCTTTGCATCATAAGATAATGCACAATCATTTCGAAATGGATGTAAATTGTAAATGGATGTTCATCAATAGACAACATACAAATACCCACTGATATTAAGAGAACCTTTTTCTAGTATTTAAATAAATATTATGCAGTATTGCTGGAAATTCAGTTAAAAGATGAAGTGCTTTTGGAATAGAGTTTTGGTTTTGTGTGGTGTGGCATAAGCAAGTGGTTTGATGGAAAATATCACTCATAAGTACGTACTTGTCTCCCTTTGTCATTTTATGTTGTTATCGATCCATATTATTATATTTCAGAGATGGAAAGAGTAAGAATACAGGAAATAACCAAACGACCAGATACCAAAACAAGGCGGACAAAACAACATATAAGCTTTGCAGCAGATGCAGTTGCTGAAGAACCAGGTCGCCTGATGCGAGCCCCAACTCCATACCCAAAAGAACTACGTGCAATGGCTAAGCATGCTAGGGCAATTCAGCAGATCCAAAAAAAGACTGAGAAAGAGGTGAGTTTAAAGTTTACGGTGCTACTATTTTTAGTACTGTACAGAAAGGGAATAAAATTCTTTGCAGTTTATTCCCTCTTGTTGAAGGCCACATAGTAAAGACCAATGACACATATTCAAAGGGAGCATTTTTGGCTGTAGTAAACCTTTTCTCAAGTATAGCGTGATGCTTCCATTGTTTTGATCATTTAGAGGGCATTTAACCCCAAAAAAGAACATGAATTTGAAACTTACAACTGTAATTAAAAACTACATCTACATCCACATGGCTACTCTGCAGATCACATTTAAGTGGCCAGCAAAGGGTTCATCAAACAACCTTCGTAATAGCTCTCTATTGTTCCAATCTTTAACAACACGTTGAAAAAAATGAACACCTACCTCTTTCCATGTGAGCTCTGATTTCCCTTATTTTATTGTGATGATCATTTCTCCCTATGTGATACGAAGTCAACAAAATATTTTCACATTTGGAGGGGAAAGTTGGTGATTGAAATTTCGTGAGAAGGTTCCGCCGCAACGAAAACGAAAACAGAAAATTCAGAGGATACCAGATCTGCTAAATAAGCTGGAGTCCATAGTTTTTCTATTGCCTAAGTAACTTTATAGGCAAATGCATTGCCCTGATAAGATGACTTCCCCCTTTTGCAATCCAGGCTGCTGCTTATTTATTTGTTTATTTATTTATTTATTTATTCATTAATTTATTCAGTTGATGCAGGAGATGTGTACATTTTGGCGACTGTACTCTTAGTTTTATGCTGCACAAGGTAATAAATACAAATAATTCTCTTTGGGTCCCAGAAAACATTGGCCGTAAGTTTTCCAAGCATTAGTTTGACTGAGGTGCGGCTCCTGGTGTAAAGTAGATGCACGTCTCATGTGCAGTAATCAATCAGGATACAAAATCAACTGGATTATTTTTTTATGTTAAAACAACACTGATAAATTAGAATTCAGTCTCTGTATCTCAGCTGTTGAAACTGGAGACTCCCCACTAAATGGGTACTGGGTGTTGATCTACACCCCACTGATGATTTCCCAGTCTGGTTCCAGTTACCAGATTGAGTAGCTGCTGAAAGGAGGCTACCAAAATTTGTTCTCAGTAGGATCAACATGATACTCTTCAGCCAAATGGCTATGTTTAAACATTAAAACAACACCAAGAATATGAAGAAACTTATCACTAACAAAATTTACCAAATAGCTGAGAGATCTGTTCCAAATACCTCAAGAACTATAATGAATCAACCTGTCACTTTGTGAAGCAAAGAATATGCATCTGCAATCAGTGGGTAGGCAAATGGAATTAATATTGTTCAAGTACAGACCGTTTGTGCACAACCTCACAATTTTTCAAGTTTTAGGGGCCTAATGCTCAGAACACGCTCTTCCAGTTTGGGAGTGGGATTTTCGACAGGAGCACGAAGATGCTAATTGCTCCAATATTGAAACAGGATATTCCCATCTAAAGTCATCAGTCAAATATTTATACATTATTACTAAAACAGTGTACTAAGGTCCACCTTTCACCTGCTGTAGAAAGATGTGACTGTAATATCAATTTACCCAGTAATCAGGCGTGGAACTGGTACTGTCTAAGGTGCATGGTACCTGGTGCTGAACTAATACTTTATATTATGCTGACCAAAAGACATCCCCCTAAAACTTTTATTGAGAGGACATTTCCTCAAGTCATGAAACAAGGCCATATTAATCGGTGATATAAATGTTTATTATGTGGTTAAAATACAGTGGTATCCTAAAAAACTGTTACAATAATTAACAGACAACAGAAAGCTTAAAGGAATGTGTCCAGAAGGATGTGTTTAATCTGACAGCGTTAATTCCAAATTTGATCAGAGTATATATGCCCCGGGATAACCAGGAAATCTGGGAAAAATCTGAGAATTTTTTCATCTGGGAAAAAACTGGAAATTTTTTAGATTTCCAGGAATTTTTTGTTGATTTCGTTTTCATTTAATTCTCGTAATTTTGACTGGTAAGAACTGATACTGTAACAGAGAATATTACTTTAGCCCAGAATAAAACATAAACATGAGAATAACACTAAAATAAAACTTTAGTTGCGAAGAAAATGCACCATTTACAACAACAAAACACAGTGCACACACAGGCATTTGCCAATAGTAAAATGTGTCAAAGGCTTTAGGATGAAGACTATGCAACACTTCATGACAATAAACTGCTTTCGATGAGCATGACTGTTTACATTTCTAAACAGCCCCATACACGAGTGATGGATCATAGCAGTCTGTCTCATAGATGATCAGTCACTTCGTAGATCATATGTGTGGGCAAACCACAGTAATCAATTGCCGACCACTGTCCGCATGAAAATCCCAATCAATCTGATGGATTGCATGCAATTCATTCCTTTGCCCACATTGAGTAAGAAATTTGCGTTAGAATTTAAAGTTACCCAGAGACCACAAACTACTCTTGAGAGGTGTAGTGAAAGCTGCAGTTGTCCTTTATATCAAGAAGTAATACAAACTACACCTTCTGATTTTTCAGTGATTTGAATGTTGAAGCTTGTGCTATAGAAGTAGAATTGATAGGAAATTCATAGTCATGATGCAGTGGACTTCCTCTTCATGATTTTGAGTTATTTATGAAATAATTATATGCGTTATTAAAATTTTTAACTTCTAAACAGAATGACATAAATACCTACTGTAAAGTTAACAGGATTTTTAACTTAAATGTTCAGGGAAATCTGTTATAGTTATACTCAAATCCTATCTCATTTCATACAGTGTAACTCTACCTGTCACAATTTATAAAAGAGTTTCGGTAATCAGTAGTTCTGCTGTTGGCAATATCTCTATAGACACATAGAGTAAACTATGTAAATACTTGCAGTTAAATTGTAAGACTAATGAATAAAAAGGAGTTGAGGAGTAATGGTAGTTAAATTACGAGGGTTGGAACTTAAATAGTGGCAACTATTTGTTCACAATCGATACAGAAGAGTTACATGTTTGCTCCTGTTACTGTCCTTCAAAGAAGTCTCCAGCATTGTGTAGAACCCATTGCCAGCTATGTGGAAGGCGTAGTATGCCGTTAGCAGAGCCTGTTCTGTTGATGGTGCAAATGGAGTGGTCTACTGCCTGTCAAATCTCTGAAACAGTTCTGAAGCAAATGCCGAAAAGTGGTTCTTTCATCCTTGGAATCAAATCAAAGTCACAAGGACTTAAGTCCGGGGAGTATTGTGGATGGTACAGTACTTCCCAGGGCCATCGACCGAACAGAGCAGCCAAAGTTTGTGCTGTATGCACCCGCCCATTGTGATGCAAAATGATGGATGGGTTGCGCAGAAAGTGTCAACGCTTCTTTCACAAAGCTGGTCACAGGTGAGGGTGATTTTGATTTGATTCCAAAGATGAAGGAACCACTTCAGGGCATTCGCTTCAGAACTGTTCCAGAGATTCGACAGGCAGTAGGCCGCTCCATTCGCACCATCAACAGAACAGGCTCTGCTAATGGTATACTACGCCTTCCACATTGCTGGCAGCCAGTTCTACACAATGTTGGTGACTATTTTGAAGGACAGTAACAGGTGCAAACATGTAACTCTTTTGTATTGGTTGTGAATAAATAGTTGCTACTATTTAAGTTCCAACCCTCGTGTAAGAGAAACAATAAAAGGGAATTGAGGACTAAGAAACGTAAAACGAACTATGTTGGAACACTAAAAAGATGTACACGACCCATTTTGCATAAGTAAAGAACGTAATATAGTCTGTAAAGTAACCCACAGTTCCCAAGAAAAATGTTTCAAAACAAGTGTAATAAATTCTAATTCTCATTTACTGGTGTTTTAAATTTATGTTTTACAAGTATTCATGAGCATATGGAAGTTAGCTGCAACTGCTGCTAAACTCAGCAGTTCATTTTCCATAGCGGAACTTCTCAACACAGTGATGTTCATAATAGTGACTGAAATTGCATGGCAAATCACTTGTGTGTAAGATGTCTGGGGAAGTGACAGATTACAGGCAATATCACATTTTTCGGGTTGCTGCAATCCATCATTTGTGTGCGGGGCACTTAACAGGTTCCAGGTAAATATTGCAGATGGTGATTTGAGAAGCATTACTTTCATAGTAAGTTTCCTTTTGTGCAAGATGTATTATGTGGCATGAAAGTGTGTGAAGTTTTTCGTAAATCACAGAGCATTTGACTCTCATTCAAAGCTTAACACTTTGAGGCCCAGCCACATAGGAAAGTGCCAGACTGAGAAGACCAGTCATTTATGCCAGTATTTAAAATTTTAGTGGCACATTTGTATTTGATCTATCTTAAAGGGTAACACACACTGAAAAAGACCAATATACACTCCTGGAAATTGAAATAAGAACACCGTGAATTCATTGTCCCAGGAAGGGGAAACTTTATTGGCAAATTCCTGGGGTCAGATACATCACATGATCACACTGACAGAACCACAGGCACATAGACACAGGCAACAGAGCATGCACAATGTCGGCACTAGTACAGTGTATATCCATCTTTCGCAGCAATGCAGGCTGCTATTCTCCCATGGAGACGATCGTAGAGATGCTGGATGTAGTCCTGTGGAACGGCTTGCCATGCCATTTCCACCTGGCGCCTCAGTTGGACCAGCGTTCGTGCTGGACGTGCAGACCACGTGAGACGACGCTTCATCCAGTCCCAAACATGCTCAATGGGGGACAGATCAGGAGATCTTGCTGGTCAGGGTAGTTGACTTACACCTTCTAGAGCACGTTGGTTGGCACGGGATACATGCGGACGTGCATTGTCCTGTTGGAACAGCAAGTTCCCTTGCCGGTCTAGGAATGGTAGAACGATGGGTTCGATGACGGTTTGGATGTACCGTGCACTATTCAGTGTCCCCTCGACGATCACCAGTGGTGTACGGCCAGTGTAGGAGATCGCTCCCCACACCATGATGCCGGGTGTTGGCCCTGTGTGCCTCGGTCGTATGCAGTCCTGATTGTGGTGCTCACCTGCACGGCGCCAAACACGCATACCACCATCATTGGCACCAAGGCAGAAGCGACTCTCATCGCTGAAGAGACACGTCTCCATTCGTCCCTCCATTCACGCCTGTCGCGACACCACTGGAGGCGGGCTGCACGATGTTGGGGCGTGAGCAGAAGACGGCCTAACGGTGTGCGGGACCGTAGCCCAGCTTCATGGAGACGGTTGCGAATGGTCCTCGCCGATACCCCAGGAGCAACAGTGTCCCTAATTTGCTGGGAAGTGGCGGTGCGGTCCCCTACGGCACTGCGTAGGATCCTACGGTCTTGACGTGCATCCGTGGGTCGCTGCGGTCCGGTCCCAGGTCGACGGGCACGTGCACCTTCCGCCGACCACTGGCGACAACATCGATGTACTGTGGAGATCTCACGCCCCACGTGTTGAGCAATTCGGCGGTACGTCCACCCGGCCTCCCGCATGCCCACTATACGCCCTCGCTCAAAGTCCGTCAACTGCATATACGGTTCACGTCCACGCTGTCGCGGCATGCTACCAGTGTTAAAGACTGCGATGGAGCTCCGTATGCCACGGCAAACTGGCTGACACTGACGGCGGCGGTGCACAAATGCTGCGCAGCTAGCGCCATTCGACGGCCAACACCACGGTTCCTGGTGTGTCCGCTGTGCCGTGCGTGTGATCATTGCTTGTACAGCCCTCTCGCAGTGTCCGGAGCAAGTATGGTGGGTCTGACACACCGGTGTCAATGTGTTCTTTTTTCCATTTCCAGGAGTGTATTATGTGAAAGCTTTGCTTTTATTGTACCTACACAGTATGTATATTAATTTAAATCCTTAACTTTCCCATTTGATTGTTCATGCTACTTAACTTTTATGTTGCTATTGGCTGACTACATCGTGTGTCCTATGCTCTGAATATCTGCTGTCATTGGCTGGCTAGATCACGTGACATGGGCTATAACTGGGTGACAAAAGCACATTGCAATTTCAGTGCTTCGGAAGCTGCTGTGCTGTATTTGGAGGAATTCGTATTTATACTTCTGTGATGTAGTAATATAGTGTACATGTTGCTGCGTATCAGAGATCTTACCAAAATACTTTATATTTTGCTGGTTTTTGTTTTTTAAAGTTCCAGGAAGTTTTACGCCAATGTATAAAACCTTTACCATTCAAAGAACTTACAAGTTTTACAACTTCAAGGGAAATATGTAATTTAACACGGAAAAAGAGTATTTTTAACTGGGAAAATTGCAGGAATTTTTTCTGTGCTTGCTTGTACACCCTATTAATGTATTCATAAATGGTTTTCTATCAGTCTGTAACAGCTGTTTACCCAAGAAAACCATAAAGAATGCTACTAATAAGACACAAAGGAATCAAAACATTGTGTTCAAGGAAAAGGACATCATTTGAAATGATTAGGACAAATAAAGAACTGACTACATATTATAAGAAGTACTGTGCTGTTTTAGGGAAAGCGATTAAGAAAGTGTCTCTACAATGTCTTACATCAGTACTTCGGATAATATAATTAAATCTATGTGGACAATAGTACAAGGAGAAACTGGGAGATCAAATATGGAATGTGAGGACTTATCATTAGAGAAAATATGCAATTAGTAAATGATAGCTGTCAGGTAGCCAACATATTAAATAATCACTTCCTTGAAGTAGCTCAGAAGATTAGCATGGACAACCCAACTCAAGGGATAAAGCAATAGAATATGTGAAAAAATTAATTTCTCACTCAATACATCAAATTATAATTACAGCATATCCTGCCAAAGAAATTCAGAATGAATTAACTCCCTCAAAACCAAAAGCTGTCACAGAATCGACACTATATACATAAAGTACTAAAATTCTGTTCTTCCCATATATTCAAGGTATTCAGTCACATAAGCATCTCATCACTATCACAAGGGATATCACTACAAAAACTGAAAGACACGATTATCACATTCCTTCACAAGAAAAGTACTAAGACCAACCAGGCTCACTACTTATCTTCTCCTCAAAGGTATAGAAAAAATTATGTATGCAAAAACCATAACACACCTCTCTCTAAATAAGAACTTAGTTTCAGTTTGGTTTTCAGAAGGGTCTCCCCACTGAACATGCTATTTTTCAATTCACAAATTAGATTATACAAAATTTAAGTGACAAAATATTCCTAAGTCGTATCTTTTAAGGCTTGTCGAAACCGTTTGGTTGTACAGTTCACAATATTCTCATAGAGCAGCTCAAACAGTATGGTATCAGAGATCTTGCCGATAACTGGTTTTCATTCTGTCCAATTAAAAGGAGGCAGATGTTTCATTAAGAAATTATGTGAGTATACACAATAAACAGCATCTTTAGAGTGAGGATCGATCACTACAGGTGTACTTCAGGAATACATACTGTTCAGCAAAACTTTAGCATAAGATAAGTAATGTAACATAACACATTAACTACTCTCTTTTGGTCTCCCATTCAGTGCACTGAAAAATGGATGTGACATGGTGTGAGGTCAGTGTGACTATAATGTCAACAACATGAGATAGTTAAAGGAATAAGGAAAAGCTGATGTGTCCATCAGCAAGCAGTTATGTTGCACTATGGTGGTAGTCTTCACCACAACATGGCCCAGAGGCATGACTTCAGGTGGGGAAGAATTGTCTGGAAACTGTAAGAAAGGCAAAGTATGACAATGTAGCCCAGGAGTTTGGTATTGTTCATAGCATTGTTTCGCACGGATGGTTAGCATTACACATCAGGGCACTGCTCTCCAAAGGAGAGGAGGTGGTTGACCATAGTCAACTACAGCAGCATACGATGCATTACAGTTTGCAACAGTCAAGAAGGAATCCATGTTGTTCAGTGGTTGCAATTTCAGTAACATTTAACATGATTGCAAGGCATGCAATCTCGTGCATGGGACTGCTTGGTGTTGTTCTGCTGTATTTTGTGTTCTTTTGATACCTGCACATCAGCAGTACCCAGAAACATTGTCAGACATGATCGTTTTGGTGATCCAGTTGTTACGATGCGGAGAGGCATTATGTTGCATGGGCATACCGACTTCAAATCTTTGAACACAGTACACTCATGGGTTCAGTGTTATTTTGACTCTGTACTCATTCCCCATGGGCATCTTTTCAGGGGTGCATCCAACCCAGTGTCATTTTTATGCATGACAGTGTGTGACTGCATCAAATCAAGCAGCACAGGTGGAGGGGTGCTTGGAATGAAGGGACATTTCTGAAATGGACTAGCCTGCCTGTTCCCCCTACTTAAATCACATCAGGCACAGATGAGATTTATTGAAGAGACGGGTTGCAGCACATCCATATGCAGTTATGACCACCTAGAAGTTTTCAGACCTGCTGGTGGAGGAATGTAGTGCTCTACCACAAGAACACCTTACCAACCCTGTGGCCAGCATGAGAGCACACTGCAGAACGTGATCACACACCCTATTAAGAATCATGTCCTGTCTATTGTAATGCCTAGGGGACCATCATAAATTGCCATGACTTCAGTGTAATTATTGTCTTTGTATATAAGTGTAATTCTATGCACCTCTGCGCATATTTCTGTTCTGCACCATACTATAGCAGTTCTTTCTGTGTATGGTCCAAGTTTCCTCAAGCTGTGTTACTTGGAAGTAACACATCATGCAAAAGCTACTTTTGTCCTTAAGTTTTTCATACCAGTGTATAATGAATGGGTCCAATCTTATTCTTGTTATACATAAATGATCTTCCATCACATATCCAAGAAAAAGAAATAGTTCTCTTTGCTGACAATGGAAAAATTATAATCATATGTAGCAGAGTAATTTCAACAATTGAAAATGTAAATAATATTTTCTTAATAATTAATAACTGTTTCTCTGGAGATGGACTGTCACTGAATTTACGTAAAACAAAATCCAAGCAGTATCGAATTTTTGACATGCAAATGTCAAAAAATTGTTGTACTGTATATATGAAGACAGTAACTGTTCTCGAAAGAACAGAATACTGTTGATGACCGTTGTACTGTTCCTATTTTCATTCACAGATGGTTTCATGACTCACTTTTCTAAGGTCACTTGCATAGTACACTGCATCATGGAACAAAAGTCGATAAAGTCACAATAAAATAAAATAGTTGTCCTGAGCAACAATAAAATTAAAAGGATTCACACAATTAGTTCGCCGTGCATACAAGCTAAGCTTAAGACAGGTAAGTGAATGGATAGTAGAACAGATGTGGTGATACTGAGAGATGGTGGTGGAAACCACCACAATAGTTAGTACACATAAGTATACCAGTCTGTATGTGCCGAAGTGTAACCGCACTCCAGCAATCTCACACACAGGCTTGGTTAACTTGGATAACAATAAGAGCTGATTGATTACCTGGTAATGTGTAATGATAATTTCATGATCTAGGGAACCGTTGCTTAAAAGCAGAATACAGCATTGGTTAACTCGTAGAAAATAAGTGAGAGTTCATGGCCTCTGGGGCTTAAATCACCCTAGTTGATCTCACACGATCGCTTGGCCAGAGATAATGTGTGTTCCTCGCTGTCAGCACCCTCGCTGAACATAGACATAAATGACTGAGGCCAAAACTGGGGAACGTTGGAAGCAGTCTGCATCAGTGTTGTTATGGCAGCCCTGTCAGTTTATCTGATGGATGAGGCAGATCCATTTGTGTGGCTACTCCCTGTAGTAGGTGGGATGGAAGGACCAGCCGTCCATTGTCTTAGGTGAGCCGTTGAAGAGCCCAGTTCTGGGATGTCGATGTTGCAGCATCTCAAGCTGGTTGCAGTGTCTGCACAGTATCGAATGTGCAGCCACTATCAGAACCACCTGGTGTAATTGCTGTGCTGCAGTATACCCCTAAATACAACCAGGGGACTTCCTGAAAGTGCGTGCCCACATTGGGGCGCCCACAGGAAGTGGTATTCATTCCTCTTTGACTTGCTCAGATGGTGGGAATTGAAGATCCAGCAATGATAGGTCGGTACGCTCATGGAATAGTTATGCCGGGCTATGGCCGTGTATGGTTGTCAACCTGTAAGAAGCTAAAAAGGTTTTAAGTGCTGAATCTGCTTTAACTGGTGCCATAGCTTTAGCCATTTGCATTTTGAAAGTGTGAATGAAAAATTCTTGTAAGTCATCATCCCACCACTAGCTGTGTCATCTGGATGGTCCTCCAGTGTGACTAGTAGAGTAGCTGCAACACCCATTGCTGCAGGGATGACGACACCACCACCAGACAGTTGTCATTTTCTCGCATTAGTAGCAGGATACCCTGATGAATTTGAAATTGCGACAGATTCCTGGTGGTATTGTAGCTAGCAGCTTGGTGGGCCATCCCATGCGAACATGCTGGAGGAGCAGATGGAGCAGTGGGCCACACCTGGATGCTGCTGCATCATCTTTAGAATTGATTGAAAAATCTTCGAAGGATTGCTCTATTTGGGCTCCCACCTGGACTGTTTCCTGCCTGCTGATGTCTGAGGCTGGGCCCATGGGAAGTCGAGACAAAGTGTTCACATTTGAATGTTCGTTGGATTGACAGTAGTGAATACTGTACAGATAGTTTTCTAGATATAAGGTCCACTAAGCCTTGAGCCTGTACAAGGATAATAATGGCTTATGATAATTGAATGGAACTTATGACCATACAAAAAAGTATGAAATTTGTGCCCACCAAAAATGTTAGCCAATGTCTGTTTTTCAATCTGGGATTAATGGGCTTGATTTAATGTTTTGGGTGCAAATGCAATAGGCTTTTTGGTACCATTGCAAAACTTATGAAGCAGGATGGCTCTGATGCCATGCAGTGAGGTATCTGTAGCTAGGATTAATAGTGAATGAGGCTGGGATGTCATTAAACAGGGTGTTAATTGAAGGCACGATTTGAAGGTTGGAAAAGCCTTTTGACAAGCGTTCGACCAGTGAAAGACAACTCACTTTCGGCAAAACTCTTTGATTCGGTAAGTGACATCAGCCACTGATTAACTGAGTATAATAGTTAACATTGCCCAAAAACACTTGTCAGACTTGTACTAATTTGTGGACTGGCATTTTGTGTATTTCTGTGATGTACCCATGCATGGGCCGAACGCCCTCTTTACTGAGAGTGAAGCTGATGTATGTAACAAAAAGCTGAGAAAAGAACCATTTTGTTTGCGAGCACCATGAAAATAAGATGCAAATTACATAAATGTTCTTTGTTAGTATGCCCCATTGCCAAAATGTCATTCAGGTAGTTTACACAGTAGGGGATGCTTGTTCCAAAAGTCTTCGAAATATGGAAAGTGCACTAGCTACTCTGGACAGTAATCGATTGTACCACTAGGTGCCAAACTGGATGTTCAACATCAAAATTTTCCTAGACTCGTCATCTAACAGAAGCTGAAAATTAGTTTCTGTGAGATCGATTTTGGGAAAAGTTGACCTCCCAGAGAATTTAGAAAAGAGCTCATTGGGAAGTGGTAACAGGTATGGATTAACTTCTGCTTGCGCATCAAATACAAGTCTAAAACCGCCACACAAGTGAGAGGAGCCATCTGGCTTTCATACTACCACCAAGGGAAGACCATTGGCTGAAGGAGATGGGGAAAAGCACTTCTTGGTGTTTCAGTCTGGCCTGTTGTAACCTAACTTCTACTGAAAGCTTGTAGAATTTGATGGGTTTTAAAGAACCATGGTCTGTCTGAAAGTTTTGGTTTTAACTCTATATGGGCATGAAAGTTCAAAGCCTTCCCTACTCTGGCTAAAACAATTGTGCCAATTGAACTATTGCACGTGGCACTGAAGGTTGAATAGAATGCACAGAATGTAGAGTATGTGTCCAGTCTAAAAATGCTTTCCATGGGTGGGTCCGTAACTACCAGGAACAGCTGTGTCCGATTGATTTTTTTGGAAATTGTTCCAGGAAACACAGTGATCTGTTAGTATCATAACTTATTTCAATACACACAGTTGTGATCGCATTTAAGTTGTTTATTTTTAGATGACTGGTTTTGATCGTACAAGAGATCATCTTCAGATCTTACATTTCTTGATGACTGTAGGAACCGTTGGCATGGTGCAGGTCCATCTGTGCAGGTATGGAGAACAGTGCTCAGTACACTTACAGCAGTGTTCTCCACGCCTGTACAGGTGGACCTGCTCCACACCAACACTGCTCTTTGTGCACTGAGCGCAGTTCTCCATGCCTGCACAGGTGGACCTGCCCCATGCCAACAGTTCCTACAGTCATCCAGAAATGTGAGATATGAAGATGATCTCTTAGAAGATCAAAACTGGTCATCTAAAAATAAACAATTTAAATGTGATCACACCTATGTGTATTGAAATAAGTTATGATTTGGTTATATTTGATCAAAAGTTGCACTTTGCCTCCCAGTGGACTCTCTTGATGTCCATACACCCATAATTTTTATTTTACATTGTCCAATGACAGAGCACCAATAATGAAATGTGAGGATTGATTTATGAAAATAGACATACCAGTATCAAAGAGAATTGTCACTGACACTATCTGTAACTCTGCGAATATTGTCCTATCTGCTGAACGATCACTGTCTGTCAGTGAAGATCAGAGCATAGCATCGACTGACTCACATAGAATGAGAGGTGTCATGGCCGCTTGGGCTTGAATTGGATGGCTAGCTGGTCTCACGTGATCAGTCAGCCAGAAATAATGTTTGTTCCCTCAATAACAGCATCCTCATCAGATGTAGATGTAAATGAGACTCCACACTTTTGTGTCTTCTGTCAATACATGTAGCGAGGTTACAAGAGATGCTGTATGTCATCCTATTCTGGGGTAACTTGTCATTGAGCAAAAATTGTGCAAATGCATGTAATAGGGAAAATGAGTGATTTCCATGCTAGAACCCTCCTGTAGATAGTTTTTTAAAAAGTTGAGCATGCTGACAACAGCCTCATAATGTGTTTACTTCCTTACAAAGATTTTTGTCAACAATCAATCACAGTTCAAAAACTACTGTAACATGAATAAATATAATTCTAGAAGAAGAAATGATTTACACTGTCCATCACTCAGCCTGTGGGTGCCACAGAAAGGAGTGGCTAAAGCAAGAAAATTGAGACAGAATGTAAATAATTTGGAGCAAAGGAGACCAATTACAGAATAGCAGAAACATTGAGTTGTCGATGGGCACTCACGAAAGAGAAAGAAAACTTGCAAGCTTGGAAACTGAGATTTAGCGGAAGATTATTGAAAACATGAGTGCGTCATAATAGTTATATGCAGGTGTAGTCATGTCAGTGATTTAGTGAACCCAAGAAGATCCTCCTCCTCCTCCTCCTCCCCCCCACCCCCCCATTCCCCTTTTGATAAGGGGTTTTTTCTGATAGATGGTGTCTGAATTGACAATTTTTATCATCATTTTCAGGTGGAAGAAGATTTACCACTTCTTGAAGAGATGGTGCCAAAGCCAGTCAGTGATGTTGTCATAAAGGAAGCAAAGGTTAAGAAACCAGCCATACCACAGTTTCCAAGTACTGCAAATTCACAAAATGAATCCAAGGTTGGTTACACAGTTGTGTATGTTCCTAATATTTCTTTTTTCATAACTTCCCATTATTGTTAAAATTAATGTTTTGAAAATATTATCTGCTTCATAACTAGAGGTGGCTTTGGAAGGTACTGAAATTGTCAGAGATGCTATGTCGATTGATGTATGACATTGTGATTATGATCCTATGCAGTAAAATCTCATTTAGACACTGTTAAGTAGGAAAATGTCTTAAGCGGGAAGTGCCATAGCAGTTGCTTCTGTCAGATGTAATATAAATATCCAGCTACACAAATAAAATCCAGAATGTGTAAAAAGAAGTATAAACACAATTATAATCAAACTTTTGTTAATTCATGCAATAAAATACAAATTGCTTTTTCAGGAACACAGAAATTACAGTTTTTGAAAAATTGATCAAGGGTGTGTTACTTGAGTCCTCATTGGTGTTTAAGGGGTAACACCACTGTAATATCACTTAGAAAAAGTGGTTCCTTGAACTTTTTTTTTTTTTTTTTGGGGGGGGGGGGGGGGGGGTTAGTTATTGAGCATGTAAGTATATTACAAAAAATTTTGTCGGAAAATATTACAAATGGGGACACTGCAGCAATTCTCCCAAGGCAAGCTGACTTTGAGGTGATCTGTCGCATACACTATAACTGATGCCAGTGTGAATCTTTGGGGGGGGGGGAGATTGATTTTTGTGCAACTGGCGAGTGTTTGAATAAAATCGTTCAGTTTTCACAAAAAAGGACAGTCATTTGTTAATAAATATTTTTTTAATTAACTAATTGAAAATCCCCAATGTGGTTCACTTTGGAATGCTATTTCAAAGTTGTGGTTAAATTTTTCAAATAAAAAGATTGAAAAGTGTTGGAGTTTTTCTGGGTGCTGAGAAAAACATGTTTGAAGTTTTGAAATGTATGGATATGAACAAATGAAAAAATTCTATTTTTGGAAAACTCGTACGTCCAAGGACCGGCCTGTCATACTGTTGCTGTTGCAATCGAAATTATATCAATGCGTTGATCATAGAACAATTGAAATATTGGTTGCAACAATTCCATGAATGCACTAACCTTTTGACAGTTGATTTTGTATAACTTCCATATAAGCTTACTACTTGGTATAACAACTTCTTGGCGGTTTTGACAAACAATAATTGTTGTGAAGCTAAGCCTCAAGGACTTCATTCTTGCAGTGTGTTGTCTGCACAACACATTTTATATTTCACATGTTGAGAAATAACAGAGAAAACAGGAAGAAAATTTATAATCCTATAGTTCAATCTGCAGTTCACATCAAAATCCTGGTCACTATCTTTCAATTTCTTAGCAGAGGTACTGACTCCTTCCAAACTGCTCTCAGCCCCATATGTATTCTTTGTACACTTTGATGACATACTGCTTTAACGTCATGTTGAATATAATGTTATGCTACCTTTTCTGCCTGCGTACACTTTCTTATCACTCATTCTTACTTGAAAGACAAAGCTGTATACTATAGGATCACAAAGAAACAAGTCAACACATACTGAAGCCAGGCTAATGTATTATTGTTTTCAAATGCTTCTAACTGTACCCAGACACTACAGGGGATATTGAGTTGACACAAGTAGGCTGTTTTGTGTCAACTGAGGTGCTAGTGGAGTAGCTCTGAATTCCATAGAACAAATTTGTTTTCAATGATTAGACTTTTTGCTTCATATTTCAGAGGGTTCAGTGCCTCTTAAAAAAAGACTTTTTGAAAATTCTGTTGTGGTGTTACCCCTTAAGCAGAGTTTTTTGTGTGAGCTTTAATGCATTGGTGCCATGGCTTGTGCAATGCTTGCTTGTTGCATACAGCTAAAATGTGGCCCACAGTACAAATGTTCTCTCTCCTTGTGTGGGCCTGAGAGAATGTGGGTGGTGATAAACTTTTCTTACACCCAGCTAGAATTGCCTTAACAGCAAGACACTTCCTGTTGGAAAAATTAATTTCTTGTTATCCTGAGAATCTTATTGAGTGTGTAATTGTCTAACTGCTAGACTTTTAAACATACTATGTGTGATTGCTGACATGCAGGATTTTTGTACTTGACACGACATTTACTAGACAACCGTATAAGTTCTGCCACCCTGATGGCGTGGAGGGATTTTCATGCTTCCAACAGTAAAATTTTTTCAAACACAAAGTGACAATAAGACTCTTTTGTTTATAACAAGATGACAAAATAGTACAAACCTAAGAAAATTCATGTGTTTCTGGTTCATCTCATGCCTGCTATTTGTGGAGGCAATGACATGAATTTTGAGTTAGTCTGTAGCTGTGCATGCTTCGAAATGTAACAGCAGTTGACAATGGTAACTGTCCCATTCTTTCTCATCCTGCTGGAAAGGTGACAAGCTGATGCTATGGTCTGTCCGTTTGCTGCATTAACTGCAGAGAATATTTCTATTATAATTGTGACAGTGTACAGGTCCCATCAAGGAAACCTTCAGCTATTTATGAGAAATCTAGATGAGTTATTGAGCTACCTGGCAGACAAGAAGAACAGTAACTAGATTGTTTTACAGACAGGAAAAAATAATTAGAGTTATTATTTTGGGTTTCAGTTTAATTTCAGTAGTCAGTTGTCCAACTCTTGTGCTGCAAGGTAGTAGGACACCGATTCATAACATATTACAAAAAATACTGTAGTATTTTAAGGAATGTCATTAAAATGTCCAGAAGTATGGATGTCCAGACAGAATTAAATAATACAGATAATAAGATAAAAACTATATTGGATATTGTCAAACGTGAGACAGGACAGCCTGTCAGGGTTCAAGATATCATAACAATTAAACTAAATGAGAATCTTCTGACTGATAATTCATAAGTTGAGGTGCTTTTAACACAATTTTCTAAATGTAGCAGCAAAAAGAGGATTGAATGGTTCACTTGAAGAAGCAAGAGAATATATTAAAAATTTCACTCCACAAAATTTTAAGCAACTAGAAGTAGCATCGGCTGTGCGGTTCTAGGCACTTCAGTCTGGAACTGCGTGACCGCTACGGTCGCAGGTTCGAATCCTGCCTCAGGCATGGATGTGTGTGATGTCCTTAGGTTAGTTAGGTTTAAGTAGTTCTAAGTTCTAGGGGCCTGATGACCTCAGATGTTAAGTCCCATAGTGCTCAGAGCCATTTGAACCCCCCCTTTTTTTAAGTAGCACCACCATCGTGCACCAAGTTAATATAATTATAAAAATTCTAAGAAACAAAAGCTCATGTGGTGTTGGTGGTATTTCAGACAGAATTTTTAAAGTTGTTCCAATTTAAGAAGTAATATCCTTAGTGATATATCCAATGTGTCACTACTGCAGGGAATTTTTCTAGGCAGATTAAAATATGCTATTGTTAAACCTCTTCATAAGAAAGGTGACAAGGCAATTATCATCCAGTTTGCTTACTGACATCTTTATCCAAAAGATTTGAAAATGTAATGTACTACCGAGTAGTCTCACAGTTAAGTGGAAATGGTTTACTTAGCAGATCACAGTTTGGATTCCAGAAGGTTGCTTCACTGAGAATACTGTGTGTACATTCACCCATCATTTCCTAAATTTGAAGAAATGGCAGGCGGGACAAATATTTTATTCAAACTAGGCGGTGATTGCAGCAACTAATTGCTATTTTGCAGACTTGGACAGTTCTTATTATTCAGAAGGGATCAACAAATTAGGACAGCATTGGACGAAGTATATAAATCTAAAAGGAGACTATGTTGAAAGATAAAAAAGGTTTACCCCAAATGCGTAAGTAGTTTTTATTTTTGCATGAACTTTTCAAACTCCCCTCGTAGTTTGAACTTCAGAATGAATTTACTATTCAGCAAGAATTGTCTGACTTGGCACTTCTGACATGCAGCAGCTTGGAAGTACTCTGGTCTGCTTCAAATGTCTTCAGTGGATTTTCAATCTGACTGTCCTCCGTCACAAGAATGAATAAGTGTACTGTTACACGTGCAGTGAAGACAAGGCCAGACACCGAGCTGACGAGGCAGTGTTGTTGTACTTAGTAAAATATTTAAATGCCTTGCCTTTAAAATTGTGTTATATGTGGTGGTCAGAACAAATACTTGCACATTTTGCAATGCTGTTATGAGTTGTTAACGATGACGCATCATTGGAGGTTATTGTCCACAAATGTTTTTAGTGCCAGATCACTTGCATATTGAATGCAACACAAATCACTCCATAATTGAAATCCCGAACAAAAGGTAGAGGTCCTATCCACTCCAAAGATTGTGTCCAACATCTGAAGGCAAAAAAAGAAAAAAGAAACAAAGAAGTCTTGGAAAGTCCATCCCCCCCACCACCACCACCAGTACTTTTCAAGCACTCATTACAAATGGAAAAAGTCTGATGACCATGGGCAAAATTTCGTACAAAAAAATGTGAAATGGGTCAGATTTACAAAAGAAAATATGTCGATTTTCTACTCAGGAAAACTTTCGGAATGTCACAGTCTTTCTTTAAAAAAACTGGGATATTTAAAGTAGTTAATGTGATCATGATACACTGAAGCCATCTTTTAGTTATCAGGTCCCTGTCCCCTTTAACAGAGAGAAGAAAAAAGAACTTTTTGATCTGCAACCTATAGTTTATGGTGCTTTCCTCTCATATTGCCATAACCTGTTCTCAACAAATGTAATGAATGCTGTCCGCCCCCGTTAGCTGAATGGTCAGCATGGCAGAATGCCACGCCAACATGGCAGAATGCCACTCCAAGAAGCCCGGGTTTGATTCCCTGCTGGGGCAGAAGATTTTCTCTGCTCAAGGACTGGGTGTTGTGTTGTCCTCATCATCATTTCATCCCCATCTCCAACGCGCCAGTCGCCCAATGTGGCGTCGAATGCAATAAGTACTCGCCTTGGCGGCTGGACTTCCCCGAATGGGGGACTCCCGGCCCACAATGCTGTACGCTTATTTCATTTCACTTTGTCAGGAATGCTCTCCAAGATGCCTATTAGATGACTCTGAAGAAGTTTACCAGGATGAGAGTGTACCAGAAGGAAGGTTAGAATTACCTATTGAGAGCCCTATTATGAATTTAACCTTCATGAAAACTTGCATATCAGAGGTTTTTAGAAGGTGTAATTGACTTGTTTTTGGATTTCTGTTCTGAATGTTACTGCACTTCTGTAGGAACTAAGTTGTAAAAGAATAATGTGAAATGTTTTTCTTCCATGCAGTGCAATAATTCAAAATGTTTCCATTAGTATACATTCTAGGAGAAGAATGGTATGCTAAACATTATGACGCTAATGTATAAAATTAGACCTCAGAGTAGAGAAAATGAAAAAATCTGGTACTAGAGTTTAGTCAGATGTTATCTGGACTTTTTTGTCTCCTGTAATAGTGTGGAAATTGGAGTCACACCCTTCAGCCCAAAGAAGAATTGACTTACTCCCTTGACAATTTGGTAAGGGTATGAAAGATGATAGCTTATGGACAGACAAGTCACTGATTTTATGTCATATTTGAATGAACTTGAATGGGCTTGTTATATACATTTTCTTTAAAATGCTTCATTATTTTGCAGTCGAAAATTTGCAAGTATGGAAAGGTCGTACAGAACTGTAAGAGGCATACGCTATGCTTCCCCAGTTTGCTTTTGAAGATACTAAATGAGAGAGATTGTACCTTCAAAACCCTTAGGTTCAGCACCTAAGTAAACTCGAATAATAATAATAATAATAATAAAAAAGAAAAGAAAGGCCCAGAAACCTCATTTAATTTTTAAAACTGTCTTGATGGCATCACCTAACTACCATAATTCTGAAATCAGCATTGTGAATAACATCAGCAGTGACATTTTTCAGTAGTAGTGCTTTTACCTACTTTTCCAATCTCATCAGTTTTTGATGGTCAAGTTGGTAAGAGAGGATGAGTGGAAAATAGTGTCATCAACAAATGAAGAACACTACACAGGACCCTTTGCAACAGATATTGTATTGTTGGTGGCTACATCAAAGACAGTTGTATTACAAGTGGAACTTGGGGGGGAGACATGATTTTTCAGTTCAAACCAATCAGATATACAGGTATGAAAATGTAGTTAAGAGGAAGGGCTGAATGTTAGGTGGTATCTATTGGGGCCTCACACACAATAACACATCACGCTGCCTATACAGAAAAGCCCATTGTCTAGTTATCTTCAGAAAGAACAGCTTACAAAGTTAGAAGAGGTGCCTTTTGAAACCACATTTTCTGCCAGGAGATCCTTGTAGTCTAAGATTCAGACAAGGTGACAGTTCGCCATGTTCTCCAATGTCATCTTGCAACCCCTCCCTCCTCATTTATTTTATTGTTTACAGTTCACTCGGTTTTAGTGGCAATCAGACAAGTGAAAGGGGTGGCATTAACATTAGATACATAGAAAGCTATTGAATTTTACTGTGTACCTTAGCTGATCTATGCTTGTAGAGGTCTATGCTTAATCACAGTACTGGATCGATGGAATTGACTTAATTTTAACACAGTTTGTGTGTCCCTGCAAGAAATACATGGTCATAGTCAGTCTCACATCACTCTAGACAAAAGATTCAAATGAAAGTTACATTCAGGAAGATTTCATTGTCTCTCTAGCTACCATAATATGTTATAAGACTTCTTCCGGTATCCAACTATGTCGATGGTCACCTTTACAATATTCAAATTGTCGTGTGCCATCAGTGGCTGCCACTGATATATTACTCTACAATCCTCCTTTATTGCTAATAATTTTCGATACTTTACTTATAAAATCACAAAACTTCTTCCACAGTTCCATAAACACTCCTCCGTTTTCAGTAAAATTTATATTTCCTCAACTATCGAAACTTATTCCGACCATTACCTTCAGCCACATGTAACCTGCTGATGTCTCTCCAACATCTCCCATGAATGTGCAGTCAGTAGGGGATTCCCTGATTGTTGGCATGGAACTGACCTGTGTGAAACCTTCTAG
This sequence comes from Schistocerca serialis cubense, assembly GCF_023864345.2. Taxonomy (NCBI): domain Eukaryota; kingdom Metazoa; phylum Arthropoda; class Insecta; order Orthoptera; family Acrididae; genus Schistocerca; species Schistocerca serialis. The sequence continues at coordinate 748,707,975 of NC_064640.1, read as the reverse complement.
AAGGCCAACAATGTACTAGTCTCCAGAAGCTGATGGCTGTTCTCACTTATTAGTAAGGGTATCGATAATGGTACACTTACAGTCTCCATGCAGTTGTTAACAGCAGTGATTCAGTAAATTGTTTGAAAAGTGGGGTTATAACTGCTCTCGTGACTCACATGGTCTAGCAGAATTTCTGTGCAACATGCTGTATGTTGTTTCATCTTGCTGTTGTGTATATTGTCCTTACCAGATGTTGTATTACAACCTGTAAGCAACGAGCACACTAGCTCCTTTATGGCTGAAATTCTCAGTGCAATGTTTATCTTCCTTGTGGTGTGTCCTTTTTATTCATTACAGGATTCCCTGTAGTAATTTAAGGCATTGATCTATGCTGTTGTGTACACTATGACAAAAGTCTTGCTTTTAATTTATTTGAATAAATCTGAATATCATTCAGTTTATAATAGTGTCAGTTGCAGTTTACAGTACAACCCTTTATTAACTGCAAAATAAGCATCTTGCCTACTGTATACTGTTTTATTCTGTTAACTATATGTGATGACTTGTTCCACAGCCGTGTAACCTTCAGCACATATGATCTCACAGGACCTTGAAAAGTACATAAATAAATAGGAAAAATAACAATTTCCTAATTTAAACAGAGATTTGGTAAAGTCCCATTTTTTATTACTGTAACAACTTTAAAAGAAGGAATTTCTTGACCATAAATTGTAATTATTAGCAGTCTGTTCATTAAAAACAGCATTATTATTTTCAGGAGTCTATGGAAAATGGTAGGGAAAACGAAAATCTTGATATTTCTGATAACAGAGTTGAAGTCCCTCATGATTTCAAGCAAGGCTTAGTTGCCAACAGAAATAAAATTGATGATTTGGATGCAGCTAGTCCAGTTGTAGCTGTAGGAAGAGGACCTGTTATCCGTGAAGCAAAGTATGTGAAAAAATCCACAAATTCTTCTGCAGCAGAAGAAATGTCCATGAGCAGTGTAGTCTCCTGCTCACCTTGTGAGCAGGGCCAACCTCAACCTCCTCCATATTACATTGCTGCAGCATATTCAAAACAAGCTGCATATTTTAGACAACAAGAAAATATGCAGATGCAGAATAAGCAGAAAGCCCAAGCATCTCCTGAGGATTATGAAGGTAAGCGTAAATGTAAATTAGCAAGGTACTTGACTTAAAGCCACTACTAAACTACCCAAGCTGCAGCTCTTTGAGCAGCTGATAGTAAACTACAAAGTAATACTTCTGGGAGATCTGCGCGAAAAGTCATTTTCAGCTCTGCTAGTTCCTACATCTCCTGGTGACCCATATTAGCAAATCCCTCTTTCTTTCTTTAAAATTAGTATTTATGTGTTATATTAAACCTTTCTGTACTTACATTTTTCAAATAAAGGCTTCAAAGTTACATCTATACACAGGATACTATTTTGAGAATGGGGTGTGGCATCAGGATAATCATTTTTTGGCCTTATTTGCAAATTATGACTGAAACATATACCTGTATATTTAATATACTTTTTCATAAAGTAGTGTGAAATATTGGAGAGGTTGGTGGGAAAGTAAAAAGTTTGTTTCATACAACAGTGGGCCACTCGAACCGAGTGTATTGGCAACCAAATGAACACAGAATGGAATGTGATTATCTGTACGATAATTAATCACTACTCGTCAAATAGAAGAGTTGCTGAGCAACACACAAGTGCATAGAAAATAACAATTAAATGCTAAGCTGTCTGATTTTATTATCCTTTCCTACAGACATCTATTGTTCAGTGCCTCTTATTTCTGATGAGTGTATTATTACCAACACTTGTTTATACAAAATGTAAAGAAATGCCACATATATTATATTATTTCCTTGCACATACATACTTAAAAGTATCTTGTACAAACAGAAATGTGTTAAAATTTTACACAAGTAAGTATCATACCACTGCATATGTGAGGTGTTATCCAAAAGTTCAACAAATGTATTAGTTAAAATTATTACATCATATTCAGATCTTATTCTGCACTATCACCTTCAATTTAATCCCTTTGGGAGTGAATACATCAATCCTAAGATTTCTGCCATGTCTGAAATGCATCTTGGAAGTCATTGTTAGGATGTGATCTGTGATTCTGCTTGAATCTCCTTCACTGTATCAAATCAGTCAATACCCATTCTACTTGATTTTCATCTTGGAGAAGAGGAAGAAGTCACCCAAAGCTAGGTCTGTTGAATGCTGTGTGTGAGAAACAAGCACCATTAATTTTTTGTCAAAAATTCATGATTACTGTAGACTATACACCATTGTGTTGTTGTGGAATACCCAGTCATTCACATGCCATTTCTGTCGATATAATCTTAATGTTTCCACAGCTGAATAAAATGAGTGTTAAGCTGTTATTTTAGGTGCATTTATTAAGTCACAGCTGGTTTCTTGCTGTACCAACATCTTCAGGCGACAAATGTGATAGTAGTGTATAACAGAAGTGAAAATAAGGGACTAATGCAAAAAATAAGGGGCTTACTTTTTCCCTCTCTTTGTGACCTACCAAGACATTTTTAACTAATTAGTCACTGCTGCACTAACTAGATTACAAAATGAGCAACACAAAATAAATAATGACTATAATCCTATAATTCATACTCCTTGCCCAACTTTTTCGCATGTTGAAGACAGCCTGTGTTGCCACCATGTGCAGTATTAAAATCCTCCTTGCAGAAAGAATATGTTTTATGGTGATTATTCTTTACATGTGCAATCCATGAGTATTGCTCATAATTAGTGTGACACACACAAATAACTTTTTTATTTTCTTCCTCAATGAATTTTCTTCCCCACTATACTCACCAGCATCATCCAGCTTAACTTTTTACAAACTATTTCAATGCCTAAGTGCTGCACATTGTCCTCTCAGAACTCAACTACAACAATTGAAGGATAGTGAAAGAGGAATTCCTCGTCATGTATCAGGCCGATATAACACTGAATGGAAACCATATTTGTGAGCCTAAATTAATTGATATGGGGGCGGCGGGAGGGGGGAGGGGGAGAGCAAAGGAAAGGAAATGACGAAGAGCATCAAAGGAATCATCATATAATCTATCTAATTTAAAAGAATGAATGGCAGGAATTCTGAAAATACAGGATATGTCTTGAAAAATAGGGGACCCAGGATTTTCATCCATATTAGGTGAAAATATGGGATTTCCTGCAACATATGGAATAGTTGACAACCCTAGTTGGAATACAACAAGTGCAATGTTTCACTTCATTTACAGTGCTTGGTATAAACACAACAAGCAGTATGCATTTTGTATAAAACATTCAGCGCAGTACTACGCTGCTGCTCACTGCCCCCCCCCCCCCCCCTTCTTTTCCCCTTTTTTTTCCATACAGTTATACACATAGTCAAAAAGCTGTGGCCTTGACCTACTTTTAAGTATTTGTTGAAATGGTAATGTAACTTGTTTGAAGTTATTTCGTAATTTTCAGGAATGTTGCCTCCTACACCTGTGCAGAACTCAAATTTCCAAGATGAGGAGAAGAACCGTAATTCATTTCTACTCGTCACAGATAAGGAAGATATTGCTCCTGATAAAAATTTTAGTGGCCATTTGAATGACGAATCTGGTTTGATACATACTAAATTGAGTGCATTGGAAGGTGATGTCACTAATCTTGGTGGGTCTTACGATAATTGTAAAGAACGACATGAGAAATTTACTGAAGAGTTGCCCAGTTTGTCTCCATTCATCAGCGTAAAGACAGAAGATAGCAGTAAAATGGGCAATTTTATTTCTGGAAGCATATTGAATCCAGAACTACTGAATGAAACAGTGGACTCAAATGCAACTGGTTTCCCTGCTGACACAGATAAGAATTGCGTTAATCAAAATACAGCATTTTCACATACAGACTCACTAGAATCAGATGCTGAGAAGGATATAATGGAACCAATGGCTTTTACTCAAGAAAAAGCACATATAACAGAAAACGTGATCGTACCGACACCACAGCGACCAAATTCGAGACTGTCTAATACCCCTACGTGTGAATCAAGCCTTTGCAACCCTTCTGTTAATTCGGCAACTTTATTGCAGAATATAACACGTGGTTCTACAAATACGGCAACAGTAAAGTCTACAAAGATTCCTTCTCTAAGGTTGCCAGTAAAGCAGGAATGCAATGCAGTGACCAGGGCTGATAAGTCACCTCGTACTTTGGGTCCTCCAGTGACTTCAGGTATTCCCCTGCCAGGATTTTATTCAAATATTGGCTCGAAGAGGAGCTCGTACAGCTCACAATCATCAGGAAGCAGGCCCAGTTCTGTAGCTCCCGCAAATGTTGTGCCAGATACTTCTCTTGCAGAATCTGTGTTGAATTATGCAAATCTTCCACCTGTTAAGTTAGCCTCCAGTGCAGTTGGAAATGGCTTCATAAAAAAAGATGAAGATGTATCTGATAACAGATCTCCTGTGCCAATGAAGGCCACCCGGACTTCTCAGACTGACCATAACCGTAAACACAGTCGTATACCTGTTGGAATGGGATCTAGTGCACAAAAAGCACCTGAAGTTACAGCAAAACCAAGTAAAGTTTGGATGTTTGGTCTTCACAAAAATGCTACAGTGGTAAGTAACTTTTGTTAATGGAATATATTCTTCCTCTATATTTTTAATTAAAGGAACATTTGCATTTAATTGCATTGTAATCTTTATACTCTTAGGAGAAGTGTAGTGTTTACTTTAGCACCCAATGAATTCTCTAAAAATTTTATTCTCATTATTAGTTGTAAACATACTCGTTTTGAAACTTTCTCATAATATAAACTGTATGAAATACTGCCATTTCAACTAAGCCCTTTACCCTTTGCCATGAATGCTCACGAGTGACAATGCTACGCTATGCAGGCATGAGCAGTGGTCTAACAAAGCCTGAATGTGCCAATACCCCTGTCCCACTTTCCAAACTCTGCATAGACCATCGTGGATATCTTAGGCCTGTTTCACACTGGGACACTGGTGACGGTCGCCAGTGAAGGTCACCGGTGACTGGTGAACACTCTCGGATCATTAGTATCAGACACCGCAGGTATTGCCAACTGATTAGTTAGTGAAATGGACTCTTACAGGGGTAGCAACTAAATTTCAATAACCTTTTATGGTCCGAAAAATAAAGTATTAAATTTGAAAAAAGAGCATACAACTTACCAATTTTGTTGTTCTTATCCATGCCCTTCTCATTGTAATCATGCACAAACTTCTTTATAATTTCTTGCCACGTATTCGTTTTCATTACTACAGCCATCGCTTTTGACATCTCAAATCCTGAGTTAATCAGATCAAAACTCATGTGTGTACAGTATAATGATAATTAATATTTCACGTCACTGTCTCAGAAATGACTGTCTGTCAGTTGGCAAATCTGCAGCGCTGTGTCTGTGATCAGTGTTCCAGTGTGAACACTCCAATTCAAACCAATGCAGGTCTGGCGGTGACTGCTGTAAACACAGTGACCTTGTCCATCACAGTGGATCGGTGAGGCAGTGTAGTGTCCCGGTGTGAACATGCCAGTTCAAACAAACGTATCTCTGTCGGTGACCGTTTCTGGTGACTGTCACCAGTGTCCCAGTGTGAAGCGAGCCTTACTTTGCCCTGGGAGAAAGGCGTCTGTCACTCAGTAAGAGCATTGCTTGTAAGGGATCTGTGTTGAGTCATGGCTGCTACATAGCTTCTGTAAGTGAAAGATTCATTCTGGAAATATGGGCATTTTTAGTGAAATCTTGTTAATGAACATTTATGCATGTCCTTGTTACGCCTCAGTGACTGGAATTACTTGAAGAATATCGTGGCCTTTAGCTTCCCTCGTCCTTATGAAACTAATGAGCTTGCTATCAAGGAGATATCAAAACGAGACAGATAAGAAATAAAATTAATGATCTGCAAATCTTGTGCAACAGAATTGTTCATATAAGCAGATTGTGTTGGACGAGACTGTGTGAGCATTGTGTTGCCTCTATGTGCTAAATATGCCTGTTACAAATCTTTCTCTGGAAGTACTTTTCTATTTTTATACGACTGCTAAGGATTGTTGCTCAAAGAACAATACAATAGTCACATATTTTATCAGCCTTTAACTTTATATGATGAAAAATGATAAGTAAACCAGGTTGATGGGTCACTGCGATTAACTTTTAATTCTTCAGTTTAGCTCCTTTCTACATGGGTTAATGTAATGTTGTTGTAAGCACTTGTGTTGATTGGATCATTTAGAAAGTTTGCAGTAAACTGCCAGTAACTTTCAATTCTTCAAAGAATATTCAGTTAACATAATTCTTGAACAACCAAGGGAAAACTAAAATCATATGATTTTTCTGCTTGTAAAATTCCATTTAGACACTCCCTGATGGTGAATCATACAATTGCCGATACTTTAGTTATTGTTTTGTCAATAATGTGTAGTAGTAATGTCAGATTTAAACTGCAGAAGCAAATCACAAAACAGAATTGACTTTACATCCCTGAGAGCAGTCTGGTAACATCCCAAATTTTAAGTCAACAGTTGATGATAGCATGCAGCACACTACAGTAAGGGAGTGAGTGAGTGAGTGATTGAGTGAGTGAGTTCTACTCAGCAGTTCCCTACTGAATCTATTGTAAAGAAAATGATATAATAATGTATGTTATATAGAAAGGTGTGCAGAATGATTATTGGAGGAAGATATGTGTGGGGTGGGGGGATCAAACAGACTCTTTAGTGGTCAGGTGACAGTTTTTGGACATAGTAAACTCTAGACTTTATACTTCATAAGTACTGCAGCGAGTTCCAACTGTTATCCAGCGTACATTGACAATTGTATGAGGGTGTGTTGAAAAGTAATCGTTCCAAATTTTTTTATGTTTCCGGAAACTCTTAGAGCTTTTTAAGTAAAATTGTTATTAACATTATACATTGTTATTCTTCATGTCTACATAGTTATTTCTCAACATAGTCACCCTGGCAAAGAACACAGTTCTCTCAAGAGACCAGTTTGTTGATACCATCACTGTAGCATGTTTGACTTTGTTGACGAAGCTACGACCTCACCTCTGCTTGCACCACTTCATCACTATCAAAGTGAAGTCCTCAAAGGTGTCCTTTAAGTTTCTGAAGCAGATGCAGATTGGATGGGGCCAAATTGGGACTGTATGGAGGATGATCAATGACAGTGAACCCAAATCATTTGATTGTTGCAGATGTCACAGTACTCTCGTGTGGTCTGGCATTGTCATCCTGAAAGAGAGGGTGCTCCATGTGTGGACAGAATTCTTACAGTTTTTCAATTTCAGTGTTCACTAAATGCAAAGAATAATGCAAGGTTGTGAACAGTTGTGTGTTGAAGTGTCCCATAACTAAATGCAAGAATTTTGACAGTTCTGTCTCTTGTCTTCTGTAATAAATAATAATAAAGGCATATGAATTAGTTGTGAACTATTGAAACATGGGGGATGGGGGATGTCAGCAGCATGTTGTATCTCTCCTTTAAAACAGTAGTACAATTTTCAGTAACCAGTGTTGCTGTATAGAATCGATCTTCTTGTAATAGTGAGGTGAGCCAGACATGGATTGAGTGGACGCAGTAGATTAATAACTGGGTGCAAGTAAACCTGGCAGCCTGATCATGGTTTCCAGACAGTTTCCCACACTTGTTTAGGCAAATGCTGAGCTGATCCCCAAATTCTGCCTCGCACACTACAACACGCAAACAGCTGTTATACAATAACAAAGGAAACAAAATTTCATGGGAAGTATTGACATCAGCTGTGATAATTCAATAACGTAAGTTGAAAGTTTGTGCTGGACAGGGACTCAGCCTGGATTTCTTGCTTTATGCTAACGGTTGCCTTAACCGCTTTAGCTACCCATGCACACTTAACAGCTGACCCTCATTCTCAACTTATCGCACACTAAAAAGTAGTGCATTAGTGTGCACTACGAATTCTTTTACATCACATTCCCATAGTCATTAATGGACATACATATCAGTATTCCAATTTAAAATAAAGTTTTTGGAACTTCAGTTACATGCTGTATGCTGCAATGTGTAGGCTGAACAGAAGCAAATAGTAGATACTTTTTTAATATACGAAAGATAATGCATTTATAAAAAAAACTCCAGAAATAAAGTTGGCACACACTTGTTTACATAAAAACGTTTTTACAAAAATGAAATTTGAAAAGCCAATCTCTAGCTATTGGATCTGGCACATAGCTAGAACTGTGAACAATTGTGACTTGTTACCAGTACCGCAGCACAGAGCAGTTCTTCATATGATGGAGATCTTAGCATGTGTGATAGTCCTGTTTGGGAACTGTGTGTCTGCAACAAAAATTAGTGGGATCTATTAACATTTCTTATAATGTGGTAGGTTTGAAAATAAAATTAAACTTCGATATGAGTTGGGTGGAGAGATCAGTTCCGTTTTAAAATGACTGTTATTCATTCACATCATTGGTAATTCAGTGTACTTTTTCATTCCTTAGTTCCATCATCATTGTGTGGAAAAGAAGCAAATTGCCTGCTTCATTTCCTGGCACTTCTCTGAAGAAAGCCAACTGTAGTTTATGTCAACAACTGTATTGGGTCAGAAGAGGGTCCACAACAGATTTAGAAGGGGGGAGAGGAAGGAAAAAAGTGCTACCAAAACATCAGCCTACCTATGATAGTTTATTTTCATGATTGCTGCAGTGTACCAGAGGTTTGTTGACTGTCACTTCAAAATGTTCAAATGTGTGTGAATTCCTAAGGGACCAAACTGCTGAGGTCATTGGTCCCTAGACTTACACACTATTTAACTAACTTATGCTAAGAACACACTCCTTCTTCCTGAAGGATTTTTCTTTCTTTGTCAGTTACCTTAGTGACAAATAGTGACCTCACAGAGTGAGGAGGCGGTTCCTGGTGTTTTGAAAAGCTTTTGAAGACCTTATCCATGGAAATGCTATAAAAGTCGTTGGCCCTCATTGTTTCCATTGAGAAATGATGATTGCTTGTTGTTGTCATCACAGATGCAGAAAGTTCAAGCAGAAAAACTTCAGTACATGGTTCCACAACACAACTCACAAGGGAATGGTCCAATAAGACATGTCAAAACCTACCCTGAATTTTTTTTACACAGAAAGAAGACAATGAAAGAAATGCTCTGCCAAAATTTTAGCTGTTAAGAGCCACTGCAAGTATTTTGTAAAAAATGTTGAAGTTACACATTTTTGCCACACGAAGAACAGCTTATAACAGTGGTTTGTACAGCCCTGCACACCTAGCGCGTGACTCGGCAAATCACTCACGCAGCAACCCATAGTGGAATTACCCAAAGTTCACAGACACCAATTGTAAGCGCCTAAAGCGTGGTTTACAATGGAGTGAACGGAAGCAAACTCGTGCGAATGAGCATTTGCAGAAAATTCGCTACCATTCGCTTTTATATGGGTAGTCATTTATACTAGAGGGAACGGAAGAGAACATGAGGTAGTGAACATTGCTTGTGAAAGCTGTGTTAGTTTTTAGTTTTTGGAGCTAATATTCAGCACACAGGATACAACTCTATCTTGTTAGAGCCACAATGCGAAGCTTCACTATTCAGTGAGGATTATTTTGCATGGCGAGCGCATTGTTCTTGACAGAGTATGCAAAATGGCACAGGGAAGGAAGAATTTACATGTCAATTTGTGTGGATGCATGACATGCATGGAGATCTTGCTTTTTACACGGAATTGCATCTCCATCTCTCGTTAGCACTGGTCCAAAATTTTCCTTGTGTGTCAGCTGCCATTTTTCCCTGGCTTCTCATTACCATTGAGGGGAAACAATATGAGAACAATAATTACCGACATTGAGCATCATATCAAGAGGTGACACAGCTACCGTTTCCACTACATGTGTAAGGTCTAATGGTCATATTCTTTTCTGTTTTCTTTTTTCTAAAACAAAAACGGTCCAGTGGCAAAGTGCACACTTCATGATCCAGAGAGTGTGGGATGAAATCCCGTCCAGACCACGACTTTTTCACTATAATTTTTAACCGAGCATTCACTTCTCACAGATGTTGAATGGCCATGAAAGACATGTGATTCAGATTCCACAATAAACCTCAGGTCTCCATTTTGAGATTAGGTAACTTGGGAAGGTTAGGGAAATGTAAGTAGCTGCAGTGGTTTCCAGTTGAAAGACCTGCAAGAGACCTACTAAGTACACCAGACAGAATTCTCTTTTGCTCATGCTTATTAGCTTGTTTGCTTTGGTGAAAACCTGGCTTTAACTATACAAACTTTTTTTTATTAACGTCTATTGACAGTTCAATTATTGCTCATGTAATTCTGATAAAAGTGGCTAGTAGAGAAAATAAAATAATGGCAGTGTTTGATGTCACAGACTACTTCCATCAAGGAAGACTTTTAATCTGTTGAAATGAAATGTGTCTCGCAGTACTACATTTTATAACAATTCCTATAGGCTATTCCTTATAATAATGTTTGAATGTTGCACAGTTGACTATCAGCGAAACAGTTCTTTGTTTATTCCCTGTAGTCATCACAAAAAATGCAAAGTGTCTATTAAATGACAAAAGCAAACATTTTTCTTGCACCAGGCACACTGGACACAGGGAAAATTGATGCAGTGAGGCACGCCATAGTAACCACCAGTTTTATGTAGACAGAACTGGGATGGGGTCAGAAATGGTCCTGGGCATTGTTCTGCATATTGTGCTGCATACCAGGCATACTAGATCAAATTTGTAAAGTGTGGCGAAAACAACTGGTAATGCACAAATGATTGGGCCTTAAGAATACTGTTCTGCTGACAAACTTGAAATGAGTGAGAGGTATCAGAAATTATATTGTCTGATAATTTCCTGAAAAATGCTTTCCATTGTCGAAAAAATTCTTTACCGAGAGGATGACTCACACTGTTAGTTCCAGGTGGGATCCACATTACATCTAAAAACTTTTCGTCGTCCTCCACAAAAACAGAGGCATTATGTCCAGACCATGAATCCAACAAAAGCTATGAATTAGTTTCTGCATGGTATGAATACCTGTCGAACAAAATGTTTAAATTATTCTTTCCCATTTTTCCTGATTTTCATATGATGATTGCAAGACTTTTGCAACTAAACAGTCCATTTTTTATTTTTGGTTCTAATTTGCCTTGAAGGCAGATATACAGCTGCGGAAACAGTAAACCACTCATGCTTATCACTGGCATTATCGTATATGAAAGTGTCATTGCATTCATTGTTGGGGCAACTGACTGCATTTTTTCTTCACCCTGAAATGATAAAGTGTGGTGTGCACACAGTTCTTTCATGAAACATGACTGATCAGCATTACAAACAGTAGTTGCGGGGATAACAGCAAGTTTTGTCCTTATGTCAGCTATGAATTTCTCTATAACATTGTCTATCATTGGTAGCTGCTCTACACATTTACATGCTGTAAACTTGGTAATTTTGTGACTTCCTATTCTGTACAATTTCTTGAACCTGTGTGGCCAGGTTGACGAAGCCTGGAAATTAGCAATGTTCATGTCAGATGCAATTTGGAGGGCCCAGTCTCATAGAGCACCATCGGTAGTGGTGCATAGCCTCTCACGAGCAGTTCTAAATCTTTTGAAGTTTTTCATTCAGATGGATTTGGGTTTCCGATTGGCGCATATTTCTTACTTCATGTAATTCATGAGGGGGGGGGGGGGAGGTATTCTTCTTCAGAACTGTTACTGGCACAATTGATGTCGTCCAAACCACAATCCATGGAATTGTCACAGTTATTTTCTATTTCTTCTAACGTATTGACAATTTCAAATGACATGTCGATATCGTTTGAATGAATGTCAAGGAAATCAGCTAACAAATGATGCAGAAGTAGTTGATTTCGGTTGGAAATCATATTCTTCATATTTTGTCTTTGCTAAATTGAGTATGTTAATTGGATTCCATATTACTGTGAAACTAGAAGAGAAAAAGGTACTGTTATCGGGCATGTCTTACAAAAGCATAATAAATATTAGTTCAGCTTTACCTGCATTGTCAGTACGTTACTTGAGTGGCCAATTCAAGAGAATGGTTACTGTGTACTGTTGTGTCAGAGAAACTATCAACGAACAGTAACCTGAAACGGCCTTTACAAATTATGATCCGGTTGTGTTGTGTTTCCTGTTTACAAATGTACTGCTGACCTCGGCTGTGTGTATGCCTAGTTGTGCATGCACCACTAGGGTTGTACATTTCCACCGCTGCCTGGTGAGCTATGAATTTGGCAATATTAAGCTTGCCTTTAAAAAAAAAAAAATACTTGCAGTGCCTCTTAGCAGCTAAAATTTTGACAGTGCATTTCTTTTGTGTTCTTCATGTGTAAAAAAATTTCAGGGTAGGTTTCAACATGTCTTATTGGACCATTCCCTTTTCAGAAGAAAGGAGTATGTAAGTGAAACTAATAGAACAATAAAAGAATACATTAAAGAGCATGAATACCACACATGTATGGCACTAATTGTGACATCTGCAGTAATGAAACACCAGGAAGACTATGGATAGGACATATATTTTAATAACATGAAGAGTGCTAGCCAAAAAAATGTAATATTTGCAGAAGGAAGTCCAAAATGCAGTTAATACTGCTTTGAATGTGTGTAATTTAAATAGAGTTGATGGCTGTATGCTTCTGGTTTCTAGGGTTGCACCATCAAGAAAGTAACTACACAGATATGGGGCATGAGGAATATAAACAACTATTAGGAAGCCACAGCAGCACAACACAAGTAATATTTTGTGAACATTCTCCACCTTTTCCACTACCAGCTATCAGTATCTAGCCAACAATAATTACCTACTTAAATGAGCCTGTGGCAACTTAGTGAATAACTCCACTTCTTGGGAAAAGCGTGATAAAAACATCATTTCGTTAATGAATTCACCACTGGTTTAGATTGTGTTCAGTCACCCAGGGATATTAGAAGACTCTTAGCAAAAAAAACCAGCAGAGGGATCAGAACACTGATTTTCGAGAAGTTGCAGAGCAGTTTTCCCCGCAGTGAACAAACCAAAGAACCAATTGCCACATCTATCTCATTTTGTCATATAGCAGTGCTGTGCTTGCATCAGCAGTATGTTTTCAAGGTTTATATAGTTTTTTCTTTTCAGTTCCCCGTAACAATTACCAAGAGTCCTGGGCTTGGATTCAGTATAATGGGTGGTGTGAAACGAGCAGATAGGCATGATAATGTAAGTACCTTTTCTTCTCACCATATATTTTATGACAAAATGAAAGTGATCAACCTTGTAACAATCTTAAGTCCTGAAAAGTGTTCATTTCTGTGTAGTTTTTTTGTTTTTGATATGCCTAACTACAAACTCTTCATGAAGGAGAAAAAGAAATTACTGACTAAACCTTTTACATGAACAGACCAGCTTTTTCTCATACTCAGAGAAGATTGTTACCCACCCTTAAAGATGATTTATAAGAATAGTATTTCATTTGCCTGAAATTAGTTTTATTGTGGAATTATCCTGTTACTTCTAAACCAGTTATGTCCCATGAATGTTCACAAACAGTGGAAGGAGTAAAGGTAACCACTTTTCATGTACTTGAAGTGTTGAGTGAGACAGGCACACCACTGTGTGATAACTTCTGTCTTGATTATGGGCTTATTTGTGACCCAACATATCAGCTATATGGGGTTTCAGTACCAAACAAAGGAGGATTTTTATTTTCCTGGTCTAATTTTATCATCAAAATTTGACCCTTCTGAAGTGCATTTCGCTTTTAAATTAAATTTGTTTTAAAATATTCTGCTTTTCTGGTTTCAATTTTTGGTTTAACAGACAACATTGCAAAGGTTTTCTACAAAGAAAATATGCCTAAAATTCAAGATGATCCTTGTATCAGTTTAATGCGTTTTCCAAGAATTTAAATTACATAGCATGAAGTGGTTCGACATTGAAATGTTTCAAGTCAGTTTACTTTCATCACACATCACATAATCAACAAAACATTTCACCAGAATCTGAAATGTTAATGTTAATGTTTTAACTTATGTGACCCATTTGCAGAGTAGATAAATATTGAAAAACAGTGAGCTACAATGTAAAAGATAGTCTTATAATTTTAACTCGGCGAGAACAAGTATGGATGGGGTATGACGGAAATAGTTCAGACACTCAAAATTAACCCTGTTAAGATCATTGCAGTGTGGCATTTTGCTGCACAAAGCTCACTATTATTTGTCTCACATGAAGCAGACTCTAGTAATGATATCCTTGGGTGATCCAGCGGGCATACAAATACATACTCTGGTCGACGTTGCCGGAGGTGGTAGTCGTGTGTGTGTGTGTGTGTGTGTGTGTGTGTGTGTGTGTGTGTGTGTGTGTGTGTGTGTGTTTTTCTTTTTGTGATAAAGGCTGTGGCCAAAAGCTAATGTGTAAGTGTCCTTTAATTGTGCCTATCTGCAACTTAACATTTCATCTTTACAGGAAGTAGCAATCTATCTTTTTCTTACATTGTTAATACTTATTTAAAGGCTTTCAGTGACATAAGCTGCATTTGGGCATTGATTTGTAGGTAGTATTGAAAATATGCTTTGAGAATTACCTTCCTTCAGTAAACTACAAAATGTTTGTCTTAAAACAGTTATTCTTACCAAGCCCTGAATGTTACTCTCTTGCAAGAAATTTTGAATTGTATTTCTCAGTGTAACACTGCATAAAAGACTGAATATAGTGCAGGGTTTAATTTTTGTCTGGGACTTAACATGAAAAGTTGGTGATGCAAGAGTTTTACTTCATATGTCGTGTATGTCTAGGTCACCGTACAACAAGGTTGACAGCAGAGTATTCATACTTGGTTTTGGGAGGGATCCACTTCTGAGAAAGTTACAATCATGGTCTACCATTGTAATGTGAATCTGTTTTTCTCATCCCTGGTGTGATGCTTCAAATGCCAATGCTTTGAGAATGTGTTTTCCAACTGTGCAAACAATCCAGATTGTGGAGACTGGTTGGTCACTTCATGAAAACTCATCTGTGTCAATTGCGGAGACAGTTGCTGTACCTCACACTTGAAAGAACTTAAAAGACAGAAACTTCAGGTCTCCAATTGTATCTCGTATTTTGAAGTGCTGAAAAATTATGACGACCCTGTCCCAGTGGAATCAAATTTTTTGCTCCTACAGCAGTACCTGAACACTTACTCCCTCCATTCCCTCTATGTTAGATTCCCCATGGGGGAAGATGGAGGGGGATGGTTCCTGTTCTGGTAGCATCATCTTTGGGGACCTCAATTCACCCATCTGGTCAGAGAAGCAGCATCTCCTCCAGTGAAAGAACTCCCAGAAAATCTAGACCAGCAACTCTAGAACAGCCAGCAGTTAAAGAAACTGTGGACTACAGGTCTCAGGGCTTCCCACTCCTCTTCAGTTCCTACTGTCACAGTGGATAAGCCCTTGCAAGAGTCTCAGCCATCTAAAGTAGTTAACAAAGGAAAGTAATCTTTGGAGAAAGCTACTCTCGTGAGCCTAGAGATCCGAAACACTTTGTGTCAGTGATCACTTCCTTGTGATCCTGTCACTTTCTTGTTAGGGTGTGACAGACCAGTTGCTTCTCTGAAGAGGCCAACTGGCAGTTGTGTGCCTCCAATGTCCCCTTCATACCCTTTCCATTGGACTTCATTGATGAGGTTGTTGGAGGTGTCTGCACCACCATTGCCTACACTGATGGAACTGCTACTCCCCTTTGTATAAGCCCCTCCACCAGCAGCTGGTACCATGCTGGCCCAAAGACATTGCAACAGCTGTTCAGGCCCATCTCAAGTGATATCCTTTGCAGACCACTGTCATCACTTTTAAGCAGCTCCATGCAAGTGTTCACTATCTAATTAACTCAGTAAGAAGGAATGCTGGGAGCTCTACATCTCCTCCTAAGGAAGATATGCGTCTTTATTCCAGGTGTGAGTCAAGCTCCGTAGTGTACTGGCCGAAGATCAACAACTATTCTGGATCTCTACCTTCATGATGGTATTTCTACTAGTGCTTTGGTTCTTCCTGAACACCTCACAACCCATGTTGCGATGGTTCCTAGATCCTCTTCTCACCCAGCTACCTTTGAAACACACAAAAGACAAGTTGAAGACGCCCTTCTATCCTTAACATCCCTCAGTTCATTCAATTCATAATCATATGATCCAGTACCTAAATGCAACTCTCACAGATTAAATCTACTTAGGGTCTGCAGTCGTACTTGGCTAGCTGGTGTTTTGCAATGGGGAGAGAATGTCATCATCTCAGTCCTTAAACCAGGCAAAAACTCAAACATTATTGACAGCTACTGGCCAATTAATCAACCAATGTGGTTTGGGAACAGCTTCAAAAGATGGCAGTTTGATGAGTATGCTGGGGTTCTCAAATTACGGTGCCTTTGGTCCCCTATCAGTGTAGTTTCTGAGAGAGACAATCCACAACCATCTGGTTAGATTGGGAACAGCATCCCAATAGGTTTTCACTCACCTTACTTCACTGTTGTCACGTGTACTGGTGTTAATTATGTTTTTAGCCTTATTTCTCATCTCTGACATCAATACTAGGTAAATTTTACCACTCGAACATACTATTCTAGGTGATTGCCGATCACGAAAATCTTTAACGTAGAAAATGACATTTTAAGCGAAAGAGTTAAGTGAGATATTCTGCATGTAATTGACTACTCCTGTTACTATTATTTTTTATTATAGAGTAATATATCAATGTTTGGATATTTTTGTTCATAGGGAATTTACATAACGAAAGTTAATCCAGATGGTCCAGCAAGTGGCTTATTGTTCCCAGAAGACAAAATTTTAGAAGTGGACGGGATTGATTTTACAAAACTAGAGCATGATGATGCAGTAAGGATTCTAAAGCAAACTGGAAACATAGTAAACATGATGGTGTCAAGACAACAGCCATAGTTTTGCTGTCAAGTTTTCAATGCAGCTTCATATTACATGTGTAAGTTTTTTTTTTCTTTTTCATTTCTTACCTTACGTATATAGTGTTTCTTGTGCAAACCTAATGAGAGAAGATTCCTTGATGCATATAAATTGGGAGAGTGTCCAAAGTAGCTTTTGAGGGAACACAGCACCCCAAAAAGGTCACAACGTGAAATTTATTATTCAGTAATAAATTAAAACCATTTTCTACAAAGTAACAAAAGTTGACATATAGGCAAATATTCTTTAGATATCTTACTCATCTCAAAGCATTGTGCGGTGAACAGAGTTTCACTCACTGAAAATTGTAAACCTGAACCAAAAGCAAGTTCATATTACTTATAAGATCATGGACATGAGTGAAAGTTGTAGTAAAGGTGTAGGACAATAATGACAATGGCTTTAAAATAGTTTGTTGGTCTTAAATAATAGTCACAAGGTGTTTCTGGACCCATTTATTATTCATTACGTGTTTTGGGTACTGTCCATCTTCAAATCACCTGGTGACAAAGTAACAGAAAAAAAATAGATTTTTTTTTTTTTTTTTTTTTTTTTTTTACAATCTTGCAAGATTACGTAAGTGTTTTAAAAGAGGACATATGCTACAACATAATTGAACACACAGACATTTAAAACAAAATACATACTTTTTAATACAGAATCAGTGTAGAACTTTGGCAAGAATGTCAATTAATGCTGAAAAAAACAAAAAGTGTACCAATCCACACAGCAAATAACTCTATGACCTAACATGTGTACTACTTGTAGCCGAGTAATGGGGCTGGCAGATAGTCGCACATAAGAGAGCTTGTTGTCACTAGATGGTGTAAGTGTTGTGGTGCTGCCCTGTATGGCTGATACCTAATTACAAGTGGTAATTTCAATACCTATTGCAATATTTATACAGATTTTTCCTACAGTATAAATAAACATTAATACTAATGTTAGAAAGAAACAAATTTAAGAAACATACAGGGTTTTATCCCACACGAGAGAGGTTATTGGTGCTGAATGGCGAAAGTGCTGTGGTGCTGCCATATGTGGCCAGCACATAATTACAAGTGGTAATTTCAGTACATAATACAATATTTAGTGTAAAATGTTTGCAGATAGTCTCGTACATTATAAGTTAGAATTAATACCAACATGAGGCAAAGACAAGTTTGAAATATGTACAATTTTGTGCAGTGAAGATATTTTTGGTTGAAGGCATACAAGAGAAAGAGGAACGAAACTAGAAGCCTGTGTTAAGAGGCAGAAGTTGACAAACAAACCATAAAATATACAGAAGAACATAACCGAATGCAATCAAATATGGAAATGTAGATTTTTGTTCATATTTTTACCTTCTGTTTGTTCATAAACAACTCATCAAAAATTCTAAAGAACCATTGTGTGCTGCTGTAACGAAAAAGTGGATCACTAGAGATCCTCAAAGAGATTGAAATATACACTGACTGCCGTTCAACCCCAAATCTGATCATTAATGAACAGAATGAGATTTTCGCTCTGCAGCGGATTGTGTGCTGATATGAAACTTCCTGGCAGATTAAAACTGTGTGCCGGACCGAGACTCGAACCTGCAGGAGAGCTTCTGTAAAGTTTGGAAGGCAGGAGATGAGGTACTGGCAGAAGTAAAGCTGTGAGGTCGGGGCATGAGTTGTGCTTGGGTAGCTCAGTTGGTAGAGCACTTTCCCGTGAAAGGCAAAGGTCCCAAGTTCGAGTCTCGGTCCGGCACACAGTTTTAATCTGCCAGGAAGTTTCAATTAATGAATAGATCACCAGCAACAGTCAATGGTTCCTTAGCATTTCTGAACAAATACAGGGCAAAAATGCGAACAAAAAATTGCATTTCCATACTTCATTGGGTTAGGTTGGGTTCTCCTGTATATTTTATGGTTTATTTATCACCTTTGACCTCTTGGCACAGGCTTTTAGTTATCTGTTTTTGTGTTTGCTACAAAAAATATCTTTATTGCAAAACCCTGTATATATATTTCAAACTTTTCTTTGTCTCATGTTGGCATTAATTTTTATTTATAATGTGAGAAAAAATCTGTTAACATTTTATGTCAAATGTTGTAATATGTATTGAAATTACCACCTCTAATTACATGCCAGCCATATATGGAAGCACCACAGCCATTTGGCATCAACAAGCTGAAGTGCTCTTGTGTGGGACTATCTGCCAGCCATACTACTAAGCACACATGTTAGGTCAAAGTTATTTGCTGTGTGGACTAGTAAACTTTGTTTCTTTCGATGTTCATTAGGAGTCTTATTAATGTTCAATTATGTTTAAGTATATGTCCTCTTTAAGACACTTGTGTAATCTTGCAAGATTGTAAAAAAAAAAAAAAAAAAAAAAAATCTGTTACCAGTTTGTCACTAGGTCATCTGAAGATGAATAATAAGTGGGTCCAGAAACATCCTGTGACTATTATTTTGTGACCAACCAGCTAGTTTAAAGCCACTTTCATAATTGTGACTTGTAAGAGCTAATCCTCATTATTAATGCATAAGTGACATTTTTTATGCGCAAATAGGTTGTGCGTATTGTAGCTTACACAGTTGACAGTTCTTCAGTAGGTGTACCGTGGGCCAGAGCTATGTAACTGGCCATCTGTTGTAAGGCCTTGATATGCTAAAAAGTTCTCAAATTGATGTTTACTGGAGACTTGTGCATTCACTGTAGTTTGTAATCATTTGTGTGAAAAAATGTACTGTACATGCAAGTTGCCTTGATGTTGGCTGTTTGTGTTTACAATAGATTCCATACTTTCATGTTCTCATGCAGTATCCTACTTGAGTAGTTATCCCATCATTAACTTTGCCAGTGTGTGTTGAAATTTTTCCAACAATGATGTTAAAAGTTGCCAAGTTCTTGCCCTCTTACTTCTGGGTAAGATTTAGCTGAATACTTTTTATATCACTTGTGACCAGCTTAACATCATAGATTTCAGATGTGGACATTGTCTGTTTTTGTCTAAATATTTACTGTATACATGTAAAAATTAATAAAGTGCTTAATGCTCACAGAAGTGATGAGTGGTGTCCAATGGTTACTACCTGAAGACGGGTTTCAGGAGAGTTTGGGATCAGGCGTTGTTCAGAGGCAGGCAGCCACAAAGAGCTCTATTATGATGATAGTTTTGATTGGAAGTGATACCATTTCAATCAGAAGCAGCCCTTAAGCATACTACCTGAACTATGGAGAACTGAACTTGTGTGTTTCATTTTCCACTTTTTTGTTTGCCCATAAAGCAGTGAAATGCTTGAGCAGCAGACAACTACACCTACTACTACTACTACTACTACTACTACTACTGGTTCTGTTTGTGCAGATCGTGGAGTTATCAATCCTAATAGCAGTTTAGAGTTGCGTTCGCCATAGGCTACAACATAGGCTAATTCCACACAATGATGGGAGAAAGAAGTAGATTAGCTACATTAATTACAGAGACATTCACTCTTGCAAATCAGGAAAAGAACATGTTTGTAAAATGCAGGAGCAACCATAGTGAAGACCAGAATGATTCACTTATTAACAATAATAACAGCTGGATATTAAATTCCAAGCCATGTAGAACTCAATAATATTTATTAAACTATTACATGTTTTGAATGAGAAATAATCAGTCGAAGGAAAAGATCCAAACATGGGTTGAATGTGATGATTGGACACTTTTATGGATCACGTGTCTTAGGAGCTGCAGTAAAATAAAGTTTCAGAGAAAATCTCACATAAAATTTCTGATGAGACTACAGTGATAATGGGAAATTTCAACTGTTGACTGTGAGGCTTTTGAAATATTTTACACCTATTTCTGAAAATCACCTTGAGCAGTTAATTAGAGAAACTGGTCATGACAGGGAATGTCTTTAATCTTCTAATGACAAAGAGGCCTAAAATGTTTGATTCAGTTACCGTAGAGAAGGGAATTGCAGACTTATTGTGACTGTGTTAGTATCAATAATTACAGGTGTTACTAAGCAATTCCTTCCCTTTTAATGTATGCATACCTAGTATTTCTTACTACTACTATGAGGGTCATTCAGTAAGTAATGCCCCACATTTTTTTTTCTCTCCTCAGAACACATTCATTGTTGAGAATCAGAATTTGGTGACAATATACATCAACATGTCTTGTCCATGTCCTATTTTTCTACAGAGTCTCCGTCACATTCTGTGGCCCTATGCCAACGTTGTGGAAGACCATGTATTCCCTGCTGTTAAAAGCTCTTGTCCTGTAGGCATAGCCATGTTTTCACTACATGACTGACACTCATGTCATCTTCAAAGTGTGTTCCCTGTAGAGAATCTTTAAGCTGCCCAAAGAGGTGGAAGTCAAAGGGTGCCAGGTCTGGATTGTAGGGTGGATGAGGCGGTGATGTCCAGTCCAATTTGGCCATGTTTTCCCAGGTTCTCCGACTTGTGTGTGGGCGTGCATTATTGTGTTGGAGCAAGATTTCTGCTGGATTCTTGTCCAATCAAACACATTGTAAACGGTTCTTGAGTTCATTCAGAGCCTTCATATACGTCGCTGAATTGATGGTTGACCCTCCTGGCACCACTACCATGAGAATGACTCCATCACAATCCCAGAAGACTGTCACCATGACTTTTCCTGCAGAAGGGGTTGTCTTGAATTTCTTCTTTTGTGGTGAATGAGGATGATGCCACTCCATGGACTGCCTTTTTGTTTCCGGCGCGAAGTGGTGCCCCGAGCTTTTGTCCCCTGTAACGATCCGTGACAGAAAGGCCTCTGTTGGTCTCAAAATGCTCCAACAACTCGGATGAAATGGCCTTTCTTTGAATCTTGTGATTCGCTGTGAGCATTCATGGAACCCATCATGAGCCCCTCTTTGAATATCCAAGAGTCTCGATCATTGCAGACGCACTTACAATGCTGACCAACAACTGTAGAGCCAATTGCCGTGTTGCGATGTGCTGGTCGGTACAAATGATGCCATCTGCACGATTCAGCATGTCTGGAACAGTGGCTGTGACAGGACATCCTGAGTGTGACTGATCATGGAGCTCTGTTTCTGCATTTCCTGAGGCTGTAAGTTACCTTACCCATTCCCCAACAGTACTCATGTCAACTGCAGCATTGCCATACACTGCACACAAACATTTATGGATGTTCACCTCAATTTCTTTTTCTGCACACAAGAATTCAATAACAGAACGTCCTGTTTAGCCAAAGTTTAAAAATGGCTCTGAAATTTCCAGGATTCATGGAATATTCTGTCCCATCACAACCTCTGAAAGCTAGCTCCTGCTCACACAAAAAACTTGTGATATCAATTAAAATTTTTGTGATGTCTCTTAGCATTCACTTTAGTTTGTGCTGTTCATTAAGTGACTTTGAAATATTAAATACTTGTTTGGTAGTTCATTACATGAAATAAAACTACTTAGATGATCTTTAGACGAAGCATGCCATGCCATGCCATGCCTTTAGACTGATTCTTCAGATTGTCGAAACAATCAGTGGGTCATACAATTTTCTTGCCCTTAAAAGCAAACGTGGTCAGCAGAATAATTTCCCTTTTGTAAGCTAGGACATAACTTTTATGGTGCTCATACCATGAACTTTGTAAAGCACTCATTTTGAACTTATGTTTCTGAAGAAGATGTAGTGTCAGCATTTGATGTCCTCTCTTCAAAATTTCATGTCATTTAGTTTCACACCACCTTGAAAACGACATCTCCCGCAAGAAATTAATGATGTCCTCACTCAAAAGCATTACATTAGTACTTATACGAGGTATACAAGGTTGGACTTCATCCATATTCATTGTACATGGGACAACTACTGTACACAAGACAACTAACTTAACAGAAACATAGAGGGGTGACATAAATCCTCCATTGCCCAAACAGGCTACAGTTATTGCTCTATTGCTTAGTCCCCTAAGAAATCAAAATCATCCACTCATCTTTCTGAAGATAAACACACAGTTACTTAAACAGGAAACATTCTCCAGGTTTCAGAACTTCCATAGGATAGTGCAATGATCTTACTGGAGTAGTGGCAGACTCATGTTCACAAGAATACCTTTCTCTAGTTAATTCTAAATGAGCTAATAGTCATCCGGCATGACCTTAAATAATTTCTAGAGTGAGCATAATGTGGCCCTTGCCTAATGCAAGCACACCACATAGCAAAAGGCTCAGACAGAGGTGCCCGTAAAGATAAATTAGAATATTTTACAGAATTTAAATTATATGGAAGAATTTCAAATATTTTCCACATGCAGTCAACATTTATAGAACTGTTGGTATGAAGTGATGTTCTTCAGACAGGTGGTAGACCTACGCGTGTCTGTTAGCTCCATTAGCAGGGGTTTGACAGCTTCCAGAACGCTCAGAAATCTGAGCCTAAAGGAGTCATACCAACATCCACATCATTCTCACATTCCACTGCTTATAGTGAAGGGGGAATCAACAGAATAGCTGAGCCTTTACTCTTAAATCCCTGTCTCTGTGTGACTATTATGCTTTGATGTGTCATAAATTGCCAATGTTTTGAAAGTGTGAAAGATCCTTTTTTTGTTTCTGTAGTAAAGGCAAGCTAAGTATGAAACTACATCACTTGAGCACACTAGAATATGGTAACATAAGTCACCTAGTGAGAGTTTCACAAGCGATCAGATGAAACTAGGTCACTCTACATGTGCCATTAATTTCAACTGCTAATGAGTTCCTTGCTTGCTAACAGTGTTTTCTTGATGAAGTGCATTATTTGCAAGTTTATTTCTGTTACTTGAAGTGCATTTTAAATAGTTTTCACAATATGTACAAGGGTCATTCAATAATTAAAGAGACAAATTGGTCTGGAGGAAAAATCTTTTATTTTTACAAAACAATACTTTTTCTACTTAATCCCCTTGAACATATATGCACTTGTTCCAAAAGGCTACAAGCGTTTTTATTCTGGCTGCAAAGAACTCTGTATCTTGATGTTTGAAACAATTTCCCACAAACTTTTTCATGTCCTTGTTGTCTTGGAACCTCTTCCTACATAATGCCTCCTTCAGTGCACCAAACAAATTGTAATCATTATGTGCTAAATCAGGACTGTAATGGGAATGAAGCAGTACTTCCCAGCCCATTTTGTCAATGGTTTCATGGGTTAGTTGAGCAATATGAGAATGTGTGTTGACTTGCTGAGAATCACACCTCTCCTGTGAGATCCACGATGTCTCTCTCTCTCATGGCTGGTTTCACCTTGCTTAAAAGCAAATCCAAGCAGTGTTGGCTGTTCATTGTATGCTGCTCTTTGAGATAATCACAAAAAACTGGACCTTCTGCATCCCAAAACACCATCAACATTACTTTTAGTGCTGATGCTTGGGTTTTGAATTTTTTCTTGACAGGTGAGCTGGTGTGCTTCCACTCCATGCTTTGTCTTCTTGATTCTGGCTCATAATAGTGAACCCAAGTTTCACCACAAGTTAAAATTTTGTTGAGGAAGTGCTCACTGTCTCTTTCAATGTTCCTGTAGCTCTATGCACTCTCTCAACCTTGTTTCCTTGTGTAGCCACGTCAGCTCCTTTGGGACACATCTTGCGCATGTTTTGCGGTACTTCAGCTTGTTACAGATAATGCAATGATGAACTGTACCAGTACTAACTTGAATCTTATCAGCCATCATTTCTACAGTCAGATGGTGTTCGTCACGAATAATGTCATCAATTCGACTTTCAAGTGAGGGAGTTTAAACTGCATCTGGTCTGTCAGAACACTGTTCGTCAGTCACTGAGTCACGACCATTTTTGAACTGCCCTATCCACTTGTAAAAATTTGCATGATTCATACAACCTTCATCATAAACTTCAGACATTCTGATATATATATATTCACTGGTTTCTCACCTTCAGCAAGTTAAAAAATGAATAACAGAATGTTGTTCAACTAATGTGGACATTTCAAGTGGACTTGCCATCTTGAAATGTATTTTTGAGGTTATAAACAAAACAGTGTTGATACATCAGCTAATCGGGGCTCATCCCAGTGATGCCAACATAAAGCCATAAAAGTATCAAACTTGCCCTACTAACAGTCCCTCCCCCCTCCCTCAGACCAGTTTGTCTCTTTAATTATTGAATGACCCTCATATATTAGACAGAACTGCCGAAAACATGTATTTTGTCAGTAGAACAATCCAACCTTGAGAAATTGACAACATTGCTCACAGATTTGCGACCTTCCGCCAATATGGAAACCATGAGCCACTTCTTGTTCAATGTTTAATAATACACGCAGTCAGTATTTGCCTAGTATTTTGTAACTTCTAACTAAATTGATTATACAATTTATGGTATCTTAATGTGGTATTATATGCCTGTATTCATATGTGCATAATTTATATAATTATTATTTACTCAGTAGTGTGTATCATATTATTCTCTTAACTTACATGTACATAATATTGTACAAAATGGGCTTAGGTAATATTGACTGATTAATATGAAATTTGCTTGTGTGGGCAATGTTTGTTGTATCTTCTGGTGTCACATCATAGCAATGAAATATTTTATTGTGCCCACATCTTTTTATAGTGTCTGTAATTGTGTTTGGTGCATCAAAATTGTAGAAGAATTTTGTTCTCAATTCTCACATGAAGTTGGAGAATGTGTTGAGTCCCCCTAATGACTGGTTGGGTACAAGAAATGAGAGAGGTGCTTATTTCATCATATTTAGATGAACAGCCTAGTTTCATCATATTGCATGTACCTAAAATTTTGTTTAGAAAAACTGCATTCATTTTATAAGCGCTTCTCTCAAGAAATTACAAACATCATGTAATACCATGTCATTATGCCCCTGGACTTGATAACTACTTCGTTTCAGTTACAAAGTGAGTCCACAAGGTTGTGCAGATATATCACATCCAGGTTAAGCCACTCACTGAGGATGTGATCACGCATTTCCACCAAATAATGGGTATACTGATGTTGGCATTTTAAGTGTTGTTCCAACATGCTGTACAGAATTTCTATGGAGTTCAAGTCAAGTGATTTTGCAGGCCAATCAAGATGTAATAGGGTAGAGGAGTGTTCAGAAAATCAGTCAAATATTCTTCCAGCCCAATAAACTTTACTACTGTTGTCCTGAAAAATAGATGTATTGATATCATACTCATGATGTACATGTTAGCTGAGAAGCAACACCTAATCATTCAGAATGTTTCTGTTTCATGTTAGTGGTTACCTCAGGGAGTGGGCCCAACTCATGATAAGAAAAACACCTCCAAAACATCACAGACCCACTTCTGGCTTGACCCTGACCTTGCACAGACTCAGACTCAGGATGAAATGCTTCATTTGGCCTTTGGTGCACTAGACGATGTGCGTCATTTGAATATAGGCAAAAACGTGATTCTTCAGACCACATTATGGTCCACCAGTCAGCTACTGACCACTTGCAACATCAAATTCGCACATCTTTATGTGCCCATGTTAGCAGTGACCTCTTGCAAGCTAACCAACTTCAAATTTTCATTGCATGTCCAGTTCCTGTCACAATGTTCTCCCACTAACAGATGCGGATGGACTTTCATTCACTGACTGCAACAATCCCTGTTGTGTTTGGCATTCGTTTTGATTCTCAAGCTGTGAAACACATCACTGGACCATCTCAGTCAGGGTCTTTTTCAACCAGAACTCTGATGATATGTTTTGCTGCCACATGTGTTGCACAGATGCGTGTATACGTGTTGAACATTCCACCTTGAAGCATCAACAAATACAGAAACTTCCCACACATTGTATAGTCATAGATGTGGCTAAACACAATTGCCTCTTTTTTTTCCACTGTATCACATCCTTAAATTTATTCATGTTCATGTACAATGACCACTTGAAACATAAATGTGTCTCTGATTGCTACTTCCAAATGCTCATGTAGAATCGGTGCATACACAGTTGAGCATGTGACTGTCACTGCACCATCTGCAAAGGCTTAACAATTCATCTGTGCATGTGCACTGGGGTGATTGATTTTTTTGTCCAGTTATCTTACGAAGACAGCATCATTCAGGTACAGACAACACATAAGTGGCTTATCAAACTGATTGGTTAGTAAGTGCAATACCATCCATTTTAAATGCCAAGTTGTTCATCTCAGGGCACATACCAAGAAGAGACCTCACAGAAAATCCCTGCTGCGGCCATTTGAAAATGTTCAAAACTTTCATCTTTTAAAATTAACTTACATGTGGCTGGTTGCTGTTCTCAGTTGCTTGTGCTGGAGGCAGTTACTTAATATGTTTGAATTTGTCAAGATAGCTTTAACATTTTTGTAGATTGCAAAGAACTATAATGGAACGTCCTGAAGGAATGGCCACATATCAGTGAAGTTTCATTCACATGCTCTAAAGGTTGTGTATGATAATTGTCATGAGATCAGACATCTATGGATGTATAGCCTTTAACACTTATTTCATTATCTTGTATAGTGCCCTCTAACTACAATAGTGTCCCACAACCATGCAGAGAAAACAGTCTTAGAGGTGTTGGATATCATCTCTCCAAATAGTGTCCATTCTACCCCCCCTTTAGTACCAATTGGTCAAGGAATTTTGCACTAATGTAGACAGGAACAGACATGGTCCGATCCTGCTAAATGGGGGAGTGGTCCAATAATTGTGCTGGTTGGGGGAGTTGATGAATATCTTACAGGGTGCACGGGAATATTGTCCAGAGAGAAGAGCACAGTAACAGAAGGGCCTTCCAAGGATGTATGCTACACTTGTCTGCACACCTTTCAAGCACCAGAATCTTAGTAGGCTGTATTTCCACACCCATGATGCCCTGTGTTGGTAACATACATTGCAGCAGCTCTCCTGGTTGATGCTACAAAAGTAGAACTGGAAATAATTAAACAGATTTAACAGAAGTAAGAAGTTTTATACACAAGTTGCAGACAAACTGGGTAATAATATTAAAACTCAGTTGCAAAAGAATCAGAACAACACTATTATGATAAAATTGCATTACAGAAGCTGGAACAGAACAACAACAACAACAACAACAAGAATAAAGCATACTGGTAGCCAGTGTGGGACCTATTGACTACACAAAGAGTAGGTAATTAGAAGGATAAAACTTGGTATAAAAAACAATTTTAAAAGAAATGAGAGGGTCACATTCTCTTGCTGTCATTAACATCTGATCCTGTAAGTACACTATTGGTTCTCAATAAATGCAGTTCAGAGATACGGTATGGACAAGAGAATGTGTATAGGAATTTTCTTTTATTCCAGGCAGCAGCAATTAGAGTCTCTGATTGAGCCTGTGGGCGTGGGGGTGGGGGGGATGCACAGTTCACACAGTACACCATATTCTCAAACTCTATCAGTATGTTAAATAGCTGTGAAGTGCATAGAATTACTGAGTTGCAAATTCACCTAATTCCATATATGACTGTGATCACTGATAGACATAGAAAAATTGATTGACCATTACAACAAGGCTACATTACATGTATTTGATTGGCAATTAAATCATAAACCTGACAGTCACTCAGTATATTTAATCACATTTAAGCTACTCACCATGTGAGTTACTTTTGACATTTTCTGTTTGTGTAATTTTCATCTATTCTGTATTCATTGGTGGTTATTGAAAAAATGCATAGTCACCCCATGGTTTGTAGTCAACTTTAAAATGTACAATGCATGCTTGCACCGCCCCCCACCTCACACGCATGCACACACGCACTTGGAAACGAATGACTGCTGCAAGGAATGAAAGAGAGCTGTTGTACACATTCTCAAAATTTGGATTATTGCTTCTTGGAACTGCATTTTATCACAACCATTAGTGTAACTGGCTGGGTAAAGCAGTTCAAAAGACAAGATCATACAATCTCCTGTGGGACATTGCATAGTAAAGCACTACATGTTTAAACAAACTTTCGGATTTAGGATAGCTTTAGTTTCTAAGCACATTACCAAAGTTTCAGTTCATTTCATGTGGATGATTGTATTCTTATCAGTCTTGGCAGTGTTGTAAATTCGAAAAGTCCACAACTTCTTAAAAGTAATGATGAAATAAGTGTCCTGTATAATTTTTGTTGCACAATCCAAGTATTTGTGTTTGCCAATTTTGATTTATTCCTTTTCATTTTTTGCAGCGTGAAGTACAATGTTTCATTTGTTGATGTTGTATAGAATAGCTATTCTGGCTTCAGTTGAAGAGTACTGAAGAATCTGTTTGGTGTCGTCTATCAGCAAACCTGCCAGTGATATTAATTTGACATCATCGCATGAAGAATTTTACTGCAGCTATCTGTCAAATGCTGCGATTATGGAACTCCAGTGTAACAAATTTGTGCTATTCAGTTGTTCCTATGTCCATTGAATCTGTTATTGCATCGATAATTTTATGAATCTCACAGATACTCATACTTTCTGGTTGTGATACAGATCTTGCTATATTACTGTTGAACTGTAAAGAAGTCAAAATATTTATTTTTAATTCAAGTGTCCTGTAATAACAAATAATACTCTACACAGCTGTTGTTCGTCCTTGAATGTTCTAATAAATATATGATTGTTATAGTTATACTTTGTCATGTGACAAAAAAAAAGGTGTCAAATGTCTGCATGCTTTGTGTGTGTTTGTGGAGAGAGAGAGAGAGAGAGAGAGAGAGAGAGAGAGAGAGAGAGAGAGAGAGATCTAGATTGAAAATAATATAATCGTGTTATTTCTGACCTTTGAGTTAAAGGCCAGCTGATATCACGCCTTTATTTTTTACATTAATCTGTATATTCGTATAATTTGTGTCTGCTACTTTATGGTCTATTTTGAATGTTTTAAGCAGATTGGTGCAGCTGAGGTTCAGAGAACATGAGAATGGATAAGTATTTAAATGTGTGTATGTGGGTGTATGCTATTTAATTATTTAAATAGAAATCTAATGTGTTCATTTCTGTGCTGTTGCATTTAAAAGCCAGTTGATATTATTTAATTTTTATATGCTATCTGAAGACTTTATCATGTGTTTTTCAGTTAAAATGAAAAGTGATGTGATCAACTTAATTTTATAATGTTGCATTTAAAAATCAGTTTTACAACTGTTATTTTCATGTGTCAATGTCTATGCATTATTTGGAACTTCAGAACTAATTGTGTCTCTGTTACATAAAATGAAATATAATGTGTTTGTTACATTTTTATAAAATTATAATTAGTCAGATAATGTTTGAATGTCCTCTTGTTTGTTTTTTGTCAAACATATTAATTTTTTTACCAATAAATTTTGTTTACCTGTGTGGCAGGTGTTTTCTTCACTTGAGACTGATTTTTATGAGTAGTGAATACACAGAGTGAAAATACTTTGTGAAAAAAATCTGTTCTTTTTTGTACATACATTATGGAACACACATTAATTACCAAAAAGCTTTCCTGTACAAAAAGCAGTAGGGTATGGGAAAAGCAATTATTCCAAATGTGTTGTAGTGGAATGACATATTATGGGATAATTGGAACCATAACTAGCATCCAGTGGTTAGAGAAATTGGAGAGACAATTACTAATCTAATTTTGTGCCATGTAAACAGAATTATTGTTATAGAACAAATGTTAGTTATGATTTGATAATGGTGGAAGAAGTAATGCACAATAGCTTCGTTTATTCAAGCATCTTATGGCAATACTTTAAAGATATAATGGGAGATTCCTTTCCTTATTGCCAGATCAAGGTTCGAATCCAACTCCTTCAGATTTCGAGCCATTAATTTATGCTCAATATGTAACAACAGTCATGATATAGAGCAGTTTTTGTGCTACCGTGGCCATCATTTCTTTTCTGTTATTTCATCTTGTTTAGGTGGTATTTGTTCTTACACTTTCATATCTGTCTGTTTTAATATATTTTATATAATTTTTATTGGTTTGTACATCCTTTATGTATGTTTCCCTGCCCCGCTGCTGATGTGTTCTCTGGTTTACATTTAGGTTGTCTTAATTTCTTTCTTATCCATTTGTATTTACTTATTTTCTTGCCAGGCCCTGCTTGTTATATAGTATGTTTTCTATAGGTTTTACCATTTTAATCGTGTTGTTGTCTCCTAATTTTTGGGAATTTGGTAACAATGTACTACAAGAACAGTAACAGTGTTTCTGAAAATTTTTCACTTTCCAGTAATTTTTGACATTTATTACAAATTCTTGTTTTTCACCCAGAATTGCTTAAAATTGTTCATTCGTCCTCATAATTTGGGGCAACTGTAATTGTCTCCAAAGTTGTGGAAGAATTTTTCCAAACCCAACCTGGTTGTTGATTCATTCACTGCAGTCTCAATTATAATTTCTTATTCATTATTACCTGTCTCAATTATAATTTCTTATTCATTATTACCCATACAAAAACGTGCTACTAGATGATATTTTCTGTACGTTTTGAACCAGTTGCACTTCCAAGATACAGGTCAATTAGCTGTTTGAATTGAATAACATTTTTTTGAAGAGGCCACTGCTTATTGAATACAGAGAACAGATAAAACATTATGACTCCCGCTCCCCCTCCCTCACTTTGTACAGTTGTAGGCAAGGATATAGAGATATCATTTGACTGGGGAGAATTATTGCAGTAAGGCACCTGGAGAGGATTCAGACTGTTACCTGCTAGTTGGAACAGTACACATGCACTGACAATTGTTGGATATTCATATGCTGATTTCAGAATTACCTCTCAAACTTGTATGAAAGATTGTGAAATGGGTTGTAAATGAGAGGGCAGTGTAAGCCCATACCTCATCAGGAACATGATGTTGAAGATTTGTCAGGTCAGTAAATTGGAAATTGTAGTGGAGTACAATTCTGAGGAATGCTTAAGTGCTTAAAAGCGCAGTGTTCAGTGCCCAACAAGCCAGCAATATAAGTTACAATTGCAGTGGCCCCAGGAACATCATGATTGGAAACCATTTTTCTGATCTATTTTGAACCCATGATGCAGAAGTAGTTGTTGCTGTTTTTGAGAGAGAATGTTACTCTTGCCAAGACAAAAGTGTATATATACCCCTGTCATGTGACTGGGGTGTCTGACAGTTGAGAGCAGGATGGGTCCGATGCAGAATTTCAGTGGACATGTTCACAGATGGTTGGGACACTCCTATACTTAGGTGATGCTGACACTGGGCGCTTCATTTGCTGCCACTCAACAATGGACCACGAGTATCTTGATTCGGGTAAAACCATCACTGCCAAAGTTATTTGCCATGAGTAATGGCATTCTTATGATAGGAGTAGTCGATGATTATTTCAGATTGCCACAGTGGATAGACAGACATGCTTTAATTCAGCAAATCACCAATTCAGTGCTGAACAATGACTACTAGTTTGGAAATTACCATCCAGAACAGCTACCATCATTGCTGTCCCACATGTGTACCTTGTCTTCTCACATGTTACAGGGCAAGGAGGTTGACGGCATAGGAACTCCGTTGTTGGACGCTCAGGAAAAAGTCGCCTGTAGCAATGGTTAGCAGTTAACATTCCTACAAAACAATGGCAGGTTGGAAGTATGTCAAAAGTATGTGGCATACATCCTACTTGCCAATGAGACACAATTGAAGAAGGTGGTGGAGGTACTCTCACGATGATGTTTACACGGGATTAAATGGTGCCCAATGTATGCCATATCATATTACTAGCAGACTGTAAAGCTACTTATTGTTCAATTATGTGCATCCATTTGTTATCTTACATCACTCCACATGCAACCTGTACTTCCAGTAAGACAATACTCCATCTCATCTCTACAAATTGTGCCAGAATGATTTGAGGAACACTCCATGGCTATGAAGGTGCTATCAAACCCACAAAAGATGACATTAAATGAGATGTGTGCACCTTGGACCCAGCTCCAACGTATCTCTGCAATTTTCGGCAGTTGAATGGTTACAGGTTCTGAGAATGGAAAATATTGGAGAGCCATTCCAGAGTACATGCCATGATGTCTTATGGCAATCATCTTGGGAAAAAAGGATGTTATATGCTAGTAAGTATCTTGTGTCTAGTCCAACTGCTGCTTAGCGTACATACTAGTAATGCTAGAATTATGAGAGATTTACCAGGACTTCGCTTGGACTCTTGGCAGTTATGTGAGGCAGCAAGAGAACCGTTTATGTCAATGATATTGCTGACCACTTGCATGCCTCTGCCGTTGATTTCTCCTGCACTGAATAGGTTATTTCTCCAGGAGGACAGTTGTCCATTTCACAAGGTCATAATTGTACATCACCATGATAGTGTAGTCCAGTGGTACAAATCAAATGGCTCTGAGCACTATGGGACTTAACATCTGAGGTCATCAGTCCTCTAGAACTTAGAACTACTTAAACCTAACCTAAGAACCTCACACAGATCCATACCCAAGGCAGGATTCGAACCTGCGACCGTAGTGGTTGCGCGGTTCCAGACTGAAGCACCTAGAACAGCTCGGCCACACCAGCCGGCAGTCCAATGGTTGTCCTGGCCTCCATATTCATTGGGTATTAAATTTAAGAAACATATTTCAGATGTCATCAAGTACCAGTTCAAAGTGCTATAACATCTTAATAAGCTACAGGAATTGTAAGGCTTGTTTGACATTGGGTGCCACACAATTTGTGTTTCACCATATAGTCTTAAAATTCATGCTTCCATGAACTGCAGGAGGGTGGGATTCAGTAGGTAATCGATTTTGGTGTCTAGAAAGGTAGAAAGGAAAATCGACAGAAGATGGGAGCTAGTAGCCAGAAATCTATCTGTAGTGGCCTTCTCTCTTCTGTTGCTGAAAGGATATTAAATTTGCTAGGTTGCATAATGAGGTCAAGCTGTTATTTCACAGTGCTGCTATGAATGGAAAGAACACAGAGGTCCACATATCTGAATTTGCGATTTGCGAATTTTGGGATATTCAGTGCAATGTTCACTGAATGACACTGTCGGGGGGGGGGGAGAGTGAGTTGCAGGAAGATTGAAATTATATAAAAGAATAACAGCCATTTCAAATGCATTGTGCTCAGTGAAAAAGCTGAAAATCACACTACTGAAATCTTGCTTTAATACTTAAAGGCAGAATAACATGATGGCCACTGTTGTGGTAATAGAAGCACAAGTTTGAGCAAAAAAGGAAAACTGATATTTGAGTATGCATCTTGATGTTATTTGTGCGCCTAGAACAGAGAAGATAGGTAATATGAAAATAGATTACTGCCGTGAGTCTAGCTAATGGCACTTAACAATGAAGCTAAGAAAAGACCAGAGGGTAGATTTGAATTATGTCATACATGTGTCTTCAGAATTAAGCAAGTTGTGTTCTGCAAGAAACAATGGGACATTGCATATTTCTGTCTTAGTAGGTCTAAAAGATAAATTGTTGACTAAGGAAGCAATTGTTTGACAAACTAGGATACATACTGTGACATTTTATTTTTTACTGAAGCAGATATTGAAAATGTCATCATGCATATCTAGCAAATCCGATGGGATAGGCCCAAAAATCCTGTATATTTACATGGAATATGAACAAGACTGTGAAGGAGGAAGCTTAATGTTTGATGTTCTTTTGATGATGAGGTCATTAGAAACAGAGAAGATGCTTTGGTTTAGCAGAGATAGAGAAGGAAATGGGCTGTAGTCTTCTCAAAGGAGCCCTCCTGAAATTGTTCTTAATCAGTTTAGGGAAACTATAGAAAACATTAGGCACAGCATGTAGTGAGATGATACGATATGATGCAGAAACAACCCACATTGTTGGAGCGTGTAGAAATGCAGTTGAAGCAACTTCTCTGGTTCATGGTGGGATGACAGTGATCCAACCCCAGTATGATTTTCTGTTGTATCACCCAGTGCAATAAGGAATTACGGTTGCTCTGGACAAAGTTGAATTACTTTTTCGTGGGGGAAAAGTAGTAGGAAAACTGAAATTATGATACACTGGGCTGGAAATTTCATGTTGTGTGATGTATCTTAAAACTTGTTGTGTGTAGATGAAGCAATGCTACAGCCATATTTGTTGTTAGTTTCTCACTGGTTTTGGCATTCACTGTATTCTCTGCTATGCCATCATTCTCATTTGATTTTGAGGTAACTATTTGATAAAATAAAAATTGATTTTTTTTGCATCTTGTAGGTCTGATATTACAGTTTGATAATTAAGTGGTTTTCTTTTCACTGTTGCCTGTAGTTATTGTGATACTTTGAAATTAAGTAAAATGCAGAGCTTATTTTGGAACATCTGCAGTAAAAGAATGAAGTCACTGGGCAGTTTACATTTGGTGCATTTTAGGTCATACCACATTGGAGTTTCATTATGGAGAACAATGGTTGAAACCAGTGTCCAGTCATCTTGATCTATGTTTTCCGTGATTTCCTTAAATCACTTGAGGCAAATGGTGGGATGGTTCCTTCCAAAGGGGATGGTCACTTTCCTTCTCCATCCTTCCCTGATCTGAGCTTGTGTTCCATCACTAATGACCTTTCCTTTCCAGGTATGAAACGCTTATCTCCTCCTCCTACTCCTACTCCCTCCTCCTCCCCCCCCCCCCTTCCTCCTCCAAAGGCTGTGCATGCGTATCAAATGTATCTAAAATAACGAAACTGTTTTAACACTGGAAGAGAGCCATACCTCTTCCCAGTCACACGTAAAGAGGTGATGTATCTGGAAGCTGTCTGTCAAAAGGCTGGCAGTGAAGAGCCACAAGTGAGATTATTACCGCCTGGTGTGTTCTGTTGTTGTCACATTGCTCCTGTGGAAACTTGAGTGTTTCACAGATAACCATTGCATTGTGCGATCTTTATTGCAATGTGCCATACTGCATATTGTATCGCCTCAGTGAGAACTGCGGAAGGCAGGACAAAGATTTGAACCCTGGTTGTAGCAAAGGAAGGATCTGTTAACACACATCATGTAAATTGCTGGAAAAGTTTTGTGCCACCCTCATGACAGTTTTGTTTTTCAATTGGATACCCATTTCCCAATACTCTTTCAGTCACAGGAAATTTGTATGTATACAGCTTGACTAAAAAAGTCAAGCACTGACAAGGGGAGGAGGAAATAAAACATCATGGCTTGAGAGAATATGTAATGTTATTACAGTAATTACAAAATCAATGGATGAAGCTGATGCCCAAGCTGGTTCCTCTATTATGGACAGATCTGGGTATCCTGCTGGTCCTAGACTACCTTAACAGGATGAGACATACGACATGAGAGCACAGATTTTTCATGGCATACAGTTCTGTTGTCAGAGTTCCCCCAGTCACTACCAGCTGTGACCTGAAGTCATACCTGATGACTTCCCACACCATGGTGCCAGGATAACACCACTGTGCCTCACTGAAACATTGAGTGGGAACCTCCCCAGGTTACTGCTATGCTTGTCCATGGTTGTGCAGAAATGCAATTCATAGCTGAACACAATGTGTTGCAATTCTTCAGCAGTCCGTGCTTCCCAGTCACAGCACCATTCTGAACACGTCTGTTGGTGTTGTGGAGTTAGTGGCAGCCCACAGATGGGACAGTAATTCCATAATGTGGCTGCTGATAATCTCTGGCTAGAGCTGTGGGATTAGAGACAGCGTTTCAGGGTGTCCATTATTTGTTCTCGGATGGTACACATAGATGTGAAGGAGTTTAATGGACACAGAGCACAATCTGGCAATCCTCCCTTGGGGAGCACAGAGCTGGTCAACCGGAACCCTGACAATGAATATGCCAGTCCTCATTTTCCCATGTAGTCCAACTTTGGACCACTGTCACATCCAAATGTCCCACAAATGTGGATATTGCACAATTTGACCAGTTGGCGAAACAGAAACCTACAATGAGGTCCCTTTCAAACTCTGTCCCTTGTGAGTATGCAGCTTGTGTATTTTTCACGGTGATCATTTAATATCTGATGCTGTTCACACCCCTTACATACCCTACGAAGCTGGGTAACAACATAAAACATGAACAAATCTAATGCACTATGGTGGCAGTTCTGCCTGTCAAAGAGAATCACAGCTTTTATCATGTACATACCTGCTGATGTGTGTATATGTATGGTGTTACACTAACATCTGACTTCATCTCCTGGGTGCTTCAGTTATTTTACTGGACAGTGTACATCCACCTGCATAATAGGGAAAAAGTGAAAATCAAACAAATGGAAACTCCAGGTTGGAATATCAAGAATGTAAGAAAAAGTTAGATTGCTACCTCCTGTAAAAAAATAACACATTCAGTTGCAGACAGGCACAAACAAAAGACGTTTACATATTAGCTTTTGGCCACAGCTTTCATCAGAAAAGAAAATGCACACATCCATTCACACAAGCAAGCACACCACAGGCACATGTTACTGCTACCTCCGAGAGTTCAGACCAGAATGCATTTCAGTCCGAGCTGCAGGAGAAGGCGGTCATGTGTGTGTGTGTGTGTGTGTGTGTGTGTGTGTGAGGTGTGCTAGCGTGTGTGTTTGGGGGGGGGGGGCACACGTGCATGTGTGCGTTGCTTTTTCAGACAAAGGCTGTGGCCAAAAGCTAGTGTGTAAAATGTCTTTTAGTTATGCCTGACTGCAACTTAATATGCAGTCTTTACAGTAAGTAGCTATCTATCGTTTCCTTACATTGTTGGGTGTAAAAGTAAATGAATCCTAATGTAATTTGATAAAGTGTGCTGTGCCTTGAATGTGACTAAGACACTGCAGCATGTGTTCACTGTCTAATCTCTCACTATGCTTCGAAGGGTCATTTCGAGCTTAGACTGTGTGTGCACTGCAACTCTATGGCAAGAAGGGTTGTCAGCATGGAAGATTAGGACTGTACAGAGTTATAGAGTATATGTGATGTCTTCCCAGCAAAACTTTTGCAGCATACTCTAAACAACTTTGGCAACATCTTTGAGAGCTTACTGTTGCCGAGTTTGTTTCAACTACTTTGCAGAGGTTTCACTGGTAAGCTCCTCCACATCCTCCATACTGTCCCTATCTCTCCCCATGCAATTTCCGTATTATTGGAGCCCTGGAGAAAAACTTTCATAGCTATCAATTGGTTTCAACCAAAGAAGTGCATGTCTAGACACAATCATGATTCCGTAGGCAACTGCCAGTATGTTTCCATGAAGGCATTGACCATCTTGTCTCTCAGCGAAATAAATGTATTAATATTTATGGTGATAATCAGTTTACTTTCTTTTTCCCATCTGTCACATTTTTCATTTGATGGCCCATGTACATTTGTGAATATAGAAGTAGTGCAAAATATTTTGACCAGTTCATGTAAATGACCCAGCAGATAACATCTGCAAATCTGTGAAGCTGTTTGCGTATGATGAGGTTGGGTACCTAAAGGTGTGTCTGTTTGGAAAGCATTTTGAAAAGCAGAGAGATGTTTAATCAGTGATTGGTGCATTGTTGGCAGCTAGCTCACAACAAAAATAAATGTAATAATGCACATAAATAGGTAAGATTAGATTATTGGAAATTAGTCAAAAGTGTGAAATATCTGTAGATAGCAATTTAATGTGGAGCCACTGTAAGGGAGATGGATGTCAGACAGGTTTATTGGATGCATCCTAAGAATGTATAATTCAAACATAAAGAACACACAAAACTCTCATTCAGGCAGTCTCTGAGTACGTGTTAAATGGCATAGGACTCTTACCAAGTCAGATGACAGGAGACAGGGAAAAATCAATGAAGAGTTGTGTCTATTATTACAGGTTCATTTAATTAGTGAGAGAATGCTCAACAAACTCCAGTCGAGGATGTTACAGGAAAGACATAGCACATCACTGACTGCTTCACTTAAAATTCCAAGGGCTCATATCCTGAAATGAACCAAGAAACATATTACATAATGCAATATGGTCACAATGCTAAATTTAAAGAAATTCACATACAGAGCTGTATCAACAGTCTCTCTTCCTATATAGTATATGCAAGGGAGGGATTATTTTGTTATATTATGGGTCATTTGCCATACTTGGGGAGTGCAGATGTATATTTAGAAATACGGTAATGGAAAATCTGAGGTCAGTGTTAATGACCACAAACTCAAATACCGTGCAACAACATCAAAGGGGAAGTATTATGGAACAAATGAAAAAACAAAGCAAAACAGAAAATCTCAAAACATTGATCAATAGATGGAACTGTAAGCATCAGAATCTGCACAACAGGCATGTGGCTAATGGATGTTCCACAGTTTGTGTCCAAGATGCTCCATGAAGGATCACACACTGTTGATAAACCTCTTTTACAAGAATGGTGACTGTATGCTAGTAAGCCCAGCAGAAGTTCCAGACACTGAAGGGTATTAAAAAAGCCACTGGTCCGATGTCTGCTAAAGGTCTGGAGAAAATGATTACAAAATTCAAAAAGACAGGTTCTTTTAAAGTGCAATGTGGCAGAGGTAGAAAAGCAGTTGATTTGATATCTGTCAAAGATGTGACCACAGCACTGCAGGAGGGGTCAAACGGTGGTCCACAAACATGCGGTGCATGGTGGATTGCCCAAATATTGGACAGGCCTGTGAGCACAATGCATAAAATTCTATGAAACACCATGCATTGATATCCATATAAAATCACCCATGTTCAAGAGTTCCTTCCTGCTGACCTGCCAGCAAGACAAGCATTCGCTCTGGAATTTCTTGCTCATATGACAGTGGACAATGAACGGCAATGGAACATTCTGTTGACAAATGAAGCCTATTTATATCTCCAGGGACATGCCAATACATGGAACTGAAAAATTTGAGCAGTGGAAAATCCACACACACATCAACCAATACCACTTCATTATACAAAGGTGACTGCATGGTGCCGCGTGGGATTAGCCGAGCGGTCTAAGGCGCTGCAATCATAGACTGTGAGACTGGTCCCGGCGGAGGTTTGAGTCCTCCCTCGGGCGTGTGTGTGTGTGTGTGTGTGTGTGTGTGTGTGTGTGTGTGTGTGTGTGTGTGTTTTTGTCCTTAGGATAATTTAGGTTAAGTAGTGTGTAAGCTTAGGGCCTGATGACCTTAGCAGTTAGGTCCCATAAGAGTTCACACACATTTGAGCATTTGTTTTGACTGCATGGTGTTGATTGATGGCATTATTTATCATAGGGCCATATTTTTCAAGGAGATGAGTCCTGCAGCTCCTGTTACCTGTACCATCACTGGTAAATGCTATGAGAGTCTTTTATACACCAGTATCATTCTAACCTTTCAACAGCATGGATGGGTGTGTATGATCATTTTTAGGCAAGAAGATGCTCCTCTGCACATTGAACAGCCAGGGAAGTGGCTGTTGCAGAGGTATTTCAGAAATACTAGAATTATCAGCCATTATTTCCCTATAGACTGGCCATTCAGATCAGCTGATCTTAATCTGTGCAACTTGTGACAGTGGGGTTATTTAAAAGATGTTATGTTCAGTGCTCCAATAAACAACATAGCTGAAATGAAGGCATGCATTGCACAATACATTCTGAATGTGAACCCTGAGGCACTCTGGTCAGCTGTGGAACATGCTGTTTAATGATTTCAACTTGTGTCAGAAAATAGTCTCATGACAATTAGAAAACAATGTCATTTTGCTTTTTATGTGGTTTTTGGCCCCAGAGTAATTAGAAACCAATATCATTTTGCTTTTTATGCAGTTTTTATTGTGAAGACAATTAAAAACCGATTTTTCCCATCCAATGTGGCACGACCACACTCACTGACAGTGCCACAACTGTTGAATGCCGAACTTGTGCTGTCATGCTCATTGAATTGTACGGATGGTGTAATGTGCATCTCAAACCATAGCCATCATATTGCAATGCATCTGTCATTTGTAGCCAACCCCATTTACATTAAAATGCTTAAAGTGCCACCTACTGGTAAATTTTTTTTGTTCCATAATGCACCCCTTCATCAATAATAGTTGTTCAAATTTGTCTTTCTGAGCAGTGGCTCTCTTTCTACAACATTTTGAAGCAGGACCTTTAGTTATGGACAGCCTGTACTTGTAATAGGGTGTAGTCTTTCAAACACTTCGATGTTGCAAAAGATAGGGAACAGGAATGACCCAAGGTCAAATCAGAATATTTTGTAGTTTGGATTGAGGAAAGCCACTTTTTGGGATACTAGCAAGTAATTTGAGGAGGATAATTCTCAGCCCTGAGCACACTGAAATAGACTGTAATTGTACTATTTGGGGCCACTGTTGGAGGGTAGTTCCTTTTTTGAAGGCATGTGTAGGGACTTCAGAATACTGAGTGGTGTAGCTCTTCAATGCAAGTTCACTATTCACAGATGGCTAGACGGTAGCACTTATTGTGGAAGTGGTTCCAATAAACAAAACAAAATGAAACAGAGTGAAGTGGGACAGTGGTAAGACTCTGGACTCTCATTTGGGAGAACAGCAGTTCAGATCCCTGACCAGGCATCCAGATTTAGGTATTGCATTGTTTCCCTAATTTGCTTAAGACAAATGCCAGGATTGTTCCATCGTGTAATGCATGGCTAATTTCCTTCTCTAAATCTGAGCTTCTGCTTTGTCTCTAATGACCTTGACATGAGTAAGGGGCCAACCACCATTTGAGCAATGCTAGCAATGTAGACTGTTCGATTGTTCATTGTATTAAGAGCTTTTAAGTAAAAGTGAGTCACTTATTTGGATTTGTCTTTGAGGTATTCCAATTTAATTTCAATTTTTTGTGCATTTGTATATTTATGATGCATAGACTTGCATATATTAAATGTGTAGCATAGATTTTCACAATTGTTAGTATGGATAGGGGCTCTGAATGCTGCGTTCAAATGTGAAGTGAGATGTAGGCCCTCCACTCATAGCTCCAGCTTAAGGGCAGTTCCATGAGCATCACTGTGGGGTACCCAACATGGATGGAGATCCACTGGATATTCAGTGTGTCTGAAGCATCTTCTGACCGGTCTACTGTTGTTGTTAACCTGGTTACTGTCTGCATTCACCTTGGTACCTTCGTCTGTGGTCAAGTGAGAGGTCATTTCTACATTTCTAGGTGTGGCAGGCTCAAAAAGACTTTCCTAGTTCGTCTGACAAACATGTTTCAGGTGCTGTCTATGACTAATAATGATTCTGGACCAGCTGTAGTTATTTGCCCTGTTCCAGAGGATGCCTCTCACTTTTCAATGTTTCAACATTCACAGAGGGTGGGATTATTGGTAGTTTGGAGCTCTAGTATTAGGTACATGATTGACCCCATTAGGGATATGGGTGCCATGGAGGGGAAGAAATCCGGTGTGCATACAGCAGGGTCATCACCAATGTGGAACGGGTCTTTCAGGATGCTGTGAAGATACAAGGTTCGGCCAACTACAGATGATGGCTCATGTCAGTATTAACAGTGTATGTCACTTAAGATCTGAACAAATTCTCTCTGGTTTCCATACCCTTGCTTGCAAGATGATGGTGGAGTTCACCGTCTGCAGAATCACTGACAGGATCATTGTGGACTTCTGGTATAGAACAAGCAGAGGGCAGAATTAGATGCTGAGACAGTTCTGCAGCTTTATAGGCTGCCGATTCCTTGGAGAGGTGTCAGGATCCATCAATTAGGAGTCCACTACATATAGCAGACAAAAAATTGAAATATGTTTTATGATGTGATGATGGCCAATGATAAATGAAACCAGTAATTTTGTCTGAAATCAGTGTGACAGTGCTTGGCAGTAAATTATTTTCAAAACAATTAACCATTGTGGGTCACCAGCTGCCCCCCCCTCCCCCTTGATGGGATATCATCTAAGGGAACTAAAGTTATATGTTCCAAAAGGAAGTGTTATAGACCCTCTGCTGTTTTTAATTTATATAAATGATTTAGGAGCCAATCTGAGCAGCCCTCAGATTGTTTTCTGTCAGTGCTGCCACTTACCATCTACTTAAGGTGCAGAACAAATTACCAAATGATTTAAAGGAGGGATTTATATGGTGAAAAAGTGGTAATTGGCTATGAACAATATAAAGTGTAAAGTTTTCCATATCAGTACTAAAATAATTCTGTTAAATTTTGGTTACATAGTAAATGATACAAAATTAAAGGGTGGAGATTCAACGTAATAGCTAGGGATTATAATGGGAAACAATTTAAACTGGAACCATCAAACAGAAAATATTTTAAGGAGGCAAACAAAAGACTGTGTTTTATTTGCAGATAAGTGAGTTGACATAGCAAACATTGAGACAAAGATGTTTTTTATGAGGAGATCTTTTGATAAAATTACAATCACCAGCTTCCTTATCCAAAAGCCAAAATATTTGGTTGACTCCTACCGAATTAGGAAGAAATGACCATCATGATAAAATAAGAGAAATCGAAGGTTATACAGAAACATTTGGGTGTTAATTTTTCCCAAGTGCAATTTGAGAGTAGAACATTTAAGTGTGAATTGCAGAGTAATCATATAGATGTAAACTTGATGGGATGTTAAACCCTAATACTACTCCCTTTCCAGAAAAGTGAATGTATTTTAGTCGTTAGTTGGCTTAATAGGGACAAACATTCTTAGTTAGTAACATGTTCCATAAATCATTTGAATGAATTTTTTATTGAAATGATGTGAAACAAGTTAGTTTATGAAATATGTATACATGATTAGTTTTAACACCCTCAAATGTGCATCTACACTTAAAACTTCTTTTTTCTTTTTGCGGGTTACAAGTTTTTAAATGGAAGTTGTGTGTGTGTGTGTGTGTGTGTGTGTGTGTGTGTGTGTGAACCAAGGCCAAGTGGACCTTATGTACTGATGGACAGCGACCATTGAACATTGCAGGGGACGATGTAAAATGTTATATGAAATCACCAGAAGT
The DNA here is from genome assembly GCF_023864345.2 of Schistocerca serialis cubense. Lineage (NCBI taxonomy): Eukaryota > Metazoa > Arthropoda > Insecta > Orthoptera > Acrididae > Schistocerca > Schistocerca serialis. The sequence continues at coordinate 748,664,176 of NC_064640.1, read as the reverse complement.
AACCACTCGTGAGTTCTAAGGGGCTACCATCAGTCTACCTAGCACAATGACCGTGCATAGGGAATTAAAAAAAAAAAAAAAGGGGCACAATGGTGAGCATCTCATAAGCTAAACATTTCTGTAGTCAATACTAAGTGATATTTGAGGTGGCGTAAAGCGCAATGCCGCTGAACAGTGGATGACTGGAAATGAGCAATTTGTAGTGATGAATCATTCTATACCCCGTAGAAATCCAATGGAAGGGTTTGGGTTTAACAAAGACCTGGATAACATTACCTGTGATCATGTGTAGAGCCGACAACAAAGCACAGAGTTGATGTTATGGTATGGGGAAGTTTTTCATGTTTAGGGTGTCATCCCCTTGTAGTGTGTAAGAAAACCCTAAATGCAAAAGAATATGAACACATTCTACAGCAATAGTAGACGAATAGTTTGAAGGTGGTGATTGTATTAGTGTGATGGTGCACCCTGTCATGAAGCATCACATGTGAGGTAATGATCTGTGGACAATAACATTCTTGAAATGGAGCAGCTAGTCCAGAGTCTCAACCTAAACCCAATGGAGTTAGAATGTTGACTTCACTCCAGATGCCAGCATCCAACACTACTACATTCTCTTGTTTCAGCCCTTTAGCTGCCATTCTTCCACAGACATCCATGCACTTAATTAAAAGTGTCCTCTGCAGAGTTCTAGCCATCAAAAAGTCAAAGAGTGAACATACCACATGTTAATGACCACAGATAGGTGTCTGGATATATGCAGTGAAGGTGCAGTTAAAATGCCAAACTCCTTGAAGGGTACCTGCAAGATGATTGTGGGTGAACACCATATATTATTCTTAGTGCTTGCTTTTGTACAATCAATATTTTCTTTCTAAGTTATGAATTACTGCAGAAAATTATTCCATAAAACACTATTTAGCTGTAATATCCAAAATACGTAGGAGGCTGATTATTTTGTTTCCAAGACTAACAATTATATGAAGAGCAAAAGTAGCTGAACTTAATTTTTTGTGCAGCGAAGTAATATGCTTCTTCCATCTTCCATTATCATCAATAAGAACACCCAATAATTTGGAGTGTTCTATCCTGTTTACTGATTCCTGTTCATTTGCTACATTAATTGTTAGTATGACTTTGTTTTCGGGTTGTACACCAAAAATTATCTACGGTTTACTCAAACTATTGTTTCCTATTCCTGATAGATGGTGCTGTGTAAATGTAAACTATTGTGTTCTAACTGTTGGTATTCATGTTCAAATGTTACTTGAGTAGAGCAAATGTTATTGTACAGTACAAATAATATGGCTAGACACTGAAATTTCTGGCAAATAAGCTATATGTATGGTAACTTATATTTCTGGTTGATATATTATTATGTTCTGTGATTTGGTGGCCACCCTGCCATTATCAGGGTGACTGATTTCGGTGTGTGTTTCCATCCAACTGCCATAACTCTCGCACAGGCCACTGTGCAGCTCCTGCTGGAATGTAAACCACAACCATTGTAATAAGGCAAAATGTCCATGAATGAAATCAAGCATCCCAATGGTGAGAGGCAGTGGGATTCACCAGTATCAAGCATCCTGATGGGAACGTAACTATTACATCCGTGTCATTGTTCCTGGACATACTAAATGTAGTTTGTAACCAGACACTGAAATGGGTAATCATATTGTACTTCACAATCAAATTTGCAATGCTAAAGTAAGTTTTGGACATAAATATCAACTGTTAGAATGTGAAAGTTTACATTTACATAGTACAAGAAGTGTAGAACCAAATACATTGTTCCTTAGTTGCAAAAACAGGCACGCTTGATATTTGTCAATTACAGAGCCACTTACCATGAATGGAAAACAATGGCTTGAGTAAAACATACATATTTTTTGCATAGCATTCAAATATGCAGTAAAAATTGTGGGCTCCCATTTGAAAATACAAAGTTGTCTTCACCCATGCAGTACGTATAGGTAGGAGGTGACCCGTTATAGCACAGATAGATGTCCTCTTTGCTAATAGTAACTTTTCACCTAGAACATTTTTGCATATGATGTGTCATTTGATCTATTTAGTTGTCTCAAGGTAAAACGAACACCCTAAATATATAGGACTAGACTTGAACTCTGGGTGACTTCCTTTGTGATTGCACCCCAGTCACTACAATTTTCTTTCTTTCCAGTATTGTTTGAATTATTCAGCACAATGTTTTGCATTCAGTTTAAATATGATTAACCAGTTGTTTCTAAAGCCACCAGTTCTGTAAAACTTACATTCACTCCTAGAGAGTAACGTGATCTATGCAGTCAGATTCCTTGGAAAGATCATAAAAAATACCAACTGCCATCATTTTATTATTTAAAGACTGTAATATTTGGTGGGCAAATGTATAAATTCCTCACCCCAGTCTTCCTGCTGATATGTGGTCTTAGCAGTGTGTATTCAGTCAGCACAATATAACTGTACTTGTATGTGTGGTTATGTATGTGTACAAAAGCTTGTAAAAGGATTCGTCCAAAAGCTAGCAAAGTTTTCAGACTTGTTCATGTGCCTCATGATGACACAAGTGGAAAACACAACAATCAGATTTTTGTAATTTTTAATCTTTATTGTGTATGAAGTTTGAAACTTAAATATCAATCTTATATAGCAGTTTGAGGCAACTATCAAAAATTCACGAGAAAATAGACTTTGGAGTTCCCAGAGCACCTGTAATTCACTAAAGGTAAGACGATGTTTGACGGTCCACTCTGTTGTATCGGTAACACTCGATAATAGCAATTGCTGGATCACTCGTTCTTGTCTCACTTCAGTCTTTTTTTTCCATTCAGTTCAAATATCTACCTCATTTTTGTACAAAATGCATGAATTATATGTTAATTAATTTGTATCTATCATTTTTGTGGAAACATAATTGACTATTTGTTACAAACTTTTTTGTGTAATGTTTGTAGTGTATAATGGGACAAATCGTCTTGTAGTAGCACTGCTTCTTCAGCAATTACAGCTGATGGTGTTGGTGTGGAAAGATTATTTTCTGTGAGGATTTGCTTATAATATACGAGGACAGCTCTTAAGTGTAATCTTGAAATTTCACTGCATAGAGTCCTCTCCTCAACAGCATCTTGCACCGTTGAAAGACCTGGCATATTGCCTTCATCCACATACAGCATCACAATCTTATTTTTCCTTTTGTCATATTAGAAAATTTTGACCCACAATGTCACAAACAACTGTCTGTTGCTTTGACAATTAACACTGAAATGCTGCTACAGCCACAGCTGTCCCTCGCAAAAGGTATCATATCTCTTCCAGCCATTGTGGAATTTGCGAAAAGCACCAGGCCAGTGGCGTGGGATCTCAGTTTTGTCAACCATTGTCAATATCATCGACTAACAGTAACGTGCGTACTGCAAAGTTTGTGAACATGTGTAGATAATGATTACTGTTAACTCTCTTCATACAGAAGATCTGATTTTCTTTGAGAGATGCATGGAACTGCTTTGGAAAATAGATATTAGAATTCTGAACTTCAGAACCACAAATATAAAAAATTTCAAAAATTCGATTGCCATGTGGTCTCCTTGTCAGAGTTTCAACCATCAGGTGAGTTGCTACCTTTACCATGAAATTATTTATGCTCTTTAGAATTCCATTTGAAACTCCATCAATACCCCATGATGCTTTTATTTTTCAGATCTTTCATAATTCTAGTAATTTTAGTAATGGTTGTTGGTGCTATTTCAAGTTGCTTGAAGTTCTGTAGAATGACACTTCTAATATATCTTCTAGCTTCTTTGACTGAACCATTTAATCCCATTTTTGCTAATATATTTAGAAAGTGATTATTAAAATACTCACAACTTGGGAATTATCAGTCACAACACTGTCATTTACTTTAATTGTGGCAGTATTTTGGGCACTAAGTGATTGTCCTGCCATTCATTTCACAATAACCTATATAGTTTTAATCTTATTATCTCATGAGGTGCATATTTCTGTTCATTTTAATGACATTCCTTAGAAAATTACAGTATTTTTTGTAGAATGCAAATAATATTTGGTCTTGACTTGTTCTGATCCTAAATAAATTTCCCTTTCCTCTTACATGATATTTTAATTCCTTTAGTTTTCCCTGGCTTAGTTTTTTATTTGACTTTCTGGATAATTTTTCAGGAGAGCTATTTTCAAACATAAACAAAAATTTACTATGGAGTATATTGAATTTCACATTAGACTCTCCTTCCATATGTACTTAATGGAATACTACCTCTTAACTCATTGTGAAAACATTGTATCCTTTTATCGTTAATAAACCTCCCTGCTTTGTATGAACATGCCTCAGAGGTGTAAGCTGCTACATTGTTTATTCCTATTAATTTTATATCATGGTCAGATGGTTCATTAACAATAAGGACACATTGTTTGTTTCACCCTGAGCTCTGTCATAAAAATGTTATCAGTCAGGGTCCTGCTATCTTACTGCATGTGTTGAAAAATTCTCTACTTAAATCAGAGTGAAACAGCCAGATAATGATTCATGTTCATTGTTCCTGGCAGAATCTTAAGAAATGCCCACTGAAGTTTTCTGGAGTTAGGAGTCACCCCCCTCCTGTCAAAGGCCTTAGTAAAAGATATGGAGCAGCAAACAGATGTAAAGAGTATCTTCTTGCCTTCAACATGGGAAAACTGAAACTGCTCCTAAAGACAGAATAATAAGCCAGAGGAACAGCAGCCTTTTCAGGCAGGGGTACTAGTCTGGATAAATGACTGACCTGACTTAGTAATATTAGCTAACATGGCCTTGCAATGTTGGTACTGCAAACGGCTGAGGGTAAACAACAGCAAGGGGAAACTACAGCCATAATTTTTCTTGAGGACATCCAGCTTTCCTGTATGGTTTAATCATGGTGGCATCCTCTTGGGTAATATATTCTGGAGGTAAAATAGTCCCCCTTTCTGATCTCTGGGTGAGGACTGCTCAGGAGGATGAAGACAACAGGGAAAATAAAACAGACACAGTGTGGAGTGTTAGATCCCTTTACTGGCTGGATAGGTTAGAAAATTTAAAAATAGTGATGGCTAGATTGAAGTTAGATATAATGGGAATTAGTGAAGTGTGTTGGTAAGACGAACATGACTTCTGCTAAACTCAAAATAAAATAGCAGTAATGCAGGTGTAGGTCTAATAATGAAGAAGACAATAGGAATGCAGGTATGCAACTATGAACAGCATAGTGAACACATTATTGTAGGCAAGACATACACTAAGCCAACACCCACTACTAGTTCCACCGATGATTAGGAGATTGAAACGGTTTATAATGAGATAAAAGAAATTAATGAGACAGTTGAGGGAGAGGAAAATGATAGTAATGGAACTCAATCAAATTGAATGAGGTGCAGCTGAGGGAATTAGAGTAAGAGATCAGAAACATGAGCTTTGCTGCTTGGGCAGCAAAATAACTCGTGGCGAGTCATGAGGATATAAAATGCACACTGGCAAAAGAATGAAAGGCATTTCTGAAAAAAGAGAAGATTATTAATGATGAACATATATTTAAATGTTAGGATGTTTTCTCTGATGGCATTTGTCTGGAGTGTAGCCAGATGCAGACCATGTACAATAAACAGCTGAGACAAGAATAGTACAGAAACTTTTGAAATGTTGGGATACAGGAGAATGCTGAAGATTAGATGCTAGGCCGAGTAACTAGTGAAGAGGTACCAAATCGAATTGCGGGAAACAGAAATTTGGGGCACAAAGAAGAGATTAGTCTGTAGGATGCATCCTGAAGCATCAAGGAATAGTCATGTTTAAGAAAGTGTGTGTTTTGGGGTGGCAGTGGGGGGCAGAAGGCAATGATTGCTTGAGTACAATAAGCACGTTCAAATGGATATAGACTGTGTTAGGTTTTGTACTGGATTGCTCTGTAATACATGGATATAAAAATTGACTTTATTTCACCATCTACATGCTTTCACATGCAGAAGAAGACAAACACAGATAACAACAACATAACAAACAACAAAGGGTACAACATACCAACTCAAACTAAGATACTGCTGCCAACTTAACAAACAGATACAACTCCCATGTCTAAGACAAGGACAATTTGAGAGTATGTCTTTCTGGTTTCTTAATACTGCTATAGCTTGTCACAACATTGGAATTTCACTGACTACTTTCTGAACTACAGTGTCATTATTCTGGATGGCTACAGGTTACTTTTTATGACAGGGGTTGGTAACAGTTCTGTCTCAGGAATGCTGTTAATTTCAGGATCAGAATTTATATCAACTACAAATATCAGTTCTGCTCATTAGATTGATTTCAGGGATGATGCTCTTATCACTACTAATGAATACTTGGTCAATACAAATAAATTTATGCTGCAGCTTGTGACCAAAATAGAAGGTATTATGGGTATCGGTACAGATATTGTGATCATTGGTACCTTAATACGTACCTACTACAGTGTGTCGGTTGTTCTCTCTTTGCATCTAACAGTATTACTGCAAATGTGTCACGTAATTTATGACCTGATGTTTTCTTCACTATCATAACTGCACCACTAAGTTGACTGTGCCTGTCAATATAGACCATCCATTTTGCATCCATGTGTCCACACTTTAGATGGTTCAAATGGCTCTGAGCACTATGTGACTTAACATCTGAGGTCATCAGTCTCCTAGAACTTAGAACTACTTAAACCTAACTAACCTAAGGACATCACACACATCCATGTCCGAAGCAGGATTCGAACCTGCGACCATAGCAGTTGCGTGGTTCTGGACTGAAGCGCCTAGAACAACTTGGCCAATGCGGCCGGCATCAACACTTCAGTACCTGACCTGTTGCCCAAGGGAAAATAAACATGAATGACTTGCTCATGCCATGAGTACTTCAAGGTATTAACCATCCTAGAAACATATTACTACTAATATCTGTAAGTATATGCAGATGAAGTAAATACAGATGTAATGGTGTTCGCCAATGAAAATATCTGCAGTTACAACCCCAACACACTGCATTGTGTAACTTTTGTGAAGCCTGAATAAGTAAGATTGTTCTAATTTATTTATTTATTTATTTATTTTCTGTGCATGTAACAAAAAGTTTTTGGACATTGTCAGGAAAATTTAGATTACATTACACATATACAGTTAAATATTTACATTCTTTCATAACAACATATGGATCAGACATGTCTGTACACATTATTTCTCAAAAGAGCACTACAAGTAGATTCCTCTATAGTGTAACACAATTTAGCTTATATTTATAATAGTGCAGTACACATAATACAGTGTATAATTACATTCTTTCATACCACTGATAGATCGGAGACATTGTCTATATACACTGTTTTCCAAAATGGCACTACAACTTAAAATCCTCTATAGAGTAACAACACTTCTCTATTAATAATTGCTTCAGTCTACTCTTTAGCATATTTAGATTTACTTTCTTGAGTTCACAGGGTAGTGCATTGTAGAAAATTGCTCCCATTCTGTGTGGGCTGTGGTCCGTTGCCTTTTTATTGGTCACAATTCTATGAAAATTTTCCCTTCCCTGTGTATCATAGTTGTGTACATTACTGTTTCTCATATTAAATTCAGGATTTTGTTTCACGAACATGACTGTCTGCAGTATATACATGGAGTACACCATAAGAATTTTATATTTTCTAAAGCTGTCTCTACAAGGCTCTCTCTTCTTTACCTTGGCTACTATTCTTACTGCCTTTTTTTGTAATCTAAAGAGTCTATCTATATGAACTGCTGATGCCCCACCCCATATCTCAATACCATATTTTTATAACTAGGGTTAAAGGTCAATAATTTAGGCCCTGCTACCTCTCCTTGCTATGGTGAGGGAGGATAGTCTAAAATCTCTTGTTTGAATCCAGCCATGGACACACTGGAAGTTTCGATATTTGATTCCATCCATTATCTAAGTGATATCAAGTATATCTGTTTTCAAAGTCATAATTCCTACCACATCTTACAGGTGGCACACATATCACCACAACTGCTTCCACAGTGCAGAAACCACAAATGTCTCTGAATGTAATGTTTCCAGACATATCATGCTTCAATCTGTCCTACAGTGTAAGTGTTAAGGCACATAATATCAGGAGGTGGTGAGAAAGTGAGACAGAGGTAGAGATAGAGATAGCATGGCAACAGAGAAGGGACAGATAGTTCTTTACTGCCAAGCCTTAAAAAGTGTTGCTGTAAACAACAGTGAATAAAACTGCATCATCACTGAAATATGACTACCTAACAGCCTGGATGAAAGCAGTTACCACCATCAGCAGTGTTCATGACAAGGCAACCAGAAGGCAACTAAATCTCATTGACTGAAAGAGGAGTTGGATGTGCAGAATACTTCAAAATTGGAGCACCTTGTGACAGTACCCGACACGTGCTGTGGATGCCACCATGGCAACTGCAATCTGGCAGCCTTCTCAGCTGAACGGTGGCACTGAGATCAAACATCAAGTGTGTTGTTTGTTTCATTTGGGGGAGCCACTGGGTATAATGCACAATCTTGACTCCTGCATACTAAGGGCAGGGGCGGCTGAAGTTCACGCAGGGTTCCTAGTCAGCAATATGTCCCCATTTTTTAAACATATTATATTACTTCCATGTAATATGTCAAGCTAATGTCTAACAACAGTTTATTTCACTAGCTGAAGCACTAACAGATGCAAAGCTCCTTGATTTTTGCACCATTGTCTAAGCAACAATATCAATGTTGCTCAAGACACCAGCTATTTGCCACAGTTGACCTATGGGTTCTATTCATTTAGCAAGGAAAAATCACTGTTCATGGGTAATAATTCTCTCCATAATAAAACTGAAATAGTACTTTTTGACCTCTACCTACTTAGGGCATGTATACAGTCAAAACAAGCAGGTGACCAAGTACTCTTACTCTTGTTTTCACTAACATAATTGGGAAGAGGAAGATAACAACTGTTCCAGATTTTTGAAATAGCCCTCTACAATGGTGGGAAGTTGTCTTGAAACTGGTTATAAAATATTATAGCTCACATTAAAAAGTAAAGTGAGTGAGTCTTATAAACTTATAACGTTTAAATTCACTCATGAACCATGGACCTTGCCAAGGTGGGGTGGTTAGCATGCCTCAATGAGACAGTTAGCCATACAGTAGGTGCAACCATGATGGAGGGTTTGCTTCGAAGACATCAAGCAAGCGTGTGCTTCTTAAAGAGTGACACCAGCATTTTCAATAAAAGCAAGAGAAACAGTTTGGATGACTGAATAATCTGGCCTTGCAACAGTAGCCAACAACGGTCTAGCAATGTCAGTACTGTGAGCAACTGAAAGCAAGGGGAAATCACAGGCATTATTTTTCCAGAGAGCATGCTGCTTAATGATAACATCCTTTTGGGTAAAATACACTGGTGTGCAGAACTTAAGGATGAAAGTAACTTTTGCATGATGGGTTGCTGCCAAGTAACGTAGTTCGATGAAACATGGACTATACATAGAACAGCTACAGTATACCACAGAAGGTAACTGAAAGAAATAAGCAATGAAATGAACAGAAATGACACTTTCATTTGAAGGCAATAATTACACTGATGTCATCACAAATTAAGATGGTCCCCTGGACAATCCAAAAGATGGGACACACTTCTTAATATGGTCTGTAATGATCATTGACAGGAATGCAAACTCTGCTACACACTCCCGTGCTGGCCAGAAATTTGGTAAGGAGTACATTTTGTAGGGTGTTTCATTCCTCCACCAACAGGACTGACAATTGCTGAATGGTCATTGGTGCATGTGGATGCACTCCAATAAGTCACCCTAACCTATCCCTGTGTTGGAGAGGGTTGATAAATTGTTATTTGATACACATGTTCTAACTACTTGTATTTGTTTCCGTTTCAAAAGTTAGATAGTTAGCAATTAGGGCAAAATGATATTCGAAAACTAACTGATAATTAATTCTTCATACACAATAATGGGAACCTGTGCCAATTTCGTAATAAACATTTAATAACGGGAATCTGTGTGAATGTAAATCTGATGAATCTAACATAAGGCTCACCGGGTGGGGGTGGGGGTGGGGGTGGGGGCGGGGGTGGGGGGGGTGGAGATCTTACGGCAAATTGTGCAAGTACCGAGTAACTGTCGGGAAACTGGTTAGCATAGAACAGAACTACTGACAGTAATGTGTGGAACTATTGATGGTAATATATAGAATTATTGAAGGTAATATGTCACACCTGTTGTGGATTTTTGGAGCAAACTGTTCATGATTTCACAAATCGTTGGAGTGAGGTGCTAAAATTGTAAAATTATAACTTGACTTGAAATTCCCTACACTTCATGTGGTAGCAACTTGGACTCACCATAGTGAAACTGTCGGTGACTGTGCTGTAACCTCAAGCAATGGCAGTGCCAGTGGCCGTCTCCTGTGGATAAGTGTTGGAGGGCCAAAAATTTTTTAAGTGCCTCAAACATATCCAAGTAGCTGATGGCTGAAGTTGACAAAATGGCTCTGAGCACTATGGGACTTAACATCTGAGTTCATCAGTCCCCTAGAACTTAGAACTACTTAAACCTAACTAACCTAAGGACATCACACATATCCATGCCCGAGGGAGGATTCGAACCTGTGACTGTAGCGGTTGTGCAGTTCCAGACTGTAGCACCTAGAACCACTTAGCCACTCTGGCCAGCACTGAAGTTGACAAAGGTGGTGAAGTGGCAGCAGTGCTCCAAGGCAAAATGCCAAGATCTTAAGTTGACTAACAAGGGAGGAGGAGGAGGAGGAGGAGGAGGAGGAGGAGGAGGTGGTAGTGAAGTGAACTGATTTTTTTACGTTGACATCCAACATTGAAACTTTACTTTGCCATTTTTTTTTGGTACATGCTTAATTTGATTGGCTGGGCTCTGAATCTTCCGAGCTCTAGCCAATCAAAATGCTGCTCAGATAGTGCGGTTTCCCTTCTCTGGGCTATGTTCTACTTGGTTAACCAATGATTTCTTTGCGACTATTCCCCTCTGAAAAAAGTCATTCCTCGCTGTTCCTGCCTCTCTCCTTGGCCAATGAGACAGCTTCCCTCCAGTACTACCGTGCTTCTCTGTCATTCTGTAAAAAGTTTAGATGAACCAGTGTCCATAGGTCCTGCATCCTTAAACAAAGTATTTTGTAAGAGCTACTTGTTCTGTGGTGGCTCATGACTTTCAAAGGCCTACCTTGGGGCTGTCTTTCAGCCTACAAGATAGTGATCTCCAGTGTTCATCCCAAAAGTTAACTTTATACACTTGGCTGACAACAGCGCCTTTCCCCAAAAATTCCTCCTCACTCCACATGGTAAAAACATTTATCGTGCAGTCGCTAAAGGATGCCGTAACTGCTGTCCATGTGCACAGTGGCGCCTTGTAGTGTCACAAAGGTGCGTGCTGGGTCCGGCCATGGCAATGACCCCCTCCCCTCACTGGCCTTTGGAGGAGGACTCATTAGGGGCCTTGGCTGTTCTGGTGCTTGGCTATGTGCCCGTGGCATCCAGTGTGCCTCCAAAACATTCCCTTATTCCCAGTTGGCATGCAGACCTGTTTTAGATTAGTGTGGAAAGCGACTATCACTCATACATTTAATATCAATTCATTTCTCCGATTGCAATTAATTATTTAGATTGGGGGTGGATCTCTAAAGATGAATTTGCATGAATTAAAATATGCTGTGTGACTTTCCTGAAAAGCTGTCCCATAACAATCCCTCTTCCTTAAAATTTTAAATTTTTGCTGTGGCAGTTGTGCTCAAAGGACAAGTGTATTTGGAAAATTTTTATTTTTTAAAAATTCTTTACTTTAGAAAACCATCGCTCACTCATTCATCAGTGTTGCTTGTAAATCAAATTTTTACATTTCACAAACTTGCCAGCTTACACTCATCCATACTCATCAGAATCTTCATCATTGAATCTTAATTTATCTGCTTTCATACCAAAACTTCACAAATTGTAATAATATTTTACTGATTTGTTCACACACTGATGGTTTGTACCATACACTCACATATTCAGTCCTATGACTAAAACAATAATCAACCACATTCACTCACTATCAATTTGCTGATTGACTCATTTGTTCCTTCATATCAAGTGATACTTATGGTCAATATTTAACTACTAAATACCAGAATTCACAAGAAATCACATATAACACAAGGCTAAAGGTCATCAAATATGAGGTCTGTTCAAAAAATTCCGGAACAATTGTGTGTTGGAACGAAATGCGCTTGGCATCGCTGCACACGCCTGTGTTTAATATGTAACTGCCAGAAGTTTCATTGTTGTGCCACAAGGACAAACTGTTAATCAATGTTACTGTCGAAATGTGTTGCGACGCCTGCGAGAAAATGTGAGAAGGAAACGGCCTGGAATGTGGTGAGACAATTCATGGCTTTTGCAACACGATGATTCTCTGCACATTCATCCCTGATGGTGTGCGACTATTGCACTGCGCTCCCTCATCCTCCGTACTCTCCAGAGCTGGCATATGCGACCTTTTTTAAGTCCACAGTTGAAAATCCCATTGAAAGGACGAAGATGTGCAACGATAGACGACGTGAAAGAAAATTCGCAGCAAGAGGTGAACCGAGACTGCTACCGGAAGTGGAAACGGTGTTGGGAGCGGTGCATCAATTGTGGAGGAGAGTATTTCGAAGAAGACCATGTACAATAAGTAAAAGGTAAGCTTAGAAAAAAATTTTATGGACAAGGTTCCGGAATTTTTGAAGAGACCTCGTATATGTATAACGCAAAATATCTAACACAAAATAACTAAAGCAAAATACATAATTAAAAAACATCAATCATAGCAACCAAATCATGAGATTAAACATTTTTCTTTCACTTCATGAAATATCCACACTGAAGAGCCAAAGAAACAGGTACACCTGCCTAATATCGTGTAGGGCCCCCGCGAGCACGCAGAAGCGCCGCAACACGGCGTGGCATGGACGCGACTAATGTCTGAAGTAGTGCTAGAGGCAACTGACACCATGAATCCTGCAGGGCTGTCCACAAATCCATAAGAGTGCGAAGGGGTGGAGATCTCTTCTGAACAGCACTTTGCAAGGCATCCCAGATATGCACAGTATTGTACATGTTGGGGGAGCTTGGTGGGTAGCGGAATTGTTTACACGGGCGTACCCAGCGAGGGGCAGGGGGGGGGGGGGGGGGCAGAAGATATTCGCAGTTTTTCACTAGTTTACTGTTTTATTTAATAAGAAATGCTGCATGTTTTCTCGGATTGTACAAGTGCGTTCTTGTATTTAAAATGTTTATTAAAAGCAGTTTTTCACTGGTTTACTGTTTTATTTAATAAGAAGTGCTGTATGTGGTCTCAAGTCCTTGTTTCCTGAGACTAGTATGACCTGCCCCCCCCCCCCCCCTTCTAGTTCAGATCCTGGGTACGCCCTTGATTGTTTAAAATCAGAAGTGTGTTCCTGGAGCCAGTATGTAGCAATTATCGACGTGTGGTGTCGAACTGTCCTGCTGTAATTGCCCAAGCCCGTCGGAATGCACAACGGACATGAATGGATGAGGTGATCAGACAGGATGCTTACGTACGTGTCACCTGTCAGAGTCGTATCTAGACGTATCACGAGCCCCATATCACTCCAACTGCACAAGCACCACACCATTACAGAGCCTCCACCAGCTTGAACAGTCCCCTGCTGACATGCAGGATCCATGGATTCATGAGGTTGTCTCCGTACCCGTACACGTCCATCCGCTCGATACAATTTGAAACGAGACTCGTCGACCAGGCAACATGTTCCCAGTCATGGGCGAGGCGTAAAGCTTTGTGTCGTGCAGTCATCAAAGGTTCACGAGTGGGCCTTCGGCTCCGAAACCACATATCGATGACGTTTCGTTGAATGGTTCGCTCGCTGACACTTGGTCCAACATTGAAATCTGCAGTAATTTGCGGTAGGGCTGCACGTCTGTCACGTTGAACGATTCTCTTCAATCGTCGTCGGTCCCGTTCTTGCTGGATCTTTCTCCGGCCGCAGCGATGTCGGAGATCTGACGTTTTACGGGATTCCTAATAATCACGGAACACTCGTGAAATGGTCGTATGGGAAAATCCCAACCTCTTCGTTACCTCGAAGATGCTGTGTCCCATCGCTCGTGCGCCGACTATAACACCACGTTAAAAGTCACTTAAATCTTGACAACCGGCCATTGTAGCAGCAGTAACCGATCTAACAATTGCACCAGACACTAGTTGTCTTATGTATAGGCGTTGCGGACGGCAGCGCCGTATTCTGCCCGTTTACACACCTCTGTATTTGAGAACACATGCCTATACCAGTTTCTTTGGCTCTTCAGTGTATATGTGTAGTACTCATTTCTCTAGGGCAACACTTTTGTTACTTCTCGTGATTAAAGTACATGCCTGTAAATATAAATTTTAACTGCTATGGATATATTCATTTATTGCCCTGTGGTGTTCATCCACAATATTTTGTCCTTTCTTTAAATAAAATCATTATTGTTATGATAATACTCTAACACATTAGAAACATTATTGCTTGCAATGGTCATCACATAAACCACAAACAAGAACCGACATGGTTTCAAGGCACAACTAGTTCATCACATGAGATATCACGGTCACTGTCCGAATAAAAGAATGTTTCACTAGATCAGCAATCACTGTTCATTCACAATCTATTCATTTTGCCATCATGATTAGGATTCAAATTGAAACAAGCTAACCTATTGTTCATAATGTACCAGTTGCCCATAGTTCATTGCACACTTATTGTTCAATGTTCAAATTCTTGAAATGCAAGTGACATACAGTGCATTCTGGAAGCTCATGTCTCGAATCAGACAACAGCTGGGTGTATGAAAGTTCGTATTTGCAAGTGTTGATCACATCATGGATTGTCTTCAGTTGATCATGGTTAATCTTTAGTATTTTGTATTGGTGACAGCAACTAGTGTTTATGTAGAACGTGGTTGGACGTTGGCATAACACATAGCTGTAAGTTCTGAAGTACATTGTCGTGAAATGCAGTGTCAAAATGTTCTCCCAACATGACGCTTGGTCCCACATAGGCTGACAGTGTGGGGAATACTGTCAGCAGTGTAGATAGTGTGTATCTTGTCAATGCAGACAGTATTGCAGCGAGCGACATTGCCCTTGCAACTCTTCCTCATGTTGGCTACTTTCTCCATGTCGTTGACAAGTGGTCACGGGGTTCCAGCAATGTTTGTGACTGGCAGCTTGTTCCCCTGCTCAGTTTAGTCTGTGATCCCTTTCATTTCCTTGGTCAGCAGTTCCAAATGGTAGCCCATGACAGCAGCCACGCACCAGCTGACCAAGTTTGATGAAGTTTTGAGGTATGTGCATCCTTCAGGTCATCCAGTAAATTCTGTCACCTGCAAACGCCCTCATATTTCTGGTTCTCGTGTAGTTTGAGAAATCTTGAAATAAGTTACACACAGTAATGAGTTACACAATTTACATAGGACTAATACACATTATTACCATCATTACACTCACAAATATTATTAATATACGCAATTTGATGAAGCCTTCTCGGGTTATTAGCTAAGTCAAGGCATCATTCTGCAGCAACGTTTCGACAAGTTTCCCACTTGAAATCTTCAGATGAAGTGTCGGGTCCATGTCCAGTTTGTATCTTTATAGATACTGGAATGCAGACTCGTCTGCCTCGTCTGCAGTGGCTGAGCCAATCGCACGGTTCCAGAAGGGATGTCGTGGACGGTGGTGGGGGAGAATCACGAACGGTGGTGGGGAGAACGCTGGCCTTTTCAAAGGTCCTGGTTTCGCGTCCTGGTACCGCCTGTCTATTTCAACTGCTGCTTTCGCCACTTCCACATCAGGGCACTCTTGGCGTATTCTTGCTATCACTACATTCCATACAGAACTCACTTTGAAACCACTATTCCGGTTGACAAGATCATCATGGACCCATATCTCCATTCCCTCTTTGATGATCAAATCTCAGAAATCGGTGAAAGACAAACTAGGACTATGGACATCTGGAGTCTGTAACTTCAGTTGCGAACCTGGCAAGCAGTATATCGGCCAGGTGCAATGGTGTATTTCGCAGCGCCACTCAGAACATGAGAAGTATTCACCTCAGCCAAAGGGACAAATATGTAGTTTCAGAGCACAGCCTTAATGAAGGTCATACATTTGATTTTGATCAGACAGACAAATGGATTCTGGAACTCGAGCATCAAAGACACAATGGAAATATGGGTCCATGATGTTGTCAACTGGGATAGCGGTTTACAGGTGAGCTATGCATGGGCTGTAGCGCTCTGATGTGAAAGGGGCGATGGAAGCTGATAGAGTAGACTGACAGCACCAGGACACGACGCCAGGGCCCTTCAACACGCTGAGCGGCTCACTTGAATAGCACATCAGCCACACTGACCTCTGCTACCTCTCTGAGATTGGAAAAAACTTTTAAAAAATTTACAGTTCGTGCACTGTACTTTTTCGAAGTACAGCATGCCTCCCCTTTTCGAAAGATTCCTCCGATTAGTCTTTCCTTAAATTGACTCATAACCAACAGAACTCTGTACCGTGCTGATGGCAACACCCAGCTTTAACCATGATCCCTTCCACGTAGATTTCTCCTATATCTACTACTACATGAGCTTATTCTTGAAGTGGTGCTTCCAAAACCTTATTGTCACACAATCCTTGATGCAATGTGTACACTACTTAAACACAATGGACTTACTTCTGTCAAATGTTCCCTCGGCCCATGCTGGCTAGCCACTCAACTGACAACAGATGGATCTGTAGACTGTGCAATTGTAAGTTTGTTGCAGAAATAGAATATGCGAATTCCTACTTGAAACAAGCAACAAATGGTAACTGAATTGCTTATCGATACAATCTTATGCTGAAGATTTTCTTGAAAATTTTGAACATGTAACCTCTGCTGCATTGAAATTTTCTCCTGCTGTGACTCGATAAATTTGTCTAAATAAGTTCCAGGTTGGCGGTGGCATTAAAATGAGTTAATTGGTGGGAAATACTATTGGTGAACCTTCTGGCCAAAACAACGTATTCTGCGTCAATGCCATGATATTTGTACCAGTGAGAGTAGCCTGAACACGCAGATCACTCCCGATTATGTCACAAATCGTACTGTTAATGATTACACTACTTTCCTGGAACTCTAATCATCCTCTCAGGTCTCCCTTATTCATAGAAATTTGTCAACACAGCTGCTGACAAGAAGACTGGGTACAGCCAATGCATACACATCTTTTAGAAGTAAGGCTGTGTGGGCAAGATTTCCTTTTCGCGACTTGGCTCATTCGTTTTCCCCAAAAACATACTCGCCTCACGTGTCTGAATTTCAATCTGTACCGGTCTGTCTGGACAGACAACAGTACTCCCTCGAGTGCACTTCTCCAAGTCTCCTAACAACATAACCACATAACCACATACAGAAGATAGGTATTGCAGTCATCATGTCTAGCATTCACTTAGAAGCTTAGCATCTTCTGAATGGTCTTATGGAATTGCTCCGTCCTACCGTTTGTTTGAGGGTGGAATTGACTTGTTCTTATCTTCCAATTACATAACACATGGCATAGCTGCTTCATAAGTTTTGAAAAGAAGTTTGTACAATGATCCGTGGCTAAGGTATCAAGCACTCTACACTTCAATATGCAACGGTTAACTAATGTCTGTGCCACAGTATTGGCCTGTTGGCCTGGAGTTGCTACCATTACTAGATACCGCGCAAAATGGTCGACAATCGTGGGTACATACCTATTTGCTACAGTTGTTTTGTTGAATGGACCGCAAATGTCCAACTCAAGCATTTGAAACAGCTTCGACGTCTCTGGTAATGTTTGCAAATCGATTTTTGATGTGAACTATTTGCTCTTTGTGTGCATGGTACACAATCTCTGACATTCAGCTCCACGTCGTGCTTCATGTTTCTCCACCGAAACCGTTACACAGCACACCAATCTGTTGCTCGTCAGCCACCATGACCTGCCAACAGATGTCATGTTCCTGTTGAAACATCTCCTTTTGAAAAACTGCCTGGACGATGACATGTGGGCCGGCCGCTGTGCCCGAGCGGTTCTAGGCGCTTCCGTCCGGAACCACGCTGCTGCTACTGTTGCAGGTTCGAATCCTGCCTCGGGCATGGGTGTGTGTGATGTCCTTAGGTTAGTTAGGTTTAAGTAGTTCTAAGTCTAGGGTACTGATGACCTCAGATGTTAAGTCGCATAGTGCTCCACTCAGAGCCATTTGAACCATTAACATTATTTGTGCTTGCTATGCTTCTGCGCACAAAACAGTGTGAACCATTCAACTCGTCATTGTTTGAGAGTGTGTCAATCACGCACAAATTCCCACAACGCAAATGTGTCCTCACTGAAACCCACACTAGTTTCCCCGTACCTGCCAGTATTCTATCCTGTTGATCAATCTTTAACGAACTCGTTGCAGTTTAGTTGGCGAAGATGGACTGATAAGTGCGGCTACAGCTGGATCAGAAGAACAACAACAACAACAACCCATCCCCAATTCTGCTTATTCCCTCTCCCCCCCCCCCCCCCTGCGGACTGCGAATGAACCTGAACGGCTTCCAAAGCCTCAAATCTACAAAGGAGTTCTTCATGCTCCTGCTTCTTGATTTGTTAACACCTGAACTTACTGCCAGAGCAGCAACAGACTCTGTAACAGTAACTCACGTGCTTCTACCATTTTGTGTACTTTACCTCTCGCCGAAATTAATACCAGAACCACAAATAACTAATGTATTCCGTATTCACAAAAACTTATGAAGTAGTTTTTTTCTGGTGTCTCATCGCCAGTCTACACTCTGAACAATCGCGAGCCAAATGACTAGCACATCTACAAGTAAAACATGTGACTGCCACAACCTTAGTGCACGGCAATTGGTGCCCTGTAAGACTGCAAAATTGACTTTACTGGTAATAGATTTTCAGGTCTACCGTTACCCTCGAACAATAAGTCCACGGGTTACATGGCTTCGCAAACACAACCTTAAATATAATCTATCCAACACTCACAAATCTATAACTGAGAACAGATACTGAATCAAACACAAAGAAAGTGAGACTCACTGCATCCCATTATTCTAAGCTGATACTGCTGAACTGGAGATATGGCAAGTAGCACTGTTCGTACGTAATTTCCAAAATACCCAATCCTACTACTCGACACCAAGCCACAGCGTTTGAGTGTCGAGAATTAACCAACAATCACTTATCGTACCAAACTGTAGCATTTGGACGTTGGACGACACTTGTAATGACCAATCACTGACACCAACTGCAATGATCCGGCCTATTCTGGCCGCTGCGCGTCAGGATTGGCGAGAGAAATTGTGTGTGAGAGAGAGAGAGCAGATTCATGCCGGGGCGTGCAGTTAAATAGAGGCAGTATTGATATGCGTTTATTCAAACGGCCTTACACAATACACCGAATGGTGTCAGGGCCGCACTGTGTGTGTTCAGACGCTGCCGATTGTGGAATGCACTGACGCCCCTGTCACGCCGATGATGTCGGTTGTCCTGGATCGCTGGTGATTGCTGCCGCGACGTTGTATGGGTCGCTAGCGGGCAATTAACGAGCGCAGCCGGCCGAGGGCCTCATGAACTTCATCGGCTACGCACGCCGCGAGCTTGGGTGCGGTAGCAGACATTAGATGGCGTAATGCCGAGAAGCAGTGCCCTTGACAGCCCCCACGAGTAGACCTGGACGGTGGACGATGACATCTAGGCGGCTAGGAGACTGCAAGGGTGCACATCCCCCATCCGGGCGGTAGACAGCTCGCAGTCCATCGGCTGAAGTCCCTCAGAGGGCGGTGGTTGGCCGGACACGAGATCCCCGCATCGGTGAAGTAAGCAGCCGCCACGCCACAGGTATGCCGCGCCTCTCTCCGGAAGTCGGTGACTTAATCAATAGATAGGCTGCCAGCCGATCTTCACTCAGTGTTAACCGTGGTTTCTGCGAAACTCAGAAGCCCGTCATTCTCTCCTGTTCAAGATGCAGGCACAATGATGGCACAACTGAATGCTTTGAGCCTCTAAGCTCGATTAGTTATACGCTTAAAATAACGCTTCTGACTTAGTCGTCCTACTGTGGTGGGGAAGTGTGGTGGGCCGTAGGTTTGCCATATACCGGGTGTTCAGAAAGTAACTATTCAGTGCCATGTTGCGGTGTGCTAAGTAATGATTAATATGATTGTCGATTATTGATATAACATTTTCCATCGTTTAACATATTTGAACCATATTTGACCACGTATTTGTGTTTGTTCGCAGGTCCGGTTTGATTGAAGACCAACGTCTTTTGTGACATTATTGTGGTCCACGTCATCATGCTGACGATTGAACAAAGAGTGTTTCCTGTGGAGTATGTGTTCCGCAATGGAGACAAGTTTACCTCAGCAGTAGAAGCTGAAATTCCCAGCATTGAAGATGCCTAACCGTAATGCTGCACAGAACCTCATCTCAAAGTTTCTAAAGACTGGAAGCGTTCATAATGCTCCAAAATCAGCCAGGCCATCCACATTCACGACCGAAGAGAAGGTGGCGGAGGTGCAAGACATGATGCTGTGAAGTCCAAAGAAATCGGTTAGACGACTAGCTCAGTAGGCCCACGCGTCTGTGGATGCCGTTCACAAGACTCTCCGGACCTCACTGTCCTTGTATCCGTGCAAAATGTCGGTCGTGCATGATCTGAGAGACACCGATCGCCAGGCGCATGTGAACTTTTGCAACTGGTTTCTGTCCTTTCTGCAGGACAATGGTGAGGGGATTCTTGTCACAACGTTTTTACGGATGAGGCATAGTTTCACCTCTCCAGTTACATGCATAGCCAGAATAGTCACGTGTGCACTACGGAGAAACTGCATGAATTTAAGGTGTCCCCACTGCATGATGAAAAGGCTGGTATTTGGTGAGCTGGGACTCGTAAACGCATCATTGGCCCGATCTTCCATCACAAGGGTAATCGTCTCATACTGTGTGTGTGTGTGTGTGTGTGTGTGTGTGTGTGTGTGTGTGTGGGTTGTACCAGGGGCCTAGCACTCAGTGGTTTCCTTCTTGGGAACGTCTCATACCAGACGAGTGTAAACCCAAATGTTTGCGTGGTAGAGTAATTATGGTGCACGCGTACGTGGAGACAGTGTTTGCGCAGCAATCGCCGACATAGTGTAACTGATGCGGAATAAGGGGAAACAGGCCGCATTCGCCGAGGCAGATGGAAAACCGCCTTAAAAACCATCCACAGGCTGGCCGGCACACCGGACATCGACACTAATCCGCCGGGCGGATTCGTGCCGGGGACCGGCACGCCTTCCTGCTCGGGATCAGCGCGTTAGACCGCGCGACTAGCCGGGCGTGTTTTCTCATACTGTTTACTTCATATTAACAGTACCTGGGGTTACGTAAAATTTTCACATCGTATTTTCATTAGCACATAAAATACTCATTTAAATGAGCATATTGCCCTAATCATCCTCTACCCTAAACATACAATACACTTCGCACTCGTTAATCCTCATTTAACCTCATAAATCACTTCCCACCACCCAGCAGTGTCCTTTGGGTCTGCTAAACTTCATGAAACACCATTTCTCACAAACTTCATAAACATTTTTTCTCATAACTATTGGTACTCAATGTACTTGTGCACTTACAACCAACTATCGTCCAACTTTATTTTCTTATATGTGTCCCCATCTCTGACTTTTTCTGACGGATTCGTTAATGACATACAATTTCAAATATGTTTTCCCTTGGATCACTTCATTCTGTTACAAATATTTCTTGTCCTTGGGTGACAGATTACAGACTCGATGTCAAGTCTCCATTAACGCCCTATTATTCCTTAAATATTTTAATGGATGAAATGTGATATTCTCCCCTGGCCTACTCTCGAATCTCCATAACTTTTCTAATTTCACTGTCCAAAATTCTTGTAACTTTCAATTTCCAAAATTCTTAATCCGCATGACCACACACTGTTCTCTGTACCTGTGACATTCCCAACTCATATCCTAAACTTAGTTACCTCTCTCGTCTACATATGTCATTAACATCTGCCAACTTAGTGACCCACGCCTTCTTCCAACAGGCTCTCACAACATACACCTATATACTTAAGCTAAATACACTGAAGCGCCAAAGAAACTGGTATAGGCATGCTTACTCAAATACAGAGATATGTAAACAGGCAGAATACGGTGCTGCGGTCGGCAACGCCTATATAACACAAGTGTTTCGCTCAGTTGTTTGATCGATTAATGCTGCTATAATGGCAGATTATCAATATTAAAGTGAGTTTGAACGTGGTGTTGCAGTCGGCGCACGAGCGATCGGACACAGCATCTAAGGTAGAGATGAAGTAGGGATTTTCCCATACGACCATTTCACGAGTGTATCGTGAATATCAGGAATCCGGTAAAATATGAAATCTCCGACGTTGCTGCGGCCGGAAAAAGATCCTGCAAGAACGGAACCAACGACGTCTGAAGAGAATCGTTCTACGTGACAGAAGTGCAACCCTTCCGCAAATTGCTGCAGATTTCAATGCTGGGCCATCAACAACTGTCAGCGTGCGAACCATTCAACGAAACATCGTCGATATGGGCTTTCGGAGCCGAAGGCCCACTCGTGTACCATTGATGACTGCACGACCCAAAGCTTTACGCCTCGCCTGGCCCCATCAACACCGACATTAGACTGTTGATGATTGGAAACATGTTGCCTGTTCGGACGAGTGTTGCATCAAATTGGATCGAGCTGATGGACGTGTGCGGGTATGGAGACGACCCATGAATCCATGGACCCTGCATGTCAGCAGGGGACTGTTCGAGCTGGTGGAAGCTCCGTAATGGTGTGGGGCGTGTGCAGTTGGAGTTATATGGGACCCCTGGTACGTCTAGATGCGACTCTGACAGGTAGCACGTACGTAAGCATCCTGTCTGATCACCTGCATCCATTTATGTCCATTGTGCATTCCGACGGACTTTGGCAATTCCAGCAGGACTGTCCGACACCCCACATGTCCTTAATTGCTACAGGGTGGCTCCACGAACGCTCTCCTGAGTTTAAACACTTCCGCTGCCCACCAGACTCCCCAGACATGAACCTTACTGAGCATATCTGGGATGCCTTGCAACGTGATGTTCAGAAGAGATCTCCACCCCCTTGCAGTCTTACGGATTTATGGACAGGCCTGCAGGATTCACGGTGTCCATTCCCTCTAGCACTATTTCAGACATTAGTCGAGTCCATGCCACGTCGTGTTGCGGCACGTCTGCGTGCTCGTGGGGGCCCTACACGATATTAGGTGTACCAGTTTCTTCGGCTCTTCTGTGCAATAATAGAAGTTCACGGGAATTGGGAATAGATATCCATTTACATATACATACAAAAGTTCATGACAACGACATTATAATACTCAGAAACTTTACTTAACCACACATCTAGCAATTTATTTGTTTCCAGAGGTTGGTTCGCAGGAGAGCTTCTGTAAAGTTTGGAAGGTAGGAGACGAGGTACTGGCAGAAGTAAAGCTGTGAGTACCGGGCGTGAGTCGTGCTTCGGTAGCTCAGTTGGTAGAGCACTTGCCCGCGAAAGGCAAAGGTCCCGAGTTCGAGTCTCGGTCGGGCACACAGTTTTAATCTGCCAGGAAGTTTCAATTTATTTGTTGTTTCCTAGCTATTCCCTACTTATGTTCTAAGCTATTTTTATCAAAATCGCCATTCTCGATGGATTCGTACTACTCTTATTCTTTCGTACCTCCTCGGATTACTCCTGTTCTTCCAGTCCTCTCGTGTCGTCACATCTCCTTGCCGTTGAATGCTTCTTCTTTCATCATACTGAATTTCCGACATGCACTGCGTCTGATCGTATTCCGCTATCCTTAACATTTGGATAGGATCTTCAATATCACTCGACGCTTTCCCAGCTAACTCAGTTTCTCGCCGGAGATTCAATGGTAATTTTCTTACGATCAAATTGTCTCAGAAGATGAGTTTATATGGAACATCCTGATGGTGGTTATACTTTACTAACTCTATCAGGTCTCTCTCTGATGTCTACACTTTGATTGATCATACAGTTCAAAAATATACATGTCCTCTCTTACCTGCTCCTGTATATGCTGTGATAACACGTATGGAAACGCTTGTTTGAACTCTTCCAATGTTTAGCACTTGTTCACGCAGTCACGCACAGCCTCTGCTGCTTCTTCTTCTTTTAAATAACTTGACACAAATCGTATTTGGTGTTCGTCGGCCAACGACAAGGAAAACACATTTTCGAACTAATACACTCAGTCTCCTTCTGAGCCTACAAAAATTTCGAAATCCATCGCTGACACAAAATGTGTACTTGTCTTTTCCTCTTCTGTATTGTAAATATCGTTCCTACGTTTTTCTTCCTGCTGTTGTCCTAGGGTTTCTCTTATTTCCCAGTCACTTTTTTACCTCACGGCTCTAATACTTTATCTCTTTCTTGATTCACCTCTTTCGCAGACGATCCTCCATGATCGGGGGTAGTAGATTTCCGCAATGCTAATTTTTCCAACTTTCCATTCAGTCCTTCGACCTACCCTTTCACTGCTGTTTTCAGTTCTTCCTTTAATGTTTTGATGGGTTTTCCCTGCTCCTATATCTTCCATCCTTGGGCCTCCATTGCTTCTGCTAGCGCTTTAATTTTTCTCGTATGTGTGTCTAGCCTTCCTTCGATCTGTTGAAACTATCACACGACTCGTATTTATCTTTAACCTGATTAAAACGCGTGTCTGTAATCTCTCTACCTTTCTTATACGGTTCTTAGACTGTTTTATATTGTTGTTGTATTGTTGTTTCTGCTCTTCTAATTGCGCATCATACTTCTGTTCATTTTCCAAAATTAAATTTATTCTCTCTTCTAATCGCGTGTACATCCCTACAAATCGTTCATTAATTTTCTTTCCGTTTTTCTTAATCGGTTGCTCCATCCTCGCGAACGTTCCTCTGTGATTTTCAAAATGATAGACAAAATTTTTTGTACGTCACAGTTCTTTACTTCGTCTCTCTGCTCGATGATTTGTGACATCTTTCCTACTCCCGTCTCTCCTGCATTACTGTCCTCTTCCCGTTTTCCCATTACTTCTCTCCATGAACATTGGTAAATCGACTGGCTCTGAGCTTGGATTACTACTTAGTCTCTCTGCAAAGGTTCTTTGCGGATTGCTCTCTCTGTTACAATTTTGACATTTCCTTTCTTCCGTGGATCGACTTCCATTATATTCCTCTCATTCGTGGGCTTGCATCGTCCCTTATTTATTTATTTATCTGTTTATTTACAAGTCAAGTTCCGTAGGACCAAATCTTACTTCCTCCTGCGGGCTGTCCATGCTCGTTCGGTACAATCTACTGCTAAATGTCCGCAACACTTGCAAATCTCACGAGTCGCGAATACTCATCGCGGGTGTCCCATCAAATTACACTCAGAGCAGCGATCAACATATAAATCACCTCCTTCACTTTTTGTAATTCCCCTAAATTCTGTTAAATCAATTTCCGCTTCCCCCGTTTCTAGCGTGACTCTAAATAATAAAGATCTTGACATGAATATTTGCTAACCACACACACACACACACACACACACACACACACACACACACACACACACACACACTGTACAACACAAAATATAAAAAAAAAATCCCTCCAAAATTGCAATGACGAATTTTGTTCATAACAACGACGGACAAATATGAACCAACTTCTGATCTTAGTTAGAAAGATTATATACGTATATGATTATGCGCTTGTACTTAATATTAATTTCTTGTCTGTGAGTTTAATTATCAAGGTGATGATATATGTCCTTCAATAAATGTTTTATTTTGAAAATATAACTGCAATTCCAAGAGTTCTCAGTGCAAAAATCTTGGTAAGGTGTCGCCGAGATGTATGGTACCATGGTACCTTGTTGGGAAGTGCCGACAAAATGTTAATTAATACATATATTCTAAATTACTTGTATTTACTTGCATATAAAAAGTTAGACAATTAACAACTACGGCAAAATGATATTTAAATACTCTCACTGATAATTAATTCTACACACACAGTAATGAGAACCAGTGACAGTTTCGTAATAAACCTGTAATAAAGGCAACCTGTGCGAAAGCAAATCTGATGAACTTAACATGAGGGATGGGGGGGGGGGGGGGGGACTGATGATAAATCGCATAAGAACCGAGTGATTGTCATGAAATTGGTTAGCACACATAGAACTATTGAAGGTATTATGTAGAATCACTGAAGGTCGAACGTCATACCTGTTGTGGATTTTGGGGGCGAATTGTTCATGACTTTGTAAGACAAGTTTTCAGAGTGAGGCTTTTAGACTGTAAAATAATAACTTGACTTAAAATTCGCTACACCCCACATGGTAGCGTCTCAGTCTCATTATGGTGTAGCTGTCAGTTACTGAAATGTTGCGACCTCAATAGCCATAGGAGAGTGCGACTGGCGAAGCTAAGTGTTGGACGGCCAAATATGTCCTAAGTCCCCAGACCCAACATATCAGCTGGTGGCTGAAGCTGACTAAGGTGGTGAAGTGGCAGCAGTGCTCCAGGATAAGATGATAACATCTGAAGTTGACTAACAAGCAAGAAGAAAAAAAAAAAATGAAGTGAAGTGACTACTGTGAGAGAGCGTCCGACAAGGAAACCTTGCTTCGTTTTGTTTTTCGATACATGCTCAATTTGATTGCCTGAGCTCTGAATTTTCAGAGTTCCGAAATATTAAAATGATCCCCAGAAAGCGCGAGTCCCCATCTCTGCGCTATGTTTAACTTGGTTCACCAATAATTTCATTCCCACATTTCTGCTCTGAAAAAAATCATTCGTTGCTAATCCTGTCTCTCTTCTCAGTCAGTGAGGCAGCTTCCTTCCAGTAGTGTCGTGCTGCTCTGTCACTTTGAAAAAAGTTTAAAAGAACAAATGTCCATAGCTCACAGGTTTTTGTAAGAACTGTGTGTCCTTGCTCCACCTCGTAAAAACATTTGTGTGCGTTGGCGCTACAGGATATACTAACTTGTCCATCTCCATGGCGCGGAACTGTGGAGTGTCACAAAGGTGCGTGCCGGGTCTAGAAATGGCAATGACCGCCTCCTCTCGCTGGCCTTTGGAGGACGACTCATCAGGGTCCTTGACTGTTCAGTCGTTCGGCTCTGCGCCCTTGTCACCCAGTGTGCTTCCGAAACATTCCCTTATTTCCAGCCAGTTTGCATATGTGTTTTAGATTAATGTGGAAACTAACAGTCACTCATTCTGTGATTGTAATTAATTATGTTCGGTGGGATTTAAGTTGGTGGAATGGGCTGCCCAGTCCATTCGCTGAATATTCTCTCTTTCCAGGAGCTCCTTCACCAGCAGTGTTCGATGCGATCGCGCATTTTCATCCATAAAAATGAAGGAAGGCCGAATACATGTGCGTCTGTTCTGGGGTGGATTTAACATTAATATACAACTTGAGCGTCAAGAGTCCCAACACATTTCCCCGAGCACTCATCTCTGACTTCATCTTTATGGATGACAATGTCCCACCACATTAGACTGCATGGTTGGAGAAGGTCTTGGAAGGTAAGGATATTCGGTGAATGGACGGGCCTGCCCGTTATCCTGACCTGAATTCCATCAAGCACGTGTCGAATGCGACAGGGTAGGTACTGCAGTACGACCACATGTACCAACGACCATTCAGCACTTGTCAACTGCGCTGAAGGAGGAATGGACTGCCCTACCGCAAGAACTCCTTACCAAATTTGTGGCCGGCTAGGCAGCACGTTAAGGATCATACATTGCTGTCCGTGGTAATCACACACCATATTATGAATCGTGTCCCACCTACTGTAATGTTCAGGTGACCATCCATTAGTAATCACAGCGCCTTCAGTGTACTTATTTTCTTCGACTGAAAGCATTATTTCTTTTCATTTCATGGACGGGCCTGCCCGTTATCCTGACCTGAATTCCATCAAGCACGTGTCGAATGCGACAGGGTAGGTACTGCAGTACGACCACATGTACCAACGACCATTCAGCACTTGTCAACTGCGCTGAAGGAGGAATGGACTGCCCTACCGCAAGAACTCCTTACCAAATTTGTGGCCGGCTAGGCAGCACGTTAAGGATCATACATTGCTGTCCGTGGTAATCACACACCATATTATGAATCGTGTCCCACCTACTGTAATGTTCAGGTGACCATCCATTAGTAATCACAGCGCCTTCAGTGTACTTATTGTCTTCGACTGAAAGCATTATTTCTTTTCATTTCTTTGGATATTTCTTTCGGTTACCGCCGGCCGCTGGTGGCCGAGCGGTTCTAGGCGCTTCAGTCTGGAACCGTGCGACTGCTACGGTCGCAGGTTCGAATCCTGCCTCGGGCATGGATGTGTGTGATGTCCTTAGGTTAGTTAGGTTTAAGTAGTTCTAAGTTCAAGGGACTGATGGCCTCAGATGTTAAGTTCCATAGTACTCAGAGCCATTTGAACCATTTTACTTTCATCCTTAAATTCTGCACACCATAGTACTATGGACATGAAACAGTCCGCCATTCACATCTCTGAATAGAGATGTTGTCATTAGGACAAACAAAAGTAGCAGTGTACATTGTGGAGTTTGGAATATTCGCTTTGGTTGATTAGAGAAAATAAAATGGGAAATGGTTTGGTTGTAATTAGATATAGTGGGAATTAACAAAATGTGGTAGCAAGAAGAACAAGATCTGATTACGTGAGTAGAAGGTTAAAATGGTTCAAATGGCTCTGAGCACTATGGGACTTAACATCTGTGGTCATCAGTCCCCTAGAACTTAGAACTACTTAAACCTAACTAACCTAAGGACATCACACACATCCATGCCCGAGACAGGGTTCGAACCTGCGACCGTAGCAGTCGCGCGGTTCCGGACTGAGCGCCAAGAACCGCTAGACCACCGCGGCCGGCAGTAGAAGGTTACAAATGCAAAATCAAATTTAGCGTAACGTAGGAGTACATCTATTAATAAGAAAGAAAACAAGGACGCAGGCAAGTAACAATGAACAGATTGTCGTTGACAAAGTGCAACAGGAAGGGAACATTCACTACAGCAGTTAAGTTCAAATGGTTTAATGGCTCTGAGCACTATGGGACTTAACAGCTGCGGTCATCAGTCCCCTAGAACGTAGAACTACTTAAACCTAACTAACCTAAGGACATCACACACATCCATGCCCGAGGCAGGATTCGAACCTGCGACCGTAGCAGTCGCACGGTTCCGGACTGCGCGCCTAGAACCGCGAGACCACCGCGGCCGGCACAGCAGTTAAGTCTGCTAGCTCCACAGATAATTAAGAGATTGAAACAATGTATGTTATAACAAACTAAATGAGACAGTTGAGGCAGATGAAAATTCAATTGTGATGAGACACTGGAATTCGATATTTGACAAACGGACGAGAAGGAAAAATACTAGAACATGGACTGGAAGAGAATAGCCAAAGGACAAGCCATCTGGCGGAATTTTTCACAGAGCATAATTTAATCACTGCTAACACTTCGTTTAAGAATCACGAAAGAAGGTTGTATACGTGTAAGAGACCTGGAGACTTCGGGAAGTTTCAGATAGATTACATAACGACAAGACAGAACTTTCGAAACCAGATTTTAAAATGCAAGAAATTTCCAGGGACACTGATCATAATTTATTGGTAATGAACTGCAGATAAAAACTTAAGAAATGTAGACAGTTAGGAAGTTAAGGAGGTTGGACCTGGATAAATGCATAGAACCAGATCTTAATGAGAATTCAAAAACAGCATTAATCAGCGATAGACTATAAGAGAATACTAGAATAGAGGACGAATAGTTAGCTCTGAGAGATGAAATAGTATCGGCAGCAGAGAACCAAACAGCTAAAAAGACAAGGTGCAGTAGAAATCCTTGAGTAAGACATGGGATAGTAAGTTTAATTGGTGAAAGGAGAAAATATAAAAAAGCAACAGCAGAAAGGAAATGCAGGCATCTAAAAACAAGACTGACAGAAAACGTAAAATGACTAAGCAAGCTCGCCTAGAGGACAAACACAAACCTGTAGAATTATACATTACTAGGGGAAATATTGATTCCTCGTTTAGGAAAAATTAGAGAGACTTTTGCGGAAAAGAAAGCAGCTGTATGAATATCAAGAACTCAGATGGCAAGTCAGTACTAAGCAAAGAAGGGAAAACTGAATGGTGGAAGGAATATATAGAGCGTCTATACAGGGTGACTCACCAAAAACTTGCACCGCAAATATTGCGGAAATCGAAAGTGCTATTGATGTGTGGTTTCCACAGAACAAACTCTTAGTCAGGTATTCATATTGTTAGCCAATAAATACATTGTAATAATACTTACAAAGTTTATTTTTTTGTGTTAACACACAATGTAACAAAGCCTATTGACATTAACAAACTTAAAGTAGGGTAAATTAGAATGTCAGTGGTGTTTGTTACAGGATTATAGTGAGAGTCGTTTACGAGATACCGTATTCTGAAATGTTCCACACCGATACTTGTACAACACCTGTGGTGGTGTACAGTATAATACAAGTGCATACACCAGTTATGTGGATTCTGACCAGTAACGAGACAACTGATCATCACAGGTTGTGTTCAGAATTACCACCGGCGGTACATACTTCTTGTCTTGTGTGGAACGACTGCTGCTCTAGTGCTAACATTTCAGCGGGGATATCCAAGCAGGCTGCAGTAATGCGTCGTTGCACATCATCGGGTGTAGTTGGTATGTACTTGTAGACAGCATCTTCAGCTTTCTCCACAAAAAAAGAAACTACAGGCATCAAATCTAGGGAACCGGCCGGTCAAATTACAAGTCCTCTGCGTCCATTCCAACTATTTGGAAATAATTCTTTAAGCCACGCAGTAGTACTTCGTGCACTATTGGCTGGACAGCTATCATGTTGGTACCACAGGTCTCTCCTAGCCTGCAAAGTAACGTCTTCTAGCATCTGCAGAAGATGGTCTGTCAGTAGGCTGCGATACTTGGGCACGTTCAGTGTTCCATCTATGAACACGGGCCTTTGAGCTGATGGTTCACTATCCTGCGTCACACGTTTACACTCCATGGACGTTGACATTCCACTTGTAGCCGATGTGGATTGTCATCAGACGAACAATGCATGTTTCGGCGGTTTACGTGGCCATGATTAGTAAATATGGCTCCATCACTAAACAAGATATATGATACATCTGGAGTAGTAGTAGTAGTAGTAGTAGTAGTTGTTGTTGTCGTCGTCGTCGTCGTCGTCTTAAGTCCAGAGACTGGTTTGACGCAGCTCTCCATGCTACTCTATCCTATGCAAGTCTCTTCATCTCCTAGTAACTACCGCAACCTACATCCTTCTGAATCTGCTTAGTGTATTCCTCTCTTGGTCTCTACGACTTTTACCCTCCATGCTCCCCTCCAGTACTAAACTGGTGATTCCTTGATGCCTCAGAACATGTCCTGCCAACCGATCCCTTCTTCTAGTCAAGTTGTGCCACAGATTCCTCTTCTCCCCAATTCTATTCAGTACCTCCTCATTAGTTATGTGATCTACCTATCTAATCTTCAGCATTCTTCTGTAGCACCACATTTCAAAAGCTTCTATTTCCTTCTTGTCCAAACTATTTATCGTCCATATTTCACTTCCATACACGGCTACACTCCATAAAAATACTTTCAGAAACGACTTCCTGACACTTAAATATATACTCGATGTTAACAAATTCTCTTCTTCAGAAACGCTTTCCTTGCCATACCCAGTCTGCATTTTATATGCTCTATGCTTCGACCATCATCAGTTATTTTGCTTTCCAAGTAGCAAAACTCTACTACTGTAAGTTTCATTTCCTGACCTAATTCCCTCAGCATCATCCGATTTAATTTGACTACATTCTGTTACCCTCGTTTTGCTGTTGTTGATGTTCATCTTATATCCTCCTTTCATGACACTGCCCATTCCGTTCAACTGCTATTCCAGGTCCATTGCTGTCTCTGACAGAATTACAATGTCGTTGGCAAACCGCACAGTTTTTATTCCTTCTCCGTGGATTTTAATTCCTTCTCCAAATTTTTCTTTTGTTTTCTTTGCTGCTTGCTCAATATACATCGTGGATAGGCTACAACCCTGTCTCACTCCCTTCCCAACCACTGCTTCCCTTTCATGCCCCTCGACTCTTATAACTGCCATCTGCTTTCTGTACAAATTGTAAATAGCCTTCCGCTCCCAGTATTTGTTCCCTGCCACCTTCAGAATTTGAAAGAGTATAATATCAACATATCAAAGTTTTCTCTAAGTCTACAAATGCTAGAAACGTAGTTTTGCCTTTTCTTAACCTATCTTCTAAGATAAGCCGTAGGATCAGTATTGCCTCGCGTGTTTCAACATTCCTACGGAATCCAAACAGATTTTCCCCGAGGTCGGCTGCTATCAGTTTTTGAATTCGTCTGTGAAGAATTCATGTTAGTATTTTGCAACCATGACTTATTAAACTGATAGTTCGATAATTTTCACACCTCTCTACACCTGCTCTCTTCGGGACTGGAATTGTTATATTCTTCTTGAAGTCTGAGGGTATTTCGCCTGTCTCATACATCTTGCTCACCAGATGGAAGAATTTTGTCATGGCAGGTTCTTCCAAGGCTGTCGGTAGTTCTATTACTGTGGCCTTGTTTCGACTTAGGTATTTCTGGAGCATCCTATCGAAATGCCCATGTACAGAAGTTAACACGATTCTCATAACTGTTTCCATGCAACTCTTGGTGGAGGCAGATGTGATAGTGAAGGAACTCTATGGAGAACGGAGGGGGGGGGGGGGGGGGGCGGCACTTCACTTGCCAGACTTGCCAGACTCATGCCACTTCCTCGTGCGACTGCACGGGAGCTAACGTGCGGATCAACTGCAACAGAACCAAGAATATTGGTTCTCCCCCCCCCCCCTCTTCCGTCGTCACTTTTTTTTCCTTCTGTTGTCATGTCGGCTTATTTCGGCCTTGGTAAATCCCATCGCCCACACACGACCTACTGCCTGGACTGTCACACAGTAACAATGCACTTAAGGAACATACAAGCACACTGTAAGTGAACATTACAAAGTAATACCTTGCAACTGCGCAGGTTAAATGGAGGAAACAAGTGTCAGTGTGGAAAATTTTCAAACTAAGATATCCCGTAAACGACTCGAACTCGAATCCTGCAACAAACACTTGCCCGCGAAAGGCAAAGAGGAAGACCGCACTACAGTTCCTTCTCTAAATCCTCGCACGAACGAAAAAGTTGCCGACATCGAAATAAGTGACCAAGGAATAGAAAAGCAACTGCAACCACTCAACAGAGGAAATTCCACAGGACCTGACGGGATACCAATTTGATTCTACATAGAGTACGCGAAAGAACTTGCCCCGCTTCTAACAGTCGTGTACCGCAAGTCTCTAGGGGAACGGAAGGTTCCAAATGATTGGACAAGAGCACAGGTAGTTCCAGTTTTCAAGAAGGGTCGTCGAGCAGATGCGCAAAACTATAGGCCTATATCTCTGACATAGATCTGTTGCAGAATTTTAGAGCATGTTTTTTGCTCGCGTATCATGTCATTTCTGGAAACCCAGAATCTACTCTGTAGGAATCAACATGGATTCCGGAAACAGCGATCGTGTGAGATCCAACTCGCTTTATTTGTTCATGAGACCCAGAAAATATTAGATACAGGCTCCCAGGTAGACGCCTATTTCCTTGATTTCCGGAAGGCGTTCGATACAGTTTCGCACTGTCGCCTGATAAAGTAAGAGCCTACAGAATATCAGACCAGCTGTGTGGCTGGACTGAAGTGTTTTTAGCAAACAGAACACAGCATGTTGTTCTCAATGGAGAGACGTCTACAGACAAAGTAACCTCTGGCATGCCACAGGGGAGTGTTATGGGGCCATTGCTTTTTACAATATATATATATATATATATAAATGACCTAGTAGATAGTGTCGGAAGTTCCATATGGCTTTTCGCGGATGATGCTGTAGTATACAGAGAAATTGCAGCATTAGAAAATTGCATCGAAATGCAGGAAGATCTGCAGCGGATAGGCACTTGGTGCAGGGAGTGGCAACTGACCCTTAACGTAGACAAATGTAATGTATTCCGAATACATAGAAAGAAGGATCCTTTATTGTATGATTATATGATAGCGGAACAAACACTGGTAGCAGTTACTTCTGTAAAATATCTGGGAGTATGCGTACGGAACGATTTGAAGTGGAATGATCATATAAAATTAATTGTTGGTAAGGCGGGTGCCAGGTTGAGATTCATTGGGAGAGTCCTTAGAAAATGTAGTATATCAACAAAGGAGGTGGCTTACAAAACACTCGTTCGACTTATACTTGAGTATTGCTCATCAGTGTGGGATCCGTACCAGGTCGGGTTAACGGAGGAGATAGAGAAGATCCAAAGAAGAGCGGCGCGTTTCGTCACAGGGTTATTTGGTAAGCGTGATAGCGCTGCGGAGATGTTTAGCAAACTCAAGTGGCAGACTCTGCCAAGAGAGGTGCTCTGCATCGCGGTGTAGCTTGCTGTCCAGGTTTCGAGAGGGTGCGTTTCTGGATGAGATATCGAATATATTGCTTCCCCCTACTTATACCTCCCGAGGAGATCACGAATGTAAAATTAGAGAGATCCGGGCGCTCACGGATGTTTTCCGGCAGTCGTTCTTTCCGCGAACCATACGCGACTGGAACAGGAAAGGGAGGTAATGACAGTGGCATGTAAAGTGCCCTCGGTCACACACCGTTGGGTGGCTTGCGGAGTATAAATGTAGAGTTCGAGTCTCGGTCCGGCACACAGTTTTAATCTGCCAGGAAGTTTCATATCAGCGCACACTCCGCTGCCGAGTGAGAATTTCATTCTGGAAACTACTGACATTCTAATTTACCCTGCTTTTATTTTGTTAATGTCAATAGACATTTTTACGTTTAAAGAAGTGTATGTGTACACAAAAAATACATTTTTAAATGGCTCTGAGCACTATGGGACTAAATTTCTGAGGTCATCAGTCCCCCTGACTAACCTAAGGACATGACACACATCCATACCCGAGGCAGGATTCGAACCTGCGACCGTAGCGTTCGCGCGGTTCCAGACTGTAGCGCCTAGAACCGCTCGGCCACCCCAGCTGGCCTTGACAGAACGCTGAAAAACGGACCTGGAGTAGACTACAATCCATGGGAATTAGCATATAGTCGAATTAAACCAGGCGATGCTGAAGAATTCAATCAGGAAATGAGACACTAAAGGTATTAGATGAGTGTTGCTATTTGGGCAGTGGAGTAAGTGACGATGGCTGAAACAGGGCCTACATAAAATGCAAAATTGGGAAAAGCAAGCAAAGCTTTCTCTGAAAAAAAGTGAAATTTGTTAACATCGGACAATGTTAGGAAGTCTTTCATGAAAGCGTAATGGTGTCGTCAAGCCTTGAATGGAAGTGAAACGTGGACGATATAGAGCGCAGCCAAGAAGATTATAGTAGCTTTTGAAACGTGGTGTTATAGAAGAACGCTCTGATCAGATGGGTAGATCGAATAACTGATGAAGAGGTGCTGAATCGATTTGGGGAAGAAAGAAATTTATGGTACAACCAGTCTAAAACAAGTGATCGTTTAATAGGATAAATCCTGAGGCATTTAAGAATTGTCAGTTTGGTAATAGACGGTGTGGTGTCACCGCCAGGCACCACACTTGCTAGGTGGTAGCTTAAATCGGCCGCGGTCCATTTAGTACATGTCGGACCCGCGTGTCGCCACTGTGTGATCGCAGACCTAGCGCCACCACAAGGCAGGTCTCGAGATACGATAGAGCACTCGCCCCAGTTGTACGACGACATTGCTAGCGACTATACGGTCAAAGCCTTCCTCTCATTTGCCGAGAGACAGTTAGAATAGCCTTCTGCTAAGTCCCTGGCTACGACCTAGCAAGGCGCCAATTGTAACAGTGCATGTATCTTACGAGTCTCATTTGTATAGTCAAGAGAGATGTATCACAAGGAGTAAATAAAGTTAAGTATATTACAAAGCTACGTATTTTCTTGATAGCAGTCATAACGTATCTTGTTCCAGAATTCACGCCCGTCTGCGTTAGATAGCGTGCCTATCGGCCCCCTCAAAATAACACTGTGTCGGCACTTCTGTCGACACATCATTTGGCGACGCGGCTTAAAGGAAAAGTGTTCTTTCTGGTTGCTTACATTTATTTGTGTCATGGCTTCGCCAGATGTACTGTCCGAATTTTATCGCTTGCAGAATCAGCAGACGCATGCGTTATTGGATGCCCTTGGACAGCTCGTCCAGGGTCAACGTGCCATTCAAACCGATGCGGCAGCCGCCGCTTCACCGCTACCGCAGCCCCAACATGCGGTTGCACCGCCATTTCGCAGTTTTAATGAGGCGCACGAGTCGTGGCCACAATGGTCCCGACAGTTCGCCTTTCATCTAGCCGCCTACAGAATTCAAGGTAATGAGCGGCAGCCGTTTTTGCTTTCTTGTGTCGGTGTGTCCACCTACCGTGTGATAGTGAAATTGTTTCCCCTCAAAATGTGAAGCAGCTACAGAGTGTGTTGGGTAAAATTAACTATTATCATAAATATGTGCGCAATGCCTCTTCCATTTCAGCTCCGCTTCATCGCTTACGCCGTAAAGGTGTTCCGTTCGTCTGGACGACGGAATGCGAACGCGCCTTTCGCCAGTTGAAATCGGCGTTGCTTTCTAATACTTGCCTCACGCCTTTCGATCCCCAGAAACCCCTTTTGTTGATGGTAGATGCATCGGATTTCGGGATCGGTGCTGTGCTTGCGCACAAAGTTGGCTCCCATGATCGCCCTATTGCCTTTGCGTCCAAATTGCTCTCGTCTGCGCAACGAAATTATTCCCAGATAGAGAAAGAAGCTTTGGCTCTCGTATTTGGTGTTACTAAGTTCCATGATTTCTTGTATGGTCGTCACTTTACCATCATCACAGACCACAAACCTTTGACATCGCTTTTTCATCCGACCAAGCCTGTACCTCCACGTACAGCGCAGAAATTCATTCGCTGGTCTATTTTCCTCTCGCAGTACCGCTACGATATCTTGTATCGGTCCACTGCTAAGCACGGAAACGCCGATGCGTTGTCCCGTTTGCCTGTTGCTGAGGATAGAGCATTCGATTCTTCTGAACTTGCTTGCATGTTCCTTGATTCGGAAACCGATGAAGTGGTCGAATCGTTTCCGATTGATTTTCGTCGTGTAGCTACAGCCACAGCTGCTGACCCTGTCCTTGCTACTGTTTTGCGTTTTGTTGCTACGCAATGGCCTTTGTCAAAGTCTCGGATCGAGGATCCGTTGGTTCGCCGATTTTTTGTTCACAAGGAGAGACTTTTTGTTCGACGTGGTGTTTTGTTGTTGCGTTCTGATAATGATCAGTCCAGAGTCGTGGTCCCACGTTCGTTACAGTCCTCTGTTTTACGGCTTCTTCACCAAGGACATTGGGGTATAGTGCGAACGAAACAACTTGCTCGTCAGCACTGTACTTGGTTCGGCATAGATGCTGCGATTACGAATATGTGTTCTTCTTGCATGGCGTGTGCCGAACAACAATCCGCACCGCCGCGGAAAGTCTTTGCATGGCCAAAAGCCACTTCCCCTTGGCAACGCTTGCACATTGATTTTGCTGGTCCATTCTGGAATGCTCGATGGTTGGTTCTGGTGGATGCCTTCAGTAATTTTCCTTTTGTTGTCCGGATGTCTTCCACGACGTCCTCCGCCACCATCCAAGCGTTGTCTGCTATCTTTTGCATTGAAGGTCTTCCGCAGACTATTGTTTCCGACAATGGCCCACAATTCATGTCCGCAGAATTTCAGTCATTCTGCCAGGCCAATGGTATTCAACATCTGACATCCGCGCCGTTTTCGCCTCAGTCAAACGGTGCCGTTGAACGGTTGGTCCGGACTTTCAAGTCACAGATGTTGAAATTGAAAGAGTCGCATTCTCGGGAGGACGCATTGTTGCTCTTTTTGTCTTCGTATCGCTCTCAGCCCCGAGATGGTCGCTCGCCGGCTGAGTTGTTGCACGGTCGTCCTCATCGCACCTTGATGTCTTTGCTGCATCCGCCGCATCAGGTTCCTGTGCAGCGGCAGACTCCTGCTTTTGCTCCAGGCGACGTTGTATTTTATCGCAACTATCGAGGTTCACGGCGTTGGCTCGCAGGGCGCATTCTTCGCTGCCTCGGCCGCGCGATGTATTTGGTTTTTGGGGGCCTCTGGTGAGGTGCGTCGGCATCTCAATCAGCTGCGCCTCTGTCGTCGCACGGGTTCTGCCGCTCCCCGTCTGCTTTCAGCGACGGTGCCGTCCGGTCAGCGCCCTGGGGACCCATCTACTGGCTCGCCTCATCCCCAGGTGTTACCGACGATGCCTTCCATTTTGCCCCATGGCGACGCGCCGCCGCAGCAGCCGCCGCCGCCGCCGCCGCCTGTTCTCCCGCCGGCGCCGCCCGCATTCGACGCTTCGCTGCAGCCGCCAAGCGCCTCCCTGGGTCACGCGCCGCCGATCGCTTCCCGTGACCAGCCGTCCTCCGCCATGGACCTCTTGCCCGCTCCGGACCACATGACGTCATCGCGCGTCGGGTACCCCGACGCAATGGAGGTCGACCCTACGGCCCCTCCTGTCTCATTACGGGCGCATACACCGCATGTTGACGTGCACCCTGGACTAGGTTTTCAGGCGTTTCCTAGATCCCCTCGGACCGAATGGCCGGGTGCGGGTGGCACAGCCTCGCCTGTTGTTAGGCTCCCCACCTCATCGCATACGTCAACATGGGGTCCTCCCCACGGCGGGCGGAAGCCTTATCACACGACCGTTCGCCGATTTGCGGGGGAGGAATGTGGTGTCACCGCCAGGCACCACACTTGCTAGGTGGTAGCTTAAATCGGCCGCGGTCCATTTAGTACATGTCGGACCCGCGTGTCGCCACTGTGTGATCGCAGACCTAGCGCCACCACAAGGCAGGTCTCGAGATACGATAGAGCACTCGCCCCAGTTGTACGACGACATTGCTAGCGACTATACGGACAAAGCCTTCCTCTCATTTGCCGAGAGACAGTTAGAATAGCCTTCTGCTAAGTCCCTGGCTACGACCTAGCAAGGCGCCAATTGTAACAGTGCATGTATCTTACGAGTCTCATTTGTATAGTCAAGAGAGATGTATCACAAGGAGTAAATAAAGTTAAGTATATTACAAAGCTACGTATTTTCTTGATAGCAGTCATAACGTATCTTGTTCCAGAATTCACGCCCGTCTGCGTTAGATAGCGTGCCTATCGGCCCCCTCAAAATAACACTGTGTCGGCACTTCTGTCGACACATCAGACGGAAATATGGGGAGGGGGAAACTGTAGAGGGACATAAGGCTCGAATACAGGAAGCAGGTACATATGACGTAGGTTGCAGTAGTTGTGTAGAGGTATGGATTAGTGTGAAAAGTTTCATCAAACCAGTCTCTGGACTGATAACAAGAACAACAGCAACAACGTTTAGACCTAAGGCTATAATAAAATTTCAAGACTCATTCCATAGTTCCTGTTCTATTATAAAGAGAGATGAAAACTATGCAATTTTTGAATCCTAACAACAACCCATCGAAGTGCCAACAGATTATCAATATCTCTGACGAACTGAAAGATATTTGAAGCGAAGAAGTACAGTCCTTCATTCTGTATAAGATAGAAACTAATATATGGTATAGTACGCGCTGTAAATTGTTTTCATACTTCTCAGATCATTGAGGTACAGAAATAAAATGCCTTAGCAAGTTTCAGTCCCAGGCAGTCATTTTTAAGACTTCACTGGGGTACTTTCAACAGATGTAGCCATTTATTTTCCCAAGACTTCTCATTTCTCTTTTTTTCTTCAGATTAACGTCATATGTGACGAATTTTGAGAAATACCTATCATCTCTTGTTGTCGTGTTAAAATTCGCTTCTTGTGCCGAAATACAACAGTGTTTGCAAAGATACTCCTCACTAACATTCAAATGCAACTGAAATTAAGACAAAATTCTCGGAAAGTGTAGTATTAAACTAGCAAACTGTGGGCAAG
Source organism: Schistocerca serialis cubense (assembly GCF_023864345.2). Taxonomy (NCBI): domain Eukaryota; kingdom Metazoa; phylum Arthropoda; class Insecta; order Orthoptera; family Acrididae; genus Schistocerca; species Schistocerca serialis. The sequence continues at coordinate 748,623,919 of NC_064640.1, read as the reverse complement.
ACCGGTCAATAGCTTATGAAAACCCAATTCTCTGTATAAAAATAAGCGTGCAATTTCTTCACTGAAATTGCTGAAAAACCCAAAGCAATTCTCATTTCACCAGATGCCAACAGTCCTTAAGAAATACATTATTCCAAGGGAAAAATTCAGTAGCTACTTGCATATTACAATGGATAAGAAAGTTTCGCATATTAACCAAACGGCAAAATACTCTCCTCTCTATCTTTTGCCAAAAAGTCGGTTAGATATCTGAAACCATTTTTGAAATATGAGGGATCTTATGATTACTTCATTCTGACTGTCATCTTGCGAGCAGAACTGACAAGGGACGTACACGGCTCGAACAGGAATTTGTATTTTAACATTTGTATACAGATGCATTTCATACCACTAATCACGCCTGCGACGGGGTGTGATTGTATTGCACTTAGTTTGTATACAACAGCGCTTGTGGTCTTTGAGGAGGGGGAGGAGATTAGCACCCCAGTATATCAGTTATTTCAGCAAGCAGTTGACGTGTTTTATGTACGTGTGTCAGTATTGACATACATATGCATCAAGAACGAAATCGTTAATGTTTGGAACTTTTAAATATTGTGGCATTAAAGAAGGCGTTATGCAACGGAATACGGCGTAGGACAGGATGATGACACTGTCTCAAAGCTTTTGGTGGATCTAATTATTCAGAAACATGAATATTAATTTGGCTGCTCAACTGAAATTACCTTAGATAGGATGGAGTATGGAGAAAACGACTTTATAGACGATAACGCCATTAATAGTATACGAGATTGTAGTGCTAGTGCTAATGGTAATGGCGGAAACAGTACTCGTGAAAGAGAAGCTAACAAATCTGGTGACTATGAACCTTCACCAGAAAAGAAAATTTATGATGATTATCATACACCTCCACATAAAGCTGTGACCTATAGCTCGTTATTGAAGATACATCCATCTGTAAAAAGTACATGGAATATCAAAGTAATATCTAATAATGTGGAGAAAAAAGACGTAACGAAAATCAGTTTCGAAGCAAAAAAGGCAATAAAGAACTGGAGATAAAACATTCTATCCAAATTTGACAAGGAATGAAGGAAATCTTGTCCATTACCGGCACCTGAAATATCGGGCAATGCAAAAAGCGAGAGAGATCGTGAACTCAATGCTTAAATGTTCTGCAGCTTGCCTTGTACGTCACAAGAAAGAATACACAATATGCCATAGTCTCATCACTGCTTTCATGACAGCCAGAGATGTACAACGACACCAAGATATTCGCCACTCGGGGCCCGTTTTGTCGAAGAAGTAAATCAGAAAACTACACGTTCCACATATAGCCACACTGCATTTGTTTAATCTGGCGCGACACTATCTAAAAAGTGGAAACATCAACGATTTACTTGGTCCAGTCTGCACACAATACAGCTCATAGCTGTACAATAGATGTTGGACTTTCGGTGAATGGACACCTAACACAGGAAAACTGTACATTTGCCTTCGGGAAAAAACTTCCGGTCCGAAAGTTAAAAACGCCATTGAAAACAATTTCCACCGAATATACATTTTTAGGCTAGAAAAAGTGGGAAAATATCAAAAGACCATCTAAAATCCTTTTTCGTGAATGTTGTGTCGCAAATGACCAGAGGCATGTACTACTCTGTGATTCTTTGAGTGCTCACAAGGACGCAACAATAATAAATGATTCATTTGCAAGTAAAGACAATGAATGCATGACCATTTCCGCCAGAAACAACAAAATACGGACAGCCGATGGATTTGTATTTCATTCGGCAATATAAAATATATGCACGAAGGGTAACATACACTATAGGGTCTCTCTGCAGTGACTTCGACACTAAACTGGGAAGTAGAATTTTCATAATGAAAATGTATTCTATTATTGATAACCATTTTTCTGCTCCAGTGTATGAAGCCTATGCTTCAATATTCCTGACAATCGGCTGGGTACAATACTCTCGCACATGTTGCTGATTTCAAGAATATGAATCAAGTGGGATTTGATTTTGCCTGAGCAGTGTCCAGATAATGCTTTCGCCAAATGTGCCTAATGCGATTCTGCACATTGTTTCATGCATTTTGTTGAGGAACCTCACGTAAATTTTTAAAGTCCGATAATGGTCAAATTAAGAATAACACATTCGAATACTTACACCATCCTCATCGCAGTGGTACGCGAAGCTCGTAAATACAATTGGAACACCGAATTCCTGATCGAACCGAGAGACTTCCCTTGTGAGTGCCCTACATAAAATCCATTTCCTCAAGGCAGAAGATACAGGTCACCTCCTAAGTTTTAAGGAAGTCCAATGGTTAGCTACATTTTGTATACAGCAATAAATGACCTAACATGCACCACAGGTAAACTCGTAGCACCTCATATTTTTCATTGCAAAATATTCGAATTTCGTGCAGTGGGTTACCTGATTTCCAAATATCACGATAACTACGGCCGTTAACGAAATGATAGGCAGTTCATCTCTAATCTGACAAATAAGGCTGAAATATACGAAAAGTCAAATTTTCTTATCGAATTGTTCCTTTAAAATTGTTTGAGAAATACTGCTGAGAGCCAGCTCGCACCCGCTGACGTTGACGCAGTCGAGTGAACCTACTATCTACTACGCTAAACTTTACGTCATGTGAAAGCTTTAATATGAGAGCTAGTCTTCCTGACTCCGCGCTAGCCAACAGTCACGCATGACACCTAAATAACTTACAGGGAACCTTACTTCATGGTAGACTGGCTTCTATCGAAATTGAGCCAGTGTACTCACTTCATCTGTTGAGAAACGTCCTGTGTCTCTTGTCAAGAGCAGACAAACGGCAAAGTGTGGGGTCTGTTAATCATCGGAATTTCCAACTGCAGATTGTGGTGCACTTTGGGTCAAACATTCCTGTGGTCTGGATGCCAGAGAATGCTGAGAATACCAGTTATGCTCATGGAGTTTTAATGAAACTGTCACCTGCAGCGTTGTCCCCCGAACTGATCGCAGTAGTCCTGATTCCGAGTAGAGTAGAAGGTTTGAAGGAGAGATCTCCCTAAATGTTAGGTATGCACTACACATCAGAGGCTGCTGCCCAGGGTAGCTCACAGTGTGTGAAGTACGTACAAGGCTCTTATTTATATTGGGCGACTCTTCTCCCAGTCCAGATAACGATAGCTGTAGCAGACCCAGATGTATCAGTATAATATCCAAAGAAATATTTTTTCCCCAGCCCACACACACAAGCGCGAGTTTTAAAATCCTAGTGGTTAACTGCTGAAGCATTTGCAACAAACTGACAGCTCGAAGCTCTCCTAAACCGCAGTGAATCTCACATAATAGTAGGTACAAAAAGATGATAAATCTTGAAACTGACAGCACTGAGATTTCTAGGGAAAATTTAAGCATACATCGCAAGGATAGGTATCTGGAAAATGGGAGTGGTGTATTTGTCGCAACAGACAAGAAACGCAAATCCACTGAGACAGAAATTACAGCTCCATGCGAGATTGTTTGGCCAAGACTCATTGTCAGGGGTGGGCATAAGCTTATAATCGGATCCTTTCGACCACTGGATTAACCCTCCGATGTAACCGAAAACTTCAGAAAAAATCTTAGTTTACTAGAACGTAAGTTCCCCAGTCATACTGATCATCCAACAGTCAATTGGAATAGTTACTTTTCTAGTAGAAGTGTGGGTGCCAATACCCAGTGAGAAACATTACTATAGGTCTACTCGGAAAACTACCTAGAACAGTTTGATGCATCCTACGGTCGCAGGTTCGAATCCTGCCTCGGGCATGGATGTTTGTGATGTCCTTAGGTTAGTTAGGTTTAACTAGTTCTAAGTTCTAGGGGACTAACGACCTCAGCAGTTAAGTCCCATAGTGCTCAGAGCCATTTGAACCATTTTATATATTGAATCTAATGCTAACAAATAGAAGAGATTTTTGAGGATGTCCCCTTTGAGACTGGTATCAGTAAAGATGAAAAAGTTGTAGTAACAAGATTACCGAAATGCAAAAGGCATCTGAAACAAGTAGAAAGAATTATATTTTCTAGAACAGTTCAGGATTGGAGGGACCGTGCATGGTATACAGTCACTGTACAGAAACTTCTAAAGAAGCAGAGACTTCTGCTTAACAGGCGTAAAAACAAAGTACAGGACTAGAGATAGGGAGATGTTGAATGAAACTCATCTAGCTTCTCGAGGGCAATGAGTGAAGCCTTCAACGAGTACCGTGGCAGAATACAGTAGGGGCCTGGGTTGAGAGCCCTACTGTGTTGGGATGACGGGGCATGGATTATGGTGGAGCAGGCCGGTTGGCGTGCTGGACACTAATTATACATTAGCGGAACAAGAATTTATTACATTAATGTTTACAATCGTACAGTCTTCTCTGTGTAGATGCCCAGTCCAGCAGCAGCAGGATTTGTTGAGGCTGCCATAGGAATATCTGGCAGACGTCGCCCTGTGGCATCCGGCTCATGTACATGGTGTTGGCGGGCAGCAGACTGCGTTGGGGATCGGCGTATCCCGTGAAAGGGGTCTTGCTACCCAGGACGGAGTAGGTGTTTTTACTACAGCTCTCTCGTAGACATCGGCTCATCTCTCAGCAGCTCTGCACAGTGTGGAAATTAACAACGTCATAGCCCTTCCGTAAACGAAGGCCAGGGATGTCGATGACTGCTTACAGGTACTAGTTGGGGGCAGCACCGGCTAGCGTGTCTCTTAAAGATTGAAACAGGTGGACAGTGAGCCAAACACCACCAGTTCGGCTCAGCAAGCTGGAGGCATGCTGCTTCTCCAGAAAGTCTAGTCTGAGAATCGCAGAATAACCTTCACACACTTGGCAACACTTCCATGTATTCTCGAAAACTCTTAACTCCAATGCTAAAGTCAAGCAGTATTGTCCCTAATGACTTCCCGTCATTGTCACAACCTGTATCGTGGAGATCTGTCTCTTCCTGTCTAAGAGCTCCAGACTAACGACTCGCACGTGCACTTCCCTGCCCTGTACTATGCCTAAGAAACAGCATCCCGGTTTTGCATACGTATGTGCTGTGTTCTCTTGTACTGGGAATGCTTTCTGATGGGCAATGCGTTTTTGTCTGCGTTCAACGGACGCTTTTTCTCGCGATGTTTTCCTTGTTTCTTATTCCTGCACTCACACACCTTATGACCTACCTGACCATACTCATAACACACTTACTGGCGACATGGCTTCTGCAGGTGACCCTTACATTCATATCTGTAACATTTGACTTCAAAGGCGAAGACTCGACGGTCATTATGGCCTTATGTAGCAACATCTATTTCCTCCTAATAGCTTCAACCATATCAGACAGATTCTCCATCCTGACTCTGCATGACATGGCGATGGAGATATTCCATAAAAAAATGAAGTGGAGAGCCCTGTTTTCAACTTGGCACAAAGAAACTGCAGCACCTTCTGCTGTTTATGTCAGCTCGTGTGTCTGTGCATTAATATTCCGGATTTTATCCTAAAAAGACTGCACTGACTCATTAGTCTTATGCACTAAACTACTGTTTCGCTCTAAAAAATCTCGCGCTGTATTGCTTGCGGTAGCACTGGCGTAAACCATCAGTCAACTCCTGGAACATTCCTAGCTGGCGAAGTACCTCATGAAACATTACATATGCTTTAGCTTCGCCCATTAACCGTAAGTTAGTCATAAACAAACATGTTTCACTCGTCCAATTGCACCACTGTACATCGCTAATGAACACAGTGATATCCTCCATTATTTTTCCAGAAAAAGGCGTTATTAAATTTGCTGCTGATGGATCGCGAGGAGGGGAGGGAGCACGTAACACGACGTTAGCTCCTCCACACCCTGACTGGAACTGCTGGTCTGTAGCTTGTATGATTTCTACTGGCTTATGCAGGTCTTCGTTTCCCTGCTCTCACTTTTTACTGTCTCTGTGTCTGTCCCCGGTAGCTGAGTGGTCATCGCGGCAGACTGTCAATCCTAAGGGCCCGGGTTCGATTCCCGACTGGGTCGGAGATTTTCTCCGCTCAGGGACAGGGTGTTGTGTTATCCTAATCATCATCATTTCATCCGCATCGACGCGCAAGTCGCCGAAGTGGCGTCAAATCGAAAGACTTGCACCAGGCTCACGGTCTGTCCGACGGGAGACCCTAGTCACACAACTCTCTCTGTTAAAGCAGTGCCAGTTTCACCCATAGAAGCAGCACGTGTTTTACCCATTTTACGTATTCTACTGCTGCTGTTATAAAAGAAAGATATAAGAAAACTCCAATTATACTACACACAACACTACAAAAAATTAATGCCTACGCCGGATTATAACTCAAGGTGACCCTGAACAGGCCTGCCTCAAGTGCTCAAACCTTCTACAAATGTCACACATAACTGGTACCGGTTTTAGTGCATGGAAATTCATGGCCTGATAAATTACAAAACTTGTACCCCACTGGCGTTAAATACATCACCCTGGTAGTTACTCTAAACATTAAGTCTGCAGGTTCCTCTGGCTAAACGAACGGAACTCTGAATGTGAAATTAATGTCCCTGCGTTTTGACATGGCCACAAACATGAACATAATCAGAATGGTCAATTGAAGAATACTCACTCACCACACTGTATTGCGTCGGGATGCAAGTCCACATGATGATGATGATGATGATGCTGCAGGCCCGGTCCTGCTACGGCGGCGGCAGCCGACGTAGACACTTGTGATTCCAATTTTTTAGGGGCCCTGGTTGAGATCCCTAGTGTGTAAAGAAAAGTGGTGGGAGGACCGAACCAAATGGAGAGGACTCGTCAGCACCCAGACCCCACAGTAGCTGGAGCGGGATCCGGATATAAATAGGAAAAAAAACCTGCTAACTCAGTCGAAAATTCGGCGTAGAATCTGATAGCGGAGTACGTTGGAGAAGACCTGTCGGCGTGCTGGGTGCTAATCATACAACATTAGCGGAACAAGAATTTATTACATTAATGTTTACAATCGTATAGTCTTCTCTGTGTCGCCGCCCAGTCCAGCGGCAGTGCAGCACACGCCCTCAGGACTTACTGACGCTATCACAGCAATCTCTGGCGGACGCGAACGTCGCCCTGTGGTGTTCGGCACACGTAAGCACAGTGTCGGGTGGGTAGCAGTCGACGTTAGCGATCGGCGTTGCCCGCACAACAGGTCTTGCTACCTAGGACAAAGACTGCGTTTTTACCATAGCACTCTCGTAGACATCAAACAGGGTAATCTCTCAGCAGCTCTGCACTATGTGAGAATGAGCGACAGATAGTCCTTCGACGAGGAAGGCCAGTTATGTCGATGACTGCTTACAGGTACTTCTTTGGGGAGCAGCAATTAACGCACCTCCCGAATACTGTGACTGGTGCACAGTGCGCCAAACGCTACCAGTTAGGCGCAGAAAGATGAACACAGAAGTCTCCAAGTCTTCTCATCAGTGGCTGCAAGGTTGGCAGCTCACAGCGACCGAATATGGCAGATCAGATAGGTAGCACTCTCGACGGTAGTAGTCACCTTGGCGAACAATAGCACCACATCACAGGTTCAACCTCGTGTCTGGTGGACTGAAATGTAAAGATAGAGAGCGAGGCTCGGAAGTCTGAGTATCTATTACTGCTTGTCTGAGTCAGTGACGTGGTCGTAGTAGTAGTAGTAGTAGTAGTAGTAGTAGTAGTAGTAGTAGTACCTTTGTTCATCCGTAGATCTCTTTTTACAAGGATATAGGACATGTTGAAGTATTTACAAGTTTAGACCAATTTAAAATAAACTAATTTGTACACACATACACTTACAGACTCTTAGTTAGAGACAATCATTAGATTTACTCCTGGTATACAATACTTTTTTTTTTTTTTTTTTTTACAAATAACTTATTACATAATGTAATGCCACACTGTTACTCACTGCCAGTCACTGCACACACTACACTACACTACATACATACATACATATATATATATATGTAACTGGTGATCTCTATCCAGAATCCCTCTATAATGAATGAGATGTTGAGGTCAGAAAGAGGAAGAGGTGTTAGTGTTGCGCTATGCATAGCTGGGGGGGGGTAAGTTTTTCTAGAAAAGGAAAAAAAAGAAGGAAAGAAACATAGTGTGTAGGTGTTACGTAGAGTGTTGGATGTTTTATAATTATTATTATTATTTATTTGTACAACTTTCTTAACCAAACCCCTGCTCTGTTTTGTCTAAGTAATCCTTCAATGTATAAAATGTATTGCATAACAGGTACTTTTCAGCTGCCTTTTTAAGTAAGTGCTTTTTTGCAATTTCTTTAACCTCTTTTGGTAATTTATTGTACAGTTTTATCCCTTGGTAGAAAAAACTGTTTTGAGTTTTGTGTTTATTTTTTCTTGGTAAATGAAAGTTGAGTCTAGCTCTTGTTCCATGGTCATGGACAGAGCTGTTTGAGCAGTTATTACCAATGTTATTTTTAATGTGTACAACTGACTGGTAAATGTATTCACACGGAGCAGTTATAATCCCCAGTGTTTTGAACATATCTTTACAATGAACTCGACTACTATTTTAGGTTATTATTCTTATGGTTCTTTACTGGAGTTCGAAAATTGTGTTCATATTTTGTGCATTTGTTCCCCAAAACAGAATTCCATAGCTAAGAATTGAGTGTACATATGAATAGTATGTAACTAAAAGACACTGCATCTGGCCAGCGACGACAGAATGTGGCCTACTTTTCCAGGCTCATCAGTAGTCTTCATCACCCCTCTATTTCGCAAGAATGGCTTTCAGGGCTACAGCCTCTTGCCTTTCCGCCATATCAGCAGGCTTATGGGAGTTCTTGTGAAACTTTTACTTTCTCTTACGAAAACAAGCTGTGCTGTTAGAATGACGTGATGTCTTCTCCACGTTGAGGCCGTGTTGCTAAGTTTACGATTCAAACCTCTCGGTCGTACGAGGTGAGAATGTCTTTCGAGTTTGTTCTGCTTTCCGCAACGTCAGCGTTTTGCCTTTTTGTCGCTTTCATTGCGACACGGGGCTTTTGCCAGGCTTACCTTGGCTTTACGCTGGCTGGAGAGGACTTCGCGAAAACTTTGCATTTGCCCATAATATATTTCTGCTGTGTAACAACATTATCGAAAGATCTCTCGCAAATTACGAAAACATTCTGGTTGAAATTAAATGGCGTTAGTGGCACCAAAGTTAGCGTCCAGACAATCATGGACGACTCATGATCTGAGATTGAGAACAGCAAAGCAAAAGCAGTAATGCTTAACGCCATTTTCAAAAGTTCCTTTACAGAGGAAAACTCTGGGGCATTGCACGAATCTAATTCTTGTATTACAGTAAACATGAATGAATAAGTGTCAGTGCCGTTAATAAACAGCTGAAATCGTTAAAACTGAACAAAGCTGTAGGGTGTGATTGAATCGCTATCAGATTCTACGCCGAATTTTCGACTGAGTTAGCAGGTTTTTTTTCCTATTTATATCCGGATCCCGCTCCAGCTACTGTGGGGTCTGGGTGCTGACGAGTCCTCTCCATTTGGTTCGGTCCTCCCACCACTTTTCTTCCTCCACTTGCTGCCAGGTCACACCTCTCCTTTCCACAGATATTCTCACTCCCCTTTTCCACCGTGTTCTTGGGCGCCCTCTACGTCTTTTTCCATCCATCTTTAGTTCTTCCATAATTTTGGGGAGTCTCTGCCCACACATCCTGTTAACATGCCCGTACCATCTTAGTCTCTTTTTTTCAATTTCTTCTCTCATACTTTCTTGTTTAAGGTCCTTTCTGATAACTACGTTCCTTGCTCTGTCCAGTTTTGTTTTTCTCTTAACTGCTCTGAGAAATTTCATTTTACCTGCTTGCAGTCTCTTCCAGTCCCTTTCTGTCATTGTCCATGTTTCTCCTCCATAGGTGGCAATAGGGAAGTAATAACTCTTTATAAATAAGGTGTTTTGCTTTTTCTGAAACTTCCCTATTCCAAATCAGGTGTTTTATTGTTTGGTAGAAATTGCCTCCCTTCTGTAGCCTCCTATTAATTTCGTTGGTTATTCTTCCATCACTAGATATTTCACTCCCTAAATAAGTGAAACTGACTACCACTTTGAGGGGTTGTCCATTCAAAGTAATTTTCCCCCCTTTGTCTCTTCCAAATACCATTTCTTCACTCTTACTTTTATTTATTTTTAATCCATACCTTTTCATTATTTCCTTCCACGCATCAAGTTGTAACTTTACATCTACCTCTTTATCACCCCATATTACCATATCATCTGCAAAAATCATCATTTTGTCTTTTTCTTTTATTATATCTTTAACTGCCCTATTCATTCCCTCCATCACAACATTAAAAAGTGCAGGAGATAGAATACTTCATTGTTTAAGTTCTTGTCTTATTTCGAAGTATTCAGAGTTCCCCATTGATGTTCTAATTCTACAATTGTGTCCTTTGTACATTGTCTTTATTACATTAATGTATCCATCTTCTATATCTATTTTCTTCATTCCTTCCAAGAGTCTTTCCCTGTTAACTGAGTCATATGCCTTTTCTGTGTCTATGAAAACCATTATCACCCTTAAAAGCCTGTACCCAGAGGTTGGAATAAAGCACAGGCCATACTCATTTACAAGATTAGCATAGAAGTGATGGACAGAACTATCGTCCAGTATCCTCGACATTCTTTTGTTGCAGAATCTTAAACATACTCTGAGTTCCAATGTAATGATGTGTCTCGAACAAAATGACATCATCCTTGCCAATCAGCATGGATTCCGCGAAAGGCATTTTGCTTAGAACCACACATTCTCCTATTATCGAAAACATCATCATATGAGGTACTAAGTGAGATTTGTGACCGGCTTGAGGATTTCTTGATTGGGAGGCCATGGGAGTCATCGTCAGATGTAGAAGGAAATTCGGATGTGTCCCAGGGAAGAGAGTTGATCATGATAAATATAAATGACCTAGCAGACAATGTTAATAATAACCTCAAACTTTTCGCAGATGATATCGTTGTCTGTAATAAAGTAATATCTGAAGAAAGCTGTACAGATGTCGAGTCAGATGTTAAGATTCCAGAATGGTGCAAAGAGTGGCCACTTGTTCCAACTGCTCAGAAACATAAAATTTTGCACTTCACAAAACAAAAAAACGTAGTATCTCGTATGACTAAAATATCAATGACTCAAAGTAGGAATCGGTCAACTCGGAAATATACCTAGCTGGTTTGTAGGGATATGAAATTAATCATCACATGGGGTCATTCGTAGGTAAAGCAGGTAGCAGACTAATATTCATTCGTAGTATACTGGGAAAGTACAGTCAGTCTACAAAGGAAATTATTCGCAGAAACACTAGTGACAACCATTCTAGAATACTGTTCCAATGTGTGGGAGCCATGCCAAATAGGACTAACATACACAAAAAAAAGAGCACTGCATATGGTCACGCGTTGTTTGACCTATGGGAGTGTGTCTCGTAGATGCTGAAAGAACTGAACCAGCAGACGCTTGAAAATAGACGCAAACTATACCGTGAAAGTCTGCTTAGGATTTTTCAAGAGCCAGCCTTAAGTGATGAATCTAGGAATATACTGCAAACTCCTACCTATCGCTGCCATAGGGACCACGAAGGCAAAATTAGAATAATTACAATGACCTCACAGGTGTTTAAGCAATGATTCTTCCCGCGCTCCATATCGGAATGGAATGGGGAAAAAAACCTAATAACTGGTGCAATGGGAAACACGCTCTATCATGCACTTTACAGTGGGTTACGGAGTATGGGTGTAGATGTAGACACCAATCACTGGAAGCAGTCACATCCATTATCTTCTTGCATACGTTCGGAGGGATTCAAAGTGGAACGACTATATAAAATTTGTCTCAGGAAAGGCAGATACCAGACTGAGATTCATTGAAAGAATCTTCATGAAGTATATGAGTAGGTCGCTTGAAAAAACACTCGCTCTACCTACGCTTGAGTACTGCTCGTCAGTCTGGGACCCTTATCAGATAGCCTTCATAAATGAAATAGAGAAGATCCAAAGAAGAGAAGCGCGTTTCGACACGCCACAGAGATTCCATTAATTCCAGTGCCAGATGCTACAGTAGAGGCGTTATGCATCAAGCTTAGTTTTAAAATTTCGTAGACGCACGTTACTTGAAGTGTCAACTACTATGTATCTACATTCCTCCCATCTACGTGTATCTCGCGAAAAGACCATTACGCTAGAGAGAGAGAGATATTCGAGTTCATATGGACGCTTAACAACTATTTTTCTCCCCGCGCATCATTAGCGGCCGGCCGTTGTGGCCGAGCGGTTCTAGGCGCTTCAGTCCAGAACCGCGCTGCTGCTACGGTCGCAGGTTCGAATCCTGCCTCGGGCATGGATGTGTGTGATGTCCTTAGGTTAGTTAGGTTTAAATAGTTCTAAGTCTATGGGACTGATAACCTCAGATGTTAAGTCCCATAACGCTTACAGCCATTTGAACCATCATTAGCGACTGAAATATAATGGGCGATCAGTAAGTGACCGTTCGAAGGCCGTACAGTCCACAATTGTTATGCCAATCAGGCAAAATCACCGTAAGCGTTGAGTCAATCATCCCACCGACGCACCAGGTTGCAGATATCCGTTTGGTAAAATGCTATGTCCTGCTGCGTGAAGAAGTCCACAACTGCCTGCTGCACATCTTTGTCCGACAGGAATCCTCAGCCCTTCAAGGCTTTTTTTAGGGGACCGAAGGGCATGATAACTGCATGGGGAGAGATCAGGCCTATAGGACGGATGCTCGAGTGTCTCCCCCTTGAGTTGGAGTAATTTCTGGGTTACGACTTTTGCGATGTGGGGTCATGCGTTATAATGAAGCAGCTTTCCACAACGGTGGCTTTCAACAGACATGTTGCCCCCATGCATATTATTCATTCTCCAATGGACGAATATCGGTATTAGTCCTTCGGCAGCCAGAAAAGAATAACAGCACGTTGGTCTTGTTCGTTGCAATGGTTGGTGTTTCCACATTTACAGCGCACATGTCGGAAAGACACGAATACCACACTAATTCCTTGGCTATATGTTGGTGCTTATATACCCCATTCGGAGTCGCGCTACGTTGCGTATACGCTGCAGCAACACCCTCAAACGGAAACTTTTTCAAATGGCTCTAAGCACTATGGGACTTAACATCTGAGATCATCAATCCCCTAGAGTTAGAACTACTTAAACGTGACTAACCTAAGGACAACACACATATCCATGCCCGAGGCAGGATTCGAACCTGCGACCGTAGCAACAGCGCGGTTCCGGACTGAAGCGCCTAGAACCGCTCGGCCACAGCAGCTGGCGGAAACTTTTTAATCGTCCCTTTGAGGAAATGGAGGAGCCAGGCAGTGTGTATTACTCTCGAAGTACCTTCCGCCACACACCATAGGGTAATGTTGACGCACTAAGGATGTTTGATTAGAAGAGGTGGCCTCAGTCCCCCAATCTTGCCAGGTGATCTAAATAGATTAATAAAAATAAACAGGTAAGGTGGCTTGCGAAGTGTAGATGTAGCTGTAGATATAGATGTTTAAAATTAGCATTTAACGTCCAGTCGACAAGGAGTTCATTACAGATTCCGATTAGGGTAAGGATAGGGATGGAAATCGGCCACGTTCTTTTCAAAGAAACCATCCCGGCACTTGCCTCAAGGAATTTGGGTAATCATGGATAACTTAAATGGTTTGAGCCGCCATCCTTTCTTACACGAGAGGAGGGGCGAGGCGAGAAACAGAGAGAAAGAGAAGCATAGTAGAACATTAACCCTTTGACTGCTGGAAGTGCACCATCTGCTTGGCGCTGCGGCCTGGGGCGTAATACGGCTGCCTGCGCAAGGTGCCTGTTCCTCGAGCCGCCGCGCTGCCCCGCGCAGCATATTAATGGAGTGACGACTCCAGGTGAAACTCACTGCCCTCTTGCGGCAGATGAATTATTGCAGAATCAAACTGAATCGTTAAAACTATTTCCCGTCACAAAGAAAAATCTCTTTTTTTTACACGATTTTTGTAGCTTATGCCGAAAGTGACATGATTCCTTAGATTTACCTCAATAGTTTACTGTTCTTTCTTGCATACCCGTTTATAACATCTGAATTTCTCTATGGGTTCCTAACAGTCGTATTATGTCGATTATAGGAGAAAGCGACTTACAGATCATCTTTCATATTGCACTACAGCATCGGAATTTACTGTGAGCAACGGTAAGAACAATTTTACTTCACTTCGTTAAATTCGTTTTGTGACGTGTTTGGAAATTTCACATGGCCTACTATTTGTTTCTGAGAATACAACAAACTGAGTGCTTAGTCATCCGCAGTCAGATTCTTTACCTGTAATAGGTACACTGTGTGAAGTGTTCTATCGACACACAGATGCAGCCGCCTGTGCAGATGGTAATCAGTGCTGTTATAATTTGGAACCGTCGGAAATGATTGATTGTCTGCCACAGATCTTTTTACTTGAGCTATACTTTTGATTGTTGGACATAAATAGTCAACAGGTTTTCCAACATTTGAAAGCTGTGAAGACTGTCTTTTTGTGGGCACATTAAATTCACTTACAGAGAAGATTCAAAATCATGAACTGTATATATAGGAGTTCCTCTTAGACTTTGTGAATATATTTTCCGTCCTCTTTGGTTCGGGCTTTGGACCGGCACTGGCGAAGTTAAATATATATTATTAGTTTGTTTTTGCTTTTTTGTGATTTTTTTTCGTTTTTGAAGCCTTTTTCTGGTAACATTGTAGTATTCGTTCTGTGCTGCGATTAGTAATTCGGTTTTGTGTGGTAATTTTCGAAACAGGGTACGGCGCACAATGGTACCTTGCAAGTTTTACATTCGTACCTGCTTTCTCGACGGACTTTGTTTCCAGCAAACAATGGATCTACACGTTAGCGCACTTTTCTTGGAATTCTCACTTGTTATGATTCAAATGGCTGTGAACACTATGGGACTTAACTTCTAAGGTCATCAGTCCCCTAGAACTTAGAACTACTTAAACCTAACTAACCTAAGGACATCGCACACATCCATGGCCGAGGCAGGATTCGAACCTGCGACTGTACCGGTCGCGCGGTTCCAGACAGTTTTTTCAAGCGATGCATCGGAAGACAGACAGCTATGAAACAACACATTTCTTCATATCCAGTATATTTCCACTTCGATATTCGAGACTACACTGATTCTGGAGTATTCTCCTTGGCGAATAAATAAAACCGATTCGTTTTGTCAGCTATATATCTTATCAGTTCTTCCGTGAAGAATAACATGTAAATTGACAGAATACTTGGCTCATTTTCTATTTGACACACATGTCCCGATAGCGTATCATCAAATGCGTGATTAACTAGCTGAAAATCATTTTCTTTCCAGTCAAATTTATCGCTAACACGCGATTTCTTCGTAGACGTTTCCCTATCACTTTCTGATTCTTCAGATTCAGACCAACTAACATCTCTTGTTGAAACATGGGACTGCATCGACACCCCTGCTGAAGAGGACGGTTTATGACTACAACTTTTGTCAAAATCTAGTCGTTCATCCTCACTGTCGCTCCTGGTAAGGATCTCCATGATTTCTTCCTCAGTGCACCCATTTCGTCTTGACATTTTCTTCGTAAAATACAGGACGCGAAGAACACTGATATAAATTCCGATAAGCAGTGAAGTGTAGTGCGAAGCCTAGGCTCACAACAGACAAAGAATCAGAAGAAAAGCTAACGGCCAGAACTGCGAAAAGCTACTGAGACATGGGGCGGAAAGTCCGCCTTGCGAGTTATCTCGTCATTAGCACTCAGGTAGCAGTGCATCTACACTCGTAATCAGCGCTCAGGGATAGGCAAACGGGTGCGACTTAGCTCGTCAACAGCGTTCAGGGGAAAAGCAGCCGCGACTGAACGTCATTAGCACCCAAGGAGCGACAGGGAGCATGATGAGTAAACTCGTCAACAACAGTCAGGGGAATTATAATTAAGAAAGGGGAATTATAATTAAGAAAGGGGAAAAAGTGATGTGACTCGCGAAAAGAGAAATAAGGGTAACAGGAAAAAGAAGCGAGCACATTTTAAAAATAATACTGGCTTTCGGAACGTGCCCATATAGCCTTCTCAAAAGTGGAAAGACTATACGACAGTGCGTTACAATTCAGAAAATTCATTAGGGTCAAGCCGTATCCTGGTACGAAGTTACATAGACTTGCCATGTGACGTCGTGCAGGAGATTCTCGTGTCCGGTATGACGATACGAAGGGAAGAACAACACAACAACCAGTCCCAGAACGGAAAAATCTCCGATTCGGCAGGGAATCGAACCCGGTCCCCTTCAGTTAGCAACGATCCACACTGACCCCGCAGCCAAAGCAAGCATTTGTTTGGCTGTTTGAGAGAAGAAAATGGCCATAGACCCTATTTATTAAGTTTGAGGGAAAAGGGAGTGCCTCAGCTTTCTCTAAAATCCAACAGGTTACTTGTTTGTGCACAGATTTCAGTCCAGAGGTGGACTGCAGCATTGGAGGAGATTGAGAATGTTTTTATTTTTTCAGTACTAGCTGAGTACCTTCGTTGCCCTGGTATGTACTTATTCTGATCTCCTCCTTCCACCTCTCTCTGTCAGTCTCCACCATTGCCCTCTCTGTGCACTTACTCTACCCCCCTCCCCCACACTCTATCAATTTCCTCCTGCCCCCTCTCCGTTCATCTCCTCCTTCCCCTCTTTTTGTCAATCTCCTCCTCCCCTTTCTCTGTCCATCTCTTCCTCCACCTCTCCCCGTTTCTCTCCTTCCCTTTCCTTTCTGCGTCCATATCCTCCTCGTCCCCTTCTCTGTCCATTTCTTCCTCCCCACACTCTGTTCATTTATTCCTCCTCCATCTTTCTGCCTGTCTCTTCCTCCTCCTATCTGTGCCTGTCTCCCCTTCTCCCCTCGCTGTTTGTCCATCTCCTCGTCCTCCCTTCTCTCTCCACGTTATCATACTCATCCTAATAGGAGGCTCGTGGTTCTTACCCCTACAGTATTTCTTTCTAGTTTTTAAATAATATTTGTACCAATTCTAAGTCGTTCCAGAGTTTAGGGCGAGCCTTTTACCCGAGGAAATCGCTTACGCACATGTTAAATATATTTCGCACATATTTAACAAATTTCACTCGTATTTTTACACACATTTCACTTGTATGTCTAGCGGATTTCACCCTGGAGTTTCATTTTCATGCAGCTCAATGTTTATGACGTCATATCTCCTTAACTGTGTGCTGTACAATGATACAACGGTGCAGGTACATCCTGTGTTATATGCGCCTACTGTCTGCGAAATGTGTTGCGAATAGAGTTAGAACCACAGGAGTACTACACTGAAGGGCCAAAGAAACTGGTACACCTGCCTATGCCTAATATCGTGTAAGCCGCCTCCCCCCCTCCCATGAGCACGAGTGAATGGTATGGATTTGAATAATGTCTGAAGTAGTTCAGGAGAGAACTGACACCATGAATTCTGCTGGGTTGTCCATACATCCGTAAGAGTATGAGAGGATGGAGATGATCTCTGAACAGCAGGTTGCAAGGCATCCGTGATATGCTCAATAATGTTCTTGTCTGTAGAGTTTGGTGGCCAGAGGAAGTGTTGAAATACAGAAGAGTGTTCCTGGAGCTACTCTGTAGCAATTATGGACGTTTGGGGTGTCTCATTATCCCGCTGGAACTGCCGAAGTCCGTCGGAATGCCCAATAGACATGGATGGATGCAGGTGATCAGACAGGATGTTGACGTACGTGTCATCTGTCAGAGTCGTATCTTGACACATCAGGGATCCCTTGTCACTCCAACTGCACACGTCCCACACCGTTACAGAGCCTCCACTAGCTTGATCAGTCCCCTGCTGACATGCAGGGTCCATGGATTAATGAGGTTGTCACCATACCCGTACACGTCCATCAGCTCGATCCAATTTGATACAACACTCGTCCGAGCAGGCAACATGTTTCCAGTCATCAACAGTCCAATGTCGGTGCTGACGGGCCCAGGCGAGGCGTAAAACTTTGTGTCATACAGTCATCACGGGTACACGAGTGGGCCTTCGGCTCCGAAAGCCCATATCGATGATGTTCCGTTGAATGGTTCACACACTGACACTTTTTGATGTCCCTGCATTGAAATCTGCAGCAATTTGCGGAATGGTTGCACTTCTGTCACCTTGAACGATTCTCTTCAGTCGTCGTCGGTCCTGTCCTTGCAGGATCTTTTTCCGGCCGCAGCGATGTCAGAGAATTGATATTTTACCGGATTCCTGACATTAACGGTACACTCGTGAAATGGTCGTAAGGGTAATTCCCAATCTCATCGTCACCTCGAAGATGCTGTGTCCCATCGTTCGTGCAACGACTATAACACCATGTTCAAACTTACTTAAATCTTGATAACCTGCCATTGCAGCAGCAGTAACCGATCTAACAACTGCGCCCGACACTTGTCTGATATAGGCGTTGCCGACCGCTGCGCCGTATTCTGCCTGTTTACATATTTCTGTATTTGAATACGCATGCCTGTACCAGTTCCTTAGGCGCTTCAGTATAAATTGAAATGTCTTGTATGATGCGGCAGTTCTCTCTCTCATCTCGGTATTTGACGTTATATCCCCTGAACTATGTGTCATACAATGACATATTTTTGTAGGCACATTCAGCGGCAGATGTGGATACTGTCTGCGAGAAATGTTGGGGGATAGAGTGAGTAGCAACGAAGTAATAAATTTAAACGTGTTGCATGATCGGTAGTTTTTCACGCATTCTGTGTTTCTGAAATATGATGGAATTTTTCTAGTTCATTCAGTGGTCTATACGAAAACAGTCTGTGGCTCTGAGCACTATGCGAACTAAGTAAACCTAACTAACCTAAGGACGTCACACACATCCATGCCCGAGGCAGGATTCGAACCTGCAACCGTAGCGGTTGCGCGGTTCCAGACTGAAGAGCCTAGAACCGCTTGGCCACACCGGCCGGCAGACAGTCTGTGAAATGTGTCACGAGTACAGATAGTAGTAAAAAATAATAAATTCAAACGGCAGTTTTACCAGACGAACAGCGAAAATTTAGTAAGCGATAAACTTTTTGCCTTTCGTCATTTTATGGGGTCGTCAGCGAGTAAAGGTTTGAAATTATGTGCGAAGTTTGTTGCACGATTGAGTGCTCTCATTCTCAAATACGGGTAGTCTTGTCTCTCAACCCCATCCCCATCTCCACCCCTGCCTCCTTTGACAGGTGGCTGGTTCTTAACTCACAGTGGCTTTCTCCAGATAGTAAGTGATGTGTGTATCAAGTTTGGTTGAAATCGGTCCAGTGGTGTAGGAGAAGAGATATACACTCCTGGAAATGGAAAAAAGAACACATTGACACCGGTGTGTCAGACCCACCATACTTGCTCCGGACACTGCGAGAGGGCTGTACAAGCAATGATCACACGCACGGCACAGCGGACACACCAGGAACCGCGGTGTTGGCCGTCGAATGGCGCTAGCTGCGCAGCATTTGTGCACCGCCGCCGTCAGTGTCAGCCAGTTTGCCGTGGCATACGGAGCTCCATCGCAGTCTTTAACACTGGTAGCATGCCGCGACAGCGTGGACGTGAACCGTATGTGCAGTTGACGGACTTTGAGCGAGGGCGTATAGTGGGCATGCGGGAGGCCGGGTGGACGTACCGCCGAATTGCTCAACACGTGGGGCTTGAGGTCTCCACAGTACATCGATGTTGTCGCCAGTGGTCGGCGGAAGGTGCACGTGCCCGTCGACTAGGGACCGGACCGCAGCGACGCACGGATGCACGCCAAGACCGTAGGATCCTACGCAGTGCCGTAGGGGACCGCACCGCCACTTCCCAGGAAATTAGGGACACTGTTGCTCCTGGGGTATCGGCGAGGACCATTCGCAACCGTCTCCATGAAGCTGGGCTACGGTCCGCACACCGTTAGGCCGTCTTCCGCTCACGCCCCAACATCGTGCAGCCCGCCTCCAGTGGTGTCGCGACAGGCGTGAATGGAGGGACGAATGGAGACGTGTCGTCTTCAGCGATGAGAGTCGCTTCTGCCTTGGTGCCAATGATGGTCGTATGCGTGTTTGGCGCCGTGCAGGTGAGCGCCACAATCAGGACTGCATACGACCGAGGCACACAGGGCCAACACCCGGCATCATGGTGTGGGGAGCGATCTTCTACACTGGCCGTACACCACTGGTGATCGTCGAGGGGACACTGAATAGTGCACGGTACATCCAAACCGTCATCGAACCCATCGTTCTACCATTCCTAGACCGGCAAGGGAACTTGCTGTTCCAACAGGACAATGCACGTCCGCATGTATCCCGTGCCACCCAACGTGCTCTAGAAGGTGTAAGTCAACTATCCTGGCCAGCAAGATCTCCGGATCTGTCCCCCATTGAGCATGTTTGGGACTGGATGAAGCATCGTCTCACGCGGTCTGCACGTCCAGCACGAACGCAGGTCCAACTGAGGCGCCAGGTGGAAATGGCATGGCAAGCCGTTCCACAGGACTACATCCAGCATCTCTACGATCGTCTCCATGGGAGAATAGCAGCCTGCATTGCTGCGAAAGGTGGATATACACTGTACTAGTGCCGACATTGTGCATGCTCTGTTGCCTGTGTCTATGTGCCTGTGGTTCTGTCAGTGTGATCATGTGATGTATCTGACCCCAGGAATATGTCAATAAAGTTTCCCCCTTCCTGGGACAATGAATTCACGGTGTTCTTATTTCAATTTCCAGGAGTATATATATATATATATATATATATATATATATATATATATATATATATATATATATTAGTCCTACTACAAACATACATACATTTTAATAATTTTTACGAATGAACACTACGCCAACGCTGATCTTTCAGCACCTGAGGCGGCGGCGGCGGTGGCGGTGGCGGTGGCGGCGGCGGCGGACTCAGACAGCTGGTTACAGCGGGCAACCGTTGCAGGCAGGCAGACTGCAGAGGCCCGGAACGAATGGTCCAGCAGCCACGCCCAGAAGGGGGCGACCGGCTCACTTCCAGGGACCCAACTGCAATAACACCGTGCTCACTGCTGTTAGCCTCAAGCTATTACGTGCATCTACTGCATTTAAAGCTGGGTTTCCCCTCAACTTCGGTGACCTCACTCGAATATTAGCTTCCAATTGAGTCTTTTTGCCATCGTAAATAGCATCCAACACTTCACTCAAGAACTTCGAAATTGTACTTTTCGAGTACATACTGGACAGATTACAGTTAACTGCCAAGCGTGAAGTATTGAAGTGTCACGTGTAGTTTCACCGAACCATGTAATGCGATCTTAATGTGAGTACCGGATTTTTTTATAGCGTTCGATATGCAGCTGAAAAAGCACTGGAAATTTGCTTTTGTTATTCAAAAGTGGTTTACAAATGGATCTTAGTTTACGAGTGCGACTTCCTTTATAAATTCAATACAGAAACAGCTGAAGTTGCAAGATTCACTTTTAATTTAACCGATCTCTAGTTTCGTGTTGCCTGAGCCCATGTCAAATCGTCCTGCGAGATGGAGAGTTAAAATTAAAATTTATCCAATAAACTGTTGCGAAATTACTGAGTACATATAAGAAGGTACAAAATGTATCATACCAGAATACAAGTATCAGGCAGACAAAACAGGATATACAACATGTTAAGATTATACATATAACAAAGTCAAGTTTAACCACCAACAGTATCGGAATGAACATATAACTAACAGTCAACTTCCTCTGCTGCTACGAGGAAACCTTAGGTAGGGAGCGCGCCCTATCAGGATGTATGGAACGTCATTATTACAACTTTCAATCATGAAGGATAAAACAATCAATACAATTAAAGTACAAGTAAACTATCGCACCTAAGCTCTTTAAATTTTTTCCAAAAACAGCAGGATGGTTTGAAACTGACGAACAACAGACAAGCAGGCCGCTGTGGCCAAACGGTTTTAGGCGCTTCAGTCCGGAACCGCGCAGCTGCAACGGTCGCAGGTTCGAATCCTGCCTCGGGCATGGATGTGTGCGATGTCCTTACGTTAGTTAGGTTTATGTAGTTTTAAGTCTAGGGGACTGATGACTTCAGATGTTAAATCACATAGGGCTTAGAGCCATTTGAACAACAGACAGCAGCCACATACGGCGTGCACAAACAAAAGTCATGTGCTGTAGAGACACGTAACATCATTCATTGTGAACCATAAAATAGTGTGGAAAGTAACCAAAACAGCATGACAGTGAAAAAAATCATCATCTTTCGAAATACATCATACTCATAAAACACTTAACCAGAAACAAACCGAACAGGATACATGTAACTATAAAAACCCTTTTAAATTACACTCCATAAGTAAGGACAGACATTAAAACGCAAGATTTTATCTTACACTGAACCAAATTTTAGGGCCCATAACGGCACATAACTTGATGTGTATGTAATCAAACAGTAACTTAGGAATATCAGATACGTAAAATATATGAGGGGCTAAAGGCAAAGGGCAGCGGACATTCCAGGGAGAGGCAAGGAATGGAACAACTGCCGGCAAAAAAAGGGGGGCTGTAATTCTGGGCTAAATACACTTACTGATCCAACATTTTTGCTTTCTTTTCTTCTTATTGGATTCTTGAATCGATTCTGAATGAAAATACATGTATATCTCCGAATAATCGCAGACTATGTCATATTGGAAACTGTGCCACGAGAATTTTGACAGAAATGTGTCGAAACAGCTGCAAACGGCGCCACTGTCAGACGTCATGTGATTTGCTGTGGCGTCACTTTAGGTGCATGTCGAAACCCGGTTTAACACGGTACTCAAATGCATTTGTTTGTGTTTAAAGACGTGCATTGAGCCGCTAGCTACATTTCTGGGCACAACAATTACAACAGCATGCAGGCGGCGTGCAGAAGACATCTAACTGGCATGGAGTGTGCTACACGCTTACACACGTAGTCAGAAACTGTTTCAAAAGCTTGTAAGGGTGTTGCTGGGTAAATTGTGCTGAGAAATTACTGTTAAGAAAAAAAATCCGCCCTTTCCGAATTAATTAACTCTGAGGTTAGTCAATTAGGCCGTTTCGTGCGGAAATTCAAGCGGCCCGCCAGATACAATTACTGTCTGTTGTTCTCATAGCGTGAACGATAGGGCACGCGACTGCTCAGTCTTTAGCTCGGGTTCAGTCCTTACTGTCGTCCCATGTCGAATTTTTATACTGCTCTCTTGTTCGGTTTTAGGAAACCAAAGGAGCACGTTAGGCAGCCCGTCTCCGGCGGGCCGCTTAAATTTGCGCGTACAACGTCCTGATTGGCTAACATCTGTGGAAATTAACTCTGAAACCGCCCAACGTATAGAATTTTTTTCTTAATTATTCCTCATCACAACCTATCCTGTAAGCTTTTCACACTTTTTCTGACCACCCTGTGAATGCGAATGTTTAGTATTTCAGCTCAACCGCACCAAGTAGGTAAAAATTAGAAATAACGCCATCTACAATCTGTATATCAGGGAAGATTACACAACGACTTTCTCATTAAGAAATCAGATTTTTATGTTGGCTAGTGGTGAAAAATTGGGTTATATCTCGTGTAAGGTGGGGGGATATTGGTCCTACGTAAATTCGCTAAGCGTGTCGTTCTATCCAATCACTCGTTGAACTGTCTGGTGTCGCTATAGAAGAGAGCAAAATGAAAACTGAAGTTTCAAATTTTGCGTTTAAGAAATCATTCGTGCAGGAGAATCGTACGAACATACCGTCCTTTGACCGTCGCACAGACTCCCTTATGGAGGACGTAGAGAGGCATCCATGGCGTAGAAAAGCAACTGAAAAATTGAAAGCAAGTAAGTCAGCAGGTCTGGATGGAATCCTAAGTTGGTTCTACAAGAACTACTTTACGGCATTGACCCCTTACTTAGCTTGCAATTATCGTGGATGTTTAGCCCAGCACAATGTCCCATGAAATTGGAAGAAGGCGCAGGTGACTGCCGCATGTAAGAAGGTTAAAAGAACGGATCCGAAAAATTACAGAACAATATCTGTAACGTAGGTGTGCTGCAAAATTCTTAGACATATTTTGAGCTCGAGTATAATGAATTTCCTTGAGACGACGAAGCCTCTGGTTCGTAAATCAGCACAGATTTAGAAGGCATCGCTCCTGTCAATTTCATCTTGCCCATTTCTCACATGATATCCTGCGAACCATGGATGAGGGGCAACAGGCAGATCACATATTCCTAGATTTCCGCAAAGCGTTTGACACCATGCCCCACTGCAGACTTAACGAAGGTCCAAGGCTATGGATTAGGTTCCCAGATATGTGAGTAACTCGAAGACTTCTGAAGTAGTAGAATTTTTTCTCTGTATTCATAAATGATCTGGACCAGCAATTTACGGCTTTTTGCTGATGTACGGAAAAGTGTCGTCGTTGAGTGACTGCAGGAGGATGCAAGATGACTTAGACAAAATTTCCAGTTGGTGTGATGAATGAGAGATTGCTCTAAATGTAGAAAAATGTAAGATAATTCAGACGAGTAGGGAAAACAATTCCGTAATATTCGAATGGAGCTTTGTCAGTGTGCTGCTTGGCACAGTCGCGTCGATTACATATCTAGCCAAAACTTTTCAAAGCGTTTTGAAATGAAAGGAGCACGTAAGGGTGGTGGTAGGGAAGGCGAATGGTCGACTTCGTCTTATTGAGAGAATTCTGGGAAAGTGCAGCTCATCTGTAAAGGAGACCGCGTACAGATCACTATTGCGATCTGTTCTTGAGTACTACTTTAGTGTTTGAGATTCTTAGCAAGTTGGATTCAAGGAAGTCATTAAAGCAGTTCAGCGGCGAACTGCTAGATTTGTTACCGCTAGGTTCGATCAACACGCGAGTATTATGGAGATGCTTCGTGACCTCAAATGGCAATACATAGAGAGAAGATGATATTTTCGTGAACTACTACCGATAAGATTTAGAGAAACTGAATTTGAAGCTAACTGCAAAGCGGTTCTACTGCCGCCAACGTTCATTTCGCGCAAGGACCAAGAAATAAAATAAGAGAAAATTAGGCTCGTGTGGAGGCATACAGGCAGTCGTTTTTCCACCGCTCTATTTGAGAGTGGAACAGGAAAGGAAATGATTAATTATAGTATAAGGTACCCTCCGCGATGGCTTGCGGAGTATGTACCCATATTTCGACGTAGAAACGTCTACAAGAACGTGTCTAAATTCGATATCGGCAGGATCGTGATCAATCGAGAATGCGGTTTATCGTTTGTCGATATTGCTGTTCGCATTGATCGGGATCCCACAACCATCACGCGAATATGCAAGACAAGTACCCGCACGTACAGTGCAACGACCTCTACAGGACCACGGACTGTGAGCACAGCGATCATTGGTGCGGTTTCCCTTGACGCGGCAGAAGAGAGGCGCGCCGACGGAGGTGCATCCAAAAACAATACCATATACAGGAATTGCACCATTTCGAATCTTCAGACAGAGTTCCTGTTCTGCGTCAAGTTTCACGATGGGTGTATCCGTGTGCTGAGGCTCTGCGGAAAATGGACGTTGCCAGATGGAATTCGACATTTACATAAGGGCCCAATACCTGGTGCGATGGTATGAGATGCCATTGGATACACAACCCGATCACCTCTGGTTCGCATAACTGTTGATTTGAACAGCAGCCGCTACATTTATGATGTGTTTAGGCCGGTGACTGAGCCACATCTTATAGTTCACGGGTTGTCGAGAGCTGTTACGCTAACACTCATATAAACCACGGCATGGAGTTTAAGCAGCACAGAATTACGTACCCTTACCTGTCACTCACAGCAAGTAAAATTGCGCTTCCAGGCGTTGCCGTTTTTATGGACATCCGTGTACATATACATCTATACTCCGCAAGTCACCTTATTGTGACGGCAGGGGTGGCCGAGCGGTTCTAGGCGCTACAGTATGGAACCGCACGACCGCTACGGTCGCAGGTTCGAATCCTGCCTCGGGCATGGATGTTTGTTATGTCCTTAGGTTGGTTAGGTTTAAGTAGTTCTAAGTTCTAGGGGACTGATGACCTCAGAACTTAAGTCCCATAGTGCTCAGAGCCATTTTTGAACCTTACTGTGTGTGACGGCGGTTACTTAACCGGACCAGTGTCGTTTCTCCAGTTCTCTGTTTCATTCGGAATTTATGTAAAGGGGGAACGATGGTTGGAAAGCCTCCGTATGATATCTAGTTTCGCTTATTTTCTTGTCTTGATCATTGCACTAGCCGTATGTCTGAGGAACTAATATATTCACTTCCTCTTCTTGGACGTACGCTCTCGGAAATTCAATAGCAATTCTTCTCCGTGATGCACACCGCTTTTTGTAGCGCCTGCCATTAGGGTTTCGCGATAACCTCCGTATCACCCTCGTGCTTATTAAACGAACCACGAAGAAACCCGCCGCTCTTCCTTGGATCTTTTTCGTCTCTTTTTTAAATTCTACGTGGTAATGGCTCCAAACTAATGAACAGCACTCAAGAATCGGTCGAATCAATGTTTCTTAAGCCAGTTCTTTCGTACATTAGTTATATTTCCTTAAAATTTAGGCAGTGAATCTCAGTCTGGCATCTGCTTTTGCTAGAACTGGTTTTGAGTACTCATTGCACTTTATGTCACTCCGGGTGGTTACTCTCAGGTGATTTGACATTGCCATTGTTTCTAGGAATTTATTGCCGCTTTTGTAGTAGAACAGTAGGTCACTTTGCCTCTTTATGCGCGATACCTTTCGTTTATTTACGTTCGATGCTTTGCAGGTCCGCCTGCATTTCGCTACGTTTTCTGTCTTCCTGTAGACAAATTCATTGTCCGCTGTTGGTCGTTCTCATGCTTTTACGTTAGAAAAATAGGTTGTCTCAATCTTACGTACACCTTCAACTAAATTAAAATGAGCGTTTGTTGTATAGTGAGGGAAATTTTAAACCACCTTGATACAAACAAACACGATCTTATCGAAAATGTTTTCGTAGAAAACATGCTGGTGTTATAGTGACGATGAATATTTGTTTCCAGGACAGCTGATAGGATGTCAGTGACATTACAAGTACAAGTTGAACTGAGAACATTTAATTCTTACGAAAGTGAAAGAGCTGTGATCAAAGTTCAAATACGTCGTAAGTCACGCTCATGATACGTAAGTAGCAAGTAAGTTATTGAAAGACGGCTAAGACCCACCTTTAGATTATTAGTTCACTGTAAAATCACTACATTGAGGAGCTTTGCGTGCAGCCACTGTAAATTCCATAGTGAAACCTTGCCGAGATATCTTTCAGAAAAATGTAGGGTGCCATCCTTCCGACTGAAGAATTGCACTAAGTCAGCTGTAGCAACCCATTTTCACAAAATAGAAAACATGCAAAAAGCGGCGACCATCTTGCATACACAGCCAAAAGGCATGTGGTGAAGTATCGTAGAGTCACTATAAATCTACAATAACCAAAACCTACACGCGAAAGTAATTGTGAGTGAATAGATAGATAATGCTCAGACAAATGTGAGAGGGAACTTTATCAAGACAGGTCAGGCCTCTTCCCTAAAACTTCCTCATGTGTAGTTGACCGAACTTAATTTTACTATGTATCCTATTGTTACACATATAACAGTACACATATTTTTTCAAAACAAATAAAAATTAAATCTAGTATAATTTATTAAATGAATCATCCATTTTCCACTTAAGCTGTATTTATTTAAAACATATGTAGATAAAAATCCTACGTCAAGGTCGCAATTTTCTTTACTGATTACCGGTTTCGACTCGTTACCGAGCCATCTTCAGATCGATCTAATATGTTTCCAGTTTGTGAAGCTCATTACACATCGTCGTCGTATTTTTTGGATGTAGCTAAATAAAAAATCTTGAAGTGAGGAACTTAGTTGGTGATGTAAATTGACAATGTTAATCACTAATCAAATATGTAGTAAAATGGGCACTGTAACAACAACTGATTAGTGATTAACGTTGTCAGTTTACACAACCTACTAAGATTTTCGCAAGTTCCGATACAGCTGTTGTCAAAAGTCCCTTCCCTTCCTCCCGCCTCCACCTTCAATTTACGTAGTTGATATTAGTGTCAGTGGTGTCGAGAAACAGTTGAAATCGCTGAAATCGCTGAAATTTAACGAAACTTCAGTACCCGATTTAATCCCTATCAGAATCTATACCACGTTTCCGTCTGAGTTAACTCCTCTTTCAACCACAATCTGTCATAGATCCCTCGAACAAAAAACGGTGCCCAGTGTTTGGATGAAAGCACCCATCAACAAGAAGCGTATCAGAAGTGAATCACGAAACTAATATCCAATGTAGTTGAGATCCATTTGCTGTTGAATCTTAGAACATATTCTCTCCTCAAAAGTAATAAGGTATCTCCTCCGTGCCAAACAACATGGATTTCGAAAACATCGTTGGTTAGTTGTTGGTTGGTTGATTTAGGGGAGGGGATCAAACAGCGAGGTCACAGGTTCCCTCGCATTAGGGAAGGAAGGGGAAGGAAATCGGCCGTGCAATTTCAAAGGAACCATCCCAACAGCTGCCTGAAGCGATTTAGGGAAATCACGGAAAACCTAAATCAGGATGACCGGACGAGGATTTGAACCGACGTCCTCCCGAACGCGAGTCCAGTGAGCTAACGACTGCGCCACCTCGGTCGGTCCCCGAAAACATCGATCGTGTGGAACCTAACTCCCACTTTTCTCACAAGACATACTGGAAGCCATGGCTCTAGGCAGTCAGGTAGCTGCAATATTTTTCTGTTTCGGAAAAACATTAGACTCAATACCAAATCTAAGCTTACTATCAAAAATAAGTTCGCATGGGGTATCAAGCGAAATTTGGGAATGGATTGAGGATTTTTTCGTAGGGAGGACGCAGGAAGTTATCTTGGATGCGCGGTCATAAACAGAAGTGTAAGTAACTTCGAGTGTGGGGACCTCTGTTTTTTATGAAGTATCGTAATGACTTTCAGGACAATATATTAGTACCCTCAGATTTTTCGCAGATGATGTAGTTATCTATAATGAGGTACAACGTGAAAAAAATTTGCATAAATATTCAGTCAGATCTTGATAAGATTTCAAAGTGGTGCAAGGACTGTTAATTTACTTCAAGCGTACAGAAATGTAAAATTCTGCACTTCACGAAACGAAAAGCTGTAGTATCCTGTAATTACAATATCAACGAGTCAGAAATGGAACTGGTAACCTCATTCAAACACCTTGGTTTAACAGTTTGTAGTGTCATGAAATGGAACATTCACATCAGCTCAGTCGTAGGTAAAACAGGTGGCAGACATCGGTTCATTGATAGGATACTACAGAAATGCAACCAGTCTACACAAGGACTGCACACAAAAGACTCGTACGATCCATGCTAGAATACTGCTCCAGTGTGGATCCGTACAAAATACGATTAACAGATGATATTCAATGAAATAGGGAAAGGCAGCTCTAATGGTCACAGGTTTGTTTGACCAATGGGAGAGTTTCCGAGATGCTGATGAAACTGAACCAGTAAACGCTTGAAGATCGAGGCAAACTGTACCGTGAAAGTTTAGTTAGTAAGTTTCAAGTGATGGCTTTAAATGATGAATCTGGGTATATACTACAGAGCCACTTGTATCGGTCCCGTAAGGATCGCGAGGACAAGTTTAGACTAATTGCAGCTCCCACTGGGGCGTTTAAGCAATCACTCCTCCCACACTCCGTACGTGAATAGAACGTTATGAAACCTTAATAACTGGTGAAACTGAAAATACCATCTACCATGCACTTCACAGCAGTTTACACAGTACGGATATAAATGTACAATTGCTGTTATAAAGGAAATTATTTTTAGTTTTATGTCACATATAGAGGACGCGCACACTTAGCGCTAGGAGTGAAGAGGAAGCAACATACAACTCATGTCACCTACTTAGGATGAAACAGAACTCCACCGACTAAATTTCGGAGTTTGTTCACGGACATTTTCTAAGTATTTTGGTGTAATGAGCTGTGGTCTCCGGTGGCTCGTTACAAGGTGATTATGTAATTTTTACTTATTTGGTTTTGTTACCAGAACAGTGTTTCTTTCTGCGAAAAGACTACTAATATCGAATTAGCAAAACGTAATAAGACGAAAGGATCCGGTTATCCGAGGGCGCCTATGTACAGATGCAAAATTACAGTTACGTGGTTGTCGTCGTTGCGGGAACAGTGAACCGATAGACAAGTCGCAGATCGGCCGATTCTTTATCAGTAAACCTATCCACAACGTTTTGTATCACTGTTAACGTACAACTAACACTGTCGGAAGAGTCAACGTGAGACTGGACCGAGCAGTACTGACGGAAGCTTGAGGGCGCAAAGTAAAGTAGGCATTACTGTTGTCAATAGTAAATACCGTGAGTGAACGGAACAAGTTTGTTTTCGAACAAGAGACACAGCGCATACCGTCGACATTTTCACCGATGTGCAGATATTTTCAATGCAATACCAATAAAAGGACTAAGAAATCAAACGAAGTTTAATTACTCTGTGACGAGCCACCGGAGACCATGGTAAGGGTTGCCAGTTCCCGCCGAAACAAACGTTTTGCGTTTACACCGGTTTTTTCATTTCCAGTTTCACCCAACTGTTGAAACTGTTCAAAATACCGGTTTCTGAAATACCAATTTTCGGTATTTTATTGCTATAATTTCTAGCGATAAACGTAAACATCGAACAAAGATTGAAAAATTGTAGGACTCCCTCAGACGTTTGCTGAATCCGTTTCAAGATATGTACATTCAGAATATCACATAACCTTTTCAGGGTGCAGGTTTCACCGAGTGCAGGATATAGGACACCGTAACTGAATGTTCGATTCCTATACTTGATCATAAGAATAAACATTATGTAAACATTACACTATGTATTCTTCCGCATTTGCTGGACCTCATTGGGTGTCGTTTCACATGGGGCGAAAGCCAAGCTGTCTCGCGTACAGTCAAGTACGATAATGAGGATACGTTTGATGCTGTGTTTTACGCGTACTTCGACTCAGCAATAATTCGGGGCAATTTAGACATCACTGGCCAGGCAAGTGATCCAACTAACGCACAGGGATGTGAATAGTTGCAGTAAAGACGTGAAAAGAGGAGAGTAGAGAACAATATAATTTTGAATGTCATTTAATTTTTAAACAGAAAGAAATAATGTATGGTAAAACTCAGGCGATACACTTTTTAGGTAGTGGATGGAGAACATATGCTGTCGATCTTAGCTAACGAAGTATTGTAATTAAAGACAAGAGTGATGAAAATTCTGATGTTACCAACGGTAATTTTTCCGCACGAGGTGTGTGCGTGTACAAGCACACTGCTGGGATTTCACCATGTAGTAAATATTGAAGTTACTGAAGGTATTACAGTCAGTTGTCTGGTAATCTCTGAACACAATATCGGACTCAAGGAATACATTTCAGTATTGCTACGTTGATAACGAGGCGATCAGCAACAGAATCCAAAGTCACCAGAAACACGTTTCCTCAAAATGGCTCTGAGCACTATGGGACTTCTAAGGTCATCAGTCCCCTAGAACTTAGAACTACTTAAACCTAAGTAACCCAAGGACATCACACACATCCATGCCCGAGGCAGGATTCGAATGTACGACCGTAGCGGTCGCGCGGTTCCAGACTGTAGCGCCTAGAACTTCTCGGCCACCCGGGCCGGCCACGTTTCCTCCTTTTTTTTATGACGTACTGTTCTGCATTTCGCCATCATGCAGGAGTGAAGTGTCACGAAGCTTCGTGCATTAGTTCCAGTGCGTTTGTCAGCTTAAGGTCTTGTTATTTCTCGCGACAAATACCTTAACTTGGTCCAAGATCAGTTCTGCTGCGTTCAGATTGCAGTGTTAAGGAGAAAACTGTGCTCGATGCCGTGACAATTATTGTTTTCCATCTTTCTACGACGCTTATCACTCTGGGTCGCGTGAGGCCACATCTGTCCTACGCAGTAATGGGCATATTCAAAGAGCATTTGATTTTTAATTTTTCTCCTAACAATGTAATTGTTTAATATTTTCTTAACTCCAAAAATCTTCAACAGTCTTTTATAAAATATCGATAATTAAGAACGTGTGTTTTCAGTGAAATCCAGAATTTTGCGTACGACGGTTAATTAGAAACTAGCAGACGTGCATTTTTCTTGAAAAATGATGGTTAACAATGAATTAAATATCATACAGTTGATGTACTTCATATTTACATGATTTAGGTATTCAAACTACACACACACACACACACACACACACACACACACACAATTACAGACCCTAACGAGTTGCGAACCGCCGCCCGTACGCACACACATACGATTACGTCACGCTTATGATTATACTTCTCTTCCTTATTTTGGTTACATAATGTTTCTCGAAAAATGTCAAAGCTGATTCTTCTCTATACTCTCGTGAAAAACATTGACAACAATTTGTTCCTCGCCATTAATGGTTTCCCACGCGAGTGTTTCACTACGAAGCAGGATGCAGTGTCAGTCCATTTTCACGGTACTTATGAACAGCGAAACAATCAGAGCGTAAGTAGCACTGACAGAGACTGTACACGATGTTTTAAATAAAAATTACGTAGCTAAAGTATGATTAAGGAAAACTCTGATGGCTGTTGATACATCAGAATATCTTAAAGTTTCATTTACAGTCACATTGTAATAAGATCTCTAAAACATTAGTTGGACCTACTTCTAAGAGCGGAACAACACAGCTGCTGACCAATTATCGCGTTTGTGTTTGTTTAAATAAGATTTGTTCCTACGATGAACGAAGTACAGAAGCCGGAGTCCTCCGGTGGGGAAAGTCGCAGAGGTGGCACGTCGCATTCAGCCTTCCCAGAAGGGCGAGGCGTGCACAATGACCACAGCCCTCAGTGGCTTGCAACAGGGGAGACGCAGTACTGACAAAAAACGCTTCCTCTCCCTTGTTTCGTATCCAGCGCGCTAAACCTTCCTCTTCGTCAGAAACAGGCGATCGCTGTCATCCCCAGAAGATATACTTGAGAGGCCACGTTCTACGAGCCGTCTGCAAAGAGTGTGGCAGAAGGCACTTTAATTGTAAGAGGTATTAAAATTTTTTCTCGTTCTGTTTAGAGTATCGTGAGAAAAATAACCGCATGTACGAGTAACCATAGTAATTTTTCTGCACGACCGCTACGCGTAACGGTACGTAGATGATTGAAAAATATGCTCAGAGTCTACCCTCGAAGTTTATGCTTAGAATTTTCAGAGTTTTTCGAGCGCTGTATATTCAGTGACCTTTCACACTGATATTTGTATACTCTCGATTTCCCCTGTCACTCACTATGTTTCCATGAGATCAAATGGTTCAAATAGCTCCAAGCACTATGGGACAACATCTGAGGTCATCAGTCCCCTAGACTTAGAATTACTTAAACGTAATTAACCTAAGGACATCACACACATCCATACCCGAGGCATAATTCGAACCTGCGACCATAGCAGCAGCGCGGTTCCGGACTGAAGCGCCTAGAATCGCTCGGGCACAGCGGTCGGCTACATGGAGATCTCAAAATCTCATTTCGTAAACCGATTTCCGAATACCGCTTTCGGTTGGCCATGTGAACATTTCAAAACCGATTCCGGAAATGAGGCTCTCGCTGCCGGATTTCCATTTCCATAATCTAATCTCCCTGGCATATAAAGGCACAACCGTTTCTGACATGTGCCTGGGTTCTCAGGTTACATCTCGTGTTCAAAAATTTTCAGATAATCTGGATAGAGAGAATTTTTGTGCAATGAGGCAGAAGTGGAAGGATTGGACTGAACATGAAAGAATCCATCTTCTATAATGTTGCCTAATAAATATAAAAAAACAAATCTGCAATGTCTTCAAAAGAAAGAAGTACGGCATTCTTTACTGAAATAGCTCCATTTGATTTTGCATCTCTGCTGTTTGGAGTTTACACCAAAAATTGTCGATTTCTTATAATTAATTCTCGCAGTTGCTAAAAGACAGTACTGCGAATTTAAAGTGATTTACTGGTGAACTATCTTGAACTACGGCCTTCAGTACAAACACTAGCTTAATTACGTGACCCCAGTCAATATATCACTACTTCTGTGAAAACCATATCGACTGAAATAGTGTAACGAAGGCAGATAGTCACGTAAGAGGGGGGGGGAGGGAGGGAGGAAGAGGGGGAGGAAGAAGGGGAGGAAGAGGGGGAGGGAGAGAGAGAGAGAGAGAGAGAGAGAGAGAGAGAGAGAGAGAGAGAGAGAGAGAGAGAACAAAAATTTAAATTCATTTCGGTTTATCATTCATTGAACTTAGCACTAAGCCACAGGCCAACCGGCAATTAATAATTGTACTACAAAAAAAAGAGAGAAAGATTGAGTAAGCTGGAGCTGCCGTATGTCAGCGAAACTACATATTTAAAAACATCTGAATTGCAGGGCTTGCGCTCATCAGCTGCACGACTAAAGCGTCTTATATTAACAAGAATTTTAAGCATGGCACAACACTAAGACAGTAATTTTTTAAGAAAACAATTTTAGGTGCAACACCAGCATGATGATGTTGATCGCACTGCGAACTGTCGTTTCCGACGACGAAATGTGCGGGAATCGATGCCCCAAGGAAACTGGTGGTTTCATTGTCTTTCTTTATGCCACCCCACGAGGCCTTTTCGCGTCGGTTCTGAGCCACGCTGTTTCTAAAATGTCTTCCTCGGCCACCCATAAGAAAACCGCGTGATTTCAAAGCTGGGCGTCACGGTTCTGGTCTGCATCGCAGAGGCATCAAAAATGTGGGCAAGAGGCGATGTGACGACCTTACTATTTTGTGACAAGTCCACGGCAGAGTCTAGCATCTCTCCACATTTACCCGCTCGAGCCAGCCTGCGGCCGACCGCTGCATTCTGCTGCCAGCACCGCGGGTAGTCGGGCTCAACTGTTCCGGGGACAGAGTGCGCGAGCCACGATGCGCCGTCTTTTGTATAGGATGAGACCCCTACGCGCCCACACCGACGTGGTGACCAAACCAAAAGTTCTACAGTCACCTCCGTATAACATGTTAGTTTTCGAATCAGGAGTTACAGGATGCGGTCTGTGATGTTGTCCATGCATCTGGGTAGGATTACTCATTGACATAGTCCATCAGGAGACAAAGTGGACAAAAGCTATCGAAGGGTAGCCATTTGTAACAGCAGAGGGGAAAAAAGTGCCAAGGCAAGCGCCAAGGGAAAAAAACCTCTGCGACAGTAGAACGGGTAGTAACGGCAGTAGCGGCTTGCTAGCTGCGACAGTGCATCCAAGGTGAGGTTACGTTTGTGGCAGGTATCGTGCATCGTTACCTCTGTCGCTGCGGGTGCTCGTTGTAGATGGGTCAGTCCGGCCGCTGCAGCTGGGCTCCTGTGAATTCTCCTGGGCATTCTGCAGCGGCTGCGTCCCTGTAACAGTCCGAAGTCGTCATACATTAGTGGGCGATAGGCCATAGATCAGCTCACAGTGTAGGGGGTGCGTGTGGCTGGTTTTCATGTTGTGTACAGTACGGCTTCCCTGCGATTGCCTGTTTTTCTGCGGGTCGAGCATCTGAGGTCGCCAGCAGCAGCTGCGTTGCAGAGACTCGCCAGTACTGTCGTGTTAGGGTGCTATGGACCATAGATGTTTAGTTCCTTGCTGATAGTGTCTTTGGTCTATTATGTTTCCATCTATGGTGTGGTCGTAGTTCCCCAGAGAAAGAGTAAACGGGTTACGCGAGTGCCTCGTTTTACTGTACAGACGTGTGGAGAGTTTTTGGAATACCTGCAAGAGGGTATCTAGCCGATATTCCCGGCGAAGATCCTAGGTGCGTGTATAACACGGAGCATTACTTATGATTCTGAGTACTTTGTTCTGTATGAGCTGCAGACGGCGCATGGGTGTGGGCGCAGCGTATCCCCAGACGGGAGCAGCATACATCATCTGAGGTCTGCGTCATCAGAGGTCTGCGTGGTTTCGCAGGCCATGGCCTCAGGGAGTGGGGTCGTGTTGTTTGGGAGAGTTGTTGTTGGTACCAGTGCGGCTGTAGTGTTTTGTGTTGGCTGAGGTGGTTTTGTTGTTGTCGCAGCGGTTGTGTTAGGTGCGTCTGATGGGCACAAAGGTTCCGCGGCCCGCCCCGCTCCTCCAGGGCGCGTAGCCATGGCAAACGAGACACCGTTCCTGACTGGGTTTGGTGCGGGCTTTGGGGGTGGTATGGCGTTAGGTGCTCTCAGTTTGTGTGTTTCGCGCCTCTGCGCCTCTCTGTGTACATCGCAGCCCCTGTAGTTGGCCGTGTGGCCTTGACCACAGTTGGCGCAACGGCGTTCGTTTTGGTGTGCGAGTGTACATGTGTTGGATGCGTGCTTGCCAGCGCATCCGCGGCAACGGGGTGCCAGGCCGCAGCGAAGGGCCGAATGACCGAATCGCTGGCAATTGTTGCATTGTTGGGGGACGTGTGGTGGTTCGTGTACTTCTACTCTGACGTCCATCCGCAGAAGGCTCTTTATCTGCAGAAGGCAACGGGAGGTGGCCGTATCGGCCATCTCGACCAAGTAGTGTGGCAGTTGGGCGTGTGAGCGGAAGCCCGTCATCTGGGAAGCACTTTTGCAGTCGAATCCCAAGAAGTTGAGCGCCGCTTGAACTGTTGTGTTTGGGGTACTGGGGTCCACTCCCTTGTCCATGTACTACTGTGTTCTTTCTTCTAGTGTCCTGTACGTATATTCTCGATCCCCTAAACTTTGAGAAAGTTAAGGAGATCTTTGCATTCTGTGTTGGTAGATAAGTACAATGAGGCCCTATCCTCAGAGTACTTGGTGTGAAGCGTGCAAGGTGTGTGCCTATCTGCGAATGTGGTGTTTAGGACACTAAGGTCCCTATAGTTCTGTATTACGAATGGGGGAAAACCAGTCTTTTGTTGTGCAGACGGAGTTGCGGTTGGTGTTTGTGTGTTGCTAACCGCAGGTCGGTTCGTGTTGGTAGGTGTGTTTGTGTTCCTAGTCGGAGGTGCGGTTTTTTGTGTAGACAGCAGCGTCTTTCGGCTGCCTAGCGAGTGTGGTTGCTCGCTTGTTTGTGTTGTGTTCTTTTGTTTGCGTCGTCAGCCCTCCACCTGCTAGGGTCCAGTGTAATGGTGTTCTGGGTCCGCATCTGCCGCCGCTGATTGCGCCGCTGGAGTCAGCGGCTGCAGCGCGACGGTAGTGCAAGACACCAAGACTCACCAGTTGCAGGGGAATGTAAAGTGATATGTAGTGTGCTGGTTCGTGTGGGGGGTGGCTTGCACCGCAGAGGTCGGTGATTATCCGGCGCTGGTCGAGCAGTTCGAGCATCTGCCGATCTTTGCCAGCCAATACCTGCTCTACGACAGCAAGCGGGACGCTGACGTCGACAGGAACTGCCGAGTCACGCGCCTCTTTCGCTGTAGCGTTGCTGCGGGTGAGGGAGGGGGAGATACGGCGGAATCTGCATCTTGGTATTGTAGGGAGTTTTATTTGGAAGGGAAGGGTACGACAATTTGCTTTTTCTGAAAAGAAAAGAGCTAACTATTTGGTCCTACAGAAGTGGTGGTGTGTGTGTGTGGGGGGGGGGGGGGATGCCCTACGGCCTAGCGTGCGCCGTTAATGCAGTGGCGCGGCGCCTAAAGGAGGGGCGGAGGAAGAAAGTGGCCTACAGTGCGCGGGGTGGTCTGACGTGAACGGGCCCCTGGCACTGATTAACTTTAATGGAGAACGAGATAGCCTCGCTGGGGAAGTTGGTAACCGAAGTTACGGGGTAGCTGCGAGTCTAGGACTCTCCACGACAATCTGATTCTCCGCGACTATGCGGCTTTTCGACGAAAGGGTGCAAAGCTCTACCCTCCGCCGACCCACCGGATGCTACGGTCGCTTCGCGAGAAGACACTCTGTAGATCAGGGCGGTCAGCGAGGCCTAAGCCCAAATAGCTACCGATGCACTGGTCATCACCGGCTGAGAGCTCCTTCCGCTACGAAGGCCGGAGCGCGTCTACGATGCGCCGTCGATGCCTGCGGTTCTTTTGGGGTACCCGGCCGACCCTGAGAGCCAGCCGGCCGGAGTGGCCATGCGGTTCTAGGCGCTACAGTCTGGAACCGAGTGGCCGCTACGGTCGCAGGTTCGAATCCTGCCTCGGGCATGGATGTGTGTGATGTAATTAGGTTAGTTAGGTTTAAGTAGTTCTAAGTTCTAAGGGACTGATGACCTCAGCAGTTAAGTCTCATAGTGATCAGAGCCATTTGAGCCACCTGAGAGCCACAGGGCCAAGTGCAACAGGACAACAGGTAACGCTGGGGAGGCAGGAATGACTGGCCACACACGAGCGGAATTGTTTTCTGAATCGTCGGCACTCCTTTACAGTTTATTTTGACTATTCAGAGTATACATTAGTTTAAGTCGTACCCTGGCACTTAGTTACATACCCTTGACAAAATAAAGATTCCGACATGAAACAATCGTTAAGGTCTGATATGCTAGGAAGAGGGCGTTTTTGATGCTTTGTAAAGAAAAATAACTCATAATGTAAAATAATTGATGCAACAGTTTAATGCACATTATACACTGTAGCCCCAAAGAAACTGGCATAGGCGTGCACATTCTAATACAGAGATATGTAAACGGGCAGAATACGGCGCTACGGTCGCCAACGCTTTTATATGATAAGTGTCTAGTGCAGTTGTTGATCGGTTACTGCTGCTACAATGGCAGGTTATCAAGATTTCGGTGGGTTTGAACGTGCTGTTACAGTCGGCGCACGAGCGATGGGACACAGCATCTCCGAGGTAGCGATGAACCGCGGATTTTCCCTTACGGTCATTTTGAGAGGGTATTTTTTTTTTGTGGGGTTTAAGGGCGCTCAACTACTGAGGTCATTAGCGCCCAGTCACTGTTGTTAGAGCACATGGAATCTAGTAAAACTCAAGGGGAGGGGGGACACCAGAAAGACCTGACAAAGATTTAGATAAAATAAGTAAAAAGGTTAGATGTCTTTGGACAAGCCAGTCAAAGTTATAAAACGCAGAACACGAGCAGCTGCTCGAGCGTCATCAGCTAAAATATCCGGTAAAGTAGATGGCAGGGACAGGACAACACGAGATTGACTGAAGCGGGTACACGACAATAAAACATGGCGCACTGTTAATGCCTGACCACAAGGGCACTGCGGGGCTGGGTCACCGGAGAGCAGGTAGCGGTGGCTAAACCGGCAATGCCCAATCCGCAACCTGGTCAGAAGGACCTCCACTCGCCAAGATGGTCGGGAGGAGGTTGTCCAAGCAGTTGGGAGCGGTTTTACTGCCCGGAGCTTGTTTCCTTGGAGGGATGACCAAGCATCCCACCACAACGACACAAGCCTCTTACAAACATCCCCACGAACGTCAGATGACGGGACACAATGGGAGGCTGGCTGAGGCAGGAGGACTGCAGCCTTGGCTGCAGCATCCGCAACCTCATTCCCAGACACTCCTACATGTCCGGGAACCCACAGAAAGCTGACAGGAGAACCATTATCAGCGAAAGAATGGAGGGACTGCTGTATCTGTTGAACCAAGGGATGGACCGGATAGGGAGCTCCAAGGCTCTGAAGAGCACTGAGTGAGTCAGAGCAGAGTACATACGATGAATGGCGGTGGCGGCGGGCATACTGAATGGCCTGATGGAGAGCAAAAAGCTCGGCCGTAAAGCTGGAACATTGGTCGAGGAGCCGGTATTTAAAGGGGGCGGCCCCGACGACAAAGGCACAGCCGACACCATCGTCAGTTTTGGAGCCATCGGTGTAAATAAAGGTGTGACCGGCAAGTCGAGCACGAAGTTCGACAACCCGTGAGCAATACACTGCAGCCTGAGTACCCTCCTTCGGGAGTGAGCTGAGGTCGAGATAAATATGAACCGGAGCCTGGAGCCAAGGTGGTGTCGGGCTCTCACCCTCTCTGAAGGTGGTAGGGAGGGCAAAATCCAATTGTCGAAGCAGGCGACGGAAGCGGACTCCGGGGGGCAGCAGGGCAGACACATACAACCCGTACTGACGGTCGAGAGAATTGGCGAAGAAGGACTGGTAAGAGGGGTGGTCGGGCATAGACAACAGCCGGCAGGCATACCGACACAGCAGTACGTCGCGCCGGTAGGTCAATGGTAATTCGGCAGCTTCAGCATAAAGACTCTCGACAGGACTAGTGTAGAAGGCTCCGGTCGCAAGACGTAACGCCCGATGGTGGATGGAGTTGAGACGGCGTAAGAGGGATGACCGAGCAGACGAGTAGACGAAGCTCCCATAATCCAGCTTCAATCGGACTATGGACCGATACAAGCGAAGCAGGACAGTGCGATCCGCTCCCCAAGATGAACCACTAAGAACTCTGAGGACATTAAGGGAATGTGTACAACGGGCCGCCAAATAAGAGACATGCGGAGACCAACACAGTTTCCTGTCCAACGTGATCCCTAGAAACTTAGTTGTTTCCACGAATGGGAGAACAACGGGACCGAGATGTAAGGATGGCGGAAGGAACGCTTTATATCGCCAAAAGTTGATACAAACCGTCTTCTCTTCAGAGAACCGGAAGCAATTTGCCATGCTCCATGAGTATAGGCTGTCTAGACAACGCTGAAGGCAGCGCTCCAGGAGGCATGTACTCTGGGCACTGCAGTAGATCGCGAAGTCATCGACAAAGAGAGAGCCTGAGACATTAGGTGGAATGCAATCCATAATTGGATTGATCGTGATGGCAAAAAGGGCTACGCTCAAGACGGAGCCCTGAGGCACTCTGTTCTCCCGGACGAAGACGTCAGACAATACGGAACCCACACGTACCCTAAACTTTCGATCCGTTAAAAAGGAATCAATAAAAACGGGCAGGCGACCGCGTAGGCCCCACCTGTGCATAGTGCGGAGGATACCTCCTCTCCAACAGGTATCATAAGCCTTCTCCAAATCGAAGAACACGGCTACCGTTTGGCGCCTTCGCAAAAAGTTGTTCATGATGAATGTCGACAAGGTCACAAGGTGGTCAACAGCGGAGCGGCGGCGACGAAAGCCGCATTGGACATTGGTAAGTAGCTGTTGAGATTCAAGAATCCAAAGTAACCGAGCATGAACCATGTGCTCCATCACCTTACAGACACAGCTTGTAAGGGAAATGGGGCGGTAACTGGAAGGAAGGTGTCTATCCTTCCCGCGTTTGGGTATAGGAACAACGACGGCGTCACGCCGATGCATGGGGACCTGACCTTCAGTCCAGGCGCGATTGTAGGTACGAAGAAGGAAGCTTTTGCCCGCCAGAGAAAGGTGTGCCAGCATCTGAACGTGAATGGCATCTGGCCCTGGAGCAGAGGACCGGGACAGTGCAAGCGCACGTTCGAGTTCCCGTATAGTAAAGGAGGCATTATAAGTTTCCAGATTCAGCGAGTGGAAGGAAGGTCGCTGAGCCTCTTCTGCCTCTTTCCTGGGAAGGAAGGCAGGGTGGTAATGGGCGGAACTTGAAACCTCCATGAAAAACTGGCCGAAGGCGTTGGAGACAGCCACAGGATCAACGAGGACCTCATTACCTGAGGTCAGGCCAGGTACCGAGGAGTGGGCCTTAATGCCCGACAACCGGCGCAGGCCACCCCATACGACAGAAGAGGGAGTAAAACTGTTAAAGGAGCTGGTGAAAGAGGCCCAACAAGCTTTTTTGCTGTCTTTGATGACTCTACGGCATTGCGCTCGGAGTCGTTTGTATCCAATACAATTCGCCAACGTAGGATGGCGGCGAAAGGTGCGTAAAGCACGTCGTCGAGCACGGATAGCGTCTCTACAAGCCTCGTTCCACCAGGGGACGGAAACGCGACGTGGAGAAGAGGTAGTACGAGGAATGGAACGTTCGGCAGCATTGATGATAACAGCCGTGAGGTATTCGACCTGACTGTCACAACTGAGAAAATCGTGGTCCGGAAAGGTCGCCAGGGAGGAGTAAAGTCCCCATTCAACTTTCGGTATGTTCCAGCTCGAAGGATGTGGGGATGGGGTGTGGTGCAGGAGACGAACGACACAGGGGAAGTGGTCGCTCGAATAGGTGTCAGAAAGGACATACCACTCGAACCGACGGGCAAGAGTGGTAGAACAGATCGAGAGGTCCAAGTGGGAGTAGGTATGAGTAGAGTCCGAGAGGAAAGTCGGGGCGCCAGTATTGAGGCAGACAAGATTGAGATGGTTGAAGACATCCGCCAAGAGTGAGCCCCTTTGACAGGATGCAGGTGAGCCCCAAAGGGGATGATGGGCATTGAAGTCGCCAAACAATAAAAACGGCGGGGGAAGCTGAACAATCAGGTGCATCATGTCAGCCCTACTAACAGCGGATGACGATGGAGTGTAGATGGTACAAACTGAAAAAGTAAAAGCAGAAAGAGTAATACGGACGGCTATTGCTTGGAGTGGGGTGGTCAATGGGATGGGATGGTAATAGACATCGTCCCAAACGAGCAACATGACCCCACCATGAGCTGGGATACCGTCCACAGGGGTGAGGTCATACCACTTCGAGGTATAGTGGGTAAAGGCAATACGGTCAGTCGGGCGCAACTTGGTTTCCTGGAGACCAAGGACGAGGGGACAGTGCAGGTGGAGGAGCAGTTGTAATTCCTCCCGATTAGATCGAATACCTCTTATGTTCCAATGTAACAAGGCCATCGCTAGTCAAAAAAGAGGGGGAACGAGATGGGGGAAGAGCTGGTCACCTCGACGGCCACGGAGGGCCAGGTTTCGAGGGAACAACGCTACAACCGGCGGGAGGCGGATCCTGTTCCATCGAGTCGTCGCCAGCTGCGGCCGCTGTCCCTGGTGGTGTAAGAGGGGCAGCATCATTTGCCGACGAGAGGCCAGCTGAGCGCCTGGCAGCAGAGCGTCCCAGCGAAAATGAGGACGGCCGGGAGCAGCGACTCACGGATGGAGCGTCAGACGAAACGCGCCGGGGTGGAGAGGGGGATAGAGACTACTTCTTGGAGGCCTTCTTGGAAGTCCGAGGAGGCACAGGGGTGGTGGGCTGGACCCGAAGAAGGCCCTCACGCGTGGGGTCCGTTTTGGAACGCCGGACCTCAGAAGCTGGGGTCCGGAACGTTTCCCCGATGGACGCCTGAGAAGAGGATCGCTTCTCAGGCGGCGGGGGGGGGGAGGAGGAGGAAGGGTGGCCCCTGGGGCAGAGGGGGCGGGGGCCACGGGGGAGGAGGATTTGGAAGGGAGGGATTTGGGAGGCAGAGGCAGAGGCAGAGGCCCCAGATGGGGGGAGGAGGCGGTGGGGGGACAGGATAGGGGTGAGGATACCGCGGAAGGAGGGGACACAACTGAGGCAAACGAAGTGGTCAACGGCACGGGATGGAGGCAGTCATACTTCTTCCTGGCCTCAGAATAAGAGAGACGATCCAAAGTTTTGAGTTCTTGTATCTTCTTCTCCTTCTGATATGCGGGGCAGTCTGAGGATCTAGACGAGTGGATGTCAGGACAATTAACACACCGAGGTGGTGGGGTGCATGTGTGTTCCTCACGAAGAGGACGTCCACAATCGCCACAAAGGGGCTCAGCCTCACACC
This sequence comes from Schistocerca serialis cubense, assembly GCF_023864345.2. Lineage (NCBI taxonomy): Eukaryota > Metazoa > Arthropoda > Insecta > Orthoptera > Acrididae > Schistocerca > Schistocerca serialis. The sequence goes on along the minus strand of NC_064640.1, from coordinate 748,580,244 downwards.
GTGACGACATGTGCCCAAAGCGCAAACACCGAAAACAGCGCATAGGAGGCGGGACAAAAGGTCGCACGTCGCACCGGTAACACATCACCTTTACCTTCTCTGGGAGAACGTCCCCCTCGAAGGCGAGGATAAAGGCCCCGGTGTCGATGCGACAGTCTTTGGGGCCGCTCTGGACTCGCCGGACGAAATGCACGCCTCTGCGCTCCAGGTTGGCCCTGAGCTCTTCATCAGATTGCAGCAGGAGGTCCCGATGAAAAATAACCCCCTGCGTCCTATTTAGTGCCAGATGCGGGACAATGGACACCGGGATATCCCCTAGGCGGTCGCACGCCTGGAGCGCCGCCGACTGTGTGGCGGAGGTGGTCTTTATAAGAACGGACCCCAAACGCATCTTACTGAGAGCCTCGATTTCCCCAAAGATGTCCTCAATGTGCTGAACAAAGAACATGGGCTTGGAGGTGGCGAACGTCCCCCCATCGGTTCGAGAACAGACCAAATAGCGGGGGAAGTACTTCGCCCCAAGCCGGCGGACCTGTCCCTCCTCCCAGGGAGTGGCCAAGGGGGAAAGGGCAGGAGAACTAGAACTAGAGACAGTACCTTTCCTTTTGAAAGACTCGGCCGCAGAGCGACCTGATACATGTTGACGTTTCATCTGCGAAACGTCCGCCCCGATACCACCCACTCCGACCAGGGGCTCTCCCCACGGGCGCCACCCAGCCTCAGCAAGGGCCACCTGGCAGGATGACCGTTGCCGGGAGTCTTGATGCCCAAAGGAGACGGGCATCTACTCCTTGGCCGACGTGGTGAGGGTGCAGCTCAGGTATCGGCAGTACGATCCCTGTGTTGCCAGGGGGCTACAACCTAGAGGGTACATGACGATCCCACCACAATGGGCTGGCTACCGTGCTGGATTTCTGGTGCCATGGAAAGTCCATCACGATCGTAGGTGCAGATGGGGACGCACTATGGGCGTAACTTGTACAACCCATCAGGCGTTTAGGCCCAATGTGAGGAATAGTGGGTATGGTTACAACGCCGGTACAATGCTGAGTGCCAAGGTCTTAGTGCACTGAGGACCAGTGGTACACCACGTAAGGCGTCCTTCCCCAAAAGGCTCGTACTTCTGTAGAATTTTGAAAAATGGAGGTCAAACCCCAAGGGGGACCATCACATGGAAGGCCGAAACGGTTGAAGCTCCTTTTAGTCGCCTCTTACGACAGGCAGGAATACCTCGGGCCTATTCTTACCCCAGACCCGATTTTGAGAGTGTACCGTGACTATCAGGATTCCAGTAAAACATCAATACTCCGACATCGATGCGGCCGGGAAAAAGATACTGCAAGTACGGGACCAACGACGACTGAAGAGAAATGTTCAGCCTGGCAGAAGTGCAACCATTCGCCAATTGCTTCAGATTTCATTGCTGGTTCATCAACAAGTGTCAGCGAGAGAACCATTCAACGAAATATCATCGATTTGGTCTTCTGGAGCAGAAGGCTGGAAACATGTTGCCTGGTCGTGCGAGACTCGTTTCAAATTGTATCTTGCGGATGGACGTGTACGGGTATGGTGACAACCCCATAAATCCATGGGCCCTGCATGTCAGCAGCGGCATGTTCAAACTGCTGGAGGCTCTGTAATGGTGTGAGGTGTGTACAGTTGGAGTGACACGGAACCCCTTATATGAGACCCCTGGTACGTCTAGATACGACTTCGACAGGTGACACGTACGTAAGCATTGTGTCAAATGGCTCTGAGCACTATGGGACTTAACTGCTGAAGTCATCAGTCCCCTAGAACTTAAAACTACTTAAACCTAACCTACCTAAGGACATCACACACATCCATGCCCGTGACAGGATTCGAACCTGCGACCGTAGCGGTCGCGCGGTTCCAGACTGTAGCGCCTAGAACCGCTCGGCCACTTCGGCCGGCAAGCATTGTGTCAGATCACCTGCATCCATTCACGTCCATTGTGCATTACGACGGACTTGGGCAATTCCAGCAGGACAATGCGACACCCCACACATCCCGAATGGCTACACAGTGCCTCCAGGAACACACTTTTGAGTTTAAGCATTTCCGCTGGTCACCAAACTGCCCAGATATGAACATTATTGAGCATGGGATGCCTTGCAATGCGTTGTTCAGAAGAGATCTCCTCATCCTCGTACTCTTGCGGGTTTGTGGACAGCCCTGCAGGATTCATGGTGTCAATTCCCTCCAGTACTACTTCAGAAATTAATCGATTCCATGCCACATCTTGTTGCGGCAGTTCTACGTGCTCTCGGGGGCCCTACATGACATTAGGCAGGTGTACCAGTTTCTTTAGCTCTTCGATGTAATAATTAACATAGTACAAGCTACTTTTTATTGGTTTATACCATTTATCCTTCCCTTTTTCCGCTTCTTCCTACAGCTTCCACCTTTCTGAGCTCTTTTCTTAAACTATATCCCAAATTTTGTATCTAAATGTTGTTACACTTCGGTTCACCGTTGGAATATGGTACAGAAACGTTTCAGCCAACTCTTCTTACATTATGTTTTTATGATCTTGTTCATATAATAAGGGATCATTTTCCACAAACAAGGTTTGTTGCGGCACAACTTTTTAAGTTTTTCGATGTGGAGAATCGTACACTCCTTCGCCATACTGGAAGCAATTGGAACTCGCTGTCACGTGTAAACCGCAGGAAAACTCATGGGCTTTCTGCACGTGGCCTGGCCCGTTGCTGCAGAAAACCGCAAGTGTGCGCCCAGCGAATGAGACCAGATCGGCTGTTCCGAGAACTGCAGCTGACGGCCTCCAGAGTAACATGCAAGTAATTGAGCTCCAACGAAATGGTTTAATAGTGCTAAAACTTTCATATCGTTTGCATTCCAGTTGTATCTCATCAGGTCTGATGAAGGCTTTTTCACAATGGGTAGGTCTAGTATGCAATATCTAAATATTTTACACTTTTCCGTTAATCTACAAGTTTTCGTTGTGGAATTATCTGGCTCAGTCCTTTCCTGGAATTCGGTGAGAAGGATCCACTTGCTTTGCAAGACACACAACTTTGAAACTAACAGGGGAACCTCCCCATCGCACCCCCCTCAGATTTAGTTATAAGTTGGCACAATGGATAGGCCTTGAAAAACCGAACACAGATCAATCGAGAAAACAGGAAGAAGTTGTGTGGAACTATGAAAAAAATAAGCAAAATATACAAACTGAGTAGTCCATGCGCAAGATAGGCAACATCAATGATAGTCTGAGCACAGGAGCGCCGTGGTCCCGTGGTTAGCGTGAGAGCTGCGAAGCGAGAGGTCCTTCCATCGAGTGAAAAATTTACTTTCTTTATTTTCTCAAAGTTATGATCTGTCCGTTCGTTCATTTATGTCTCTGTTCACTGTAATAAGTTTAGTGTCTGTGTTTTGCGACCGCACCGCAAAACCGTGCGATTAGTAGACGAAAGAATTTGCCTCTCCAATGAGAACCGAAAACATTTGATCGCAAGGTCATAGGTCAACCGATTCCTCCACAGGATAACACGTCTGATATATTCTATACGACACTGGTGACTGCATGTGCGTCACATGACAGGAATATGTTGTCGATCCACCTAACTTGTACACTTGCCGAATGGGTAAAAAGATTCTGCTATCTTGCCCGATTTAGGTTTTCTTGTGGATGTGATAATCACTCCCAAAAAAGTGATGAAAACATAAGAGTTTGTCACATAAACTGCAACAAATGAATGCAACAGTTTCACAGTCGCACAGTTTTCCCTGTGCTCTGTCAAAATTATGTTTTTGACGTTTTCAAATTTTTCCGTCTGTAGACCGTCAAATCCTGCATATGTCCACGCATATCTGAACATGTCCTGGAATTTTGGAGAGCGAAGATGATTATGTCTGAGTGCCTGAACTTTGGTAATTGTCTGAAAATAGAAAATTAAACCTTTCACTCGAGGGAAGACTTGAACCAAGGACCTTCCGTTCCGCAGCTGCTCACGCTAACCGCGGGACCACGGCGCTCCTAATCTCAGACTATCCTTGATGTTGCCTATGTTGCGCATTGACTACGCAGTTTGTATATTTTGCTTATTTTTTTCATAGTTCCACACAACTTCTTCCTGTTTTCTCGATTGATCTGTGTTCAGTTTTTCAAGGCCTATCCACTGTGCCAATTTATAACTAAATCTGAGGGGGGTGCAATGGGGAGGTTCCCTTGTAAGAACCACAAAAGTTAAATATAGTCTCAAATTACTTTCGGCGACAGGTTTGTTTCTGTATTTATTTTAGAAATTTATTCACAATTGCGAACACTGACTGCCATCAGCTGTGTAATAGAATGACTACAATGAAAATTTATGGCGGACCGGGACACTGGCACGAATTTCTCGCGTATCGCATGTCAGAAGGAAATTTGCATCGTTATTCGGAATAACACAGGCAGTGCAATATCATGTTTATTTTTCATATATGAATAAGAAGGAAAAGCCTTTTCGCATAAATACTGAAACATCCTCTTTGAAAAATTTATGTAAATGACAGTGCTGGAAAACTTCTACGTTATTTGATTTTCAAACAGTTGTGCAGAACTGAACGTACTGTGACATTTCTCTCTTTACTTATTCTGATCAACACTAAACAGACACACATTTTTTTTTATCGCAACGCAGTCTGACTTTCAATAATCCGTACAAAAGAATGGCCCTGAGTAACAATAACCTATACCTTACATGAATCACCTCACAAAAACTTTCGTTACTCAAACTACTGCAATACAGTGAGCGCCAATACTGCCAGCTAAGTAAAAGATTCTAACTACTGAAAGCACTAACTACTGATAGACATAGTTAGCAAATGAAAGATTTTGGTAGAGAACAAACAATGTATTTACATTAATAGTGTTCAAAAGTCATCATATGTATATCAGTTCATGACATCCAGTCTTACAAACTTCGTTTTTCTGACGGACATACGTCCAGATCGTCCGCTCTCAAAACTCTGCCATCTCTCGTCCCACATCCACCACTGCTGGCGGCTCACCTCCAACTGCGCAACGCTACGCGCTGTTCACATCCAACTGCCCAACACTACAATAGCAAATATTGCAACAATGCAAACCAGCCACAGACTGCACACAGCACAGTCAGTGATTTTCATACAGAGCGCTACGTGGCGTTACCAACATAAAAACCTAAACAGCCTACTTAGAATATGTGAACGTGACAGGTAGTGAATTTGTACATGTGTATTTGGTAGCACTGGGAACTCCGCCTTTAAGCTTAACCAGAAACTTGTCGGTGACAATATTTACAGCGATTCTGTAATTTAAAGTCACTGGAAGCTTCGAAAAGCTGCTCGTTTTAATTTGTACATTATGTGGATTCCAAAATTATTGTTCTTGCGAGAGATTGAGAATACATTTGTTATTACCCGACAGAGCCGGGAAATAGTCTCTGGGAGTTCTTCCAAGCCCCTTCCAATGTTCTTTAATTATGTTCTCGACTTTTCGCCCGAAGTAGGGTGAATTTCTACTAGGAAATCGTGAAGGGCATCGACGTTCTCATTTTTATGACGGACTTGCCAAACTATAAAGTTTTAATAAACGATTCGATACGGTCTTGCATAGTAAAACAGCACTTAACAATACGTTGATTTAACAATTACAAGCAACAGAGGAGATTTAAGGGATCATCTCGGTCCTCATGTTACAGCCATCAGCTAATTTAGTGGAAGACCAGAGGTAAAATAATGTGTCGGCAAATACCGTGCTAAGTTAAAAAAAAAAAAACTGCTTGCCAACGGGCCACAGAGGTTTCGTTTTGCATCCGCAACAGCGTGGTGCCTGCCAGACGTCCAATGTGACGAGCAGCTGAGTCATACGGCGGACTCTGACTTTGGCGGGACACCCCACTGCACGGCAGGACTCAGTGCGGCTCCACCAGCTGTCAGGGCAGCTCAAGTCGAGGCACGCCCCGCAGTGATGGCTACGGTCGTGGGTGGGCCGCTCAGGCTCGTTGCACGCCGCTGTGGAACCAGTGGGAGATGATCAACCCACCTTACACCTGACAACTTCTGAGCTATGGCTTTTTCTTCGCTAGTGAGGACACCGTGTCGTTTGAAGCGTCACCGAGCGTCGAAGGGCGCCACGCTTTTGCACAGCTACAGAGGAAGCTTGTAGGCACATTTGAGTCAAATTTCGAACTTCTGCATCGCAGTGGGAGACAATTACGCGGTTTCGAAAATGTGACCCTTTAACTTTGTTGCGTAGTGTATATTCGCAAGCATGGCCCAACTGATCACTATCGCTCTAACAGACTGTGAGCGCAAGTTACGCGCTTCCATTGCACTGTCTGAAAGACGCACAAATACAAGAACCTACACCTTATATAGACTGGTTACTGAACGTCTTTGCGAAATGTTAGCCAAGACTAGTTAGTGAATTATTGAAAGTAAAACTGTTGAGGAAATTAAAGTGATGTTCTTTACAAGGGCGCCGGCCGAAGTGGCCGAAAGGTCCTAGGCGCTGCAGTCTGGAACCGCGCGACCGCAACGGTCGCAGGTTCGAATCCCGCCTCGGGCATGGATGTGTGTGATGTCCTTAGGTTAGTTAGGTTTAAGTAGTTCTAAGTTCTAGGGGACTGATGACCTTAGCAGTTAAGTCCCATAATGCTCAGAGCCATTGGAACCATTTTACAAGGGCCTTCCGCAACTCGTGCGGCAGCATATCACAACCTCGTCGAACAATAAGTGACGCCTGTCGTACCTATATAGGGGAAGACGACATGCAGCTTCTCGAGTTCCATAACTCAGTTTGCCACTCCATCTGCCATCTAGAGGCATCTTGCAAAGTGGACAGGTCACCTCGTCCAGTATAATCCGCTCCCTGTAGAGAATATTTGCGTGTGCAGAACTGTACTTTCCAGGTCCTTTGTGCAAGCAGGTCCTGCTAAGCGGCCGTTGAAAGCGGATGCGCTAAGTAGCCTGCACACACCGCAACGAACGTAAGTTTGTCTCGGCCTGCCAAACAGTGCAGCAGGCAGACATGTGTACTACGCAGTAATCATCGTGGGGCAGAGATAGGGGGTTTGCAGTTAGTCCTCAAGTACTATACGCCTAAAACTTAAGTATACCAATACATGACCAAAGGCCTGCAATTGATCTGCATGTACAGCTATATTACCAAGCATCCCTGCACGACTGTGGTGGTCAGCTGGTGCTTACCACAGAAAGTTTTTGGCCACCAAGTGTCTCCTCCGCATGAACCACGGACGGTTCAGAGTTCAACTTCATCAACTATAACTGATTGACTCACCCCTATGTAACAGTTTTCCGACCGTCCACTGCAACACTGGGTGACAACAAATTTCCTGTGTTTAGTTCTTCGTGGACAACATCCCACAAGAATGAAGACAGTACTCACAACACATGATGCATCATTATGTAAACATACAGGTATCTTTTTATCGACGGAATATATCATGATATAATTGCTATGTTTACAATGTAAATACTCTCTCTCTCTCTCTCTCTCTCTCTCTCTCTCTCTCTCTCTCTCTCTGTGTGTGTGTGTGTGTGTGTGTGTGTGTGTGTGTGTGTGTGTGTGTGTGTGTGTGTGTTTTACTCGTGAAAGGTAAAAGTAGTGTCTGAAACATCTGTACAATCATTAATCTTCAAAATCAATCACATTCTCTGTTTAAAATACGCACCAACTTGAAAATTAATAAGCAGAAAAGGATGATCTTGCAAATGCGAGATCGACGTTAGGTCACCCAGTAGTCAATAAGTCTGTAACAAGAAATTTAACAGTGGCAGCTGCTGAGAGTATTTTACAGTCCGCAAAGAACGTTTAGTGAGTTTCCCCAAGTCAGGGACAAATTAGAAACAATTTTTTTCAGCCAACGAAGTAATTACAGCTTATTGAAATAACTTGTTAGTCGACAGACCACGGCTTGGAACGGAGTTCCTCTAATCAAAGTGTGACACCCGAACTGCCCTGTAATGCCGTCATGCCACAACAGAATGTCAGTTGCCTTCCAGTGTTCGAGTGGTTCAGTTAATGCGGTGGCGTAATCCGTTGTGGCTGTGGCATCGTGTCCGCGCTCTATTTGATCGTCGCCGGTCGCAACAAGCAGGTGGCCTTATGCAAAGTCCTTCGGCTCGAGAACCGTGCATTTTAACGTCAACATTGCGCGTGCCTAATTTCTGATGACACAGAGTGGAAAAAACACACTGGGGAGTCTTTCCGAAGGTGCAGAGCCATATAAAGCATGAAACATTCTAAACGTGATTTTGAACGCAGACCAATGAGAGGGAAGAACGCCACACATGCACGCCATCTCTTTTCAGTACAGAGACTGGAGACGCCGTATTGGCTTTCAGTTGAAGCCTGTATTTTGTGGGTTTCATTTTATAAATTACGTCCTATGGAAATATGCAGTTTTAAAGCACCAGCATTCTGATCTCTCGAAGATCCATCTTTTATTGGTACGATTTGTTACGACAAAATGACGGGAAAAGTCATATTGGTGGTTTAAATAATTTTCGAGTTGCAATTTGCGTATTAAGAAAGTAGGTCCGATGACGTTTCAAGGCAACGGCAAATTGAAAATCTATCAGAAACACATTTTTCTTGATTATAATTAAATGCCAGTTAATAACATACCTGAACTTAAAGTCTTTAGAAGGTAATAACATACAAAACAAAGTCGTATGTTAGGTAAGTTCAGTTTGGCGTGATGAATGGAAATGCACAGTTACAAGGTGAAGGGTGATGTGTTGCAGGTTCGTGTCTCAACACGTCCATATCTTTCTTACTCACCTTCGCGTTTTCTAAATTGTTATGAAACTTCCTTATTAATTTAATAGAACTATTTTTATAACGTTCGATGTTATGTGAATATAGGTGCGCTTTCTCTCAGGGGTGTGTGTGTGTTCGATTGGCTTTGTCTACAAGAGAGCCTGCACTACTGGCATCAAGATATCTGTATTTTCTTGTTTAGTCTTATTTCTTATGGTCTGAGGATTCTGCTGCTGAATAGAAAGAGATTTACGCCCGTTCAACTCGTGAACGACGTGTGTAACTTGCGAGCCAGTTACAGCCGACATCTGCCGCTGGAGCGAGTATCGATCGTGTATACGAATTTGAGACGCGCGTACTGTATGCAAAGCCGCATCGTTTCTGAGCGTTCAGCAGAACGTTGAACTCTACACGCTCAACGTTGAATTTTCGAATGCACGTTCAGTGTGCCGAAGGCTTAAGGGATTCTATCACACCTACCTTGTTCGGAATCGGAAAAGACTGAAACATTGTTTTGCATGTGAGCTACAAAGTGGAACTCACTATAATATAATATTGTAGTGCCCTACCAACGCAAAAGTTGCCATTATGAGGAGACAATCGTTAGAGACCAGAATGCGTCTGCTACGGAATTAAAGGAAACTGGAAGATACTGCGTACTCGTAAATACAGATTTCAGAAAGGCATTTGGTTAGTAATTACGCTCCCACACACTAAACGGTAACTTTAATTGTACTTTTTGTTCAGTAGCATAAAATTTGTAGCGGAATAGTTTAGATTTCTTGTTTAAGACCTGAATCTTAGGTTAGGTAAGCTTAGACGGAAAGTAGGAGCCTTACATGGAAGATGCCCACACGTCTGTAGCAGAAGTGGAGACCCATCTAGGGAAGAAAAAGTGGCCACTGGACAAGGTACAAACGATGGTAAGAGCTCAGTTAAGATTAAGAGTTTGCAAAAGGCTGTTAGTAACACAAAAAGTAGATTTACACGGAAGTACCAAAGAAACTGGTACAGGCATGCGTATTCAAATACAGAGAGATGCAAACAGGCCGCATACGGCGCTGCGATCGGCAGCGTCTAAAACAAAAAAGAGTCTAGCGCAGTTGTTAGATCGATTACTGCTGCTACAATGGCAGGTTATCAAGATTTAAGTGAGTTTGAATGTGGTGTTATAGTCGGCGCTCGAACGATGGGACACAGCGTCTCAGAGGTGGCGATGAAGTTGGGATGTTCCCGTACGACCACTCCACGAGAGTATCTTATCAGGAATGCGGCGAAACATCAAATCTCCGACATCGCTGCGGCCGGAAAAAAATCCTGGAAGAACGTGACGTACGACGATTGAATAGAATCATTCAACGTGACAAAAGTGCAACACTTCCACAAATTGCTGCAGATTTCAATGCTGGGCCATCAACCAGTGTCAGCGTGCGAACCATTCAACTAAACCTAATCGATATGGGCTTTCGGAGCTGAAGTCCCACTCGTGTATCCTTGATGACTGCACGACACAAAGCTTTGCGCCTCGCCTGGGCCCGTCAACATCGATACTGAAATGTTTATGACTGGAAACATGTTGTCTGGTCGGACGAGTCTCGTTTCAAATTGAATCGGGCGGAGAGACGTGTACGGGTATGGAGACAACCTCATGAATCCATGGACCCTGCATGTCGGCAGGAGACTGTTCAAGGTGGTGGAGGCTCTGTAATGGTGTGGGGCGTGTGTAGTTGGAATGATATGGGACCCCTGATACGTCTAGATACGATTTCGACAGGTGAGACGTACGTAAGCGTCATGTCTAATCGCCTGCATCCATTCATGTCCATTGTGCATTCCGACGGACTTGGGCAATTCCAGCAGGACAATGCGACACCCTACACGTTCATAAGTGCTACAGAGTGGCTCCAGGAACCCTCTTCCGAGTTTAAACACTTCCTCTGGCCACCAAACTACCCAGACATGAACATTGAGCATATCTGGGATGCCTTGCAACGTGCTGTTAAGAAGAGATCTCCACTCTCTTGTACTCTTACTGATTTGTGGACTGTCCTGCAGAAATCATGGTGTAACTTTTCTCCAGCACTACTTCAGAGATTAGTAGAGTCCATGCCACGTCGTGTTGTGGCACTTCTGCGTGCTCACGAGTGACCTACACGTGTACCAGTTTCTTTGGCTCTTCATTGTATATAGCAGCAGCTCATCTCATTTTAGTACCGAGATTACACGTGACAGGATAAGAACAAATTTCATAACGCTAGATGGTGTTCTTGAGGCCACCACTGCGTTGCTTCCCTCCTTGGTTGCCCAGAATATCTCAGTTACTATTTTGTATATGTTACACCAACCTTCTACGGTGCTACCAGCGTGTCCCAGAATTCCTTCGATATCTGCTGTCATATCTACATGACAAGCACCCTAAAAACTGCAGCTGTACTCTAGAACAGGCCATTCTAGAGTCCTATTCAAGGTTTCGTTTACGGATACAACAGTGTTTCCCAGATTCCTACCAATTCTGAGTCTTCCAGTCACCTTCCGCACTACTTGTACTACTTATTACAAGCGTTTGTTCTATTTCATATTGCTTCATCTACGCATCCTCCTTTATTTTCTTTTATCATTGGCCTTCTGACTGGTTTGATGCGGTCTGCCACGAATTCCTCTCGTCTGCCAGTCCCTTCGTCGCAGATTAGCAGTTACATCTAACTCCCACGGTTATTTATTGAATATTCTGAAACCTCTGTCTCCCTCCCAGTTTTAACCCTGTATGGATTTCTGAAACAAAACGGAAATTATTCCTTGACGTCGTAACACATGTCCTGTCATCCAGTTCCTCCTCCTTGTCAGTGTCTTTCCACATATTACTCTCCTTGCAGATGAAGAACCGTTTCATTTCTTATCAGTCCACCCACAGGGTAATTCTCAACATCTCTATATAGTATCACATCTCAAACGCTTAAATTGTCTTCTTCTCTGGTTTTCGCAGAGTCCACGATTCGCTTCCATACAATGCAACGTTCCAACCTTGCTTTCACACGAATTTCTTCCTGAAATCATGTCTTATGTTTGATACTAGTAAGCTTCGTTTTGCCTGTGATCGTTTGCTTCTTATACGCTCCTTGCTTCGTCCGTGATGCGTAATTTTACTTCGAAGGTCACTTCGTCTACATCGTGGTCACCAATTTTGATGTTAAGTTTGTCGCTGACCTAGTTTCTACCAATCCTCATTATTTTGGTCTTTCTTTGGCTTACTCTAAGTCCACCCATTAGACTGTTCGTTCTATTCAAACAGGTCCTGCAATTCTTCCTCACATTCACTGAAGATAGCAGTGTAATCAGCGAATCTTATCATTGCTATTACAGGGGTAATACTGAGAGGTGGCAGGCTCCAGATCTTTATCACGAGCCTGATAACTGGATACTGCAGGGATCATTTTTTTCTTTTCTTGGGCGTCTGCGTTGCGTTAGCAAGGACATGCCATCTGGCCACAAAAGCAGCGCAACGCCAGAAGGAATTCCTCGGGCTCGCACAGGAGAGGGAGGGGGAGAGAGAGAGAGAGAGAGAGAGAGAGAGAGAGCTGAGGATAGATAAGATTGAGTGAAGAAGGGGAGTGGCGGAGAGAGGAGTTATGGAGGGGAGGCAGAATGCGAAGCGCGAGAAGGAAGGAATACTCGCTTGCACGCAGCACTGACGCGCTAACGGAGCAGCCGTTGATTTGTCTCTGAATTCTTTCCACACCCAAAACAGCGAGAGGCAGTCATACATTCTCACTCTTAGAAAATCATCCACGATTTCTATGGAGCTGTTCTGCAGAGCACACTAAAATTGGCAGAAATAAGCTCAGACGCAAAAAGAGAAAGCACGTATTTGGATTACTCTGTGTCGGTTTCTTCCCAACAGAACTGTAACCTTAACGAGCCATTGTAGTAAGATCTAAAAAAATTCACGTGTACAAGCGAATGTAAATAATTGCCGACATCTGGCGAACGTTGCTTCCTCGTAAAGCGATGATCGCAGTTTCAGGTCTTACTTGAGGCACGGGTGTGGATTTCTGCGTATCTTTGCAGTGTGCATTTTCTAAATATGTAAAGTCGCCATTCGGAGAACACTTTGAATCTGAACTTCACTTGTGAGACGGTGGGTCGATAGGTGATGCCTGGAGACCAAAACCCATCAAGTTTCTCTTTGTAATGATTAAGAGTACACAGTTGAAGCAACTATTTCCTTGATTTGGCGAAACAGCGTATTTATGCTTTTGTAATGAATGATAAATGGCGTGTGGCTCCCCGTCTTGCGGTAGCCTTTCCGTTTGGCCGCGTCAGCTGCTTGTATTTCTGTTTCGCGGCTGACTGAATGCTGCAGTCGTTCAATTTGGTCCTACGTGGTCCAACATGTCTCATTCCATAACCTCTCATCCTGTAAAAAGCGAAGGGGTAGAGGGAATCGATCCGTGTCATTCGCCGTCAGAAGCACCAGACCTGAGGGCAAGGGTAGTCCGCACCCGCACCCCCCCCCCCTCTCTCTCTCTCTCTCTCTCTCTCTCTCTCTCTCTCTCTCTCTCTCTCTCTATCTCTCTTTCAGCTCTAAAGGAAAGGTAAATATTTAGTGTACCCAGGTGTTTTCCTACGCAGGTTTTAACAGGGTCGAAACTGTAACTTTTACTTAGAAGTCGTCATTTGTCTTCCAAAATATTAAAAATACTCCATGGGGGAACCAGTGTGATCAAATTATTGTGTCCGAGCAATGAGGCGTAGCGGTTATGACTTGAATTCGGGAAGACCGGTGTACAGTTCACCGTTCGACCATCCAGCGTTAGATTTCCCATAGATTAAACCAAATGTAGAGATGATTACTTTCAAAAGAATACCCCCGATTTCCTTCCCCATCCTCCGTCTCCAGTGACTTTGCTGTCGACGAGACTTTAAATCCTAATCTTCCTTTCTTCCGTCATTCCCCCCTCCTTTCCTCAAATATTTGTAACTCGACAGACCTTTTCATTTTTATAAGTTAGAAGTAACACAAAGATCTCAACCTTCTGCTGTAATTGCTTCGGGTAGCCCTGGTACTCGGAAAAGATACACCCGAAAAACTTAACTGATCGCAAATTTTGAAAATTTATGCATTGCACACGATATAGCTACTTCGAAAACGTTTCTGCACTCTCTTACGAACGAGACTTATGTAAGCTGCTGCCATCTGATAAATAATTTTTCTTAGGAGCCTTACGTTGGCATGTTAGCTCTACTGACTTGTAAACTAGTGTGATGTATGTTTGGTTGTTTATTTACAAAACAATGTAGTTTTATAATATTTGTCGCTTCTGTTAAAGTCTTCCACCTCTTTGTAATTTTGTATTATATTATGTTGGCGTTTATGGCGAGCACATCATTGACTCCCAAAGAAACTGACTTGAGCATTTGTTTAATTTAATAAATGGGTAATTATACACCTCACGTAAATTGAGTGTGCTGTGGCACGCCGTACATTAAACATGTAAGTGGTCAATGCATCTCCGCCTGTTAAGAGACGCATAGATTCTGTTTGCCTGTTTTAATATGTTGTTTGTGATACTTTTTTTACACGAAACCACGTAACTTTCTGGCTTATTCTTCGTTTTTCATTTTACCATTTTGGCCGGATCTTTTACAAGCTCCTTTGTTCTGAAGTATGAGAGGGTGTTGTTTACGTATAAAATATGAATTCTGATTTCCTTAGTTTGTAATTTGGTGCACTTCGTACTTGACCATGATTAACGGGAGGACGCCTCTGTCTTGTTTTTTGGTCTTGAAGATAGCCATCACTGATCGAAATTAATTAGGTTTTGTATAAGTTTGTGGTCTGTTACTGGAATAAAAGATATGAACGGTTACGTGAAGGTATAGACGTTACGAGCCACCCTTTCCGGAAAATGTCTTAATACCACTAAGAGATCGCAATAAATATTCATGACAAATGGAATAACAACTATCACTCTTGATAAATGGGAAAGGGAGGAACAACAACATTTATTTGAACTGGTTCACATAAAAACATTGTGATCAGGTATGACATGACAACGTTTGCCTGCGATTAACGGAATTATAATAATTCTTCGGCGTTTTTTTTTTTATTATTTCTTATTATACCCATTTGCTACTTTTACTGTAGCTGATTCTAAAATGTAGACCACATGCATTCATACACATCCAAGGTTGTTTCACTCATTTGAACGAGTGAGCGTGTTATCTTAGTTTCACCTCTTGTCTCAAACGTGTCTCCAAATTCAAAATAGCACGTAATGCACGTGCCCAATAATGACTTCCGATCATCCTTCACTGTAAGCTTTGTGCAGATGCGCATACGACACTGCTGTCGTCTTTACAGTAATTATAATTAGGTAAGAGACTGTTCTCAAGCAGTGCTTTACCAGGCACGATTCTACTGGAGCATCAGCGTTAACTAATCACACATTCTTGTGTCGGCTTGTGCCCATGAAATTCTCTTGCTGCACAGTAAGGGGTAACGACATTTCATAAAACATACATAGGCGGAAATTAGTTACCAAATATGCTGTAGATACCACGTACTATTGTTAGTAGTACCTTCTTGAAAATGTGGTCCAGCTACGCAATTAAATAAAATACTGTTTGTTTTTATGCCATGTGCATTTCGCTTCTTTTTACTTGCGAGGCATCTTCAGTGGAATTTAATACATGTTTGACGTACTTATTTAAAAATGTGTTTGCAGATACATTATTACAGTTTCTTCGTTATTCTCGTGCTGATACGTAAAAAAAAAGAAATGAGCGTATGGCATCGTTGGCCGGGTGGCCCCATCCGGGGAAGTACGGCCGCCAAGTGCAAGTCATTTCAGTCGACGCCTCATTGGGCGACTTGCGCGCCGGTAATGATGATGAAATGATAATGAGGACAACACAACACCCAGTCCCAGAGGGGAGAAAATCTCCAACCAGGCCGGGAATCGAACCCGGGCCCGTTTGTATGGGAGGCGAGCACGTTACCACTCAGCTAAGCAGGCGAACGTTGATATATAAGAAACATCATTTTCGAGCGCAAGATTCGTAAGATTAAACTGCTGCTTAGTTCCACTTACGATTTTTGTGAGATCTTGTTATCACACGGGTTTAGCCCTGGAATTGTACCTAGTTGTCCTGCGTACGCAAGGATATCCGATTTTTGTGAACACATTTACCCTAAACACTTCACTTTCAATGTATGTTGTTTATAAACATGTCGGTTGTGTGTGTTTGCTGTTTATAGTGTTTCCAACTGCCGCTATGTGGTTTTCGGTCGTCCTCTATTTGCGTTGTGGTGACAGTGCATTTTGATATTCGTTCGTTTGTAATGTATGTGCGTATGATATTGTGTGGGGTCGACGATACTCCGGGCAAAGGCGGAAAAATAATGAAGGGAGCAGAATTTATCTTTTCTTTCATTTTTTCGTAATTTATGTGTCAGCGGCGGTTAGAATGGGCACTTATTATTTAATTTCGTTACGTTCTACATCTCGACTTGCTATTGTTATTGTGGCTAACGTGATTAGTGAATACCTACTTACATTAATCTAGTCATATCAGTTGCAAAAACTGACTAAATTTCCAAGAAGACTAAGGAGAAATAATAATATAGGAGCTATTAAGAAACGACAGAAAACATGAATATGACGGTGCCAGTCTGTTAGAAATACTCGAGGACGGAAGTCGCCGAAATGGCACTAACTGAAAGGTTTGCATTCCCCCTTGAGGGACTCCCACTCAATAATGCCATACTACTACTTATTTAGTCGAGAATAGATAAAATTATTTCTGAAACTTTAGATTTCTCGATATTTATCGTTTGGAGTAAAACGTAAAGTGAAGAGGACTGTGTCTTATGTCTCTGTGGAAGTGCAGATATTGAACTTGTTACGAAATAAGCGGATAAAAGTTCAAGAACTAGTCGCGCCATACACTGAATAATCGTTATTCCGGCAGCTACAGTTGCCAATTCTGCTCTAAGGAAATTCAGGTGTTCCTTGTCAAACGTGTAGAGCGAGTGAAATCTGTTAACGAGCAGATTAATCTATATCAAGACACAAAATATCTTTAGTAAATCTTTTGCGTGGACTGTGCTGCTCTATGGAAGTGAGAGATATTCAGTAAAAATGGTAAAATAGCAGTCACAAGCGATGAAAGTGTATATGCAGTAGAAAGAGACAAGAAAGAGCTGCTCCAGAAAAAGAAAAATTAAGGAGTTGCTAAGGGTACTGTAAGACATAAATAAAGACAGGCTAGACCTCGAGGAAAGATACTGAAGAAAGACAAGAGTAATGGGCCGATAAACATATAAATCGATGAAAATATTTTTGCTGAAAAATTCAGGAAATAATTCGATGATCTGAAGAAGACGCTGGGACAGCATATCTATGAAGTGATGAAAAGTGACGCTCGAGGCCTATCGACGTCATCGCTGGAACAACGCCAAGTCCTTAGAATATTTTTTAGTTATATTTGAAAAGGAATAGTAGGGTTTGCCTCGTTGACGACGAGTCATTGGAGACTGAGCACAAGGATAGGAAAGAAATTGGGCGTGCCATGTTCCAATGAATCATTTTGGCTTAAGTGATATAGAAAACCTTAAAATGAATGGTCTTTTGAACCGCTGGCCTCCCGAATGCGATTTCAGTGTGTTAACATTGCACGCGGTCGAGTTATACTTCTAGTTGTCAAGAAACTCGCACAACCTGTATGCTTGTTTTACTCATCGGTAAAAAGGTCTGTAAGGTAGAGGATTATATTTCCGTTCCCTGAAAATTCAAATTTTGTTGGAAACCGCTCGGAGTCGTTGGCTTGTGCGCTGTGACAGTTGCTCGTTCGCAGCGTTCTCCCACAAACAAAGATAAACTCGTGGTTCTGCGTAGTCGGTGACGGAAGTGGGAGGTGCCGAGCCCGCGCGTAGGTGTGGTGGGGAAGCTAGCTGGCACGCGATTGGCGGCATAATTATCTCCTCCAGCTGAAAGACAGGAGTGTGGTAGGGGGTTGGGGAAGGCAGACGAGGGAAGCGAGGACTTTGCGCGCCCAGACTTTCCAATAACCGGCAACACGTGTCGTGTGGTGAGGCCTGAGAAGTGCCACTACTCCTTTGTCCACGTTGCGAATGTTGACTCAAATCGGCGACCGCAATAAACACAGCCACCAGTCACTTTTCATGAATTCTATTTACCATCGCTGTGCTTTAACAATATCGAATCCGTTACTTAATATTATACGGAGAGAGAGAGAGAGAGAGAGAGAGAGAGAGAGAGAGAGAGAGAGAGAGAGAGAGAGAGAGAGGGGGGGGGGGTGGAGGAGATGGGAATCAGCTTTTCTTTTCAAGTGCTCTAAATCAGTCCTGCATCTCTCATTCCATCACGGCTGTTGTGTTGTACGCATCACCACCATACAAGTTACCGAAGTGGCGTCAATTAAAAGACTTGCACTAGGCGACCGGACACTCTGAAAGGGTACTCCCGGCCAAAATATGCCACGCTAACGTTTCATAACATACTTCAGTAAAAAAAAAATTGTAAGATTTATGTACGTGGCAGCTGGAGAACTCCCTGCGTAATCTGATATGTAAACAAGCTGGTCATAGTGGTTTGCAGTTAAAACCTGAGTTCTAACAGCTGTAATTGGACGCGATCATAATGTAGGCTAAAACAGAAATATCACGTGGCAAACATGTGTGACATGGCGTTGTGTAAGACGTTCTGTCATATGCCAATCATGAATAAATTTACAATTTTACATTGCGCTTCTCAAAAACAGAAGCAAGTTTTATTACTAACGTTACGCATTTACAGTGATCAGTCAGAACATTACGACCACCGACCTACTATCACCGATATAAACCCGTCCAGGCGATAGCAGCGTCGCCTGGCGTTGAAGAATGGCTGCTAGTCTGACACACGCACCGTGCATGTAGTATCAGTGAGCATGTTGTCCGTGTGTAGAATTGGGAAGGCGCGCGAAGTAACTGAGTTTGACTGAGGGCAGATTGTGATGGCTCATAGGCTCGGCACTAGCATTTCGGAAACTGCACGACTTGTCGAGTGTTGGAAGAATGCTGCGGTGAGTGTCTTCAACATGTGGCGAAACCAAGGTGAAACCACGTCCTGACGCCGTGGCGTTGGGCGGTCACCCCACATTACAGATGTCGGACTCTCAGGCTGGGTTGATGAGTAAAATAGGACAGGCGGCGAACTGTGGCGGAACTAACATCAGAGTAATGCTGGGTAGGGTACAATTGGGTCTGAACACATAGTGCACAGAACACTCCTAATGCCGGGCCTCCGCAGCCGAAGACTCGTGCATGTGCCAATGTTAAAACCACGACATCGACACTACGACTGAAATAGACACGTGATCATCGGCACTGGAACGTGGGCGCAGTGGCACAAAGTTGCATGGTCTGATGAGTCCCGATACCTTCTTCATCATGCCGATGGGAGGGCACGAATCCGTCGTCTTCGAGTGGAACAGTTCCTTGACGCCTGTACTACGGGACGGGGACAAGCTGTCGGCGGCGGTGTGCGGACATTTGCTACGATTTTACCTGCTCCGAAGGGTTGGCTCCCTTGTCTCCTCCTCCTCCTCCTCCTCCTCCTCCTAATCGCTTACTGAGCCTTTTCGCTGGTTTACTTAACATAGAACCAGAATCTCTTTGAATTTTCCGCCACATTTCTAGAGAGAGTTTCGTTGTGGAAACTATTAAATGCATCTCGCATTGAAATCGGCACCAAATTTCGAGCCTCAGTAAAACTTCGCCAATCTGGGAGATTTTGCGTTCGTCTAAATTATACTTGCCTTTTTCGGTGCTCCTGCAGCAGCTTTCTGTCGTGTTTTGTGTACCATGGTGGATCAGTTCCGTCTCTTATTAATTTATTTGGTGTGAATCTCTCGTGTGCTGTTGATGCTATTTCTTTGAACTTAAGCCACATACGGTCTTCACTTACATAGTTTGGGAGGATTGGAGACTGTCTCTTAGGAAGACATCAACCGAATTTTTGGTTGCTTTTATAAATAGATATATTTCGCGTTTAGTTTTGGTGACTTTCTTTGTTCCGGAATTGAGCCTCGCTACGACTGTGTGTTCACTAATCCCTGTATCCGTCGTGATGCTCAGGATTATTTGTGGCTAAGAGGTCAAGTGTGTTTTCGTAACCATTTACAATTTGAATGGTCTCATGAACTAATTGTTCAAAATAATCTTAAAAAAGCATTTAGAACAATTACGGAAGTTGTTTTCTATCTACAATAGGATCTGAAAAAGTATTTTTGTCAACATACGGAAGGTAGATTGAAGTCACTGCCAACTATAATTGTATGAGTAGGCTACATATTTGTGATGAGACTCAAGTTTTCTTTGAACTGTTCAGCAACTGTTTCATCTCAGACCGGGGGTCGGTAAAAGGAGCCAGTTATTAATTTATTCCGGTTGTCGAATATAACTTCTGCCAATACTAAGTCACAGGAAATATCTGCTTCAATGTCGCTTCTGAGCTGACACACACATTACATTATTTTTTCTTAAATTGTGCTTCTTGTTTCTGTTGTAGTGCAGATAATTACAATTACGGCTTTTCTCTCCAAAACCTAGGATGCTTTCTCTGTGACCCTGTAAATACCAGAGGTAAACAATGTAGAACAACAACGTACGTTACAAGCATAGCGTTCTGTATTACTTCATTTCCTTATTTCTAACATTTCAAAAATGTACGTCGACTTTAGGTGACGTGTCAATCATAGATGTTCTTATCTCTATTTAGTGAACGTATTTTCAGTCATGTTTTGAACATTGTCCCCCTACACATTGCATGATACTTGCTTTCCGCACCCTCGGCACCGTAGCAGTTTTGCGCCCTAAAACATAACAAAAAACAAAAAAAAAACAAAAACGAAAACAATTCCTCTGTATCTTGCTAAATTGAATTAAAGGGTTCCAGCTCTTGTCCGAGGAATCACACGACCGCCTGCATACACACTCTACTGAACTAGGTTTTTCTGCCCGTTTTTGCAGCCATTTGTGAGCTGGTGACCATTGTTAATACAAATGTAGTTTTGATTCTTGATCAGTCTGTGGGGCCATCTAAAATGGTCATATCTGTTTATGTGCAAACATCTCATACTTTCATTATGTAGGGGTTACCAAACTATATATTAGAGATACTTATAAGAGAAAGCTTTTGTAATAATTTCGCTGATTCCACTCGTCCGCCTTTTATTTAATCTTTTTCCAGTGTTGACTGGTTCAGTTCTCCTCCAACTGTTAATAGCATGCGCCTGCCTCCGTAGCTAAGTGGTTATCGTGTCTGAATACTATGCGGAGGAACCAGATTCAGTTTCCCATAATTCTAGCCCCCCCCCCCCCCCATCCCCCATTGGTGAGAGGACTCACTGGCTCCATACAGCCTCGTGATGCCAACTGAGGAGCTACTTCAAGTGAAGTGTACCGTCTCAGCCGGCCGCTGTGGCCGAGCGGTTCTAGGCGCTTCAGTCCGGAACCGAGCTGGTGCTATGGTAGCAGGTTCGAATCCTGCCTCGGGCATGGATGTGTGTGATGTCCTTAGGTTAGTTAGGTTTAAGTAGTTCTAAGTCTAGGGGACTGATGACCTCAGATGTCTCATAGTGCTTAGAGCCATTTGAACCATTTGTATCGTCTCCAACATCTGGGAGCAGACAATGAGCAGGACAGCGGTGTGATGACACCATGTCCCTCCATACCGCATCCGAATGACACCATTGGCCGAGGGTGACTCAGCGGTAGGGCCAGTCCGCGGAGATGATTATTAATGGCGTGGCTGTGGCATGGATGGATAATAGCACTGAAATTTTGTGTTTCTGCAGATTTTTGTGGCAGCCGATAGAGGTACGCAGCTAAAAGTTGTAAGATAACATTGCTCAAATCACTTCATTCGAATACATTTTTTTTTTCCTCGTATGGCTCAAGTAAGGACGACGCACCAGTTTCAATTCCTTATTCGACGTTCTCTTTTTTTCTTCCAGTACTCTTTTATACGTTCGCTATGTCTCTTCCTTTCTTCCTGTCTTCTGAACACTTAATAATAATTTTTTCACCCTCCAGCCTTGGAATCATCTACGACTGCACTGACACCAGAAGTTGCGGGTTCCGGCACACATTGCTTGCTGGACGGACGAAAGTCTCACTCCGACAGGCTGCTCGCCCATAGCCACCTACATCACAGAGACCGACAACCTTCTCTCCGGCTGCAGCTCCCTGTAATTGACATGAGTAAATAACTGTTACAAAGGGAGATGTTTTGCTAACGGCCGGCCGGAGTGGCCGTGCAGTTCTGGGCGCTACTGTCTGGAACCGAGCGACCGCTACGGTCGCAGGTTCAAATCCTGCCTCGGGCATGGATGTGTGTGATGTCCTTAGGTTAGTTAGGTTTAATTAGTTCTAAGTTCTAGGCGACTGATGACCTCAGAAGTTAAGTCCCATAGTGCTCAGAGCCATTTGAGCCATTTTTTTGCTAACGGTTTGGTTCGGCATACGATTCCAGTCACCACCACCTCCAACTGCACCTCTAGCTCCACCTCCGCCTCCACAGCCTACGTCCTGGGAAGCAAGCAGTTCTCGATTTGCCATCAGGCAATCCACCCGTCACTATAGGGATCACATCCCGACCCCGAAAGTTTATCCTACAACCCTAGCTAGAATTCATACTTCATTTTCAATTTTTTTTCTGAAAATTTATCAGTCTGAAATGTTTTCACTGTAGGCCACTATGCCAATTAAAGAATTAAACAGCTGATGAACAGTTTGTCCCGTAAATACAATGCAGTCATCTGATGGTGAACAAAGCTTTAGAAATGACTGATGGCAAGAAAAAATAAAACGTTCTCAACGAAAATGTCCTCAAGGTAGCAGTTGGCCGGCCATTACAGGCTGCATCTGTGAAGGTAGTACTTGGTAGTTTCTATAACGTATCACATATGTAGATGCAGCAGCAGATGTAATCCCTTGAAACGTCTATAGGCAAACTTTTTCACGCAATTTGTAGGTATGAAGCACAATAACGGACACCGAAATGAAATCTTTGAAGACTAGTCTCTCGATAGTTCCGTATCCGAAACAATTAATTTGGGTTGAGGGGGGCGAGCGCAGCGTGTCGCACAAAGGGGACCTTTTATCTGGCCCCGGCCTTGACGTGAGGCCAGCGCCTGCGCCCGCTTCCTACTGGCACCACACGTGTGGCCCCGCGCCCGGGCTCTCACAGACACGGACCCATTCATTTCCTTTCTCGCGCGCGTGTACATTTTACGGCCCGATAAAGAACTTGGTGACGGAGCACAAAAGAGGGCACGGCCTTGTCTGCAGAGTGAGGCCCTGGTGGAGCCCTCTCTTAACTAAACGGTGGGTTTTAAAGTATTCCGAAAATTATATACTTTTCTGGAGATAGAATTTCAAGCTAAAAATGTACTCAGTGGACATTTCGAAGCTTGTGACTTCTTATTTAATGTGAAATGAGAGACATTATAAATAAAACACTGACTGCATAAAATGGATCAAAATAAGAAATATCCCTTTCCTAGTACGAGACTTCCAACTTCCAAATTATAGTCCTACTATAAATTTTCAGGCGACGACGGAAATATAATTTTAAGTAACTTTTATGTTTTAATTGAATTAAATCCACTGAAATGGATGGAATCAACGGGAATAAAATCAGTTAAATGCGATCATATAAAACAATGCCAATGAAATCCTTTTAGGCGAATCTGTAAATGCCGGCTGGTGTGGCCGAGCAGTTCTAGGCGCTTCAGTCTGGAACTGCGCTTCCGCTAGGGTCGCAGGTTTGAATCCTGCCTCGGGCATGGATGTGTGTGATGTCCTTAGGTTAGTTAGGTTTAAGTAGTTCTAAATCTAGGGGACTGATGACCTCAGATGTAAAGTCCCATAGTGCTCAGAACCATTTGAACCATCTGTCCTCTCCTCTTGTAGCTTTTCCTTTCACTCGTCAATGCTTGTCTTCTTTGGGACTACTCCGACGTGGGTACTTCCATAATCTCGAAAAATGGAATCTTCTAGCTGCTAAGGTTGAGTTATACTTCTTCCTAATTAAGATGGTCCATTTCATAAATGAGGATTTACTACATTAAAATACAATTTAACTCTTGAACATTAAGGGGGGAGGGGGAGATGTTATATTGCTACTAAACCATCGTAAAGTTTACTACGCCGGATTTTATTCAAAGGAAGTCATAATTTATAGTTATACTGTAGTTAATTAGAACTATTAGAGCCCCAACGATATGTTACATACCAAATGAAGTACAAAATGTCCTGTTTCATACCCTACTGTGATCGTAAATTTTACGACTAATCTAGGGTTAAAAGCTTCTCCCTTCACAAATTAGAATTTCAATCTTTTTCCTTTGAGAAGGAATAAAAATTGTGCTCAGTGGTTAAGTTATGTCTATACTGCTTCCTGCTCTTGGCATGCTCATTTGCAGAGGTGCATGGGTGTCAATGGAACTCACTTCGATCATTTAATCGGAAAATAAATCGTTTACGTAGTTTTAAAAGGATTTGTAGATCTATGTAGATTCTTGTTTACCTTGTATTTTTATTTTTTTGCTGCTGTTCGTGTATTGAGGTGCCCATGTCCTGAAATCAGTATGAAAACATCTCATGAGGCTGTTATACTAGAAGAAAACCTATTTTGGAGGGTTTAATGTTATGAGTTTTGCCATCTGGGTAGCAAAATAGCTGATAATGTCCGAAGTAGAAAGAATATAAAATGTATGCTGGCAATGGCAGGAAAAGCATTTCTGAAGAAGAGAAATTTGTTAACATCGAATATAGACTTATGTTTCAGGAAGTATTCTCTGAAGGTATTTGGGGAGTGTAGCCTTGTATGGAAGTCAAACATGGACTATAAACAGTTTATACAAGAAGAGAATGGAAGCTTTAGAAATGTTGTGACACAGAAGAATGCTTATGATTAGATGGTCAGATTGCCTAACTAATGAGAAGGGGCTGAATAGAATGGGGGAGAGTAAAAAATTTGGGCACAACTTGACTAAAAGAAGGGCTCAGTTGATAGGCCACACTCTGATACATAAAGGGATCACTAGTAGAATAGTGAAGGGAAGTGAGGGGGAGGGGGGTAAAATCGTAGATTTAGACCAAGAGATGAAAACACTAAGCAGATTCAGAAGGCTATAGGTTGCAGTAGTTTTCCGGAGATGAGGACGCTTGCACGGGATAGAGTAACATGGAGAGCAGCATCAAACCAGTCTTCGGACTGAAAACAACAACAACGTTATAGCGGTGTAGGTCACTGTTTCCCATTTGGATGATACACCTATTTGCTTTTTGGCGGACAAGGACGCCGGCCATTGTTTATACCGGGAACGCACCCACAAGGACCAGTATCTGCACGCTACCAGACAGCTACTACCATCCATAGCGGAAACGTTCTGTTCCGAGGATATACGTACGTCCATAGCGGAAACGTTCTGTTCCGAGGATCATCGTACGTCGAGTGGAAGCCATTTCAGACGCTTAAATCCTGCCAAAGCAACTGAGCCACCAACGGAAAGTATCAAATGAAAACGGCTACAACAGTCGACAGGTTTAGAAAACCATCTCCCAGAAACTGCTGCAGAAACAACGAAACAAACATGCCAAATTTAAACAGACGCAAAATCCCCAAGATTGGCGATCTTTTACAGAAGTTCGTAATTTAGCGCGGACTTCAATGCGAGATGCTTATAACAGTTTCCACAACGAAACTTTGTCTCGAAACCTGGCAGAAAATCCAAAGCGATTCTGGTCGTATGTGAAGTATGCTAGCGGCAAGAAACAATCAATGCCTTCTCTGCGGAATAGCAATGGAGATACTATCGAAGACAGTGCTGCCAAAGCGGAGTTACTAAACACAGCCTTCAGAAATGCCTTCACAAAAGAAGACGAAGTAAATACACCAGAATTCGAATCGAGAACAGCTGCCAACATGAGTAACGTAAAGTAAATATCCTCGGAGTAGTGAAGAAACGTAAATCACTTAATAAAAGCAAGTCTTCTGGTCCAGACTGTATTCCAATTAGGTTCCTTTCGGAGTATGCTGATGCATTAGCTCCATACTTGACAATCATATATAACCGTTCGCTCGACGAAAGATCCGTACCCAAAGGCTGGAAAGTTGCACAGGTCACATCAATATTCAAGAAACATAGTAGGAGTAATTCACTAAATTACATGCCTGTATCGTTAACGTCGATATGCAGCAGGATTTTAGAACATATATTGTGTTCGAACGCAATGAATTACCTCGAAGACAACGGTCTATTGACACACAGTCAACATGGGTTTAGAAAACATTGTTCTTGTGAAACACAACTAGCTCTTAATTCACATGAAGTGCTGAGTGCTATTGACAAGAGATTTCAGATCGATTCCGTATTTCGGGATTTCCGGAAGGCTTTTGACACTGTACCACACAAGCGGCTCGTAGTGAAATTGCGTGTTTATGGAATATCCTCTCAGTTATGCGACTGGATCTGTGATTTCCTGTCAGACAGGTCACAGTTCGTAGTAATTGACGGAAAGTCATCGAGTAAAATAGAAGTGATTTCAGGCGTTCCCCAAGGTAGTGTTATAGGCCCTTTGTTGTTCCTTATCCATACAAACGATTTGGGAGACAATCTGAGCAGCCGTCTTCGGTTGTTTGCAGATAACGCTGTCGTTTATCGACAAATAGTCATCAGAAGATAAAAACAAACTGCAAAACGATTTAGAAGAAATATCCAAATGGTGCGTAAAGTGGCAGTTAACCTTAAATAACGAAAAGTGTTAGGTCATCCACACGAGTGCTAAAAAGAACGCGTTAAACTTCGGTTACACGATAAATCAGTCTAATCTAAAAGCCATAAATTTAACTAAATACCTAGGAATTACAATTTAAATTGAAAGGCTCAAATAGAAAATGTTGTGGGGAAGGCTAACCAAAGACTGCGTTTCATTGGCAGGACACTTGGAAAATGTAACAGACCTACTAAGGAGATTGCCTACACTACTTTTGTCCGTCCTCT
Source organism: Schistocerca serialis cubense (assembly GCF_023864345.2). NCBI lineage: Eukaryota > Metazoa > Arthropoda > Insecta > Orthoptera > Acrididae > Schistocerca > Schistocerca serialis. The sequence goes on along the minus strand of NC_064640.1, from coordinate 748,553,375 downwards.
TAGAATACTGTTGCGCGGTGTGGGGTCCTTACCAGATAGGACTGACTGAGTACATCGAAAAAGTTCAAAGAAAGGCAGCACGTTTTGCATTATCGCGAAAAATGGGAGAAAGTATCACAGAAATGATACAGGATTTGGGATGAACATCATTAAAAGAAAGGCGTTTTTCGTTGCGACGGAATCTGCTCACGAAATTCCAATCACCAGCTTTCTCCTCCGAATGCGAAAATATTTTGTTGACACCGATTTACATAGGGAGGAACGATCACAAAGATAAAATAAGGGAGATCAGAGCTCGTACGGAAAGATATAGGTGTTCATTCTTCCCGCGCGCTATACGAGACTGGAATAATAGAGACTTGTGAAGGTGGTGCGATGAACCCTCTGCCAGGCACTTAAATGTGATTTGCAGAGTATCGATGTAGAAAACACGTATGCCGAAGGCCATTGAGAAGACCACGAAGAAGCTTCCGTTTTTGCCCTTCGGTGGCTCAGTAAGAAGAGGGATTAGCAGACTCCTAAAGAGGCCTAAAATAGACACGGTCTTCAGGTCTCCAGCAAAAATTCGACAACTTATGGGGCCTGTAAAAGACGAAATAGGCCTCAGGATACAATGAGTATATAAAATACTCTGTAGGTGTGGACAATTTTATGTCTGACAGACGGTGTGAATTACTGAACAGCGTTGTGTAGAACACGAGAGGTTTTTCCGCCTCCATAGTACCTTGAAAAATCAGCTGTAGAAGCGCGTGCTTTGGAAAACTGACACCAAATTGAATTCGACGGCCAGTGTCATTAAAAAAGGGACCAAGATAAAAATTTGTGACAACACCCTCAATAAAATAATTTGAAGCGATATAGACTATTAATCGACCGTGACTGTTTCAAAAGGTTTTCAGACACCGCTACCAATCACAAAATTGTTGCCTACTAAATTATTTATTTAGTGACATGTTTCGAGGTGATACCTCACACTACAGTGGCATTATAAAAACGTTTAATGTAAGTGTATACAGGTATTTAAAATTTCTATAAATGAGTGCTGTGTTCATCCTGGAGAGAGAGAGAGAGAGAGAGAGAGAGAGAGAGAGAGAGAGAGAGAGAGAGAGAGAGAGATAGGAGACAACCTAGTAAGAGTAACATCACCTCTTACTAGATTGTCCTTCTCTCCCCCTCCCTCCCTCCCTCCCCCTCTCACCCTCCCCCTTCCCTCCCTCCCTCCCCCTCTCACCCTCCCCCCCTCTCACCCTCCCCCTTCCCTCCCTCCCTCCCCCTCTCACCCTCCCCCCCTCCCTCACCCTCCTCCCTCCCTCCCTCCCTCCCTCCCTCTCTCCCTCCCTCCCCCCTCCCTCCCTCTCTCCCCCTCCCTCTCTCCCACTCCCTCCCTCCCTCCCCCTCGATCCCTCCCCCCTCGATCCCTCCCTCTCTCCCTCTCTCCCTCTCCCCTCCCTTCGTCCCTGGCCGGCCGCCGAGGCCGAGCGGTTCTACGCGCTTCAGTCTGGAACTGCTTGAGCGCTACCGTTGCAGGTTCGAATCCTGCCTCGGGCAAGGATGTGTGTGATGTCCTTAGGTTGGTTAGTTGTAAGTCGTTCTAAGTTCTAGGGGCCTGATGACTTCAGATGTTAAGTCCCATAGTGCTCAGAGCCATTTGAACCATTTGAACCTCCTCCATCCACAGGATGATCGCAGCAGTCATGTAAATAAACTTTAATGACTGTATACACTTACGTTAAATGGGTCAGCCTGCTTAGCTGGGTGGTAACGTGCTCGCCTCCCATACAAGCGGGCCCGGGTTCTATTCCCGGCCGGGTTGGAGATTTTCTCCACTGGTCGACTGGGTGTTGTGCTGTCCTCATCATTATTTCATCCTCATCACTGACGCACATGTCGCCCAATGTGGCGTCGATTGAAATAAGACTTGCACTTGGCGGCCGAACTTCTCCGAATAGAGCTTCCTGGTCAACGATGCCAAACGCCCATTTCCATTTTTTAAAATGTTTTTGTAATGTCACCATAACCTAGGGGTGACGTATCACCTCTAAACATATCGCTAAATAAACAATTTAGTAGTGAAAAAATTTTGTGACTGGCGGCGGTATTTGAATACCTTTTCATACCCACAATAAAGAGGTCAGCCTGCAGCTAAGCAGAGGTTGGGATCGGCATTCAGAAGGTTGAAGCGGACACGGCATGTGCGCAACGAAAACGAAGCGGACACGGCATGTGCGCAACGGAAACGTTACCATACATGGCACTGGAATGAGCACCAGTGATGTCACAAGGCAGTGTGGCTACATAAGGACGGCAGCAGCAATCGAACCATAGCCATCACCTGAGAATGGCACAGGAGTATCTGGCTGAAAGCTTGTGGATTTTAAACCATTTGCCGTGGCTGGAAGCCATATTAGCCATATTAGGCAAGTACACCAGTTTCTTTGGCTCTTCAGTGTATTATTGTACGCTCTCTGAAGGCCAGATTTTACTGCAATTTCAGGAAAATTTTTAGTGCCATTTTTGCATCCTTTTCATTCTCGTGTATCAACGACGAAGTCTACTGTAGTGTTGTTCTATTTTGTATCGAATTTGAATGCCTTCAATAGCCATGGTTTTGTTTACGTGCGTCTGATGTTTACATATAAATCAATAAACCGCAAGCCACCTGATGGTGTGTGGCCGAGGTCTCTCTAACCGATCCTCCCCCACCGCTTGCTACATCCCTGTGCCATTCACCTCCACACACGAGATCAGCATGTTGTGCTGGTATCACATCAGCTTCATGTAAAACTGACTGTATCGAGTAGTGAGATGAAATGGTTCAGCCCTCTCCTCCCCCCCCCTCCTCCCCCCCCTCTCCGACTTCCCCAATTACTGAGTCGTGCCTGTGCTCAGTCAAATTGCCCCGAGATAATATTTGCCTTTATTATCCAATAATAAACGTAAATGTTTCCATGTATTAATCCTTCAATCAGTTTATTTTCACTGTGACCGTATATCAATTTCCTGGACCAGCTCCAGTTCACCACATTTTAGAATCCAAAACTGGGTGATTTACATGTTAATATCTATTAATCAATTTGAATTCCGTACAGTGCATAAATTACGTACTCTATTTAATAACAAAAACTTACCTCAATGTTACTGCAAGTTTTGCTTCTGCACAAACACGCTCTCATAATGTATTTTCTGCATTTTGCACGTTATTTTTAATATTTGACAACAGCAATTTGAACGATGCTACAGACATATGGCAATAATGAAAGTATTTGTACGGATAATTCCTCAGTTCCTTGTTTAACAATACAAATTAGGTCTACAGCTTTGCTTCCACTATTTTTTCTCGACGTTCGACGCTTTATTGTGAAAAATGAAGAATTTGCGATTCAAAGTATTGGCCATCGCTGGTCACTACTTTCTCCCATCTTCCGGGCAGCATACGAATCTCGCGTCTTCTGAGGAGATACACGAATCGATCTAATTGTCCATATGACCGGAAATTGTCGGCCACACTGAGTGCCAGTGATCGAAAAAGATGGTAGTCAGAAGGAGCAATGTCTGGCGAATACGGTGGTTGGGGTAGGACTTTCAATATCAACGTCTTCAAATAAGTTTTAACGGGTTTCGCGAGCACTGACTTGTTGAAAAATCACCTTTCGATGTTTATCACTATATTGTGGCCGTTCGTCTTTCCGTTCTCGGTTCAAACGCATCAGCTGCTTTCGGTAACTATCTCCTGTGATTGCTGCCATCGGTTTCAGTAGCTTGAAACAACCTTCTCTCTTCCACCGCCATGCCGGTCTTCGAATTCAGAATCACCGTTGTTGAAGCGTTGAAACCATTGTCTGCACTTTCTTTCACTCATAGGAGCCTCACCCTAGGTGTTACGCAGGATTTTATAAACCTCAGCCGCAGATTTCTTCATGTAGCAGCAGAATATTAAAACTTCACGTAAATTACGGGAATTGGGCTCGTAAATTGACATATCACAAATCGAATAATATTTGATGGCGCTTGCAAATGCCGAAGCTTATTTAGGACACTGCACCACCCCTTACTGTTGCTGCTATCCATTGCAGAATGACGGAAGCAGAGTTGTAGACCTAATAAATCCCCTGACTTGGACGACTCATAATTGAATGAGTCCTCGAATTTCGTACGTGGTTATGTCTTCTGCGACGACAACACATGTCACTAAGGCTACACATTTAAGTTTAGAATGACAGTTAATCTCTAAAGGGGTGTCTCGTATGTGTCTGCAACACATCTGCAAAGGCCACAGATTTTTGCCCCAAGTTCGATACCCAGCTTTTATTTTGCCGTGACTTCATCCATAACTAGGTGTGGCACCTTTCGCCAAGAGTTTCAATCGCAAATATTACTGACCAAAGAAATTCACACATCATGACATTAGCTTCCATGTGGGGAAAATGTTACTGCTGTAACACGAAAATATCTTAACAACCAAACAGTAAAACGTCATATTCCCCTTATGTGATATATAAAAGCGATGAACAGCAGGTAGAAAGTACAATTTGAAATTCAATTTAGTACAGTTTGTAAAAACAGTGAAATAACACAGAGAAAAACTCCTTAATGAACTTCAAATTGGATCAGCGGAAAGCTAGTGCAGAGAGAGAACGGGTAGCAAAAAAACCTGACAGAAACATACAATGCTTTATCTGCGTATAGTTTATATATATAGTGAAAGCGTATTTCTAATTTATTAAGGTCTCCGTCAGAATTTCACGTAATATTTCTATTAGTGACCAGATTCAGACATTTTCGTTCATTCTCAAACATTACCTACATTAAAAGGTGCAATCTTATTAATAAAACATGAGATACAAATTGTTTGGTTACATAAATAATTTTCAAACAATAATAAATGAAAAGCGCTACTTTGATTCTGTTCTAGAGTATTAATTTTATTGTGTTAACCGGTTTTCAGCTTACAAGACCATCTTGAGATATTTTGTCTGAACAAATTACGATAGTGCAATTAATCATTTATGATGTACCTGCATTTGCAATGTTTCATTGTATGTGATATATTTGTTTTTACATCAGACCAATAACAACAAATGTTATTTAACTGTAGATTGATTATCTGGTACATTTAAAATTAATAGACAAATTTAGTTCTTTGTGTATTAAAATTTGACACACACCTTCAGCTGTTTATTAAGTGTCCGTATGCTGTCTCTCCAGAGAGCATAATGTTAAAAGTAAATACATGGATACTGTACTGATAAAGGTCTTACATATCGTCGCATTATTTTATAAATTACTGATGTGTATGATCATCAGCTAGCTGCTTTATTGAACCATAAATCTTTTTAAAAAAGATGAAAAAATAATAATTTATTTAAACTCTGGCTGATCGTTCATCAATTTGTCCGGCTCCTTCATGGGAAATATACAGTGTGTTCGAAAATTCCCTTTACAAACTTCTGGGACTTGTTGGGGGGAGTGAGCGCACAATATTTTGAATTTGGAACGCATGTCCGGAAACATCATCTAACAACGCTAAAGAGCGTCAAAGTTATAGGTTCCGTGATGATGTTACAAACTTTCAAGGATGATCAAGAATAAATGTATCAATGTGAGGTACGGGACCCTGGTCCGTAAACCATCGAGTCGAAAGTTATTAGCGAAAACTGTTCTGATATCTCTGCCAGTATAATACACGTACCGGTACTGTTATTGCTGAGATTGTAGGGTAGGCAAATTTCAGAGATGGTAGTAAGGACAAAAACCAAAAAATCTAGTAAGCATGTGCTCTAAAACGCATACCTTAAGAGCTATGATCACTTTTTCAATAGAGATGTTTCACACTAGCGAAGTGTTCATAATTCCTCAGGTGTGCATTTTAGAACCCATGTTTATTGTTTTTTTTCTTGTTTTGGTCCGTACTATTACCTGTGAATGTCGCACACCCTGAAACCTTCGTAACAACAGTACTGGTACGTACATACCACTGTCGGAGGTATCAGAATGATTTTCGTTGTAACTTCAGACTTTTTCATTTCCGAACCGGGGCTCTTATCTCAGATTGATACATTTACTCATCTCCATCTTCGTGAAAATTTTGTAACTTCACCACGGGATCATCCTGTACATACATACATTTATAGGTGCCGGTGCCTATAACTCTGACGCTCTGTGGCGTCGTTGGATGATGTTTCCGGACATGGGTTCCTATTCCAGATATTATGTACTCCCTCCCTGCTGTAAAGGGAATTTGAGAACACCCTGTATATTTCCCATAAAGGAGCCGAACAAATTGATGAACAGACAGAGTTTAAATAAATTTTCTTTTTGGTCTTTTAAAAATGATTTTTGATTCAGTAAAGTAGTTGCCTCATGACATTACATATCATTAATTTATAAAATAATGCGACAGTGTCTGAGACCTTTATCAGTACAGTGTCTATGTATTTAGCTTTAACATTTTGATCTCTGGAGAGACAGCGTATGAGCACTTAATAAGCAGCTGAAGGTGTCCGTCAAAATTTAATATACAAACTACTAAATGTGCCTATCGAATTTGAATGTACCGAATGATCAATATACAATTAAATAAAATTTGTTGTTATCGGTCTCATGAAAAAACAAATCTATCATGAATTATTTTTGAATACATTGTGGGAGTGAACAGAGATCGATGTGTTAGAAATATTTACTATCAAAAACAGTCTTGATCACAATTTATTTATTACGGTGACCTGTTTCGACCACTTCTGTGGTCATCTTCAGACCAATGAGTAAGAACCTCCTTCGCTACTAGCGATTTACTACCAGAAGGAGGTTCTTACTTATTGGTCTGGAGATAACCACAGTAGTGGTCGAAACCGGTCGCCGTAATAAATAAATTGTGATCAAGACTGTTTTTGATAGTAATAAAAATCTACCATATATAGTGAAACATTACAAATGCAGGTATATGATAAATGATTAATTGCACTTCCGTAATATGTGCACACAAAATGTCTGAAGACCGCCTTGTAAGCTGAAATTTGGTTAACACAATAAAATTCTCTAGAACAAAAGCAAACTAGTGCTTTGCATTTATTATTATTTGAAAATTACTTATGTAATTAAACAAGTTGTATTTCATTGCACCTTCTAATGTAGGTTATGGTTTGAGAATGAACAAAAATGTCCGAAACTGGCAACTAATGTAAATATTACATGCAACTCTGACAGAAACCTTAACGAATTACAAATTGCTGATCCTGATACCAAGGCAGTGTTCGAATTACATGAAAGCATATTATTGTTATTTGTCATATAACCAAATACTGAAGCCACAGAAGGTAGTACTTAGTCAGTTGTCAGATAACGTCTCAACTCGATTCACATCAGAATTCGACCTATCCAGTTAACAACTGTAGCTGAAATCCGCTGCATTGATGAGGAGTCGATCAACAGCAGCATCCATGATGTAATTCAGTTTCCACGTATGCACCTTCGACTGCACAGCACTTCAAACAAAATCATCAAATTATCATAGTTGTCTCGTCTTGCCAGGAGTAGACATTTGACCAGTGTTCTATTTCTCTTCTACATACCAAATACACTCGACACCAGAAGACATGACCCAGGCGACAGATTGTTTTATATAAAGGCTTCTCACAAACATTAAGCAAAATCTCTTCCTCCCCACTCTTTAAACCCCAACCCCCACCCCCACCCCCACCCCCACCCCCACCCCCGAAGAGGGCTCACATCTGATAAGAGTAGGCCTACGTTCTTGGCCAAAACGGGGCCTGACCCTTTCAACACGACTTTTCTTTCCACGTTGCAAGTCCATTCTTCTACTACATTTCCTCCTCTTTCCCTTTCCAGCGCATGGTGTTCTTCATACTGCTCATACTTGGATTTGGTTTACCGTCCAGAACTTCACACAAGTTTCATTCTTCACTACATGGTTCCCATCGGTGTTTGACCTACCATTGGGAGGTGTGGGTAGTGTAGAGAACGTCGCCCAATGTGGTGTACAGTTCATCTTTTGTTCCTTTCCATTTTCGCGCCCTTCCTTTCTGGCAAAAGTAATACATCCAGAACCCAGCAAGTTAGAAACCTTGTGTGTGTGTGTGTGTGTGTGTGTGTGTGTGTGTGTGTGTGTGTGTGTGTGTGTGTGTGTGTGTGTGTGTGTGTGAGTGAGTGAGTGAGTGAGTGAGTGAGTGAGTGAGAGAGAGAGAGAGAGAGAGAGATAGAGAGAATGGGGATTGCACTATTCATGCTTGTGATCTAAACACCTCACAGATATCAAGGAGTATGTGCCCATTGTGGCTGGGGCACAGGAACTCTGGCCAACAGTTACTCAACCAGGCAGCCTTGCTGTGACTGGGTGGCGCCTGTAGCGAGAGCTCCCATTCAGAATTGGAGGCACCAAGGCGGATGACTCGCAAAATTTGTGCTGCTGGTAGCTGGCATGACCCCAGCAGTATCTTCTTAAGAAAGGGATTACAACAACATGGGGAGATATGACCCTACAATATTTCCTTCTCTGCCTATGCAACGGGAAGCATGTACAGCCAAGAGACAAGAGGAGAAATACTCCCCTCAATACTTGGTTTGCTCTAGGACCAATGAGGAGTTCCTTTTGGCCACAAAGTCATTGTTCTTTGTTGAGCACAATGAGGAAAAGCGTGAGGAAGTAGCAACGATTTCGAAAATGAAAAAAGGTTGTTCTTATTAAAACGGCAGCCTCTGTTCAGTCATAGACGCTGCTCGCCTGTGCCAACCAGGGTGACAGTCACGTAACTCTCTACCTCCGTAAGTCTCAATAGGGTACAAGGTATCATCTTCCATCGCGACCCCCTCTTACAGACTGATGAGGATTTACATGCCAATTTGGAGCGACAGGGTTTGCATTTTGTGTGTTGTGTCCAACAGACAACTTTGTGCCTTCCATGTTGAGCCGCTAGGGCTACTTGACTACATCAACTCTCCTGGTGGTTCGGGGCCGCCTCCTACTGTTTCACCCACACCCCTGGTCAGAGAAGCAACACCCTCCTCTGGCATCTCTTACCAGGAAGTGGTTGCTTGGGACACTCCTGATCCAGGGATCTGCTGATCTGTCACCAGGTACCAGCCAGTGGCTGAAGGAGCCATGGGCTGCTGGTTGTAATTCTTTGTGTTTCTTCTCTGTCCCTCAAACAATGGCAGACAAGCCCTTGCAGACATCAAAATCATCCAAGAAGAATAGGGACAAAAACAATACGTCTAAATAAAAGGAGGTTCCGTCAGTCCCCATGCCACCTGACTTCGTATGTTCTTGCTCCACACCTGAGGAGGAGTGTCTGGTTGCCCCTGTGGCAACCGCCCCCCCTACTCCCCCCCCCCACACACACACACATACACATATATACAAACACATACACACACATACAAACACATACACACACACACACACATACACATATACACACACATACACACTTGCTTCAGAACTAGTGTTTATTGATGTTGTATCTCCACAACCAGTGGCAGGAGGTGACCCTGGGGCATGATCCACCTCCTTGGTCCCTTTATGCACCACAGGATACCAATATCATTATCTTCCAGCTGAGCTGTAGCGATTTTTTCCCACACCTAGCTGAGCTACACGTATCTCGTGCAATTCCCCTGTTTTCTTTATTGCCCTCCAGGAAATGTGGTTCCTGGCAATGCAAACCTCCACCCACCACAATTGTTAGGGCTATTTTACAAATCGAGCTATCTATGAAATATTCTCAGGTGGAGTTTGTACATACATTCTGGACACAAACAGAGAACACATGCCACTCGTTACAACGTTGGAAACTGTGGCTGTTCATGTGAGGACCTCTTTGGATTTTACTGTCTATAAAGTGTCTCTCTATCCTGATGGTGAAGGTTCTGAGAACCTGTTGTCTGCACTTGCTCCCCAGTTCCACTATCCGTCCTCCTTTTGGGTGACTTCTATGCCCACAATCCTTTGTGGATTGGAACTGCTACCACAGGTTTTGGTAAAGCTATAGAAACTTTACTTGCAGAGCTCGATCTGTTTTCCTTGAATACTGGTGCCTGCACGCACTTCAGCCAATGATCTCTCCATCTGCAGCCTTCGTCATCTCCCATCTATCCAGTGGAGAGTCCATTGTGATCTATGTGACAATGATTATTTTCCAATTTCAGTGTCCTGCCTCAGCATCAGTCATCAGGTGTCCACCCAGACAGGCTCTGAACAATGCTGACTGGGATACCTTTGCCTCTCCTGTAACCCTTAGCACCCTGCCACTTGGAGGTGTTGATGTGGCTGTCCACAGCACAATCACAGCCATTCTGTCAGCAGCAGACTCAGCGAACACCTATTCCTCGTGATCCTCCGAATCAGAAGATAGAAGAAACAAAACTGCTGGTAATGGTACATTACTGCAATTGGGGGTGTATACCTATCATTTGTAGGTTTGGGCAAATGTTCGACAGATCTATAGACACTAGTCTCCCACAGGTGTACCTGTTGCCTCCCTGACTGGTCATGTCTACACTGACCCAGATGCTGTCACTTAACATTTTGCCCTGTGTTACACTTGAACCTCTGTCTCTGAGAATGATAAGCCTGTATTTCGTGTTCTCAAACAGCAGGTAATGTGAATTCACTTAATTTTCCATTACATATCCCCTGGAGCCATATAATGCTCCATTCAGTGAGTGGGAATTCCTCAATGCCTTATCTCTTCGCCTCACATGGCTCGATAGCCAGACTGCATCCACAGCCAACACCTATTGGTGGATTGTGTCCTTGCTATTTTCAACCATATCTGGAGCGAAGGTGAGGTCCCATCACATTGGCGAGAAATCGTGATCGTACTGGTACTGAAACTAGGCAAATATCTCCCTGAGATGGACAGCTATCGTTAAATTAGTCTAACATTCTTTGCAAGTTGTTCGAACGTATGCTGAGACCTTGAGTCTCCAGGTCTTTCGGCTCCGTGCCAGGGTAGGTTTAGCCAACGTCATTCTTCTGCTGATATTTTGGTCTGCCTGGAGTCTACTATCCAGTCTGTTTTTCCCAGCATCAACACCTTATCAATGTGTTCTTGAACTTGCAAAAGGCTTATGACACCATGTGACATCATCACATATGAGTAACACCACATGAGGTGGGTTTCTAGTGTCTCCTCCACATTTTTGTCCAGAGCATCTTGTCACAGCATAATTCCTGGGTTCTAGTTAGTACCTCCCACAGTATACCCCATATACAAAAGAAATTGGTCCTGCAGGGCTCTGTATTGAGTGAGGCCATTTTATAGTAGGTATCAATGGTCTAATTGAAGCTGTGGGGTCTACAGTGTCTATCTCCCTGTATGTTGATTTTTGCATTTACTATTGCTCCTATATTGCGAGTGTTGCTGAATGTTGACTGCAGGATGCCACACAAAACACGCAGCTCTGGTCTTTCACCAATGGCTTCCGGCTGCAGCCATCAAGACATGCATCATAGACTTCTGCTGCCATTGTAACGTCCATCCACTACCAGAATTCTACCTCGACGACCAATTGCTCAGTGTGGTGGAGCCTTTCGATTTCTGGGACTGGTCTTTGGTGCATGGTTGTCATGGCTTCCCCATCTTCGCCAACTTAATATTCTCCACTATTTCAGTAGTACCAGCTGAGACCCAGACCGCTCTACACTTCTGAGGCTTTACAAATCTCCGATCCTGTCTGGTCACGATAATAGGAGTCTGGCGTATGGTTTTGCACCACCTTCAGCATAGCAGATGCTGGATCCAGTGCACCATTGTGGGCTCTGATTTGCAACTGGTGCCTTTCAGCCCAGCCCTGTGTACAGTCTACTCGAGGAGACTGGGATCCCTCTGCAACATATGTGGTGCTAACAACTGCTGCTCAGCTATATGGAATACTCTATTTCCTGCTCCCCTGTGCATCAAAACTACAGTGCTCTTTTTCTTGTAATGGAGATACACCTCCCACAGCAGCGGGCCCGGACTGGAGTCACGACCACAATTCGCATACAGTGTCTCTGATTTGAACTTCAACTTCCCCTGCAGTCGCCTCTGGTCAGGGAACAATTGTCTAAGCCTTTATGGTGGTATCACGTCCTTGGATCTGTCTCGACCTATCCTTTGGATCGAAGACTATGCTGACCCCATTCTTCTTCACTGACTGTTCCTGGCCGTCCTTGCATTTCCAGGTTCGAGAGGGGTATACACTGACAGCTGTACTGTCAATGGATAAACCGGTTTTGTCTACTCGCATGCAAGGTGCAGTAAACTTTGCTCCCTACCAAACAGATGTAGAGGATTCACTGCAGAATTGGTGTCCATCGTTTAAGCTCTCAATCACATTCGTTCTTGCACTGATGAGGTCTTTTTAAGTCTCAGTGACTCCCTGAGTAGTCTTCAGGCTATCAACCAAAGCTACCCTCAACACCCATTGGTTATCGCTATCCAGGATCTCCTGTCTGACATCGATCAAGTTGGACAGTTGGTCATCTCGGTCTGGACCCCAGGCCACATTGGGATCTCAGGGAACAAACATACTGACCAGTTAGCCAAGCTGACTAACAGGATGCCGACTCTGAAAATTGGAATACAAGAACTGGACCTTTGGAGGCCTGGAACATGGATTGGTGTGCTCTGGTTTCTCGAAAAAAACTGCGAGCAGAAAGGAGAAAGGATGATCACGGCAATGTGGCAGTCCTCCCTTTGTGCCTGAGAGTTTGGACAGGCGGATGGAGGGGGGGGGGGGGGGGGGAGGAGGAGGAGGAGGAGGAGGAGGAGGAGGAGGAGGTTACCCTACAATCTGCCCAGACACACAGGGCCTATGGCTGTCCTTGCTCAATGGTCTGCCAAATGGTCCTGCCCTTCCTACCTTTTTAATTATTTTTCTTTTACATCTGTTGTTACTTTACTGTTTCGCCGTAGTTTTCTCTTTCCTGAGATTTTATCAATTAGTCCACATTGTTAGTTTTCTTATGGTAATGGAGGGTGAGGGAACACTTGTCGGATGCAGAAAGTGCTTGTGTCATCGAATAACATGTCCCAGGGGTCTCCAGCTGCTTTCTGGGCGGAGAAACTCTCACCTTCGCCATTTTACCCGTCTCTCACTTGCACTTTCTTCTATCCCTTGGTCTTGTTGATTCTTAGTTACAATCGAGTTCATCAGGATTTGTCTTCCGTGTTCATTCTTTCTGAGGACTCTTCCTGGCTTGATGTATATAGGATGGAGAAGCTGAAGACCTTGTATTTTGATTCATTTAACCCCATTCATCCAATCCTGCTGTTTAACGGATTTCCCTGTGTATATTTCTGTATATAACGTAAAACAACTTCACACTTTTCACAGCACATACGAACGACAGCCTCACAGAAGCACGACTGGCGGGACAGGGAAAGTGTCTGTTCGCTGATTTGAAACATGAATTACACAAGTTAAATGTTCAGTTCAGTGACTAGCAAAAGCAATGGCATCTTCCAATGATTTAGCGCACCTCAGTGTCACTCACGTTAGAATAACAACAAAAAAGGTGTTACAAGTAGGGTCTATTTCCAATAGTGTCAGGACATCTAGTGTAGGTGCACTGTGGCTGACGACAGGTCGCTGAGTGTGCTGAATGGGCGTTTGTTTACATTAAAGTTGTATTTATTATGAACAAGGTACATTACGTCCAGGTAGCAGCTAAAGTTTACAGTAATCGAGTCTCCATGTCTTAGACATTCGCTACTGACAAAACAATCGGATGGATTCAGCTATCATTTGATGTTGGCTGCTAGCCGTTTCCTGTGAGTCACCGCCTCCAGTTCCCAACGCGCTGCTGCCTTGCGCAGCCCGTTTTATAACCTGAAGCCACACAGTCTACCGTCGAGCTTATAGAAGTACGCAGACCACGGACCCGTGCTCCCATTCCAGAGCTGAAGTTGAGCACCTCGTTAAAGGCGCCTTCCAATTACGATTCGTGCCACTCCGGCCCCCCGCTGTGGCTAGCGTCCCTCTACCGCGCTGCAGGTCCAGGAGCCGCAATCGGTAACGCATTTTCGCCAAGCCACTTAAAACTTCTTTTCAAGTCCGGTTTCGCCGGAAAGAACACAAAAGTACGAGCATTCTCTCGGGTGTAAACGGTAAGTGAGAGCGAGCGAACAGCATTCGGTCCTGTTCTGATCGGATTCGTAGATGCTCGCTTGTTTTTCCTGGTTACAGACCTTCAGTGAATCATCAGAGGAAGCAACTTTGCTTTCCGATTCGACACTCTCCTCTCTGCGAACAGCACAGAGAACTTCAGGTTTCTCAATATTCGTATCGTAAATGCAAACGCGTATTTTTTGTGCTGAAATATATTTACTTCCGTGGCTCTGAGCACTATGGGACTTAACATCTGAGGTCATAAGTCCCCTAGAACTTAGAACTACTTAAACCTAACTAACCTAAGAACACCACACACATCCATGCCCGAGGCAGGATTCGAACCTGCGACCGTAGCGGTCGCGTGATTCCAGACTGAAGCGCCTAGTACCGCTCGGCCACACCGGCCGGCTATATTTACGTTCCAGGCACATTTCACATTTTATATTAAAAGAATTTTTTCTGGGTTACTTTATGGAATAATGCAGTTTTGTTTTTTCGTATAATACTTAGATATGAAACAGCTCATAGCAATAAACTTCGCTCTTAAAGTTTGTTCTTTTTCGCGTGTGAACTTCCTTTTCTTATTATGCACACCAAATACCTTAAAAAGAAACACTAACACTTCATTTATCAGGTTCCACGGGACCATGGGAGCCAAAACTTCTTGGTCATGGAATGTGTCAGTACAAGTGCGCAGGATACTAGTAAGAAAATTTGTTTTTGTTGTGGTCTTCAGACCAAAGACTGGTTTGATGCGACTCTCCATGCTACTCTGTCCTGTGCAAGCCTCTTCGTTTCAGAGTAACTACTGCAACCTCTGAATCTACTTATTGCATTTTTCTCTTGGTTTCCATCTACGATTTTTATCCCCCTACGCTTCCCTCCGGTACTAAATTGGTGATCCCTTGATGCCTCAGAGTGTGTCCTACCAACCGATCTCTTATTCTAGTCAAGTTGTGCCACAAATTCCTCTTTTTCCAAATTCTATTCAGTACCTCCTCATCAGTTACGTGATCTACCAATCTAATCTTCGGCATTCTTCTCTAGCACCACATTTCAAAGAATTCTGTTCTCTTCTTGTCTAAACAGTCTATCGTCCATGTTTCACTTCCATGCAAGGGTACACTCCACACAAACACTTTCAGAAAGGACTTCCTGACACTTAAATCTGTTGCTTGGTGTCTCATTTCCTAATCTAGTTCCCTCAGCATCACCACATTTAATTCGACTACATTCCATTATCCTCGTTTTGCTTTTATTGATATCCATTTCGTTCAACTGCTCTTTCAAGTCATTTGCTGTCTCTGACAGAATTACAATGTCATCGACGAACCTCAAAGTTTTTATTTCTTCTCCATGTATTTTAATTCCTACTCCAAATTTTTCTCTTGTTTCCTTTACTGCTTGCTCGATATACAGTTTGAATAACATCGGGGATAGGCTACAACCCTGTCTCACTCACTTCGCAACCACTGCTTCCCTTTCATGCCCCTCTACTCTTATAACTGCCATCTGCTTTCTGTACAAATTGTAGACAGCCTTTCGCTCCCTGTATTTGACCCCTGCTACCTTCAGAACTTGAACGAGAGTATTGCAATCAACATTGTCAAAAGCCTTCTCTAGATCTACAAATGCTAGAAATGTAGGTTTGACTTTCCTTAATCTATCTCCTAAGATGAGTCGTAGGGTCAGTATTGCCTCACGTGTTCCAACATTTCTACGGATCCAAAGTGATTCCTCCCTCCCCCCCCCCCCCCCCCCCCCCAAGGTTGGCTTCGACCAGTTATTCCATTAGTATTTTGCAACCGTGACTTATTAAACTGATATATCTGTAATTTTCACACCTGTCAGCATTTGCTTCCTTTGGAATTCGATTTATTATATTCTTCTTGAAATCTGAGGGTATTTCGCCTGTCTCTCACAACTTGCTCACCAGATGGAAGAGTTTCGTCATGGCTGGCTTTCCCAAGGCTATCAGCAGCTCTAACGAAGTGTTGTCTACTCACGGAGCCTAGTTTCGATTTAGGTCTTTCAATGCTTTGTCAAATTCTTCACGCAGTATCTTATCTCCCTTCTCATCTTCATTTACGTCCTCTTCCATTTCCATAATATTGCCCTCAAGTATGTCCCCCTTGTATTGACGCTCTATATACTCCTTCCACCTTTCTGCTTTCCCTTCTTTGCTTAGGACTGGTTTTCCATCTGAGCTCATGCAGGTGGTTCTTTTCTCCAAATGTCTGTTTAATTTTCCTGTACGCAGCATCTATCTTATCCCTAGTGACACACGCTTCTACATCTTACATTTGTCCTGTAGACATTCCCGCTTAGTCTTTTTCCACTCCCTGTCGATCTCATTTTTTAGACGTTTGTATTCCCTTTCGCCTGCCTCATATATTGCATTTTTATATTCTCCTTTCGTCAATTAAATTAAGTACCTCTTGTGTTACCCAGGGATTTCTACTAGCCCTCGTCTTTTTACCTACTTGACCTTCTGCTGTCTTGACTATTTCATCTCTCAAAGCTATCCATTTTTCTTCTATTGTATTTTTTCCCTGTTCTTGTCAATCGTTCCCTAACGTTCCCTCTGAAACTCTTTGAAACCTCTGATTCTTTCAGTTTATCCAGGTTCCATCTCCTTAAATTCCTGCCTTTTTGCAGTTTCTTCAGTTTTAATCTGCAGTTCATCACCAATGAATTGTGGTCAGAATCCACATCCGCCGCTGGAAATGTCTTACAATTTAAAATATGGTTCCTAAATCTCTAACCATTATATAGTCCATCTAGAACCTTCCGGTGTCTCAAAGATTCTTCCACGAGTACAACCTTCTGTCATGATTCTTAAACCAAGTGTTAGCTATGATTAAATTATGCTCTACACAAAATTGTACCAGGAGGCTTCCTCTTTCATTGCGTACCCCCAGTCCATATTCACCCACTACTTTTCTTTACTTTCCTTTTCCTACTACCGAGTTTCAGTCCCCCATGACTATCAAATTTTCGTCTCCCTAAACTATCTGAATAATTTCTTTTATCTCATCGTACATTTCCTCAATCTCCTCCTCACCTGCGGAGCTAGTTGGCATATAAACTTGTATGACTGTGGTGGGTGTGGGCCCCCTGTCTATCTTGGCTACAATAACGCGTTCACTATGGTGTTCATACAATAAAGCGTTCACTATGCTGCTCATAGCAGCTTATCCGCGTTCCCATTTTTTTTACTCATTGTTAAACCTACTCCCGAATTACCCCTATTTCATTTTGTTTTTATAACCCTATACTCACTTGACCAGGCGTCCTGTTTCTCCTGCCATCGAACTTTACTAATTCCCACTACATCTAACTTTAACATATCCATTTCCCTTTTTAAATTTTCTAACCTATCTGCCGGATAGAGATATCTTAACGTTACACGCTCCGATCTCTAAAACGCCAGTTTTGTTTTTCCTGACAACGACGTCCTGTTCAGTAGTCCCCGCCCGCAGATCCGAATGGGGGACTATTTTACCCCCGGAATATTTTACCTAAGAGGACGCCATCATCATTTAACCATACAGTAGAGTTGCTTGTTCTAGGGAAAAATTACGGCTGCAGTTTCCCCTTGTTTTCAGCCGATCACGGTACCAGCACAATAAGGCCGTTTTGGTTAATGATACGAGGCCAGATTAGTCAATTATTCAGACCGTTTTCCTGCATCTACTGAAGGGGCTGTTCCCTCTCTTCAGGGACCACACGTTCGTCGGGCCTTTCAACAGATACCCCTCCGTTGTGGTTGCACCTATGGTACGGCTATCAGTATCGCTCAAGCACGCAAGCCTACCAACCAAAGGCAAGGTCATGGTTCATGGGAGGAGAAAGAATTAATAACACACACAAAATTGATTATTTGGGTAAGTAACACATTACAGGGAGAAGTATTCAAATACATCAAGGAACACCTGTGCAGAGTAGGAGTGTGCCAAAAGGAAACCTTTCAACGTAGATTTGAATACTTGATGTGTATCGCTCATTTTTTTCCATTTCTGCTGAAAGACTGTTGAAAATAAAACTTGCTGGATAGTGCACGAAATAACTCTCGACTTGAGGAGGCTTTACCCTGTTTTATCCGTGACTGAACTGCTATCGAAATGGAAAACGACAGAAGGGAGGCCGAAGTACTGACTTGGGTCTTCCGGGATTGTCTCACAGCAGAAGACAGAGATAAGTTACCTTCTCAATCGTACGAACACTCAAATGCAGGACATTGCAATAAATGGTGGCGGAATACAAAATAATATACTCCGCAGAGAGAAGGTAACTAGACCTGATGATATTCCTGTATGATTCTACACATTATGTGAAAAATCTCGCTCCCTTTCGAGCAGCAGTTTGTCGTAGGACACTGCCCCCGAGTTCAAGAACGGTGTTAGCATAAATGTGCAAAGCTATAGACCTCTTCCAGTATAAACAATAGTCTATAACATCTATATCAACCTCTGAACAATTTCTGTGCTCGAGTATTACGAAATTATTTGACGACAGTCTGCAGTGATCTCGTGAATCTAACTTCTGTCCGATCGCTCACACAATAAAGAACGCAGCAGTCTTATTCCTTGGCATCCGGACGGCATTGGCAGCAATTCTACACTTTCGCCTACCGAACACCATACACTGACGGGAAAAAAATCGCAACAGCAAGGAGGAGTTGTGCGTATCTCTACATCTGAAACATGTCTATTCAAACTTCACACCCGTCACATAGGAGTGGTGCTAGTAGCATCACTATGAGAGTGCAAATCTGGTTTGCTTTAAATACACGCTTTAACGGTCGCGAGCGTTAGTTACCTTTGAGAATGAAGGTGGCGAGTTTATGTTAATCAAGAAAGCCTTTAAAGCAACAAAGATGTCATTATCAGCACCTCACTGAGTCTGAACGAGGTGGTGTAATAGGGCTACGAGAAGCTGGGCGTTCTTTCTGCGCTATTGCAGAAGTGTTTGGCAGGAATGTAGCTACTATACATGGTTGCCGGTAGTGGTTGTCTCAGGAATATACGGTCCCAAGAAGACTGGGCTCCGGACAGCCACGTGGTACTGCGAGAGAGACGACCATCGTGTTCGGCGTATGGCTCTGGCGCTTCGTACTGCATCTGCAGTAATAATTTGAGCAGCAGTTGGCACCACAGTAACACAGTGAACTGATACAAATCGGCTACTTCAAGGACAGCTCCGAACCAGACGCCCTGTAGCGTGCATTCCGCTGACGCCAAGCCACCGCCATTTGCTACTTCAGTGGTTTCAAGCGAGAGATCATTGGAAGGTAAGGTGGAGGCCCATTGTGTTTTTATGATGGTGTGTTGGTTAGGAGGAGGCCAGCTGAGGCCTTGCAGCCAACTTGTCTGCTAGACATACTGGACCTACACCTGGAGTTGTGGTCTGGTGTGCGATTTTGTATGCATGAGCACTCTCCTGGTTATCCCCGCATCTTGACTGCAGATTTGTGCGGCAATCTGGCTGTTCGACCTGTTGTGCTGTCGTTCATGAACAACATTCCAGGGGGTGTTCTCCAACAGGATAACGCTCTCCTCCATACCGCTGTTGTAACCCTACATACTTTAAAGAGTGTCGACATGTTTCCTTGTCCTGCTCGATCAACAGATCTGCCTGCAATTGAGCACATATGGGACATCACCTGACAAGTCCAGCGTTATCCACAAGCAGCGTTAACCGTCCCTGTATTGACTGACTGAGTGCAACAGGCATGGGTCTCCATCCCGCAGACAGACTTCCGGCACTTGTACAACACAATGGATGCACGTTTCAATGCTTGTATGCAACTTTGTGGCGGTTACGCCAGTTATTAATTAATGTACCAGCATTTTACATTTACAATGGCTTATCTCGCGCTTACATTGATCTGTGATCTTGCAATTTTAATCACTTAAATACGACACCTAGACAAGTGTATTTATGAAATTTCATTACTTTACATTAATTATTTTTTGGGTGCTATGATTTTTTTTCCGTCAGTGTATAAGTTAATGGAATATTAGACAAAATGTGTGAGTGGATACAGGACTTCCCAGGAGACAGAGTTCAACATACCATTCATGACGGGAGGAAAAGTCAGATGTAAAAGTACCTTTGGGCTTACTCCAGGGGAGTACTGAGAAGCCGATGTGTATAAAGCAAGTAGTGGATAACGTTGGAAGCTCCGTGAGGATGCTCACGGACGATGGTGTTGCATGTACGAAATCGCAACGCAATTGTAACGAAATGGACACCAGCAGTGGATCAACATTGGATGCATGTACTGTGAGTATACACACCAGGCGGAAAGCAACGTTACTGTTTATTTATACGATGTGCAGTAAGAACAGTAGAATACCTGCAAGTTTGCGTCAGAACGGTCTAAAGAGAAACGACACATCCGAAATAAAATTTGGTTGTAGGAACAGCAGTCAGCAAACTGAGGTTCGTCGGAATAATCCTTTGGGAATATAGATCGTCCATGAAAGAAGTAGCTTACAAAACACACGTTCGACCGATTCTTGAATAATGTCGTCAGATTGATACTCATGGGAGGAAGGTAAATAAGAATCAAACAAAAGTGTTGAGTTTCGTCTAGTGCGAACGACATCGTCATAGAGATGCTCATGAAGCTCAAGACACAGACGATTCAAGAGGTGTTGTGCAACAAGGAGAGGTTTAATATTAAAATTCCGAGAGCCTACATTCCAAGGAGAGTCCAACAACATGAGATCTCCTTTCCCACGCAGCTCGCGATATGATCATGATGAGGAAAATCAGATAGCTTCGGGTTGCTTCATTTACATCTACATGATTACTCTGCAATTCACACTTAAGTGTCTGTCAGAGGATTCATGGAATCACATTTGGGCTATTTCTCGACCGTTCCACTCCCGAATGGCACCTGAAAAAAATGAACACCTAAACATTTCCGTGGGAGCTCTCACCTCTCTTACATTACTAAAATGATCGTTTGTCACTATGTAGTTGGAAATAAACAAAAAAAATTTTGGCGTTCGGGGGAAGTAGTTTGATTTTAGTTTCATGAAATGATCTCGCCACAGTGAAAAACGCCTTTGTTTTAATCATTGCCGTCACAACTCGTGTATCATTTTCGTGACACACATTCCCCTATTTCGCGCTATTACAAAGCGAGCAGCATTTCTTTGAACATTTTCAATATGCTCCCATTGATCAGGATCACATACGGCTCAGTAGCACTGGAGAGGACGAACAAGCGTAATGTAAGCATTCTCCCTTGTAGATTTGTTGCATCTTCCAAGCGTTCTACCAAAAAACGTAGTATTTCGTTCACTCTCCCCATAACATTTTCTATGTGATAGTTTCAGTTCACTTTTCCTGTAATGATAATCCACAAGTATTTAATTGAACCGGCAGCCTTTAAGTTCCCACGGTTTGCAGGTACTACATGTAGACCACTTTTTAATTCGTTTCCATCTTCTGATCATGACTTTAATAGACAGTAAACAACAGCATCGTCTGCAAACACTCTGAGAGAGCTGCTCCGATGGCCTCCTAAATCATTTATATCTATAAAGAAGAGCAGAGGGCCTACGTGTAAGGCTTCCTTGGTATACAACAGACAGAGCTTCGATGTCACTAAATAACGAATCCAGTCGCGTAGCTAAAACGATACTCCATATGCATCCAGTTTAAGAGTCACTTAGGAGAAACATCGATAAAAACGTGTATGGAAATCAAGAAATTTGGCAAAAACTTCAAATCTCTCGTCGATAGCCCTCATTGCGAATAAAGAACCACTTGTTTCCACAAGAACATTTTCTGAAACGGTGCACTTTGTGTGTCAATGGTTAGTTCCCCCTAAAGGTATTTCATTCTATTGGAACATTTTGTATGTTCTAAATTCCTATTACAAATCGCTGTCTATCATTTGGGTCTATAATTCAGCGGATTACTTCATTCTTTACTGTATATTTGTCACATGCGGAGTTTTTTGGTATTTAGGTACAGATGTTTCATCGAGCGAGCTAAAGAGGGAGTTATTTCATCAGCATAATCCGAAAGAAACCTACGTGGTATACACCCTGGACTGGGAACTTGCCTTTATTATAAGAGTTAAGTGGATTCACTGTGCCGAGGATATCTGTGCTGATATTTGCGGTCTGAGGGTGACAGTGTACGAGATGCCTGGGACCTGTATCGCGTGGACAGGCCGGCTGGGACCTGTATGACGTTACGAACGTATTTGCCTGGCTCGTGCCCGACGCAGATGGACTGGTAAAACTGTACAAGATTATGCTGTGTAGATCTGTAGCAATTGGCAAAATATTGTCTTGTTCTACATCTACATCCATACTCCGCAAGCCACCTGACGGTGTGTGGCGGAGGATACCTTGAGTACCTCTATCGGTTCTCCCTTCTGTTCCAGTCTCGTACTGTTCGTGGAAAGAAAGATTGTCGGTATGCCTCTGTGTGGGCTCTGATCTCTGATTTTATCCTCATGGTCTCCTCACGAGACTTCATTATTCAGGAACACACATTTTCAATAACTTGCCAGCAGCCATAAAAAGCTTAACAACCAATGAAATTCAGTTTAAGAGAAGCCTAAAGGATTTATTGGTGGCCAACTCCTTCTACTCCATTGATGAATTTCTTAGTAAAACCAACTGATTTGTATATAAGTACAACATAACTTCTGCACAGTTTCAGTGCAGTAATGTGTTCATTGAAAATTTGTGTGTGTGTGTGTGTGTGTGTGTGTGTGTGTGTGTAAGTATAATCTAACTTCTGCACCATTTCAGTGCAGTAATGTGTTCATTATAAATAAGTATTACAGTAGTTGTATTACATGTTTATTACCTTATAAATAAATAAAAAACTTTTTTATTTTAAATTCAGTGCATTAGTATTTGTAAAATGACTCTTAGTGTTCATTAAAAAATGACGATCATTCCACTTGGGAACTGTGGAATGGTACATTAGCTTATTTGTTTTAGTTGTAAATATTTGTCATGTATTGTTGTTTTTCTGACATGTTCCACATCCTGGAGGACCTCCTCACTACGGAACAATTGGAATGAAAGTAAATCTAATCTAATCTAAATCTAAACAAAGACATATAAAGAAACGAATGCACAAGATACAGTTGTTGACGACGACCTGAATACGACGTATATTCTCTCTATGGGACGCAAACCTCGTTGCTAGAGAGTTTTGCTTCATAATAGTACTTTACATCATCAGTGATTAGGTCAAAACAAGATGTTTTATAACTGGTGAATCATAAAACGTGTAGTGTCCCTACCCAGTCTTTCAGCAAAAATAACACACTGAAGCGGCAAAGAAACCGGTATATTCAAAAGAATGGTTCAAATGGCTCTGAGCACTATGGGCCTTAACTTCTAAGGTCATCAGTCCCCTAGAACTTAGAACTACTTAAACCTAACCAACCTAAGGACATCACACACATCCATGCCCGAGGCAGGATTCGAACCTGCGACCTTAGCAATCACGCGGTTCCAGACTGTAGCGCCTAGAATCGCTCGTCCACCCCGGCCGGCCATGTATATTCAAATACAGAGATATGTAAACAGGCAAAATATGGCGCTGCGGCCGGCAACGCCTATATAAGACAAAAAGTGTCTGTCGCAGTTCTTAGATCGGTCACTGCTGGTACAGTGGCAGGTTATCAAGATTTAAGTGAGTTTGAAAGTGGTCTTATAGTCGGCGCACGAGCGATGTGACACAGCATGTCCGGGGTAGCAATGAAGTGTGGATTTTCCCATACGACCATTTCACGAGTGTACCGTGAATCTCAGGAATCCCAGAAAACACCAAATCTCTGGCATCGCTGCGGCTGGGAAAAGATCCTGCAAGAACGGGAACAGCGACGACTAAAGAGAATCGTTCAACGTGACAGAAGTGCAACACTCCCGCAAATTGCTGCAGATTTCAGTGCTCCGCTATCAAAAAGTGCTAACCATTCAACGTAAGATAATCGATATTGGCTTTCGGAGCCAAAGGCCCACTCGTGTACCCTTGATGCCTGCACAACAACAACACAACGCTTTACGGCTCACCTGAGTCCGTCAACACCGACGTTGGACTGTTGATGACTAGAAACATGTTGCCTGGTTGGACGAGCCTCATTTCAAATTCTATCGAGCGGATAGATGTTTACGAGTATGGAGACAACTGCATGAATCCATGGATCCTGCATGTCAGCAGAGGACTGTTCATGCTGGTGGTGGCTCTGTGTAGTTGTGGGGTGTGCACAGTTGGAGTGATATGGGACCCATGATACGTCTAGATACGACTCTGACTGGTGACACGTAAGTAAGCATGGTGTCTGACCACCTGCAGCCATTTCTGTCCATTGTGCATTGCGACGGACTTTTGCAATTCCACCAGGACACTGTGACAGTAGTGGGACAAAACTTCGTACCAGTGCATTTTGTTAGTGCTATTTGCCTACATCAGGGGCAGGTATCCACTCAGGGGCAAACTTATTGTTCTCCTTTGATTGACAGGTACTTAACCTATTGTTATCCTTTGACTGACAGATACTTAACGTATTGTTCCCTCACCCCCTCCCACACCCCTCCTTCAGAAAACCTCCAACACACCCTCTCCCTCTCACTGCTACATATACACCTCTGATATCAATTTGATTAGCCATTAATTAAATTGATCAGTTAATTAACCTCTCCCCTCTGGTAAACGACCTCCCCTCCCGCCCTCCCTCTGGAAAATTGGCGGAAAAAGGACTCGACCGGTTCTGAGCTGCTGGAGAGAGGAAGGAGTGTACTTATTTTGGAAGTTTATTTAGGGATGGATTTCATGTAGTTCATTTATTACACTGATACAAAACACTCGCCCTGACATGCTTGGGGTCGCGCTACATAGCCTACAGATCTGCAAACTACTCTACTGGTAAATCACCGAAATGATGCAGTACACTGATGTACAGACACGCAAACAACTCGTAAATTGTCAAACAATAATGCATGTAAAAGGCTCTGCAAACAGGCTCATAACGCTTAAACAGCCGAAAGTAATGCAGTGCACAAACATTCACTGCACGTAAAAAACGCTTTCGAACTATCGTCAACCGTAGCGTGATAGGCGCGAACGCGACGCCGCCGCCGCCGCCGCCGCGAGCTACCGACGGACAGACGAATGCAGGGGCGCGAGCTACTGCTCTCAGGCCGCTACCACATACAGCCAGTAGGTGAAAGTTGCTTCTAGTTTCAGGTATACAGCTAGAATTCAAGTGTTATATTGACGTCACGTGTCTATGTAAACAAGAGCCAAGTCACTCTCTGGACGCGTGTTTACCGTTGCTGCCGCAATGCCTCTCTACCTGCACTCCAGCGTAGATCTAATTGCCGAGTGACTCACCCTCGCAGACGCAGCTAAAAGGTTCTCAATGCTATACTGATGTCGCAGGTCGCGCAATAGAAATCTGTTCATATCTGATCACGGTTCAGAAATTATACTATGCCCACATCAGTGCTATATAAAATGATCGTTAGTAATAGAGGAAGAGAATACCTCTTACAAGGAAACAGACGGACGCATAGCAGCAGTGTCTGACATGTGAAATTAAGTCATGCCACCACCAACTCTGTAAACAGAACATCTGTCAAGCAGACGAATACATGGGGATTGCACTGTCTCACAAACACTTGTCTTAGTTATGAAATTGAAGTCTCGATTTTACACCCAAGATGTGACAGGGGGGTGGAGTACATCGCATAAATCTTTGTTCGTTTAAAGGAATGTGTCGAAACAGGATGGTCACATTTCATCACGCGAGATGGAAGTCCTCTGATGACCGAGAGGTTTGCCATTAACGATCGCAAGTAGACAGTGCTCTAAATCACATACAGAACACATGGTTGTATAAGAGTCAAACAGTCTGTCACGTGACTGATGCAGCCTGATTGAACAGCGGAAAAAGATAGCCAAATGACCTGCAGCTACATCTCCCTCTCTAGAATGCATCATCTGTCTGCCATTAAATCGTACCTCATTACAGCTCCATCTCAATCGATCCCCCCGTCCACTCTCTGTTATCCTTTAACGCAGATGAATGTAAGTTTAGAGGCAGATGGTTCTCTGTATTTCTGAAAAGCGTCAGATACAGTAGTGAACTCGTGTGTATCACTTACCTCAACAGACGCGCAGTAGAATGCTGTCTCGACGGAATAAAGTGACTGTTTCCCTGGTTCCCTTTCCTTCGCTTCCATGTCGAATTTTCTCAGATTCCTCTTGATGTCTCATACTCGTTCCCATGTACAAATTGTTCTGCGCCAACCAGAAGACACGCAAGTACTTTCTCAATTTCCCCACGTTTTGGTGTATATTCCCTCAATTTATAAGTATTTTCCCGTCATTTTTCGCAATTCTATCTATTTAATGTCAGTTTTACCCACCCAATCAAGAGATAACCCGTCGTTCCATGTTCTAAAATTGTCTGTAAATGTAGTACAGCTGCCAACATCTAACGCAAATCCGCTATTTTTCTAATCGGGAGGCATAGTATAGCACTGTACTCTATTGCATCCAGTCGCCTCCACCCAACATATTCCACATTTGCTGAGCGTTTACTCTGTTTTCTGTATGTTTGTGTATATGCATGTGTACATGCATAGTATACAATGGACGTATGTGGTTGAATGGAAGACTTGATTCCAAATCCCAGACATTATTCCTACCGGAAAGTGTAACACTAGAGATCTGAAAAGCTAGCGTACATTTCTTCTGACATCTATCAGCACACCATCTACTGTTTGTGATCCTTCTCAACCAACCATCACCTATAACCCAGTCGATGTATCACCGAACCTCTGACGTGGCATCGAGACAGAATGCGTTACAAATACTGGAGAATTATCTTGCAATGGCGTGAGGGAGTTGCAAATACAAGTTTCATACAATGTTTCTTAGCCGAATCACTTACTAAATTCAGTAATTTTATTAAGAGATTGCACCGTTGGCGACGTGTAGACGCACTGTTGGTCTGGTAATATACACTCAGTGATCACCGTCTGTACTCAGTGTCACGGTATTTGTCTGGAAAAACCACTTCATTCGGAGTTAGTGCCATATCGCGATTTATAAAGTAGGTATAGCTTTCAACATAGATATTTGTGTGCACCTGTGGAACCAAGACCGACTATGATAGTACAATGGTCATTGCGATGGTTTTTTTTTTTTTTCAAAAACATCTGGCGGTTTGTAGGACGATTACGCCTCTCTTTCTAAGACACAATGGTACCACTCGCAAGAAAAAACTTTGAGACACGTCCACTCATCGCTGATTTTCGGTGAGTATTGTTTCGTATCGCTTGCAAAGGAAATAACTATGTCCTGTCGTAAGGACGGTATGGATTTGATGTGGAATACTGTGACAGCAAAGGGAAGAGTATGTCAAGTCATACGAATGATACAGATATTTCTGTTTCCAGGGCCACAGCTGTCAGCAGGGTGTATTTCCGATACTTCGTTCATTGTCGAATGTCGTCCAATTGAGACCGAGATCGTAACATTTAATTGTAAGTACAGTGATAAAATATATATGTGGCTGTTTCCCTAGGATGATTCTGTCAATGTGTGCTTTGGCGTAAAGCGCCGGTAGCCTGTGGGGGCAATGATTCACGTTTCCTGGTAACAGCAAGTGCTGTCCGATTGGGGAGGCCTGTTGGGATGCAGGAATGTAACTGTCTTAACTGTGTCGTCCTCTAGACGGCCGAATAGCGAACTAATACTTAGTATGTGTTGGGAAGCTTTCGTGATCGCGTGGAAGTTTGAGAAGATTCAATATGGACGTGTGTTGGCGCTTGGCCATTATTCCCTCCCATGTAAATTGTCCAGTTGACTGCGCCTGCACATTTCGTGCCTTCATTTAGTTGAGAGAACAGACATCATCTACCAGGTGAAAGATAGGTGGAAGTCACGTTTGCTGGTTCTCTAGACATGAGACGCACTTTAGTTGACTTTGTAAATTATAGGAATGATGTGTTACATGTCCGACATTGGCATTCGCGAGTGGAAATATCAGTTTCCCCTTTTTTCCCTTAGAGTTTTCATGTAAAGGTCTTCGCATATGGGGTAAGTTTCTAGTTATTCAGTGGTTTACAGCACGCTACACCTCGCTAAAATTTCGGATTTCTAGAGAAATGATTT
This sequence comes from Schistocerca serialis cubense, assembly GCF_023864345.2. Taxonomy (NCBI): domain Eukaryota; kingdom Metazoa; phylum Arthropoda; class Insecta; order Orthoptera; family Acrididae; genus Schistocerca; species Schistocerca serialis. Next base: position 748,525,088 of record NC_064640.1, on the reverse strand, counting down.
CTAGTCTATATTATACTGTGCGAGCGATACTGCTATGCAAGCGATATAGCTATGTGCTTGATGTCGAGAAGTATCGCGTTAATGGTATGATATTCTGGCAAACCATGTGTAATTACATATGTTCTTGTAATCCCAGAGTCTAGAAAGCAAGCAAGCATGCAGGTCGGGGCCAGAAATAGTAGCTCATTTGTGCCAAGGGGAACTGATCTGGCCTATTTACAACAGTCTTTGTGATATATGTACGAGTGTATGGCGATCGATAGCTATATCAATGATGGAAAAGAGGCTATTTTGTATTGATCAGGATACGAATTCGATGTTTACTACATGGAAACGGTACATGGTGATACATTGCCGGGTTGGAGATAGGTTTCACGCTATAATATTCAAGCTTCTGTTCTCAGTGGCAGAGCAGCGTAATTGAGCAAGTGTCTTCTTGTATTTGACCATCTGTAGGCCACTTTAGCAAGGTTTAGCTGCCAGTGCGATACGGCGATCTATACAATATAGTTTTGCCGGTGAGAGTGTCACATGCAGAAAGAAAGAAAATGGTGGACAGTGCTTCCACGCTGGCCGCATCAGTAATTTGGTGGATAAATTCAGTAAGAGCCGATCAGAATGCTCCATTCATTCGGAAGACATCCTTTGTGCTGGGACGTAGGAGCCTCTACATCATAGTGGCGAGAACGTTTACCGTTTCCGAGACGTATGCTGAAAGCAGGACATCGAGATTTCCAAGACCGGTAACACGTGATGGACGAGGTGCCTCATTTGGACCATCAGGAAGAATGCAGTCAGTGTTATTCTGGGATATTTTCGTAAACAGCTCCTGTCAGGACAAGAAAAATGTTCAAATGTGTGTGAAATTTTATGGAACTTAACTGTTAAGGTCATCAGTCCCTAAGCTTACACACTACTTAACCTAAATTATCCTAAGGACAAACACACACGCCCATGCCCGAGGGAGGACTCGAACCTCCGACGGGACCAGCCGCACAGTCCATGACTGCAGCGCCTTAGACCGTTCGGCTCAGGACAAGAAGTTCCATACAGACAAGCTGAGACATCACGAAAGCTCATACAAAGCGACCGTTAGCTATTTCTACAGTACTTCACTGTTTCTAAGAGGTAGACTTGGCTTTTATTTACATAGACATGTACTATCAGTGTAACATTGAGAACCTTTCAGTTGTACCTGCGCAGGTGAGCCGTTCTGCAGACATCTGTCGCTTGGTGCTGAACTTGGATGTAGAAGTCAGTAACAGTAAACACGTGCTGGGCTGGAGGCGTCTCCCATGTCCCGTTAGGATCGCTGAGAAGAGTGCACCCTATGCTGTTCTGGGAAGCATTGCAACAATTTCTATTGCGCGACTTGCGACGTCAACATAGCATTGAGAACCTTTTAGCTGCGTCTGCGAGGGTGAGTCACTCGGCAATTAGGTCTTCACTGGACCGCAGGTAGAGAGGCATCGCGCCAGCAATGGTGAACATGCGTCCAGAGGGTGACTTGGCTCTTTTTTACATAAACATGTGACGTCGGTATAACACTTTAATTCTAAATGTATACGCGAAAATAGAAGTGACTTTCACCTACTGGCTGTAAGTGGTAGCGGCCCTGCATTCGTCTGTCTGGCAATGGCTCGTGGCGGCGCGTGCGCACGTTGGAGCCTCTAATATGCTGCGGTTGAAAATAGTTCGAAAGCGTTTTTTTACATGCAGTGATTATTTGTGCACTGCATTATTTTCAGCTGTTTAAGCGTTGTGAACCTGTTTGCAGAGCCTTTTACATGCATAATTTTTTTACAATTCACGAGTTGTTTGCGTGTCTGTACATCAGTGTACTGCATCATTTCGGTGATTTACGAGTAGCTTGCAGGTCTGTAGGCTACGTACTGCGTTATTTCGACAGTTCACAATTAGCAAGCGTGTCTGCAGAGCGTTTTACATGCATAATTTTGACAATTTTCGAGTTGTTTTCGTGTCTGTAGACAGTGCAGTGCATTATTTCGACAGTGAGCGTGTCTGCAAGATTTTTACATGCGTTATTTCGGTGATCTAAGAGCAGTTTCCAGCTCTGTAGGGTGCGCAATGCATTATTACGGGTATTTACGAGTTGTTTGCGTGTCTGTAGATCAGTGTAGTGCATTATGTCGATAATTTACGGGTAGTTTGCAGGTCTGTAGGCTATGTAGTGTGACACCAAGCACGTCAGAGCGAGTGTTTTGTATCAGTGTAATAAATGAACTACGTGAAATCCATCCCTAAATAAAGTGTTCCAAAATTAATAAAGTACACTCCTTCCCCTATTCAGCAGCCCAGAACCAGCTGAGTCCTTTCTCCACCAATTTTTGTGAGGGAGGGTGGGAGCAGAGGGGGTTTACCAGAGGGGAAGAGGTTAATTAACTGATGAATTTAATTAAATAGTTAATCAAATTGATTTCAAAAGTGTACCTGTAGCAGTGAGGAGGAGGAGGTTGGGTTGGGAATTTCCTGGAGGAGGGGAGTGGGAGGGGGTGGGGGAACACTATGTTAAGGACCTGTCAATCAAAGGAGAACAATAAATAAGTTTCCCCCTGAGTGGATGCTTGCACTAACAAAATGTGCTGGTACGGAGTTTGTCCTACTTCTTGCGACACCCCACACGTTCAGAATTACTAGATAGTTGCTACAGGAAAACTCTTCTGAGCTTAAACACTTCTGCTGACCACCAAACTCCCCAGAAATGAACATTATGGAGCATATCTGGGAAGCCTTGCAATGTGCTGTTCAGAAAAGATCTCCACTTCCTCGTACTCCTACGGATTTATGGACAGCCCTGCAGTACTCATGGTGTTATTTGCCTCCAGCACTCCTTCAGACATTAGTCGGGTCCATGCCACCTCGTGTTGTTGCACTTCTGTATGCTGTCGGGAGCGCTACACAATATTAGGCAGGTGTACCAGTTTCCTTGGCTCTTCGGTGTAAGTACTGAGAAAGCAGCCATGCAGACGGCCGTGGTGGGCGAGCGGTTCTAGGCGCTACATCCTGGAACCGCGCGTCCGCTACGGTCGCAGGTTCGAATCCTGCCTCGGGCATGGATGTGTGTGATGTCCTTAGGTTAGTTAGGCTTACGTAATTCTAAGTTCTACGGGACTGATGACCTCAGCAGTTGAGTCCCATAGTGCTCAAAACCATTTGAACCAAAGCAGCCATGCAGCATTGCATTAGCAGCCGCAGGCTGGTAGCCACAATGTGCCGACATATGGGTCAGAACACAATAGACGTAAGGGGATTGCGAAACGAGGCTAGCGTGCTCAACGGAAAACAGCACCATACAGCAGTAATATCCGTTGCAGGCAGGTCTATGTCTTTACACCAGGGCAAGTCTCTTGTTATAGTCGATGTGTTTAAGTGCCAGATTATAGTGAAACAAATGTGTCTCGGAGCAATATAGATACACTATAAGAAAAAAAGACGCACCACAAAGGAATTATTCGAATGGGACGGAAATCGGTAGATGTGATGTCCATGTACAGACAAACAAATTATGATAATTTTAGAAAAATTAGATTTATTCGAGAGAAAGATCGCCACAAACTGCGCAAGCAATAACGCGTTGGTCCACCTCTGGCCCTTTCGCAAGCAGTTACTCGGCTTAGCATTGGGTGCTAGAGTTGGACGTCCTCAGGAGGGATATCTTGCCAAATTCTAATTGGCTCGTTAGATCGTCAGAATCCCGACATGGTTGGAGGGCGCTGCCCATAATACTCCACACGTTCTCAGTTAGGCAGAAATCTGGCGAATTTGCCAGCCACGGTAGCGTTTGGCAATCGCGAAGACAGGCAGTAGAAGCTCCTGCCGTGTGCGGGTGGGCATTATCTTGCTGAAATTTAAGGCCAGGATGTCTTGCATGAACTGCAACAAAATGGGGCTTAGAATATCGTCGACGTGGCGCTGCGCTGTAAGGATGCTGCGGACAACAGATGGGGTCCTGCTAAGGAAAGAAATGGCACCCCAGCTGGTAACTTCTGGTTGTCAGGCCGTACGGCAGGCGACAGTCAGGTTTGTATCCCAACGCTGTCCGGGGCGTCTCCAGACGCTTCTTCGAATCGGGGGTCATTTCCAAGCTGGACTCATGACTGAAGACAGTTCTTCTCCACTCAATGACGTTCTGGATGTTGATACATCGACAAATCGGCCACTTCACGCACAGTGTTGTCTTGTGCACGTCCTAAGACAATATCTAGTTCCTTGAACACGGTCACTACCGATTTACGCTCGTATCAACATAAGCTAGCGCTGTGTGCCTAATGAATTCAATGCAGACGGTATGTTCAACTCCAGTCGTTCTTCTTTAAAAATGAAAAAATAAAAATGTATCTAGTGTTCAGGCTACCATTGCCATTTTATGCACCTCCTCACATAAACTGTAATACAAAGCTCGGATTCAGTCCATTATACTTGGAAGTATACCAGGTGCTACAGATAAATGGTGTAGTTAACTTCATCATTTGGTCGACTCTAACGTCAATAGGGAGTGCAACCTGATATTGGCACATTCATCTATTGGTTACGGTGAACATGAACCAGGATGTTTAAACACACATTTTTATTATCCCGTTACTGCCTTTTCTTGTACATCTTCGTGATGAGTATGCTGTGAACACTCTCGTTTTCCAAGATGTCAATAGCCATATCCACAGGACTGTACTCACACGTTCCTGGTTTAACGAACGTTCGGGCACCCTACTCAACCCATATGGTCACCAATCACCCGAACACAGTCGTATAGTGTGTGTCTCGGACAATTTGTAACAGTGCGTGGAACGTAGCAATCAGTATCCAGTTTGTTAACTATGCAGAGAATTAGTAGACAGTATGCTGCTTGATATTTTATTTTTGTATATAAGCTTGTTTCGGCTTTATTGCCTTCATCAGTAAATCTGCAAACAATCGCATTTATTTATATTTTACATAATATATAATTTATAAAGGGTTTTTACGTTGGATGTTGTACTCACGTCCTGACGTAGTAAACGGACGTATGTCAAGTTAAAGTGAATTATTGCTGCTGTCCCTTGTTGGTGGATGTAATATTTTTCAGTGATGTTTTAAAGTTGTTCGATGATTCTGTGTTGCACGTTTATTAAAATAGATTTTTTTGTTGTTTTGACAGTTGACAGGTAGTTGTTTACTGAGATATTTATGTTGTCGTGGGTCGTGTATCTGTGGAAGTGTTATTGACGTGTTTGTAATATCTGCTGTTCTGGTTAGCCGTTATTGTTATATAAAATTTAAATAATTTTTCTTAAACTGTCTATGCTTGAAGTCGGTTTGTTCATTTAGTATACGGTGGCGATAATCCTTAGTGTGTATGTATATTTCAAATTCCTCCAAAATACTCATGATAGTGCGCTTTCAATTCTATCAACCAGGGCCAGCCTTAGGCACGTGCAAACGGTGTAACCGCACAGGGACCCGCGCTTCTAGGGGCCCCTCGCGAATCACTAGAAGGCTATTTGAAAACTGTCAGTCGTAATTTTGTTGTTACAGACAAACTGAAAACATGCACATATTTTAACACTAAAAGGTGTTTGTACTTAAAAAATGTTATATATAATTGCAAACTCCTTAGAAAAGCTGACCTAACGGCAATCGAGTTTTTTAAATTTCGTTAACGAACAGGAGTGGCAGGATGTTTATAGTGCTGATAACATAGATTGACATGTACAATGCTTTCCTTAACACATTTCTCGTGCTCTTTGAAAGTTGTTTTCCAGTATGACGTTCCAAAAATTACTTTACTAGCAGTAAAAGGCAGCCTGGGTGGTTCAAATGGCTCTGAGCACTATGGGACTTAACATCTGAGGTCATCAGTCCCATAGAACTTAGAACTATATAAACCTAACTAACCTAAGGACATCACACACATCCATGCCCGAGGCAGGATTCGAATCTGCGACCATAGTGGTCGCGCGGTTCCAGACTGAAGCGCCTAGAACCTCTCGGCCACACCGGCCGGCAGCCTGGATGGCTGACTAGTGGGATAAGGGTATCATGTAGAACAAAGTAGGAATTTTACCAAAATTTTAGAATTTGTCACAATCGAGCTACAGTAGCCCATTACAAACAGTATTGTAAGATGTTTAAAAATGTTATTAGGAAGGCAAAGATTATGTGGTACGCAAATAGAATAGCTAATTCACAGGATAAAATTAAAACCGTATGGTCAGTTGCGAAGGAAGTGTCTGGTCAGCAGCACAAGGTCGACGATATAAAGTCAGTTCATTGTAAAAATATTTCTCTTACTAATAAATCAGATACACACACATCAAAAAAGTTTTGCATCACCTCGGTTCCGAGAGTTCCGGAACCTGTACAGAAAATTGAACTACAGATCAATATAAACAACATTTCCGCCTTTTTGCACGTTGTACCACCATACAGCGAGACCTCCAGAGGTGGTGGTCCAGATTGCTGTACACACCTGTACCTCTAATCCCCAGTAGCACGTCGTCTTGCTCTGATGCATGCCTGTATTCGTTGTAGCATACTATCCACAAGTTCATCAAGGCACTTTTGGGCCAGATTGTCCCACTCCTCAATGGCGATTCGACGTAGATCCCTCAGAGTGGTTGGTGGGTCACGTCGTCCATAAACAGCCCTTTTCAATCTATAGCAGACATATTCGATAGGGCTCATGTCTGGAGAACATGTTGGCTACTCTAGTAGAGCGAAGTCGTTATCCTGAAGGAAGTCATTCACAAGACGCGCACGATGGGGACGCGAACTGTCGTCCATGAAGACGAATGCCTCGCCAATATCCTGCCGATACGGTTGCTTTATCGGTCGTACAGCCGTTACAACGCCTTCCATGACCACCAGTGGCATACGTCGGCCCCACTTAATGCCATCCCAAAACAGCAGGGAACCTCCACCTTGCTGCACTCGCTGGACAGTGTGTCTAAGGCGTTAAGCCATACCAGGTTGCCTCCAAACGCATCTCTGACGATTGTCTGGTTGAAGGCATATGCGACAGTCATCGGTGAAGAGAACACGATGCCAATCCTTATCGGTCCATTCGGCATGTTGTTGGGCCCATCTGTACCACGCTGCATGGTGTCGTGGTTGCAAAGATGGACGTCGGGAGTGAAGTGCAGCCTATTGCGCACAGTTTGAATCGTAACACGATGTCCTGTGCCTGCACGAAATGCATTATTCAACACGGTGGCGTTGCTGTCTGCGTTCCTCCGAACCATAATCCGTAGGCAGCAGTCATACACTGCAGTAGTAACCCTTATGCTGCCTGAGCGAGGCATGTCATGGACAGTTCCTGTCTCTCTGTATCACCTCCATGTCCGAACAACATCGCTTTGGTTCATTCCGAGACTGGATACTTCCCTTGTTGAGAGCCCTTCCTGGCACAAAGGAACGATGCGGACATGATCGAACCGCGGCATGATCGGCTGTCGCACCACGTCCGTCTGATAGGAACTGCTCACGCATGGTTGTTTACATCTTTGGGTGGCTTTAGTGAAATCTCTGAACAGTCAACGGGGTGATGCTAAACTTTTTTTTGTGTGTGGTATGTACAATATTTATTTCCTGAGCATTGCTGGTGAATTAAATAAAAACTTAGTTCCTACAGGGAATATTATAGCTCTCTTGGAAAATGTCTTTCCGAGATTGATGTCAGAAATACTCTTCTGTGATACTGACAAGGGGAAGATTGAGTCAATAATTAAATCAATGAAGACTAAAGGACTCTCACGGACATGCTGGAATGCCTAGCAGAATATTAAAGTACTGTGCAGCACATGCTAGCCCTGTACTTAGCCATATTTGCAGTTTTTCCTTTAACAATGGTCAGTTTCCTGAACGATTAAAGTAATCAGTAGTAAAGCCACTCTGTAAAAATGGAGAAAGGGATAATGTAGATAATTTTAAACCTATTTCTGTGCCATTGGGGTTTGCTGAAATTATTGAAAAGGCTGTGTATGTAAGAATAATTGATAATTTTATTTCACATAATTTATCAAATGTACAGTTCGACTTTTAAAAGTGGTGTAATAACTGAAAATGCTATATTATCTTTTCTCTGTGAAGTACTGGATGGATTAAACAAAAGGTTTCGAACGCTGGGCATCTTTTTTGTTTTAACTAAGGCGTTTGATTGTGCTGATCACAAAATATTCCTCCAGTAGTTGGATCATTATGGAATACGAGGAGTAACTCACAATTGGTTCACCTCTTACTTCAGCAACAGACAGCAAAAGGTAATTATTCACAGTGTTGAGAATGGTTGCGATGTGGGGTCTGAGTGGGGTACGGTTAAATGCGGGTGTCACTCCTGTTCCTTATTTATATAAATGATATGCCCTCTAGTATTACGGGTGATTCCAAAATATTTGTGTTTGCTGATGACACTAGGTTGGTAGTAAAGATGTTGTGCGCAACAATGGCTCGGTTTCAAATAGTGCAGTTCATGACATAAGTTCATGGCTTGTAGAAAATAAACTAACGCTAAATCACAATAAGACTCAGTCTTACAGTTTCTAACACACAATTCACCAAAACCCGACGTTTTAATTTCGCAGAATGAACATATGATTAGTGAAACTGAAAAGTCCAAATTTCTGTGTGTTCAGATAGATTTAAACTGTCGTGGAAAGGCCACGTTCTGGATCTTGTTCAAAGACTTAATGCTGCCACTTCTACTATTTGAACGGTTTCTGAAGTAACAAACAGTTCGACACGAAAAGTAGTCTACTTTGTTTATTTTCATTCGCATATGACATACAGTATTATATTTTGGGGTAACTCTTCCCATTCTCAAAAGATATTTTTGGCTCAGTAACGGTTGGTTCGGGCAATAAGTGGTGTAAGTTCGCGAAAATCTCGTCGACACCTGTTCATTAATCTGGGTATTCTGCCATTGGCCTCTCAATGTATATATTCTTTACTGTCGTTTCTTATTAACAGTATCATCTTATTCCCAAGAATTAGCTGCTTTCACTCAGTTACTACTAGCCAAAAATCTAATCTGCATTTGGCTCGCACTTACTTGGCTCTTGTGCAGAAAGGTGTGCACTATACTGCTGCATCCATTTTCAATAAGCTGCTTCAAGAGTTCAAAAATCGTAGCCGTAATCCAGGCCCTTTCAAATCGAAACTGAAGAGTTTCCCCATGGGTCACTCCTGCCATTCTGTCAAGGAGTTCCTTGAAAAATTAAGCTGATTCCTATGTTCCTATGTTATGTGGTTGACTGCGTTTACATAAACTTACGGCTTGTCTTTTTGTGGGTAAATAAACATTTTGTTTTAAATGTTATTACTTTTATGTTGTAATTTTGTGTACTGACACGTTCCATGACCTTTGAGATTATCCCCTCAATTTGGACCTACGGAACTAGACGTGTAAAATAAAATAACAATTAATTAAGTTGTTTCTGAAACTACTTTTAATGTAATGTAACTCAATTATATACCTATCGTGGTACGAAAATAGCCACTGGAGTACGTCTCAGAAAATTATGGCCCCATCGGAGTCAAGGGAACCAAGGACTGTGATGCTGATGCTCTATAGTAATATCTATTGTTAGCACATGACTATTGCACATGCGTAAATTAAGAGGTACGAGAGTCATTGTTTCTCAGCGCCTCTATGCGCGTATGAACTTCTGTTATTGCGCAGATAACATCGAAAGAGGGAGCCGGAAGTTTACAGATTGAACCAAAACTGGGAGAAAAGAGAATTGGCAAAAAGGCGAATCAATTTGATTATGAACGTAACGGCATGATTTGCAGAGCTCAACCTTCAGAGGAAAAATACAGAATCGATTTTCGCTATCACTGTCGTTGAAACATTGTTAAAAAGTTTGAAAGATAGGTTTGGTCACCATGCTAAGTATTCCGAAACATTAGACTTTTTGTTTTCCCCAGGAAGTTTAAAATACATTCAGGACGAAGAAATGAAAATGCTATGTAAAGTCCTTGAGAAAGAGCTAAGTGTACCCATAAACGGTGAATGTTTGAAAGTTCGAAAGACAATGTTGTATCAGATCTTTTGATAGAAATTTAACTGTTCAGAGAAATGATGCCAAAGGATGTGAAACCTCCTATGTTAGTATTGAAATACTGGAATGGCATTGGAAACCCACTGTCCAAAATTCATATTACCTACAGAATTTTACTAACCGTGCCAGTGACTCGCCTGTGCTGAAAGGAGCTTATCAAGATTAAAGCTTATCAATAATTATTTCAGAAGCAACATCTCGCAAGAACGCCTGTGTTCTCTTGCCATACTGTCGGTGGAAGACGATGTGGTTTCAAAATTGAATTTTGAAGATGATATTGACGAATCTGCTCGTCAAAAAGCTAGGGAAAGATGTTTTGTGTTAAGTGTGTAAAGCAGAAAAGCCTTAGTGTTTATAACCTACTACTAATTTAATTTCTTGTAAATACAGAGCACAGTCAAGTGAGGAAAACATTGAAGTGTAGTGTTCCCTGAATCTGACGATGGAACTTCTTCCCGTCTGTTCTATATTAAAAATGTTGTGCAGTTATTACAGTTAATTTTGTAAATTCTAAACTTTAAGTGTTTCGGGAGTGTGGCGTTTTGTGCTAATATTGTTTGTTGTTGTGAAGATGAACTTCACGTTTGTATTTTTTAGTAGAGCGTTTATTTTATCGGATAGTTTTCACATACAGTTTGTTGGTATGCAGATGGTTTCCTTTTTAATATAGTTCCTCTTGTTATTGTTATGATTTATGGGGTCTTTTTTAAGGTATATTTTTGTTGTCTAACTGTATAAGCATATTAGGGTAATAATTGTTCGTGTATGCGATGTATTGTATTGTAGTGTAGTTACTTCTTTATGTATGGCTTCCTGTTGCAGTGACAGATTTGCGATTCTGTTAATCATGGAATGAAAGAATGTACACTCCTGGAAATTGAAATAAGAACACCGTGAATTCATTGTCCCAGGAAGGGGAAACTTTATTGACACATTCCTGGGGTCAGATACATCACATGATCACACTGACAGAACCACAGGCACATAGACACAGGCAACAGAGCATGCACAATGTCGGCACTAGTAAAGTGTATATCCACCTTTCGCAGCAATGCAGGCTGCTATTCTCCCATGGAGACGATCGTAGAGATGCTGGATGTAGTCCTGTGGAACGGCTTGCCATGCCATTTCCACCTGGCGCCTCAGTTGGACCAGCGTTCGTGCTGGACGTGCAGACCGCGTGAGACGACGCTTCATCCAGTCCCAAACATGCTCAATGGGGGACAGATCCGGAGATCTTGCTGGCCAGGGTAGTTGACTTACACCTTCTAGAGCACGTTGGGTGGCACGGGATACATGCGGACGTGCATTGTCCTGTTGGAACAGCAAGTTCCCTTGCCGGTCTAGGAATGGTAGAACGATGGGTTCGATGACGGTTTGGATGTACCGTGCACTATTCAGTGTCCCCTCGACGATCACCAGTGGTGTACGGCCAGTGTAGGAGATCGCTCCCCACACCATGATGCCGGGTGTTGGCCCTGTGTGCCTCGGTCGTATGCAGTCCTGATTGTGGCGCTCACCTGCACGGCGCCAAACACGCATACGACCATCATTGGCACCAAGGCAGAAGCGACTCTCATCGCTGAAGACGACACGTCTCCATTCGTCCCTCCATTCACGCCTTTCGCGACACCACTGGAGGCGGGCTGCACGATGTTGGGGCGTGAGCGGAAGACGGCCTAACGGTGTGCGGGACCGTAGCCCAGCTTCATGGAGACGGTTGCGAATGGTCCTCGCCGATACCCCAGGAGCAACAGTGTCCCTAATTTGCTGGGAAGTGGCGGTGCGGTCCCCTACGGCACTGCGTAGGATCCTACGGTCTTGGCGTGCATCCGTGCGTCGCTGCGGTCCGGTCCCAGGTCGACGGGCACGTGCACCTTCCGCCGACCACTGGCGACAACATCGATGTACTGTGGAGACCTCACGCCCCACGTGTTGAGCAATTCGGCGGTACGTCCACCCGGCCTCCCGTATGCCCACTATACGCCCTCGCTCAAAATCCGTCAACTGCACATACGGTTCACGTCCACGCTGTCGCGGCATGCTACCAGTGTTAAAGACTGCGATGGAGCTCCGTATGCCACGGCAAACTGGCTGACACTGACGGCGGCGGTGCACAAATGCTGCGCAGCTAGCGCCATTCGACGGCGATTCCTGTCCACCTGAACAAAATAATGAAAAAATTTACAGTACAATAGATGGAAATAGGAGGATATGCATTTCCGGCGTTACAGGTTCTGCAGCTGTCATTGTATGTCTCCAGTTGGGAGAATGAGAATAAGATAAACAGAGCTAAGGTGCGTACGGATGCATACCGACAGCCATTATTCCTCCTCAACACGCGAATGGAGTAGCGCGGAAAACTGATAATACTGGTACGAAGAAACCTCCCACATGCACTGTACAGTGACTCGTGTAGGACATACACGGAAGTGCCAAAGAAACTGGTCTAGACATGCGAATTCAGATACAGATATATGTAAGTGGGTAGAATACGGCGCTGCGGTCGGCAATGCCTATACAAGATAACAAGTGTCTAGCGCAGTTGTTAGATCGGTTACTGCTGCTACAATAGCAAGTTATCAAGATTTAAGTGAGTCTGAACATTTCGTTATAGTCGGCGCACGAGCGATGGTATACAGCATCTCCGAGGTAGCTATGAAGTGAGGATTTTCCCGTACGACCTAAAACACCAAATCTCCGACATCGCTGCGGCCGGAAAAAGACTCTGCAATAACGGCACCAACGAGAACTGAAGAGAATCGTTCAACGTGACAGAAGTGCAACCCTTCCGCAAATTGCTGCAGATTTCAATGCTGGGGCATCAGTGTCAGCGTGCGAAACATTCAACGAAACATCATCGATATAGGCTTTCGGAGCCGAAGGCCCACTCGTGTACCCTTGATGACTGCACGATACAAAGCTTTACGCCTTGCCTGGGCCCGTCAACATCGACATTGGGCTGTTGATGACTGGAAACATGTAGTCTGGTTGGACGAGTCTCGTTTCAAATTGTATCGAGCGAATGGACGTGTACGGGTATGGAGACAATCTCATGAATTCATGGACCCTGCATGTCAGCAGGTGACTGATCAAGCTGGTGGAGACTCTGTAATGGCGTGGGGCGTGTGCAGTTGGAGTGATACGTGACCCATGATACGTCTAGATACGACTCTGACAGGTGACATGTACGTAATCATCCTGTCTGAGCACCTTCATACATTCATGTCCATTATGCATTACCAAACATTTAGAATTTCTTGAGTGGCTCCAGAAACACTCTTCGAGTTTAAACACTTCTGCTGGCCACCAAAGTCTCCAGACATGAAAGTTATTGAACATATCTGGTATGCCTTGCAACGTGCTGTTGAGAAGAGATCTCCACCCCCTCGAACTATTACGGATTTATGGACAGCCCTGCAGGATTCATGGTCTCAGTTCCCTCCAGCATTATTTCAGACATTGATCGAGTCCATGCCACATCGTGGTGGGGCACTTTTGTGTGCTCGCGGAGGCCCAACACGATATTAGGCAGGTGTACCAGTTTCTTTGGTTCTTCAGTATACATAAATGTAGGTATTTTGTTATGCATACTATATGAGTTGTATTGTTTCTCATAGGATCCGGTGCAAAGTATTTAAGTTTTAGTTGGATTGGTCTGCGTGAGAGTGTGGTCGCGCGGACAGGTCCCTGGGACCCGTGAAGCGTTCTCGGCAGGAGCGGCCCAACACAAATTACTCAGCGGGGCGCGCCGGGACTGGGACCTGCGCGGGAAAAAAATGAAAGGAAAGGAGCCTGCTTTCTGTCCTTCGTAGCAGGCCGTCCGTGCACAAAAGGACACGCTCCTCTTTGCCTCAGGGAGCACGTGGACATCACCGCTTTCGCTCGCCATTCTCCTCATGTTGCTCGCCATCACAATGTTTTCCAAGGACCGATTCGTAGTGCCTCTTGTGACACATGCCGATTGAAATTTAGGCGGTGGTCTTAGGCATAATTATCTGCCCAACGTTGAACTCTTGTTGCAGAAGCTGTCCAGATACGTATTAAAATATTCCGTCAACTGAGTCGGAAATCTAATACTTCGAACAAATACCGATGGCAGAAAAAGGTGAACTCTTTATTCGAATAAGTGCAGTGACCACCATTTCACGACATCCCTCTCTTTTCCTATTCGCTAAAGCCCCGTTTAAATGATAAAATTTTTCTGAATTGAGTATTTGAGACAAATGAGTACTTTAGCGCGCCTGGCGGTTTAATCCCTGTACTGAGTCTTGTCGTCACGAGTTGTCATTTTCGTTTACACGTTAACGCAAAATTGTGTGTTTTGTGAGAGTTGTCTGCTGCGCAATTTAGCGCTGAACGGTGAAAATTACGTTATGAGGGACTATCCTTTTGACGAAAAAATCGAAATATAGTAACAAAATGTAGGAACAAGCTATAATAATAGAGTTAATTGATCAACAAAGCAAAATTCATAGTGGATATTCTTGTCAAAGGTCGTGTGAGAACTCAAAGAACAGGAAAAGTGTCGCCCAAACATTTCAATATAAATTCATTTATTTGATCGAGAAAATATATCCTTGGAAATATATCAAACAATATCTAGGAGACGGTAGATAGTACCTTTTTACTTTAACATTTAAATTGAAAATTATTTTTCTCGTCAAATAATTCAATTTTTTCATTGCTGAAAAAATTATCATTAGAACACATTTACGTTCTTATTTGCGCATAGCGTAGGCTGCCTCAATGTAGAAAGTATTTTGCAACGATATATTCCGTCTCTGTTGTAGGAGAACACAGAAGGAAAAACGACAGGACCTTTTGCAATCTTTTCAATGTGTCACGCTAACAAAGTAAACAACACGAGAAAGATACAGAAAACACCAAAGCAAAAAATCCATTTCTATAGTAGAAGTGAGCTCGTCCAGAATCGGTTAACCTCAGATGTTAGCAGTCCGCTGTTTCTGCATATGCGCAGTCTCCAGTACACAATGAAATTTAGAACTATACAAAATCTATGGACCTTTGCCTTCAGACACACACTCGCGACGTGGCTGGTTGCTGATTTATGCGAAGATACAAAATATGCACGCACTTAGAGTAGTCGATTTTGACCAGAAATTCGCTCGTGTAAAAGGTGCTTAATAGCGCCCAGGAAAAAAACTGTCTGTAAGCTTCCATAGGAGCTTTACTTTCGCAAATTCGACCAGGGTGGTCATCCAGCCTTCACTTCACCTTTGGAAAACCTGTCAAAAGCTCTTGTCATAGAAATATTACTGTTATTTGCCTTGTTTCACATTCAGCACAGTGTGTGTGTGTGTGTGTGTGTGTGTGTGTGTGTGTGTGTGATGGCGCGCGCGCGCTCTCTCTCTCTCTCTCTCTCTCTCTCTCTCTCTCTGAGTGCGGACCAGGTGAAACTACAGATATATTCTTAGAAAGACTGCTTTTGGCGGCTTTCCAAAAGTAAAAGAAAGTGAAAAATCGCAAATGCAGCAAAAGAAAAAACGGATTCATAAAAGCCGAAAAATCGCGAAAGGTGAAAATGAAACCAAGTTTTATTCGATTCCAGCCTCCATTAATGAGAGGAAAAAAGCAATGAACTTGAGAACGAGGAGAAAACAACTGCGAGTAGGGCTTGCGTTCTGAGTGTTCCGCACGAACAATTATGTACATAGATGTTGATGGTGGTGGTGGTGATGACGATGATGATGATGATGATGATGATGATGATAATAATTTGGCGTGGGTCAATGGCCTAGTGCGAGTACTTCAATTGGACACCACTTCGGCGATTTGCGAGCCCTGATGTACTCTAGTTTTCAAACCTGGTAAAGGGGACCTACAATTTGATGTGTAATGTGTACCACTTACTGTTTCTGGCACTCCTCACATCGTTGAGGCGTAAAGGCTAGGTTAAAATGAGGACTGTAATAACCGTGGTCCGACTGAAATTCGATCCCGCGACCTCTCGGTTGCCAGACATGCGTTTTACTGTTATCATCTCATTTTGTTCGTTATTGTTCGTTCTATTTGTTCGGGACGGACGTCCCATGACGCTTGTTCAGGTTCATCGTTGGCCCATTAACTCCGGGTTTTTTTATTTTTTTTATTAAAGAGAGCATTTAACCCTCTGACCGAAACACGCTGAGCTACCGTGCAGACAAAAATAAGCCTTTGAGTGAAACTCCCTGGCAGATTAAAACTCTGTGCCGGACCGAGACTCGAACTCGGGATCTTTGCCACTCACGAGCAAGTGCTCTTGCGACTGAGCTACCGAAGCTAGACTCACACCCCGTCGTCACAGCTTTACTTCCGCCAGTACCTCGTCTCTTACCTTCCAAACTTCACAGAAGGTCTCCTGCGATGCTGCAGAACTAGCACTCCCGGAAGAAAGGATATTGCAGAGACGTGGCTTGCCACAGCCTGGGGGGGTGTTTCCAGAATAAAATTTTCACTCTGCAGCGGAGTGTACGCTGGTATGAAACTTCCTGGCAGATTAAAACTGTGTGCCAGACCGAGACTCGAACTCGGGACCTTTGCCTTTCTAGGGCAAGTGCTCTACTGACGAGTAGCCCAAGCACTGGATTTCATGTGAACCACTTATTGTTTCAGGCACTCCTCACATCGTTGAGACGTAAAGGCTAGGTTAAAATGAAGACTGCAATATCCGTGGTCCTACTGAAATTAGATCCCGCGACATCTCGGTTTCCAGACACGCATTTTACCGCTTTTTTTCCCCCATTTTGTTCGCTTTTGTTCGTTGCATCTGCTCGGGGCGGACGTCGTAAGACATCCGTTTTAAGTTCGTTGTTGATCGTTTAACTCAGTTTTTTTATTACAAAGGGCAGCTAACCCTATGATCGAACACGCTGAGCTACCGTGCCGGCTACCGCTAGACTACCAGGTCCGACGAGTGCGAAGAGCCTTCATTTATGGGTTTTAGCGAGTTTGCGCGTATCAAAATATGTGATATATAGTGATGTATCTTTTGGCTGAACTGACTTAGAACCTTAAACTCTTTATACAGCCAAAGGACCACAGAACGTAGTACTCGACAAATTTCAGTCTTCACTCTCTACCTGTTGGTGAGAAAATAGGTCTTAACGGACGGACGGAGACGGACGGACAAAGACAGACAGACAGACCAATGGAAAAAAATATTTTTTGTGTCTTAAAACAACAAGTTACCAATTTTCGTTTTTTCTTCAACTTGTACTGTAAAATATCCATTCTATTGTGTGATTTAATGTTTATAGGATAATGGGAAGTACCCTCTAGGTTTTGATGAGTGTTTGCGAATATCAAAATATGTAACATAAACGGCAGTATATTTTGATGGCACTGACACTACCAAGGGACTGTAGACCTTAGCATGTGACAAATGTCACTTTTATGTCTATACCAGTTTCTGAGAAAAGAAGGGTCTCAACAGTCGGACAGTCGGACAGCAAAGCGACCCTATAAAGGTTCTGTTTTTACCCATGAAGGTACTGAACACTAAAAACAGCTACAACAATGGCGAAGCAGAAAGTGGATGTTATTTTCCGTCCACCGACCAGGACGGCAGTTTTTATGAGATTTCTGCATTTATGGAAAGCAGTAATTTCTGAAATTCCTTGTCAGTACGGTAAAAGCTATGGAAAACAAACTACACGTACTGTTTGACAACTGTGTATCAAACATCGATTCAGCGAGGAGGAGTTTTGCTGGAAACATAGCAAATATATTCCTTAATAAACTCGAAACAAAATACTTCAGTTCACAACAACCCTTTCTAAAAAATATAATAGACTACTACCGCTATGTCGATGACACATTGCTGTTTGTACAAGGAAATGACCACGACATACCAACAATACGCCAGAAATTCAATAACTTACATCCTAAAATGAAATTCATTACAGTACTTGAAAAAAAAATCGATAAACCTTCTGGATCTCACAATAACCAACAACAACTACAAACACGCTTTTGAAATCTACAGAAAACAAACCACAACAGATGGATAATTAACCCTGCATCTTAACATCCAAAATCTCACAAATATACACTCCTGGAAATGGAAAAAAGAACACATTAACACCGGTGTGTCAGACCCACCATACTTGCTCCGGACACTGCGAGAGGGCTGTACAAGCAATGATCACACGCACGGCACAGCGGACCTGAATATATGACATTTCTGTGCCTTTATATATTGTAATTGTGAGCGGTGATGTCCACTATCGAACGAATACATCGATAGGTCGTGTGGAGAACGAAAGTGTTTAGGATCTTTGGTAGTGTTAACGCTGTCGCGTGGAGCGCGGGCAGAGGGGGAGTCTGGCTGGAGTAGCGAGTGGAGCAGGTGTGTTGTGTGTAGCTCCCGCGAGTTCTACATCTACATCTACACTCCGCGAGCCACCTTACGGTGTGTGGCGGAGGGTACTTATTGTACCACTATCTGATCCCCCCTTCCCTGTTCCATTCACGAATTGTGCGTGGGAAGAACGACTGCTTGTAAGTCTCCGTATTTGCTCTAATTTCTCGGATCTTTTCGTTGTGATCATTACGCGAGATATATGTGGGCGGTAGTAATATGTTGCCCATCTCTTCCCGGAATGTGCTCTCTCGTAATTTCGATAATAAACCTCTCCGTATTGCGTAACGCCTTTCTTGAAGTGTCCGCCACTGGAGCTTGTTCAGCATCTCCGTAACGCTCTCGCGCTGACTAAATGTCCCCATGACGAATCGCGCTGCTTTTCGCTGGATCATGTCTATCTCTTCTATTAATCCAACCTGGTAAGGGTCCCATACTGATGAGCAATACTCAAGAATCGGACGAACAAGCGTTTTGTAAGCTACTTCTTTCGTCGATGAGTCACATTTTCTTAGAATTCTTCCTATGAATCTCAACCTGGCGCCTGCTTTTCCCACTATTTGTTTTATGTGATCATTCCACTTCAGATCGCTCCGGATAGTAACTCCTAAGTATTTTACGGTCGTTACCGCTTCCAATGATTTACCACCTATGGCATAATCGTGCTGGAATGGATTTCTGCCCCTATGTATGCGCATTATATTACATTTATCTACGTTTAGGGAAAGCTGCCAGCTGTCGCACCATGCATTAATCCTCTGCAGGTCCTCCTGGAGTACGTACGAGTCTTCTGATGTTGCTACTTTCTTGTAGACAACCGTGTCATCTGCAAATAGCCTCACGGAGCTACCGATGTTGTCAACTAAGTCATTTATGTACATTGTAAACAATAAAGGTCCTATCACGCTTCCCTGCGGTACTCCCGAAATTACCTCTACATCTGCAGATTTTGAACCGTTAAGAATGACATGTTGGGTTCTTTCTTCTAGGAAATCCTGAATCCAATCACAAACCTGGTCCGATATTCCGTAAGCTCGTATTTTTTTCACTAAACGTAAGTGCGGAACCGTATCAAATGCCTTCCTGAAGTCCAGGAATACGGCATCAATCTGCTCGCCAGTGTCTACGGCACTGTGAATTTCTTGGGCAAATAGGGCGAGCTGAGTTTCACATGATCTCTGTTTGCGGAATCCATGTTGGTTATGATGAAGGAGATTTGTATTATCTAAGAACGTCATAATACGAGAACACAAAACATGTTCCATTATTCTACAACAGATTGACGTAAGCGAAATAGGCCTATAATTATTCGCATCTGATTTATGACCCTTCTTGAAAATGGGAACGACCTGCGCTTTCTTCCAGTCGCTAGGTACTTTACGTTCTTCCAGCGATCTACGATAAATTGCTGATAGAAAGGGGGCAAGTTCTTTAGCATAATCACTGTAGAATCTTAAGGGTATCTCGTCTGGTCCGGATGCTTTTCCGCTACTAAGTGATAGCAGTTGTTTTTCAATTCCGATATCGTTTATTTCAATATTTTCCATTTTGGCGTCCGTGCGACGGCTGAAGTCAGGGACCGTGTTACGATTTTCCGCAGTGAAACAGTTTCGGAACACTGAATTCAGTATTTCTGCCTTTCTTCGGTCGTCCTCTGTTTCGGTGCCATCGTGGTCAACGAGTGACTGAATAGGGGATTTAGATCCGCTTACCGATTTTACATATGACCAAAACTTTTTAGGGTTCTTGTTTAGATTGTTTGCCAATGTTTTATGTTCGAATTCGTTGAATGCTTCTCTCATTGCTCTCTTTACGCTCTTTTTCGCTTCGTTCAGCTTTTCCTTATCAGCTATGATTCGACTACTCTTAAACCTATGATGAAGCTTTCTTTGTTTCCGTAGTACCTTTCGTACATGATTGTTATACCACGGTGGATCTTTCCCCTCGCTTTGGACCTTAGTCGGTACGAACTTATCTAAGGCGTACTGGACGATGTTTCTGAATTTTTTCCATTTTTGTTCCACATCCTCTTCCTCAGAAATGAACGTTTGATGGTGGTCACTCAGATATTCTGCGATTTGTGCCCTATCACTCTTGTTAAGCAAATATATTTTCCTTCCTTTCTTGGCATTTCTTATTACACTTGTAGTCATTGATGCAACCATTGACTTATGATCACTGATACCCTCTTCTACATTCACGGAGTCGAAAAGTTCCGGTCTATTTGTTGCTATGAGGTCTAAAACGTTAGCTTCACGAGTTGGTTCTCTAACTATCTGCTCGAAGTAATTCTCGGACAAGGCAGTCAGGATAATGTCACAAGAGTCTCTGTCCCTGGCTCCAGTTCTGATTGTGTGACTATCCCATTCTATACCTGGTAGATTGAAGTCTCCCCCTATTACAATAGTATGATCACGAAACTTCTTCACGACGTTCTGCAGGTTCTCTCTGAGGCGCTCAACTACTACGGTTGCTGATGCAGGTGGTCTATAGAAGCATCCGACTATCATATCTGACCCACCTTTGATACTTAACTTAACCCAGATTATTTCACATTCGCATTCGCTAATAACTTCACTGGATATTATTGAATTCTTTACTGCTATAAATACTCCTCCACCATTGGCGTTTATCCTATCCTTGCGGTATATATTCCATTCTGTGTCTAGGATTTCGTTACTGTTCACTTCCAGTTTTAACCAACTTTCCGTTCCTAATACTATATGCGCACTATTTCCTTCAATAAGAGATACTAATTCAGGAACCTTGCCCTGGATACTCCTGCAGTTTACCAATATTACGTTAACTTTTCCTGTTTTTGGTCTCTGAGGACGGACGTTCTTTATCAACGATGATAATGTCCTCTCTGGTAAGCCGTCAGGTATTTTATCGTTTCGCCCAAGGGGGGGTCCCTCTAACCTAAAAAACCCCCGTGTGCACGCCACACGTACTCTGCTACCCTAGTAGCTGCTTCCGGTGTGTAGTGCACGCCTGACCTGTCTAGGGGGGCCCTACAGTTCTCCACCCAATAACGGAGGTCGATGAATTTGCAACCATTATAGTCGCAGAGTCGTCTGAGCCTCTGGTTTAGACCCTCCACACGGCTCCAAACCAGAGGACCGCGATCGACTCTGGGCACTATGCTGCAGATATTAAGCTCAGCTTGCACTCCGCGTGCGATGCTGGTTGTCTTCACCAAATCAGCCAGCCGCCGGAAGGAACCAAGGATGGCCTCAGAACCCAAGCGGCAGGCGTCATTCGTTCCGACATGTGCTACTATCTGCAGCCGGTCACACCCAGTGCGTTCAATAGCTGCCGGAAGGGCCTCCTCCACATTACGGACGAGACCCCCCGGCAAGCACACCGAGTGCACACTGGCATTCTTCCCCGACCTACCCGCTATTTTCCTGAGGGGCTCCATAACCCGCCTAACGTTGGAGCTCCCTATAACTAATAGGCCCGCCCTCTGTGACTGTCGGGACCTTGCCGGAGAATCGGCCACTGGCCCAACAGGCGAGGCATCCTGTGGTGGCTCGGAAACGATGTCATCACCACTAGGAAGCACCCCGTACCTTTCGGGGTTTGGCAGCATGTAATTGCGCTCGACTTGCGATGATAGTTTCTGACATGGTGTCACGGACGGGAAGCATTAGCTGGCGCACATCAAGAGCCCGTTTCGTCTGGTGACCGTGTCGAGAAGAAGGCGCGCCAACATCCAGCTTCTGCTACAGCGACGGCCGACAATGAGTGACTGTCGCCACCTCCTCGATCGACGGCTTCAAACCTTCAATCAACCAACAAGGAAGACTGGAAGCACGTAAAGTTTTAGAACTGTATGGCAGACCTCAGCTTTTCGAACTTTTAAAACTGTTCAAATCACAAAATTACAGCAACGTAGCATGAACCTTTGTTGCTCATTGTCCCAATTGCATTGCCAAGCAGGGTCCCTTCCTTTTCCGAAATGAACCCGAGTGTCGTTGAAATTCAAACGCCAGCATAATTCCATTTCACTGCTTTAATTTCAAAGTTCACTTTAAGTATTCATAGCTGGCTACAATATTTAGATTACACAAGCACAAATTAAGAGTGCGAGTTTGTTACCGTATTTTAGCTTACCTGTGACTGCAGCTCAGCTTGGTACGTACTAAATTTTACCATTGTTAATTGTTCAGAATCATTTAATTCAAGTTCAAAGTAAAATCTCTTATTTCTAAATTGCGTAGATTCAAGTTGCTTTTGAAATGATTGTTGAGGTAGTCCAAGACTAACCGTATTTTACTGAACTTCGATGTGCTTCAGAAAGAAAGCTCACTATTAACTTCAGTCACTAAATTAACTTTCGATTTTCCGGTTTTGTTAATTCTTTTGCTAAATTAAGTCAGAGTGTAGCGAAATTTATTACTTCTGACAATCTTTCAGTTTTCACACTACACGTGTCAACCTTCAGTTGCCACGCTTCTAGTGCTAATTATATGTGTAATAACCTTTCTTTTTCAGTTACTATAGTAATTGTCCTTAGGACTGGCGACCGTGATATCCCCCAAATCTCAAATATCTAATTACCGCTAGTTAATTGTTAACGTAAAGGCCGCACATTTACTTTCTTTATTAACTTTACCCCTTTTCAAAATTAATTTCCACCAGTTTCATTTGCATTTTTCCTTTCATTTAGATGTAACCCTTTCCTCCCTCTTTACCGACAGATTAACTTCGGTGACGATTGTTTTTTCCCAAATTTCCATTAGGTACACGCGGTTTAATTTTTCACTGTCATTAAGGTCGATAAGTGAGGGGGAGGTTACAAACCGTTGCCCAGTCTTCCTCCAACATCGATTCTTTAAAAGTATCCTTCAGGGTTTCGCGATAAAACTTTAATGGGAATCTTTGGAAGTAAGATAAAGTTCTCAACGTCTTGATTACACTGTCATATAGGATATACCGACATGTTACGATCCTAACAGTGTGTGACTCAAAACGCCGGGACTGTATTCTTGAATACGTCGTACTTCCGCCTTCCATGCCACTTCCTTTACGGCACACTTGTGCGTTCCCATAACTTTTCCGACAAGTCTCTCACAGTTCGCCTTCGCTATTTTTAGGTTTTCGTCTCATTTCATAACACGTCGTAATATTTCCACTAAATGTGAGGGGAAAGTCAAATGAAAACAGACAGATGGAAAAAATTGTGTTCAGCATTTCAAAAGTAATCGCCATAATTGTTCATGCATTCATCCCACTATGAGAGAAGACAGTCAATGCCTTCATGGAAAAATGTTTGTGGTTAGCTACGGAACCCGGATTGTACCCGGGCGTGCACATCTTCGTCGGAAGTAAATCGATGGCCACGAATGTCTTTCTTCATGGCTACAAAGATATGGAATTAGCGTGGCGGGAGATCGGTACTGTAGATGTGGGAGGGCTTCCCAGGGAACTTCTGTGGGCAGGTATTATCCCGCAACAGAATGATGCCGTCCGTCGTCATTCCAGGGCCTCTGGACTTCAGTTTATGCCAGGTGTCCACGTATCGCTGTCTTAATTCTGACACCGTGATCCAGTCAGTCAATGGACAGCAGGCCCGTCCAGTCAAAGAGAAGGATCATCATAACTTTCCCGTATCTGGCGTGTCAGTTATTTCGACTATGCGGCCGTATTTTCGCTGGAAAGCCCTTACGTTGTACGCTTCGCACGCCGATCTTCTTACGGACTCACCAATTTCTAAACATTTGTGCGTTCTTTCTGGAACTGAGACTGCAACAATCACTGTTTCCTTAACGTTTTCCGAATTGAATATTAAACCACGGAGCGTCCTTTCCATCCTTAATCAACTTACTTCGCACATACGTGTCCACAG